>NC_138187.1:113266874-114505273 GCF_964194105.1 Spermophilus citellus | reverse complement strand
TAATTTCTGCCTCTTTGCTCACTGAGTTTCTTAAAATTTTAATTGTTTTAGGCTCATTATGAAATACCTAGTAAATTATTATATTAATGAGACTAACATAGTGTGGCTGTTTTTAATCAAAGCAAATTACACCTATATCCCACCAGGATTGCTTATGAATGTTATAATTCTCGTGTTACTCAGGATTCCATTGACACATTTTCTTATGTGCTTATACTTTGACACTTAGCATGTTAAAGTTATTTATCAAGAACCTATTGTGGCGGGGCATGGTGGCTCACCCCTTTAAACCCAGCAGCCTGGAAGGCTGACACAGGGGGGTTGTGAATTCAAAGCCAGCCTCAAAAATTTAGCCAGGCACTTAGCAACTCAGTGAGACCTTGTCTCTAAATAAAAAATACAAAATAGGGCTGGGGATGGTTGAATGCCCCTGAGTTCAATCGCTGATTTAAAAAAAAAAAAAAATCCTATTCTGCAGTAGCCACCATGCTAGGCACACTTATGTGTAAAGAAGAGGTACAAAAGAATTCTAGATAGGATGGCTCCAAAAAATGTCTTGTTCCAATATCATTCCCATAAAGCAATGAGACAGTGTAAAAAGAGAAAACTAAAATGATACAGCAGTCTCTGAATCAAGACAGAGACTTTTGGGAACCCTTTTTGTAGGCACTGTGGTATCTATATTGAGAGAAGTGAAATGGCACCTATTTCAGTTTATCTTTTTTTTTTTTTTCTTCTAGGCAAACTCTGGTAATCTGTCTTCTCTAAGTGAGCAACATATATTTCTTTAAGAAGTTAAAAGTAATTCATTATGGAGCTTTCTTTTTTTGGGGGTAAAAACATGCTGGCTTCTCAAGTTGTGTGTGTGTGGCAGGGGGTGTTTTCTGATATGTTTAGTTTAGGTAATTTGAAAGGTTCCACCCTTTGTCTTAAATTAACTCTAAGTCCCTGCCTTTTTTTCACTTTGTCCCTTCATTGGTCTTCAGACAAAAAAAAAAAGGCTGATTAGACATTAGTATAAAGTAATGATAACATAATAGCAAAGAGAATCTTCTATAAACCGAAGCTTATTGTCTGCTAACAATTTGAATTATCTGTGAGACAAAGGAATCCCTCGAAGAGGATGAGAGAACTCGGGATTTACTGTGATGCAAGTATAAGACTGTGTAGAACAAGCGGGAGATCTTGAAGGAGGGATGCGTTCTAGTATTTTCTGAATTCTTTGAACAGAGCTTATTTTAATGAGGGAGTCAGGTGGCAGGTGGTAGGTGCCAAGTCAAAAGAGGAGCAAGGAAAAGGTACAGAGTTGTACATAGTTGGCTATTGCTACATCCAACACTCCTAGGATGTGAACATAGGCCAGAGCAATCTGAATATCATCTCTGGGATCCCAAGCACTTGCACTTCTCTGGATTTTTTTAATTTTAAACTTTACTAATTTGCTTTAACCAAGTTCTGTGTGTCCAGAAGTTAAATGGATGCTTTGTGGTTATAAGGAAAAAAAAAAAAAGGGACAGGGGTACAGTTCAGTGGTAGTGGTAGAGCCTATGCTTATTAAAGCAGGCATGAGGCCTGTAGTTTAATCACCAGTACTGCCAAACACACACACACACACACACACACACACACACACACACACTGGAACTTTAAGAAGAACCATAGTTTGCTGCAAGAGGGGTTAATCTTACCATTGTAATTGATCCATAGTTATATACAGTGTTTCAGTTTTCCCCATTTGTGAGTTTTTAATCCTCCTAATAATTGTTTTAGAGGCTAGATTACTGCTCTGCATTAGATTATAGCATGAAACACCCGCTTTTTCTTGGATTTGCCTATCCTCAGTGTCATATTTTGTCTTCTCCCTCAGTTTCTGATTTTCCTTAGATTGCCTTGGTTTCTGCTTTCCTTCTTTCCTTCCTCGTTATTTGTTGTGTGTGTCATAACATTTGTCATCTTTGTACTGCTTGTGGCTGTTTTCCATTTCCAAGATCCCCTTTGCCATTTGCTTTCTGTTATTTCCTCATTATTCTCTTCTCTATTCCTGTGTGCCTTAGTTTCCTCGTATGTTGAACTCTTTTTCTAGAGGTTAATTACATAGGATTGACTCATGAATTAATCAAAGTGTTTCTTTTTAACTTTAATTTATTCTCAAGGTTTATTAGCAGAAAAACAAAAGCAAATCACAGTATATTCTTAAGCTTCAGTAAACTTTTGTTGAACTTATTTGGTTATTTGAGGTTTCACTAAAGAATGTAGCCTAGAAAAATAGCATGGTTGGGACGTGCTTTCATGTCTGAGTATTGACACATGATGTAGTAGGAGCAAGAATGAAGCAGAGTCTCCATATGCAGTGATATAATCTAGGGATATGAGACAGTTTATGTGACTTTCAGCCCGTTTCACTCGCTAGTTATAACAGGAATGATAAAAACAACCTGTAATCATAAAGATTTTGGATTGTACTTTAAAGTCTTGAACATAGGAAAAAAAGTGATTGGAACTTAGTACATTAAAAAAAAAAAGGTTTATTTTGATAAGAGACATGCAGCCTCTACCCCACTTCCATGGTACTTGGTAGCAACTTGTGCTCTCTTAAAAGGTTTCCCTGTGAAATAGTTAGAAATGAAGTATAAAGTTAAGACTAAATTATTTTATAGAATATTAAAGAATGAAGCAATGATCCGCTGAGTTTTAATTTGCTTTTATCTATCAAAATATTAGTTTACATGTATTAGTAGAGATGTTAGTATTAGACCCATATTATCTAAAATATGAACTTACAAGTTAAGAGTTTATTTGAAAAAGAAGTTGATCTATAAGGTGTTTAAATTTCTTGAATTATATTTCTTTTATAATTATTTCTTTATTTTTTTAGCAGTAAGTTGTCCTTAATGAACATCCTTCACTTTGCTTTTTCTCTTTCTTCCTTTTAGTGTTTAACTTTTAGTATATATATAAAAAAATAAAGTCACAAGTTATTAGCGTCAGTGAAGGAGTAGATAAAAATAAAATACGTAGGTTGGAGGTTTATCTCAGTAGTAGAGCACTTGCCTAATATGCATGAGGCCCTAGGTTTGATCCCCAGCACTGCAAAATAAATAAATCGGAATCTCTTATTAGTATTTATTTGTGGGATAATTTTTATAAAATCTGAGTTTCAAATACTTCTTGTTTCTGTACAAATTTGTGATTCAAACTCTGTTTGATACACTTTAGATCCAAATGGGAATAACTTGTTTTAGTTTCGAATTTGTATTGGAGAGTGAAAATATTTTATTGTTTTCAAAGACTTTCTAAACAACAACAAAAAATTCGGTAAGTAAGATCTGTTTATATGACTAATACTGTTATGTATTTGTATTAGTCAGCTTTTCATTATTGTGACCAAAATACCTGGCAAGAACAACTCAGAGGAGGAGAAGTGAATTTGGGGCTCACTGTTTGAGAGATTTCATAGGTCTGGTCTGTGGTGGACTCCATTGCTGTGGACTCCATTGCTCTGGGCTCAAGGTGAGGCAGAGCATCATGGTGGAAGGGCATGACGGAAGAAAGCTGCTCAGCACTTGGCAGTTAAGAAGCAGAGAAGAGAGTACTTGAGCATTTGCAGAAGAAACCAGGGACAAAATATAATACCCTAGGGCACAACCTTGGTGTCTTGCTTGCTCCAGCTGCATCATTCCTGTAGCTTCACTTTGGACTGGAAGCAGAGAGACTGGCTTGCAGGATGGCCGGATTGTTACCAGAAAAACAAGAGGGAAAGGGAACCAAAAAGTTGCCAACCTACAGAGCCTCCAAGACCTTTTATGACCATGGAAAGTAGCTTTACCCCAACTTTCATGAAAGAGTTACAAATAATAATTGCTATCCAGTAGTCTATTCAGATTGTTAATCCATCAGCTGGATTAATTCACTGCTGGGGTTACACCTCCCATAATCTAATGATGTCACCTCTGAAATTCCTGCATTACCACATGGACTTTTCAGGGTACACCTTGTATCTAAACCACAATAGTCTTTTTCTTACCCAGGCTTATGTAAGCTTTCTCTGATGCCTGGTGATCTGAAGGATATCATTAAAATCTTGGGTTGTGTAAAATTCCTTGCTCCTCTATTTAAAGTTAGTCTTGATCAAAGGGACCAAGATTTAAGTTTTTAAAAGAAACTTTTAAAAAATAGAAACTCTTTTAGGGGGATTTGTGCAAAATGCTCATTTGAACTTTTCAAATATATAACCAGAATCCAGAAATAAATGTGTATTACTAGAACAGATTTAATTGCCTTGGAAAATATATTACACTGAAGGGATATTCATTATATGCTTTGAAGTTGGGTTCAGCAAAAAAATTTTTTTCTTGTGACCTAGTGAGATCTGTACATTATTATTATTAATTTGGATTGCAAGTTTTCTCTGGAACAACTCAAGGGTTTTGCCTTCAGAAACAAGATGATACAGGCACCAGGACCTTAAATCCTGATTCATTCTGTTCACCTCCCTATTTGTTTTCATTTCCCCTCTTGAAAGGGGTACAGAATCATTTATCACTGTGATAATAGATACCACGGATACTATTAGTCATGAATATAAATAAGATCCTCCCCCACCAAGAAATCTAATGAGAGATTCTATAAAATTTAGATGTAAAGAAGTTGAGATCATGGTACAAAGACTGAGAATCTTTCCTTTATTGGCTTTCTAAAATCTGAGTTCAGTTGTCCTGAACTCTGTTTCTGATTGGTTTTTTTTTTTTTTTTTGTCAGTCTATTCCTATCAACAGTGACTGTTGTAGTTTGGATCTTAAGTGTCCCCAAAAGGCTTGTGTGCTGTAAGGCATGGTCCCCACCTTTGTGCTATTGGGAGGTGGTAGAACCTTTAAGAGTTGGGCTAACAGGAGTTTTTCAGGTCATTGGGACGTATCCTTGAAAGGGTAGTGGGACCCCAGACTTTTCCTCTTCCTCTTTTTTGCCCCCCAGTCATGAGGTGAGCAGTTTTACCACACTGTCTGCCTTGATATGCTGTCTCTCCAAAGGTCCAAAAGAAGCAGAGCCAATTGATCATGGACTAAAATCTCCAAAGTTGTGAGCCAAAATAAACCTTTTCTCTTTGTAAGTTAATTATCTCGGGTATTTGTTTCAATGACAGAGAGCTGGCTAATACAGTAATCATCATTACAAATATAATCAGACATTGTGAAAAACAATTGTTTCTAAAAATTGCACTTTGATGTAAATAAAAGGTACATTTTTAGCTTCATACAAGATTAGGGATTATTTTAGAGATTCATGATAATTCTCCTTGTTCTTATAAGGGGATCTAAGCTTGATCCTTGAGGTTGGATATGACTCCTTGCAAAGCCAGCAGGGTGTGGATATGTATTACTAAAGCATTGCACTTGGCAGAAGAAGGAATGAATACTGTATTGCTTAATATCCCATAGGGATGGGAAGGGGGATGCATAATGTTCCTTCTTAGTGATTGAGAGCTGTGTAATGCATAAGGGAGTGTGACTTGAGAATAATAAGTAGAGTACATACTCAGGAATTCCTGATCACTGACTGAAATATACAGGAAAGCAAATACTGTTGAGTGACTCAACAAGGCAAATAACCTTAGAAACAACAAAGAACTTCCTTATTTTATTTCTGTGGCTCCTCGACATTTTTTTCATCTTTCATTTTCTTGTATTATAAGGTATTGTCAATGACAGACCTTTGCAAAGTATAAATACTGAATGTTATTAAATATTGTTAAATATTAATAAGCATTGTGATAAATGTCCCTTTCCTATTTAAGACAAAGATCATCTTGGTGATATCCTGTTTGTTAATATAACTCAGAACTCTAATACAGTGATCTCCATAGTAGATAAAGTGCTTTCTTGCTACCAATAATGGCATAAGATTATTTTTTGTTGTTATGGCTTTGTAATTTTGATACAGAATGCATATCTATCTCTTTGCTGTTTTTTACATTCAGTGCCTGAACCAATGCTTGTTACCCATATCATGGTAACTTTCATTAAGATTATGTTGTGAGTTTTTAATAAAGGAATATAGATATTTAAACTCACCTTATATATTTTTCATTTATGTTTTTTTGTCAGAAATATTGCCATCCTAGGTTATTTGAGTAATGCTTAAAGTATGTTAACAAATAAACCTGTGAAATTTTCCTCTCCAAAGTTGTTTAAAGTTGAGGATCCTTTAAATGATTTCTGGAGGCTTTATCTTTCCCTGATTATAGCATTCTGAGTCTTTTGGGGATGCCCAAAAGACACATATCATAGTACATGAATGATGGCTTGATATGGTCATAAGAATAGCTGACTTGTCATGTTCATGCTTCACAACACTGGGGCATTTACTAGGTGTATTCTGACAGATGACACTGAAACATCTACCATTCATAGGTGGTAATGTCAACTAGGATTTGCCTAGACTTTCAGTATTGGGGTTTACAGTGAAAATGCCAAAGATTCCCTGCTCTTGAAGACCAGTCATTTTGATGGGTTTGTTTCTATGGTGTTTTGTTTTGTTTTGTTTTAGACAGGATCTTACTATGTTGCCCAGGTTGGTTTTGAACTCTTAGGCTCAAGTGATCCTCCTGCCTCCTCAGCCTCCCATGTAGCTGGGGCTGTTGACATGCACCATCATGCCTGGTGCCATTTCAGTGTTTTTGAAGCAGCATTTCTCAAGTGGCATTTCTGAACTTCATAACATGTTGCCCTTAAATATATTGAGATACCCTTTTGCTTTATGGCACTTAATCCTAATTTCTAATGTATTCCATTTATAAATGAGTTCTTTCAGCCAGGCCTTTGTTTGGAGTCTTAACACTGATAAGTTGGGATATTTTAAAAGAGTTTTTAAAAAAGACTGAGGTAAAATATTCTACTGAAGTTCTCATATTCTTAAATTTTGATATAAATAAATATCCTTGCTCCTTTCCCATTTATTATTTCATTTCTTATCTTTTTACAGCCATCTCACAGAATTTTATTTCATATAAACAAGTTTCTGAAGCTGGACCTAGCATGACATTTATAATTTTGAATTGTTTGAACTTCTCAATAACGAATGCATGTGTTTTCAACATATAAAACAACTCCCTCTGCATTTGTGAAATACCTTGCTCTGTGTCTTCTGTCTTAGAGTTTTCTTCCTTGCCAAAAATAATATTACCACATATTACAAAAAGAATAAATGAATAAAGGGGGATTTGAATTTTATTTCTTTTTTCTATACAACTTCATTTTACATCAGAGGAAGTGATGAGACACAGTATTACTTAATCTAAGCCTTTAGCAATGATGACAGGTGTTTGTATGCAGATGACACATTTATTTTCCTTTGAAGTCTAACTTTTGGAAAATTAATTTACATGTATTTTTATTTCATGACATAAGAAAGTAAATGTAACTTTTCCTATAAATATTCAAAGTTTAGCTTATGGAAATTTTGAGTTTACTAGTCATAAACCCTCTTTATATATGAATACCACATTCATTTAGATTCAGTTTAGTTTGGTAACAAAATACAACTAAAACCATTAAAAGAATGTTCTAATTACATTAGAGTCAAAGCAGAGTGGTCTTCATTTTAGGAGTAGATCTTCTGCCAAAAGCTTCTATTGTAAAAGTAAAATATCACATTTTGAAATCCTATATTGCAAACCAAAAATATTTTGGAAACTTTCCAGAGCCTGTGAATGCATTGTGCTTTGTTTTTAAATCCTCATGGATCACAGGATTATATTCTTATATGATCTATCTATAATCTCACTATTTTGTTATGGCTGAGATGATTCAGCTCATTTTTTATATAAAGCTATCAAATCTGAGCCACATAACACTATGCTTTTTGTGGAAGAAAGTTCACCTGAATTCTAGTATGAAACCTATAATAAAGTGACCTGCTTGAGTTAGTTTTCCCTTTTAAAACAAAGGTTTTGTTTTTAAGTACTTTTTTGGCTTGTGTAAGTGGGGGACTTTTATTTTTGCCTTTATTTTAGTACTTTTAAGTTCTTTTTCTTTGCAGTAAAATGAAAGAATACCTCTTCCCCCAAATCTACTGATGTTCATACTTTTTGCTTTAAAATATGTACTACAGTTTCCAATCTGTTAAAATTTTTGATAGTTTATGGATGAATTTTAAGTAAATTACATTCTACATGACAAAATACATTATTGACAAAATGCATGTAGTTTCCTAGTTTTTAATCTAATCAAGCAAAGGATATAGGGAATAAAAGCTAAGATTTCCAGATTCACTTGTTTCTAAGATGCTATTAAGGAAATCATATTGCTGCAATAAGATTAATTGGTTATTGAGTAGAAAGTTTGTAGGCTTTTCCGTGTAAATGTCTCATTATAGGAGAAAACTTTATTTTATATTTTCATTGTTTAAAAATGTTTCTGCTAATGCCAAGGAAAATCCTGCCTAAGAGACAAAACAAAATAAAAACTGCCGAAGAATAAGCTTGTATATTCATTTCTGAAATGACTTCTACTTCTTTAGGGATAAAAAGGTGAAAAGCCAGTTACTGTCATTCCTTATTAATTTAGTAGTGGTTTAGTATTCAGAATTTAAAATCAGAGAATATTCCAAAATAATGTTGTCATATTTAAAATATATTGAATTGTGGCTGTTGTTTTTTTTCCCACAACCATAGTCAAAATGGTTCCTGGGGTCCATATAAGTCAGCAGGAAAATAGTATTTTCTATATTGAATTTTATTTTGAAAACTACATTTCAGTACATTTATTCTGCTGAATAAAAGATATATGTGATAGCAACAAATTATAAAATGTCATTTATTCAATGAGCTTGTAAAGTATAAGCATTTGATCTACATGGTATAATGTACTTTATATCACTTCCTGAGAGGTATGAAGATAATAGAGCCTGTGCTTTAAGTGTAGATTAAGAAGCCAAAAGAGAAATTTAAGTGACTATGATAAAAACTAAAAAATCCACATTTGCTAAGTACTGCAAGAAAGATCTTACAGTCATATGATGTAGAATAGGACCAGAGAACTCTGGTTTGGATAATCAGGGAAGGCTTTGTGGAAGACATGTTATTTGCCATGTGCTAAAAGGAAAGGATGGGGTCGTGACAGTTGGAAATGTGATTAGAGGCCAGTGCTGGCCGGAGGAATGGTGTTAAGTATTTTAAGTGTGTGTGAAGCTTGTTTGGAGTAAATTCTTTTTGCAAGGGCACTGAGTAGAAAGGGGAAGAGTGTAGGGAATGGAGGGTTTTGTGCACAGGCTAACACATTTAAACTTTGCTGGGGAGACATAGGGAAGCTGTTAATGTTTTCTGGACTATGGAGTAACTTGATCAGGTCTGTCCCTTGTAATGATGAATCTAGAAGCTCCATGTTGCTTAGATTGGAAAGTTAGGAAACTATGCATAAGGTCACGTCTGTTAGAGTGTTGCAATAATTCAGGGAAAAATGAACTAAGAAGCAGAGGGAATGGAATGGAACGGATGAGTGTATGTAACAGTGGCTAGGTTTGGAGGAAGAAATGAACAAAGTTATACAGTGGTGTAAAGATCATAGATGACTCCTGCTCTAGCTCAGAATGCAGCATAGATTAGGTGTTTAATAAATAAATATTTAAGTGAAGATTATGGGCTCAAGTGCCTGAGAGAGTGGATAGAAATAGGAAAATCAACAAGTTGTTTGATGATAATTAGATTATTGAGTTTAAGCTACTAGAAGGACATATAACTGAAATGTTCTTAGCAGAAGCTGCAAAATGGAATTCAGAAGTTGTGATGATGTAAGCAGGGAACAGCAGAGAGGATAAAGGACAAGATTGTTGAATATTGCACAAAGTTTAGAACAAGAGAATCTAAAAGATCTGCCTAAGAAAATGGAATAGAGATTAACAAAGATAATGGGAACTGAGTAGGAGAAAAGTATTACCAGCAGAATTGGGAAATGAAGAAATGTAAAGAAAATGAGTATGGAAAAGGACCTTTGAATTTCATTTTTGAAGGTAGAGTTTTATTAGATGGTGGGTAAGGAGATGGAGCAAGGCCTGAGTATTGTCTTGCAGTGAAAAGAAAGGAAAAGTAGCCGGAGAACTAGCAGACTGAGGAAAGGATTTTTTTTTTTTTTTTTTTTTTTAGACTGGAGGAAAACTTTTACATTTCTTATAAGTAAGTGAAGAAAGAATTGACAGAGAGGAAAAGATGAAGATGGGCTTGGGAAAGGAGAATGAGACAGTAGAAGAACATGGTAGTCAGTGTCTAGAGCTGCACTGTCCAATAAATCTAGTTGCAGTGATGGAAATATTCTCTGCACTGTCCAGTTCAATACCCATGAGCAACACATGTGACTGTTGAGTACCTAAAATTCAATGCTGACTGCAACTGGGCACTAAAATTCTAGTTTTATTTAATGTGAATTAATCTAAAATTAAGTAGCTATATGTGGCTTATGGCTGCCTTTTTGGGTAGCAAAAATCTAGAATAGTTACATCTATCTAGGGTAAGTAGTTAATTTACCAAAGAGGGTCAGACATTGTGAAAACTAAGGGACAAGTTCCAGAAAAAGTTCAAGGTAGAGATGGTAGTGTTGAAGAAACTAATGATCAGATAGTTTCCTTCTTTACCACAAGATAGATACTATTACTTTCTGGGAGGTTTCAGGTAGGGAACTTGGGGGGGGGGGGATTTTGGCAATGTCTGTGGGGATTTCCAGTGGAGAATCTGTGGCAGATGAGATGAATGGTAGCAGTGTGGAGCGCCCTCCAGAGGTCAGAGTATGCACCTCACTCTGCTTCTTGGGGTTGGGAGGGTGAGGATAAATGGGGAGATAGGGAGAGCAATTTTAGGGGAAATCTTTGAAAGGCTGGAGTGCTGGTCAAGTAAATCAATACTCAGCAAGTAAAAAAGGAGAAAAGACATGGATAAAGACTGGAGTTGGAGGTCATGATAAGGGTAAAGAGCCAATTCTTTAGGTGTCAGATTGTGGGAGATAAATAAGGCCATACAGTTTTCATTTTTAAGAATTGTATATTTGGTATGTCAAAATATATTCTACTGTCATGTATAACTAAAAATAACAACTTTTTAAACGTTAAAAAAGAGTGGTATATTCTGGAGGTAGAAATTTCAGTGGGAAATGGGAAAAGAAAGAAGCAATAAGATTAAGAATGGTCAGTTGTCAGATGAGGGGCATATATAAGATTGATGCACACATTTCTAAATTCAGGGGAAGAAATTTAGCACACCATGATTATTTTGATTTTGTTCCAGTTAATTTGCAGTATGGTATTTGCTCCAAATTTTTTAACTTAACTTTGAATGTGTAGTTTTTTCTTAACCCAAATTTGAAAAGTAAGACTTGGATTTATTTTATATGTTTGTAGTGACATCCAAATTCATAAAAACTGAATGCAGAGCCTGTGAGATCATATTTTCTAGTGTTTGGATTTTGTATATAGGAGCATGTAACCTCTGAATTAAGTGACTAATTCTAGGTTATATAGCCAGTTGAGTGGTAGAGCTGAGATTGGACTTTCAAGTCTACATTGATTCCCTGTTCTTGGCTATGAGTTGAACATCATCATGTTCCTGTCTGAAGCATCCAAGGGTAGATATCTAATCATATGTTACTCAAAAACATTAAAATGCAATATAGAATATTGTCTGTAGAACTTTCCTACGATTGGTTTTTCTGAACTCATACTTCCAAATAACTGAAATATTGACTTAACCCTACTGAAAGAAGAAAATCTTGCTGAACCATTCATCTACTGTCTACTTTAGACTATAATTTATTTGTTCATAACTGTTTTGACATTTAACACGAAGAAAATAGACAACAGACAGAACTTCTAAATGTTAATAACCCTAACAAAATCTGGAATTGAATTTTGGGCTAGGTTCAGCTGGGAAAGAGTTTGTTAATCAGCAGCTGTTTTTGTACTTTTTAAAAAGTACCAAATGTGTCTCTCCTACCAACTCTTATTCCCTTCTCCCTACCCCTTACCCTCTGTCTCTCTGATAATGAAGACATATACCTAAGTTAAACAATCTGAGGAGAAAAAAAAAGAATATTGTTTTCAGAAAATTTTAGAACCTTGTAAGCTCACTCACACTCTTCTTTTTACTCTGCCTAATATACTGAGAGACATGTTGAAGTGATTAGAAATAAACATGATTATTTATGAAGTAATAATGTATGCCATGTAAAAATACTAGAAGTTTACTTTAAATTGTCTATTTTTACATGGACCTTATGTTTCAAATCAAGTAATTATATGCACAAATCAGTAACTTTGCTAAAAATATAAATAAGGATTTACAAGTTTATGAGGTAGAGAGTTCAGGTCTTTCCTTTCTGTAATACCTTAACTAATTAAGGAGTTTCCTCTAGTAATTTATGGAATCAACAACTCTGGAATCTTTGTGTTTCTTGTAAGGGCAAACAAAATTAAACAGGATAGCTGCTTTTCCAAATTCAACCAGAGTACCTTTGAGATGACCAGAGAACATTAAAATACCTTCATTTTCATTTTAATTCTTTAATTCCTTTTTGTCTTGTGGATTTTTAGATCTTATAGCATTTGGCATATGTATGACATGAAATCACCATACTCCAAGATTTCAGGGACTGACATCATTACATTTTTTTAAATTTTTTTTATTGGTTGTTCACAACCTTACAAAGCTCTTGACATATCATATTTCATACATTAGAATCAAGTGGTTTGTGAACTCCCATTTTTACCCCAAATACAGATTGCAGAATCACATCGGTTACACATCACATTTTTACATACTGCCATATTAGTGACTGTTGTATTCTGCTACATTTCCTATCCTCTACTATCCCCCCTCCCCTCCTCTCCCATCTTCTCTCTCTACCCCATCTACTGTAATTCATTTCCCTCCATGTTTGTTATCCCATTCCCCTCATAACATCTTATATGTAATTTTGTATAACAATGAGGGTCTCCCTCCATTTCCATGCAATTTCCCTTTTTTTCTCCCTTTCCCTCCCACCTCATGTCTCTGTTTAATGTTAATCTTTTCTTCCTGCTCTTCCTCCCTGTTCTGTTCTTAGTTGCTCTCATTATATCAAAGAAGACATTTGGTATTTGTTTTTTAGGGATTGGCTAGCTTCACTAAGCATAATCTGCTCTAGTGCCATCCATTTCCCTGCAAATTCCGTGATTTTGTCATTTTTTTAGTGCTGCGTAATACTCCATGGTGTATAAATGCCACATTTTTTTAATCCATTCATCTATTGAAGGGCATCTGGGTTGATTCCACAGTCCAGCAATTGTGAATTGTGCTGCTATGAACATCAATGTGGCAGTATCCCTGTAGTGTGCTCTTTTAAGGTCTTCAGGGACTAGTCCGAGTAGGGCAATAGCTGGGTCAAATGGTGGTTCCATTCCCAGCTTTCCCAGGAATCTCCATACTGCTTTCCAAATTGGCCGCACCTGTTTGCAGTCCAAAGCATTTGACAAAGTACAGCATCCCTTTATGTTCAAAACATTAGAAAAACTAGGGATAACAGGAACTTACCTCGACATTGTAAAAGCTATCTATGCTAAGCCTCAGGCTAGCATCATTCTGAATGGAGAAAAATTGAAGGCATTCCCTCTAAAATCTGGAACAAGACAGGGATGCCCCCATCACCACTTCTATTCAATATAGTTCTCGAAACACTGGCCAGAGCAATTAGACAGACGAAAGAAATTAAAGGCATAAAAATAGGAAAAGAAGAACTTAAATTATCACTATTTGCAGATGACATGATTCTATACCTAGAAGACCCAAAAGGGTCTACAAAAAAACTACTAGAACTAATAAATGAATTCAGCAAAGTGGCAGGATATAAAATCAACACACATAAATCAAAGGCATTTCTGTATATCAGCGACAAAACTTCTGAAACGGAAATGAGGAAAAACACTCCATTCACAATATCCTCAAAAAAAATACAATACTTGGGAATCAACCTAACAAAAGAGGTGAAAGACCTATACAATGAAAACTACAGAACCCTAAAGAGAGAAATAGAAGAGGATCTTAGAAGATGGAAAAATATACCTTGTTCATGGATAGGCAGAACTAACATCATCAAAATGGCGATATTACCAAAAGTTCTCTACAGGTTTAATGCAATGCCAATCAAAATCCCAATGGCATTTCTTGTAGAAATAGATAAAGCAATCGTGAAATTCATATGGAAAAATAAAAGACCCAGAATAGCAAAAACAATTCTAAGCAGGAAGTGTGAATCAGGCGGTATATCAATACCAGATTTCAAACTATATTACAGAGCAATAGTAATAAAAACAGCATGGTACCAGAACAGGCGGGTGGACCAATGGTACAGAATAGAGGACACAGAGACTAATCCACAAAGCTACAACTATCTTATATTTGATAAAGGAGCTAAAAACATGCAATGGAGAAAGGATAGCATCTTCAACAAATGGTGTTGGGAAAACTGGAAATCCATATGCAACAAAATGAAACTGAATCCCCTCCTCTCGCCATGCACAAAAGTCAACTCAAAGTGGATCAAGGAGCTAGATATCAAATCAGAGACTCTCCGTCTGATAGAAGAAAAAGTTGGCTCCGATCTACATATTGTGGGGTCGGGCTCAAAATTCCTTAATAGGACACCCATAGCACAAGAGTTAATAACAAGAATCAACAAATGGGACTTTCTTAAACTGAAAAGTTTTTTCTCAGCAAGAGAAACAATAAGAGAGGTAAATAGGGAGCCTACATCCTGGGAACAAATTTTTACTCCTCACACTTCAGATAGAGCCCTAATATCCAGAGTATACAAAGAACTCAAAAAATTAGACAATAAGAAAACAAATAACCCAATCAACAAATGGGCCAAGGACATGAACAAACACTTCTCAGAGGAGAACATACAATCAACAAGTACATGAAAAAATGCTCACCATCTCTAGCGGTCAAGGAAATGCAAATCAAAACCACCCTAAGATACCACCTCACCCCAGTAAGATTGGCAGCCATGATGAAGTCAAACAACAGTGAGTGCTGGCGAGGATGTGGGGAAAAGGGTACTCTTGTACCCTGCTGGTGGGACATCATTACATTTTTACTCCAGTAAATAATTTTTCTTTTTATTCCCTCCCACTCCTTTTTTCTTCTCTAAGACTGGCTCTGTTTTAGGTATAGTTCGGAGATTAAGAAATGAAAATTACTTTTCTACCTTTGAGGAACTCAGACATGACTTTTAATACAGCATTCTCAAAATGTAGTACAGTGTCATCTGAGGATTTCCTAGAAAAGCAAATTCCTAAGCCTCACCCCACACCTTCAGCATCAGAATTGGGGATGATAGAACCCAGTAATCAGTGTTTCTGTGGCCCTTCTGGGAATTATTATAAATGCTCAAGTTGAGAGCCACTGGTTGAATGCTTAGAACTTCAAACCTTTTTATTTTTTTATTGAGCTATAATTTACATACCCCAAATTCAAAATGTACATTTTAAAATGTACATTCTATTCAGCAGTTTTTAGTGTATTCACAAGATTATGCAACCATCACCACCATCTAATTCTGGAACATTTTTATTAGTCCAAAAGAAACTACATACCTATTAGCAGTCACTCTGCATCCTCTGTCCCTACCCCCAGCTTTTGGCAACTACTAATATACTTTTTGTCTTAATGAATTTGCCTGTTCTGCATATTTTATATAAATGGAATCATGCAATATGGGGCCTTTTGTTTCTGGCTCTCAGGATTATATTTTTAGGGTTCATCCATTTTGTAACATGTATCAGTGCTTCATTTTCATGGCTGAATAGTAAGTATTGCATGGTACAAATATACCAAATTTTGTTAATTAATTGATAAGTTGATGGATATTTATGTTGTTTCTACTTTGTGGCTGTTGTAAATCTGCTGTGAACATTTATGTGCAAGTTTTTGTATGAACATGTGTTTTCAATTCTCTTGAGTATGTAGACTCAATTTTCTTTCTTTGTTACATCCACAAAGTCACTGCAAACACTGAATTAATTAATACAGAATCATTTCTTCTAGGACAAATACAAGATTAGATTCCTGTGAGCCTCTGGTCATATTTTCATCAGATGATCAGTATATAATATTGCCTTTTGTGTGATTTGGTCTAAAGACACCCTATCTAGTAAATATTGTTGACTCATTAACATTGAACCCAACATTTAACAGCACTATAACTGATGCCTGAACAAAGTTTATTTTGTATTTTCCTCTGAAAGGCACATCACAGCCTTCTTGCATTTAGAAACACTAGGCAGCACTTCAGCACTATGCTTGGGGGCCATTTAAGAGTAATTGAAATCACCACCAAAAAGCACAAAAAATGTAGAGGTTCAGGGTTTAGCTCAGTAGCTGAAACTTGTATAATGTGTGAGGCCCTGGGTTCCTTCCCTAGCACTGCTAGGAAAACAACAGCAACAAAAAGATGCAAAAAGTGAAAAAGTGTGGTGCTAAATTGACCAGAAAAGGGGACCTTGTTTACTATATGAGAGCCAAACAAGAAAGTGTTGTGTTGTTCGACCTCCAATGGGAATATGTGCATCTAGCAACTTAAATTTTTTACTACTCTGCACATTATCTTTTCAAACTAAGTGTGGAAAAAAACCAAATATTTTAGGATTACAAGTAAATTATAGGGCAATTTTGCAAAAATGAAATCTGCAAATAGTGAAGATCAACCGTACCTAGTAGTAGAATTGCAAGGTATATGCTAATTCTGTGTTAAATTTTTTTATACCCTTATTTTATTAATTTATTTTTATGTAGTGCTGAGGATAGAACCCTTGCACATGCTAGGTGAGCACTAAATAAATTTTTGAGTTTTTCACAGTGGCTACATAGCATTTTACATTAGCACCAGCAGGGTATAAGGGCTCCAGTTTCTCTATATCCTTGACAGTACTGTTTTTTTTTTTTATTTTGTTTTTGTTTTTCCTTCATTATGGCCATACTTAGGGGTGTGAATTGGTAATTCATTGTGATTTTGATTTGTGTTTTCTTAAATCACTTAGGATGTTGAGCATCTTTTCATAGGCCTATTTGTCACTTGCATACCTTTGGAGAAATGCCTGTTCAAAAATTTGTCTCTTAAATTAGATTTAGTGTTGAGTTGTAGGAAGATTTTTTTAAACATATCCTGGATATTAGATACTTAAATATATGATTTGAAAATATTTTCTCCCATTCTGTGATTTTTTTCCCCACTTTTTTGGTAATGTTTTTTGATATAAATGTTTATTTTGATTAAGTTTTATTTTATCTCATTTTCCTTTGTGCTTTTGATGTTTTTGAAAGCGCAGTCTTTATATAATTAACTAGTCAGTGCTAAGAGAATTGTTCACACATTTTATTATTAAAGTCATGAAGAAGTTTGGTGTGGTGTGATGGCACAAACCTATAATCACTGCTATTCAGGAGGCTGAAGCAAGAGAATCACAAATTTGAGGCCAGCCTAACCTTGTTTCAAAAATAAAACTTAAAAAAAAAATGGCGATGTAGCTCAGTGTTAAGAGAACTTGCTTTGCATACTAGAAACCCTGGGTTTAATCCCAGTACCACAGGGGAAAAAGGAAAAAAGTCATGAAAAGTTGGATTTCATGGTTTTAATAAATTATCACTTATTTGCTAAGGGATGCCTCTTGTAAAGCATTTGTTTGTAGGTATTTATGAGGTTTTTATGTTGTAATTATAGAATCTTAAATACTGGCATCATCAGGACCATCCATTTATAAAAAGTGTGTTGGATCCATTTAACAAACTGGTTTTTGTTTAGGATAATTGAGGGAAAACACTTATAACTGCTTCGACTAATACTTTCCTCTTTAAAAAAGAACACTCTGGTTCTTCTTTTAAAACTAAGAACTTTCTATCCCAAAAGCAGAGTCTCAAGAGCCATTTGTGAAAGAACACAAGAATCCCCGGAACTTGGAAATAAACACGGATTGGTGTTTATTTGTGTTAGTTTAAATGTAGTAGCCCTATGTGTCAGAAAACTGAATCTGTAACACTTAAGTTAGGCTAAGCAAGCAAATAATATCAGCTAATGTGGCTTTAATCTACTAAGTAACTTTAAATCCAAAAGATCAAAGGAAGTTATAACTAAAAACAGTCCTTGGTGCTATTTCCCTGTAGAAGCAGGAAAAGGCTAGAAATTACATGTCACCTTCATATCCTGGCTTGCTGACCTTGTGCTCAGATCAAGTCCCTCTGTATGCCAGCTGTTACCATTATTAAGACCTTGCCCCGAGGGGTTAAGTAGAAGAAAAACTCTCCTGTCCTATAGGCTAGCAAATACCAAAAGTTCCAGCCCCTAACATGCCTAATTCAAAGCAATCTGCATGTGCTGTCATTCAGTCTGTCCCGCCACTCCGTGGAGCTGCTCCTGCCAACTCCTTGCTTTCTGTTGTGCTCTGTTCCTGCAGCCAGTTACAGCTGTGGCTACTGCAGTCATTTGCAGACCAAACGGAGCCAGAGAAGTTTCCTCTTGTAACAGAAAGGTAGTAGTATATTTATTCTTGCTTCAGTGTGTGTGCATTTTTATTTTGGAAGAATTTATTTTAAAACAGAACTTAGTTTCGAGGGTTGTATTTAAAATTCCAGCTCACTGTTTTATCAATGTAAACTTTGAACAGCATTTTAATGCATTAAAATCTTTCGAAGTTTATCTGAATTTATAGTCTAGTACAGTAAGATAAGGTCAGCTATTTCTTAAGTTTATTAAAATGTGGTGCTTGCTTTAGAAAGTTGGAAGTAAACCTAAGATTTCAAGTACTATTTGTTTCATAATTTGAGATTCTTGTTTAATAACCACAATCTAAATCAGAAAATTTTGCAAATATGTGTTTCTATGATGACCAGTCGATAGAAAAAATAGCTTTAATCACTTTGTGAATTGAATATTTTAAGAAAGTAGCAATTTAGCATCTTCCAACCTATAAAGAAAGAAGTTTGGTGAAGATACCTACTTACTTGGGAGCTAAATTTCAACAGCAGGTTTAATTCTTATCAGTGTTCATTTCAAACACAGCTTGGTGCACACCCTCATGCTGTATTTGAGTTGATTAAATGTTTCTTGCATTGCATGCATTTTACTTGTAACGATGATAGCCACATCATGATTGGATTTACCACTTACAGTACAAGTTGGAATGTAGTTGCTATATTGACTTTTGTTTAAAATGAGAATGGATACATTTATATGTTACTGGTAGAACAATTTAAAGGACTTCAACTTGCAAAATGTTTTATGTCTGCTTGTGAAATGTGAATTTAAAAACGTAAACAGAAAAATTCACTGAAAATCAAAGTATTTCATCCTGATTACTGATTGACCAGAAATGTCTTTCCTAATGATAGTACAAGAAATAACGACCATGCTTTACAGTTTGCTAAAAATTTAACAAGTAAATGTTCCTGTTGAAAGAAGAATGAACTATGCTGTTTTTGCCCATAAGAGGATTATTGTACATCATAGTATTTATAATTAAGAAGACTCCAGGGCTATTTGATGGCTGGGAAATTACTAAACTAGGTAAATAAGCTCTAAACTAATGAATGTTACACTAGTGGGCAGAGGTTTACTATTTCCCATGGTTCAAGTGTCTCCTGACATATTTCTGACTTTTAAAATGTTAAAAACAGTCTTTTGCATGATATTTTTTAGTTTTTAGTTTTTGCATCTCTGGTAGACTATCCTAGAATGTTTTCATTGCCAGAATATTGAATCTTGTAATATTTTATGGATTATACTTCATTTGGAACTTTTTGCTTTAATATAGAAAAATAAGGGCAGAATATTTTTATGTATCTTCCATTCTTCATATAACTTACATCATAGACCTGAATTTCAGAATTGTGAACATGAACTATTTGCATTGATTATGAAAACTATATGTTTAAATATCTGAACTGATTGACCTACAAAGCAGTTTAGAAAATACATGTTAACCTTGCCTCAGTCTAAAAGATAATTTGTCTTATGAAACTGATTCATCCAACATTTAGCTTTAATCCCACCTGTGTTTGTCACTTATATTGAACCAATTGAGCAACTCTTGGGAAATCTCCTTTCAGTGTTTATTACTATGCCCCAGTTCTTTACCTTCCACCTAACTGCTTTCAGTTCTGGGATTGGATTTGAGCATTCTCACTGCATGATTCTTTATATTGTGGATGATGTGGTGGACAACCTTCACCTACAGAAGATAAGAATATTTTCCAAATTTTTTTTAAAAAATGTAGTTCCTGATCACATCCTAACATGAAATAAAACTGAATTGTTTAGGATCAAGACACATGAACAGCTTAGCCTATCAGCTTTTGGTGGTGGTGGGGGGGGAACCACCAAAAAACAAATAAGCAAAGAAAAAAATGTACATATAAAACAAAGCAACTGAAGGCTAAAAAAGCTACCCTTGGAGAATAGAGTGGCTCTTTGTTCTCTCCATCCCAGTTTCTATTCTCTTATTTTAATCACTGTTATATAGGCTCCCATTTAGATATCAAGAAAACTGTTCACAAGAAACATAGTAGGTGCTTCTTATGAGATTGCTAAATGTTTATCTACTTAACTGAAAAGTATGACTTAATTGTAAGCAAACAAGAATCCCATATTAACAGTTCATGCAGTTATGATTAATCTGAAACATCCAAGAAAGAATACAGCACAATTCACAGACATTTGTAGTGATTATTTAAGTAAGGGATAGGAAAAGATTTGTGAAAATTGCATCCAGGCTTTTACTAAAAAGTTAATTTATTGGTTCAATTCAAGTAAGAAACAAATCTTGACAAATTTGATGTTTTTCTAAGCTTAAAACAAATCGAGTCCTTCAAATAAAAGGATGTTTTTAGTTGTGTTTCATGCGAATACCTTAAGTGATGTTGCCTAAGTTGCTCTGTAGACTAAAGGATACCCTTGAGACATTATTTGCTGGACTCTGCAGGGAAGAACCCATTCGGGAAGCTGCTCTAGGAGATTTGATTTGCTACTTCTCAAACTTCACAAAACAGCAGGGAGTGAGGCCTGGTATCAGATACTTAACATTTGTGGGAAAAGTTTAGATAATTCTAAGTAGTATTAAAACAAAACACATTACCATCTAAATCAAACAACTTTTAAGAGCTTTTTTGTGATTGATCTCAGTTTGGGCTTTATGAAAGACATTTTTGAAATTCTCTCACATTCTTTATCTTCACAATAGGAAGGAGGAAAATGTTCTTGGTTTGATTTACCTCAGTGATGGTTTTTTCCTTTGAGCTGCTAAGTCTTGAGGTTTTTAGATGTGTGAAGTATTAAACATCATGGTGTCTTTAGATATGCTTGTGATCTGTTTCACAAAATTAGTTAAGCTCAGAAATATGATCCTTTTTCTACTGGGAAGAGAGGTATATAGTGATACAGATAAATTGCTCACTTGTAAAACTGCCCTGTGATTTTAGTAAGGGTAAACTGGATTGAGATGAAATCTTATGACCTAAAGACAGATTTACATCTTGATGGTCTTGTTAACTACCAAAACATCTTGGAATTCTTATTTGTCAGGGATGTGAAGCTAGAGAATAGACTTGTCATCTGAAGACTGTCTTACCTTAGTATTAAAAGTTTAAAATGCTTAAAATGTAACCAGAAATCTTTTTCCCCCTTCCTGACATGAAACTTGAGGGAGCATGCTCTTCTATTAGAGGAGCTTGAGGCTTCATTTTAAAAACTGACCAGAGGTTAGGGACATACTTTTGCTTGAGTGATAAACAAACTCATTAGTCAAATTAACTATTTCCTAAACGTTGGAAAGATCTGCAAGAAATTGAGGTTATGTGGCAGCTTATGTCACCTTATTCCATATGAATTCTGCACAGCTATCTTGCTTAGGAAGCCTTTCCCCTTACTACATCCTTGCCCTTACCCTTCCAACATAAGAAGTAGGTTAACCAAGAAAACAACTGGAGATAGCTTCAGTACTATAAACCACATGTAACATGGAATACCAAATCCAAAGTTTTTAAAATAGGCAGCAGTATTTTGCATTTCAAGCAATATTGTCTGAATGCTGACTATTTTGAGTGAGTTATAAATTGATGAGGATTAATTTATATGAAGTATAAATCAGTGATTCTCAGCCTTGGCTGCATATTAGAGTCATCTAGGGATCTGTTTAATGAAATTAGTTAAACTCAAAAAAATTCTTAAAAAATACTTATGTCCAAATCACTACAATATGAATTAAGTAAGAACATCTGGCTAGGGCTCTGTGTCTGTAAAACTTAATATACATATGTATATTTTTATACATTACAAAACTATAATTTTATATAATATCACAATATAGAATATAATATTATATATAATACATAAAATATATATGTAAAGATATATAATCTACATCCAAAGTGATTCTAATGTGCAGCTAGGGTTGAGACTGATGTAATAAATCTGAGATTTTGTGAATATTTGTTGTATTTATTACATTCCCTTAAAGACTAGTAGCAGATTCTAGATAAATTTCTTGGTTGGTTCTTGATTAGATGATTACTTATAGAATTCTTCTATAAGTAATTTTTCTAGAATTTTTTAAATGACCATAGTTTGACATTTCTGAGTATAGACAGCTTTAGTTTTACTTTATGTATTCTTGGTTATACAAATTGGTGTCATTCTCCAGACATTGGATTCAAAAATAATTAATGCAGCTAAATAGAATTTAAATTCATCTGAAATACAAACTCAGATATCCCCCCTTTTCTCATTGATGCTTATGGATACAACACTAGTGTGGGGAGAATTGAATGATAATTTCTGTAGATGAACTTGGGAAAGGAATCTCTGAGAATTGCTCTAAATGCAGTGCTCTTGAAATACATATTTAGGAAGTTAAGTGTTTATGCTAAATATATATACTATTGACATCATTTATTCCAGATTGGAAAAGACAGACTTTCTATTAGACCTATATGTAACTTCCCACAGGGAACTAGTAGAAAAAAGTACATTAGACATGAAACAAACAGAAACATGAGATTGATATTTCTATAGCCCTAAAATTCTTTATATTTAGCACATGTATAAATTTCTGCTTTGATAACCCAACTAATTCAGTGTTTTCATATTTGCTATTCTACATGTGTTATAATATCTTTCTAAGGTTATTTTACTTTTATAACTTTTGTTGTAAATATGGGTTAGAGATTTTGACTAGCAATTTAATTTTTCTTCTGTATCATTAAGCTGTTTGTAAATTCCAGGAACAGTTTTTTTTTTCATAAAAAGTGAAAAAAAGATTAACATTAAATAGAGACATGAGGTGGGAGGGAAAGGGAGAGAAAAGGGATATTGCATGGAAATGGAAGGAGACCCTCATTGTTATACAAAATTACATATAAGAGGTTGTGAGGAGAATGGGAAAATAAACAAGGAGAGAAATGAATTACAGTAGGTGGGGTAGAGAGAGAAGATAGGAGGGGAGGGGAGGGGGGATAGTTGAGGATAGGAAAGGTAGCAGAATACAACAGTCACTAATATGGCATTATGTAAAAATGTGGATGTGTAACCGATGCGATTCTGCAATCCGTATTTGGGGTAAAAATGGGAGTTCATAACACACTTCAATCTAATGTATGAAATATGATATGTCAAGAGCTTTGTAATGTTTTGAACAACCAATAAAAAAAAATACTAAAAAAAAGTGAAACATGTAACATTTGCAGTTTATTCTCTTTGATGCCTTTATCACTTTATATATAATATATAAAAATATATATAAATATATATATACCATGTATATAATCATATTTTTCAAAATTATAGAAAAGTATATTTAATTTTCAAAGGTGGTGCTTGTTATTACAAATTGAGACTATCTGATTATAAAGAATTATGATCCTTCACTTTCAGAATTCCTAGAGCTTGGTGTGGGGAAAAGCATACTAGTATTCTTAAGAAATGTAGGGTTAGTGGTTTGGATCTCCAAAATCATAATGTTCTTTCTTTGGAAAATGGCTTCTAATTTGTTGCAACTTATGCTTATGGGGGATAATAGTATAATATTTTATTTTTGAATAGTTCTTTTCAATGTATAAAATGTTTATAAATGATTAGGTAAAGATATTTATGAGTGTTCTTATTGAAGGAGAATTTAATGGTAAAAAGTTCATGAACTCAAAGAAAAATAAAATTTAATTTGTCTCAGAAGGGAAGAAGATTATATTTCCCTACTTAAAACCATCCTTTTAGTTCAAGGGCCTGTTTCTTTGATTAAAGATAAATATTTTTCTGTCAGGTCTGTAGATTATATTATTTTGAAAAGTTCAGATACTTCATGACAACAGTGATCATTCCATTCCCTTGCTTTGTCAAGTTTGCATAACAATACATGGATGAGTAGCACCTCCTTAAATTAATGAAAGATGTCTCTGATACTCTTGAATGTGGAATTGTAACTTTTTAAAACTATCCTGGGAAATACTGAATTCAGAGGCTATTTTTCACATGGGCCTCAGACAGAGTTTTATATCAGTAGTCTCTAGTGATCCTATAAACACCAGTTGAACTTGGCTTTACCCTGAGGTAATACCATCTTGAGGTAGTGGAAAAGCTTACCTTTAGAAAAGTAAAGCCAGCCTGGGATTGAATCCCAATCACATGATTTGGATAAATTACTTTAATATTTTTGACCCTCAGTCTTCTCTGTAATGGGTTTAATGGGATCTTCAGAGAGGGATTGAGAGGAAAGTGCTTGACATAGTGAGATGATAGAAAACATTTTTAATAGCATTTTGTGGGAGAAAATATTCCTAGAGACAAAACCTGGCTGATGTCCTTCTGTCATCCAGCTTTAATAGCCCCATTGCAGAAAATGCCTGATGTATATGCCTTTGTCAGTTTTTCTTGTCATTTAGAGAAACTATTTCACTAGTTATAGCCCTAAATTTAATAGGGTTCTGGTGATCGGAAGTGGGACCATCATTTTAGGATAAACATCAAGCAGTTTTAGAGGAACCCTTTCATATAAAAACAGAATTGGTAAATAGTGATAGGTACTTCCCACATTGCCTTTATACCTCTTTTGTATACCCATCTTCTTATATTTAATACCATGTAAGAGGAAACAAAATGTGTCTCACCCAGTTACCTGGGCAAAGTGCTTCAGTCCGTTTACATCGATTGCACCAAAGATTAAAATTCTATCAACTCTAATTTTCATGCATAAACCAGTGTGAGAATCATGAGATAAATCATAAATAAATTTGATTAACAATTAGAAGTTCTGCTAAAGGTTGTTACTTTTCTCTGCCCTAATTAGAAAAATGGACCTTTATCTCTAGGCAACTGTTATTATTTCTCTACTTGTTTTGTTCTTCCTACTTTAATTATGCATTATCTTGTCACTAGTTAGGCCCAATTCTTTTGTAGCCTCCCCACCTAGTTTGTTGTTTTGCTTTGCTATGAAAAGTGTGTGCCAGGGACAACAGCACAAGCATGTTGTTGGATGCTTGTGTCCCCACTCCAGGTGGAAGCATCAGAATCTGCTTTTATCTTAATTCCCAGGTTAACTTTATGTTTGGAATTCCTGGGTTAGTGCTTTCTATTTTCATCTAGTGAAACACTGCTATATGTAGCTTTCTTCTGGAAAAAATTGTTGGCTATATAGCATGGAGTCTTCTTGGTGACCCATTCTTGCCTTTTATTCTTAAATGTATTGCTATGAATCTGGTGAAGCAAAGTATTACTGTAAAATACATCATCTGAGCTTACCAAAAGTAGCTTAACAGAAAATTCTCAGCCTTGGCATCAGGATTCCTGGCCTCACCATATGCCATCAGTGTAACTTTGGGCACCTTACTTAGAGTCTCTGTGTCAAGTTCTCTTTTGCAAATGAAGTGGCAATGCCTGCCACATCTGTTTTTCTGAGGGCTATTAAGAGGATCAACTCAAGTGAGATCATGTGTGTGAAAGTGCTTTGGCACTACCAAAGAGGTGTACTATTGTAGCTGTTGATGGGGATGAAGATGTTGTTCCTTCAGGCTATGTAAGCCCTATGTTTGTTAAGGACAGTGATGGCTTTGCTAAGTGGTTACTGTGGTAATTGGAACAGGTCTGTGTATTCTCTTCAGCTGTACATTTAGATTTTAATTTGGCAGTTTTCTGGCCAGGCTAGCAGTTCTGATTTTCAGTTCCAAATAGCTGATGTGAGGGGGTTTTTTTGTTTGTTTGTTTTTGTTTTTTTAATGGGCTTTAGATGATTTGTATTCTGGGAGCTACCTAAATGGTCTGATTGCATTCTTTGGATAAATTATAATTCTATTTTATTACTATATGTAGTATATCTATGTTCATGAATAAAATTTACAAATACAAGCACATCCCGTCATTAACACTTTTAATGACTTGCTCTTTTTTGTCTTTGAAACATGATGATTTTGTATATTTTATAGGTTTATACTTTCTGAGTTCCAGACAAAAGTAGGATATAATTCTAATCACATGAACTCTGGTGACTCTAGACACACACACACACACACACACACTCACTCACTCACTCACTCACTCACTCTGGATCCATACCACGTAGGTTGTTCTACATCTAAGTTTTATTTGCACATAATGATGTTTTTTGGACTTCCTTCCAAATATTATATCCTTATCTAACCCACTTTTTTATTGGGCAGAATACATAAGTTGGAGTTAGGTAGAAATTGTCTCCTGTTGCTGATAACTTCAGTTGTTTCTTGTTTTCACTGTTACTATGCTGCAGTCAACCTCGTGATGCATACATGTATCAAACACATTGTTCAAGTATATCCAAAGGATAAATCTCTAGTTAAATTGTGGGTCAAAGGATAAAAGCTTCTTAAATTTTGATAAGTAGTATCCCTGTCACTCTCTTACAAGGTTACACCAATTGGCATTTCTAACAAATTTAATTCTAAGAAGAAACCAAGACTTAGAGACAGTTTAAGTAACTTGACCCAGGTTCTCAAAGTTGCTGACTTGTAGAGTCAACTTTCAAACTCAGACCTACCCATGCTATCTCTTCTCAGCCATGAATATTTCAGTTGCCATTTTAAAGCATAATTTTGGCTTTAAAACTAGGAAGCATCATTCCATGTCTTTTTATATGCTCATAACTCAAATAAATAAAAGAAGCAGGGTGCAGTGGTGCATGCCTATAATCCTAGCAGCTCAGGAGGCTGAGACAAGAGGATTGCAAGTTCAAAGCCAGTCTCAGCAACTTAGTGAGACTCTGTCTCAGAATAAAAAATTAAAAGGATTGGGGGTGTTTCTCAGTGGTTAGGCACCCCTTGGTTCAATCCCTAGTACCAAAAAAAATTTTTTTAAATGTAATAAAAGATGTTTCTTGCCAAAGACCAGATAGCCTCCAAACTGCTAAATCATTCAACATAAAAATACTACCTGAAAAGGTATAATGTTTATGAGTGAGATTAGTAGCTTTGGGTATAATTATATTGGTACATGATATTCATGGACAGCAGAAAGTACACCAAAATATGGTTTCCATCCCACCTTGAGCCAGTGACGCAATAAAGCTTTCCTTTGGCATCCCCTGTGTGTTATGGCCTAAGGGAGAACAGGTGGCTTCATCATAGTTGCCTTGGAAAGTTTTTCATTTTGTTTGACCCAGAACTTATTTCAAAATTCCACCAAAAATACAATTATTAATGCATTTGTAATCACATACCATAATATTTATTACAAGTGTTTGACATAAGTAAAGGGTATTAGCATTTTCTTTCAGGACTTCCTTTTTCCATTTCTTTTTATTATGTGTTTTTTTCTTATATCTTGTCTGCTTTACTGTTAGTTCTGTTCATCCTAAGCTTAGACCACATTTTTTTCTCATTTGTCTCAGTTCTAAAGAAAAACAGTGTTTCTCTGTGTGAACCACAGGGTCAGCTCTTAACTTCAGATTGAAACTGAACCCCTACACAAATATACACACTGATAAGTCAGAGACATTTCTTAACTTTCTGTTTTTGCATCTGTGTGTGTGTGTTTCCTTACTTATGAAATTATATTGGTTTTTCCCATTTTATGATTAAAGAAACTGAATCAGAGAAAGCTGTGTTTCTTGCTTCAAACACAAGCCAAAATCAGAGTTCAGATTATTCTTTATTATCCACTAGTTCCTGCTTCATTACAAGAAATATCCAACTTATAAAATAGGTTGGGCTCAAGAAGTTTGTTTGTAAGTCAGTTATTTGGCACTTGATCTGCATTTTGCCATGGTGGAAAAAAAATGTTTCAAATGGTATTAAGTCCCTCAGCTAGCCTATAAGAATCTATTTAACTCTTGTGTAACTACAAAATGTGTATTTGCACTAAAAATAAAAAAGAATGGTAGTTATGAGTCTGTTTAAAAAGAAAAAGGGAAATTATTTTCCTTAGGGATGCATAGACTTAATTAGAAGGTAGAGAAACGGGTGAAAATAGTGGAGAGTTTAGGAGAGATTTCAAGGTACTTCTAAGGGTGTTAGAAGTTGATAGCACTGTCCCAGTTTTTCCTTTAGAACTTTGAAGATGTTTGTTGTTGTTAGATGCTTCTTACTAACATAACTCACCCGACAATTGTGATTAGAATCAATGGGATTGACTGAATTAAATTTTTAAAAAAATAGATGATCTGAGATGGTGTATTAGCCAATCTGAGATGGTGAAAAATAAACTGGCAAACCAGTACTTCTTCCTTCTATCCTGATAGAAAAGGCAGGAGTTTTTTTTTTGTTTGTTTGTTTTTGTTTTTTTTTTTTGTTTTTTCTTTTAGCCCAGCAGGTCCCATCAGTGGGTTTAGCTTGGCTGAGGTCTAGAGGCAGCTTTGGAGCACAGGTTGCAGGTGGAGGCTGGAGAATACTATGCTTTCAGTAGTTTCTGTGTGTGAAGTGTTTGTCCATGGCAGTTTCTAATTCTGGACAATCATTTCATTGATCTCATCTAGCCATTGCTTCCTATGTCTATCATAAAATAAACATTTTAAATTTCAGTTAACTTTTTAAAGAGGCCAGCCTTCTCTAAATGTCCTTTAATTTATATTTTATTGTTTTCAGAGGATCAGCATATAGCTCATCCTTTTAACAGCAAAAGGGAGGATATGTTCTTCAGTAAACAGAAGCTTAAGTGAGGGGCACATTTGGAAAGTGAATGAAGAATGATTACTTTGTGCCTCCTGGGCCAGATTAGTGTTCTTATTGGACACTATGCCTACTTTGCTCTCCAGCGAGTTGCACAATTCATTTAATTACTTTTGCTTTGTGTTGGACATATTAATTGAGTATTTTATACTGGATATGTGTACCCAAGAGTGATTTTATGAAGGTGAAAGCAACTTTATGTACTGCAATTCAGAATTCCACTAGGTGGTCATTATAAGAGGAAGTTTGGGGATTGGCAGGGAAAAGTAATTGTAATTAGGTAAGTAACACCTATTTGATTTTTAAAAATACTTTAAAATGTTTTTGTCTTTCTACTGAAATGATATGTAGGAAAGTTTCTAATACATACCTTAATTCCTGTATTTTTTATTATGTGATGCTCATTTAATTGAATGTGTGTGGGTTTTATCTGAAAGGTAAATAAACTAATAATGCTAAATTCTCATCCCAGTACAATGATACTTCCTGGGTGCCAGTATTTAGATTAAAGTTTTTTGTATTCTTCTCGTATACTTTGCTCCAAAATGCTCTAGTTGAGTAGTTGACACAGTGGGTAAAAATGTGCATTAGACTCCTCTTCGTAGGTTTTTTGGTTTGGTTGCCATGTATTTAGACCAAAATTGGCTACCTGTGTTTATTTGTTTTTAATATTTATTTTTTAGTTGTAGTTGGACACAATACCTTTTTTTTTTTTTTTTAATGTGGTACTGAGGTTCGAACCCAGGGCCTTGCATGCACTAGGCGAGCACTCTACCACTGAGCCACAATACTAGCCCCTGTGTTTCTTGTCAGAGGTGTGGAGAGACTGGAGAAAGATTTCTTCAAAATCTGTTTTGTCTGCTTAGAAGTAGTGAGCCAAAGGTTAGTGAGCCCAAAGTATGTACCCAAAGTACCGTGCCGAAAGGGTTCGTGAACCAAAGTATGGTTTTCTTTTTTTCTTGTTGGCTTTCGTGTATAGGTTAAGTAGACCAGTGGCATCTAATGACCTGTTTTTCTTACTGTGAATTTGCAGATTTTGTTTTTATGTTTCTTAGAGGAGGTGGGGTGAACTAGCAGAGAAGAAGGAGTTTGTCTGTTTCTGTCCTTGTTTGTTGACTAGACAAGCATCCTACTAGTAATTTGAACATGTAAGGGTTTTCCTTTATATTGAATGCCTGAAGCCTTTGGTGAAAGGAAAAAAAATGTAAGGAAAAAACTTTCATCTGAGGCAGATCTTACAGTAGTATTGTCACAGAAGAAACTAAAGGAGTCCTGGAGAGGGAAACCTCAACTCTTCTGAGTTGGGTCCTGGACAAACATCACAAAAATGAATTAAAGGACATTAGTTAGAGGCACAGAGATTTATTTAGGAAAACAAAGAATACATGTTTGAGGGAAAATGTGGCCCATCTCCAGAGTGAGAGATACTCTTGGGGTCTGAGATTCTTTTTTTAAAATGAAACTTGGTGAGGGATGGGAATGGGAAGGTTTGTGAGGATGACATCAGTCTGGTGATCACAGGATGGTTTAGGTTGGTCTGGTCATGCCCAGGCTCCTTAGGTTGGTATGGTCTCCATTATCTGATCAGTAGATAACTGGAAAGTACCCTAGATTATAGGTTTCTTAAAATATCATATGTCTCTTTGTTTAATCTATTTATTGCATGGGTGAATTTTGATTACACTGAGTGATTTTTGGAAGTGAATGAATTTATGGTAACTCTAAGATTTATGTATTTCCCAGAAATGTGGGAGTGACAGGCCTGGGAGAAGAACTAATTTGGGGAGTAACAGGCCTGGAAAGGCATGTGAAACTTCAGTTTAAAATTACACTTCCTTGTTCTTCCTTTTGTCTCCTTTCTACCTATCTTTTTATTTCTTCTATCCTACCTCGGTATCATTTTTCTCATGTACGAGCAATGTTACTTATTATGTATAACAAAACATGTTAATACATTTATGGACAACTATGTAATATGATTAAATTTTTAGCATTGTAGTAATTGATGGAAAAAGAAGGAGAAAACTTGTGCATCTTGTATTTTGATTGTAAGAATTCTTAGCTAACTAATTTTCATTTTCTTTTGTTTATTCTTATTCTTTGACTTAAGTAATTTGGAAGAAAAGTCTATGGTTTTGGGGCTTTTCTAAAGCATAAAACATTTGAAGATTATTCACATTGTTTTAACCTGTTCAACTGATGCCTTCAGGTCCTTCATTTTGCCCATCACTCTTCAGTCAGAACACCTAAGCATCCCTAAATATTCTAATTTCTTTTTTTTTAAATCTTGTGACCTGAATGCATAATCTTTATTTGTTATTTTTAGTTATACATGACAGTAGAATGTATTTTGACATATTATACATATACAGTATGTATAATATATCATATAATTAATAAGAGTACAACTTCTTATTCTTCTGATTGTACATGATGTGGAATTACCTTGGTTGTGTATTTATATGTGAACATAGGAAAGTTTGTCCAATTCATTCTACTGTCTTTCCTATCCCCATTTACCCTCCCTTCCCTTCATTTTCCTTTTCCTAATCCAAAGTACTTCTATTTTTACACTCCCCCTTATTGTGAGTTAGTCTAAATATTCTAATTCTTAACACATTCTTGCATGTCTAAAATGAGAAGAGAAGAAAGGCACTGGGGGGAGAGGTGAGGTGGCAGAAGTGATAGATGGGGATAGGAGAGTGTTCTTTTTTTAAAATTTTTTTATTAGTTGCTCAAAACATCACAATGACATATCATACATTTGATTCAAATGGGATATGAATTCTTATTTTTCCACGTGTACAGATTGCAGTATCACATTGGTTATACAGCCATGTAGAGAGTTTTCTTAAAATGCACCAGTATCTGGAGGAAAGAACAGTGCCTGGGTGTGGCTGGTTCCATTGCAGATGCTGCTGGGTTTCTACCAATGGTAGAACAACTTACTGCAAAAACCCTTGTGTTCAAAAAGCTCTTTTTAGATATCTTTCTTTTCTTTTTTATGTATTTGCTGACCTGCTTATAACTAGATGATTTTCTATAGTTTTCTTTCATAGGGTCAAGAAATCAGAGCATGGCTATGAGCAATGGAAACAACGATTTTGTGGTTCTGAGCAATGGCAGCATCACAACCAGTGCTACCAATCCTGGTCCCCTTACCCCCTGCGATGGAGACCATGCAGCCCAGCAGCTCACACCCAAAGAAGCAGCAAGAACAAAAGTGAGTCCAAATGGATGCCTGCAACTTAATGGCACAGTTAAATCATCCTTTCTGCCTTTAGACAACCAAAGAACGCCTCAGATGTTATCCCAATGCTGCCATCCTTGCCCATATCATCACCCTTTGACCAGTCATAACAGTCACCAAGAGTGCCATCCCGAGGCTGGCCCTGCAGCACCCTCTGCTTTGGCCTCCTGTTGCATGCAGCCACACTCAGAGTATTCTACATCTCTGTGTCCAAACCATTCACCTGTGTATCAGGCCGCGTGCTGTCTTCAGCCCTCGCCATCCTTCTGCCTGCATCATCCGTGGCCTGACCATTTTCAGCATCAGCCTGTGCAACAGCACATAGCCAACATCAGGTGAGTCTTTGAAAGTTTTGCTTGCCTTTAGCATTCAACTGATTCCACCTGGATGTGACTGCTTATATTTATTTCCCCAAAAGTAGGAGAGGAAAATGTGTTGGGAAACAAAACTAATAATAATGCTTATTTTATGGATTGTGTGAAGCCTACTAAAATGCAAATGAAATAATATATCTTATCCATTGACTTCTTGGTCCATTAAATTCTTCCTTCCTTTTTCCATGTCTACAACCTGGCTATACCTGAGTTACAAAGTTCAGTAAGATGTTTTATTGTTAGCAGTTCACACAGAGAAATGCACAGATCTTTAAATATGCAGTTTGATCAGTTTCAGCAAATGTGTACACTAGTATAATCCATATCTTAGCCTGGTGTAGCTAGCATATTTCTGTCCCTCTCTCAGTCATTCCCTGCCCCAGACATCGTCTCTGCTTTGAGTTCTGTTACCACTGATTTGTTTTTTCAGCTCCTAGAACTTCATACAAAGTCATATGCAGCATTTATTCTTTTGTTTTGGGCAATTTTTGCTCAGCATAAAGTTTTTGAAATTGATCTATTTCTGTGTGTATTAATTTTTCTTTTTCTTACTGAGTAGTAATCCGTTTGTTGCATGTAGCAAATTCTCTTATAACTAAAGAGTCATATACAGAAAGAGATTAAATGATAAATACTTTTCACCTTTATCAGATTTTACATATTGAGATTATGTATTTTAATCTTAGAGGAAGAAAAAAAATGAGAGAACAGGGTAAAGCGGGTTGGGAGAGGGATAGTCCTCTGCAACATGTTTCTGTAGTTTCTGAATACATTTCCATATGGACATAAGAACCTCATAGTTCTAGAACTATGATAAGAAATTCACCAAATTCATTATATTATATGATATAAATGTGATATGTTATAATGATATATATATAAAATCACAAATTAAATGGTTGCAGAATGTGAGATGAGATGAATTGTTCTATTTTAAAGCTGAACTCTCCTTTAAAAAGTCATAAAGTTAATAACTGTGAGCAAATAACCAATTCTTTCAGTATGCCAGGTTGTGCCAAGATTCTCAGGATTTTTTACTTAGCATTTCTTTAATAATCTAATTTAAAATATGATCTAATTTAATTTATTGAGAGTGCTATGCACACTTTAAATAATATGGTGTTAATAAAACAGAGAAGTGGGTGACTGAGCTCACCACTGCCTATTTTTTTGGCCCTGAGGCCTCAATAATCATGGTGAACTTACTTCAGATTGTGCATGACCACTGGGCTCATATACTTGTTCCTATGAGATTTATCTTAGGATTTTAACTAGACAAAAAGAATGAAGAAAAGCTTACTGCCTTCTGGAATAAGAGTCTGTTATTTAAAGTGAAAATGAGACCTAATGAAGAAGTTACCTGAAAATAAAAGATTATAACTAAATTACAGAATGTTCATATTTTAAAACACTAACAGTATTTAATTTGAATGAACAAAAACTGATAAAAAAAACACCATATTTGTCCATCCAGAAAACTTATTTAAAAAAGTGGAAACTGATGAAGGAAATTTTTCTTATTTCAAATTTTATCTCAAAAACTTGAGCCTTTTGATTAATTATTTGTTATAGTCTTTTAAAGGTACTTGCAAAGGAAAGGTACATGTCCAGTTGTGTATATCATGCACTTTATTGTGTACAAGCATTACTTTCCTATTTTGTATATTTATTTGTTCAACAGTATTTAGTGAATACGTACATGTGCCAAGCACTGAGGAGATAATTCTAAACAGATTGAGGCTTTTTTCCCCTTCATTCTATAAACTAGTAGGAAAGAAGACAGTAAATCAAACAGCTACAATATTGTGATAAATACTACCAAGAAGGAACACACAGGGGTGCAGATGAATAGACGTCAAATGAAGAGAGAATAGGGGGATTGTCTTTCTTACAGGTAGCAGGAACAGTTCCTGCCTAGACTCATAAGGAAGTGTGGGCCCAACTGCAGCAGACTTTACTGTGCCTTGACCTTGATGGAAAGTAGTAGCAAGAGGAAAGATATCCTGGGATCAAGTGTGGAGAGAATTTTAACCACTTAAGGACTACTAGGCCTTTATCTGCAGGCCATTTGTGGACCTGTTAGAGATTTGTTGCCTAGCATGCAGGAGACCCTGAGTTCAATTCCCAACACTGCAAAAAGAAAAGAAAAAACAAAAAGGAGGTGTGTGTGTGTGTGTGTGTGTGTGTGTGTGTGTGTGTGTATTTTCATAATGGTAAAATATACATAACATAAAATTTATCATTTTAACCATTTTAAGTGTTCAGGGGCATTTAATGCATTTTCATTATTTTGCAACTGTCACCACCACCCATATCCAGAACTTTTTTATCATTTTCCCAAACTGAAACTCTGAACCCTCTGAACACTAACTCCCCATTCACCTCTCCCCCAGCACAGGCAACCACCATTCTACTTTCTGCCTCCATGGATTTGACTATTCTTGGTACCTCATATAAGTGAAATCATATGCTATTTGTTGTGTGTGTGTGTGATTAGTTTATTTCACTTAGCATAATGTCTCCTTAGCCACATTATACTATATGTCAGATTTTTCTTCCTTTTTAAGGCTGATTGATATTTTGTTGTACCTATATATCACATTTTGTTTATCCATTCATTCATTGAGGGCAACTTGCATCTTTCACCTATTGTGAATAATTCTACTATGAATATGAATATGCAAATATCTGTATGAGTTTCTGCTTTTAATTCTCAGGGGCATATGCCCAGACCAGAGGTAAAATTCCTGGATCACATGGCAATTCTCTTTTTTAACTTTTTGAGGAACTACTATACTATTTTACAAAGCAGCACTATTTTATATTCCCACCAAAGTTCCAGATTTTCATATCCCCATCAGTATTTGTTATTTTGTCTGTTTCATCTTATTTGAGAATTATCACCCTAATGGGTATGATGCTACAGATTTTTGAGGAGAAAAGGAATACTGTCATCTTCATTCTGGAGAATAGATTGAATCAGAATTGTTATGGATAAGAACACCATTAGAAGGCTTGCTGCAGTAATTCAGGTGAGAGACTGTGGTGACTTGAACCAGGATTTAGAAGTAAATTCCTTCCAGGGAGATTAGAAGATAGAATAGACTGGATTTGGTGAATAATTGGATATGAGGTAGATATGGGAAGAGAGGAAAAATCACAATTGATTTTCAGTTTCTTGGCCTGTACTGGAGGGATAAATAGTAATGTCATATACTAAAATGGAGAAGAGAGGTAAAGGGTCCTAAGTAAACAGAGTGGAGTCATGGAATTTCCTGGGGTACTGGAATTTGGTGATAAATGGTATTAAAACAGGATATAAGTTATAACAGTGATATTCCTTCAGAGAATTAGGATGCTATGTAATATATAATGGCAACATTGAGGACAATGATCCTGGTAAGGGTTATCTTAGACTAAACTCTGAAGAACTTAAACTCAAGCCAGCAGGTATTTATTTGCAGGATTATGCTCTGGGCCAGGACCTGAGCCAGATGCTGGCTCCCTTTTTCCATCCAGTAAGATAGCCACAAAGTACATTTGGATGTGGACAGAACTGCTATGTAAGGGAAAAGAGAGCAGTTTGGGTGAGTCTGAACAGAATGTCCTTAGTATAGAAATTCTGAAAATGGGAATGCAGTGATGTTTTCTGCCCCTCGTTAATTATTCTATTCAGCACTTTTAAGAATTTTTTGGAACAAACATTCTAGAAGCTGAACTCCATCAGGCATTTAGATTTCCTAATTCTTTTTAGTTTGCTTCATGATGATTTATTGCATCTTGATTTTTTTTAAGTTTTGTTTTAAAATCAATAACATCAAGTACTTAATAAAGTATTGTTCAATTACTGTTTAAGGTGCATTCATGACTGCACATTATTTTAAAGGATATCTTAAAAGTTGACAGTCTTACAGTAAATTGCAGGGATGGAGGGTCCCAAGTGCTTTGGTTTGTTATTGTTATTTGCACATATACCCAAATGGGCCCATCTGTTTAGTATTTTATCTTTAATGTTTTCATTTATTTATAAAGCACTTAAGCCATAGAGAATGTTTTAAAGAGTCAGTCAAATATTTTAACCTAGTCTATTTGCTACTTACTTGAATATGTTCATGTTCCTATTTCTCCTCCTCCCTTTGTAATACAGTAGGGTCTTTTTCATTTCCTCTTGATTCTTTAAGCTCTAATCTTTCTAAAAGATTCATTATATTGATAACCTGTGTGTGATTTTTGTCTTTGTAAAATTCTTTTGTAACATCTGATCAATACAATTAAGATCATTGCAGAGATCACATTTAGTATATCCTATATTAACACTATATATCACCATACTACCAACTATAAACTAGCTTAAATTGATTTAGTTTTAAAGTTTCAGACTTTTTTCTTTGTAGATCCCTAGTCTCATATTTATTGTTCAACCATTAATTAACATGACTGAGAACAGGAGTAATTCAAAAGGCAAAATATCTTCCTATAAATAAGACTTGTGCTTATACCAGCAGGTGCTAAACCTAGCTATCCATCCAGTCACCTGGGGAATTGAGGATAAAACATTTATTTTGCTGTAGAAACAGTAAAGAATTGGAAAGGATCCCTGCAGGGTAGTAAAGCTTAGGGACAGTTGGGCTGAGGATAGAACTAAATGTGGGCCTTGAAAGATTACTAAGAATTAATAAAAGGACCATAGCAGGCAGAACATGGAAGGTGGGAGAAAATTCTTAGGAGAGAGCTTGCAAAAATAAAGGCTTATTTAAGAAGGAGTAGAGAACAGGGCTGTTGGAGTGGAGGATCTTTGAGGATGAGAGTGAGCTTTTCCTAATTCTACATCCTGAACACAGTCCAGCTGTCTAAAAGGCTGCATGGTAATGATCTGTTCTTTATCCTCCAGAGTTGGAAAATGCCTCTCAGGAGCCAGTCACATTTCATATATGCTGGTTGAAACAAGTTGCAAATAATTCATTTAGGATCTTCTTATTGTTTTATTAAAATGAAAGGATAATAGTATTATTGCAGAGTTAATAAGAAGCTCTGCATCCAAAAATAGTCTGAAAGATTTCTAATCTAAACTATACTTACTTTTTAATTTGGTGTTGCAAAGAAATGTTCTTCATCGTAACAGTATCCATAAATGATCATTGGCAATGCCACGGTCATTATCATGATAGGGAACCTGTGATATTTTGGGGTATTTTTATGTCTCTGAAGATGATTTCACAGACAGATGGTCACTTTGAATATTTCTTGTGGCACAGTGGAAGAATTAGAGCTATACAGACTTAGAATGCTTGGCACAGAGGGGATAAAGAACCCTATCCTTAGCTTAGTCTCTTAAAAGTTAACTGAACATTGTCCTTGCCATCCCATACATTGCAACTGCATGGTTATTATCACCTGTATTTCTTTTCTTTTTCAGCTCTTTATTCATTTACCAATTTCTGACTCACTTTTTCCATGTTTTCTTTTTGTTTCCCCTCAGAACATTAGTTATTTTCTGTGAAGAGACAGAATCTACCACTTGAATTCTTATTCTCTTATATAAATTGTATCATAATATCCAGAGGAAAAATTATAGATACCTCTGAGCATCATTTTCCAATATCTGTCTTACTTTCCTGCACCTGGCCTACAGAGACCCACCTTTTCCATTTCCTTATTCCTGGTGATGGTGTTATTTTGTTTAGCCAGAAAATTTAAATAAAAAATCACTCTGAACACACATCAGCATTGTGGCCTGAACCACAGCGTTGACGTAGATCTCAGCATCTTTGCTTTACCCAGATCATCCAGAGTCAACCCCAGTGCTTCTTTAAGATGTTAGAGCAATGGACAGAGAGATTCAAGATGACTTATTCACTAATTTAGCAAGTATTTAAGTAGTAGTTAGTGTTAGGTGTTGGAGACACAGATGAAAACTACAAGCCTGGTCCACAACTTCAAAGATATGAGAACAGTGTGGACAGGTAAAGCAATAGGTTTCAACATGGGCTGACCGCAGGTAGATTATCATCTTTGATCAATACAAATTGATAGAATCACTGCTACATCCTCTGGAGCATAGAAGGTAAATATCAGTGTTTTTTTCAGAGCAATGGACCAGGTTTATATATTAATACAAAAAGGAAACTAAACAATACAGTTCTAAAAATTCATATCCTCCTCTTATAGTGAAATAGTAATTTATCTTTATTTCTTAATGTAAATCATTACATCTCTTGGACTGCTGGGCAGGTGTATTTTGCAGGAAAGAATAGTTAAACTTCATTCTTGGACCTTTGCTATTCAGTAGGGTCCAATAAAATTAAAATTTTAATTCTTTGGTCACACTAGCCACATTTCAGGTACTCAGTAGTCATATGTGTCTAGTGACTAACATATTGGACAGCACAATGTAGAGCATTCCCATTATTACAGAAAGTTCCATTGGACAGGGCTATGTGTCTTGGCTTTGTAAAGCAACCAAGATCTCTTTTCAATCTTCTTGGGAGCAAATAGAACTCATGATGTACAATAACAATATTTGTCAGTGAATACCCTTGTGTCAATATAATTCCAGTTAATTGGGATTTGTTTGCTTCTCTTTTGTTGAATATATAATTAAAAAAATCCATTTTCTTCAAAAATTTGAAGGACTAAAGCCCTATATTAGAAAAAAAGTATATAATAGGCAAGCATATCTTTCAAAATCTTCCCGAAGCCACAATTACATCCTACAAAAGCCACCCCACATCATTATTTTGATATCTTCAATGCAAAGTTATCAGCTTATTCAGTTTCTAGTTGCTTAGGATTTTGGTAAGTAGATCAAATATAGATCATAGTTTTTCTGAAGGGTAGATAAGTGCAGTGAGGCTCTAGTAGCAATCATTGGTGTGATATTCTAACTCTACTTTTTCATGGCTCCATTTCTTCTCCTTTCCTCACTATACAATATACAAGAGCCTGGGCTTTGGAAGATACACTGCATTTGAATCCTGGCCCTGCCATTTATTAGCTTTGCCATCTTATATAAATATTTAATTTCTCACAACCTTAGTTTCCATCTCTGTAAAAATGGGAATGACAGTAGCTGCCCTGCACTTAGCACAGTACCTAGCAGCACTGTATATTAATTTCCCTTCTCTTTTAATTTTTGTTCCTTTCTTTTCCTTCTCTTAATTTGTTGTTACTTGCTGCCTGTATTTAATCGTGCTGGTATTGTTTTAGTAACAAAGCTATTATTGAGACCAGGCTTAAATAAATACATGATGCATCCCTTTTCATTCTTCGTTATAAATTATACACTTTATTCACTCCTTCAACATCTGGGAAAGAGCAAGTGGAAAAGAGGGTCACTAATTTGCCTTCTAGAAAAGGAAAAGGGGTTGTTGAGAAGGCTTTCCAGCCCCAATGATTCAAGGCCTTCATACTTTATACCAATTACATAATCTGATTATGATAGTTCTATAGTTATTTTAGAAGAAGTCTGGTAAGATTTAATCTAGATTTTATGGAAACCAAGGTTTATTTTTACATTCCTTAAAGTAGTCAAATTAACTTTTTAAAAAGGGATAATGTTTGTAAAATTTAAAACGTTCCAAGCTTGCTTGCCAAAGCCAGTCAATTTGGCAGTCAGATTGAGTGAAGGCCTGTTTTATTAGGAGGACTTCTTTTAGAGAGTTCTTTATATTATAAATGAGCAGATTTTAGAGTGCTTTGCCTCATGGAATGCACTGCACAGTCTGTAATACATTTCAGAATATGAGCCTTGGTCATCTTTTACTTTAATAATAAATGTCAAGAAACAATGCCTTCTTTATTTCATAAAATTAATTAATATAACATTTTGGAAAGAAGGGAATGTATTCTTTAATTACTCCCTTTTCTTATTGCTATTAGTTGTCTAGCAGGTACTGAAGAGTGAAGGGAAAAAAAAGCAGTTCAAGTGATTTTTTTTCCTTTTGGTTAAAAAATCAGGTTGTAAAGGTTGTAAAATGTTTGGCAAACATAAGAAGTAATAAAAAGACATTGTTACAGATCAGTTACATCATTAATTCCAGGAAGAAGGCAATTGTTATCTACTGCAACTTCTTTCCAAACTTAATTTGCATTGTTAGGTATAATTCAAGCAAATTTATAGAACTTAACATTTAAAGGAGAAATTTGATTGCTGTACTTTTTAGCAAAATGGACTGTACAAAATTATATATTTTTTTGTTTTAACACAAACCAGATATTCAACTGATTGCTTGGTATTTTGGAGTTTTAAATATAGCCTAGTTCCAGGGGTCTATTTAGGCTTCAATAAATATTTGTTGAATGAATGATTATGAAAAATATTTCTTAAAATGTGTGTGTGTGTTTGAAAAATGTACAGAACTTTAAAAAACTCATCAAATTTGATCAGTGTGATCAAGCAGCTTAGATAGTCAATTTGGGCAAAAATATCACTTACTCTCAGAATATCACAATAAGTGTTTAGAGGGTTATGTGAGTCTCGGAGAGGGTGATAGAGATAGGTGGGTTTAGAGAAAGCATCATGGGAGATGATGCTTTTCAAAAATGGACAAGGATCCAGCTGCTGAAATCATGGGAGCAAGACACCTAGAGGATCCTGGAGCAGAGCAAGGCAAGCTCTCTTCTTCATCTGGAAAAGGGCCAGAGGGTCATCGCTACAGGGCATTCATTTCATTCCACATTTACAGATTATGCTATAGTTAGTCCATGAAGATTGCTCCCTGAAACAGTGGATTCTGAATCTTAGATAATCACCATAAAGCATTTATTAAGTATCTAACTACTTTATATGTAATTATATAATTCTAATACCTTTGATTGACAGGTATTGCCCTCAGTTTGTTAAACCATTTGTGTGAGTACGTGTGTGTTAGGTTGTGTTATGTATGCTGGTGTATCTTCCAGGCCTAGTGAGGTGCATAGCATTTGTTAAACTCTCAGAAATTAATTGTTGAATGAACTGAATATATCATTGAGCATCAGTCAAGTCCTTATGGAGAGCTTGATTTTATGGCATGATAATTTGATAATGAAAATCAGGTACCACTGGTCTAATGCACATAGTGAGATATTTCCCAGATAGTGGGAGAAGGTGCAAAAGGCTTTGCTTCCTTTATTTGTTGTTTGAATCTGTCTTTGGGTTACCTCCTCCTCTCCTGTAAATCTCCTCACCCCAAATGCATTGACATTTGTTGTTGTTGTTGTTGTTTGTTTGGTTTTGTTTTTGTTTTTGGTACCAGGGGTTAAACCCAGGGGCACTTTACCACTGAGCCACATTCCCAGCCCTTTGTATTTTTTATTTTGAGATGGGGTCTCACTAATTTGCTTAAGGCCTCTCAAAGTTGCTAAGGCTGACTTTGAATTCGAAGTCACCTGCCTCAGTCTCCCAAGTTGCTGGCACTACAGGCAAGTACCACTGTGCTCAGCAATGCATTGATTTAAAAAAAATCATAGCTTCCTTTGTGACAAGAAAAGAAATTAAAAATAGATGTGTAGTCCACTACTACTACAGCTCTTGAGCATCCTTCTTGTTTGATTTCTGGATTCACTTTGAGGGCAAAAATGGGGATGGGCCTGGTGACCCTGGGCCTATGTCCTAGGGAGAGCCAGACTGATTATAGTCTCTCTGTTCAACTCTGGTCACCTCCATCATATTTGCAAATCTGATAAAAGTGGCTTTATAAGCAACCAATAAATTATGAAGCTGGAGGATAAATCCTAAATTCCAGAATAAGGATTTGGGCTTTTCTTTGTTCATGTGTATTCTTTTGAATTTAGAAAGTCAATAAAACAAGACAGTCAAAACTAAATTTGATGCTTTGTTCTGTGTGAATTTACTGGTTAGTTGGTTTAGATAAATCAGTTCCTTTCCCCCGTTTGAATGGTATATAATTTTGATAGATACTGTGTAGTTTGAGCTTCAAGCATGATGCTTTCTACAGGAACATAAGCAATTTACTGTCTTTAAGCATTATTTCATTGTGTCTAGTAAGAAGCAAAGATGGATAGTTTAGCATATTTATTCCTTTGGACCCTATTTGTGTCTGTGGTCACTTGGACCTCACTGCCACCTTCCTAAAATATTGCTTTCATTATGTTACTTTGCTTAGAAATCTTCCAGTTTCCCCAAACTCCTTGACCTGGCTTTGAAAGTTTTCCTTTAGGGGATGGAGTAAGTTTTGAAGAAGAAGGAAGCATTAGTTGAGGGAGGAAGAGTCTTCTAGCCCTGGACAGGAACGGGTGACTGATCTCAGTGAATAAGATTATTTTTAACAGATGATTTTCCTTGTACTTTAGAAGTTTAAATAGAAACATGACTGTTTATCTTTATTTTCACTTATGTATATAAGGGAAGCTATAGTAGGGAGATAATTCTTTTGGTCCTGGCCAATACTGAATGTTCTGGGTCTCTTTGGTTTTTAGCTGTTAGTTTGAAACTTTGGTTTTCAGCTGTTAACCATGACCTATCATATATATTACCAGAAACTAAAATTACTTCATTATAAAGCAATCCCTAGGAAAAATTTATTTAAATAGTATTAATTTATTATTAAAAACCTTTCTTCTATTGCATAGAGTTAATTCTACATTGAGTTCCAAATTGTATTGTCCCCCTCCCCCACACCTCCTTACCCTTGGACCTCTTCCTCCTTAAATTTCTCAGTGGGCAGCATCAGTGTCTGGTGAGTGTTTGGGCTTATGGATTATAGAATTCCAGCATTCCATGCTCGTAAGTTAGTTAAGTTTAATAAGGTTTTCCTGGCTTTCTTATGGGCTTTTCTTGGATCTCTTATTAATGATTACTATTCACTTCTTATTAAGAAAACTACATATTATACTCTCATTAAGCATGTTTTGTACAGGGCTCACAGCAACAGTCTGACATGGAAAGGCTTGAGTTTAAGGGTAAGTACTTTATAATTTAGTGTAACTTTAAAATGTAACACATGAGGCTGTTTGCTTTATAACCTCAACTAAACTATGCAGATTTAAATTCATGTGCTGAGGAAGAATGTTTTCTTTTAACCAAAGCTCCTTTTCAATCCTTTAAAAATATTTTAAATTAACAGTTGTTCCTTTCAGAATTCTAATTGATTTAAAGTAGTTTCTTTACTGTTGCCAAAAAAAAAAAAAAAAAAGGCTTTCTTAGATTACTCTTTTGGGGTGTGAATTGTATGAGACCCGAACCATGTGGTATTTTGACCTTTCATAGTGCCCTTCCTCTGCCCCCCTGATAAGTGGCAGAGACAAAATGTGTTTGAAAATGAATTTCCCATGCCCTGCTTCCCTCACCTTTCAGCAAACAGCAGAATAGCCACCTTTTAACTAGTGATCTGCTAGGCCTCAGAACTCATCTTAAGGAGATATAATTAACTAATAGTATGACACCCCCTGCCATTCCCAACCTGTTTTGTATAATATAATTCCTTTCTTGGTGACTTGAATAGTAACAGCATTATTTCTTGCTTCCTACTTATTTCGGAACTGGATCAACTAATAAAAGTAAAAACTTTTTTTAGCCTGAACTGGAACTGAAGCTATTACATGAAATTCAGATTTGTTTCAGCTTTTGGAGTGGTTTTGAGTTTATGTGGTACAGGCAGAGATCATGTACAATTAAGCACAAAACATTTATTGTTTTTCTTTGGGACATCACAGAAATAACTTTCAGGGGTTACCAGGCTTAGTTGCTAATTGAGATAACTGTTAACCAGATTCAGTGAATGTGCAGATTTGCCCTCAGCATTTCTGTTGAATAGACATCCTTAAGTTTCAAATGGTTGTTTTTTTGCCAGAAAGTTTTCGTTGAGTTACCATGTTGACTTATATGTGCATAAACCTGCACATTTCTATCATTTGATGCAATCTTTTAAGCTATATTCTTAGAAACATTCTTAATGTCTTTAATGGAAAATTTGCAAATTATTTAACAGCTGCATTTGAGGTAAGTTTTTTCCCCAGCTAATTAGTAGGCATTGAATGGTTAACTGGGCTTTAAAGTAGACTAAAGAGAACAAATTCATCAGGAATGCCCATAATCCATAGATACTTAAGCAGTTACTTGTCATTTTGAAACACATGCATTATTTTCTCCTTTACACTAGCATATTCTCATCAGTTATAAAGAGACTATAAATTTGTTTAAAATGTAGAGATTGATTCCTGTAGGATGGAATGGTCATAATCAGGTCTGTATCTTAAGAGAGATAAATTCAACACAGTATTAAAAATGATTTTTGGTATCAGTTTAGAAACTAAATATTTATTTATTTATTTATTTTTATTGGTTGTTCACAACATTACAAAGCTCTTGACATATCATATTTCATACATTAGATTGAAGTGGGTTATGAACCCCCAATTTTACCCCAAATGCAGATTGCAGAATCACGTTGTTACACAGCCACAATTTTACATAATGCCCTATTTGTAATTGTTGTATTCTGCTACCTTTCCTATCCCCTATTATCCCCCCTCCTCTCCCCTCCCCTCCCATCTTCTCTCTCTACCCCATCTACTGTAATTCATTTCTCTCCTTGTTTATTTTCCCATTCCCCTCACAACCTCTTATATGTAATTTTGTATAGCAATGAGGGTCTCCCTTCATTTCCATGCAATTTCCCTTTTCTCTCCCTTTCCCTCCCATCTCATGTCTCTGTTTAAAGTGAATCTTTTCTTCCTGCTCTTCCTCCCTGCTCTGTTCATAGTTGCTCTCATTATATCAAAGAAGACATTTGGTATTTGATTTTTAGGGATTGGCTAGCTTCACTAAGCATAATCTGCTCTAGTGCCATCCATTTCCCTGCAAATTCTATGATTTTGTCATTTTTTTATTGCTGCATGGTACTCCATTGTGTATAGATGCCACATTTTTTTTATCCATTCATCTATTGAAGGGCATCTGGGTTGGTTCCACAGTCTAGCTATTGTGAATTGTGCTGCTATGAACATCGATGTGGCAGTATCCCTGTAGCATGCTCTTTTAAGGTCTTCAGGAAATAGTCCGAGAAGGGCAATAGCAGGGTCAAATGGTGGTTCCATTCCCAGCTTTCCCAGGAATCTCCATACTGCTTTCCAAATTGGCCGCACCAATTTGCAGTCCCACCAGCAATGTACAAGTGTACCCTTTTCTCCACATCCTCGCCAGCACTTGTTGTTGTTTGACTTCATAGTGGCTGCCAATCTTACTGGAGTGAGATGGTATCTTAGGGTGGTTTTGATTTGCATTTTTCTGACTGCTAGAGATGGTGAGCATTTTTGCATGTACTTGTTGATTGATTGTATATCCTCCTCTGTGAAGTGTCTGTTCAGGTCCTTGGCCCATTTGTTGATTGGGTTATTTGTTATCTTATTGTCTAATTTTTTGAGTTCTTCGTATGCTCTGGATATTAGGGCTCTATCTGAAGTGTGAGGAGTAAAAATTTGTTCCCAGGATGTAGGCTCCCTATTTACCTCTCTTATTGTTTCTCTTGCTGAGAAAAAACTTTTCAGTTTAAGAAAGTCCCATTTGTTGATTCTTGTTATTAACTCTTGTGCTATGGGTGTCCTATTAAGGAATTTGGAGCCCGACCCCACAATATGTAGATCGGAGCCAACTTTTTCTTCTATCAGACGCAGAGTCTCTGATTTGATATCAAGCTCCTTGATCCATTTTGAGTTAACTTTTGTGCATGGTGAGAGGAGAGGATTTAGTTTCATTTTGTTGCATATGGATTTCCAGTTTTCCCAACACCATTTGTTGAAGATGCTATCCTTCCTCCATTGCATGCTTTTAGCCCCTTTATCAAATATAGGATAGTTGTAACTTTGTGGATTAGTCTCTGCGTCCTCTATTCTATACCATTGGTCCACCCGCCTGTTTTGGTACCAGTACCATGCTGTTTTTGTCACTATTGCTCTGTAATATAGTTTGAAATCTGGTATCGCTATACCGCCTTATTCACACTTCCTGCTTAGAATTGCTTTTGCTGTTCTGGGTCTTTTATTTTTCCATATGAATTTCATGATTGCTTTATCTATTTCTACAAGAAATGCCGTTGGGATTTTGATTGGCATTGCATTAAACCTATAGAGAACTTTTGGTAATATCGCCATTTTGATAATGTTAGTTCTGCCTATCCATGAACAGGGTATATTTTTCCATCTTCTAAGATCTTCTTCTACTTCTCTCTTTAGGGTTCTGTAGTTTTCATTGTATAAATCTTTCACCTCTTTTGTTAGGTTGATTCCCAAGTATTTTATTTTTGTTGAGGATATTGTGAATGGAGTGTTTTTCCTCATTTCCGTTTCAGAAGTTTTGTCGCTGATATACAGAAATGCCTTTGATTTATGTGTGTTGATTTTATATCCTGCCACTTTGCTGAATTCATTTATTAGTTCTAGTAGTTTTTTTTGTAGACCCTTTTGGGTCTTCTAGGTATAGAATCATGTCATCTGCAAATAGTGATAATTTAAGTTCTTCTTTTCCTATTTTTATGCCTTTAATTTCTTTCATCTGTCTAATTGCTCTGGCCAGTGTTTAGAGAACTATATTGAATAGAAGTGGTGATAGAGGGCATCCCTGTCTTGTTCCAGATTTTAGAGGGAATGCCTTCAACTTTTGTCCATTCAGAATGATGCTAGCCTGAGGCTTAGCATAGATAGCTTTTACAATGTCAAGGTAAGTTCCTGTTATCCCTAGTTTTTCTAATGTTTTGAACATAAAGGGATGCTGTACTTTGTTGAATGCTTTCTCTGCATCTATCGAGATGATCATATGGTTCTTATCTTTAAGTCTATTGATGTGGTGAATAACATTTATTGATTTCCGTATGTTGAACCATCCTTGCATCCCAGGGATGAATCCTACTTGATCATGGTGCACAATTTTTTTGATGTGTTTTTGTATTTGTAGTTTGTATTTGAGGATTTTTGCATTTAGGTTCATTAGAGATATTGGTCTGTAGTTTTCTTTCTTTGAGGTGTCTTTGTCTGGTTTCGGAATCAGGGTGATGTTGGCCTCATAGAATGAATTTGGAAGAGTTCCCTCTTTTTCTATTTCCTGAAATAACTTGAAAAGTACTGGTATTAATTCTTCTTTAAAGGTTTTGTAAAACTCCGCTGTATACCCATCCGGTCCTGGGCTTTTCTTGGTTGGTAGTCTTTTGATGGCTTCTTCAATTTCATCCATTGATATTGTTCTGTTCAAATTGTGTGTATCCTCCTGACTCAGTCTGGGCAAATCATATGACTTAAGAAATTTATCGATGTCTTCACTATCTTCTATTTTATTGGAATATAGGTTTTCAAAATAATTTCTAATTGTCTTCTGTATTTCTGTAGCATCTGTTGTGATATTGCCTTTTTCATCCCGTATGTTAGTAATTTGAGTTCTCTCTCTTCTTCTCTTCGTTAGCATGGCTAAAGGTCTGTCGATCTTATTTATTTTTTCGAAGAACCAACTTTTAGTTTTGTTAATTTTTTCAATAGTTTCTTTTGTTTCAATTTCATTGATTTCCGCTGTGATTTTAATTATTTCTTGCCTTCTGCTACATTTGCTGTTGTTTTGCTCTTCCTTTTCTAGGGCTTTGAGATGAAGTGTGAGCTCATTTATTTGTTGGTTTTTTCTTTTTTTGAGGAATGACCATCAGGCGATGAATTTTCCTCTTAAAACTGCTTTCATTGTGTCCCATAGATTCCGATATGTTGTGTCTGTATTTTCATTTATCTCTAAGAATTTTTTGATTTCCTCCTTTATGTCTTCTGTAAACCATTGATCATTCAGTAACATATTGTTCATTTTCCATGTGATGTAGGATTTTTCCTTCCTTCTTTTATCATTGATTTCCAGTTTCATTCCATTATGATCAGATAAAATGCATGGTATTATCTCCACCCCTTTATATTTACTGAGGGTTGCCCTATGGCATAATATATGGTCTATTTTTGAGAAGGATCCATGTGCTGCTGAGAAAAAAGTATATCCATTTGATGATGGTTGATATATTCTATATATGTCAGTTAAGTCTAGGTTATTGATTGTTATATTGAGTTCTATAGTTTCTTTATTCAACTTTTGTTTGGAGGATCTGTCCAATGGTGAGAGAGGTGTGTTGAAGTCACCCATGATTATTGTGTTGTGGTCTATTTGATTCTTGAACTTGAGGAGAATTTGTTTTATGAATGTCGCAGCACCATTATTTGGTGCATAAATATTGATAATTGTTATGTCTTGTTGGTGAATGGTTCCTTTTAACAGTATATAATGTCCTTCTTTATCCCTTTTGATTAACTTAGTCTTGAAGTCGATTTTATTCGATATGAGGATGGCCACCCCTGCTTGCTTACGAGGACCGTGTGCATGGTATATTTTTTCCCATCCTTTCACCTTCAGCCTGTGTATGTCTTTTCCAATCAGATGTGTCTCCTGGAGGCAGCATATTGTTGGATTTGTTTTTTTAGTCCATGATACCAGCCTATGTCGCTTTATTGGAGAGTTTAAGCCATTAACATTCAGAGTTACTATTGATATATGGTTTGTACTTCCAGCCATGTTTGATTACTTATCCTTTTTAAAAAAAATTTAGTTTGTTTCTCCATGATTATCTTTCCCCTCGCCCTCTGTCTTTACTGAGGCACTTTCCACTGATGGTTTTGGTTATTGTTTTTCATTTCTTCCTCGTGTAGTGTTTTGCTCAAAATGCTTTGCAATGCTGGTTTTCTGGCTGCAAATTCTTTTAGCTTTTGTTTATCATGAAAGATTTTTATTTCGTTGTCACACCTGAAGCTTAATTTTGCTGGATACGGAATTCTTGGTTGGCATCCATTGTCTTTCAGTGTTTGAAATACATTGTTCCATGACCTTCTTGCTTTCAGTGTCTGTGATGAAAAATCCGTTGTTAACCTTATTGGTTTACCCCCTGAATGTAATCTGTCTCCTTTTTCTTGTAGCTTTTAATATTTTCTCTTTGTTCTGTATATTGGATATCTTCATAACAATGTGTCTTGGCGTTGGTCTACTGTGATTTTGTGTGCTCGGTGTCCTGTATGCATCTTCAATTTATATATCTGTTTCCTTTTTTATTTCTGGAAAGTTTTCTGTAATTATTTCATTCAGCAGGTTACTCATTCCCTTGGTTTGAATCTCTGTACCTTCTTCTATCCCGATGACTCGTAAGTTTGGTTTTTTTATGTTATCCCATAACTCTTGGATGTTTTTCTCGTGATTTTTTACCAGCCTTTCTGAGTTGGCTAGACTCTTTTCAAGATGATATATTTTGTCTTCATTATCTGACGTTCTGGCTTCTACTTGCTCCACTCTGTTAGTGATACTCTCAATTGAGTTTTTAATTAGGTTTATCGTTTCCTTCATTTCTAGAATTATTGTTTGATTATTTTTTATAATCTCTATCTCCTGATGAAGATGCTTAACTTCTTCTTTTATCTGTTTATGTAATTCATTCTCAATGTGTGCTTTCGCTGCTTGAATTTGCTGTCTTGTATCCTCTTTAAGGTTCCATTCCATCTGTCTAAGGTGTTCCTTGAGTTCTTTATATGACCATTTTTCTGATGACTCTAGGTCCTCCTGAATATTTAGGCTGTCCTGCATTGTTTGTACTCCTTTTCTTCCTTGCTTTTTGAAGTTGCTCATGTTACTTCTTGTTCTGTTTGACTGCTGAGTTACTGTTTACTCCTATAAATTTATTTGATGCTTGGGAGGAAAGGTATTAGAAGGGAAGGGAAGAAGTCACTAAAGAGAATGAGAGTAAGCAGGTAGAATTCAAGGAAGGGGGGATAAGATAATTGAAAAGAAATGAAAAGACAAAAGAAGAAAAAAATAGGAAATAAAAAAATTAAAAAAAATTTTTTTTAAAAATGATAAAAAAAATTAAAATTAAAATTAGAAGAAAAAAAATTTTTTTTAAAAATTTAAAAAAAACAAGAAAGAAAAATGAAAATGAAAGAAAAACCGAAATCAAAAAAAAAAAAAGAGAAAAGAAAAAAAAAACTAATAATTGCAGTCTTAGAGTTTGATTAACTTCTCTTCCAGTAGGTGGCGCTGTGCCCACCAGGCCAAGTTTCTCCTGTCAATACATGGGAACCAATCACTGTGCAGCAGCTCCTCCCAGACTGGGCGAGTCTCCAATCCTGAGTGCCTAGGGCCTCCTCTTGTGTCTAGTCACTTCACACTTTTCCTCTAGCCAGGCCCCTCTCACGGTGCCGCTCACCACAATACTGGCTACACGCCAGGTCTGCTGCTCCCAGGAGCCCTGTTTTCATGAATGACTGGGCACACTCTTCCAGTTTGCCATTCCCTCAGACCCTAAGTTTGTAGAGCTTGGGGCTGAGAATCCTCAGCGAATTTTACTTGCCCTCTGGTAGCCACGCCCCTGGTAGCTGGTTCAAGAGCCCTCAGCTGTCAGCACTGGTAGGAGCGGTAATTCCGCGCCGCGGGTCCCACTCCACCTCTGATTCCCTCGGGCTGGCTATCGCGCTCACGGGAGAGCTGGGAGGGGCCCTTAAGGTTTCCCCGATGTGTGGAGAGGGAAGGCTAGGGAATTACACACCTGTAGCCGCAGGTTTCAATGAAGTTATCTCCTCCGCCGCAGTCTGATGACTTCAGTTCTCTGCCATGGTGGTGTCTCTTGCAAATGGCGACAGTTTGTTTCCCTTTGCCGGGTGACCAATGCAACGGGTGGGTCCTTACTGTCTCTCCCAAGCCCCGTTTCAAACCTGTGGCCACTACCTATGAAGGCTCGGTAGGCATCTACCTCCGTAGGATGAGAAGGGCTGACCAGTTGTTTCAGCCGGATGGATTAGTGCTGAGCCACAGCTGTTTGTCTGCGGGAAGCAGGCGAACGGGAGCTTGAATTCAGCCGATCCGGGCTCAGTGTGTGTTCTGAGAGGCCCAGACTGTTCGCCCCAGATCCACGTCAGCTCAGCATTGCCTAGTGATCCTGAGCAAACAGATTTAGGTTTTTTACGACTCCCTATGCCTGCATAGCTGAAGAGGTCAGAGACTTGATCTCTCTGCGCACGCCGCCATGTTGGAATCCCCAGAAACTAAATATTTAATTTTTCCTAGTTAAAATAACTAACCTAAGACTCTATATTTATAAAACATGAATTAAAAGAGAAGCAATAATTCTTCATTATTGTGAATTAAGTCTGTAAAATTTAAATTATGTTACAGAATACAATTAAATAGAACATTATAACTGTCCCATTGAGATTTCAAGTGGGAAAAGATGAACATTTTGAAGTGATATACCTCCTCCTCTTATCTTACTAAAAATATGTAAGTTTTCTATGAAAAATAATTAACTATTAATGGATTTTACATTAATGAGGTATGTGATTATTTGGTTATATAAGCAGCACAAGAACAGTTAATTTTACATCAACATTACAATTTAGGTTACATAACATTCAAATATTTACTATTCTACTATCACATGACTTTTTCATTTGAGATTTTTGTAACAAATAACCTTTTTAAAGAATTTTAATAATACATTTTATTGTTACTAAAAATATATAATATTCTTCAAATATGAATAACAGTTAATCTGTGAGTTTAAAGATCTTTTTAAAATTATGATGTGGAACTTTGTCATGCACTGTACTTGTGTCCTTGGTGAAGAAAACAGACTTTAATGGCATTAAGTTGCAATTAAAATTAATAATGACATTATTACTGATTCCAGTGAGACCTTACTGCATGCCAGACATTGTGGTAAATTTTACATTTGTTCTGATTTAATCTTGAAAACAACCCAAAGAATTTAGTGCAATTGGTGCCCTCTCCATTTTATAGAAGAAAAAAACTAAGGTCTGAAATATTAAATAGTGTTTTAAAAAATTAATTTAATAGTTAATCGAGTCCAGGTCCATCTGATTTGCAAGCCTTTCTCCTAATTGCCTCTCTATGCTGTGCAAATATTTTTTTTGGTTTAATTTCATAAGAAGTTCCAGACATAATTATGGAATGCTTACTATATAGTAGGCACTGTGCAAGTTCATTCTTGAGATCATAGAACTGAGATCATACTGATCACAGATAATACAAATAATCATGAGAGCACAGATGACCCATCTTCAACTCCTCTAGTAATTTCTTGGATCACGGCAACAAAATATTTATAGTGCCAACTTGCATAAACCCTGAGGAAAAATCCTACCTGATTTCTCTAGCTTTGTTCTATCACCTCCATGTAGTTTGTAAACATCTTCCCTGATGTGGGGCACACACTAGATTCTTGGAAGTGCTAGTAGTGATAAGTACATATTTCCAGTTTTAAAGTGAAGTTTTGTTGCTCATCAGAAGCCTTTTATGGACAATTTAAGATCTGTATTATGTAAAACCATATGAACAGATGTTGCTGAAATTACAAGAGAAAAGATAATTCTCATAGGAATCAACCATTTGAAACATTATGAGAACTTTGTTTTGTGCATTTTTCTAAACTTAAACTGACCTGATTAGCTACCTGAGGTTCTGTATAAACTTTTATCTTAGGTTTTACCTAAAGCATGACCTTTTTAGGACAACCAATCTATGGTGATAGAAGCCTGAATATTGATTATTGACTGGGAAGAGGCACAAGGGAGTTTTGGGGTGTTCTGATATGTCATTATTTCTTGATCTGAAAAGTGGTTACATGGATAGCTACATGTATAAAAATTATCAGATTATACACTTCAACTTTGTGCCTTTGACTGAAGAATTGAGTGGAATGGTTTAAAAGAAGGACATTAGGGATTTAAGAGCACCACCCCACCCTATCCTAAAACTTCCTTTCACTTTTTTGGCAAGTCTATATAGACATGAAAGGCAATGACAGTACTGTAATAATTTTTATATTTCTGGTATAGAGGGGAATAGAGAATGGAGGCACATGGAAGGGGAGGGAATAATGTCACTTCACAGTCAACATACACACTTCTCCTCTTAGTAGCTTCATAATAAACCCAGCTCTGCTCTATGTGCCTCCTTTTGCTATATGCATATGTTTTTCCCTTGATTTAAAGATAGCAAAATTAAGCAGCATTTTGATTTTGGAATCTAAAAAAAATCTAATAGGGCTGGCCTAAATTATTCGGCAAGTGGAGGGGGACTAATGTCTAAATATGTACATTCATGTACATATCTTGCCTTACTTGCTTTCCCACTTGCATCTCTGTTACAGTCTCTCATATTCCTGTTTTGGTAATTGAGAGCAGAAACTGTATCTTTTTACTGCTCAGCAAGTGAATTGGAATTTTTAGGGTGGAGAAGAGATGACAAAAAGAATGATTTAATGTGTTGAGAAAATAAAGGGCTGTCCTTAGGCTGCCCTCCTTAGGGAAGATAGTAAGATATCTTTCCTATCTCTCTGTCAAAGATGATATGATAGAAGTAACCAAGATTATAGAAAGATTTAAGATTTCCCATATGGAAGAGCCAGATTTAAGGTCAGGAAGAAGAAATAGAAAGGGTGATTTGAACATTCATGACAAGCAAGAGCCCTTGGAGTCTTTTTTCTCTCACATACCTCAGCCTATGACATAAATCTGGGAAAACTTAGTTGACCTGGAATTACATATGAGTTTACTTTGTAAGAAATACCTACATACAAAGAAAGCACTTGGGAGTTCATGTCATATGTTGTCCTGTTTGGAAGTTGAGCTGAAAGGCTTTTGAAAATTCTTTTAGATTCTTTGTTATAGACTATAATTCAGCATATAAATGCCATGGAGAATTAAAGTTCTTATATTTGGTTGGGGACCCATTTAATAATTTTTTTCTGGTCTTTTACTAGCTGAAAATATTTTCAAGTTGCAGATGTGCAAATAACATGGTAAACTCATTAATTCTTTAAAGGGAGTTAGGATTTTCTAAATGTAGTCCATTCCTGGGCCTTGCCTATTTGGAAGCTGAAATAAAAACAGTGTGATTCTTTGGAAAGAATTCATAGGTAAATGGATGCACTAGGATAGAGGAAGCAGACCTAGTGTGTATAAAAATGTAATCAATTGAAGCCCCTAGGTAACTTAATAGGCTCCCATTGTTGAATGGGGCCAGACTGAAATTCTTATCTTTTGACAAGCTGGGAAATAATAGGCAATTCCTTTTCGGGAAGTAAGAAGACAGATATTCATATTCCCATTCTTTCCAACTCCAGATTCCCAAAATATGGCTAACAAAACAGGCACCAAAAAACCTGAGAGATTTTTGTTACTAATGTTGTACCCTGTAAAAAACACTCAGTCTCAGAATTCATGTTCATCCCCACTGCTAATTAAACCCAAGTGAACAGCTGTTACTAGATGGCACCGAACCATAGCCTGTACCCGGACAGATTTGGATGATTTAGCCAGACTCTGGAAACTCAAGCCTCCAGCTGCACAAGTGTGCCCCAATTAGCTTGTTATTCTCACAATATTGGATTCCATATATTTTGTGGAATGGATTTTTGGATTCTACTTTTCCCTCTTAAAACAGGGCTTTATAGAAGATGGTGATTGAACTATCACAAAGTAATAGGGCTGGACTAAATTATTCGGCAAGTGGAGTGGGAAAAACTAATATCTGGATCAAGGAGGACTCTGACTATGAAAGTAGTCATAGAAATTACAAAGGAAAATTACAGCAACTGAAAAATTGTAAATGCATGTCCAAAAAATTATGTTAACAAACTTGTGTTACCCACTAGAAAGAGTATTTGCCACAATTGTAATGCTTCACAGTTTTAATATGCCTTTTATAAATAAATGGGAAAGTTATGTGTAAATTAAAGAAACAAAGTAATGTAGCACTGTGATTACAATTATGTGCTTATAAATAAATTATAGCAAATAAAATGGAACATAATGTGATTACTAAAAAATCATGTTTTCAGGAGACTTTAATTACATGGAAAAAACTCATAATCCAAAGTAATAACACCCTATACATCCAGTATGATCCAAATTATGTGCATATTTGTTGTCTACATTTAAGAACAAAGGAGAAAATCCTGAAAGGAAATAAATTAAAGAGATAACAGAGGTTTTATCTGTGGTAGTAAGAGTGTGGGTAATTGTTTCTTTCCTTCATAATGTTCTTTGATTTTAGACTTTAAGAAAACAAACCAAAAATATTAAAACAAAATATTTCTTTTCACTAAAGCATGGGTCCTTTTTTAAAAATTAAAGTTCAAGCTGGATGCTGTGATGTACTCCTGTAATCCTAATAACTGGAGAAGGCTGAGGCAGGAGGATTGCAAGTTCAAGGCCAGCCTCAGCAACTTAGCAAGACCCTGTCTCAAAATAAAACATAAATAAAAGTACTGGGGATATAGCTTAGTGGTAAAGTACCCCTGGGTTCAATCCCCAGTAAAAACAACAAAAATCAAAGTTGGTATTTTAGAATGGATAAAGCATTGAATGAAAAGCCTATGAGAGGCAAAATTTTAAGATAAAAAAAAAGGGGGGGGGGGGCTGGGGATGTGTCTCAAGCGGTAGCGTGCTCGCCTGGCATGCATGCAGCCCGGGTTCGATCCTCAGCACCACATACCAACAAAGATGTTGTGTCCGCCGAGAACTAAAAAATAAATATTAAAAATTCTCTCTCTCTCTCTCTCTCTCTCTCTCTCTCTCTCTCTCTCTCTCTCTCTCTCTCTCCCTCCCTCTCCCTCTCCCTCTCCCTCTCCCTCTCCCTCTCCCTCTTAAAAAAAAAAAAAAAAAAGGCTGTGTACTATCTTTCTGAAATAACAGATGGGTAGACTTAGGGACAGGCCCTTTCAACTTGAACACTCTTTCATGTTTATTCTTCTTCTTGTAAAAGCCCTTAGTTTAGCAAACTAGATGATCACCCCCTACTCTCAAGCACAACTGTCTCTGATAATCTGGTGTCATTTCCTACAGCGTTTTCGCCTTTCACATACACAGACACACATGTGTTATAGGCATCACCAATTGATCATTCTCCATGTTCATCTAGTTAACAGATGGGGAGCTCTGCCCATTCTCCTACCAAGTATTTTTGAGCACTCTTTTTTTTAATAAACCATTTATCTAGCCACTTAAAAAGTCTGCCTTTCTAGCTATTCATATAAAGACACATGGCATTATGTTTCACTGCATTTTAAAACACTAGTTCTTACCGACCTTATGGGACAATCCTTTTTATTGACTATTCACATTAAGTATTTCAACACAGAGTTTTGATTAAAGGAACCTGGTTCACCAGCTTTTGCCATGGCAGAGTGTTGAAATTCTTCCCAGGAGGCTAAAATATGTGGTGATTTGAATTATCTAGAATTCCACAGGAAAATGCAATAGGATTTCACAGCAGGAAATGACCTTAGAAATAACTTAATCCAACTCTATTTTACAAATGAGGAAATTGAAGCCAGAGGGGTTAAAACCCAAGCTTTAAAACCTAGTTGGAAACAAGTCTTCTGACTTCTTACTGGGTCTTTTTAATATATTATCCTTATAGTAAGTTCCTAAATGTTGTGTTATGTGGTATTTGGGGATCACTTGCATATATAATAGATTTTGGAGTTGCAAATGATCATGATGACTTAAAAGTTTTACCTGGGCCTGGGTTGTAACTAAGTGATACAGCACTTGCTTATCATGTGTTAGCTTATCATGGATTTAATCCCCAGCACCACAGAAAAAATAAAATAAAATGAAGTTTTATCTTAGTTACCATGATGACAAAGTGTAACAAGGACATCACTACAGCTTGATAACATGTGGTCTTAGCATAGGAAGGTTTTCCTCATTTTTCTACAAAAAATTCTCATTTTTCCTTGGTCTAATTCTTTTAAACTTGGTTAATTTTTTTTCTGTGTTAATTCTAGACTTTGAGAAGAAAATTCTTCTATCGGTGTTATTTTTATTGAAACCAGCTTTGTTAGACTTTTAATTTGACATTTATTTAGCCAAGCTTTGACTGTTATTTTGAGTTACAGAAATGTAATTTTTCAGTTAAAGAAGAAACACAAGAAAGCCTTGTTAAGGAAGAAAAGTCAGTTTCACTATAGATTATTGTTCTGAAAAGCATAACTGAAAAATTTCTGTAGATGGTCAAGGACATGGTCTGTCCTTCTGACCACTAAGATGAAGATATCACAACAGCTGCAAGGGATTGCTTACACCGTTGGAATTCATTTTGATGCAGTTGAGTTTTTATTATTTTTTTTACTTCCTCCCCAAAGTGTTTTTTGATAACAGGTGTGACTTTTAACCTTCCACACTCAACCTCATACAACATACTGAGTAATTTTGTAAAGGCAAAATAATCCAAAATATGTGGGAAATGAACTTAAGAAAGATTAATAATATTTCTTATACTTTTGAGAGCAAATGATAATTTTACAAAATTAGACATACTAAAAATTGAAAATAGCAAATATTGTATTAGGAGATAATTGGTGAATTTAGGAATTATTGATTGTCTTTATACTTTTGATCTCTGGTCGAATTGATTAAAGGCTTTATCCAGTTAATAAATGAGTAAATTTTAGACTGAATCTTAGAAAATAAATTCAGAATTTGAACTTACTTTCAAAAATATAATATATCTTCACTGAGGTTGTAATCAACATACAAATTCTTATTTATGTAATTTGTATAGTTTGTACTGGAAATTCAAGAGGTTTTCTATGGATAAGATCCATACAGTTTTGAAAGTGGGCAATCTTTGTGTGTCTTTTTTTTTCTTAATGAAAATAGTGAATGTATTAGGCTTGAATTAGGTTTAATGTAAGCCCCAAGCACATATAAGTATAAAAGTGTGCCTTCAACCTCCAAACTAATCGTTTGGACAACCTTTTTGGGTTATAATCCAAATTATCACTAACTTCTTCAGTAGGCACTTCTACCATTTTTTATTAATATTTAAAGGTTAGACATAGTTTTAAACATTTCTAATTGTCCTTAAGATATACCATTGTATATAAACGTTAAATAGCAATGAATATGAAAATGTTATAACATTCATAGGATATATAAATCTTTGTTTATCCATAATATCAAATTTTTTCCTTATAATACCATATATATTTATGACAATAGATGCTTGTAATTTTGATTCACATCTTTATATGCTTTTCAGAGGCAGATTTCTGAATCATTAAGAGAAGATTACCATCTTTTCCATTTTTTTCTGTGACTATTCTATACATAGGTTACTGTAGTTGTTCCCACACTGTTCTGTTCTTCAGTGTTTCCCCTTTCTAGTGCATCCTTCACATTACCACCAGATCATTCCTCCCAAAAGAGTATTTCATCCTATTAATTCTTTCTTGGAAAACCTTAGCAGTTTCCTATCTGTTATCCTCTTTGGTCTCTTGCTTCCCTGAAAACAATCCCTAATCTTCTTCACTGTCTCCTCATAACAAGTCCTTATTGACCTTACTCATGTTGCCATGTGAAGGTATCTAATATAGGTGCTTCTTTTCCCTCTCCCTTCTGTTTACCTATCAAATACATATATAATTATCCTTTAAAAATTTTTTGTCACTCTTAACTATACAACTAGTTTGTGTATCCTCTTGAAGACTTAAAAAAATACAAAGTAAAACTGTTGATTCTTTTATCCATTAATACAAGAATGAATGAATGAATTGTGGTACATTTATTTTATGGAAGGAATTATGTACAACACAAAAACAGTGGAACTGGAGTCCACATATCCACACAAGTGAATTTTAAAAACATAGAGCAACAAAGGCAGTTTTTGGACTATATATAGTATAACACAATTCTTTTAAACTTTGAAAGCATGTTAAACAATCCTACATATCTTAATGATATATACATATGAATTAAAAGTAGAAATATATGCAGGAAATAATTTTTTCATATTATACATTTTCTTCTAGGAGTTGCATAAATTTGGGTTTAATTCCTAGGTCTTTGATCCATTTTGAATTGACTTTTGTGCAGGGTGAGAGCTAACGATGTAGTCTCATTCTTCTACATATGAATAACCAGTTTTCCCAGCGCCATTTGTTTAAAGCCTGTCTTTTTTCCAGCGTATGCTTTTGGCACCTTTATCAAAAGATCAGATGACTGTATTTCTATGTGTTTATCTCTGTGTCTTCTATTGCATTGGTATATATGTCTGTTTTATGCTGTTTTTGTTACCATATGTCTATAGTATAACTTGAAGTCAGGTATTATAATGCCGCCAGCATTGCTTTATGGCTAAGAATTGCTTTAGTTATTCTGGGTCTTTTATTCTTCCAAATGGATTTTAGGACTGTTTTTTCTAGTTCTGTGAAAAACGTCATTGGTATTTTGATAGAGATTGCATCAAATGTGTAGATTACTTTTGGTAAGGTAACATGGCCATTTTAACAATGTTCATTCTTCTTATCCATGAACATGCCAGGTCTTTCTGTCTTATACTATCTTCTTCAATTTCTTTTTTCAGTGTTCTGCATTCTTTAGTTTTCATTGTAGATGTCTTTCACCTCCTTGGTTAGATTTATTCCTAGGTTTTTGTTTTTTGAAGTTATTATGTATGGGATTATTTCCTTGATTTATTTCTTAGAAAATTCATTATTGGTTTGTAGAAAAGCTATTGATATTTGTATACTGATTTTGTATCTTGAAGAGTGACACTTCAAACTTTTCACTGTGCCTTAGAGTTCTCTCCATATCAGCATAAATGTGTGTGTGTGTGTGTGTGTGTGTGTGTGTGTGTATGTTTTAATTCTGTACAGTATCCCCTACTGAGGACATATCGCTGGTTTTTCATATGTAGAAGAATGAGAACAGATCCTTAAACCCTGCAAAAAAGTCTGTGTCCGTGTGTGAATAAAAGGATGCTTTTTCCTTGTTGTAAACTGAACCTCAGTGAGCATCCTTGTACACATGTCTGTTTGCTGTTGAATAAGCAGCATTTCCCACTCTGCCCTCCTTTCCATTTTTGGTTCACAGCAATGTCTCATAGCCTACATTGCTCTGCAGCTTCTCTTTTTCAGGGTCTAGCTTCTCTTTTCCAGGGTACCACCAACACAAACAAAAACACTCACAGAATCATTCATGAAATTTGGATTTTAGAGCTGACTCTACCACTGACTTGCTCAATGGTCTTCTACCTTTTTCTCCTTTGTTTCATGAAAATGTTAAATGGGATGACATTCAGATTCTGACAAGCTCTTATTCTAATTAGGCTTGTGAAAGTGATACCAACAATATTTACTTATTTTTATTTTTTAAAATTTTATTTTATTTGTGCTGGGAATTTTCCCAAGTCCTTGCACATGCTACGCAAGACCTCTACCACTGAGCTTTACCCCCAGCCCCCATCCATTCTTATTTTGTGTTTAGCTACTAGTAAATATCACTTGAATCTTGTAAACTAAATCATAAAGGTTCACAGTTCTTATGAATCAAGGGTCATCACACTTTACTCCTCATGAGTCTTCTACATTACTTCTTAAGTGATCCTCAAATACCATTTCCAGGTAGTAGTGGTGGTGGTGATGTTTTTTTTTTTTTTCTTTTGAGTAAATGCTCAGTGTTTCACAGAAAGCTGTTACTTGTACCAGCTCATTTTAAAGTATTATCCTTCTTTCACAAATTCCAAATAATTAAATAACTTGCTTAAGATTATTCAACTAGTAAGTTTTAGGGCCTAGACTCTACTTCGTATCTTTTGATTTCTAGGTTCTCTATTTTCTTAAAGACAGTTTCCTTATACTTAAAATATTTGTTGAACTTGTGCTAAACTTCTTTTTTTAACATTTACAAGGAGATTGGTATTTATCAGGTGCTCTTTAAATGTTTATCCCCCCCCCTACCAACCTTTTCCTTCTGCCTCAGAGTTTATTTTGTGTAGTTGTTGGGACTCTGTTTAGTTGTTTCTAGACTTCAAGATACCAGCACTTTTGAGCCAACATCTCCTAAGCATTCAGGAAATGCATTACGCAAGTATCTGTGGTTATTGCTATCTTTCAAATCACTTGACATAGACCATAAACATTTAGTTCTCTTCCATGAAAAATGGATTGGAGGCCAAGCTTAACTTGTCTCAGGGTATCTGTTTCATCCTCATGGTAGAACCCAAGTGTGCCAGTGGTGATTCATGGAAATGCTACAGGATGAAAAATGGCTTTGCTTTTGTTGGAAATCTTTTAAAGAATGTTCATCAAAGTGGATTCTTTGTTTTCAGATACTTTTTTTCCCTAACATACCATCACAGTGAACTGAAGTTATTACTTACACAGAGTATCTTCTTACAAAAGGACAATATGGCACAATCCACTGTGACTATTGAGGCTAAAATGTGCTAGTTTAAGCACTTTATTTCTTAAATTAGGCTACTATTGTAAAGCTCAAAGTATATTTTCCTTCATAACATTTTAGTTGTTCAGAAATATACAAAGCCATTTTTTCACAGGCTTGATTTTCCTGAAGGAAGAGCTTCTTGAAATTTATAAAGCCAACCAGACACTATGGCACACACTTGTAAGCCTAGCAACTCAGGAGACTGAGGCAGGAGGATTGTAAGTTTGTGGCCAGCCTGGAGAACTTAATGAGACCCTGTCTCAAAGTACCAAAAAAGGGAGGAGGGAGCTGGAGATGTAGCTCAATGGTAAAGCACTTTGGATCAATCCCTAGTACCAGGAAAAACAGGAAAGAAATTGATAACACTGTCCCTTTGTAAATTGTAATATTAATTCTGCAGCTATGTTGAGAAGAGAATCCTCCAGACAGATTGAACATTTTCATGTTGCCTTATTCTCATTACCTTCACCATACAGTCTTCCAATTCTCTTCCCAAAAAATTATTAAAAGAGATTTTAAAAGGTGAAGGAAATACACTCATCTTTTTTTTTCAGTTTCTTATTAACATTTCTCTTCCTATACTTTATTACTTTTTAAAAAATTTCCTTTGCCTCTGTATAGACCCCCATTATCTTGATTGCTCTGGGCCTCCCCCTTTTCCTCCTTCTGAGAACTTTACAGTCTCATTAGTTGTTCCCTTGACCGATATTTGTACACATACCATAGTTCACTGGTCATCTGAGTACAGGAGCCAAGGTTCTCAACTGCTCTTACTGTGACATGCCAGGGGCAATTTATTACTAATTATAAGTACTTGAGTTTGTAAGTGCTTTATTTTTTTAAAGTAGATTTGAGTTTAGCCCTAAAATAATGTCACTGTCACCCACTTGCATACAGAAATGCTTTCTTGAGTGGGAGAGAATGACAGTGCAGTTAGTCTCCTGTCAGGGAATTGTGCACAACCCCAGCTTTCTGTACTAAGGACTGTGGGAGTGTGTTCTGGAACATGTGAATGCTATTTTTCCTTGGACTTTTTCTTATCAAAAAAATAAAAAATAAAAGGCTAACCCCCGGCTAACCCCCTTACCAAAGAACAGGCAAATGTTCCCACTTAGGATTATTATTACTGTTTGGATTTGTTTGTTTGGGTGGCTGGTTGGTTGGCATGTGTTTTGACCATATGGTATTAAAAGATGAATGAACCCTAGAAAAAAAGACAGTTTTCTTCTCTCTTTTAGATGTCAGGTTTGTTTGTTTTTACTGGTTGTTTATCAACATAAGACTCTGAAGTTAGGGTGAAAAATCATCCAGTGGTTTGTTGTTAAATATTAAAAGGAACAAATCTGAAAGATTTTACAAATGGACAACGATTGCTTTTTATCTATGAAAGTGTAGGGTGGGCTTCTCTCTTGTCCCTTGTACGGGTCTTTCTTGATAGGAGATGCACAGGCAGAATTAAAGAAGGCAACACTAAATAAAACCGTTTCTTATTTTACCTATAGTGTGGTTTGGGTGTTTCCAGAATCTGTTTGTCATTTCCATTAGTAGAGAAACTTCAAAAGGGATCTAATGTTTTCCCAGGAGATTTCTTTTCAACTCATGTTGACAATCTCTAGTTATTGTCTCAAATTCAACATAAAATGAAGTCTTTATTCAAGCAGAAAGAATGTGACAAATCCATGGTTGTTTCCATCTCAAGAGTAAACTAGTTACAGACCCATGAATTTCTCAATTAAAAAAAAAAAGTTAGTGGGGGTGAGTAGGAGGAAGGAGAATGTTTACATTTCTTAAAACCCAAATGTATGCAACAAAATCTTATTTCCTTGCAAATACCTACTACAACATATCCCAGAATTGTGACTCCAGGGATCATTTTAGGTCTAAAGATAGAAAAATCTATTAACTTCTCAATGGAAGTGCAAGAGATGCTTTTGAGAATGCATAACTAGGAAACTGGGCATAATAAACTAAGGCTATTCATACAAATGATTTGCTTCTTTGTTCAATGCTTTATACTCTCCCTCTCTGTAAAAATAAAAATTTCTCATAGCTTATTAATAGCTTCATCCTTGGTGTTCAGATATTCTTTAAAAGTCAATATGTAGCCAAGTGTGGCTGGGCAGGAGGATCACAAGTTGAAGGCCAGTCTCAGTAATTTAGCAAGATCTTGTCTCTAAATAAATAAATAAGCAAACCCTGAGGGTGTAGTTCAGTGGTAAAGTGCCCTGAGTTCAATCCTTGGTTCGAAAAAAAAAAAAAAAGTCAGTGTGTGATTGTGTCAATAGTTGTACAACTGTGAAAGTACTAAAAACCATTTAATTATATACCTTAAGTAGTTGAATTCTATGTATGTGAAGTATATCTCAATATATATGTTCTGTTACATTAAAAATCAATATGTAGGGCTGGAGTTGTGGCTCAGTGGTAACGCTCGCCTAGCATGTGTGAGGCACTGGGTTCGATCCTCAGCACCACATGTAATAAATAAATAAATAAGATAAAGGTATTGTTTCCAACTATAACTAAAAAAAATCAATATGTAATTATATTTGAAAATATAGATTTGGGGGCTTCTTTGGCCAGTTCATCCAAAAGCCTCATAGTTTCTTCAGGAGTGAACATCTTTATAGAAAGGGCAGTTTGGGTAAAGCATGCTTCCTAGGCCTTCACCAAAGCACCAGACTTGTATACTATATTCCTCTGAGCAGTTGATGGCCCCTTGCATTAAATGTCTTATCCCTGAGTTCAATCCCCAGTACCCAAACAAACAAAAAACAAAAAAAAGAGGCTTGAGTTCTCACTAAAGCTCCCTTGCGGAGACCCTGAGTGACCAGAGGTAAGCTGAAGTCCATCATTAAAAGTGGGGCTGGAGGGCTGGGGTTGTGGCTTAGTGGTAGAGCCCTTACTTATCTAGCATGTGTGAGGCACTGGGATCGATCTGCAGCACCACATAAAAATAAATAAATAGATAAAATTAAGGTATCTACAACTAAAAATGTAAAAAATAAAAAACCCAACAACAACAATCTGGGGGCTGAAATAAAATTGGAATTTATATGGATTCTCTAAGATTCTTTTCAGTGTTTGAAGCCTGAGTTTTATCTGTCTCCTGGATTGTAATATTTTTAATGGTCTTTAAGTCCATGAGGACATGTAAATAAGACATTGGATGTAGAAAGTAGGCATCTTTTGTATAAACGTATTAATATAAAGTGCATTCTAGAATGTAAACTTCATGAAGTTTAGGACCCTGTTTGTCTCACTCAAGGCTATACTAGCAGTTAGATAGATCTTTTTGTAAAAGTGAGTATATATGCCTGATGCAGTGGCACATGCCTATAATTCCAGCTACTCAAGAGGCTGAGGCAGGAAGATTGCAAGTTTGAAGCCAGTCTCAGCAACTTAATGAGACTCTTTCTCCAAATAAAATTTTAAAAGGGCTGGGGATCTAGCTCAGTGTGTATAGCGCTTGCCTCATATGTGCAAAGCCCTGGTTTCAAACTCTACCATTAAAGCAGGGAGGAAACACTTTGCAAGAAATGTAAGTGGAGTGGAAAAATAAGAAAGAGAATTTTAGATGTTTAAGAAATCTAAGGTAGGGTTTGAACTGTTGGAAGAGTAATAGCTTGAAGTAGAAAGATTGGGGGGCAGGTGTTTACATTTTGTTTCCTCCAAGTATGGTCCAACCTAATAGAAGATTTCTGGTTAAGAAAGGGTAGATGCATAGCTGAGGATCCCATTTATTCAGTCATCAAATACTTATATACTCTCTACATATTAGTGAAGTGGTTCTCAAGCTTTGTGGTCTCATTAGCCTATTATACTTCTAAAAATTATTGAGACCCTCCAAAGAGCTCTTGTTTATATGAATTATAGCTGATATGTGCCATATGGGACCTAAAACTAAGAAATTTTAAATTATGTATATAACCCATTAAAAATAAAAATAAATCCATTGTATGTTAACATCAATGACATTTTCATGAAGAATAATTACATATTCAAAAAAAGTTTAGGGAGATGAGTTTCAATTCTCATTTTTGCAAAACTGTGGACATGTGGTTTTCCAGAAGATAGCTGTATTCTCATATTACAACCTGTTGCAATAATTGGAAAATGGAGACCCTCACAGACCCCATGAAAGGATCTCAGAAACTCCTGAGGGTCTTCAGATCACACTGTGAAAACCACTGCACTTGGGAATAGTAAAACATTGGTTCTTGCCTGTGTCCCGCACAGGTGATGAAAGTAGGGTTCCCTTCAGTGGAATGGGCTGGCTGCAAAACAAAAGTTAAGAAAAACTGAACAGCTAAAGAACCACAGGACACAGAAAATATTTTTACAAAGTGGGGACAGGATGGGTTAGCCGATCTTATGGATCCAGCTTCCATGCTTTATTTATATATCGCTGGGGGTGGGGCACATCAAAGGCAGGGATAAGGTTTCAAGGGCAGAGTCTTGCTTTATGTTGACTTGCAGTCAGCAGGTTGATTGAGATCTTGGCAGGTCACACCCATCTCAGGTACTGTGTGGGATTTCTGGCAGAGCTTGAGGGGGAAGTTCACCTGCATCAGGTGGCCAATCCCTGTGGGGGTGCTGTGGAAGGTTCCCAATGCCAGACTGATCCTCTCATTAGGCTACTATGTGCAACATAGTCCACAAACAGCCTGCAGACAGCTCATGACAATTGGTAGTGGATTTTGTTTGTTCACCAAATATTTATTAAAAGCTTAATACAGGCCAGCAAGTAGGAAAAAAATTAATCGGTTAGGAATGAAGAATTTGGAAATTGTGACTGAGTTTGAAATTTCTTTAGCAAGCTTATCCTGTATATTCAGGAGGCAGGGTGTAAAGAGTAAGAGGGAATAACAACACAGGGTTTGGGGAAGTGGCAATTTGAAATACAAGCCCACACTTGAATTGGAGCATAAAGTTAGATATTTATGTCCTTCCTGTTTAAAAAAAAAATGTTTCGGTAGGTGCTTGATAAGTAAGGATGGAGTTTTGATTGAGGTTCAAAGATGAGGATTCCTGTTGTAAGAGAGGTGAGGAGTCCAGCTGCTGTGGGTTCTGGAGCATGCTATGTGGTCTGACTGTGATCTCATCTGGGGAGTGGGACTGAGCACTTGTAAAACCTTTGTTTATATTATGATGCTTTGTTTCTGATTGTTTTTCCTTTGCTTTTGTTTCAGACGGTCCAGACCTTTCAAGTTACCAAAAAGGTAAAGTAATTTGGGTCATCTCCTTAAATAATAAACAATTTACTAGCAGGCTTTTTACTTTTTTAATATTTTCCCCACATTTTGTTGTTCTTTACACCTTCTTCATTCATATTTTTATGGAGGAAAAAATAAATTTCCTCAGAGTTGACTGCTTGGGAAATCCTGTATCTCCACAAGCAGTTTTAATCTCAAGGTAGATTTTTAGGCCATAAATTCTGTTTTTTTTTTTTCTAACCACTTACATTTGTCTGATTATTTTGTCTTCTGTCCTGTAGTAGATTGGCTTGTCAGTGTCTTACTTGTTGAGGAGAGGAATACTGTTCTGCCAATGACCATGACTTGACTACCTGGCAGTTTATTTCAAATGAGTTGTCTGATTTTCTGTCTAAAGATTTTGTTACCATATTAAGATAGTAACATCTTTCATGGGGAAATTTTTAAGGTTTATCTTTGGCAATCACCATTCTATTTTCTCTGTGAATTTGATCACTGTAGGTAGCTCATATAGTGGAATCATATAGTGTTTGTCCTTTTGTAACCGACTGACTTCATTTAGCACAATGTCCTCAAAGTTTGTCTATGTGGTAGCATGTGTCAGAATTCCCTTTCTTCTTAAGGCTGAATAATTCCATTCTCTTGTGTTAATACACCATACTTTATCTAGTTATCCTTCAGTTTTTGCCAAAAAAATCGAAAAAGATTAAGGGAAGAGATATGCAAGTAAGTATGTTATTAAGAAAAGGAATTTCACTCATCTAGAAATAATAAGGACTTTCTCAGATGACTAAAAATTTTTGTAGTTTGAAAAGATTCTTTTTTTCTCTGTTATTAGATGGGTATTTTCTCTGTTATTAGATGGGTCTTAATTTCTTTTCTCTGGTATATATGCAAATAAGTATAACCTCTTTAAAAAAGACTTCCTTGATTCCTCCTTTTCACAAAACATTTTATTTGTACTCCCCTAAAATTATGTCTTTTTACCTGATCTGGTAGATATTTGTGTACCTGTCTGATTTTCTGGATTAGGCTATAAGTTCCTTGAAGGCATCTTTGGGTTGCCAGAATAACTTGCATTCTTTAATGCTAATTATTGGATGAATGTATTACTTCATACAAAATAAAGAGTTCTATAGTATATTTTTATGTGTGTAAAATTTCTCACATTTTAGTCATTCTTCCCACCAAATTGATAGTTGATACCACTGGAAATTTTGTGATTAATAACATTTTGAAATGCTTCCCCTTAAGGGACAGGAGTAACCAGGAAGAGTTATTAAGGGAAACAGAAAGGAATGAACCAAGGGAGAAAGGATTTTTAGGCAAGAAGGGATAGCCAGATGTGTTTAATATTTCTCAAGTCAGGAAGGTGGAAACCAAGAATAGTTGGTTGATTTTGGTAGAGCAAAAGAATCCTGAGAACAAAGGGCAGGCCACAAGGAGACAAGGTTTAGATGGTTGGTCAGGAATGGGAGGTCTCAGTTCAAAGCCCGTACACTGGGAGGTGTAGCTCTCGCTCGGAGGAAAGAGGAGAAAGAAGACTGTTTTCAGACATGCAACAAAGAGCAAGAAGGAAAATCTTTGTAAGCTTTTAAAAGAGGAAAATTTACTCAGGGGTATTATTGTAATATAAATTACCCTTTTAAATATAGGCCCCCATTTGATATCATGTGAGCATAAGTTGGTCCTGTTTATTTGTTTTAACAGTTATTTCTGATCCATTTCCAGAGTAAGCCCTATAATAAGGTGGCTGAGAATCTCTAAGTATCCTTGAGGGACTTCCCATTGGATACCAACCCAGCACAGCAGTAACACCTTGGACCAGGGTCCAACAGCATGCCCACTAACTCCGATTCACACTGCCCCCACCAGCACATTTATGTCATACTCAGTTTCTGTCTCCTTTTCCTATAGAACTTGGAAGGGTCTGTCAGATTTGTATACTATTTGAGATTTTTATCTATTGAAAAACTGATAGGAACTTATATATAGCAATGTCTTGGATGGACTGCAGGCCTCATCTCAGCTGCTAGCAGAGCAGTAGTGCCTTAGGGACAGCTGCCATGGAGGTTAAGCTAGACAGACTCCCTGCTAGAGTCCAGGTGCCCAGAGGTAGATGGAATTTGCAACTAGACTGTGGTGTTACCTAAATAGTTCCAAAATTAGAGCAGGTGGGTGAAGATATATGTTTGATGTGCAGAATGTATGCTAGTAAAAGGAATGGTCCTTTTGAAACTTCTCATGCAAACAAATGATTCATTTTTCAAAGAAAATAATAGGCAGGTACTTTATTCTTTAATATATTCCTTGAACCCAGGCTCACTAAGAGTGAAATTAGTTGGGGGTGGGGAGTACATATTTAGAGGGAGAGATTTATAGGCCATTTTTAATTTCCTTTACTTCTCCTATTTTCATTAGATTTTTAGCTTGATATTACAACCATTGTCTGGATTTCCTATTGTACATGAAACCTGTGTTTTACAAGTAGTGTTCACAGTGATATCATATCCTAGCATAGATATCAGGAGGAGCAGAAATGCCCTCAGTAATTTTGTGATGTTTAGGAGAAATACTTGTCGGAGTAAAACATAGAATAATTGGTCTTTCCTCTGTGCTGCCTTTTATACTCAAGATGGCAATTCCATTTCTTAAGTGTGAACAGTTGTCTCTAAAAAAGGCCAGCATATGAAACATCTGCTGTGTGAGGAAGTGGAATTGTAATATAGTAAGGTTAAATGTGTTTGGAAGAAATGTGCTGAAGTCACTAATGCCATAAAGTTTCCATATGTAGTCAGTACACGTATATGGCATATAGCAGTGCTGTAAAATCAAAACCAAATGTTTTCAAAGGGTAGAAAAGCAATTATTGAAAGAGGTTTTTAAGGTTGCTATGCATGTGTGTGCAGATTTTTCATGAACACAAAACAAAAAATCATTATATGGGTAAATTAAACCACAGTATAAAAACTAAGCAATTTGGGGCCCACTACCCTCTATTGATAACATGTTTGTAGGTAAAAATGCATAACTTCTGGTTCTAGCCTGATTTCTTCAGTTTACTGGACTGGTAGAGCAAAGGTGTGGAGAAAGGAAATGACAGAAACAAGTTCTGATAGAGGCTACAAGGAGGATGGATCTTTTGTTAAAATTTTTTTTTCTTTCCATTTATGAAGTAGGGCTTTTTTAAAAAAAAATACATTTATTTTATTTATTTTTATGTGGTACTGAGAATCAAACCCAGGGCCTTGTATGTGCTAGGCAAGTGCTCTACCACTGAGCCACAACCCCAGCCCAAAGTAGGGTTTTTAAAAAATATTTTTAGTTGTATATGGACATAATACATTTATTTATTTATTTTTATATGATGCTGAGGATCAAACCCAGTGCCTCACACCTGCTAGGCAATCACTTCACTACTAAGCTACAACCCAAGACCAAAGTAGTAGGGCTTTTTGATCTTTTCCAGGCATAGGTATAAAATGTTATTTTTTCATATACAGACATTACTCTTATGTCATATACATATTACCAGTGCTACTTTATCACAAAAATGAAAGGATAATAATAATATAACTTTCTACAATTACATATAAATACTTTTTATCCTATAAGCTCTTTTATTGATAAATGCCTGTTCTAGGTCAAATGTTGCTATAACATAAGGACTGAGCATATTGTTCTCTTATATAGCAAAAAACTCTACACTGACTCTAAGAAGCCCCCTTTGTGTTTTCTTTATGCTTTATAGTTATGCAGCCCTGCTAGCTGACTGGCCAGTAGTGGTCTTGGGTATGTGCACTGTGTTTATCGTGGTCTGTGCTTTGGTTGGAGTTTTAGTACCAGAGCTTCCTGACTTCTCTGATCCACTGCTGGTAAGGAGGACTGAATTTATCTATTTTCTTTAGCCTAAAAACATCTCCATGAATTAATACCTTAATACTTATTGCATTCTGTTATTTAATGTTCCATTTCTTGTAAAACCTTCTCCAGACATCAGTGAGTATTTAACTCTCTTTCTGAAAAGTAAAAATGTGTTATCTACTTTCTCAGGTTCTCAAGAGATCAAGGAACTTGCTTATACTCAAAAATATGGAAATTTTGCTTCTGTGTCTCCATGTTTAAGTTAAAAGGCAATCTATTTAAGAATTTTACAATATGCAGATTCTTTATCTATTAAGAACCTATTAAAGAAAATTATTTTCAGAAACTTTTAAGAGTGAGGGTCTACCCCCAGCTCCCCCAAATAAGTTAAAGGAATCTCAGTATTACTAATAAATAACAGAATCTATTTTTAATTAATGTTCCTTTGGAATAGAATAATAATAATAATAATTAAGAAAAATGATATGTTCTCTGTAAAACACTATAACATTGCATAATGTAATTTAATTTGATCATAACGTTTACAAGATTAAAAATAAGTATTTACTAAATACTTAGGCATGAATTAGAAAAATAAGCTTCTGATAAGTTTTTTTTCCCCTTTCCTGTGACAGGTAGCATACCACAGAATCAAACTGTTTTGTCACAATAAGTAGGTGATCATTATCATGTCAAGTCATCTTTGTTTTAATGCAGCTCACCTTTGGAGTAGCTGTGAGGAATGTCTCTATTTTCTGTTGAAAACTATGCATCACTTTGACATTGCTTTCCCAAGCTATTATTATAAACATACTTAGCCTAAAATGAAATACACTAATGAGAGCTTTTAAAATTTTGCCTTAGGGTTTTGAACCACGAGGGACTGCAATTGGACAGAGACTGGTCACATGGAATAACATGGTGAAAAATACAGGATATAAAGCAACATTAGCAAATTATCCTTTTAAATATGCAGATGAACAAGCCAAAAGGTAATTATTTATTTTATATAACTTTTAGACAAAATATTGCTTTAAAACTCTGAGCAAAAAGCTTAAATGTGAGACAAAATCTTTTGCCATAGAATTTGCTTAACTTGTCACTGTTTTATAAGATTTTGTTATAGTAGGATGAAAAGATGAGGGTTTTTTCCTTTTTCAGAAGTGAGAAAATTAAAATAGTTGTTTGTAATAATCTTTCCAACTTAATATCAAGTACTAAATAGGTTATGGCTTTGAGAATATATAGCTCCTGGTATGCTTATCAACCTCAAAATAGCTAGAACTTTATTGAAGATCCAATTGTTGTTCCATTTTCAGCCATCGAGATGATAGGTGGTCAGATGATCATTATGAAAGAGAAAAAAGAGAAGTGGACTGGAACTTCCACAAAGACAGCTTTTTCTGTGATGTTCCAAGTAAGTAGCATCCTAGATGAACAAATCCTTCAGCAGTTTCCTAGCATGCAGGGTGGAAAATGATCACAGTATAAAAGCAGTATGTGGCTAGTCATACAACTTCATTATTTCTGTCATACTTAAAGAGATTTTAGTTGAATTACTTATATTACCCCTCTAGATTAGTCAACCACAAGTCTGAATTTATTTGTAATAAAAAATCAAGATGATTAAATTATATTTAATTTTAAGAAATATATAAATCTAATAAAATTCAAAATTTCAAGTTATGTTTCAGATTCTTTATACTATTTATTTTTAGCAAGTTACAAGAACATAGTTTTAGATTGAACTCTGAAATAATATATTATATTATCAAAATTTTTTTGAAGCTTTAATTCACTCAAAAAACATATAGTAAGAGCCTTCTATGTGCCTGTTTTGCCACTTAGTAATAGAAACAGAGATATGAACAAAATAAAGACCAGAAGTCCAAAGCTTGAATGCTCAAGGGCCTGGCAAATAATGTGAGTGAGTAAAATGGAAGATGGTTAGAATTGATGGTGACTATGAAATACCAGAGAACACTTGTCCTATCTAAAGAAATCAGCTGATACTCAGCTATAGCGAATTTAGGCTTGTGGAAATGAGGGTCCAAATATTGCAAGAAATTCCCTGAGGCCAGAAATCCTAATTTTAATGTGAAATTACAGATCTCTAAATATTGGCAGCACACTCATTAAATAAAATTCACTGTAACATAAAGTCAGCCTGATTATTCTCCAGCTGCCAGAGAAAAAGGAGCATGAGAAATAGAAGAATTACAGATGAATACATAAGACACTGATTAGCTGTATTGATTAGGAGCAAGTAGTTGTGGATAACTACAATTTCTGATTAAGTGTATATTACCATTACAGCTCTTCTGGTTTCAGCATTTTTTATTGGTGGTGAAGAGCCCTCTTAAGTGTGCATGTATTTTCCTGTCTTCTTAGAACACTAGAAGACCTGATAGAATCTTTGATGTCTCTAGATCTTGCCAAGACTCCAGATCTTTATTTAGAACACATTTCACTGTATAGTAATAGAGAGAAAGAAAGAGGTTAGGCAGAATCTTTTAGGTTAGGCAGAATCTTATAGAATCTTATTGCTTAGGAAACAATAAAAGTTTTCTTTTCTGTCTCTTCTGTTTAAAAAACAGGAGAAAAACTGAGCTTGGGTTCGTTGAATGTTCTGGCTATTTTATTTCTCTCAAAGTGTTACTATACATTACTGCTTAATCAACATCTGGTTAGTTAATATCTTAACCAGAAAAAACATTAGCAAGTTCATGTTTATATTTCAGTTGTCAACACCGAATATTTGTCTCATAAGTAATAGGTTCTGCCTTGACCAAAGCCATTATCAGCTCTATGTAAATGAAGTGTTTGTTTCTATGAGGCTAATTTTGCTCGCAAATCAATATACATAAGATTATAGCTACTTGATAAAGGCAAGAATTTACTAAAGAAAACTTGATGATCATGAATAAAACCTTTTTGTACAATAAAGCTTTTTTCATAAATTTACCAGTTAACTTTAATGCAATTTGGCATTTTAGGTAATATAAAATTAATCTACTTTTACTTGATACATACTAAATGCTTTTAATGACTGAAGAGACAGAAGCAATACTTATTGAGCACATATTTTCATTATCATGTAATTCTCACAGCCATTTGAGGAAGATGTTGCTGTCACCATTTTATAAATGAGGAAGCAGACTCAGAGAAGCACAAATAATCAGTGGCAGGACCTGATTACATCCAGATCTGACTCCAAAGACCATGCTCTTTCTAGTATATCACATACCTGCCTTACTGAGAAACATAGTTTGTATTAATCTGATTTCAAAATATTTTTTCTAGATTCTGTTGTACCAGAGACTTCAAGTACTCACCCAGAATATGCAGTATATTTAGGATCCTGGCTGGCATTCTATTCATATTTGTATTCTGTTTTCAGAACTTTAAAATTGATTACCTGCCATCTTTCCTCTGTAGTTAGCTGCCAGAAAAAAATATCCTGATAATCTATTCTTGACATTCCCTAGTGCATCATTCTTCCATTTTATATACCATTATGGTGAAATTAAGAGGAAGGCATTTGATTAATTTCCTGCTGAAAGTTCATATGTATGTTCCTTCCTAATTATAATCTGATCAGAAATAAATTTGTTTTATATTTACTTATTATAATTTTAAGATAGAGTAAATAGACACAGGCTTTGAGTTAAGGCAATATTAAAGCCCAGTTTTTAAAAATTTTTATTTTTTGTATTCTGATTTGTATACATGACAGCAGAATGCATTATAATTCATATTACACATAGAGAGCACTAAAGCCCATTTCTGTTGGTTTATTTAACATTTTCTCCTGGAATTCATCATGGGAAAGAATTCCCTGCTAATGAATTGTCTATGTGGTTCCCCAACTTTTGTTTCTGAATTGAGTCTTATAAAATAAATGAATAATGTATAAACCTTCTTCTTTTCTTTTTCTCATACACCAGGTGACCGATATTCCAGAGTAGTATTTACCTCAGCAGGAGGAGAGACATTATGGAATTTACCCGCAATTAAATCAATGTGCAATGTAGATAATTCCAGGGTATGTAAAATAAAACTGAAATCTGTTTAGCACAAGTAAGGTTTATTATTGAAACTGCCCCTGGTGTCTGATCAGATGAAAGTACTTAAGAGGCTTACCTACTGAGGAGGAAACACCAGCAGGCCAGCGTTAGGTTCTTTCAGATCCCAGGATCAAAGTGTCCCTGTGTTGCCCCATCTTTACAACACACTATCTTCCTTAGTAAACAGCTCTTTTCCTTTGCCACTCATGTTCTCTCTCCATGATAGTCTCTTCTGTTATTTCCCAGCATATTGCCTTTCAGGATAATCGCTAAAATTGTATTTTCTCTCTTCTCTAATCTAGTTTCATTGTTCTCTTCATCCCCTCTGCCCAGGCAGTTGTCAGCATCTTAATTATGCTATTAAATGCCTGCCTCTCTGGCAATCAGTGGGTCATTTGAGCCAGTGACCTCAAAGGAAAATTTAGGGAACAGGCTAGGAAAGGGGACATCAAAGGGCATAACTACAAATGTATGTAAATGGCCCTACTAATACAAACCAGACTGCCCTAAACTCCAAACACCTAGCTGCTTTAGAAGACACCAGGATACAAGAAGACAGGCACCTCCTCCCTCAGTCTTCTCCAGAGCCAAACAGATGTCAGCACCAGAAGATATAAAGTCAATCCCCCTGGGTTTGGAAGAGCTGTCAATTTCATGTGTTCAGAGCTAGTTTCTCCAAGTAGAAACTGTTGTCTGGTATTGCTGATGGGCCTGTCCAAGCACAGCAACTTGGCAGAAAAGGAACTCATTATGTTCTTAGCATAAATCTAAATGTAAAATCATTGGTTAGTTAAAAATCAAGTCATCTGCCCTGCTATAGCTAGCCTGCCAACCCAATGCAATGTTCATTCTATCAACAGGATTTCTTAATGGAATAGAAGGTAGAAAGGACTCTTAGAGGTCACCAGACCAACAGTCTCATTGTGCTGACATGAGTACCTTCCAAGAAGTAAGTGGCCACATCCTCTAGTTAGTTGGTTCCAGCACTTCTGGCTTTACATCATTCTCCATTCTCCGAGGCTATTTATACATTTTGAAAATGACTTTCCCTTTGATTAGAACATCAATATTCTGTCAGTGCCACCTTCTCTTTATACAACTCCAAATAGACCAAAGCCATAAATGACCTAAAAACAAACCAAAGCTTCTTAATCAGTGGCCAATTTTTTATTTGCTGTATTTTCTTCTCTTCACAGCTATCAGGTACTTAGATGGAGGCTGTGAACACATTTTTCCTTGTCATGTTTTGCAACACTTCTCACATAGGAAGTTAACTCTAAAGTAGGAGATGAGTAGGGACACTATGTGTAAGAGTTTATGCTATGTACTTATACATGACTCAAAATGGACCTGTGGCTTTGAGATTTATAATACCTTTAAACAGATGAAAAGTTGAGCTTAGAGAAATTAAGCCAGTCTGGTTACTTTATCATCACACTTAAGATGAGAGCATGTCATTAACTTCTATGTCTTTTACTCCTATACCCTTTACCTGGGATTGATCTTCAGACCCTGCCCCACTTTTCCTGAAGACTTGGAAGTGATTGAATTCATTGTTAATTAATAGCTCATGTTGTTGAGGTATTGACCAAAGTTTTCTAAACACGGTGCTGTGAATTATTTCATTGAATCCTCATGACAGAGTTGTGAACCAGGTACCATTATTTGTCCATTTTATAGATGGGGAAAGTTTACACACATGGTAAGTGGCAGATTCAGGATTTGGAACCAGCCACTTCTAAATCCAGAATCTTTCCTCACTGTGATTTGTGATTCCATAGTGAAGAAGATACTCCCAACCCCATTTATATTTAGTTTTGTTTACTGTATATGCCATTTCCTACTCAGATGAATCTTAATGAGTCAAAACAGCCTAGAATAAGTATTTGGGGTATTGTTGTTTCTGTTGTTGTTTTTAAGAGCTAGCAATTTCATGAATGTGTGTGAGACCAAATGGATTCAAAAGCCAGTAAGCAATACTGTGCCATGATAGCTTTCATTAGTGAAAACAGTGTCTGTCTATGTGTGTGTGTTAGATGATAAAAAACAGCATATAGAGGTAGTTTACAAAAAGGCATACACAATAAGAAACAAGTTAATTACATTAAGGGAAAATAATTGGGAGGAAATAATAAAGCTAAGAGAGAGATAAAGTGTATGAGAATCCATACCCACAATCTGCATTTGCTGGTGGTGAATTGCAGATTTGTCTCTAACCTCCCATAAGATGGAAGAGTTGGAGGAGGGGGGTTAAAATCAGTGTCAAAAGTCACTGATGGGTTAATAAACATGTTTTTTTAAGCTGAATCCCTGCTTTTGCTCATGCTAAAAGGGAATCATTTTTCATAGTCTTCATAAAAGAAGTGTGATGTCACAAAGTTCTTAGCAGTGTGCTTATAATATTGTATCTTAACCGATTAGTAAAACACACCTTAGGTAGGCTGGTAGTAAAAAAACCTGATGGCAAAAGCATTTCTACAAGGGATTAAAACAATCTAAATATTTGCTTTTTAATGATTTGGCTTGATGCATTTGCAAAAGTTATACTAAAAGAATAGATAATGCTTTGCTTAGAATGTTTCTCTTTACTGGATTCACAATAAGGGTTGGACAGCTATGAGTTCAATTTTGTAATCCCTGGAAAGAACAGGATGAGCATATTTTCTAGGTCACCCATACACTTTGCCATTTAATTGGGAAGAGAGTAGTATTGTGGTCTTCTTGTGGGAATCTGAGAAACAGACCCAAGACCCATGTCTGAATGAATGGTTGGTGTGGTCAATTCCAGATCCACACCAATAAATGAACAAATAGACAATGAAAAAGTATGGTTATCTGGCTGGACATGGTGGAATGTGCCTATAGTTCCAGCTAGTGATGAGGTTGAGGTGGAAAAATTGTGAGTTCAAGGCCAGCCTGGGCAACATAGGCAATGTAGCAAGACTGTGTCTCGAAACAATGTTATAATTTTAGCTTGATAAATTAATATTTTACCAGATATAAACATCTTTGTATTCTAGTTTCAGATTTTGAAAAAAATAATAAATGACCTTTCTTACGATGTATTCATCTGATATCTTAAGTTGTAACTTGGGTTAACAGTTCTAGCTTTCAGATTACTGCTATGTTATTTTTAAGTCTCCTATCTGAGGCTCCTTTTAGGATTTTTATGTGTTTTGGTAGTTTGAGCAGACAGTCCTGAGACGGTCTTTCTTCTCCACCCCTCAATCCTGGCTAGTGTCCATAAGCACTTTATTATTAGCACCTCTTAAGTTCGGTGGGACACAATCAATGATAGAGAGCAGAAGAGCTTAATTGTTAGTGAGTCAATGCCATAAAATGTACAGTAATCAACATAGTATCTCAGAGAGGCCAGATGTTTCACTTGTTTTCTGCCTGTTACAGGACAGTTAGTTCAAACTCATATGTCACTTGTCCTCATAATTCAGAGAGGCACAGGTTTCCAGAGTGATTGACTTCTGTTTCTGATGCTGTTGCACACCTAACAGAAATGCTCAATTTCTTAGATGCACAACAGACCCTCAGTCAATTTCCCTGATCCTCACATTACTTCCTTTTACCCTTGGACATCCTAAGGGACACCCTGGCAGATAGTCATTAATAACCAGAAGTGTGTTTCTGTAATCTCAACTCTCTGGAAATCGTTTACCCTTATTGGTCTTTGCACTTTGTAGACACTGGCGCGCTGAGAACTCAGCTTGTAAAAAGGATTTGAAATGTGATGCCTGAGACTCTGGCTTAGTAAGGTAACCTTTGAGGACAACTAGAATTCCCCTGAAGCTTAGAGCTAAAAACCCAAAAGTATGTATTCTGGTCCTTATTTTAAAGAGGCCCATCGAGCCCTTGCCTTCTCTTTTCTCCCTAGGATCCCCTTCACCTTGTAATACATGGGGGACTTTGTTACATGGGGAAGGAGAGTCTAGCAGTCAGTTGAACCTGGTATTAAGAGCTTAATTTTCCTCCCTTTATTCTTTTCTCAGCTTCTTGAAATATCGCCAACTTTAGCCAGTAGTTTTAAAAGTTAAGGTATCATTTTAAACTCTGCTGGTTTCTTCTTTTTCTCTCTTCTCTTCCTTTACCCCCTACTTTTTGTCAACTCCACCCCTGCTACTATCTAACTAGGGAAATGTGCAAAGACATGTTATAACCACATAAGCAAAATGATTCCCTAAAATATCCAATTTGTGAGTAACTAGAATTAGAAGGTTTGTATTTCTCCTGAGAGTTACAAGAAATTGCTTTCACGAACTCCATTTTTATTTTTATAAACTTCAAAGATTTTGAAATTATTCCAATGAATCTTTCTAAAAAATATGATAAAAATGTAACTGCCAATCTTGTTAAGCCCCACAGTATAATACATGCCTCTGTATTTTTCTATTTCAGACACAAATGACCAAGTTAGTGCCACTGTCATGCCATACTGACAGACTTTGGCACTCCTTCTGCAGTTCCACATAAGCCCTCATACATAATACACACATTAAATTATTTTTTTTAGTATTGGGAATTGAACCCAGGCTCCCACACATGCAAGGCAAGTGCTCTACACACTGAGCTACATGACTAGCTCTTTTATTTTGTGACAGGGTTTCCATAACTTACCTAGGTTGACCCCAAATTTAATAATCCTTCTGCCTTAGCCACCCTAAAAACTGAGATTATAAACATGTGCCACTGCACCTGATCATTATTTATCTTTTTATGTGATTTCCCTGCTACCCTGTGACCAACTTGAGGGTAAGTACAAGTTTATTTTGTATAGGTGCTCAGTGAATATTTTTCCCTTTTAATGGATGGACAGATGGGAATACATGGCTTTATTCCCTGAAAGTGTAGAGAGTTCCTGGAACTCTGATTCCTTTAAATTCAGGATGCTGGTATCCAACTCAGGGTAGCTAGAGGGTACCAATCATGATGTCTTTTTTCTGTCCTTATTTCTTACCCTGTAAGAATCCTCAAAAAATAGTTTTTCCAAAGGTGTGCATCAGCCAATATCACTTTTAAATTTGAGAATTGGTTCCTAGTAACTAATTAGTATTTATTTTTGATAGCAGCCCTCAAAGTAATAGTTGGTCTGTATTTATAATGTCCAACTTCTTAATCTTCGGTCAAATATACACATTTAAAAACTGCACTGTTATTGGAAAAGGTTATTCAAGGACAGATTTCTGTGCATTCTTTCCCGGTTTCACCCAGCAACCAGATTCCCTTTATCTTTGACATTTGATTATTTCAGCAACTGCAGATATGTTCCTTCTAGCAGATGTTGGGTTTCATAATGAATGCAATTCATTTTCTTACTTTAGAAAACTGTCAGGCAGTAGGGTTGCATTTTCTTTTTTTTACCGGGCTGACCCCAGGAGCTTGCACGTAATTTCTTTTTGGGGTAAAACCAGTTATCTGCCATGAAAGGAAGAGAGATGCCTTTCCATGGTTCCCTGTAATTAATTACCAGGGTTCAGTTTTTCCCAAATGGCAGACGTCAATGATTTTACCTGGAAACAAATATGAATTATCCTATCTTAAGAAATGTTAATTATTGCTCTTCAGAAATGAGTTTAGAAGTAAAAGTCTGTGAAAGTAAATACTATTTTACCATGTTTGAATAATAACCATCTTGCCCCATTTTTCTTTACTCCCATAAAATTTATTTTAAAAAATAGCTTTCTTATGAAAATCTTCAAACATATGCAAAAGTAGACAAAATGGTATAATGTAGACAAAATAGTATAATGAGCCCCCGTATGTAGGTAACCCAGTTTCAATAGTTCCCAACACACCCTCAATCTTGTTTCATCTGTACTCACCCTACTGATGAGTCCCAGTCCTTATCTTAGTAGCCAGTGTTTAGGGATCATTGAGTAACTAGGCTCTTAGATAAGCCAGAGTTCCAAAGAAATGGTTTATGCCAACTTCCTCTCTACTTTGAAAAAAATATTTCAATGAAAACCCAGTCTAATCAAGGTAGAGGGTGATTTTAATCCTATTAGAAAAATAACTATTCACACCCTCCTTGAACTTTGGAGTTTCTTCCCTGGAACAGCCTTTGGTAAATAGAAATAAGGGAACACTTGATTGGACTGGGACATCTTTAGCTGTGGTCCTTCAAAGAGAAGTCTCTGGTCAGGCTCAAGAAAAGGGGGATGTTTCTTATTTTTCCCCTCAAGGGAAAGGGACTATTCATCTGATTTACAGAATAAGGTTGTACAGATTTACCATGTTCTAGCAGTATTGGAACTGCTAGAGTATGATTAAGTCTGCACAATCCCAATAACAGCAGGGTTTTTTTAAATGTGTATATTTGACCAAAGATTAAAAAGTTGGACATTATAAATACAGACCAGCTACTACTTTGAAGGCTGCTATCGAAAATAGCATCCAAAAATAAATGGTAGCCAGGCATTGTGGTGCACGCCTGTAATCCCAGCAGCTCAGGAGGTTAAGGCCGGAAGATCACAAGTTCAAAGCCGGCCTCAGAAACTTAGTGAGTCCCTAAGCAACTTAATAAGACCCAGTCTCAAAATAAAAAATAAAAAGGCCTCAGGACGTAGCTTAGTGGTTGAATACCCTGGGATTCAATCCCCAGTACCAAAAATAAATAAATGCTATTTAGCCATTGGGAACTAGTCCTCAAATTCAAAAGTGATGGTGGTGACGCACACCTTTAGGAAAACTGGGTTTTTTTTTTTTTTAGTTGTACATGGACACAATAGCTTATTTATTTATTTTTATATGGTGCTAACAATCGAACCCAATGCTTCACATGTGCTAGGCAAGCACTCTATCCCCTGAGCCACAACCCCAGGCCCTAGAAAAACTGTTTTTGAAGACTCTTACAGGGTAAAAAATAAGGACAGAGAAATGACATCATGAATAGTAGCCTCTAGGTACCTTAAGCTGGATATCAGCATCCTGAATTTTAAGGAATTGGAGCTCAAGGAATTGTCTACCCTTTTAGACAGTAAGCACATGTTACTATATGTCCATCAATTAAAAAGAAAAACCACTGAGTACCTACACAAGATGAAATGGCCCTTCCCCTCAAAGTTTGAAGAAGTTTTCAATTTACTATAACAAGAACAACCATAAGAAGGGAACCCTTCTCCAAGAATGATGTCCTAAATGGAATACTGCCTATGCTAAGTCCAAAATTATCAGGCTAATGTACACCAGTCCCCCATTTACCAAGAGGAAGTTCCCCAAAAAGGTTTTTTGCTGACATGATAAACTTTTAAAAATGTGAAAAAATAGATTGTGTTTATTAATTATATATGTTATTTAAAATCAGATATAAATAATGTGTAAACTTAGAAACACTGCCCCAGTCTACCTATACTTCAGGAAGCAATTTTTATCTAAGTCTTTCATGAATCTTGACAACAGTTCTTTTGAATATTATCAGGGTCAATTTTGATTCACTGGAAAGTTTTTGTCTTAGTCTCTTAAGGGTGCTGTAACAAAATACCTTAGACTGGGTGAGTTATAAACAACAAATTTATTATAATCTAGAGTCTAAGTTCAAAATCAAGGAGCCAGCATATTCAGTTCAGATGAGGGACCATTCCTCACAGGATGGTGCCTATTATGTGTCTTATATGGTGAAGGGATAAAAAAAGCTCCTTGGAACCACTTTTTGAAAGGACACCAATCCCATTAATCATCTCCCAAAAGGCCCTACTTTTGATATTACCACTTTGGGGATTAGGTTGTAACATATGAATTCTTGGGACATAAACATTCAGGCACTGACAGTTTTCTAGGGAATCCCATCTTTGCTTTCAACTCTTGATTGAGACTTACTACCTTTGTCACCAAAAATTTCATGCTTCTCCAAATTGTAGGCAAAACCACAAATTTATTTATTAATTGGACAGTTGTTTTCATAATCCTGTATATACCTAAGCTTCATAGCCTGTCTACTTTATTGCTTTTCATAGTGACTTTGAAAAGGCTTGTTTACTAAGTGGGTATTAATTTTATCTCCCTTCTTAAATCAAACTTGCATTGGTTGATGCTACTTTACAACTTATATGTCATTCCCAACAGCAGTTCACAATTCAAAATAAAATAACCTCTAGGTTATTTATTAGTATGTGTATTCCCTAGAGTACCAATATGAGATAGATTGTGGGGAAGAATCTCACCTCCTACACAAACTGCTACCTAATTTAAGAGGTTGACTGTTTATCTACTTCTTTAACTTTGCTGGCCCTCAAGGCAATAAGGACCTTCTCATTGGTGAGCCAGTTTAAACTCCAGTGCTTCTGTGTCTCTGCAGATCAGATCTCATCCCCAGTTTGGTGATCTGTGCCAGAGGACTACCGCTGCTTCCTGCTGTCCCAGCTGGACGCTGGGAAACTATATCGCCATTCTGAACAACAGATCATCCTGTCAAAAAATTGTTGAGCGAGATGTTTCTCATACCTTGAAGCTGCTTCGGACCTGTGCCAAACACTACCAAAATGGCACACTGGGGCCAGATTGCTGGGACATGGCAGCCAGAAGAAAGGATCAGCTCAAGTGCACCAACGTGCCACGCAAATGTACCAAGTACAATGCCGTGTACCAGATACTCCATTACTTGGTGGACAAAGACTTCATAACCCCAAAGACGGCTGACTATGCCATGCCAGCTTTAAAGTACAGCATGCTCTTCTCTCCCACAGAGAAAGGGGAGAGCATGATGAACATTTACCTAGACAACTTTGAAAACTGGAACTCTTCCGATGGTGTGACTACCATCACCGGGATTGAGTTTGGGATCAAACACAGTTTGTTTCAAGATTATCTTCTCATGGATACTGTGTATCCTGCCATAGCCATTGTGATTGTCCTTTTAGTCATGTGTGTCTACACTAAGTCCATGTTTATCACTCTGATGACAATGTTTGCAATAATTAGTTCCTTGATTGTCTCCTATTTTCTCTATCGTATAGTATTTAACTTTGAATTTTTTCCTTTTATGAACCTCACTGCACTCATTATTTTGGTTGGAATTGGAGCAGATGATGCTTTTGTCCTGTGTGATGTTTGGAACTACACCAAATTTGACAAGCCCCATGCAGAGACTTCAGAAACAGTAAGCATCACCTTGCAACATGCTGCCCTCTCCATGTTCGTCACCAGTTTTACCACTGCCGCTGCCTTTTATGCTAACTACGTTAGCAACATTACAGCCATCAGATGCTTCGGGGTTTATGCGGGGACAGCTATATTGGTGAATTATGTTTTGATGGTCACGTGGCTGCCAGCTGTCGTCGTACTGCATGAACGATACCTCCTCAATATATTTAGTTGCTTCCGGAAGCCCCAGCAGCAAATATATGGTAATAAAAGCTGCTGGACAGTGGCTTGCCAGAAGTGCCACAAAGTACTTTTTGTCATTTCAGAAGCATCTCGGATATTTTTTGAAAAAGTATTACCATGCATCGTCATCAAGTTTCGCTACCTTTGGCTCTTCTGGTTCCTAGCCTTAACTGTAGGTGGGGCCTACATTGTGTGTATAAATCCAAAGATGAAGCTGCCCTCGTTAGAGTTATCTGAGTTCCAAGTGTTCAGGTCATCTCATCCTTTTGAGCGTTATGATGCTGAGTACAAAAAGCTTTTTATGTTTGAGCGTGTTCACCATGGAGAGGAGCTCCACATGCCCATCACAGTTATCTGGGGCGTGTCTCCAGAAGACAATGGCAATCCGTTAAATCCCAAGAGTAAAGGGAAGTTGACACTAGACAGCAGTTTTAACATTGCTAGCCCAGCTTCCCAGGCCTGGATTTTGCACTTCTGTCAAAAACTGAGAAACCAGACATTCTTCTACCAGACCGATGAACAGGACTTCACCAGCTGCTTCATTGAGACATTCAAACAGTGGATGGAAAACCAGGACTGTGATGAGCCTGCCCTGTACCCATGCTGCAGCCACTGGAGCTTCCCCTATAAGCAAGAGATTTTTGAACTGTGTATTAAAAGAGCTATCATGGAGCTAGAGAGGAGTACAGGGTACCATTTGGATAGTAAAACCCCAGGGCCAAGGTTTGATATCAATGATACTATCAGGGCAGTAGTGCTAGAGTTCCAAAGTACCTACCTCTTCACACTGGCTTATGAGAAGATGCATCAGTTTTATAAAGAGGTGGACTCGTGGATTTCCAATGAGCTGAGTTCTGCACCTGAGGGCCTCAGCAATGGTTGGTTTGTCAGCAATCTGGAGTTCTATGACCTCCAAGATAGCCTCTCTGATGGCACTCTCATTGCCATGGGACTCTCTGTCGCTGTTGCATTCAGTGTGATGCTGCTGACAACTTGGAACATCATCATAAGTCTTTATGCCATCATTTCAATAGCCGGAACCATATTTGTCACTGTTGGTTCTCTTGTCCTGCTGGGCTGGGAACTAAACGTTTTAGAGTCTGTCACCATTTCGGTTGCAGTTGGCTTGTCTGTTGACTTTGCTGTCCATTATGGGGTCGCATACCGCTTGGCTCCAGATCCCGACAGAGAAGGCAAGGTGATTTTCTCTCTGAGTCGCATGGGCTCTGCCATTGCCATGGCCGCTCTGACCACCTTCGTGGCCGGGGCCATGATGATGCCCTCCACGGTCCTGGCTTACACCCAGCTGGGCACCTTCATGATGCTCATTATGTGTATCAGCTGGGCTTTTGCCACCTTCTTTTTCCAGTGCATGTGTCGGTGCCTTGGACCACAGGGTACCTGTGGTCAGATTCCTTTACCTAAAAAACTACAGTGCAGTGCCTTTTCCCATGCCTTGTCTACAAGTCCTGGTGACAAGGGACAAAGCAAAGCACATACCATGAATGCTTATCATTTAGATCCCAGGGGCCAAAAATCTGAACTGGAGCATGAGTTTTATGAATTAGAACCTCTGGCATCCCACAGCTGTACTGCCTCGGAGAAGGCTACTTTTGAAGAGAGACACATCTGCTCTGAATTTTTCAACGGCCAAACAAAGAATTTAGGGATGCCTGTGCATACAGCCTACAACAGTGAACTCAACAAAAGCACCAAAAGCGAAACTTGCTCCTCCTTGTTACAGCCCTCTCTTGAAAGGCACACTATGTGTCACCTCTTCTCTCTGAATCAGAGATGTAGCTGCCCAAATGCCTACAAACACTTGAAATATGGCCCACACTCTTGCCAGCAGATGGCTGACTCCCTGTGTCACCAGTGTGCTCAAACTGCTAGCAGCTTTGTGCAGATCCAAAATGGTGTGGCACCTCTGAAGGCTGTACACCACACTGCCGAGGGCTTCGTGCATCCCATCCCGCATATCCATCACTGTCCTTGTCTGCAGAGCAGAGGGAAGCCCCCTGGAATGCAGAATTCCCTGCCTCAGAATTTTCTCCTCCACCCAGTGCAGCACATTCAGGCCCAAGAAAAAATTGGTAAGACCAGTGCACACAATCTCCAGAGCATAGAAGAGCATCTCCCAAGAATGGCAGATCCGTCATCGTTCGTCTGCAGAGGCGCTGGATCTTTACTACAAGTGTGTTGTGATCCTGAGAATAACCAAAGGGGACTCTGTAAACATGGAGACATGGAGAATATTGAAGGCAGTGGAGGGACTGAAACCAAGGTTTCTCAATTACCAAATCAGACTGACCAAGCAGAGAGGAAAGTGGAGCTGAGCTTGTCGCAGACGGATGTCATTGTTAACTCAGAACTTTTAAATCAGAGTGAACCAAAATTTATATTTAACCATTTAATGGGGGAGGCTGGTTATAGGTCCTGCCCAAATAATCCACAAAGTTGTGGCAGAATTGTAAGAGTGAAGTGCAATTCTGTGGACTGTCAGATGCCAAACCTTGAAGCCAATGTGCCTGCTGTATTAACACACTCAGAACTTTCTGGTGAAAGTTTGTTAATAAAAACACTATAATAAATACAGTATTAAATTCAGAACCAGTGCCTCAATCATTCTTTTGAGATGGGAATAAAATCCAACAGTTTAGGAAGGGAATACAAAAACAGAAACTGGCAAGGTTCACCTTGTTAAAAATTACAGAATATTTTTACATTTCATTTGAACAGCGAACAAACACCAAAAAACCTAGTGTGTTAGATTATTGGATTCATTCATTATTGGACTTTTTGTTTCAAAAGGTATAGTTTTTTTTACATTTATACCCACCTAGGAAAATAATTGTCTTTCTACCCTTCAACACTAGTGAATTAAAGATTTCTAGTGTGAATTACTGAGATGTTTTTCACTCTCTCAGGCAGTCCTATTTATTCTGGTATATTTGGTTGTGGTAATAAAAACTTTTGATTACTCAATATTCACACTAGGATTTACCTTCATGTTAGTATAGCCACTTCAGTTGGGATCTAGGAATTACACAACATTAAAATTTACATTTTAGGTAGGCAGTGGCCCATGCCTGTAATCTTAGCAACTCAGAAGACAGGCAGGAGGATTGCAAGTTCAAGGCCATCCTGGGCAACTTAGTGAGACCCTATCTCAAAGTTTTTTTTAAAAATGTGCATGGTGGTAAGGATATATAGTTCAGTGGTTTTTGCACTTTTGGTGAGACTTTATTTAAAAACTAATTTCCAAGCACCTTAAGAATGCATTCCACTTGTTTGCGTGTGTTGACCATACATGAAGCCAATGTCTCATTGATATCCAAACTGCTATCTTTCCCACATTAGCCAAGAGGTACAATTCTGTTTGGGTTTTTTTTTTTTTTGTATTTGTTTTAAGGAGTTATACATGACAGTAGAATGCATTTTGATACATCAAATACAATGAAGTATAATTTCTCATTCTTCTGATTGTACATGATGTGGTTAACCCAGGAGTCATGAGCACCATCTTGTCTCAGACCCAGTTATGTTAGTGCCACAGAAGGAAGAGCATGGATGAAAAAACATAATCACCTAAAACAGTGTTGTACTGTGCAGGATAAATTTATGAGAACGATGGGCCCAGGTCAGATGTGTGCTTTCCTCTTGAAGCACTCAGAGAGATCCTGTATGAAACTTTGCTTCCATCTTGGCCCCCAAAGGACCATGTTCAGAAGGCTCTTCTTCCACATTAAGCTCCATCTCAAGATGGATTAGACTGCACTGTGCAGCTAACACCTGGAAATGCTAAGCCTTCAGACAGCATCTTAAATGACGCTGTGCATCTTGCCTTAGATCTGTCCGCAGTAATTGAGCTGTTGGAGCATGCTTTCTGTGCAGTACTTCAGGTGACTTGGCCTCCATCACAGCGTGTCATCTGATACTGCTTGCATTCCAGCTCCTTACAGGGAGAGCCCACTACATTCTGCTTCCTCCTGGGATTCTACCTCCAGTTTGGTCCTCAGAAGAATTTGGAGGGAATCTTTCTAAGTGTTTTTCAAAGTTATATTAATTATTTAGAAAATAACTATTCTTTGAATAGTTTTCCAAATTAAACCTGCATATTGATTCCCAGGCCTGAAAAAAAATGCTATAAAGAGCTGGAAGGGAACTTATGGGTTGGCAACTGGGGCCCACCTCCACCAAATTGCATTTCTATTAAGTAATTTTCCAGCTGGTGCTTGCCTCCTTCAGTGATAAGTAACTCACTACATGTCTAGCGTGGTTGATCCAAAATCTGTTGTTTTTCTACCAGTTGATCCCCATTCTGTTCTCTGAAGTGAAAGCAAACATCTCTGATCTTTCTGCCACATGCTGTCTCTTTGGATACTTGAAAACAGTAATCACATTCTCCCAGCAGCATCCCCAGTACACTCAATTGTTCTTCCAGTTGCTGGGCTTTAGGCAATTAGAACACGGATGGAACAATTATGGTCTTCTTTGGATAAATTTGTCAAATTCCTTATGCAAGTGTAGTACCCAAAACAGATTCTGATAGCACACAATGAGGAAGACCAGCCCTCAGGAAACTGGATAGTACTTCTGCTAATTCACTTAGAGATGGAAATAACTTTGGGCTCAAATGTTACAGCTAGTTCGCTTGGAGCTTATGGGGGACTAAATGCACTTGGTCACTTTCTTATACTCCTGCTAAGCTGCTGCTTTAAACCAGTTTTTACACTGAAGTTCAGGAGCTTATGTCTGTTCCCATTGAGTTCAATTCTGTTAAATAAGGAAAAGTGGGCAGAAGGGAACAATTGAAAATAGGACTCCCAATACCCAACTCTAATTTTGTTTTCCTTACAAAATGTGTAATCAAGTTGGCTTGTAGAAATGGAGTGATCCAAAAGCACATTTTTTTTTGTTCAGCAGAGAGACAGACTGAATTCAAGGGCAAATAGGAGATACAAATTTCTTTATAGATAGTCTAACCTAAAAGACTTTCATGTGAGTGAAGTGTCATTAGATTTAGAAAATAGAAAGTGGAGTAAAAGAAGGCAGAGGGACATCCTCTGTGCTCTCCTAGGGCCTCCATTGGGCCTTGCTGTTATTTTCTACCCCGTCTGCACTGGACCCAGGGCCTCCAGAGGCCTTTCGTCCTCCCTAGATCTGCTTAATTACCCTGAACCTTGAATGCGGCAGTGAACCCTTTTTACATTTATTTCATCTGTGGACTTTGGATTTGAACTATGTTTTTTTATACAGGGATTTTTTTTTAATTTTTTAAGAATTCTTTCGCTGGGTCTAGAAAGCTTCTTAAATTTTTTCTTCTTTTTAAAATCCTCATTACTGGACAACAAAGGATCACTATTTCTAGTTCTGATTTATAAAGAAGTTTCATCCATTATCCTTTTCTACATGATTTGTAAAGCAGATAAGAGGATAAATTACACATTGTGAAATATTTGTTAGGTGGGAAGGTACCTGATGATGGAAAGGGCTTGCATACTGCTTATTTCTAACACAAGATACATCTTTGAGGTTTGAGTCCATGTTACCAAATTTGTTCCCAACCTCTTCCCTGCAAGGTCCCTTTTAAAATCCTATTTTTGGTTGAGAAGTGAACCAGACCAAAGCAAGAAGTTTCTCACAGGGATAAGCTGTGTTGTGTGAAATAATTATACAGCTTCATCTGTGTGCATTCATTTCTTGTGTATAATTGTTGTAAGGTGCGCACAACTTCCTAAAGGTATGCAAAGCAGTTATTAAATCTCATTACAATAATCTATGCCCCAGCCTCAATCACTCTTAATTGTAAATCTTGGGCAAGGGGTGAAGTGGAGAGTAGTTTTACCAACGTGATCTACAGGAAATTAGGAAGTGTTCAGGATTCCCATTGTCTCACATGGAAACCCTCTTTCCATCAGCAGTTAGAAGAGTTTCTGAATGAAATATGAGGAAAGAGTGACTTTGAAAACAGCTGTATCTTTTTACTTTAATGAGGAAAGTCATTTTAGAAGGAAAAGAGATTTGTATTTAAAAAAAGAAACAGACTCATTTGAGTTTTTTCATAAGGTTCAGACACATCAAAAAAAGTAGTAATCTGAGGAAATCATGAGATATTTGTTTTTAATGCAAAAGGAGATATCATGTCTAAATATTTAGTGTGTCTTTCCAAAATGTTTGCTGGTAAATTTAATTTTAGCTCCAATTATAATTTTTTAATATTTATTTTTTTAGTTGTAGTTGGACCCAATACCTTAATTTAATTTATTTATTTTTATGTGGTCCTGAGGATTGAACCCAGGGCCCCGCACATGCGAGGCGAGTGCTCTACCACTGAGCCGTAATCCCAGCCTCTCCAACTGTTTTTACACTGTTTTTTGTTAACAAATATCATTAATGTTTAGTTTTATACACTAATTGTTTCCTCATTAAATATATAGAAAATTGTTTTAATTTAACTGCCATAATGGTTTTTGTTTGGTTTTTGGTTTGGGTGTGGGGGTTGTTTGTTTTTTGTTTTGTTTTGTGTTGTTTTGCTACTGGGGATTGAACCCAGAGGCGCTTCCTCAGCCCTTTCTTTAATTTTTTTTTTTTTTTTTTGAAACAGGTCTCACTAAGTTGCTAGGCTAGCCTCGAACTTGTGATCCTTGTGCCTCAACCTCCCAAGTGCCCAGCTATAATTTTCTATTTTGAAATTTCAAAAGGCATTTCTTTTTCCATTAGCTTTATAAACCAAAGGGTATACACACCTGAGATCAACTCACTGAGCAACAAGGATCAGCAGGGTTTTCCCATCTGCTCCCCTAAGCCATCAGTTTGAACATGAAGTTGACTATACCAGTGCCGGCTAGGATGCAGTAGAGCATGATGGACATCTCTTGGCATAAGTGTGCTTTCCTGAGCTTTGGGGGGAGGGGGCTGTGAGTGCTGTTACAGGTCTTAGGAGGGGCATGAAATAAAGCAATGACATATTGCATCCCAAAATCATCATCCAAGAGAGGGCTCTCCCTAGCCTGGATGTTCTTCAAGTATTCTATTGTAGCTAACCTTAAGAGCCATGTGCTTTTTTTGAAGTAAGAAGCTTAGTCAGTAGCCTGACTTGCAGAGTATATGTCTCTTTGGGGGAAATTTAAGCCAACATTCAAAATACCAGTCAATACCTCCTCTTCTTACCTCGGACCCCTAATGTGATACATTTCTTGATTTTGTGACTAACACAGTGAAACAGATCAACTGGGAGAGCTAAACATAGACATTTGCCCTCTCATCTCTTTTTTCTATAACGTAATCTATGCCTTCCTAAAAACTGAAGGGCAGATTATTTTTAGCAAAAAGTATTTTTCTTTGAAACTCAATAAGGTCTTATAAGAGCTTGTTTTAATTTGAGACAAAGTGACAATAAAATTTCCTCAACTTCTATCCACTAATTGGACATTTTTGTTTGTTTTTGGTTTTTGTTTTGGAATGCTGGGGATCAAATTCAGGCCCTTGTGCTGATTGGGCATTTTCAATCAATGAATTGAACTTTAGTTTTCTACCATTTAAAGGGGATAGGATTTGCCAAGTAAACCAATAATCTAAACAAGATTACGAAAATCCTACTTAGCCTAAGAAAACAAACCTCTAGAATTAAAAAAACAAACGAACTATAATGTCACTCTTTTTGCAATGCAATATAGTCATTAAATGTCTTTGACAAAGGTCCGATAGGATTATCTCCAGGCAAAACCTTACCATATGTCTTATGTATTAAGTAAGAATGATAAAATAGCATCTATTTGTAAATAGTCTTACATGTGGTATTTCCTGGATGCTTCCCTCTCATACTCACTCCATTATTCTACCTTGGAAACTCTCTAGGGTAACTTTCTATTTCTTTATATTTTGGCACAAATCAAGTGCTAAATTCACTGTATCCCTAAAGGATTGGGTGAGTAAAGCTACAAGCTTTACCCTCCTTCAAAGTCTCTTTTTACAAAAAGATCTAAGGACAGGTTTTAGAGAGCAAGCAAATCTCAGACCATATACTCACTGAGACTGAAGTTCACCTATTTGTTCTTTGCTAGAGCTCTGTCTCTTCTCTGTATTTATTTTATTAGTTGTATATGTTATTAGTTGTATGTATCACAGGGGAATGGATACATATTGAATAATCTTGAACTGTTAAATAATTCTATCACAGATCCCAACCTGAATTTTTTTGCCCTACCCTGAGAAGGACCCTGAGCTCTGGTTGGTAGATAGGAATTTCCTTCAATGAGTGTCTTTGCTGCCAGTCATGACAAATTACACAACACTTTGGCAAATATCTGCATGTCATCATCGGAGAGGAAGCAAAGGTTAGAAAAACCAACTTCAAGACAAAATCCAATCCTTCCTGTAAATCCACGTGATTCAGAAAACACATTTAGGCACAGATTCTTCCCTGAACACAAAAACTGACTTCTCTCATCAAGATGGTACGAGAATTCATCTTCAGCCCCCTCTGAGGTGGAGAGAAAGCTTTTATATTCTTTGAATACTAGTGTCATAGTCAGGCCTTGGGAGAATCAGGCCAGAGTCTGTTGTTATTATTTTTTTAAGAAGTTTATTTCAGTCACCCTAAATGAACTATAGGTAACCCCACTTCCTGCAACTCCACAGCCCCATTAGGGTAGGAGGAGAGGCACTATCTATGCCTTTATATCAGGATTCACCATCAGCACCTATTGCCATGTTATAGTCGTCTTATTCATCTACCTCCTTCACTAGGCCAGCTATAGAGAGCAGGCACACTCTTCAGCACTTTGCTGTGTTGAAATGACAAAACTTGATTGAGAGTCCACTGCTTTCAAGACCCAAGGGCAGGGCCACTGATGACCAAGAGCCTCTGCTTTCAACAAGGCTATTATCTTGAAAAAGCAAAATCCGTGCCCTTTGAGAAGAGATTTATAAAGCAAGCAACTGCAGACAGTTAAAAAAAATAATAAAGAGGGAGTGGGGAAGATGTGGCCTGCAGGTTGGCGCATACCTGCAGTCTCACCTACCAGGAAGGCTTAGGCAGGAAGATGGCTTGAGCCCAGGAGTTTGAGGCCAGACTGGATCATGTACAAGGCTTTGTCTCTAAATACTGAATAAGTAAAGAAAATGTGAAAGCTAGGATTTAAATAGTGTTCAGCACTTTATAATTACACCTGTATGTAGCAGCTACAGGATCTTAAAAAAGGGGGTGGGGGGGGTTGGAGACCTCAGTGGGGACAACTTTCTAAGTACTTTACTTCCTCATCTATAAACTTAAGTTGATGACACTTACTTCACAGAATTGTGGGGACAGAAAGAGACGAGGTATGTTAACACTGCCACTGTGGATACTGTGGTCCCAATAGTTATTAAGCTCATCCTGTCATTCTATTTTACCCGTCATGAGAGCACATCCTATCAAAAATTGAGCAGGTCATCCTCTGTTAGCTGCCTCACCATCACACATATACTATCTAAATACAAATGTCTACTTGCAAAAATTGTATGTATCACTATATAAATGTGTGTATATATGTATTTTTGGTGTACATACTAACTGCGAGTTCTTCAGTATTAAACACTTTATCCTTCAATAGTAAACACTTTATTCCACTCCAGTCTGTCTCACTGTGTTTTGTCTTTCCCTTAGCACAGCTGGGGATCAAACCCAGGGCCCTGTACATACTACCCAAGCTTTCTACCACTGAATGACACCCCCAGCCCAACTCTGTGTTGATGACTGAATAAGACAAGGCCCTGCCTTCCAAGAGTCCAGAGTAGTAAAGAGATTATCAAAAAAAAAAAAAAAAAAAGCAAATTGACTGCATGGAAGAAAAAAACAACATGACCAGCCACATCACAAAGGATTAATATCTCTATCATAAAAATCTAGAAAAGGAAACCAATAGAAAAATGGACAAAAATATAAACACTCTACTACTAGATGATTCATCATTTTAGCTTATCAGATTGGCTAGTGTTTTGAAATGATTGTCAGTATCCAGCTTTGAGAGAATGGCAGAGGCACTGTTGGGATGAGAGAAAATCAATAAAATATTTTGAAAGGGTGGTTTCAGACAACATTGTCAATGTGCATAGTCTGTGAGGAGGAATCCCATTTCTTGGCATCTTTCCTCCAGAAATGACAGTATGATTGTGCTAAACACATATGTGGGGATGAATTTCATGAGTTTGAAATAAAAGATGTACACTGATAGAGTCCTGGTGAAATAAAACTACAGAGTATTTCATAGCCCTTAAAAAAGAAGCATGTATAAGCTAACCTGTAAGATAGCTATTATATATTGTTAAGTGAAAAATGAGGTGCAAATAAAATATTTAGAGCAATACACACAAAACTTTTAGCAAGACTACCTCCTGGGAGTAGGGTGGGACATGGTATTAATTGCTAATGCAGAAGAAATTTCACATTATTTTATCTTTTTCAACGTGCTTGAAAAGCAAGTGACTTTAACTTTCCTTTTTGTGTTTTCAATATTTTTAAATAAAAAATATGTTGAGCTGGGCATACATCTCATACATCTGAGTTCCCAGTTACTCAGGAGGCCAAGGCAGGAGGATCATTTGAGCTCAGAAGTTCAAGGCCAACCTGGACAACACAGCAAGACCCTATCTCAAAAACAAAACACACACACACACACACACACACACACACACACACACACTTATATTATAACTTGCTGTTGTTACATGCCCAAACACCATAGATCAGTATAAGTTTTATAATTGAAGAACAAACAAAATGTCATAGGAAAATAGAACAAGATAAGGGGAGGAAGAACCCTGAGTATTTACTGTCTACTCACATAGGCCCTCTGTATCTGTGACCCACTAATGCCTCGACAAACCTGAAGTCAGTAATAGTGGCCCTATTTTATAAATGTGCAAACTGAAGATTAAAAATCGGTAACTTTCCTAAGGCCATACAGCGATGTAGTGGCAGAGCTAGAGTTAACCCAGGTTTGTCCAGCAGGTTCCCAGTCCAGGTATCGTAGGTGGCGCCCAGAGCAGAGGCTGCAGTCCAGGCAGAGGCAACTGCAAGCTAAGAGGAGAGAGCGGGACTATTGCTAACAGCTAAAGTTGTTAAAACTTCTCATATGTAAGACAAGAAGACTATAAAAATAGAGTTAGAGTTTTCAAGCACCAAAATCCTAATCTTTTTTTTTCTCCCTACAGATTCCCTCATATGCTCTAAAACTAAGGGCTTGAACAGGGCTCCAGCACTATTGTCACACAGTTATTAAGGGAAAGGGGAATTATGTGTGTGATAGACGGTGATCACTCACAGGCATGCCCGCATGGTTCCTCTGTGTCATAAATCTACTTACTTAACCAACCTAGCATCCCAACACTGATTCCCAGCCTCCCCTGCCACAAGGCTGCAGACAATTAACTTACTTTCTATCAATCAGATGGACCCATGTCAGACTTTGGTTGGAAAGTGACAAAACCAATAGGGATTAGGGCATTTGTTTGCAAACGCAGGTGATCTGGGAGGTCACTTTGACACCCTTACCAGGGCCATTCTTCAGTGTGGTGCTGGGAGTCATTCCTGGAAGCTTGGGTGCCTCTAACCCTTGCAACATGCCAGTAAGTTTCCTAATATTTCTAAAATTCTCTCCCACTGAAAACCAGCTAGAGTGGATGTTTTCTTAAGTTTTAAATGCTGACAGAAAGCTATTGTGTCTTCTAGTAATTTATAAACATTCTAAATAATCTAGCAATGATGTCTAGATCTTAAAGCCTTTGAAACACCCACTTCCCCAGCAAAATGCCAATTGTGGAAACAGCTCAGCTGAAATGCATCATTGATAGATGGAGGTGGGGGCCTAATTCCTCCTGTGACTGCCCTATGAGACCTGCCGGTCTGAAAAGAAAGAATGTGAGCCAAGGGGAGGGAAGATGGAAGGATGAGAAGACATGTTTAAAGCTTTGATTTCTTCAGAGAATATGATCTGTTAATGGAAGAGCCGCGGAGTAACAAACGGAGACAGAAGTTTGGCTGCAGTTCACACAGCCTTTGGTACTTGCCCTACTCTCTTTGTCCACATTAATAAGGGAGGTGGATTTGGAGGCCTAACATACAAAGAAAGTTCTAGTCATACAGGTTGCTGTGCCATAGGGGAGTCATTCCTTAAGGAAAAACTCTGAGATAGATTCCCATCAGCACAGAACAATTCAGAAGAGCAAGGCCTGTCTGCTGAGGGGTTAGTGTTGGGCTGGCCTGGGGAAGTCGGGATTAATCCACTGAGGTCATGCAAAGCCAATCTCATGGGTTCATGATTTCCCAAATCTGTGTCTTTAGAGTTAAAGGCAGAATTTTTTTTTCCTTCTGTAGTGAGCAAAGCTTAATTAAAGCAAAATCAAGACTAAGAGACCAATTGAAAGTTGTGGGGCAGGGAGTTTTACTGTCCATCAGGGAACTCCCAACCATTAATCTAGACTCTGGGGGATGAGGTTGCATGTAGAGAAATGGGGTAAATCTTTCAATCTAACAAGATGTGCCCTGACTCTGTGCTGTATTTAGAAGCAAAGGTTCTGAGACTGCCTGTTAGCAGTGGGCTGGCCAGGGAGGCATGCACTGGGCTGGCCGGGAGGTCTGTTGTTTGTGGGCAGACCCTACATTGCACAGGTCTTGGACCTTGGCCCCAGCCCTGCACACCAATGCCTGGCCAGATCTGCCCAATGTCAGCCAACAGGGTCAGCTTCTTGTCTGGCTTAGCTGCAGGTTCTCATCAAGTGCAGAGGTGCAGGATCCATGGCAGAAGAGAAGCTTCCAGTTTTCAATGGAAAGCCAAGGAGCTTTCCGTCCGTCCGTTCCTGAGGAAGGAGCCACAGGGCAACAATGGCTGTCCCCAGGCAGACCTGGCTCTTCTTGCTTCCTCCCTGCACGCTGGTGCTTCTCGAGGCTGCCTCTCCCCTTAGTGCTCACCAGCTGACTGCCCTGTAATATCCACCCCCACCCCCTGGGAAAAAGCCCCGCTAGGAAGCGGTTGCCTGGAGTCTGGCAGGAAATGCGCACTGGTGTGAGGGACAGAATGGACAGCTTTTCCTCATCTGCCAGGAGGGAACAGAAAGAGAGGGGTAAACAGGAGGCTGTCCCAGCCCTGGGAATTCCTGGATGAGGTATTTCTTTTAAACTGGAAGGAAGGGATATCCTGACATTGATCAGAAAGAGAGTTTTTTGCTAGGAATCCATCTAGACCCACAATAGGGCTGGGACACAGGCTTTGTCTTGTGAGCCCGTGGCCAGGACACTCTGAGGACCGGAGTGAGGACCCAAATCTCCACTAGGACAGGTTTCAAGGACAAAGCAGAGGAAAGTAGAGGTCCTGGGAGCACTGGCTCAGAAGCAAATCCAGACCCATTTCTCACCAGCGAGGGCTGAGGCTGGCCTGTTACCTCTCTGAGGTCATGCAAGGCCAATCTTATGGGACTCACAGGGCTCCACCTCTTGGGATGTTGGTGATAACACGTGCACAGTCTTCTGTCCTCACATCACATTTGGGCCCCAGGTGGACATATTATAGGGAACTACACAGGATGGAGCTGCCTGGTCCTTCTGAGGTCATAGCTTGCCTGTGAGGGTGGGACAAGGAATGGGATGCCACCTGTCCCAAGAGCTCAGTCTTCTGACACTGGCCCCTCTTCTATAGAACCCCTGGAGGTCTGGTTCTAATAATGGCCACTTGATGTCCCACCATCCCTACAGGTGATCAGGTCAGGATAGCACCTGGGTGGAGCTGGGAACACCAGTTGGGTGTCTGGCCTACATCACTAGCTCCTGTTAGACACTGTAGGACTCCCCCAAATCCACACGCCTCTGGGAACCATCTGAGGACGCAGTGCCTGTCACAGGGCCCTGAATGAGGAGGCAGGCATCTCTCCATTAGTCTAGGCAACAGAGCAGAGTTGGACACTAACACCTCAAATGGACGTCCAGGTCTGATGGCCACCGGCCTTCTGTGCCTACTGAATATATCAAATCTGATATGTTTGAATGAAGATGTGATTTTTAATTTTAACTTGTTTCAATCTAAGTGGCCACTGCTTTGGATGGTCCAGCATAGGCTGCAGGGGGTTCTCAAACTTTTGTGAATAAAGGGGCACCCAAGGAGTTTATGGAAAAGTTGACTCAGAGATCTGGTTGCAGGAGGGGCAGGGAGAGGCTCCGGCATCACACCTTCATGAGCAGTTGAGACTCTGATTTAGGGGCCCTCTGGCCATCCTCTCCCTCCTTCTCCTTTCTCCTTCCCGAGTTCAGCCTTCTCTTCTTCCTGTCTTATTTTTTCTCTCTGACATTCCCACCCCCCATTCTTCTCTCTGTATATCAATTTTATTGAATGGAGGGAGGGACAGTGCTGGAGGACTTTCACACAAAGCTGAGGTGGGAAGGAGAGACCAGGGCATGTCATCCTGGGAGGTACAGTCAGACGGACTGCAAACATGAACTTAGTGCTCAATTCTTTGAGCCTCAGTATCTGAAAATGAGTATAGCAACTTTATTTTTTAAAAAAATGGTGAAGATGAAACAAATAAGCTCCTCTCTGCACCCCTCAATCCCTCACTGTCCAGGGAACCAGTTCCTAGACCCTAAAAACAAGCCACACTGTTGCATTTCTGTATCAAGGAACCCAGATCCTCTGCCCACCATCCTCTTTTGCCTCCTTGTAAATTCTACCTCAATTTGTCCTTCTTCATCCTAGAATTCCAACCTTTTGGGGTTTTCCCAAGAAAGTGCTTGGCTGGTAAGCTGAGGTTTGGGCTGGGAAGAGTCCTGAGTCAGACTTTGTCCAGGAGATTGGGGTGGGGCTCATGGGAGCCTGAAATACCCAAAGACTCAACACCTCAGGACATACAGCCTCTCAGGTACATAACGTAAGTTACGTCAAGAAAATGGACCCTCAGAACCCACCAACAGCTAACTGGTGCTCCAGGACATGGAAAGTGGCCACTGTCTCAGAAGCTGTTTGTGGGGTCAGTCCTGGCCTGGTAGGAACAGAAACTCATGAAGTCCATGAAGTCCCCAGATCCACATTCCCAAAGTGAGAGAATCACTTTAATCTCAGCATCCTCTCGGCCCCCAGGGACACTGTAGCAGGCTGCCGGTTCCCGTCTGCCAAGCTCGTCCCCATAAATTATAGGCTTCTTAGTTTTCTCAGACTGATCTGATTACCCTGGTATGTCTCAGGTTCAAATAATGTTGTCCACCTTTCTTGGAAACTGGATATTGGGCTATTCTGTGTCCAAAGTACAATTATTCCCTGATGTTGAGAAGGAGCCAGGGATGGGGGGTGGGGTGTCTGCGGGCCTCATCTCTTTCTTATAAGCTCCATTGTTGCCAGGAATCAGTGCTGAGGGGCTGTGGGTCAAAGGAAACCATGGATTCTGCAGGGAGAGGCAGCCTGCAGACTCCTACTATCAGGACAAAAGTAGAGGCCAGTGTGAGGCCTCTGTGCTCCCCATCAGCTCTGAGGTCTTCTGTGGAGAAAGATGGGGCGACTCTCTAGGCTGGATACCCAGGGACCCAGCCTGGACTGCAGACCAAGTGCTGTCCTACTGCCTGGCCTCGGCCACCAAAGCCCAATTATAACTTGAATGATGTTCATAGAACAGAATCCAGCTCTATTTTGAGTACAATAGGAAGATTATTGGTGTGAAGAATTGGGCTTGTTAGAGGCCCCCTAATGACTGGAACCAAGAAAACATCTCTCTTTTAATCTCTGTCTCTCTCTCTGGGTGACAAGATTTCTTAATTCTGTGTCAACTTCTCTATCTCCATCTCTCTCTGGGTTGGCTTCCCCTGCTCAGTTTGAACGTGGCCTATTAGGGCTGCTCCAAATTGGCTCCCTCAACCCAGTGCTCATGTCACCCAGCTCCAGCAGTAAACTGCCCCAGTGTCTCAGAGCCCCAGTGGCAAATCTGAAGAGTGACCCAGCCTGGTCTCTGAGTGAGTCCTCCTGGGTCAGATCTCACCAGGATGAAGTTCAGTCAGGGTAGCCAGCCGCAAAGGAGCTGGAACTCACAGAACAGGGCTCTGGCTTCTCACTGGGCAGGACCCCAGGGGTACAGCTGGAGGAGGGCTGGGAAGGCACCTCCAAAAAAATCTGTCACAGCAAGCTACTGACAACCCTTTCAGCTCTAAAACCACCTAGAGCCTACCTACAATTACCTGTCGGCACACCAGCCAAGCCTGGACAGGGCTGGGGGTAAGATCAACAGAGCGAGGCGCTGGTTTCAGCCCCTCCTTACAGGCAGCAGGAAGCTGTCTTGCCCTGGCCTGTTGCTCCTTACTCCCCCCAGGCCCCAATTAAAGAGTGGATTCCACCAAGGGTAACAGGAGACCCACCCTACACAGAGAGCGGGGCCTGACTCTGGTGCCAGCAGGCATTTCCCCAACCCGCCAGCCCCAAGCGCTTCCTCCTGGAGCACCATTTCATCCGGGTTGATGGACCTGGCCCATCTAATGTGCCCCTAATCCCCTTAAACCACTTTTGTTTCATCTCCTCTTGCTAATCCAATCCCAACAACTGAGCTTCCCCAAGCCAATTCCCTGGCCTGTCACCTTGACCTGGCGGGGATTGGTCTCAGGGCTTGCGAGTAGCTGGAGCTGGCCTGCTGGCTGACTGCCCCCAACCCCCAGTACTGCTCCCATTCCAGCTTCCCACGGAGGCAGCTGCTCCTGCCCATCCTCCACTGCTGGTGCACATCCCAGAGGCCCCTGAAGCTCACAAAGGCAGGAAGGCAGGACGGGGGTCCCCAGGGGCACGGTGGTGTGCAGACCCAGAGTCATAGTGGCAGCTGGGCTGGAGAGATCAGGCTGGTTCCCCACATGTAACCCTGAGCCTAAGGTGTCCATCCTCTCATTTTGCAGGGATTAGGTCCCAGCCCAGCAGCCTGAAATGGTTGCATCCTCCAGGTGGGGGCTTCCCCCTCTGACAGGTTACAATTGGGGCTTGATATGAAAAGCAGCTGGAGCTCCAGGTGTTCACACTTGCTCAGATTTCACACTGTTGTGATTTAGGATTAGCAGGAAGGAGAGGCAGATCAGATGTTGCTGTCATTAGAGGCTTTTCTCTCCTGGGACCAGCCCTCAGCCCTGCCCTTTCCTCCTCCCCGAGCAGAGCCTTCCTGCTCCTCTCCTCTCTCCTATCTGGGATGGGCCCATCCTTCCTTAGGAAGCTCCAGGCAGCCTCTGCTGGTTTGTGATTCAGCCTGCAGGATGTACCTTTCTGAATTTTGATAGTCCAGAGCTCCTGGTCTCTCCACCAGGTGAGCTCTGGGCTGTGCCATGGAGAGACTGTGTTGTGCTGGTGACAAGCAACAGGCACTTGGGTCGATTGGGGGTGGGAGCACTGAATAAAGCAGGTATTGGGGCATTTTGAAATGCATTCTATCCACTAATCACCTCATTCAGTCATGCATATACACATGCAACCATGGGAACAGTGCCTTGTGCAACCCACAGGGGACACAGCGATAAGTGAGGCCCTATCTTTGCCCTCAGAGTGTGGCGAGAAGGTAATGGAGTGATCACAAAGAGGATGAGAGGATGAAGATGATGTTGTATGCAGGACAGTTCCAGATGTAGCCCAGTGCCACCCTGTTCAAAGTGTGGCCCACGGACCAGTGGCAGCAGAAGCAGGGTCATGCAGGTGCTTCTTTAAAATGCAGAATCTTGGGGCCCACTTCTTCCCACAAAAATCAACCCCAAGCACTTCCTCCTGGAATTCCCACGATTCATAGACACCATCATGTTGGGCAAGCATAAGCCTTGTGGGCTGATTCTCCTTGGCTGGGGAGCTTGGAGACACATTCCTATCTCCCCTATAGACCCCAATTTCAATCGTCAGGATGTGCCCTTGGCATCATGGAATCTAAAAGTTCTGGAATGATTCTAATATTCAGCTAAGGAGAGAACTTAGAGGAAAAAAAAAACCCTCTGGAGGAGATGACACCAAAGCTCACCAGCTCACGCTTGCACATTTTGTACTCCTCACAGATGTCAAATAAGTGTAACCAGAAACACCCAGAGAATGGAAGCAAGTGGCAAGTGGTATCCACACATGTGACAAAGCCCCCAAAGAAAGGCAGTGCCCCTGTGGGTTGAGGGTGATCAAGAGAGAGGTCAGGTCAGGTGAGATTGGCCTTGAAGGAAAGATCAAGGAGCAGAGGGAGGTGGAACAGCATGAGCAAAGTGCTAGCTTTGGAAGCTGGGAAGCTGGGTCTGGGATAACCGCTCCTTCCATGGAGTGAAAGTCTCTGGGGTCAATGCCTTGAGACCTGGCCTGGAGCCAATGGAGCAGTGGAATTATGGGCAGGGCAAAGTCTGGGGTAGAGGCTATGGGCTCATTTCTCTGTCCCCAGACAGGGTGGGTTAGAAGTTTCCTTTCTACAGCCAAGATGTTTCTCTGATTGGAAGAAATATCCCTGGATCAGACTTACATTTCTGGGGCTGACAATGGTGTCTGTGTTTGTTTCCTTGTCAGGACTGGGTGGAGGTTATTGGAAGTGAATCGCTCAGAGCACATCTTCCTTTGACTGCTCCAGCCAGTTCACTCCTGCTCTTAGGCATGGGTGGGCACACGTGCTCAGAACACAACCCAATCCACCTGTGACCCTGGGGAATGAGTGAGCCCCAGCATGGGACAGTTGTTCAAAAAACCCAAGAGGCCAACGGGGTCTGATTGCCTCTTTTCCTGTCATTCCCTTGCACATTTTAATGCATCCTTGGGGATGGAAGGAAGGCTATTTTTAAGCTTCCATGCTAGTAGCCCTTCTTTCCTGGAAGGAAATGGCTCAACCTATTGTGGAAAGTGAAAGTCAAGAGCAGCATCCTCCAGGCCTTTCAGCTCAGGCATCCCTCAGGATTTTCCTTCCTTAATCTTCTGGTGCCTGTGGATTCTAGTACAGACGTCAGAACCAACAACCTGGCTCCCATCCAGCAACTCCACTTGTTAAGTTAACCTCTCTGGGCCTCAGTTTCCTCATCTGTAAATGAGGATAATAACAGTGCCTACCTCAGAGGTTTGACGAGAGGATTCTGTTAGATCAAATGCTGGGCTTATGCCTTGGCTTCATTGTGCCTACACCCAGGGATTCCATAAAATCCCTTGGAAAGGCCAGTGAACCCTGACGACGAACACGATCAAGCTCCACTAGGTGATTGCTCTCAGGAGGTCTTTCAATAGGCCGTATAAACAAATAAAGCACTGATTTAAGTTTCTTTATTAGCAGGAACCAAACATTCAAGTGCAACATGCTTTTATTTGGTCATAAGAAAGTATTTCTAAGTCTGAACGTTTACTGTTAGAAGTACCCACCAGTGGAAAATAGTCAAATTGTATTAGTCATGAGATAGTTAAAATATGTAAAAGTGGTTGGTCCCTTCTGTAGTTACTGATGTGAACTCTTTCTTTCAGAAATAAAGCCTCAGTTACCTTATAAACCATGACAGTTGCTTGTCTCTACCAAAATAGGACAGTCATCATGGCAGGGCCTTGAGTTCTGACCTCTGTGGTAGGTACTGGCAGTGCTGTGCCAGGAAACCACTCTCTGAAATAAAGACAGGCCCCATGTGTGGCACTTGCCAATTTCCACAGTGTAAATACTCTCACCAAGACCAGCACGACATCACTGGCCTGGAGTTGGGAAGGGATATGCACCATAGGCCTCTAAAAGCTTGTGACAGAAAGATTCCAGCCCATGAACCAAGCCTTTGGGGGACGCAGATTCAGTGGACTCCCCTGGTCACTCAGGGGGCCCTAGAGCCCAAATACCAAGTGTCTAAGCAAAAAGGAGGGAATGGGTTTGCAAGCAGCATGGGAGGATGAAGTTGCTCTGGGGCACCCACTGTTAGATTGTCGCCAGCTCTGCAGCCCACAAGGGAAGAGCAAAGAACCCTGCTTGTGACTAGAAGCAGGGCTGTGACATCTCACTCTCTGGAGAAATCTGGATCCAGGTGGGTTGGGGAAATGAAAAAAAATAAGTGTCATGTATATCAGAATGTTGTTCCAGCCAAGGGAAGGTGTGGTACAGAGAGAAAATGGAAGGTCGCTGGGGAGAAGAGGAGAACTCTTGGAAGTTCCAGGGTAGGTGTCGTGGGATTAAGGGTGTAAAACAAGGAGGAACTGGATCCCAGAGGGTGACACTTGAGCTTTGGAAAGTCATTGTTGACCCTAAGTATATCCATGGATTGTGTCACCAAGATGGAACAGGACAGCTATTAATGATGAGGAAATTAAAAGACTGAGGAACAGGTCGGTCCATGGATCATCTCATGGCCTTGGACCACCTCCGGATGAGCCAGACATGGACGATTTCAATGAATGGGAAAGTGAAATGAAATAAACTGATGTAGCAAGGAGACCTGGAGTTTGAGAGTTTTTGAATGAAGGGGAAAGGAATATTCTGGAGAAGGAAGCAACAAACCAAGCTCCAAGCAATACAATTTGCAGGGGCTCTGGGAAGAGATCTCAGAAGCAGGGAGTGTCCAGGGAGAAACGCGTGTTAGAGGCAAGTAAAGACAGAAGTGTGCCTTAGACCCAAGCCACAGCTGCCATTACCAGCCCTCTGGCCCGCCTGCTTGCCCTCAGTTTCCAGCAGGCACCAGCTCTCCCAGGTGGAGTCCTGGGCCGAACACATCCCCCGGCTTTGCATGAGTTTCCCAGGATCAGAGATCATGGCACTAATTGCTGGTTTATTCCTTTTTTCCTCCAGGGAACTTCAGATGGCTGGAAAGATTCCCTTCGATATTTTAGAAGAACATAATAATTAAGTATTTTGAGGGGAGGATGCTTGGAGAAGTTCAAATTAGATGCTATATTGGGAAATTATAGGTGCTGTCGCCAAGAGGAGCCAACAAGGAGAGCTGTTAGAGAAGTTGTGTTCAGCTGAAACACAAATGGCCCAATTTGGACCAGCGGGGCAGGCATGCAAACCCTTCTTGCCACCTCTGCACAGTCCACACCTGATCTAGACCCTGCTCTGGGGCCAGAAAGATCAACTAGAGCCTCTTCCGAAAGAAACCATTGGCTGCTCCAGGAACCTTGCAGTGACACCCCATAGAGTTGTTCACCCACCACAGAGGTTTCCCCTCATTCTCTCTAAAGTCCTATCCATGGAATTGCCTTCCCAAGAGACCTTTGGGCTGGAAGAAACACACTTGGGCTTGCTGCAGCCTGAGCAAGTTCTAGGCTGGCATCCAGGACTTGTAAGAGCTCTTGCAGTTCTGAGGTTCTCTGGTGGGCAAAGCCATGCTTGGAGCTTTGAGAAGGGGTGGTTGTACATCCTCTCTTTCCTCTTGTCCCAGCTTGAGGGGTGAGAGGCAGGCACCTGTCACGTTGCGACCATGAGAGCGCCACCTCCATGCCTTTCAGTCTGACCAGGCAATCACATATCACTTTCCTCAGCTGGCCAGCTCTGGAGAAAGGACTAATCATAACTCTGTCCCCAGGGCCAGGTCCAAGGCCTGGTGCCAAGCAACGGTCTTTACACAGTATTACTTGTTTCTCAACTCCCCATCAAAATGACCAGTCCAAGTGAAAGGGGACAGCCCGCATCTTCATGTCCTCACTCATCACAAGGCAACCAATAATGTGCCAATAATGAACACAGCGGTGGCTACTCCTTGTCCAATACCCACTGCATCTTTGATATAGATATTACTTCTGCTGATTCAACCTTGCAATGGCATCCCCATCTCCTGATGAGGAGGTTGAGGTCAGAGAGGTTACACAACTTCCTTAAAGCCAGAAACCAGTGAATCAGCTCTGGGTTTGAGTCTAGATTTGTCTGTCTTCAAAATCCACCTGCTTTCCTCATTCTTTCACGTATTAAAGTCATTAAGTCACTCCTCTCGCTGTTCCCCCATCTGATATTCACTTTCCAAAATCATTCTCATTTTTCATGTTTCCCTGGTCTTCCAGAAAACGCTCTGTGAATGCATTGAGCTGCCTAGAAAGTTCGCTGAACGATAAACATCCAGTAGCTTTGCTACCAGGCACCTGGTTAAGAGGGGCAGAGGGACTGGAGGCCCTGCTGAGGGACTGCTCCCCGCCAGCCATCTCATGATTAAAGTTGCCACTCTTAGCAAATAAAATGTGAAACCCACTTGTACGAGTGAATTTTCTCTTGTCTTTATGGCATTCAGAATCCACTAGGCCTTCTGCATCTTTTCCTGGTCACCCTGCCCTGGACCCCAGCAGGCAGGAGTCCTGGTGGAGAAGTGAACTTAGGGATAGGAAAGGAAGAGGGAAAGGTTGGTAAAGAAGGAAGTGGGTGAAGGCAGGTGGGGAGAGAGGGGGATAATAGGAGAGTGTGAGAGGGCAGGCCCTCTGTCTGTCCGGGCTCCTGTCCTCCCATCTGGGAAAAGACCTACTGAGTCTACTCCATGGGCCATTTGCAGGCAGGGAGGGAAGTGGGCCTGGTGGGCTTCCCCACCAAGCTGCTTGGGGGAGCTGGCAGTGTGGAGATCCCACAGTGGGAAGATAGTGCTGCCCTCGTCCCCATATCCTGAGGAGGTCACCCTCCAGAAGGGAGGACAGAGAAGAGATTTCTGTGGGTACCCTTTGATATGTGGGTCTACAGGGAGCCCAGAGCATTTGGCCATCCCAAGAGAAAGAACCCAGAAGTTCTGTTGGCCTCATCCCTTCTTTCCAGAGAAGCAGTTCTGGGGACAGAGAAGTGTCTGGGCAAAAGAGGCCCAAGGCTGTGTGTTCATGTCTCATCCCATCTGGCCTGGAGGCGTTGGCCAGTGGTGTCTTTACTGCCTGTCTGGGGGCAGGGCCACCCTTGGTGGTCCCCAGGGGAGTGCTGGGGGGAGGCCCTGCCAGGAAGTGCTGGTCTCTGTCTGAGTCTCCCTAAAACCCCCACGTGATCATCTCCTTCTCACTGAACAGTGATTGCATGATTGAAAGGGGAGATTGCATATTTTGCTCCACTGCTTTAGACACTGTGTGTTTCTGCTTTCAAACAAAATTTGGAAGTTTCCAACCCACCTCTCTGTGCGTCACTGTGTTTATGAAATTCTTGTAGCCAGGCGGACTCGTTTCCAGATTCTGGGAAGGGTGGCAGCCGGCCTGTGTAAATGCCATCGTTGCATGACATGAATTGGCACAGGGGATGGTCAGAGGATCCAGGGCCTCACTTGGCATCAGCTACTCTGAGCTGCATTCTGTAGCATTCACAGAAGGAGTTTGTCCAGTGCAGAGAGCTCACAGAGCTCTTAGGCTGTGATGGTGGTGTGGGCAGGTGGATGAGGCCTCGGAGCAGTAGCAGCAAGACCTGGTCAGTGGGGCTCAGAGAAGTGAATGACATTCTGGATTAGAGCTGCAAACTCCAAGTTGCTTAGTAAAGACCAGGTGAGTGGACACAGGAATCCAGATGGCAAGGCCTGAGTCAGATGAGGTGGAGCCAGTGTCCGGCCATTCCATTAGAGAGGAGACCTCGAAAGGCTGGGTCTGACACCGACAGTTAGAAGACAGGACTCCTGGGAAGAATGTCTCAGGCCCCTTCACGTTCTGTTGTCAGGGCTGAGACCAGGGTGAGCTCACTGAAGGGGAGGGATGTCAGATTGATGCAGGTGTTACACCTGGGGACAGACCTGCCTTTGCATGACCCAGACACATCTCCAGTTCTATACCCAAGACACCTGCTTACTTCTCTTGGCCCTGCTGGTTGTGCCTTCAATTTAGCCAGCTGCTTCTTTGGCTGCACATAACAGCACAGGTGAGCTGAGTTCATGGACATTCTGATGGGTGGAGCTTCACCCTGGTTCAAGGCACTTGTTCTGGCAGGACTTCTCGACAGATCCACAATGGCTACTCCCCACATTCCTATTGCAGAATAAAGGTACCTCTACTCACCCATTGACCCAAAACAGATCCTGGAGAGTTAATTCCACCTTTTCTTTTTCTTCCCTCCTGGAAGGCTGTGCCAGGTTCCTCACTGGTTTCCAGCTCTGCCCCCTGTAGTGCATTCCCCACACTCAGCAGGGAGGACTTCTAGAACACAGATCTGATGGTATCACCCCCACAGGTTTTATGCTTGAAAGCCAAAGGAGGGTATAGAGTCTTCCAGAATTTTCTGGAGGAGAAAGGAGTACCATACAGTTCTTTATCTAATATAGCATTTTTTTTCTCGCTCTAAATGTAGGGAACTTAGGGAAATACAGAAAAATAGAGAGAGAATTATTCCTTTTGGCTCTATTATTCATTTGTGCCCACCCAGCACAGCTGTCCGGGATGGAAAGAAGGACAAGGTGGGGTTGACTCTCTACTTTGGGGCCCTGGGTGAATGTAGGTACCCTTCCCAGTGATGGGGACATGTGGAAGTAGCCATCGTAAGTCTGTTGAAAGATCTCATCAGAATAAGTTTCTAGAACCAAGGTGAAGACCCCATCCACCCCAGAGTCTGTTTTGGCCCTATGAATGCAGACATGGCCACATGACTTGCTTTGGCCAATGAACTGTCAGTGGAGGTGATGTGTGTCCCTTGAACAAAAGCTTCTGGAGTCAAGAGTCATGCTCACTTTTATCCTCTGCAAGAGTATGTCTATGGCTGACACGGGCAAGACCCCTTGCTGGCAACACCAGTCTGAACAGAGGAGAATGAGGCATGTCCCCTAATATGCCTCCTGTCTGTGCCAGAAGAAAAGGCACCAAGCTCACCTGAAAGAGATGGCAATCCTGACCCAAGAGGAGAGTGTGGAGGGTTCCATTCATGCCATTTCCACTTCTGGACACTATCTGCATCACATGACGAGGCCCTATCCCAGCTGTTGAGGGCACAAAGTGAAGAGGACAGGCAAGGTAATTTTTCTGCTTTTCTGGAACTTACTGCCTGGGGACACAGAGGTACAGGTAAATAAAATAATGTGCTAATCATAGATGGTGAAACCATTGATGAAAATACAACTGGGGGATGGGTATGTTGGGGGTGACAGAAGGGGTAGTCAAGGAGGGCCTCTCCTAAGGAGGTGGCTTGGGCTGAGAAAGGAATGGGGACAAGGAGTCAGCGTGTAAGGGGGCTGGGAAGAACGCCTCAGGGCTTAGGAACAGGAAGGGGGTCCCGTGTGTTGCTGCAGGACCACAATAAAGGGGCCGGGCCAGGGGCAAGGTGAGAGGAAGGCAATAAGGGCAGGTCATGGGGCCTGTGTACACAGCCGGGATTTGAATCTGAGTACTGTTGGGAGTTCTTGAACTTGTAGCATGACAATGACCTCCTCTGGTGTATTGGTTGGTTATTGATAGGAGAATTGATATGGGGATGGCAAGAAAGAGATGCTGAAGACCTTCACTGGGGTTATTGGCAATTAAATAGACATGAACATACCTGGGAAGTACTTCCTACTGCAGAGCAGCGGAGAGTTACGAATAGAAGGCAAAACAAAGAGAAATCAAAATATTCCCATGCTCTTTATCTTGAGAAACAACAAATGTCACTGAAGGTCAGTGGGATCTCCAAACGGAAATAACATTACGTTTTTGGCTTCCTTAGCAGTTTTCCAAAGAGGCTTTTTCTTAATGAAGTTGACTGAAGCACACGGACCCTGAGGTTTTTTGTTCCCCTTCACAATTCTTTTTTTTTTCTTTTGCCTGGAGGGGTGTCTATGTGACCAGGTGGCGAAGAGGAGGACAGGGAGGAGGACAAGGAAGAGGAGGAGGAGGAGAAGGAGGAGGAAGAGGGAAGGAGGAGGAGGAGGAGGGAAGGAGGAGGAGGAGGAGGGAAGGAGGAGGAGGAGGAGGGAAGGAGGAGGAGGAGGAGGGAAGGAGGAGGAGGGAAGGAGGAGGGAAGGAGGAGGAGGGAAGGAGAAGGAGGAGGAGAAGGACTCAGCTCACCTGTCTGCTCCTCAGAGGTTGTGGTTTGTGCTGCTGGTTTTGACAGGAGTCTTTACTGGCATCTGATCAAGCTGGAGAAGGTCAGGGGTTAATTCTTCCCTGAGGCAGGTATTATGCCTGGCATCTATGCAAGAATTCAGAGCATGTTCAGAACTTTCTGATGTCCAGCTCTGGGAGGGGTCCTAAGCATACACAGAAAATAGGATTTTTCATGCCCTCAAAGGCACTGGACACCCCACAGACAGACTGACAAGGGAAAAGGCTGTGCTCAGCAGTTCCGAAGCCCCAAATGAGGCCTAAGGACTTAGGGCTTGCCCAGGCTGAGATTTCTCTTTGCCCCAGAGGGAGAATATTTGTTCCTACTCCTATTTTCAAAAGCTTATGAGGACAATGATTAGAAAACTAGTAATATGACTGGTGAAGATATTGGGCTGGGGAGGGGCAAATTGGTGGCGTAGGTAAGAGGTGTTTTGTTGAGATGTATTAAAATTGTCTTTGATACCACTTATTACATTTGGTTGTTGGCTGGCCTAGTGGGAAGAATAGGTTATTGGGATATGTCCTTGAAGGAGATATTGAGACCCCAGCCCCTTCCTGTCTTTCTCTCTCTCTCTCTCTCTCTCTCTCTCTCTCTCTCTCTCTCTCTCTCTCTCTCTTTCTCTCTTTCTTTTTTTTTTATTGCTTCTTGGCCACCACAAAGCAAACAGACCTCCTGTGAAATGCCTTTGTGCCAACTAAGAACTCAAACATGAGCCAATATAAACTTCTCCTTGTAAGTTGATTCTCTCAGGTGTTTTGTAATAGTAATGGAAAGTTGACTAACATCATATTTAAACCAAAAAAAAGTGAATAAAAAAAACCCTAGGTGAAAAAATATTCTCATTTTAAAAAGCTAACAATTCAAATGTCCCACAACTGTTCAGCTTTCTTACCCAAAGTTACCAGCATTACCAAAATTTTCATGGATAAACAGTTATAGTCTTTGTACCAATTATCATACACATAGATACACATATATATTAAAAATTTTAAGATGGATGTTGGCAAACTCTGATGCTCTCTGCATCTTGGGTTCCTCACCCACCATATGACCTTTTAGAATATTCTATGTCAGCATATATAGATCCACCTTGTTTCTTTTCAGTGAATGACAGTACTCTGTACAATATTCTACAATTTTCTTACCTAGTGCCTATCAGGGGTAATTAAGTGATTTCTAGTTCTCAGATGCAGTAAGAGTCAAATTGACAAATGCATACAGAAACACACATCAAGTATAATTTAAAAAAAAATAAGACTCCATTCCACTCCTTCATCAATGAGAGAACTGATAATATATGGCAGTATCACCTCCAAGAATGAAGCCTCAAAAATGAACGGTGGGAGGGGACTCAAGATGGCAGATTAGAGGAAGTCTGCATTCCTAGTTGCTTCATGGCTTCAAATTCTAGCCGCAGAAGTAGTGCTTCTCAATGAGGTGGGTGAAAAAGGGATTCCACTAAACTTTAATATTAGACAGTTGGAATGTCTTAGAGATCCAGAAGTTATGGGACATTGAAAACAGAAGAAAGAGTACCTGGGAGCCAAGCCAGGTGTGGCAGCTGCAGTGCCTCCAGTTCACCACAGAGAGAGGGAGAACACAGAGAAACACAACAGACATATTTGGTGTGGAAAACCTGAGATCAGAAAACAGTCTGAACTTAGCTGACCCAGATGCTGCACCACAACTGGTGTTCAAAAAGTGCTCTGTTACCCAATTGGCTGTGGAGAGCTGAGGTGGAAGCCATCTTGAGGCAGCTACACTGCAGTTGCTGCTATGGGAGTTGAAAGACCATAGCAAACACTACCATGCCTTCCCCAAAAGCGCCTACCATCTCGCCTAGAATGTGAGCAAGACAGGCACAGAGGAGATTGTACTCAGGGGTATTCAAACCAGAAAAACCAAGGGGAGTCCAACTCACTTTCCCTTTGAGTCTGGAGGCTCACATGACCAACTGAAGTGGATCAGAAATCTGAACAGGTGGGTGTAAATACATACAGGGCTAAGTCTTGGAAGGCTGTGTTCTGTGTTATGTGTGCAGGTGTGTGTGATAATTAACATTGTAGATATCATAATAGGAATCAGATATTTATTTTAGTGCTGTATATTGTTTGCATTAGTTGATGCTATCATTTGTTTACCCCTATTCTGTGAAGGGCTAGGATCCTCCAGGGACATTACAAGTTCACAGAGTAAAGACTTTGCTGATGAGCTAAACTCAACCAAAAGACAAAGCACTTTGTTCCACACACAAATTAACAACACTCAAGCTTTAGTGATACTTTAATAGAAAGGATAGAAGAGACTAAAACCCAAACCAATGACCGCACCCCAAGTAGAAGTGACTAGGGGCCACAACAGACATCCACTGCTATAGAAAAAACAGAATTAACACAAGGGCTTTGGATACTACACCTAAAAGAGGGTGTCTTTAGCAAGTGAAGGGTGTGCTGTAAAAAACCCCACACATAAAAGTGGAAGAGGAATCCATCCCAACAGATTCATAAAATCCCAAAAGATTCATAAAATATAAGAATATAAGAAATTTGGAAAAAAAGGTAACATGACACTTCCTAAGGTTCAAAATTCACTAGCAACTCACCCCTAAAATATTGATGTGAATGAAATGCCACCACATAAAGAATTCAAAAGAAATGATTATAAAAATGATCAATGAATTCCAAGAGGGTAAAAAAAAAACAATGAATGGATTAAGGAAGTCAGTGCAGGATATGGATGAGAAATTCGTAGAGAAAAATAACCAAATAAATGTTGGAAATAAAATACAAAATAAACCAAATAAAATGTTCAGTTGAAAGTTTCTCTAAAAGCGTAGACCATGCTAAAGACAGAATCTTAGAGCTGGAAGACAAAGTGGCCAGCCTTGAACATTCAGATGGTATTAAAGAAAAGAAAATAAGTAACCATGATCAGAATATACAAGAACTCTGGAACATTGATAAAAGGACCAAATTTAAGAATCATTTGAATTAAAGAGTGTTGCAGGATACAGGTTGATGGAATGGATAACCTCTTCAGGGAAATAACAATAGAAACATTTTCTAAACCTGGAGAATGAAAAAAACATCTGTATAAAGAAGACATGGAGACATTCAGAATGCCAAAAACATAAGATTAAAAAAAAAAAAGGTTCCACAACACATTATAATTAGAATGCCTAACACACAGCACAAGGGTAGAATTTTAAAAGCCTTAAAAGAAAGACTAGGTCACATTTAGAGGCAAGCCAATCAGAATCACTCTGATTTCTCATCACAAGCTCTAAAAGCCAAGAAGGCTGGAAATGATGTGTTTCAAGTCCTGAAAACAAAACAAAACAAAAACAACAAAAATTCTATCAACCAAGATGGCTATGTCCAGAAAAGCTATCTTTCAGAATTGAAGAAGAAATAAAAATCTTCCAAGATAAGCCCGAGTTAAAAGAGTTCATGACTACTAAGCCAGAACTACAGAACTTCCTTAAAGAATTGTAATTAAAAAAAAGAGTACACGTATAATGGCATAAATTGGCGTGAACATACTTTATATACAGAGATACAAAAAATTGTGCTCTATATGTGTAATAAGGATTGTAATGCATTCCACTGTTATCATGTATTTAATAAATAAATACATAGATAGATAGATAAAAAGAAATATGCCACCCAGAAGAAATGAAAAACAAACCCCAGAGATCACAAATGAACAAATCATATTTGAAGAGTAGTCTAGCAGATGAGAAACAGGACCAAATTAAACATTAAAAGTAAATCAAAATGGCAAGAATTAATAAGTATCTCTCTAAAATAACATTGATTCTTTAGAACTTAAAAATACTATAAATCAAATGAACTTAAGGGACATCTATAGACTACTTCATTCAACAACAGCCATTTTCTTCTCAGCAGCTTATGGAAATTTCCCAAAAAAATAGATCATATTCTACACCACAAAGCAACTCTTAGCAAATCCCCCCAAAAAAGTTGATATAGTTCCTTGTATTTTATCAGATCACAATATAATACAATCAGAAATCAACATGACAAAACCCTATGAAACTATATAAATTGAAATTGAACAATAAACTTTTGAATGATGAGCAGGTGATAGAAGAAATCAGGGGAGAAATTTAAAAACTGTTACACACAAATGAGAACAGGGCTACAACATACTAGAACCTCTGGAACACTATGAAGGCAGTTCTAAGAGGAAAGTTTATAGCTACGAGTGCCTACATAAGAAAATCAGAAAGATCCCAAATAAGCAATCTAATGATGCCTCTCAAGGCCCTTGAAAAAGAAGGAAAAGGCCAATTCCAATTCCAGTAGAAGGAAGAAAATAATTAAGATCAGAGCTGAAATCAATGAAATTGAGTATTAAAAAATAATACAAAAGCTCAATGAAACAAAGGGTTCTCTGAAAAGAGAAACAAAATTAATAAGCCCTTATCCAAAAGAAAAAGAGAGAAAAACCCAAATTAATAAAATTAGAGATGAAAAATGAGAAATCACCACATACATAATAGAAATCCGGAGGATCCTTGAGGGAAAACTTGTATGGTAAAAAAATGAAAAACCCCAAAGAAATGGATTCATTTCTAGACATAAATGATGAACTGAATCAAGAGGGCATAGGAAACTTAAATGGACCAATGATTTGTAATGAGATAGAAGCAGTGATAAAAAGCCTTCCAACAAAGAAAATTCTAGGACCAGAGAGATTCTCAGGTGAATTCTACCAGATCTTTAAAGAAGATATGGCCAATACTACTCAAATTATTTCATGAAATAGAAAGGAATGGAATACTTCTAAATTCATTCTATGAAGCCAATATCCCACTCATACCAAAACCAGATAAAGACACATCAAGGAAAGAAAACTAGAGACTAATATCCCTAATGAACTAAGACACAAAAATTCTTAAATATTGGTAAATCATGTTCAAGAACATATTAAGAAGATTGGCTGTCATGACCAAATTGGTTTTATTCCAGAGACACAAAAATGGTTTAATATACACAATTAATAGATGTAATTTATCACATAAAGAGAATTAAGGACAGAAATAACTTAGTTATCTCAAGAGATGTAGAGAAGGCTTTTCGCAAAGTTTAGCATCCATTCATGATTTAAAAACACTGAAAAAACAAGGAATATATAAAGAACCTACCTCAACATCATAAAGGTTATATATGAAAATTCCAAAGCCAATTCAAAGTAAATGGGGAAAAACTGATAAGATTTTCTTTAAAAATCTAGAACACAACAAGGATGTCCACTCTCATTCCTTCCACTTAACACAATGCTAGAAATTCTAGCCAGAGCAATTAGGCAAGAGAAGGGATAAAAATAGGAAAAGAAGTCAAATAAGCACTGTTTATAGATGATATGTTCCAATACACATAAAAGACCCAAAAATTCCACTAAAAGACTGTTAGAGCAAATAATAAACAAATCCAGCAAAGTAGCAGGTTACAAAATCAACATACAAAAATCAATAGCTTTTCTATATACTAATAATGAATCTGCTGAGAAAGAAATAAAAAAAAAACAATCCTATTCACAATACCTGTCCCCCAAAAGTAGGAATAAATCTAGCTAAGGAGGGAAAGACCTCTACAATGAGAACTGCAGAATGTTGATGAAGTTGAAACAGAAGAAGATGGAAAGACCTCCCATGTTAATAGATATTGGCCATACTACCAAAATTAATATTGGCCACACTATCAAAAGCACTATACAGATTCAATGAAATCCCCATTAAAATACCAATGACATTCTTCACAGAGCTAGAAAAACAGTCCCAAAACTCATTCAAAGAATAAAAGACTCAGAATAGCCAAAGCAATTCTAAGCCAAAAAAGCAATGCTGGAGGCATCACAATACCTGACTTCAAATTATAGTACTGAGTTATGGTAACAAAAACTGTATGGTACTGACATAAAAACAGACAACTAGACTAATGGTACAGAATAGAATACACAGACAAACCCACACATCTACAGTCATCCTTAATAAAAGATGCCAAAAACATACTTTGTAGAAAAGACAACCTATTAGACAAATGGTACTGGGAAAACTGGTTACTCATATATAAAAGAATGAGACTATACCTTTATCTCTCACCCTGCACAAAAATCAACTCAAAATGTATCAAAGATCTAAGAATTAGACCAGGAACTATGCAACTCCTAGAAGAAAATGTAGGGTCAACACTCCAGCATATAGGCACAGCAACGACTTTCTCAATAGGACCCTAAAGCTTAGGAAATAATGCCAAGAGTTAATAAATAGACCAACATCAAATCAAAAAGTTCTTTCACAGCAAAGGAAACAATTAGGAATGTGAAGAAAAAAACCTACAAAATTGGAGAAAAATCTTTGTTAGCTGCTCTTCTGACATAGGATTAATATTCAGAACATATAAAAAATTTTAAAAAAACTTATCACCAAAGTTCAAATAACTCAAATAATAAATGGTCAAATGATCTACACAGACACTTCTTTTTTTAAAAAAAAATTATAGTTGTAGAATAAATGCCTTTATTTGTTTGTTTTTTTATGTGATTCTAAGGATCAAACCCAGTGCCTCACACATACTAGGCAAGCACTCTGCCCCAGACCCAGCCCCTCAGATGGTTCTTAAAAGAAGAAATACACTTTTCAAGAAAAAAAATAAATAAATGGCCAACAAATATGTGAAAAAAATATTCGACATCTTTAGCAATCTTGAAAACTACACTGATATTTCATCTCACACCAGTCAGAATGGCAGTCATCAAGAATACAAACAAGGGGCTGGAGATGTGGCTCAAGCGGTAGCGCGCTCGCCTGGCATGCGTGCGGCCCGGGTTCGATCCTCAGACCACATACCAACAAAGATGTTGTGTCCGCCGAGAACTAAAAAATAAATATTAAAAATTCTCTCTCTCTCTCTCTCTCTCTCTCTCTCCTCTCTCACTCTCTCTTAAAAAAAAAAGAATACAAACAATAATAAATGTTGGAGAGGATGTGGGAGGGAAAGGAACACTTACACACTATGGGTGGCATGGTAATTAGTACAACCACTATGGAAGTCAGTATGGAGGTTCCTCAAAAGACAGGGTTGGAATCACTGTTTGATCCAGCTATAGCACTCCTCGGTATTTATCCTAAGAATTAAAGTCATTATACTATAGTGATAGATGCATACCTATGTTTATAGCATCAGAATTCAGAATAGCCAAACTGTGGAACTAGCCTAGTTGTCCATCAATGGATGAATGAATAAAGGAAATGTGGTATATATACACAATTAAGTTTTATTCAGCCATAAAGGAAAATGAAGTTATGCCATTTGAAGGAAAATGAATGGAACTTGAGACCATTATGTTAAGTGAAATAAGCCAAAGTCTGAAGATTATGCTTTTTTTCTCATATGGGGAAACTAGAGAGAAAAAAAGGAAAAGAAAGGTGATTGGGAAATCTCATGAAAATCAAAGGGAGATCAGTAAATGAAAGAAACCAAGGGGTGGGTGGCGGGGAGGGAGGACAGAAGAGCTGGGTAGTAATATTGTGCAAATTATATTGTTATATTGTGCACATGAACAAATATGTAATGATCCCATCATTATGTACAACTATAATGCACCAGTAAAAAAATGCGTAAAGAGAAAAAAATGAACAGAGGTTGATTGTACTCATGGGGTGTCTAATGGAGGGAAATGTTATCCCCTGTGCAGGGTGATGATTTTACCCTGGGTGGAGTCCCTAGGAGAAAACAAATATGAGCTCAAAATCTCAAGCCACAAAAATAAGCCACCAAGAACAAGAACTGGTTAAAAAAAAAAAAGAAGAAGAATTAAATTTCCCTCCACAGTCAGATACTGAAATAATAAAATAGACATGCTTAACTTATTACAGAATTTTGAAAGTGAAATTGAAAATATGGGGGAAAAACCTGGTTTACTATATTTTAAAAGACCAGGTTAACTTGAAAATAAAATACTTCTAGAAATTAAAAAAATAGCTGAAGGAATTTTTAAAAAACAACAGAATAAATAGAGGGAATGATTAGTTATCTGGAAGATAGATCTGAGGAAATTATCTAGAACTCAGTACAAGGAAGAAAGAAGATAGAAAATATGAAAAATAAATTAATGACATGAAAGATATTACAAAAACAAATTGTACATACATATAATTAAATTTCCAGAAAGAGAAAATAGAGGTTTGGAGAGAGGTAATGTTTGAAAAGATTATATTTTATCTGAAAATATACTCAAATTGGTGAAAAACACAGATTCTGAGATTCATGAAATAACATATAATAAACAGAACATATATATATATATATATATATATATATATATATATAAGTACATATACACATATGTATTTATATATATATGAAAATAGATAGCAAGATGCACTGTGGCAAAACTCTATGGAGAGATTCTTCCAAGGTCTCTGTGGAGATTCTCTGCCTCAGTCTCACTCTAGCTTTTTTGATTCTTACACTATAGGCAGTAATAGCAGTAATAATAGGCTACTTTATTTTCATTTAATATTTTATGGTTTTTCAATGTTCTTTATAGGTATGGTCTATAAAGACTGACAGATGGAGAATGTGCACGTCAAAGCTGAAGGGACTTGTTCAAGACCAGCTAGCTTGGCAGCAGATGGAAGTCTAAATGCCTGGTCTCCTAACTCAGACCCTTTCTGTTATGAGATTTTGGAAGAGAGTTTCTGAGCCCTTTGGAAGCCTCCCCCAACTATTGGGACAGTTGTGCTTTAGGGACTATTAAGTGGGGGCTGAGCAAGAGATTTCCTGACTTGTGGAGGGGCCCCATCTGCTCTGTCAATTACATCAGAACTTGCCTTTTAGTCTCAGGATAGTTGGAGATTCCTCTTGTCTGGCTAGAAGCTGCTGCCTGTTGGGGTATAAAAGGGTACTCAGCCTATGGCAGATGCTCCTTAGCTTAGGAAATAACTAAGCTGATGAACCAATCTTACAGTTCTTTCTCTCTTACTTTCTGTCTCTAAGAGATGTTGGTATGGCTATGGTTTCTGCCACAGGCTATGTGGCATCAGAACCCATGGTGGTACTAAGAGTCAGAAGTTATAGGTGAGGTCCTGGTTTTGTCACTGGGCCTCTGGGCTTTGTTTTTTTTTTAAGTGGGAGTTTGCTTATAAACAAAAGCAGGGTATGTGTGCATGAAGCAGGGAGGAAGGTGACTGTGGTCTGAAAAAGTGACCTAATAGAAGGCTTCCAACTTGCTATTGTAGTTGTCAGTGAATCCCTTAAAATTTCTCCCAAGTATTAAAGGAAGTGTGTGCTGTTTATGTTTGTGAAACTGTTTCATTAAAAAAAAAAGCATGAAAAAAAACTTCACAGAATAGGATGATCTTGTGGGTGGGTGTTAATGGTTTGAATAGTGTCTGCCAAAGAAGGTAGCTTGAGGTCCTAAACCCCAATCAATGCCACAGAATGTGTCCTTATTGGAATAGGATAATTCCAGATGCAACTGGTTATGCTAGGATGAAAGTGGGTCCCTACTCCAGTATGACAGACACATGAAGACATAAGAGAGCCACATCAAGATGGAGGACAGAAGTGACATTTGGTAGGCAAGGGAAGGCAAAGATGGTGGGCACATCACCAGAAAGTAGCAGAGGCAAGGAGAGATGGGAATCGACAGAATGTCAGGGAGGATGACCCTTCTCACACCTTGATTTTGGACACCGGGATTATGAGATGATAAAGTGCTATTATTTTAGGTTCCTCGCTTTGTGATACTTATAATAACAACCTTAGGAGACTAATACAGCATCCATTTATCACCATGGCTGTCTAGCATCTGAACACCTCTCCTGTTTGAGGTAAATCCCAAGGTTTGAGAGGTATCATGGCCTCTTCTTCAAAAGTTTGATGAGACCAGTTATTCTTTTACCAACTCCAAGCAGTTTGATCATGGCGATGTCCTGGATACACAGCCAATTGGATGCTTATACCACTATTTCTGAATATTAAATAAGTAAATCAAGTCTCCAGGTCAAAAGACAGTAGCATGAATCAGACATAACTTTCCCATGTGTCTGTATGAATACAAGACCAGTGTAACTGCACACCATGTTCAACCACACGAATGAGATCACAATTAGAATAAGTTAGATTCTGTCTATGTGTAATATGTCAAAATACACTCTGCTGTCATGTATATCTAAAAAGAACAAGAACAACAAAAGACTCCAGATCAGAGAGAGACTTCTTTTTAAGGGTGGTTGTGGCCAAGTGAAGAAGCTAATGGCTCAGAGCTGTTGCCCCGCACTGTTAAGACCAGCACCCAGAGACAGTCATGAGGGTCCTGCTGGCTGCCACGGCAACATCTGAACTGACTTCTCCCTAACCCCTACTATTTCCTGCTTGGGTGATTTTTCTAGGCTTTCTTGACTCTGTAAGCTACTGACCTTTCTCTTCCATTAACTAGAGTCTGCTGCTACTGTTTGGAAAATAGAACCCTGACTAATGCCTTATAGTCTGTGAGATTCCCTTCAATTTTAAAGGTTGATTACTCCCTACATTTTTTTTTATTTTAAATTATCAATTAGCATTTAACACAGAATCCACAGAATGTTATTTCCTAATAAGGGAGCAATGCTCAGAAGAAGGCTAGGGGTTGATTCTCCCCAGGAGACTTGTGCAGTGTGCAAAGGGACCAGATTTTACGTATGAAAATGAGCCTTTGGGGCACAGTAATTTGGGCTAGAGGGACTCCAGAGATCATCCTGTCAGGAAAAATTATGGAAGACTAAAATAGACAAAAAAGAAAAAAATTACCAAGTGCCTTGTTTAGTGTAACTTTCTAAAGCAATCTTCCTTTCATTGTCTCAAAGTTATTTTTATAACTCTGTAACTTGTAGAAAACTGAAAATAATGCAAATGATTCTTTTTCCCTAAAAATACAAATTGGGCCAAGCATGATGGCACAGGCCTATAAACCTAGCTATTTGAGAGGCTGAGGCAGGAGGAAAACTTGTTAGAGGCCAGCCTGGGAAAATGAGCAAAATCCTGTCTCAAAATAAAATTTTAAAAGCTCTGGGAGGGTTAGGGTTGTGGCTCAGTGGTAGAGCGCTCACCTAGCATGTGTGAGGCACTGTATTCAATCCTCAGTACCACATAAAAATAAAATAAAGATATTTTGCCCACCTAAAACTAAAAAATAAATATTTAAAAAAAAAGTCTGTGAGTGTAGCTCAGTGGTGTGTGTATGGCCCTGAATTAGATTAAACCACCACAAAACAAATAAACAAACAACAATAGCAAAACCACACACAAATTAGTTGTATAAAGTTGAATGTAACTGATTATTGACTAGTGTTAGAACTATTGCAAGTTCAATTCATATTGATTATGTCTAGTAAAGATATATTGGTTCCTTCTTTAATTAGCAAGTTAAAACATTTAACAGGTGTTCATTTTATCCATTTTATACTGTTATTAGATTTTTAAAAAAATATTTATTTTTAGTTGTAGTTGGACACAAAACCTTCATTTTGTTTATTTATTTTTATGTGGTGATGAGGATCAAACCCAGGGCCTTGCATGTGCTAGGCAAGTGCTCTACCACTGAGCCACAACCCCAGCCCTTATTATTAGATTCATGATTCTATTCTTTTAATATAACAAATGGGGGTCCTAAGAACTGCAGAGACTTACCCAAGGTTGGGGTGTTAATCTGGGTCCTCTGAGAAGCAGAAGCCAAGATGGGACGCTTATGCCACTGTTTCTGAATATTAAATGGGCAGTAGAATGCATTTTGACATATCATACATGGGGTATAACTTCCCATTCTGTGGTTGTACGTGATGTGGAGTTACACTGATTGTGTACTCATATATGAACATAGGAAAGTTATGTCCTATTCATTCAACTGTTGTGACCTCTTTAAAGATAAGAAGACCAGGACCTTGGAAGGTAAGATTCTAAGATAACTTTGCCACAAATTTAATCTATAATGGGATTCTCCCAATTCCCAGTCCCAATGTGCTTGTTCTCCACCATTGATTGATGTGCCTGTTCATTTATCCATCAGGCCCTCAACTCAAAAGTGCAGAGGTGACATGGATTTTGTCAAGATACCCATTGTCCTGTGAGAAAGAAAAAGACTAGGAAATCACTGAAAAATTGGGTGGGAGCTAGAGAGGAGCATTCAACCCAGAAAAGGTGCTCCAAAAGAATGACATTTCAGCCATTTCAGGAAGGGACAAAGAGAAGGCTTCTGAAGAACCAGGGGTGGAGGACCAACTCGTGGAAGGGAGAAGAAGCAGAGCACTTGAAGGGAAAACAGGGCCAGTACAGGTGGAATACAAGGGGTGAATTTGAGGAGATAGGGACACAAAGGGCTTTGAAGCCAACTGAAGAAGAGAGGACATCAAAGGATTTGAAGCACACAACACCATCAGATTGGTGTCTGCTCTGGTCACCCTCAAACTAACCCTTGACTTGCTCTCAGTCTGACACCTTGGATAAGCACAAGAAATAACTAACACAAAAGGGAGTTAAAACTGACCCTCTAGAAACAGCACTTCTTTACATTCATTTCTAGGCAGCTCTGACCTGACGTTGGGGGACCCAGGGCAAGAGTACACAGAGAAGCCTGCATGCCATATGTCTAAATACGAAGCCAACAGACCATTAATGTGATGCGTTCTACTCTCCGTCCTTGACAAATATTCTTTTATAGCCATCTGGAAAGCCAGGTTTGAGTTTAGAATTTTGGACTCTCTGGAGTCCTGTGTCAGAGCTGGCCATGGCTCACCCCTTCTCTTCCCAGCCTGGCTCTGTCCTGCACTTCTAGGGCCCCCATAGCTGTGGGCCCTAGACCCCCGTCTTAGTTGCTCATGTCTTCCACAAACACTGTTTTCTTGCCATCCCTTGGGAAAGATATACTTGGGGAAGAGTCCCATATTGATCCTAAAAGAAAACTTGGGGCCATTTGGAAGAAATTTAAGGGTTCTGGGTCCACAAAACATGGTCTAGATTCTAGAAGGTAGGGCGTGGGATATCTCCTTGGTCTTACAGATTCCTCATCCCATGGGAAGAACAGCAACCAGAGGAGGACCAAAGAAGAATCATAAGCATGGAACCCTGGCAGATCCCCTCTTATGTAAGGGTAGAAGGGTCTTTAGGCTTCTTTTAGCACTAAAAGAAAATGGTTATGGTGTCCTTCAGGAAGTGGCTCATGGTTCCTGCAGGGTTTTTCCACTGGAGGCCCGATGGAGCACCCTGGTTGGGAATTTACATCACTCATCAAATTCTTCGGCTTTATTTTGTTCTTCAAAGTGCTGGGCTCAACTCTGCTCCTCTTTTACATGCTGTTGTGACCATGAAATCCCAGTGGGGCCACCTCTGCTTGGTGCTGTCTGGGCCGGATGGTGGGGAGTAATGTGGAGGAGGAGGGAGTCACCACACCACTGCCTTCGGAGGGTCCGTCTGGTCTCCTTCATGTTTCCCTTTAACATTTGTTGACGTGCATTCTACGTTAGTCCTTTTCCTTCCTTGGGCCTGGCAGTTCTATTTTTGAAGGTCTGGGCAGGGACCAGGGCTACGCAAGTACAGCCAAATCAAACAGAGCTTTATCTGCCTCGCTTGGCTGCTGACCACTGCTTATCTTCCTGCTCCAACCTCCTCTATCTCCCGGAAGAGTAGATACTGTCTTCAGGCTCTGGGCCTCTCACCAGAGAGAGAAGGGAAAGGAGGAAAGTAGGAGAGAGAGAGAGAAAGAGAGAGAGAGAGAGAGAGAGAGAGAGAGAGAGAGAGCGAGCTGTGAAGCCTAAGAAGAACTCCTTTGGGCTATGGAAACTGAGAGATTTAGTTATACTCCTAAAATTGAAATATTTTTCCTGGGTTCTCTCTTTGGGAACACTTATGTGTGGGATTAATTTATGACTCCATCTCAAACAAAAACAGTTCTGTAAGCCCAACACCCAATAAAGTCTCCATTTAGTTTCTCCTCACATTTCCGCCCCACCTGGCAGGTTGGGTCCCTCTGGCTCCTGGTGTGTGTTCTGTGGTGCTCTGCAGACTGGCCCCTTTCTGGGTCTCCATTTCTGAGAGGTGTCTGGCTCTGTCCACAGCGCTGGCCTCTGACTGATGTACACAGTTTACATGTACCTCAGCTCCAGTGCCTGGTTGCAAATACTGACTCACTCTTTGTTCTTAACTTATAAACTAGTTATCATGCTGGGTAGATGTGAGCTTTGCTTTGGGAGCTGTGAGGTCCCCAAGGGGACCCTGGCTTTGGCCAGCATTCCTGTGTAGTAAACCCCATAGAGCAGAGAGACCCAGAGGGACCAGGAATTTAGCGTTAGTTATTGCAAGCTGATTCCACAGCACCCAACACATCAGTTCTCAGACTCTTCCGACCTTCATTTTACAAAGAGAGAAACCAAGAGAGAAGTAATTTCCCCAGATCATACTTAAAATAAAGTTTTAAAGCTGATGTTTTTATGGCAGAAACATCAGGTTGCATTGGGTAATGGATCTTCTTTAGTTGACCTTATGGAGTTACGTTCTCAGCCTCTGTCCTAGGGTAAGAGAGGAGTTGGTAAAAGCAGAAACCCCACTCCCAGGAAAAGCAACCAGTTCTCAAAGCCTGGAAAGAGAAGATTGATTGACATTCTGTCAGATACAGGGGAATGGAGGGAAGAGCTTCAGGCATGAGGAGTGGTGTGGAAGTAGAACTCAAGTGATGGTATGGTGGGTAAAGTCTCTAAGCACAGGCAGGGGCAGATGTTTCAGTGACTTCTTGCTGAGAACTTCCAGTTGATTCCTAGGTGAGACCTCCAGAATGGGGCAGGCATGCCGTGGGGAGCAGCTTCCTGGTCTTTTATCCGCACAGAGCTCTACCCAGTTCCTTATCGGACTCTATATGCTTTCCTCCCAACTATGCCCTCTGGGAATCACAATTCATCATTCCCTATATCCCATATATTTCTCCCTGAATGGTCCCTGTGTCTTCTTGCTCTGATGGAGACCTGGTTCCTCCCTGAGGACACTGATCCCACTAGGACCCTCTCATGTGGGAACACTTTTCTACTCTCTGGGCTTGTCCCACTGAGCCTGGAGGAGATGCAGAGTCTTCCTTTCTTTATATTGACACTTATTCTCCCCAAACTCTCCAGCTTTTAGTTTTATTTAAGCAGAGGCTTTATGAGGTGTCCCTTGAGTCATTTATAGACCCCTTGGGTCTTTCCCTCTCATTCCTTGCAGTTTCAGCCCCTGGTTTACTGTCAATCTCAACATTGACTGACCACCTGTGGATTCTCCTTACATTCTGACCTTGAATTTCTCTCCTCACTCATCTTGGCCTCCACTGAACTTCAGTCACATGTAAGTGGGCATACTCCAGACGCTGTCATCACCAATGAAAGCACTCTCTCCATAATCTACTGAATCTCAATTGAAAGCTGCACTTCTTCCCAACACTTTCTCCCTCTAGTACCTACTCTTTAACTGCATGGGGATTGCAATCCATTCATTCTGCCATCTTTTCATGGGTTCTCCCCACTCCCCCTGTGTATTCAACTTTCTTCCAGCCCTAGGTTTAATTCTAGAATCCCTTCTTTGCAATTGCCCTACATTTCCATAGCTCCTCTATGTTAATGATCTGGGAAACTCGACTCTGGTTACATCCAAATCCCTTCCTACTTTGTGCATCAACTGAACCTGGCTGAAGATGCCCAGCATGCGGAGTAGGCTCATCAGGTGGGCCTTGGTGCTTCCTAGCAAGCCCAGTGCATTCACTGCCCCCCTCCCATACCCATCCTTTCCTCATTCCTTCAATGCCTTCTTCACCATGCCGACTCTTAGCTGATAGCCCGCTGTGGGAACAACCAAGAAATGGGAAACAATAAGAAGAGAAAGACACATACTTTCACCATCTCATTGCTATTCCTCCCTCACTTATGCCCCACCTCTCAGTCTTCCTTCCTGTTGCTGTGGAAGAAACGTCCACTGAAGACTAAGTGCTGATATTTCTGTACCGGCAACCCTGGTTTTATCGCCTTAAACTTCATCACACTTCACAGATAGCGTGTTTCTTCCAAATTGAAGGTTCGTGGTAACCCTGTGTTACTCAAACCTATTGGCACCACTTTTACAGCAGTGTGTGCTCACTTTGTGTCACAATTTGTAATATTTCAAAAATTTCATTATTATTAGATCCATTATGGTGATCTGTAGCCAGTGATCTTTAATGTTATTATGGTAATTGTTTGGGGGCATAGAGGAGTTGCACCTATATAAGATCACAAATCGCATCTGTGAATGTTGTGTGTTCTGACTGCTCCACCATCTAGCCATGCCCCCATCTCTCTCCCTCTCCTCAGATCTCCCTGTTCCCTGATAGACACAGTTATTAAGCTAGGAAAATTAATAACCCTACAATGGTCTCTAGTGTTCAAGTGAAAGGAAGAGTCACTTTAAACCAATAGCTAGAAATGATGAAGCCTAGCAGGAAACCCCTGTTGAAAACCAAGCTAGGCCAAAAGCTAGGCCTTTTGTGCCAGTTACTCAAGCTGTAAATGTAAAGAAGAAGCTTTTGTTTTTGTTTTGAAAAAAAGGAAAAAGATGCTTATTGCCTTGCTAGCAAATGAGAAACACAGAGGACTCCTGTCCCAGAGGCTATGATGTTGCCCATCCAGGGGAAGAGGTTTTTTTTTGTTTTGTTTTGTTTTGTTTTTTAAAGAGACAATTCAAAGGCTACATTCCAGGTGTTCTCTGGGCAGAGTTGTACTTCACTGGTTAATTTGGGAGTTAGTCATTTCTTAGACCTTCTGGTGCCATCCCCGAGACTGAATTGCTTTGTTCTAGTGGTGGATGTGTGCTCAAAGACAAGGAACTCTGCCTAGGATGGGGAAGAAAGGTAATTCTGTTTCCCCTGAGATTCAGGGAGGAGGGGAAGGTGAGGAAGGGGGAGAAATTAGGGAGAAGGAAAAGTTCTTGAAGGAAATTAAAAGTGCCTTTCTAGTGAACACACAAATGATAAGAAAATGAAACACTCTTATGCTGCTATTGGAGATATTTAAGTGGTCTGGAAAGATCAAAGCATCCATAATTTCCCCTAAACCAAAGCCTAATCAGAGCAAGGCCCTTCCTCTTTTCAATTCTATGAAGACTGAGAGAGGCCAAGAAGCTGTAGAAGAAAATGTCAAAGCTAGCAGAGGTGGATTCAGGAGGTTTAAGGAAAAAAAAATCAGCTCCCTAAGACAAAAGTGCCAGGTGATGGAACAGCTGCAACAAGATAGTCAGAAGATCTAGTGAAGATAATTTGTGAAGTTGGCTTCACCAAACAACATTTTTTTTAATGTAAATGAAAAAATCTTAGACTAAAAGATGCCATCTAGGACTTTCACAGCTATGGAGAAGGCTTCCAAGCTTCAGAGTACAGTCTGGCTCTTGTTGAGTCACTGGTGACTTTAAGGTGAAACCAATGCTCATTCAACTATCCTGAGAAAAAAGGATAAAAATCCTAGGGTACCTAAGAATTACTAAATCTACTCTGCCTGTGCTCTATAAATGTAAAAGAACTAAGACTGGATGACAGCACATGAGTTTACAACATGGTTTATTGAATATTCTGAACCCGCTATTGAGAGGGTTTCAAAATATTTCTGCTCATTGGCAATTCACCTAAGTCATGCAAGGGCTCTGATGGAAATGTGCAATGAGATTAATATTTTCACGCCTCCTCACCCAACATTCATTCTGAAGTTCATGAACGAAGGAGTAATTTTGACTTTTAAGTCTTATTATATATAAGAAATACATTTTATGAAGCTATAGCTGCCATGGATAGCAATTCCTCTGGTAGATCTGGGCAAACTAAAATGAAAACCTTCTGGAAAGAATTCATTGTTTAGATGCCATTAAGAACATTCCTGATTCATGGGAGGAGGTCCAAATAAAAACATTAACAGGAGTTTGGAAGAAGTGGATTTCAAATCTCATGGTTGATTTTCATAGACTCAAGACTTCAGTGGAAGGAATAACTGCAGATGTGTTGTGCACAGCAAGACAACTAGAATTAGAAGCGGAATCTGGAGATGTGAACTTGAACAGATGAGGAGTTGCATGTGATGGTTGAGTGAAACTGTGATATCTTGAGACATAATCCTGGAGCAGACACTGTGTATGTTGTTAAAATAACATCAAAGGATTTAGAATATTATGTAAACTTAGTTGATAAAGTAGTGGCAGGACTTGAGAAGATTGTTTCCAATTTTGAAAGACATTCTACTGTGGGTACAATGCTATCAAACAACATCGCATGCTACAGAGAAATATTTTGTGAAAGCAAGAGTCAATTGACATGGCAAACTTCATTGTTATTTTAAGAAATAAACACAGCCACCCCAATCTTTAGCAACCACCAATTATATTGGTGATGAGTCAGCAGCCAGTGACATTGAGGAAGAATCCTTCATCAGCAAGAAGACAGGACTCACTGAAGGCTCAGATGATCATGGACATATTTTAGAAATGAAGTATTTTTAAATTAAGATGTATACATAGTGTTTTAGACATAAAGCTATTGCACAATTAATAGACTACAATATGGTGTAAACATAACTTTTCGGGGCACTTGGAAACCAAAAATGTACCATCTTGCTTTATTGCAATACATGTTTTTTATTGTGGTGATCCAGAAGGGAACCCCCAGTATCTCAGAGATATGCCCAGAAATGGTGTCACTTTGTTTGTTATAATCAATATCCCCTCCCTTCTGGGTCATTCCGATTGCCCAGAAACCTGCTGTAACAATTCCCATTTTGATCAACTTTCCATTGACCCTCTACCTCCAACTCATTTCTTTGCTCCTCTTCCAGCCAATCTTCAAGTGAGCCTCTACTTCCCTGTCCCATAATGTCCTCCCATTATTTTCCATTATCTTTTATAACTTTTTAAAACAGTAATAAGCATTTTTCAAAAAGTGAGTGGATCATAAGGGTGTGGCTCCACGACACCCATTTAATCACCACTGAGATTTGGACATCCCTCCCACACTGCCAGCTCCCAAGAAGACTCCCAGTTGACCCTTCCAATGAATACCTGCTCAGTCCCTACACCAAAGTTTCCTCTGGCCTCCAGAGGAACACTTTAGGGGAAGTGGCAGCATCATAAAGAATCAGCAGATATCCTTTGGAATACAGAAGAATCCCACTCATCCACAAATGAGAAATCACATGGCCCACAGATATTTTTTATAAAGAACAGACAGTGGCCCTGCAGGATCCCAGCATGGTCAGATGTGTGTATGGGTGGGCCCCATGTGCTCTGAAGACACCCTGAAGGAAATATGTGCAAATGGGAATGTTGAGTATTTATGGGTGGTGGAATTCTTGGAGTCATTATTTAATTGGGTGATTTTTCAGCAGTGGGTAGGTTTTTCTATCGCTTGTGCCAGCAAGGAAACACTTGTAGTTTATTGGGTTTTCCTTAATATTTAGTTTTTCCAAAATGTACATTTGGAAGCCTACCTTGGATTAATCATTGAACTAAAATAAGCAAACTCTATTATTTGTTGGATATATTAGGTAATTTGGTATTGAAATGAAAAAAAAATCACATTTTTTTTTGATTCATGACCCATTACCTCTATATCTAACAGAATAAATTCCCACAGATATTTTACACCTTTAGCTTTATAAAAAGTAAATTCTTAGCATATTGAAATACCATTCCAGATATTTTATTTATTTGTCTATTATTTATGTTACCCTATTTTCGTATTATTCTTCTTTTTACTTAATTCTTCTTTTTAAAATAGAGTTCTTTGTTATCAGTTATATTAGACATTACCCTACTGTTTTCACAGTTAGCTAGGCCTACTCATAATTTTCTAACTTCACTAAATACTATTCCTGATATTCCATTTATTTATCTATTTTGGGTTCACTTTTGTATATTTTGAAAAAAAATATTCACGAATTACTCTTTTATCAATATTATCTTTTCAGGGAAAAATTTTATAAGCTCTTGTTTATCTAATAACATTTTGACTTCACTCAAAAACATTCTTTTGTCAGATATTGAATTCTTCTAGTAGCAAAATATTTTCTCCATGAAAACTTAAAGACTGGCTATGTTACTGACCCATCTTGGAGACAGGAAGTCTGGTGCCAGTAAGCTTATGGTTTTCTGGTGGTGAATCTCTTGTTATTATTTTGCTTTCCGCTGGAAAACTTCTCAGGGATTTTCCTTTTAATGGAGTCCAGAATGTAACAGTTGCATTTTTTGGTACCTGCTGATTTTCCCAATCCTTCCTGTACTCTCTGAGACCTTTTAACAACATGTTGAAATTTCTTTAACTGGCAAAATGTATTCTTTCCTTATTTATCATATCGTTGAGTACATACACTTCTATATATCTGACAAGTTCAATGTTCTGAAGCTTCTAAGGGTGAGAAATCTGCTTTGGATAGAGCAAGGATCTAGGTAACTGCCTATGCTTCTATCAGCTCACTGGAAAAGATCTGGCTGAAATGGATGATGTGTAAAAGAAGAGTCACCCATAACATGGTTGTGATGGTTTTCTGGCAGGGGAGGAAGAGGTCCTTGGAGAGTTAGCATTGGTTGAGAGACATACAGAATGTGGTCCTTTTATGATGAAGCCCACAATTCTTGCCTAAATACAGTGCAAGCTTGAAGCTCATGAAAATCTCAACAGGCTTTTCTAATGAATGTTGTCCAGGAACTGATGTTGAAGGCAGCTGAAACCAGAATTCCTAACTTGTGTGTGTGTGTGTGTGTATGTGTGCACATACACACACACCCCTCAAAGGCACACCCCAATACTCACCTCCTTTAGCCACACCCTTCCTGCCTACATTACCACCGGGTTAATCCCTACAAGGGGATTAATACACTGATTAGGTGAAGGCACTCCTAACCCAATTATTTCACCTGTAAACTTTCTTGAATGGTCTCACACATGAGCTTTGGGGGGACACCTAATATCTAACCCATAACAACCACAAAATCATGACTTGCTGCTGTGTCTCCTCTCGTATATGTTTTTTTTTTTTTTTTTTTTTTGCTGCTCAGATAATGCTCTTTTTTTTCTTAGAATTTAGTATTGAAAAATAGTGGGAAATGTCATTTTTTCCTTCAGAAGTTGTAAGCTTTCTATAAGAACCATGTGAATGCATCACCCAGGTCTTCCTCTGAGAAAACAAACAAACAAACAAACAAACAAAACTTGCCCATCAGTACAAAAAGCCAGAGAAGGCCATCCCCCAGCCTCGGTATTTAGCTGAAGCCACGCTCTTCCTGGGTAAGGCCTGCCCCACAACAGTAGGGCAGAGGTCCCAGGGCCTGGCCATTTCTGCCCATCTGGGGGACCTACTAAAGGCAGTTTTTCACTGAAGCACCCCTGGGGCTGGCCAAGACTTCCTTGGGGTTGCATCAGAGTCTGAGGTCTTTCCTATCCAAACCTCCTTCCTTCCCTGTCCACTCCCCACATCACAGTCATTGTCTCTAATGCCTTTCTAAATCCATCTTGGAGTTTGTTTCCCAGAAGAACTCAACTGAAAAACCAAGAAAATAATAACTCCCTTGATTGCCTGGGATCTTAGTTACACTTTTAATTATAGAGTCTCAAGCCATCATATCCCAAAGTGTGCTTTGAAGAACACCTGTGCTATAAATGCTCTAGGGCACAAGATCCAATTGGGAAGCTTTGCCTACATCCTTTCTTTCCCATGATACTTTATAAAAACTTCAGTGTAAAACAGCTCTGAGGAATCTTGGAACAAAGGATATTTATCTTTTTTTAACCCAGTTTTTTAAAGCAATTTATTTGAACATGGATCTCCTTTTATGTGATATACCTACTAACTCATCATACAGTGTTAGTATGTCTTAAAACACCGAATGGGGAATGCTAATCTGGGTGGTAGGCATTGTTTTTTTTTGGACATTCATCCTTATTATTTGCTTTTTATTGAGGTATAATATATTTAATTGAAATGTATGTAAATATGCAATATGCACTAATCCTCTGTGTATAGTTTAATAAATGCTTCCATATGTTCACTGCATTTTTAACTACAGTCCAGATCAACTTTTGGAACATTTCCATCACCTGAGAAGACACCCTTCCTTCTTCTTCTTTTTTTTTTTTTTCAGTAAATATCCACCCTCTTGTATTTAAATCCATTTTAAATGAATTTCCTGATCTTTTCATTATTGAGTTTTAGTTGTTTTTCCCTACAGTTTGGAGATAAGTGTTTTATCAGGTTTATGGATTGTGAATGTCTTCTCCCAGTCTCACTGACTGGCTTAGGGCCTCACTAAGTTACTGAGGCTGACTTTGAACTCCTGAACCTCCTGCCTCAGGCTCCTGAGCTGCTGGAAGTACAGGTGTGTGCCACTGTGCCTGGCTCTTCATGCTTTTAATGGTTATCTTTTGATGAGCAGAAGTTCTTAATTGTATTGAAGTCCAGTTTATTAGATGTTCCTTTGTGGGTCATATTTTTGTATCTGATTTAAGAAATATTTGCCAGTGGTAACCATTGTTCTCATTTGTTTCAATTTCCCTCTTTTTGAACTTCTTACAAGTGGAATCATCCAGTAGGTATTCTTTTTCATCTGGATATCGAATAACAAAATTTCTCCAATGTTCGTCTATGTTATGTGTACCTACATTTTGTTCTTTTTTATTTCTAGGTAGTATTTCATTGTATGGATGTCCCATGCTTTGTTTTTCCATTCATTTGTTGATAGATATTTGGATTGTTTCCTGTATTGGTGTTATGATATTTAGGCTGTTAGGATATTCTTATACATTCTTCTTTGGTGGTCATAGGCACACCTTTGACCAACAAACATTTCTTGGTTATACACCTATGGGTCACATTGCTGAGTCATAATGCGTATGTATGCTTAGCTTTATTTGATACTGATAGAAATATTTTCCAAAGAGGTTTATCTACTAATTTACACTCTCATTAGAGATGGACAAGTGTTCCAATTGCTCCACGTTCCTTGCAAACTCTTGATATTGCCCATCATTTTGATTTTATCCATCCTGGTTGGGATGTAGTGGTACCTTTTGGTGGTTCCAGTTTTTATTTCCCTGATGAGTAACAACATTGAGCACCTTTTTGTAATGTCATTGAATCTTTCTTTCAGTAACCTCTTTTGGGAAGTGTCTGTGCAAGTGTTTCGGCCATTTTTTAATGGGTTTATCTTTTTATGATTGATTTTTAGAAGTCTTTTATACACTTTGGCTACAAGCACATTTCTAGTTTTTCTTTCTTTCTTCTTTTCTTTTTTTCAATGCCCTTGATGGTATTTTTGATGAAAAGTCCTTAAATTTACTGTAGTCTGATTTATCAAATCTTATTTTGTGGTTAGCCTTTTGATGTCTAATTTAAGAAATCTTTGCCTACTCCAAGATTATGAAGACTTTTTTTCATTTTTTTCTAGAAGTTTTAGTCTTTTTTTCTGTGACATTGGAACTATGATTAATCTCAAATTAATTTTTGTGTGCAGTGTGAAGTAGAGGCCAAGGTTTATATTTTTCCTTGTAGACCTACAATTGGGCTATTTATTGAAAAGACTCTCATTTATTCTACTGAAATACAGTCATAATCCAAGGGATCATAAGTATTTTGGGGCTCTGTATTTTTTCCATTGGTCTTTCTATCTATCCTTCCATTAATACTACACTCTGTTAATTACTGTAGCTTTGAAATTGATTAATAAACCTGAAATTTGGTAGTACCTGCCTTCCAAGTTTGTTCTTCAAACATTCTTGGTTAATCCTTAATGCTTCCATGTAAAATTTAAAATAAACTTCTCAAAGTTGTAAAAAGTCTGATATAAATTCGATTTTGATTGCACTGGCTCTATAGATCTATTTAGGGATTATTAACATCATAAGTATATTAAATATTTCAATTCATGACCAGAGTATATGTCTGTATTGTATTTATTTAGGTCTTTAATTTCTTTTAGCAACATTTTACAGAGTTTTAGTATAAAATTCCTGCATATCTTTTGTGTTTTGATTTTATTATAAATGACTTTAATTTTTTTCTCTTTCAATATTTGGTTTATAGCATATAGAAATACAATTAATTTTTTTTGAAATTGAACCCAGGGGTGCTTTACCACTGAGCTTTTTATTTTTATTTTGAGACAGACTCTTGCTAAGTTGCTGAGAGTCTTGCTAATTTGCTGAATCTGGCCTTGAACTTGTAGTCCTCCTGAGTCACTGGGATTATAGGTGTGTGCCATCAGGCCTGGCTTAATACAGCTGATTTTTTAATATTAACCTTCTGTCTAATGACCTTATTAAATTCAACAACTAATTCTAATAATCAGTGAATTTTTTGGACTTTCTACACATACAATCTTGTCATCTGCTAATTGAGAGAGTTTTACTTCTTTCTCTTGCCTTTGTTAAATAGAAGTGCTGCCAGTCGGTATCCTTGTCTTTTCCTCAATAGTAATGGTTAGAAAGTGCTCTGATGATAAAAGCATTTATTTTATGCAAGGTAAAGTAATTGCCTCTGACCCCTGCAATCTGGTACTGAGACAGCAATTGAATTAGAACTCTTAGGTCCCTGCCAAGCATTGCATTAGCATCTTGGATATAGTTAGGGCCTTTGTCTCCCAGCAAGGGAGGAAAGGGAAGATATTTATTGTTACCACTGTTATATATGGGGAAACTGGGTCACAGCGCTAAATCAAAACAAAACTGGGCCCAGAGTCCAAATATCCTGGCTGTTGATACCACTGCCCCTTCCCCCTGGGCCAGGCTGCCCTGGACTGTGCTGGGGTTTTTGTTTGGATTCAGGCCTAATCTGTGAATGGGTCTTTGGGGTTGAAATGGACTTCTTATTTGTGGCAGTCTACATTTCAGTGGTGTGCAAAAGTCCTGTGCATAAAGTCTTCTCTCCATCAACACTTGCAGGAATGTAGATTCCACTCGGCCTCTCTGGACCATTTGTAGGATGGGGACATCAATCTTTGCCCTGAGTCCTTTGCAGTAATTTCTGCTGTCAGATCCACAAGAGGGCTTCTTGCTGGTCCTTGGCTGAACTCACAGAGTAAATTCTTTTGCAATATAATAGTACCCATACCTTTGTTTCTGTGATGATTTAATAGATTGCTCATGAAATTTAATAAAAAATCAGACATCTCGTCATTGGTATCTTTCCAAAATATCTCCATTGGCCCCATTCATGATGGTGGGTGTTGGGGGAGCAGGGGCAGGGAGGTTAATTTTACACTAGCAAGCTGAATTGTGTCAGAGAGAACAGTCAGAAGACAGCTTTTATGTCTTCTGTCCATTTCCAGACTAAAGGGAGAGCAAGTGTCTAGGAGTCATCCATCTTCTTCTCTGTTGGCTCTACCTTGGACATCTCTGATTTAATCACTTCTCAGCATCCCCACTGCCAAGACCCCCATTGCCAGACCTGCTCATCTCTCCCCAGGGTCCCCTAATGGAATAGCCTCCTAACTCTTGTCACTGTTTTCCTTCTACACACATTCAGTATTAGTGACTGTACTCAAAGTCCCCTTATGGTTTCCCATCTCACTCCCAGTGGGCAGAGTGAAATTCCTTACTGGAGCCAGGGTCCCTGGGGGTGTACTCACTGTGCTGTCCTCTCGCTGTTCTCAAACACCCTATGCCTGCTCCCACCTCCAGCATAGGCTGGGTCATCTGCCTGATTCAGTGCTCACTCCCCAGGTCCTCCGGTCTCTGCTCATAAGTCATCTCTCTGGTTGGCCACTGCCTCTTTTAAAATAACCCCTCTCCTTTCTTTATCTCCACTGACCTAGCTTCATTTTGATCCTAGCAATTTATTGATTTGTGTTGTTGCTTATTGTGCATCTCCCTGTTCTAGCATGCAAGCTCCTCAAGGTAGGGACTTGTCTACTGAATTTATCTCTGCCTGAATATCTAGGACAGGACAATGTTGGGTGTTGAATAAATATGTGTTGAATGAATAGACGATGAATCATGGGTGATATCTAGGGGCTGTGGCCATCATCAATCATGGTTCAGGCAAGAGAGAAAGAAAATGGTGGGATGGCCCAGTGGGGAGTGGAGGCAAGCCCAGGAGACTCCAGGGCGGGTGATGACTCAGAACAAGTCAGCAGATACTGTTGACTGGGTGACCTGTAAGTGGGTGCAGGAAGTTAGCTCAGGATGGTATTGTTTTATCTGTATAATTGTCTCCTTATTATGGGTTTTTTGAAGCTCTTGCCTGTGTTGTATCCTTAACGCTGAATAAAAAATGTCTGCCACAGAGACCATGCTTCCTAAAATAATTGTTAAGTGAATAAATGATGAACTGAATGAGCAATTGGTGTTTTGCAGGCAATATTTTATTTTATTTGTTGGATTTTGTCTTCACCAAAATTCTTATACTGAATTCTTAACCTCAGAGGCTGACTGTATTCACAGATATGGTGCTAAAATGAGGTGCTTCGGGTGGGCCTTAATCCAGTACAACTGGTGTCCTTTAAGAAGAAAAGATTAGAATAAAGACACATAAAGTTGTCTAACCTAGAGGGATTAGTTTCAGGACCCCTTGCAGATACCCAAATTCTTAATGATTGAGTCCTTTATATAAAAGGGGGTAGTATTTGCATATTACCTTCACATATCTTCCTGTATACTTTAAATCATCTCTAGATTATTCATAATATCTAATGCAATGTAAATGCTCTGTTAATAGTTGCTATATTATATTGTTTAGGACTTAATGACAAGAGAACTATCTATATATGTTCGGTAGAGATGCAATTTTCTTTAGATATTTTGATTGGCAGTTGGTTGAATTTATGGATGCTGACTTCTTGGATTTCAAGGACAAACTGTACAGAGAAGCCCATGTGAAGACCCAGAGAAAAGACAGCCCTCTGTGGCTAAGGAGGGAGCCCTCAGAGGAAACCCAATTTTGTGACATCCTGATCTCAGACTTTCAGCCTCTTGCACTACCAAAAAAGTTTGTTAAGCCATCCAATCTGTAGCATGCCACAATGGCGACCTGAGCAAACCAGTATACCAATCTAGGGCTGGAAGAGTCACAGTTATGAAGCCACTTTTTCTCCAAATCTATCTCTATCCCAAGTGGCCCTCCTATTTCCCAGGACCTCTTGGGAGTCTGAGGAGGATGTCTCACCCTGTTCTAGGCTAAGTGTCAAAGGCTGTTCCCTCTCCTCTTCTGCTCTGTGGGCTGGGATGATGTCTCACAGGGCAGCCCACCCTGAAGTCATGTGGACTGGAAGGAATGGCTTTTTTCAACTTTTGTTGCTGCTAGGGTGGCTGCTGCCATCTCTGCTGCTCATCGGGGTGTGGCTACGGGCTCCTGGTGCCTGATGGGACACCCTTTGACTACCCACTCCTATCTTTTCCCCAGATATACACACCGCAATGAGGTTTCTGTGTCTACACATGTAAGCACGCACACACACACACACACACACACACACACACACACACATGCTCACCCCTATTTTATGGAAATGTAATTTGTTTTACCTGGCTTTTATATAAAAGGGATGATACTGTTATTTTTTGGAGCCTCTTTTCTTTTTATTCAAATGGGAAACTACTTCCTTCTTCTTGATTGCCACATACCATTTCTCAGTGCAGATATACATGATTTAATCATTCCTTTGTTAGTAGTCCTTGTTTCCATTTTTTAAAATTGCAACAGTGTTTCAGGAAACACCCGCATGCATGTGATTTGGGGTACACATGCTACCATTTCTCTAAGATTTTAAACCTTCAAGCAAAACTCCTAGGTAGAAGGCAGAACTATGCAATAACTTTCTACAATGATGTGAACGTTCAATTCTGCACTGCTCAATGTGGCCACCACTGGTCACCTGTGAGTTTTGAGTGCTTGAAATGTAGCTAGTACAATGAATAACAGAAATTTTAATTTTGTTTGAATCCTAATTTGTTTATATTTAAACAGTCACACATGGCCAGCAACCAGTATATTGATTAGCACAGGTCAAAGCAAACACCCATTTCAAATTTTAATGAACACAGCTAACATGTACTCCAGGTGGCCTTTTTGAGCATCCATTCTCACAAATGGCACCTGTTTTCCCATACTCTCACCAACACTATTTGATTTTTGGATGAGAAATTTTTGTGTGTGTATTGGTAAAGGTGAGCACATTTTTGTTTAGCCATTTATATGACTCTTCTGTGACTCGCCTATTCATGTTCTTTGTATTCCAGTGGATTGACTTTCTTTTGTTGGTATCTAGGGGCGTCTCCTGCCTCCTAGGTATGTAGCTGATCCTGCTGTACGTGATGTAGATATATTGTTCATCTGCAGTAGGAACCAGCATGACCTTCACACCCCAGTCACCAGGAACGCCATGCAATGGGCACTGTTGATCTGGAAAACCAGCAAGTGCCCCTCAGCATGAGCCTTTCATAGAGCCAATGTGGCCTCTTTGCAAAAGGACAGTTTTGATGTCCTGTCCTTGTCCTCCCAGCACTTTGCTGTCAAGCCTGAGCCCTTGAGTAACTCGATTAGCATAGACTCAAGCAGACCCCTTCTCCTAGTGAATGGATGAGGATAAGCACTGTAACTCGAATGCTCTCCAAAGTGGTGTGTGCTGTTTTGTCGGACAGTGAATGAAGCAGGCCTGCAACAGTTAAGCAACTATTCTGGGGTGATGCCTTTTGGCCAAGGGCCCAGGAGATTCTGCATGGGTGAGGGTAGCTTAGATGGCCCCCAGAGGACCTTTCTAGTTCCAACATTAAGTCCACATCCTTCCTTGCTTTGTCCCAGAAGAGACCAGGAGACTTGGATTTGTGTCCAGAACTGAATTGTATGACCTTGGGAAGGTCTCTGAGTCTGATTTTCCTCATTTGTATTATGAAGTCACTAATAAATGCATGATCTTAACCCTCTTAGGATTGTTGCTAGGTGTGTGTGATACTGGAAAGGCCCTAGCAAATGCCAGGGAACTGTCTTGATGTCTAACAGCCACCTCTCCCAAGTTCTGGCTTACATGCCAGGAGTCTGGCTCCATCTCCACAAAAGAATTAAAACCAGATGAAGCCTCATGTGTTAGGTGTTCATTGTGTGACCAAAATACCTGACGAGACCAACTTAGAGGAGGAAAAGTTTATTCCGGGCTCATGGTTTCCAGGATTGCGTCTCTGGTCAGCTGACTCCATTGCTGTGAGACCAAGGTAAGGCGTAGCATCGTGGTCAAAGGAAGCGGCAGACGAAAACTACTCACTTTAGGGCAACTGGAAGCAGAGGGGAAAGGAGAGGGACCTGAGGGAAGAGGAACACTTCCAGATAATGCCCCCAGTGCCCTGCCTTTTCCAGCCATGCCCCGCCTACCTCCAGTTACTTTGGGGGGACACCTCATGTTTGAACCATAATAGCTTATTTTCCCAAGGAGTTTCTAAGAACTAACGTGCTCCCTTTGTTGACCCCCCAGTTTCTCCCCAGCAATGGCTTATCTCTCTTTCACAAGTTGGGGACCAACTGCAGAGGGTGACCTGGGCATCTGCAATCCTTCTGCCCATTCCAAGTACATGGGTTTCTTCTCTGAGGCTCAGTGGCAATTTTGTAACTTTCGGTAGAATCAGAAATGATCCACACCAGGCAGTTCAGGGGGATCTGGAGACAAGCAGAGGCCCACAAGCTATTCATTGTTTCAGTGCTGCATCTAGATATTTCTCAGAGCAAAGGAATGGCTGTATGCCTAAATTCCTAAATGCAACTCAAAAGTCATATTCCCTTTACCTATCCTTCTTACCCCACCCCTCATCCAGATTGCCTGGTTCTTCGTCCCTTTGTCCAGGGTTAGATATTAGACTCCTCTGTGGGGTAAGCTCAATTTTAATGTCAAAAATATTTGGTATAAAGAGCTGAGGTCTGTCAGTGACTAACTGGAGGATTCAGGCAAGTCACTTAACCTCTTTGACCCTTAATTTTCTCATCTTTGAAATGGAGCTGTTGATTCCTACAGCCTGTGATTGCTCTGAGAAGTAAATGAGATCATTAATATAAACAAGCAATCATTAACATAAACACTTAGCAAAGTACTTGGCACTTGGGGAGTTGTTCATCTTTTTCTTATTACCAATGCGATCATTATTGTGCAACAAATGTTTATTGAGTGGTGGATATGAAGATGAATAAAACCATTGTGTGCTGTTGAGAGGCTCATGATCTGATTGGAGAAGAGGCACAGGCATTGACAATGTGGATGTAAGCACAAAAGAAACAGAGATTCATTCTGTTTTCCAGGCAGCAGGGCAGTTGTAGAAAGAGGCCTTCATCTGGTCTGCTGTAGATTTAGAATAAAGCTGTGGCTTCGGTTATAATGGGCCCAGCCCCATGGCAGCTTCTGGCTGGGGCAATAAAACAGTAGGATCAGAATCAGCACCCACACTGCTCATCTTCCCAGGAAGTACCCCAGAAAGGGCCTGGTGGTGCCCTGGCCTCCCATTCCCTCTCTTGAGCTGCGTGCATACAGCTCAACCCACAAAGCTGGCTTTCTGGGTTTAGACCCTCACTCTGGATCTGGCCTTTAGTCCTTGACTGATCCCTCAAAACTAAAATGAGAGCTCCCATTCATTCTCAAATCCTCCACCTTAATTTCCAGCCCCTTGGCTCCAGGGCTCATCACCAAAGCCCCACCTGAACCCTGGTTCAGAAAACAGCAGCTCTTCTCATGAAGAATTAGAAGGAAGTCTTGCAAGGAATGGTCCCAACCTGGGTGCAGTGCAGCATTCATGTTGGACAACAAGTGTCTTCTCAGTTTCCAGGCCATCTTGAGGCATATGGGACTGGGGTGGGTGGTAGCTATAAGAATCTGTCAGCTCATTCTTGACAGAATGGAAAAATTCTGCCATGGGAAAATCAACAGTGCCCAGAAGTGGCCAGAATGGCACCTGGATTCAGCCCTATCTCCCCTTTGGGCATCATTTCCTCATTGCTAGACGAGGAGAATCTGGGATGTGCGGTAGGACAGGTGGAGAGGCAGTGGGACAGGTGAAGTGAGTTTTCTTTTCTTTTTTTTTTTTTGAGAAAGAGAGAGAAAATTTTTTAATATTTTTTTTTTTTAGTTTTTGGTGGACACAACATTTTTGGTTTTATTTTTATGTGGTGCTGAGGATGGAACCCCAGGCCACACGCATGCCAGGCGAGCGTGCTACTGCTTGAGCCACATCCCCAGCCCCTGAAGTGAGTTTTCAAGGAGATGGAGGAGGTGTTAGGAGGAGCACTGAAGATTTTGTATAAGAAACAAAATTTCCATAACAGGATAATTTTTAAAAAATATCTACAGTCTGGCTAGGGCACAAGCATTGGCTAAAATCAACATTAACCAATTCATGAGCAGTCTTGGAGGCAACAGAAAATTGTGTTGCAGTTATCACTCAATGAATAGCACTGAATTGCTGCACATTGAGTCTTCAGATGGACCATCTTCAGCATGCTCTGTAAGGAAACAGCATTTTCCCTCAGATTTACCTTTTTTTTAATTTTTATTTTTTGTCTCAAGCTTTGCTAAAATTCTTAGTTTTTGGATAGGTTAATTATTGTAAAACTTTCTATTGAGTTAATGGAGAATTAGAAATAATTGAATTAAAAACACTTTCATTGAGTACAAAAACAGTGACACTGATTAATTTAATTGTCCTCTTTGTTTTCTAGTCATTGAAATCATGTTCTCCTTTTAATTAACCTTCTGGGTTGGGTTTTTTTTTAAGCTCTAAATAAGACATTTATCAATGGTTTGCTGATGAGTAAACACATATTGAAACCTGGAGGGTGAAGGCCAGATGGCGTCCATGCAGGTCCTATCCATCCAATGTGAAGGCTCTGAGGCTCTCCATGCATGTTAATGAGGATACCCTATGGTGACCTGTGTGTGCCCTACATCTCCCAGTAGTTGGGAGACCATTGTCATCAGTTCATGGAGGTACAAAGTAACAAGGAGGGAAGAACTCAGGAAAGATCCAAGGGAACTTCCTTTCAATGAATCTGACCATCTCTCATTCTGGTTCTCAGCCTCCTGCTGAGACCCAGTCACCTGCTGTTAGCACATCAAACATTGCTCTATCTCTTGAGGCTAACTCATTGTAACCAAGCTCATAGAGGCTGAGGTAGAGACCAAAATGAAATCCTTAAGCACTAAGGGATCTAAAGACTTCTCTCTCTCTTTCTATCTAAATTGCTTGGGAAGCCCAGTGACCAGGAGAAGAGCATCTTTAATCTTGGAAGTAGAGCCATACATATGCATGCAAAGGTTTAGTGACATCAGGCCAGAGATAGATGAGGGAAAAAGCTGTGATCACAAATAGTGTTTGGCAGGTCTCCGAAAAGGTAGGGCTATTTCCTTTTCATTTCCATTGCTTGGCATAGGGTGGGTGGTCAAAACAATTTTGTTAAATCAATGGCTATGTTCCACAAAGGGTGATCCAGATCCTAAGTGCTCAGAAGGGAACCATCAGACCCTCCAGGAATGATTAAGGGATGGGAGGTTGGTCACCCCTCCCCACCTAATGCCTGTACTTACTGAAATGAGGTGGCATAACGGAGGGAAGAAGTTAAGGGCTCAGTTCCAAGTGACAAATACTAAATCAGGAGATACTCATTGAGAGCCAGGCAGTGTGCAGGGTTCAGGGAGCAGAGACTTCACTCTTGGGGACCTCACAGTCCCATGAGTTACTGGTCTATCTGTGTTGAGGAAAAATCTCCCAAATCTGGTGAGGCCAGGCTGCGTGGCTCACAACAGACCAGAGACCACACCCACGGGCTTTCTAGCCCCCGACTACCCAGGATTCATTCACCACAAGTCCACTTGTGCTGGACACATGTTGGACACAGTGTTGGGGTTTTCTGTCCAGCCAAGATGGATGTGCCTTCTTGACCACTAAAATATTTTCTTTATCAAGTGACAGGACACTCTGAGATTGAGCCTCAATCTTTCTGCCTCTTGGAAGCAGAGAGAAAAGTATAAGTAATCCAAAAAGTCTTTATTTAGCTCTACCAGTAAAATCAGGGGAATCTTTGTAGCTGATTTATTCCTTGCTTAGAGAGGATGACTTTGTAATGCCTCTTGTCACCCAGGGTATGTTGAATACCTGTTCATTCTTCTTGGGACAAGCACTGATGAAATAAAAAACATCAAGGACTGTGTCACTGGCTATATTTCTGTTTAATAACATAAAAATCTCTATAAACTTATATTGAAATTTGTTTACAGCAAAGAAGTTGGCCAAAATTTGCTTTGGTGGGGGGGGCCTCTGGAATAGAGGAGGGAATATTGGAAAATGGACTCCAAATCAAGGATAGGATTGCCCTGATAGGGATTTTATTTCCTGAAAACAAAAACATGCCTTTGAGTAGATTATTCATAAGTGTCTTTGCTTAGAATTATCAACTCAGAAATTTCTCTGGATGCTTGCCTTAGGGTCAGGAGACTTGTCACCTGGGACAACTGCTGAAGCTCAGGGAAGGCCTAATAGTTACACTCATCTGGTGATATTGTCCTCAAGCAAGACCATCTGAGATGGAAAGTCCTCTCTGTGAGATGTTTTCCTAGTGGCCTAGTATAGTGGCAAAGGTAATGCTGGCTGCTGTAACAGACACACCCTGAATTCACAGTGCCTTAACACCTCACAGTCTACTGATGATGTTTCTGGCTAGGGTTCCTTCCAGGTGGTCATTTGGGGATCCAGGCTCCTACCATCTCATGTCTCTGCCTTTCTGTGAATCCACTGCATTCAGCCAGGGGTGGAGAGAGGCACTAGGGAGAAGACACAGGTCTCTCTTACCTACTTTGGGATGAAAGTGCCACCTGTTCCTTCTATGCACCTGCTACAGCTGAGCACATGTGCACGGTGCTGCTAAGGTGTGAGGAGGCTGGGAGATGCAGTCCCCAGCAGCAGCTCTACATGATGGGAGGGAAATACAGGTGTGCCCCACCAAGACACACCTGGCATGGGTAGAAAAATAGGGAGGAGGACGACCTCAGGAGGCTATGTGGGGAAAGAACACATTTGCCTAAGAATTATTGCTGTAATTTGGACCTGAAGTGTCCCCCAAAGACCCATGTATTAAAGTTTAGCCTTCAGCCCATGGTGCACTAGGAGGTGGTGGAAACTTCGAGAAGTGGAGCCAAGTGGGAGGTTGTCAGTTAAATGGGGGTGTTCCCTTGAAGGGGATAGTGGCACCCTGGCTCTTATCTCTTCTCCTCTCTTCTCCTGGCTGTAAGGTAAGCAGCTTGGCTCTGCCACTCACGGCCACCATGACAGGCTGCCTTGCCACAGGCCCAGATGCAATGGGGAAAAAACAATCATGGGCTGAAAGCTCTGAAATCATGAGCCAAAAGTAACATTCAGTCTTTGAAAGTCGATTTTCTCAGGTGATTTTTATAGTGCTAGAAAACAGGCTAACACAATTATCATTCTCAGGGTGAAGTGCCCTGAAGCAAAACCTTTGAGACCCTAAATGAAGGGTACAGAAGCCTTAAGGCTTGTTTGATTCACTCTTCCACCCACTTCTATGTCCCTAAGCCAGGGATGATCTTTGGGGGAGCAACGGTGTCTCCCTTAGAAGGGAAACCATCTGTTTTTCCCTTCTCCAACCATCCACAAAATATGAGAATCTCCCTCTTCCTTTTTCCTGGCAACAAACCATGCAGAACTGTTGACGTGCTGTTGTATCCTTTTACAGACATTGTTCCAGTATTGACCGTGTCCTGTGGACTATCACATGCAGGAAAAGAGTTTTCTCTACACCCCTGGATTCTGATATTGGGCTACTTACTGTGGCATCATCCAACTCAAGCCCTTATAACTTCTTCCAAGTGTAAAATAAAGTTCTATAAATTCCAACTTAGTGGTTTTGACCCAGGGGTGATTTTGTTCCCCCAGGGGACATTTAGTAATGTCTGGAGACTTTTTTGGGGGGTTGTCATGATTCAGGTGCTGTTGGCACCTAGTGGGTAGCCAGGTGTGCTGCTAAATATCCTATAAGGCACAGGACAATAAAGATGTATCTGGCCCCAAATGTCAAAGAGTGCTGAAGCTGAGAAATCATTCTTAGCTCTAAATTTCTATGATTCTTGCCAAATAGAGATTAAGTCAGTCTGAATTTGGGATGTTGGAAATAACTTGATGTCTCTAAGTTTGGCGAATGTCTCTTTTCCTCACATAAGGATCTGCCACGAGACTTCCCTGACGTTGTTGTAGGAACCCAGCAGTGACATATGTGTCATCCGTACAGATGGTACATTATGGGAGTAACTGCAAGTTCTTCTTAAAGTCTAGCTTAATTACTCCCTGGTGCAGAAGTTCATCCTCCATGGGTATGACTTAAGGCAGTGACATAAGATTGTGAAGTCATTGCACTTGGATTTTTGGTCCACAGAAGCTAGACTTTGACACCTAGGTCTTGGTAGGGAAGGTGGTTTGCATAGATCCTCACCCATTTTTTTTTCCTTGTCCCCTGTGTCTGAGGATCTGTATCTGTGAGATAGAGGCAAAGGAGTATATCACGTCCATTCCTACTTTCATTCATTCAGTCAGCATTTACCAAGCATCAGCTACAGGTGTAATTCACAGGCCAGGTGTTCCGCTCCATGTGCTGGCCATAAAGCAGTGGATAAGATCATAATTAATCAAGATGTAGTTGATTTCAATAGTGAGGAACCCTCTCTCTATAGAAATCAGTTTATTTTGCTCTAATATCATCTAAGGGAATCTTCCCAGATAGTCTAGTGGAGAGATTACTATACGTTTGCTCTAGAAAATCAAGAGGCACCCTCTGGAAAGCCTGGGGCTGCCAGACATAATCCTCTGGAGCCTCTCTGCTCCCCCTGCCTGAGAGCGGGACTGTTTTCTGTAGTCAGTCTGCTGCCCAAGGGTGCTAGGCATTCCATCCCGGGGATCAGAAGAGGAAGGGGCCTTCTGGGGAGGGGAGGTGGGGGGGGAAGAAAAGTACTGAGGCCTGGCCAATTCCTCCCAGGCTTGTAAAATTCCAGAGCTGAGTCCAAGCTCCCAAAATAGAAGTGGACAGAGCACACTTCCTGGCCTCCGCAGGGCCCCCGAGGTGTGGAACGAAGCTGTTGGTTCGCAGGGTCTGGGAGGGTGTGTGTGTCAGGGTGGGTGGTGGTGGCGAGAGGCCTGGGTGATCAGAGGCCTGGGTGATCGGAGGTGAGTGAGACCCCAGGGGAGGGACAACACCCAGCGGGGTGACCACAGCCACAGGAGCCGCGAGGACTCCACACCCCATCCTCCGCGGTCACTTCTTTCTTTAGAAAGAGGTATTTTTCTTTTTGTGGACTTGGGAAGACAGCAAGTGACAACGCGGTCATGGGCCGTGCAGGGCTCGTGCGACACAGGCCGCAAGTATTTGTGGACGTGGGTGGGGCGCGGACGCTGGGTGACCATCAGCGGCCAGCAAGTGGGGAAGCACACACCTGCCTTGATGTCTGTGTTCTCAACACAACAGTTCATTGTGTCCTCCAGAGAAAGGTCCTCAGTTCATCGGCAGTGTGTCAAAATTTCACAGCTCCACAATTAGCCCTTTATAGAGTGTTTTCACAATTTGTTAAGTTCGGTAAACATGAATTTTTTTTCCCCTTAATGGTCTCTCATGAAGATATCAGATGCAGTTAAATAAAAAGAAGCATTAGATTAAAAAAACCAGGCAGCCCACGCAGAACCAATTCAGTTCCTGCTGGTGGGTAGGAGACCACATTAACCTCCGTCAACTGGGCATTGATGAGTTTCCCAGCTGCGCGCTGGGGTTTTGCAAAGGACTTGCTGTGTGGACCTGGGACGGGGTCTTCCTCCCACTGGGCCTCAGTTTCCTCCTTTGTTTGTGCATTCCACAAACGTGATTCTAATGAAATGTACTGAAAGAAAGAAAAGAAAGCAATTAAACCAATAAACTCTCTGAGTACAATCTTTTGGGGCAGGAGGTGCTTCAGGTATTTAATGAGAAGTCCCTCTAGCGCTCTGTTCCCTGCACCTCAACTGCAATTCAGAGGAACAGCCAGCCAAGGGCCTGGCTCCTGGGGGGGGGGGGGGCAGTGCTGGATTCCACGGAGCAGTTCCCATTCCCTCCTCTGGGTTCCCTTTGAACGCACAAAGGTACGGCCTTCAATGCCTGGCATGGTGTCGTCTCTCAGCAGACCTGTCAGGACGTGCCAGCTGAATTGAGCACATGTATTTGAGACGTGGGAGGGCCGTCACAGACTACACCTGGGATGCCATTCTGTTGACAGTGACCATGGGGCTGAGGGTTTCACTGGACAGAGTCATGATCTTGCCAGGGGTATTGAGTCAGGTCTAGGACCTATATTGCCCTCTATAAGATTTCTTGGCCCCTTGTAAATGAAGTCCCTTTTTGCCTCAATCCTTCTCAAAATTAAATAAAGCTTGTGCCTTTAGCCTGTACATTTCTTCAGGTCGAATCAGTGTGGCTCTTAAACGTGCCAGCATAGGGGGGGTAGGAACCAGGCAAGCTGCCAGTTCCTTATTCCCACTTAACAATCATATGAGTTATGTTTTTCCTCCATCCTAATGTTGAGGAGGCTGAAACAGAGACGTGGGGCAGCTCCTACAAGGCCAAGCAGCTCAGAGGAGCTGGACTGGGATTCGAACCTGGGCCGAGAGCAGCACCCACACTCTCTCCCCTGATTCTGCTGCTTTCCCCTTCTGCCCTGGGGCCCTTTCCTCCCGATCCTGAAGGTTCCTCTGGGCATCCAGGGGAGTCCCTAAGGGATCCCCTTTCCTAGGGAAGCCTTACAAATGCCACCGCTCATCATTTGACCACAACAGCCTATAGTCAGGCTGTGCCCTGTTGGGCTTGGCAGACCCTGTGCCAACAGAACCATTTTTGGTACTAGTGATGTTAACATATCATAAGTTGATGTAATTATCATTGTCCCTTCAGTCTTGATTTCCTCTCGCCAGACATGATGTCTAAACAGGAAAGACCAGCCTTCCTGTTTGCAGATCAGCGACTTTCAGGAGCTGGCTCATGGAATCCCTCCCTGTGGCCCCCCTCCCCTTCTTGCGGTTTCCGAAGATTCCTTTTCAGTCTTGAAGATGACTGGGAAATACCAATAATAGTCCCTGTGGAAGGAAGGAAAACCGCAGCAGGCTGAGTACGTGGACACCGCTGCCGCCAAGAGATGGGCTTTGTTCCAGAGACCCCTCCTTCCTGCCCGCCGCATGGGTTATTCTCCATCCCTAGGGAGCATGGCGGTTCCTGAACCTCAGCACACGGATGCAGTCATAGGGGTCTGGGGACGAGTGTCCTGGCACCCCGTGGCCATCTGTTGGATCTGGTGCTTCACAGGGCATCTGCCAGCTCAAATTAAGGATACTGGGGCTGGGTGGGGAGGGCTCTGGCCTGGCGTCCACTGTCTGGGTTCTAGGGCAGGTCAGAGTCCTTCCCCATTAGCTACACACCAGGCAGCTCTAATTAATTTTATTCCATTTAACTGCACTTACTGAGCAACTATCGTATAACAGACTGCTTGCCATGGGGCCTCTGAGAAAGATGAACATGAGAGATCTTCTCCTGGGAAGGCTGAGGACACAGTGGAGAGACCCACATAAACACACGGTTGAGACCCACATAGACACACGGCTGAGCCCCACCAAAGGCCAGGGCCCAGGAGAAAGGAATGGGGGCCAACAGATCCCTGGGGACCCTCAGTCCTGGTACGAGGTGGAGCTGGTCATCAGGCAGAGGGCTGCCTCGCATTCCTAAGAGGCAGACCCTGGCTCCCGGGTCCTTTATCGGGGGCTGTTGGGAGGGGGTCCAGATGATTCCACTACTCCCCTGTGAATACCTCAGCTGTGGGCACCTCGAGTCTGTGTGCCCCTTCTGGGTGCTCTGTGCTGGTGGGGCCACACTGGGGTGGGGTGAAGGGAGCCAACAAGAAGGGAGGGAAGGAAAGTCACTTTTCCCTCCTGTCCCCGAGACTCATCCTAGAGAGATGAGGTAATGTCTGTAACTGCTCTGGGGAGGGGAGGGGACATGCACAGCCAGGCGTCCATCCGACTCCCTCCCAGCTCTAGGAGGGGGCCTTGAAACCTCTCGCTGGGATGGATTCTCCTGCAGTAAAGCTGTGAGGGACAGAGGGGATGGGATCAGTATTTATGAGGCCTTCAGGAAACTTGGGAGCTTCATCTATCAAAGCCACCCCCTGACCTTGTTCTGAGGCTTCTCTCGCTCTGGCGGGTCTGTATTGTTATCCATCAGAGCCTGGGCCTTGGGAGACCAGGAAGGAGAGGCCAGAGGGAAGGGGGAGGCCTGGGCCAAGCCCCTCCTGGGCAGTGCAGTGGGCAGAGGGGGCCTCAGTGGAAGGAAGGGGCCTGTGGGCCTAGGCTGGTGCCAGCCATGCTCTAACTTGGACCTGGACAATTGACTGAGGTTGGCCAGGGTGAGGGGAAGTGGAGCTTCTGCTCTAAATGTTCTCTTGCTGCTCAGACCAGTCAGGGCTGCTTTACAGCATGGCTTCCTCAGAAGAGAAACAGGAAAATGTCTGGACTTTTAAAGGATGCATTTAGAACTTCTGCTCCCTTCTGTTGCTCAGGGAAGGTCCCAAGCCTGTCCAGAGGTGAAGGAAGGGAGAAGGCCTTGGCTCTTGCAGGTCCAGGAGCACCTATGGATGGGAGGAAGGAGCAGTGGAGACCACCCTTGGAGACTACCTGCATAGTCTGGGATGGCCATGAGGCCCTCCATGTCTGACCTTCCACACTGGGAGGGTTCAGCCCAGGAGCCACACACATCTCCCCTGAGGCCACAAGCTTTGATATCCTGTCACTCCACAGAATCTGAGATATCTCAAACCCTGGCTTCCAACCCAGGCATGTACTCTGGGTGATTTTCCAGTATGTTGGCCAGTTTTTTTAATTAGTATAACAAAATACCTGGAGTGATCAACTTCAAGGGAGGAAAGGCTTGTTTTGTCTCAGGGTTTAGGAAGCTGCAGTCCATGGTGACTTGGTGCTGTTGGTTTGGGGGTGTGGTGAGGCAGAACATCATGGTGGGAGCATGTGATGGAAAAATCCTGTTCACCCCATGGAACTGGAGGGGGGGGGGAGAGAGAGAGAGAAAGGGTCCCACACCCCTTTCTAGTACATGCCCTAATGACCTAATGTCCTCTGACCAGGCCCCACCTCCTAAAGGTTCTGCCACTTCCCAACTGTGCACGCTGGTGACCCAGCTTTTAGTGTATGGGATTTTCAGGGACACTCGAGGTCCAAACCGTGACAGCCAGGAAAGAGTGGCAGGTTGCCTTGACCCAAGTGGCTGTTGTGCCACTCCTGCTCTCTTAACTAGCTCCTCTTGCTGCCCGTGGTCAGTGCCTGAGATTGAGGTCATTCTGCTGTGTGGGGGAGGAGAAGGCCCCTCTGAGTCGGTTCAGAGGGTGGATTTCAGAACAGTGTGTGAAAGTTCAGAAGGCAGACCTTACATCCATTTACGAATAAACTCTTCAAGAATGGAGGAGGCTGATTTCTAAAATGGGGATTCACCGGTTCCTAGAAGTGTCAAAGTCAAAGCTGGAGCATCCCCACCTGAAGAATGGTACCAATTTCTACACAGAGAGGCTATCATCTTTAGACTCCCCAGGATCCTTGCACCTTGAATCACCCTTCCTTCTAACCATCCGGGCCCAACTGGGTGACAATTATCATTCTGTAAGTGGGGTGATCCTCATTTTAGGGAACCACCCCTATTTGCCTGTGTGCTCACTGCTGAGAAATGGGGGCAGGTGGGCTGAATTCGGGGAGGCCCTCGCTACCTGGACAACAAGTTCAACACCAGGTAGTCAGTTGGGTCATGTGGCTTTGAGCATTTCCTACTGTAATATATGCCTGGGTGGAATTTGTAAAGCAAGGAAAGATCTTGTGCAGAGATGTTAAAGTCTTTCTGCTTGGCCTGTCACCTGGGATAAAAGTGGAAAGGACATAGTTCAGAGTGCTCCTTGGAAACCTTTACCTCTCATGTTGGCATTTACCACTGTCCCCAGCCACAAGACTGGGCTCAGGTTTCCCCATTCTCCAAGGAGCCCGTTCCTGGGGCTTGGCCCACAGGATTTGTGCCTTTTCCTTCCACACTTTCTCCTGGGTTCTCACAGCCACCCTGGCTAGGCTGAGCAGCCAGGCCTGGAGGCCAGCGGGTCTTAACATGATCTGCACACTGTGCTGGTCCTGCTGACTTCCTGGGGTCCCTTGGCTATTGGGTTCCAACGATTGGCTGGCCTCTGCTCCTGGCTTACTGCCAAGGCCATTTATCCTGTCCCTGCAGGAAGGATGAAACCAAGGGTCCAAAGTACTGTTCCTGCTCACACAGGAACAGGGAAAGAAAAATCTCCCTCATTATTGGCCAAGGTCAGGGTCAAAGGAGGGTACTTAACATGTAAAAGATGTAGCTGCAGGTCAATCAGCTTTAACCTTTTCCTTTCTGAACCTCATAAATGTTTGTCTTTATTTTCAGTAGCACACAACTCTTGGCAAAATTAGCACAGGCATGAGGAAATGCGCTCTTCTCAGATTTTCTAGCACATTCCAAGTTCTTCTCTGCTTCCAGTTGTGCTTCCCGTCACCAGTCTGCAGATGCATGCAGGCCAGGCTGCGGTGTGGGCTGCTGGCTCTCCCTGCCACCTGGCATGTTCACCTGGGGGGATGATTACTCTAATCCTTGGATTGCACTTCTGGGATGACCTGTGGGGTGTTTGGTGGATGTGGTGTGTGTACTATAAAGTGTGGCGTGTGTGTGGTATGTAGTGTGTGTGGGTGAGTATGTATATGATGGGTGGTATTTTTTGTGGTGTGTATGTTTTTTTGTGTGTTGTATGTGGGTATGATATAAGCATGTGCACGATGGATGTGTATGTGGGTGAGTGCAGTGTGGGTATGTAGTGTGATATATATATGTTTTGTAATGATTGTGCAAGTAGTGTGTGTTGCAAGTGTGTGTTATATGGATAGTGTGTGTTGTATGTATATAGTATGTGTCATGTGTATATATGATGGTTGTGTATTATGTGTATGTTGTATGTTTTTTCGTGTGAAAGTGGAGCTATGTTGTATGTGTATATGTGGTATATGTGTTGTGGTGTGTGTGTTTGTGTGTGTATGTGTGTGTGTGTTACCCCTTCAGAGTCATCTGCAAGAATAACAGAAGGAATGTAGGTGGAGGTGGTGAGCTGTGTTCCCAGCCAGACGCCTCCATCTGTCAAAAGGCTGTTCTTGTGTTTTCTGTTTGTTTTAGTTTGTTTTTGTGAGCTTGAGCCTCACAGGGGTTTCCTCCCGAGGCGGCTGAGGATGTGGTGCCAGTAGGGTTTCTAGTGGTGAGAGAGGCCCTGGGCAGACTCAGGGTGAGATGGCCCAAGTCCAGACTAGCTGGGTGTTGGCCGAGTGTGAATTCCAGCAGCCAGGCTCACAGCCCTGTGTCACTTCTGACGTCAGATGACAGGGACATGCTAGATGCCTTTGACTCAATTGGATTTTGAAGGCTGCAGAAGGTTTTGGGGTGCAGGAAAAGGGCCAGGCCTTGCATTTAAGCTTTGGTCTCTTGGTTTCTCCCTGGGAGACAGTAATTGAGGCCGGCATGGGGAGCTTCAGCTGAGGGCACCTCTCAGGGCCATGATCCTGTGGCGCCATCTGGGGGCAATGAGGAGAATGACTGCAGAGGCCCCAGAGGGGGCCAAGTGGGTTCTGCAGCATCCTCACATCTGCCATTGGTGGTCAGTGTCATCTTTCCCTGCACGAACCACAGAGGAGACTGCCCAGTTCCTTGGGGCCCACTAGTGGACAAGAAGAAAGCTCATCCTGAAAGCCTGGGCTTCCTTTGGGATTACGATGCCTGGGATCCCAGAGGGACCCTAAGATACCATTTCCCACTCTTCCTGCCCCACTGTTTGTCAGAACACACTTTAAAAAAGGTAACAATGATTTAAAGATCCTTAGAATATTGAGCCGAGGAGACGGTAGATCCTGACTCCTAGCCCAGGAAATCCCATTGCTGTCCCCCCTCCCACCTGTAGGCACAGGGTGCATAATTGTTACCTCCGGAGGGACAACAGGCAGCAGAGGAACTTCCAACCTAAAGGGAGGAAGGAAGATCCAGAATAAAGCCAAGAGCTGACTCTGGGGAGGGGACTGTGAACATAAGGAGAGCCCAAAACCCAGCAGTGTCACTGAGCAGGTCACTGTCAAAATCCCCACACTGCCACCGGGGCCAGAGAGAAATGAGGCTTGTTGAAGCTGGAAGGGCCACATGCTACTACAGCCTAAGTGAAACCAAGAAGTGACTATTGCAGGAAGTACCACATCTGAATTTAGTGTTCTGCTCTCCTACGAGGCCCTGGCCTGGCCTTGTCGTTGATGCTCCTGACCACAAACTCTGGAGAGCCAGCTCCTGACCTCCCTGTACATGTTGCCTCCAGGACTTTGATTTTGCTGTCTCTGCTTCCTAGAACCCTGACCACATTTCTCTCTACTGGAGCAAGATGTGCAAAAACTTCCTGCACACAGCTAGGGGCCCCTGGAGCCGTGTGTGAGCTTGCCCGCCCCTGCTGTAGCCAAGCACCACGGACTGGATGATTGAAACAGGTCTCACAGTTCCGAAGGCTGGAAGTCCAAGTCAAGGTGTTAGCAGGGATGGTTCCTCCCGAGAGAAGTGGGGGAGAAGGTGTCTCTCCTTAGCTTGTGGCTATTTTCTCCCTGTGTCTCAGCACATGGTGTTCTTCCAGGTGTGCATGTCTGTCTCCATGACTTCCCTTTTCGTAAGAGCATGGTCATATTGAATCAGGGCCCAAACAAGGTCACATTCTGAGGCACTGGCTGTTAGGACTTCAGCCTAGGAATTTGGCAGGTGGAGGCACGATTCCATACCAATCCATGGTTCTGGTATGGACAGCCGTTGTACTTTTCCTTCTGTTAAATGGAATCTGGAGGCTGAAGGGAATGGAATTCTGAACAGAAATTCTGAAGTGGAAGATGGATTGGAAGTGTCCAGAGAGGGGAAGATTGTTGGTGGATGTGGGAAGTGGAGGTGGAGGAGGCAGCCTCTGTAGGAACAGAAACTTAGGAGAAATATCAGAACTGTAGGCTAAGAGTTTGGGAGACCTTGTGCACCTGCAGCCCCAGCTACTGAGGAGGCTGAGACAAGAGGATCCCTAGAGCCCATGAGTTCAAGGTCAGCCTGGGCAATATAACAAAACCCCATTTCTTCAAAAATAAAAGTATTTGGGAGGGAGTTTCACTGTTGGGGTGTGAAGAAAACTTTTCTTCCGTGTACTTGGGAAACCTTAGCATGGATTACCTTATTTGTACCTAGACTGAACTTCGCTATGTTGGGGAGACTGCGAAGATATTCAGGCTGGCTCAAGGGCATGAGCAGGGACTGCTGAGGGGCTCAAGAGAAGCCCCAGCAAATTTAAATCCTCCTGACCTTCAAGAACTGACTCATGTCTTTTCTTTGCACATCTCAGCTTGTGTTATTCTGACACAAAAACCAAACCAAATTACAATAAATTATATGATGTACATTATTTCCACACTACTTCTTTAGGAGAAGCTATTTTGCGAGCCTTATAACTTGAGTGTATGTTTCTCTTACTTCTCCAGGTGGTACTTGTATGTGCACATGAAATGATGGGCATCCAGGGGACAAACATGAGACTTGATTTTGTTTCTCCCCACTCCACCTCATTGTGCTTCATATACCACATTGCACACAGGGGCTTGTAAAACAGGACTTCTAGAAGACAGTGCCTATTACCATTCCTTTCTACCAGCAGTAGCACAGTACTGGACATTGTGTTAGTCAGTTTTCTGTCACTGTGTTGGAATACCTGAGATATTCAACTTACAAAGAGGAAAGTTTCATTTTGGCTCAGAGTTTCAGAGGTTTCAGTCCATGGCCGGTAGGTCCTGTCACTTTGAGCCTGTGGTTACACAGTACCTCATGGTGGGAGCACATAATGAAGGAGGATTGTTCATCTCATTGCAGCCAAGAAGCAAAGAGAGAGACAGGAAGGAACTGGGATCCCAATATCCGCTTCACTGGCACGCCCCCCAAGACCTAACTTCCTCCCACTAGGCCTCACCTCCTGAAGGTTCTACCATTTTCCAGCAGCATCACAGACTGGTGACGGAGCCTTCAACCCATGGGCCTTTGGAGGCCATTTAAGAGCCAACATATAGCAGTCATGTGTACTGAGGTTCCCAGCATACTTGTTGAGTGGCCAGGAGGTAAATGGAAGTGAAACCCACATACTATTCTTCTTCTGTTTAGCAAAGGCTCACACTGATCTTCAGATTTCACCCTTCTCAAAAATGCTGTCCACACCCCTGGAATTCACTAGAAGGGCCCAAAAGGTCTGCTGTTGCACTCTTTGGTCTCGGATCCTCAGGAAATGCTGAGGCATTTGGCCCCAAGGGTGCATCTGACCCGGGCTGCTCTGAACGTCTGTTTCCTTTAGACACCTCGGGAAAGAAACGGAATTTTCCCTGGACTCTTTGAGAGTCCCTTCCCACTTCATAAATTCTGTTTGAAGCAGATGATAATGGTTTCAGGGATGAAGTGCTGGAGATAGATTGTCACATTTTAGGGAACAACGAGTTCACAATCCCCAGACTTGATGACACAGGCTTTGAGTCAGGGCCACGCTGGGAGGACAAATGGGCCATACAGATGGAGGGAAACTGGAAAGGTATGAATCTGGGCCTGGAACAGGGCCACATGGTGAGTTGAGGGATGTGGAGGACAGCCGGGGTTAGCAGGTAGGGCAGGGTACTCAGGGGAAGGGTGGGGAAGGAACCTCTTTGAGGCTGTTCCATGAACCAGGTCTTGTGAGCTTCTGGCCGTGGGAGCAATGGTGCTGCCAGTGGGCTCATAAGCAATAATGACGAACGCTGATCCTTGCCACACTGGGGCTTGGTGCTGCTGAGAACAGTGGCCTCAGAGGATCCCATGACTGGAGTGCTGGCAAAGAAAAATTACTCTTCATACTTGTTAACGATGGTAAGACGGGTTCTGTTTAAGGGGGGCTGTTGTGGTGGGTCTTAGAGAGCACTGCAATGGAGTCTAGCAGAGTGTGTGTGTTGGGAGGGGGACAGAGTCTGAAATTCACCTACCCCAGCAAAGACAAATGAATGGGGTTCATAGCCAAGAAGCAGGGAGAGTATCAGTGGATGGAGAGTTTTTGCTAGAAAGATGCAACAGACTTCTTGCAGATGGCGGGCCAGAGTGAGGAGCCATTGAGGATCAGATACCCAGTGGGAGGTTTGGGAAAGATTTTCTCTAAACTGACTTAGCAGGATTGCTCAGACTGGATTCTACCAGACAAAGAGGGAAGCCCAAGGTCAAGCCCACTGAGCAGAAGATTCAGAAGAGCCTGGGAAAAGCCTTGTTGAGAGGCAAGAGTCTTTGTCACTGCCCATATTCCAAACAGGTGGTGGTAGGACCCAGAGCCTGAAGGGAGAGAACCAGCTCTGCACACTAATGCCATTGGGAATGCATAAATACTTATTTATGTATATTTTAGGTGTTTTACACATTACATATTCATGCAGCATATAGTGACAATAAAAATAAGAAATTTTTTTGGCACTTTACAATTTACAAACTCTCATGTGTATTTATTAATTTATCCCTAATATGATGAGAGGAAGCTCTCCTAAGACCCAGCAGAGAACACATGGAAGCATCTATATTCACTTTAAATAAAGTGGGTATCACCATTTTCATTATCATTAGACCCATTTTGCAGATGAGGCAATTGAGGCTTGGAGTTTTGGAGCTGCCTAAAGAACAAAAAAATAAATGGAAGAGGCAGACTGTGCAGCTCAGGTGCCTCTACTATCATTACGACTACAAGCAGGTCCTGTTTATCGAACATGTACTTCATGCCAGGCTCACAATAGTCCTGCCAAGAAGAAACAGAGACTTGGCGAGGTAACTTGCTCTGGCAGTGATTATCGGAGCTGGGCTTTGAACCTGGGGCCTCTGATTCCTAGCCCCATGCTCTGTAGACTTTCTGGCTCTTCCTCTCCTCAAAACAGAGTTCATTCCAAACTCGTGCATGTGGGAGATCTCCTTTAATGCCATGAAGGTGTGGGATAAATATATCCCTTACAGATAAACCAGGGTCAAGTCCAACTTTTTCTTGTGAGATCAGCATCATAATTTGTCCTTGGACACACCTGAACCATTTTTTTAATGGGAGATCTTCTGTGTTTGAATTTTTAGGTGCATTTCAGGGAATCAAATCTGCTGGCCTCATTCTGCTCATGGGCTTACTCTGCTCAGCCTCCCAGTGCCTGGACTACACACTGTTTATGCCTTCAAATGCAGGTTTAAAATACATAATTCCAGAAAAACTCTTGCAATCAGCTCCAGAGTCTGTTAAGGTGTCTGCGGGGCTTTGAGTCTTTGAAGTACAGACTTCGGAGGCGCCCCATTCCCACCATGCTACCAGGGGATAAATGTTGCTTTGCTTTCTGCTGCTTCTTTTTTCCAGGATTGTATTTTAATGAAAAGAAATGGCAGTTGGCAACATCCCTGAAGCTTTTTAGTGGGGCTCCTATAATGAGGATTGCTAAAATTCTGGATAGGAAATATTTCCCTCTGTAGGCTCAGGATGCAGGATTTTAAACTTTTGTGATGTCTGTGGCCTTTTTCTCTCGAGCCAGCTGGGTTTGCCTCTTCAAAGATGTCAGCCCCAGCCCTGCCAAGTTTGGAGTTTATAGCTCCACTGTTAGGGACTTACGTGAGTATAAAAATAGGTCAATGTTTTTTCTTCCTTCTCTCTTAACGAACAGAAAAAGTGGTGTGTGTGTGTGTGTGTGTGTGTGTGTGTGCGCGCGCGCATGTGTGCACAAGCTCGCTTGAGCGTTCCAACATCCCATCCGTCAAAAACAGTTGAAATAATTTTAGCTCATTTTTCCCCCCAAGAAGATTCACTCCAAGTCTGACTCAGATGGTGGAACACTTGAAGGAAAAAAAAATTTTTTTTCTTCCATAAAAGTTAAGTGTAATTAATGAGGAGGGAGTTGGTTGGAGAAAGAATTCCTCAGGGTTCACTGTAATGTCAATTATGCTGCTCCCTGACAAACACACATAAAACATGTAACAGATCCACTGCGCGTTCCCCTCCCCGCCGGATTATTATGAGAAGTGAACACTTCTTTCCATTACGAATCTGGATGGCTCAGTTTTCCCAGTTGAAATTTTAAACAAGATGAAATCACACACACACACACACACACACACACACACACACACACATATCTTTGAAATTACTGATGAAGAAAATTTCCTAAAAAACAAATTAAACAAGGAGTTAGTTCAGTCATGGATAAATTTACTATGTGCCAAAAGGGTTAGCTGTTGAAATGCTTTTTAACTGCAACAGGGTTGTAGCCAGCTCCATAAAGCCTAGGAGGTTTTAATCTGTTTGTCTTTGGCCTCTATTTCTTCCAAGTTCAAAAATACGCTCATGGCTATGTTGACAGACAAGGTCATAAGTATATGCTGAGCTTTGAGAGTGCTCTCTCACTTCTCCTCCTCCCCTCCCCCATACTCACTTGCTCCCACGGGTTCCCTCTGGTTCCCTGGGGATCTTGTTCATCTTCACCCATTTTCTCACCTGCCCCTAGAGATATCCATTTTTACTTGGGTCCTTAGCCATCTTCTGCCTCTTGGGTTTTTCCATGAGCATCTCAGCCTTCTCCAGACTCCTCTGTCTCAGAACAGAACCTTCTCTCCACCCCATCCCTCCTTCCTAAATACTCTGTGTCTTTTCTGCCCTTTTGTGGCCAAGTCGCTTGCTAGAGCAGTCTAAGCTTGCTGTCTCTACCGTGTCACCCACTGATCTGTCATTCTCCAAAAAACTGCCGTATGTTCTGAGCTCATTTGTGACTTCTGCCTACGACAGTCAACGGGACATTCCTCAGGTGTTACCGTAGGGGATTTCCACACTGCCCTTGACAAGGACCATTGGCCCATCTACCACCCGCCACACAGTTATTTTGATGAGTCTTAATTTCATCACCTGGGCTTTTGCAGCTCCTCTGTTCTTTAGTTCACTTCTTCCTTTGTATGGAGGACTTCCCAAGCTGTCTCTCCAGCTGGGGCCTCTTTACTTGGCTCCAGAAGTCCACTGGCTTCTCATGGATGGGGGCCTCTGGTTCTAAGTGTCCACAGCCCTCCTTCACTCTGTGCTCAGGATATGGCTTCAGAATCATGGAGGTTGTCCTCAACTCTCCCTCTCTTTTTGGCCAACTCCCTCTCCCTTTTGGGCAAAAAAAATTTAAAAAGGCCTGATGTCCTTAAAGTTTCTTCTATGCCTTCAGATTAGGAGGCCCCATGCTCCCCACCAGAGGTCAGGGTTCCCTCCAGCTCCATGCCCCATCCTGCCTGCTCCTGACCCTGACTGTAGCCCCTTCCCTTTGAACTAGTAACCATATTAACTTAACGAGTACTATCCTGAGCCAGGTGCTAAGCTGAGGGCCTCACAGGTGCCATCTCACTAAACCCTCACGACCCTGTGAGCTCAGAACTCGTATTATCCCACTCACAAGTGGGGAAACTGAGGCTCAGAGTGGCTTTTGCTGGACCTTCCTGCAGTTGGCCTCTTAGCCTCCCTGGGCTGCTGTGGGGCCTTCCCAGCTTTTGGCCCCCCTGGGTGCTTCACTCTGCAACCCCAGGGCAGATGCTGCCCATTCATGTGCTCAGCCCTGGCTCCAGGACCCCTACCTGGGTCTGGAGTCCTGTGGTCCCATTTGCTGGAGCCTCATTTTCTCTGCCTTCATCTCTTTCTGGCTGAATTCCTGAGGGGGTGGGTGGAATCTATTAACTAAAATCCTCTGCTCCTGGGTAGTATCTTGGCAGCCTATCTCCCTCCGCTGCAGCAGGATTATTTCTTCAAAATACTAATTGGGTCGAGTCCCTTCAGCTTAAAACCCTTCAGTGATATCTCCTCGCTTTAAGGACAAAGTCTAAGACTTAGCTTGGAAATGATTATGGGGGTTACTCTAATCTCTGCTGGCCCCACCCCTGGGACAGCCCCACCCCTGGGACAGCCCCACAGGCACCATTTGTGGTCCAGCCCTGTGGCCGTCCACCTTCCTGGCCTCTCTCTCCTTCCTTTACAGATGTTTGGATGTGACAGACAAGTGCTGGGCTGGCCACTGAGAGTTAGAGATGAAATAGACAAATTAGCAAAGGGAAGGTTCCCTGCAGATGTGTGGGCATGGGTGACCCTCCAGGACAACAGGGATCAAGCTTGAGAAGCAGTACAGTGAAGTTACACCCCGCCCCTGCTGCTCTGGACTCTGGCTCCAACGCCTCCCTGGTCTGCCAGCCTCGCTTCTCTGCCACTGCAACCCCGGGGGGTTTAGGTGAACATTTCCTCTCTGCAGCACCTCCCAGGCTCCCCTGCTGAAGGATGCACACCTCTCTGGAACAGCCTTGGAAACCAAGGGGCAGATTCAGAATTTTATCCTAAAAGCATTTAGGTCCCATTTAAAGATTTTTTAAGTTGGAGGATGACATGAGTGGATTTGTTTTTGAATATGTCCTCTGACTGCTCTGTAGAGGAGGAATTAGAAGACAACAGTAGTTCTCCACACATCCAAGCAAAAATCTGGAGCACACGGGAGTCACAAGGCAGCTTACAAAACACCCAGGCCCTGGGCACACCCTAGAACCTAGTGGGGAGAGGGCATGTTGGGTAATGCCTCTAAGACTGGCATCGACTGACCCTGCATCATCCACCTTTGCACCTCTCTTGCAGGGACACTAACACCATTGACCCAGCTTTCTGGGAGGGGCTCTGTATATGCTACTGAGACACAGACTCCCCTCTTGTGGGGGGGTGTGATTCTTAGAGTGAGGGCTGGACTGTCTGAGGTCGGCTTGCATTACCCATCCCCACCCTCAGTCTCCTCTGTAGAAAGAAGCAAAACCAGGAGCAAATCCCAGATCCCTTCCCTGTCTGGCTCCTAGGTTAAGTCTGCACATGAGAAGCATTCCAGAAAGAAGGCAGAGGAAAGGCCAGTATTCTCCAGAGACAGATGCTGCCAGATGTGGGATTTCATATTCCGGAGGACTCCCTGGAGCGCTTCAGAGACATCCCTTTGCTGCTTCCTGGCAAGCTCGCAGTGTGCAGTGCGCCTCCTGCTGGAGAGCTGCTGCCAGGGCCTTTTGGGGGGTGGTTTCCCTGCCCAGGTCTTACAGCAGGTCAGCTGTAGACCATTCTCCAAATGGAAACTTTAAGCACCTGTTTAGATATACAGAGTGTCTTAAAGCCTGCTCAGAGAGCAGGGGCCCTCTGGTATTTTTCTAGCACAGAGCCACAGTGCTTTAGCAGTGAGAAAGGAACCAGGCCCATCCCAGCAAGGAGAACAACCTCTCTTCTCTCTGGGTGAGTCACAGGGAGAAGGAAGAAAGAGGCACTTCAGCAAGGGGGTGGAGGGGGTGGGTCAGAATGGGAAAGAATCACATGAATCAAAGAATCATTAAAAAAATCAGATTTGAATCACTTACTAGCTAGGCAAATTGCTTAACTTTTCTGAGTCTGATTCTGAGTCTCCTTGTCTGTGAAATGGGGATGCGACCACTCTTTGCATTGAGTAAATGAGATGATGTGTGTAGATTCCCTAGCATGAAGGCTGGCAGATTGAAGGAGCCCAGTAAATGTTAGCCCTTTTCCTTCTTGGCAGAGGCAGCCCGCATGCTTAACAAAGATGCTACCACCAGCCAGCAGGGAGGGTGAGGACACTCCTCTACTTCCAGGCTAAGACAATGGCTTCTCATTCGTCCCTCCTGTTCAGAAGGAAGATGGGTGAGGGAGGAAAGCACTGAGGGTCCCCTTCAGTGGGACACAGTCTCATGCTACACTATCTCCTTGTGACCATGGATTTATCTCCCCAAACCAGTTCAAGGACAACAGGTTTAAAAATAAAGGCTAAAATTAGAAAGTCTCTAGAAGAAAACACAGAGATATACTGATGATCTTGGGGATAGGGGAACAATTTTGGGAGGACACAAGAAAACTCACCATAAAATAAACAAATGAATTGGATTTCATCAAAATTAAAAGTTTTCGCTCATTCGAGGTATTGTTAATAAAATGGAAGTCAAACTACAGACTGTGAGAAAATGACACTAGGACATAGATCCAGTGAAGATCTGTATCCAAATATTTAAAACATGCCTACCTGCAAATCAATAATAAAAAGAATCTAATTAAAGTGGCACACTGCTTGAACACACACTCCATAAGAGAAGGTATAGAAGTGGCAACTAAGCATGTCAAAGGTACTCAATATATTAATCACTGGGGAAATGCAAATGAAAACCACCATGAGCCACAACTTCAGTCCCAGGAGGGTGGCTAAAATGCAAAAGACTGACCATGTCAAATGCTGGGGAGGATGTGGGAGCAACTGGAACCTCATATGTAGCTGGTAGAAGTATAAAATGTTACAATCATCTTAGAAAACTCTTTATTTAATTTTTTATTTTTTAGTTGTAGAAGGACACAATGCTTTTATTTATATACTGTTTCTTTTGAAAGGAAAAATATATGCCTACCCTCTGACTCAACAATTTCACTCCTAGATACTGGTCTGCACAATTATTTGTTAAAGAATGTATAAAGTAGCTGCGTGCAGTGGTGCACATCTATAATCCCAGCAGCTCCAGTGTTCAAAGCAGCTCCAGAGTTCAAAGCCAGCCTAAGCAAAAGTGAGGCGCTAAGCCATTCAGTGAGACCCTGTCTCTAAATAAAACACAAAATAGGGTTGGGGACATGGCTCAGTGGTTGAGTGCCCCTGAGTTCAATCCCCAGTTAACACCACCTCCTCCAGAAAGAATGTACATAGTAGCTTTATTTCTAACAGCTAAACCCTGAAAACAGCCCAATAGGACACTGGATAAATCATGGTATATCCATAAAATTCAATAAAAAGGAACAAAATACTGATATATGACAACAACCTGGAAGCACCTCAAAAAATTCCAGTAAGTAAAAGAAAACAGATGCAAAAAAAAAAAAAATCAGCTGAATGGTTCCATTTATGTGAAATTCTAGAACAGGCAAAATTCATCTATGTTGATAGAAATCACAACAGTGGTCTTCTGAGTCAGGGTAGGGGCAGTTATCAGGAAAGGGAAAGAGGGAACTTTCTGGAGTGATGAAAATATTCTTTCTTGATCAAGGTAGTGATTACATGGACATTGAAGGGTATTGGGTATATTTATAATTTTTTCATTTAACTGCTTTTTTTTTTTTTAACCAGCTTAGTGATTTATTTCTCAGATGTCTGGAGGTATTGCTTAGACTCCCAAAGAGGTGAGTTTTATCCCAGAGACAAAGAAGGGAATGCGCAGACCAGGAGAACTGGATGTAAACCTGTGGAGCCGAGGGAAACCTAGATGGTCCACTTTGACTAGCATCTCTCTGCACCACCCATGTGTCACTGTGCATTGATCGTACACTAGAAACTATGTTAATTGTTTCTACATATCTTTTAACCCTGGGGAAAACAGAATCCACAGTCTAAAACATGAAGCTCCAAGGAGTTATACAACACACAGCTAGAACTGCAATTTGGCTCTTCTAGTCCAGAGCATTATCTAGGGCTGTCTCTGGGGAGGATGGCAGCCGGGGAAACCAAGGCTCATTTTAGGGCTGCAGCCTGAGCAAGGAGAGAGGCCATGCCTTCACCAGCCAGTGACTCCCCACTCTTGTTCCTGTCTTGGGTACCTAAGCTTGAGTGTCTTCCTTAGAAGCACCAGAGGGGATTCCTAATTTCTTCTCTAATAAGCACTTGTTTTCACAGGGACCAGTGCACCACTGGTGACTTTTTTTTGCAAATCCCTCCAGGCTTGGCATGACCTGCAGACTTGGAAGATGCTGGCCCTATAACACAGCTGCAGCTGGAGAAAGCCCTGGGATCCAATTAACGGCCCAGGCCATTGGAAAAACCATGGAGGTGGCCTCAAGTGTTAGGCCCTGCGGGCTACTTGCACAGCGAACCCCGTCAGTGCAGCAGAAAAAGGTCCCAGCCTCAGGTCCTCCCAACACCTGCTTCCTGAAGGGCAGCCGGGCTCCCAAAGAGACATGATGTCATCAATTTTTTATCACGTCTCGGAGAGGCAACCTTCCTGGGGAGGAGACAGGGAAACAGGCCTGTGGAGGTGAACGGCCTGCTCTGGGAAAAGAAACATGATTTCCAGCCACTTGGATCAGGTCCCCAAGTTTCAGGAATAAAGCCACCTTGTCAGACTTGCCCAGACTCTGGTGCCTGAGAGGAATCTAGGAGCCTTAGCAAGTTCTTTCCATGGAATTTTCTGTAAAATAAAAACGTTTCATTTCTTAAAAGTTCGATCTAAATGGAAGCTATTGAGAAATAAAACATTTAATTGCAAAGTCAAACAGATTAAAAATCCCTTTAATCTTAAGAAAAATAAAACCAAGCAAAACATATATCTTGTTTGCATACATATTCATCTGCTGAAGTAATTTTCTTTTCTTTGTGGATTCATTTTCAAATTCTGGCTAATCCTATCTATATTCGCTGCTGCCATGGACAGAAGTTATCATCTCAATTTTATGTAAGCACATATGTACTTTTGCCTATTTTAGCAGTGGTTAATGAAATGCATGTACAAAGTTAAACATCAAATAATACAAAAGACCCATAGTGAAAGCCTGCAGCCCTCTGCCCCTCCTCCTAATCTCCCTCGGTCCCCATCATAATCCTTTGTGGTTTTTTTTTTCCTTTGGTTGGGAGAGCAAGAAAAAACTCATTTTGCAAAATTAAGGTGTTCAGGGAGCATGTCCCATTAGTTCTACATGAATCGGTCTACTACATGTCTTCTATTCCTTTAGCAACAACCCCTGAAATCTGTCTGCTTCTTAAAATTTTTGTTTTTTTAAAAAAATAAGACCTTACAGATAAGTGAACAAATTAATGGGTGCAGATAAAATGCAACACCACTAAGTACATACACCCAATGATCATCACTCATGTTATTTTCCATCAAGAAATGGAAAATAACCAGTATCTCACAAGTCCCCTCCAGCACTTTCCAAAGGTGACCATTATCTTCATTATCATAGATGGGTTTTGCCTTTTTGAAGTTTCTAAAAATCGAAGCACTCAGTGTATAATCATTATGCATCATTATGACTTTACATTTTTGTGAGATGCACCCATGTTTTTACAATTCGCCCTAATTGTTTTTCATTTCTGTCTAGTTTTCAATTACACAACTTATCCATTGTATGGATAATGAACACAAGGGATGTTTCCAAAGCTGGCTCCTACATATAATGATTCTAAGATGTTTTACATGTCTTTTGGTGCACATGCGAATGGTGTGCACATACCTGGTGTGTACATATATATCTGTGAGTAAAACTGCAGCATGATAGGACATGTGTGAATTCAACTTCCATAGATAATGCAAACTGTTTTTAAAAGCGTGCCAATTCCTAGTAACACAAGAGAGTTTCAATTGTTCTTTGTCTTTTCCACTATTTGATACTGTCAGCCCCCTTAATTTTAGCCAGTCTGGTGGGTTTGTAGTGGTATGACAATATGTCATTTTATTTTATCTTAATTACTAGAAATTGAACTTAGGGGTGCTCCACCACGGAGCTACATCTCCAGCTCATTTTATTTTTATTTTTAAGTTGCCAGATTGGCCTTTAACGTGGAATCCTGCCTCAGGCTCTTGAGTGGCTGGGATTACAGGCCTGGTTATAATGTAATTTTAATTTGCATTTCTCCGATGACTAAATGAACTTGAATATCTTTTCATTTGTGTGTTGGGCATTGAATATTCTTTTGTAAAATCTTCAATATCTTGCCCAGTTTTCTTTTCTGCTGTCTTTTCCTTATTGGCTTGTAAACATGTTTTCATATTTGCATTATGAGTCTTTTCAGATAAATGTTTTCAAATATCTTTTCCCATGCTATGGTTTGCCTTTTCACTCATTGATGCTCTCTTCTAATTAACGGATCCATCTCTCTTGATTTTCTTCTCTTGGATCTTGGCTCTAGTTACTATTTTGCAGCTCTCCAATGCCTTTAAATAGATTCTAAAAATTAATTTCTCCAGCCTTTCTAGATGTTCCCCGTGGAAGAACTAATCAGGACCCCTCAGATATTCACCAATAATCCATCTAGTGTTTTCTTCTGTCATTTCCATGTTTTAAAATATGCATTTTGAATGTTATTTCTTGGTTTAACATTATAAACACTTTATATTGATTGCTTATTGCAGTAGATGAAGATGTAACTATCTTACATGTGCACACCACAGTCTCTTATCCTCCTAATAGAGCTATTTCATTGCATGATTTAAAACTTTAAGTCACATTCATTTTACTTTATATTAAGACTATTTGAAATACTATTTATTGCAGGTGCATGTGATTGGCAAGGACTTTTCAAAGTCCCTTGTATTTGGGGTGGTGAGGGAGATTCTCTTTGAAGTTTTCAGTAGCCCCAATCACTATTCTAAATTTTCCAAAATACTATCAATTTCAAACCTGACAAGCTCTGGGCATTCTTAGATTGCACTGCAGTAGTTCCTACTGTTTTGGCATGACTTCAAAAGACTGTGCACAATAAATGCTATAGTTTGGATCTTGAGTGGTCCTCAGAGATTGCCTCCCATATTTGCAGAGTGATGCTCTTGGGAGGTGATGGAAGCTTTGAGAGGCAGGGCCTACTGGGAAGTCTTCAGGTTACTAGATGTATGCTCACCAAGGGGACTGGGGACCTCAGCCCCTTCTTCTTCCATTATTTTTTTTGCTTTCCAGCCATGAGGTGAGTAACTTTGATCCATCACATGCTCCCTGCCATGATGTGCTGCCTCACTACAGGCCCCAAAGCAATGGGGCTGACTGACCATGGACTGGAACCTCAGAGACTGCAAGTGGAAACACACCTTTTCTCTTTATAAGTTGATTGTCTCAGGTATTTGCTATCACGACAGAAATCTGACCAGCACAATGGGGTTTATCTGTTTACTGAGACCTGACTTTGAATGGCTGTGAAGCGAGTGAGGAACAACTGCCCAGCAAGAAGCATCTCTCTGACCCCACGGCTCTCACTTCTCAACACGGCTGTGCTCGACCTTCCTCTTGGCATATGTGTAGCAACTCTTACAGAGTGAGAAAGACTTGGGAAAATGGCCTCAAAAATGGCCAAGGTGCTGGTGATGGAAGAAATGACAAATGAAAAGAATTGAAGAAAGTTCTGGGTCTTTGCCAAACAGAAGATCTGGAATAAACTGGAGGGGCATGTTGAATTCAATAGTGGATGTATGGTGAGCAGGTCTCCTAGGAACTCTGTATAGAAGTGACAAAAGGTGCTTGCTTGTTGAACATATTTCATTAGGTAAATTACCTGGTAGTTACGTTCTTAAATATGAGGATTCGGAAAGGCTGTGAGATAGACCTTTTTCATATGCCAAGACATATCTGTGTTCCAACTTACTGTTCTAAGAATACATTTGCATTTGTAATTTTACATGTCTGAGTTTTGGTGATGGTCACCCAAAGCAAGGGAGAGGGTCGCTGGTATAGCACTACTCCCACCCAAGCCCCACTCCCCACCCCAAACTAGCAACCTCCTTTCCCCAAGAGACCTGCCTTATAAGAGGTGCAGATGAGGACCCCCTATCAGCCTCATGGCTGCCCCTGCTCCTGCAGCTTGGATAGAATAATGGCTGATGAGCACAGGTGATAGGTAGGACTGAGTTGGCCCAGTGTGGCCTTCTCCAATCTTTTGACTTGTTTTTGTAACTGTTTCTAGCAGCAGCGATTTGGTTCTGTTTTACTGTATTTCTCAGAACCAGATTCAAGAGGACTTTATCCCCTGCAGATTTATGTGGGTTGTTTCCCTTCCTCACCTCTCTAACCCTCCATTCTAGCCCATCTGCTTGGGAGTTGAGTTGGTATTTACAGCCTGTGGTCTCCTCTCGCTTCACCCTGCCATTCAGCACCTCCATGGACTTCCAATTCTCATGGCCTCTCCCTTCCTGGCCTCTCCCCACAGACTGATAGCAGCAGGTGCTGACGTAAGGGTGGCCATCATAGTACATGTCATGTATTTATTAAGCACATCCTATGGCCCAGGCATCAGCCTGGATCTGGGATACACAGACGAACAAGACAAGGTCCTGCCATCAGGATCTCCCAGTCCTGAGTGCCAAGCTCACACATATGAAACACATTGGCAAAAGTGTCACATCTTAGTGACAGAAATCTATGGGGCCAGGATGAATGGGAAGTCATGCGAGGCTAGGAAATTCACCAAAAGACCAAGGTGGGGAGAAGAAATTCAGTGGAGGAGGACGCTCTGATAAGATGTGCTGGTGGGGGACTCTTGTGAAGGCCTGAAACTACATGTGATCTGTTATGGCCGGTGACGGGGAGACATGGAAGATGTCTCACAGGGTTTGTAGTCCAGAGGGGTAGGTGGCCAGACAGGCTCACAGCTCTCAGAGGCAGGAAGTAGAAGGTGCTAGGAGTTTTCACAAGAGAGAGAGGACTTTGGGTTGGAGGGATCCCCAGAGGCTTCATGGCCTTGATTTTGAAGAACATGTATGGAAAGACCTGGGAAAATAGTCCAGAAAGGAAGAACAGGGTGTGGTGTTCGTGGCTTTCATAAGGACAAGTCCATCACTGGGTGCAGAGTGAGCTCTGTCTCATGGATAAGAGGAGTCCCAAAGAAGCCAGAATGAGAACAGCCTGTGTGTATGTATATATGCGTGTGTTAAAGAGGTGAGGACTGGGATGCACCGTGAGGGGCAGGGAGTGACATTTGAGAGTGCTGAGTCCTAACCCCAAGAGTACTCCTTGAGCTGTAGTCATTGACATGACTACAACATACAGTATGTGGGACATGGAAGAGGCTGAAGGTGAAGCTAACAGGTAAATATGACACATGTTCTTTGGCTAAAAATTTTATTAATGCTTTTGTAGAAACATGCTTCTATATTAAGAAACACACACACAAAAAGAATTAGAATGCATAATACATGTAGATTCCTTTTAGGGCAAAACTTACAAATTCAAAGACATTGCAACTGCCCCCAGAGGCCATTCAGTGTGTTTCATCTCTTGTGGCCATAAGGAAAACCAAGGAAAAGATCTGAGAAGTCCTGACATTCTTGACCAATATAATTTTCCTAGTAACTGTGATGTCCACAGGCAAGAAAGCAGGCCCCGCAAGGGTGTACCATACTCGAAGTGACCCAACTAACAAGCAGCAGAATCAAAATTTGATCCAGGATCTGTGTATAAAGCCCATATTCTTCCTACAACAGCTTACGGAGTTGATGAATGAGGTGTTACTGGCAGGAAGGGAAGTTCAAGAGGTAGGTTGGTGCTAACATGGTAGGTTCTGAGCAACAGGCTGAAAGAAGAGTCACATGCAAAGTGGCATGGTCCACAAGAGTTAGACTCAGAGGAGTTGAAGGTTCCTTGGGACCACCTTTTATCCCCAAGATAAAAATGTGACCTGCATCCAGCACTGTTGATGTTCCTAAAGCCAAAGAAGGAAAGAGGTCTCAGTTCTACTTAGTATTGTTTTGCAGAACACAGAGTTATCAGAATCACAGACCAGACCATTCTTGAACGGAACACTGCGAAACCATGAAGCCACCTGTAACTTTTTCCAAGGTGCCCTTTCCATGACTAGGGGACATTCTGTAGTCCATACAACAGGAGAGAACAGTATTATTGGGTCCGAAAGGAAATCAATGGTGAGTGGGAACCTCTAGGGGCAGTTGCAATTTTCCAGATATTATTTTCCACTTGGAGGTCAGTGAGACAAACATCGTGTTGACATGAAAGCCAAGAGACTGATGTTTTTATAGTAGGAACAAGACCTCCAGAAAGAGCCCCCAAATGGTCACTTTGTGCAAATACAAAGTCAAGCGTTCCTTATGGCTTGGGGTGAATTGCAAGCTGTTCTTTGGACTAGGAGACGGTTGCTATCGATCGCAACTGAATGTGACTGTCTTCTTTCTTTCCTTTTTCTTTCTTTAGGATGCACTGAGAGAGTCTATTGAGAAACCAGCCCACATCTTGGAGATCTTCTGGCCACCTCAAGTACTGCTTCTTCTGTATGAATCCTCTGATTGACTGGTGTTTCATCAACTGGTACTGGGACAGGGACCCAACCACCACCATGATAAGGACACTGCTGAGGTCAGAGAGGCACCTGCTCTGGGCATAACTGAAGGCTTCCAGGCACCACCCGTCCCTAAGGAAGTGTCTGCTCACAAGACAGACGATCTTCCGGCTGCTCCAGATGGCAGCTTGGATGTTGGTGATGTGGTTTTCCCCCGGGACGAAGTCTCTTTCTTCAAAGCACAGGTGAAATCTATTTCGGTCACTGTACTGAGTGTCCAGGTGTTTAAGCAAAGCATTCTGTACCCACTCAAAGTCTTTGCTACTGAAGCATAAATAGGCATCGTATCTGTACCTATCAGATTCTATTCTCTGCGGATGGTCATGGAACAGCAATCTCTGGGCTGTCTTATAACAGATGAAACAAAATCCCCGGAACTTTGTGACTATGAGAACACTCATGAGGAACAGAGTCAAAGTGACAATGAATAAGATGTAAAGAGAAAACTTTAGGGACTTGAAGACTTCCTCTTCATCACAGTCTTCCATGGAAACGGAGTAGAGGGAAACCCCTGAGAGCGAGTTAGGATACATGCAGTTGATGTCTGCAGGAGATCCCAATAGAGTGACGTTGGTTTGATTGAGCCAACTGATAAAGGTGCGGAGTTCACACTCACAGATGAACTCGTTATGAGTTATGTCCAACATGCTAAGGGATGCAAATAAACCAGGATCAGGAGACAGGAGATGGTTTCTGGATATATCCAGGATCTCTAAATTAGCAGGTAAACTGCCAGGAGGGAGAACCGTCAGCCTGTTGGAGTTGAGGCTCAGTCCCCTCAATGCCGTCAGATCGCTAAATACTCCAGGGGGAAGGAAATTAAGATAGTTATTATTCAGATACAGAACCTGGAGTTGGGAGAGCCCCTTAAAAACGTCCCAGCAGAACCCAGTTTCCCAGACAAGTTGCAACATATTTTCTCCAAGGAAAAGGTGTTTTAAGTTTCGATTCCCCGAAGGGGCGTGGCTTGGGCTGCAAGAGGAAAAGCGATTTTGATTTAAAATGAGAGTTTGGAGCTGAGATACCCGGAGAAGTTCGTAGAGGTCAGCCAGATTTTCTAGCTTGTTCTCTGATAAGTGGATGAAGTTGGCTTTAAAGTTAACGTTTGGCAAAGTCACCAGTTTGTTGCCGCCTAAGAAGACTGTAAGTAAGTCTGGAATAAAAGAAATGGTTTTAAGAGCGTTGTCCCTGAGATCTAAGGTATGCAATTCTTTTAGGAATCTGAAGGTCTGGTCCTGAATTATTCCAATGTGATTCTTTTGGAGATCAATGTAGGCTACGCTACGTAGCCCCTCGAAGTTGGAATTATAAAGTTCCCCCAGAAGGTTGTATGATATATTGAGTATTTGAAGGTTCTCAAGTCCGTAAAAGGCTTTCTCCGAAATCCTGTTTATCTTGTTGTGGGAAAGGTTCAGAACTTTCAAGTCCTTGAGTGTCTTAAAGAGTCGGGGGTTCAAGGAGAAGATGTACCCATGGGACAGATCCAGGCGTTCTACTGAGCTTCTCTCCAGGCTGGTAAATATGTTCTCGTCGGGGTCTTTGAGGTTTTGGAAGCCAAACCCAGAACCCATAATATGGTAGGTGAGAATCAAAGAGGAAATCTGGCTTCCCCTGATGGCGTTGCTGAAGTTTCCTGTGATAGCCACAGTCCAGCCGTTATGAGAAACATCAAGGGTTTCTAGCCGTATATTTCTGAATGGGTTCATGCATTTCTCCCAGTCCACAGAGACTCTGATGTACAGGTGGGTTGCTTTGAGTTTGAAAAGAGACAGCATCTTCCCTTGGAGTGGCTTGAGCTCCTCTTCACATAAGATGGATATCTGATTGAAGGAAAAATCTATGGACTTTAAGGAATTCAGCTCCTGAAACGAAGGATGAAGGTAAAGGCTCCCAATTTGATTATAGGACAGGTCTAAGCGAATTAAAGAAGTTAAATTTCTGAAATAACCATCTCGTAGTACAACATCAGAGAGACCACAGGCAAACAGTCTCAGTTCAAAGAGATGGAACAGTCCCTGGAAAGCATCTGGATGTAAGAAGTCGATCTGACTTTTACCCAGATCCAAGATCCTAAGATTGGGCAGGTTTCTGAAGGCCTCTTTGTAGATAGACAAGGGAGTAAACTGGCTCCCCATCTCTAGCAGTTGGAGCTGCTCTAGGAGGGGGAAGGACGTGGCAGTGACTGTCCTGATGTAGTTGAAGCTTAGCAGGAGCTTCTCTGTGGTGTTGAGGACCGGGGGAATCTCCGTGAGATTGCAGAAACGAAATAAGGTTAACCGACCATCAGAGGAGCAGGAAGGGATTCCGAACACAGGACTCACCATGAGCAACACTCCTAAGAGAAGGTCAAGGTGATCTGCCATGATCCTATGGGGAAAAAGGAGAATTAAAACACAGCATCTCAGCTTGAGGCACTGTAGTAGATCCTCAGAACTTGGGGGGTCTCCTCTAAGATGTGCCTGCTCCTGTGGACCCCTTTCTTCATGTGATGCCAGAATGTGTCCCTGGTTGATACCGCCTGCTGTGGATGAAGCTGTTCTCTTTATCTTTCTATCAGACACTTAATATTGCCCTTCCTCCATACTAGGCACTATTCTAGGTATTCACTTAGGTTGGGATGTAGCTCAGAGGGGGCCATGCTTGTCTGGCAGGTGCAAAACCCCGAGTTAGACCCCCAACATCACAAAACAAAGTAACAGAAACAAACTTCACCTGGTCTTTTTAACAGTTCATTCATTTTTTCATTCATTCATTCCAGATGTGCTGAGGGAAGTTGGAGAAAAGTTGTTTGCATCAGCCAGGGAGTCCATTTCTAGCCCACAAAAGGCTCAGCTGATGGATGGAAAATAAATCCACTCATCTTTCCACCCTGACCTGTCCTGCCTTCTAGCCGGTCTCATGACCTGAGCTGATTCCATGCACAGCACATCTCATACAGACATTGGGCATGTCATGGTTTGGGTATGAGGTGTCCTTCCAAAGCTCCTGGGAGCTTGTGACCAAATAGGTCCATCCTAGTGTGCATGGACTGACTGGGTGGTAGCTGTAGGCAGGTGGGATGTGGCTGGAGGAGGTGGGTCACTGGGGGTATGCCTAGAAAAGTTTATCTTCCCCTCTTTCCCTCTCTCTGCTTCCGGGTCCCCACATCCTGAACACTTTCCCTCTGCCACAGTCTTTTGCCATGATGTGCTACCTCCATTTGCACCCAGAGCAACAGAGTCGGGTCACCACAGAATAAATCTCTGAAACCATGAGCCAAAATAAAACTTTCCCTCCTGTAAGTGGTTCTTGTCAGATATTTTGGTCACAGGGTGAAAAGCAGACAAACACAGTTACTTTATATCATCTCTGCAAAGAGTCAGATCTGGTCAGTTCAATAAAAATTATTAAGCACCTACTGCATGCTTAGCATTTGTGACTGTCCAATAATTCATAAAACCCAATCCAGTTGCTTAAGTCCACTGGGGGAGTTCTCCAGCCATCGGGTTGAGTGTTTGCTTAGCCTGGGTAGCATCAGTAAAAGTGCTCAGTAATGTGTCTGGTTTATGTTCCGCCTCTTGTGCTGGGTATGATGAGAAGTACAGAGGAGATTCACAAGCCTCCTCCTTCTTTGGTGCCTGGAACATATTCAATTTGCTCTCAGTGTAACAAAAGCCCTGTGATGGAGGGTGCTGTGGTTTGGAAGTGTTAAACGCTTGGTTATCAGCCTGTGGTGCAATTGGGAGGTAATGGGACCTTTAAGAAGTAGAGCCTAGAGGGAGAAAGTTAGGTCATTGTGGGGGCATGCCCTTGAAAGGGATTGTGGAACCCTGGGCCCTTCTTCGGACTCCCATTTGCTTCCTGACCATCAGGAGGTGAGCAGCCTCCTCTGTCCTGTACTCCCTGCCATGATGCTACCACATGTCCAGAGAGACAGGGCCAAGAGATCATGGATTAAATTCTCTGAAACTGAGTCAAAATAAATCTTTCCTCTCTATAAGTTGTTTACTCAGGTAATTTGTCACCATGATGAAAAGCTGACTAATACATCTGCAAAGAGTTATGCACTCAGAGGGCAAGAAAATGAAGGGGAAAATAAAATAAATAAATAGGAAGGAAGCAAAGTTTATAAAAAGCAGAAATCCCACAAAATACCATCAGGGGCAACAGTTTTGACTTTAAAATAGATTAAGGCCAGAATAGTCATGGAGCTATAGTGGGCACTGAACCCCACTTGAATGGGGTTTTGCTTCCTGCTGGGAATGATTTGTGGCGGGGTTTCCAAAGAACCTGTGAATCTATGGCACAAAAAATATAGTAGATCAGAAGCAGGCCTTCACTCCTGGGCATCCCAAAATATCAAAATGAGGCATTTAATGGTTATTGGGAGAAACTTGGTGAGAATATTTATCATCACTCTTAATTTTCCTGCCATCTCTGCAAATGACCATATTATTTCCACCCAGAGACACAGGAAGACATCAACAGAATCACCCTCCTTCTCTTAAATATCACCCCACATCAGTTCATTTTCAAATTCTGTAGGCTCCTCCTCCCAAGCTTATCCACTCCTCCATTCGGAGACTCCTTTCTTGCCTCTATTATTTCTAGTCTTTCCAAACTCCAAACAAAAATCTGAATAAAGTAATGAAGAGATGTGAAGAAGTCTTACATTCAAGGATGAGAGAGCATATAGCACCATGGTCCTAGGGGTTCCAGGCATATGGGCTTCTCATCTGTCATTCTGAACTCTTCCTGACCTCAGGGCCTTTGCATAAGCTGCTTCCTCTACATGAATCTCCTCTCTGCTCTTGGAATGGCTGGATCTCACATCAACATTTCCCCACAGAGCTTTCCCTCACACTCACTATTTGAAATAACTCCTCTACTCTCTCTTGAAAATGACCTTGTGTTTTCCCATCAAAGCTATTATCATAAATACTTAATTTTCTAGCTGTTTGGGTTTTTTTTGTTTTGTTTTGTTTTTGCTTATTGTCCATCCCTCCTGCTAGCAAGCATTTTGAAAGATGAATGGTGGGAAAGGGAGAGGGGAAGAGAGGGGATAGAAATGGGGGAAGTAAAGCAACTGCATTTTATCTATAGAAGAGCAGTGGTTCTTAATGGGGACAGCTGTCCCTAGAGAGCATGGTGTAAACCTGCAGGCCTATGTGGTATTCACAATGATGGGGCCATTCATACCCCCAGCAGGTGGAGTCCTGCAGCACACAGAACCAGCCAGTATCCACACAGCTGTAGGGGTGTCCCTGAAGGTGAGAACCTTCCTCAAATTATCTCAGAACCCAACTTTTACATGCCAACAAACACTTTGTAAAGTGTCATTCACCATTTCAGAAAATCTCCTCACAATTGCGTGGCTTCCCCGGGGAATCAGGACCAACACCCTACTCGGTCTCCACCTGAGTGCCTTCACAGTGACTGTGTTTATGTGTTTATGCATATTTATTTGCCCTTCATTTCAAAATGTCAAGTGCAAGAAAAAAAAGTTTGAGAAGAGCCAGTTGCATATTACTACTTCTCTTAAATACAAACTCATTTTCTATAATAAGTTAGGCAAGATTATCCTACTCACTCCTTTTTTCTTCTAGTGTAGCAGTGGCCCAGAGTTCACATGTAGAAATACATATTAATTCATTATTACGTTCCCTTCTATTTCTTTCTTTTTATATCCCCAGTTAGGACATTATATTAACTTCTTTAAAATGATGTATGTAGGTAGTTTATGGTATAGCTATAAATTTCATTTCAACATTCTATAAGGGGTCATTTCAAATATTTTTTATAAAGAAATGATCTTGGTCTGACATCACAGAAGCCCAGGGATGTAAAGCTTCCAGCTCTTTCTTTCCATGTTCGTTCCAGGTACCCTGGTGGCTAAAACCAGGAATTCTTTGACTTATTCTTTCTACCTGTGATTGTTTCTTTTGCAGGTGATCAGATTAGGTGATAGACACAAAGTAGCCTTCCCTCCCTCCCTCCCTTCTTTTCTTTCTTTAATACCAAGGATTGAACCCAGAGGCATTTAACCACTGAGCCATCCCTTTTTATTTTTTTTATTCTGAGACAGGGTCTTACTAAATAGCTGAGGCTGGTTTTGAACGTGTGATCCTCCTGCCTCAGCCTCCTGAGCCACTGGGATCACAGGTGTGAGCCACCATGCCTGGCTATATTAGCATTTCTTAATGAATTTCTTGTGGCTTTGAATGGGAACTAATGATCTTGTATCTATAGATAATACACAAAATGGAAAATGGAATAAAAGTTCCAAGTGATCTTAATAGTCAATATGAAGAATCACTGAAAGAAAATAGAAATCAATCAGAACATATAAGGGTACAGCAGAACCCCCAGGGGCAGACACCCTCCTGTCTCCCTTGAAGGTTTGGGACCCTCATTCTCAGGCATCATGGGGGGTTTTACTGTCTTTCCACTGTACCTGATGTCTTCAATTTTATACTTATCATTTATATCCTGCATATTTTCCAAAAGCATAAATAATACCAAATATAAATTATGATGGATAAAGACTAAAAAGGGCAGACTAACATCTACAGAAAAAGAGACGGATTTGTCAAGGGATAAGACGGAAGGCAGGTACTGCAAGGGCCTCTGAATCCAGTTCCAAGGGTCCTGGTGTGCACATGTTGGGGCTCTGATTCCAGAAGCTGACAGAGTCTCAGAAGGCACAGATCAAGGGATGGGGGGTAGGAACACAATCCCTTATTTAGTGGTACTCAGGGTGAAGATTCTGATAATGCACTTCAGAGGAGACAAGAACAAGGGGGAAATCAGGCCTTGTGACCCAAAGACAAAAATGAAAAATCATGGAAAACAATCACATTTAGATTGAGTTTCATGTAAGCTTTTTCACATCCTCTGGTAGGAAGTGGATTCTAGCATGTCCTTCAAGCCATGAGAATGTCAGTCTCATTGCCCACACCTGAATGCTATGGTGAGACACTGCTCGGCAGGAGACAATGGATTGTAATTCTCCATGTTTTAAGGTCATGGGCCCCTTTGAGAGCCTGCTGACAGCTTTAAGTCCTTGTCCTCCAAAATTGCACATTTATATCACAAACCAAATTTTGCACCCAGGTTTAGACAGTTCACTGATCTTCAGAGGCCTACCCATTTCAATGTCACATTGATAACCTTTACCATATATAAAAATAACCTTTACCATATATACAAATAAACCAATGGTTTATTTTCTAGAATGGGTTGGAAAAAAGTTTCTGGGAAGGGAGAGATGGTAAATATTTTAGGCTTTGCAGTCCAAACACAGACCACAGTTTGCTGACCTCTGTTCTAAGAAGAAAAGAGCACAGAACCTTTGATTTCACAAATGAGGATTTTAAGTGACTTAAGATAAACACGTTCTGATGTTGAACTACTGGTATTTGCAGAAAAGAGCCAGCGTAGTCCCCAAGTAGCTGTCAGTTTTGTAGCTGCTGCTTTATCCAAACATCAAAATGAATTCTCATCTTATGTAGCCAGACAGAGGAATCCCTACAGAGACACAGGAGTGAGAACACCAGCTTAGGATAAGAAAGTTAAATTTTTAGGTTTTTTTTTTTATTTATGGATGGGTCAATGCTGGCCCCCAAGCATATATACCAAACTAGGAGACTTGACCTTGAATCTGCTGGTAACAATGACAAAAAGACAACAGATATTTCAAGACACTGAATTTTCAAATCCATAATAAGACAGCTAAAATTAAAGTTATTAAGTAAGGTGGATAAAGCCAGCTGAACAAGTATTTCAAAGAAAATTGTTTGAGCTTATGTTGTATTGCAAAAATTTCATGCTTACCTATTTCCTTATGAAATATAGAAAGGCATGAAATAACTACATTTTGACCTCTGAATCAGATCTCTATGGGTCCAATGCCTGAACAGGTGGGCAGAATAGTCAGGTGAGCTGAACTGAGGGGTCTGGAGAGATGGTTTGTGCAGAAAAAGGTAGGAGGAAGGGTCACACAAGTAGATATTCTGGAATGGGAGCCAGAAGCTAAAATGGGTGGAAGTAAATTTCAACTGAGCACCAAAATAGGGCTCAGAAGATGAGAAAAAAACAGTGAAGTTGATTCAGACTCAGTCAGACCTAAGAAAGATGAGAGTCCAAGAATGGAATCGATACAGCCAGAGGGGCTTGGCACATAGGGAATCCAAGAGGTACCAAGAGACCTGAAACCCCTAAATCCCCAAACCCTAAGTGTGGAAGGGAGCAAGACAGGTGTGAGCAGTGGTGTAGGACCCAGAAGCAGCCTGGGAGCTGTGGCCACTTGCTTCTCCCCAGTACGTGTGGTGGGCACCAAAGAGCCAGAAGAGCTTTGTAGCCATCAGGGTAGTTCGCCATCTGGTGGTTGTCAGGAGTAGAAAGAGAAAAGGAAGGGATGGGGAATAAAATTCTCTAGAAGGTGGGGTGCTCCTACATCATTATTAGACGTCTGATAAGAAGCAGCTATAGAAATCAGTATGGAGGATCCCCAAAAGACTAGGAATGAAAGCACCATATGACCCAGCTATCTCACTCCTTAGTATTGATCCAGAAGAATTAAGTCATCATACATTTAGAGATACATGAATAACCATGTTTATAGCTGTACATTTCACAATCACCAAGGGATGGAACCAGCCTAGGTGTCCATAAGCAGATGAATGGATAAAAAAACATGGTACATATACACAATTGAATATTACTCAGCCATAAAAAGAACAACTTGATAACATTTTCCAATAAATGGATGGATCTGGAGACTATCACACTAAGTTAAATAAGCCAATTTCCAAAAAACCAAAGGTTGAATTGTTTTCTTTGATATGTGGAAAGTAACTCCCAATGTAGAGGAGAGGGAGAATAAAAATTCAGTGGAGTAGATAAAGGGGAATGAAGGGAAGGGAGGGGTATGGGAAAAGGAAAGACAGTGGAATGAATCTTACATAACTTTCCCATGTACATTTATGAATATACCACAGTGAATCTCATCATCGTCCACATTCACAAGAAATTAATTAAAAAAAACCACAAGTAAATGGACAAAAGATCAATAGAGGGAAGGGAGCAGGGGTTGAGGTAAGGAGAAAGAGAGGTACTGGGGATTGAATGAAAACAAGACATAGTTCATGCTTTTATAATTATGTCAAAATGGATTCTACTGACATGTGTAACTAAAAAGAACTAATTTTATAAAGAAAATGTGGTGTAGATAAATATGCATACACACACACAAAATTGTATTTTACTCAGCCATAAAGCAGAACAAAATTATATAATTTACAAGAAGATGTATGGTACTGCAGAGTGTCATGTTAAATAAAGTAAGCCAGACTCAAGAAAGTGAAGGTGTTGTATGTTTTCTCTCATATGTGAAGGGAAAAAAAGTGATGTTATAAAAACAGAATGGAAACCATTAGGATATATAAAGGGGGCCAGGAGAAGGAGGAATGGAGGATAAGTGAGGTACTGGGGAATGAAATTGATCAAATTATGTTCTGAGCATGTATGAATATGCCACAGTGAATCCCACTACTATGTCTCACTATTATGCATCAGCACGCTTTCAAAGACACATGTAAAATTTATTTCTGTGGTTAGTTCTATAAGTAGTATATACTGTACTTCTTAGAAGTCACTGCACTGTGTAAAATCACACAATAATAACCACATGGCTTATGGGAAAAAAATGGGACTATAGCACAACACTAAAAAACTTCATTAGTGGCACATTAAAAAACAAAAGACAAGACCCAAATAAAAACAGTAACACCATATTAACTAAGTTAAATGGTTAAGAAATACATCAATAATAGTATAGATATGGCACTTGACTTTGAAAAAGATGTGAAGTTTGTTTGTGGAAGCAGGCGTCAGGAGGATTATAATTTATTAAGTTATTATGAAGTGGTGGAAAGAGGAGAGATATTTGGTATCCAAGGGAAACCCTGGATATGGATGCAAGGGACACAAAATACAATGGAGAACTCATGTAACTGCCAGACTGTGGGGTATATTTTGTGTATTCTTAGATCAGCTTGGTGGTTTTCTGCTGTTACATGTAAGAAACTGTTCATAAGCAAATGCAAAATTCACATTCTCTAATCACAGGTTGTCTTTTGACATTGTTGGTTTTCATTTGGATGCTGGGGATGGAACCTAGGGCCTTGTGCATGCGAGGCAAGCACTCTACCATGAATTATTGGTACATTAGGGTACTGTTCCCATCAGCAGAAGAGAAGCAGATCCTGTAAGTGATCCCACCCCATGCTGGGTGATACAGATGCGGGAACACATGGGATTGATTTGGGGATCAGCCTAGGAACCAGTGCAGATTTGCCCTTCGGGGCTCAGAGGCTTAGACAGAATGTGTCCCTTCTTGTAGCCTCAATGTTCTCATGTTTCCCTGAGGCCGAACAAGATTAGTGGCTCTCAGCCCTGGCTACACATTAGAATTACTTGCAGAGTCTCGAGACCAGTGAAGCCCAGGCTCCCCCAGACCCATTCACTGAGACTCAAGATTGGGGTGCTGTCAAAAATCTGTACTCTTAGCAAGTGTGTGAATTTTATACCAACTCAAATTTGAGACACACCAGTGTAAAGCAATGATTCTCCAATGTGTCTATACCTTGGAATCACCAGGGGACTTTAAAAACATACAGGTGCCTTAATCCCATCTGAGGAAGGCTGGTCTCGTTGGTTTCCAGGTAACTCCAATCACAGGAAGTCCGATTACCCTGTCCTCCGGGTGCGGCCCTGACTGTGCTTGAAAAACACTACTGACTCAAAAATTAAACACAGAATTTCCACATGACTCAGCAATTCCACTTCTGGGTAAACACCCCAAAGAATTGAAAGCCGAAACCCAAACAGATATTTATACACCATGTTCATGCCGTATGATTCACAATAGCCCCAAGGTGGAAACAATACAAAGGTCCATCCAGGATAAGTCAACAAAATTGGGGGCTTATATAAGAAAATAGGATCCAGCCTTAAGAGGGACTAAAATTCTGACAACATAGACGAGCTTTGAAGATGTTATGCTAAGTGTAATGAACCAGGCACAAGAGAAAATATAATGTATGATTTCACTTAAGTAGAATTCTCTTTTTTTTTCTCCTCCATCCTTTTTTTTTTTTTTTTGGAACTGGGGGTAAAATTTGGGACTTTGAGCATGCAAATATGTGCTATACCACTGAGCTACACCACTTAACCTGTATGAGGTTTCTAGAATGGACAAATTCACAGATACAGAAAGTAGACTGAGGTTGCCAGGGGCTGGCAGGAGGCGGGAGATGGGGTGTGATTGTTTCAGTTTGGGACCATGAACAATTTGATAGATGACAGTGGATGTACTTAATGCCCCTGAACACTTCAAAATGGTTAAAATGATAAAGTCTATGCTATACATATTTTTGCACAATGAAAAAATTAAATTAAGCCAAACCCACTACTGATGCCAAACCTGATTCCTGGATATTTAGGTTGCTTGGGTCTGGCAGGAACTGAAAATTGCATTTTATAGCCATATCCCAGGTACTTTGATGCAAGCAGTTCTCAGGATGCCCTTCAGCTCAGAAACCCCGTGATTCTTGGAGAGGAAGAAGGGCTGATAAGAAATTTAGAGGGCTGTTGAGTATTGGGTTTGGATTACTAAGCCTAGAATAATGTGTATCTAGGGTTTTGAGGGGGAGAAAACAGGAACAGCACAATCAATGCAGGCCTCAAGATTCCTGCCAGCCACTGTTAATTAAGATAATAAGACCAGAGGGAGAAGGGTCAGTCTCTCTTTCATTTGAAGTGAATCCATTTTGCTTTAATCCCAGCCATTAGTGCAGCAGGTTCCCCTTCTTCCCTTAATTGCCTGAACAACAGAGCTGCTCGCCTAAGCTTCCTGAGGTACGGACCATGGTGAATCAACAGCAAACATACATAGCCTACATTTTGGGGGTTCCCTGCTCCCTGGATACCACAGTTGACCTGTGAATGCCTTGGGCTGAGCCAGAGCTGCTCCTATGCTCATGTAATGCTTGATCCCTAACAAATAATACCAGGAATAGGATCCTCAGCAGGGCCTCGTGTCTGAACTGGTCCCAGGCTAGCTGTGGTCATGTGGTAAGCTACAGAGAAATGTCTCTTCTGGCAGGTACCAGGTCAACCTCGGGCACCACCAGAGCACCAAGCTTAGAGGACTCGATATCTGAGAAAGATTTTGTAGATTTCCAAATGGGGACCTGGGAGAGTTCCTGCAAAGTTCACATAACAATAAAAAATCCTGGACTAATTCCTCATGTGGGTATGGAATGCAGGTTTAGCCTTGAGAAGGCTGAAGGGCAGTGGACCAGGGGAAATCTCTCATGGCAAGTACCTTCTCTAGATGCACCATAATAAAGCCTCCCACTGAACAAGCCAACAGGTTGGAACAAGTCCAAAACCTTATTAGGGCCCCAGTCCCTCCAGCCTCTGACTCTAATTTCATTAAAACAGCTGGGTGACTGCATGCCCTTAGCTCAGATTTGCTCCCCAGGTACAATTCTAGCTTCTGCCACTAACCACCATGGTTTCAAGACTGTACTGATGTGACTTTGTTTTCATGCAACACCACCTCCGTTTATCCTACAGGGACTCTTCCTGGTCTGAGTTATGTCACTCACTGCACTAGATACTGGGCACCCTTGCCCACCAGGAGTGTACAGTCTCTATAGGTTGTGGAATAGTGATGCCTACAGTGTGTTCCCCCCGCCAGCAGCAAGAGCATCTAGAGAGCAACACAAATGCTTGGATTTCACCCCAACCCCCTGCATCAGAAGCTTTGGGATTGGGGCCTGGCACTGTGATTTTGATGCATGCTCACATCTGAGAACTGCTAGGCTAGAGTCTGGAGGGAAGACGGAATTGTACAGTCGGCCCTCTGTGTCCTCCAGCTCCGCATTAGTGGATTCCACCAACCGTAGACCAAAAACATTTTGGGGAAAAAAACCAGCACCTACACTGACTATGTTCAGATGGTTTTCTTATTGTCATTCCCTAAATAATATAACAACTCTTTACACAGCACTGGCAATATATCAGGCATTTTGATTAATACGAGATTATTTGAAGTATGTGGGAGGTGTCTGTAGGTTATATGCAAATACTACACTGTTTTATACAAGACACTTGGGCATCTGATGTGTTTGGCTTCGGTGGGTGGTCCTGGAACCAACTGCCTGTGGATATGGAGTGAAGACTGAATGCTAATCACTGTAATATCATGCCGTGGGAAGCTTTAGATTCCTCTTATCATTGTAGACAACATTTTACAAATGAGGAGACTGAGGCCCAGAGAAGTTAAGCAACTTACTAAGAGCACACAGTTTCATCTGCTGTGCATCACCCTCTATACCTAACGTCCTCCTGTATGGCAGTACAAGCTGTTTTGTGCAGTGGTCCTGCCTCAGCCCACCTCACAGTCATCGTCTGCTCATCTTGTGATTGAATCCTTTAATCAGAAAACACTCTGGCCCTGGCTCCCAGCAGGTCACCCTCTCAGCCCTTGTCCTCTTCAATTTCCATACAAAGGTCCATTTTATCTCTATATAGTTTCTTGTTGGCATGGTTCCTCCTTCGAAACATTGAGATCTCTCAACACAGCCGTCTCCTCTCAGCTCTCTCATGTCTTTATTTGAATTATGGCACCTTCCTGATGGCCTTAGAACTTCCCTGGAGTGGGAGCAGTGGCACATATCTGTAATCTCAGCACCTGGGGAGGCTGAGGCAGGAGGATCGCAAGCTCAAAGCCAGCCTCAGCAACTTAGTGAGGCCCTAAGCAACTCAGTGAGATCCTGTCTCTAAATTAAAAACAAAAAGCGCTGGAGATGTGGCTCAGTGGTTCATCCCCTCTGGGTTCGTGGTACAAAACCAAAAACTACAAAAGAAAAGAAGAAACAAGTGCCCAGGACCCTACGTGGATGGAGGTTGAGTTCTGGCAGTAAGATCCATATGACGAGTGTCGGTGCCCTCACAAAAGTGCAGTGCTCAAGTGTGCCTTCCACACAACTTCAGCAAGCCTCTTCTTTCTCTCACTCCCTCAGGAGTGATTCCACACTGTCAGCCCATCCCGTGTTGCCTCTCCCAGAAGCAGCTGGCTTTGCCTCCTAGGTCTAGTATAGTAGCCCACGGAGGCCCAGCTCCACCAGCTCCTGACTGGGAGGGAGCGTGCTGCTGCCCTCTACTGGCCACTAGTATGGCTGACTGTGTTGGGACAGCAATGCCGGCTAGAGAGCTCTGTGGCAGTCCTGGGGCAGCACCCTGCAACCCCACTGGGAGGGGCACTCAAGTCAAGCAGAGGGAGCTGGGCCTCCGCACTTCACACTAAGGTTAATATGGTGAGAGAGGGCGGCTCACTCATGCAAACCTGAATGCAAAAGGCGCTCACCCCATGCCTGGGGAAAGGCCACTTCATGCAAGCAAAATGGAAAGCACGCTCCACACCCAAACTTAGACCCATCACACCCGAGCAGCGGCAAGCGTTAGCATCTTCTGTGAGCACCAAGGACGAGCACAGCAGGGTAAAAGTCTGGCGACTGCCTACAGTTCTATAAACAGGACTCGGAGATCAGCACATTAAGTTTCTGGGCACTGGAGCACGCTCAGGAGAATGGCTGATTTATTTACTGACGCTAGCTGGTCTCATTAGGTTCTGTTTGCATCTCTAAGTGTTTACGATGATTCTATAACACAAAACATGACTATTAAGTCTAGCCCAGTGAGAAATGTCCCTTTTATGTTTAGTCTTTGTTCCATGAGCACTGGGAGAGGGTGGGGAGACATGCTGTCTCCCCACCCTCTGTCCAAGCCGAATTCCCTCCCAGAGTTGGTAGAAACTGGAAACCCTGTCAGGATGCATGTGACCTTGCTGTAGTGAACGAACACAGTGTAGGGTTCCCTGAGCTGCAGACCATCCACTAAATCGCTTCTAGAAATTTGTCTACAATTGTCATCAAACTCCCCGGCTTCTATTGAGAGTCCCACCTGTGTCCCTGTGTGTAAATTAGAATGCTTTTGCTTGTTCTGTTTGGTTTGCTGCCATCACTAGCACTCGGAAGGTGTAATGTTGGCAAATATCTGCTAAATGAATAAATTTGTTTGTGTTTTGCCTGGGGGTGGGGGGTGGGGGGCCTCCCTTCCTCTTCCTGGACCTGCAGAGATGGCTGCCCAGGTGCTGAGAGCTGTGTGCTGGTTCTCTGGGTCCCCTGGATGGACTAATCTGGGCCCATTCAGGGCAGCCCCATCTCACTTGGACCATCACTTGGAGGGATTACCTGTTTGTATCATATCATCTGCTTCTGAGAGTGAGCTTGTTCTTGCTTCCTCCCTTGAACACACCCTGAGATATCCTTTTCTGCGTCTGCAGCATTTCCCCTAAATGCATAGCGTATACACTACAACCTTTCCGAATCCCTTTGAACTGGCCAAACACTGCCTCGAACTCATTGTTGGTCATAGACCCTTGTTTCTGTCTTCAGTACATATATCCTTAAAATCAAATAAGTGGCTTCCCTAAGTCCCCACAGGAAGAAGCTTCAAGGATGGCATCAATGCAGTTGGTGGCCAATGCTGTGAATTTCACCTCCGGGTATCTCTGGCAGTGATTCCCCTGCCTTACCATTCTGCTGCCAGGCCCCAGTGTCTCCTGCCTGGACCACTAAAGCAGCCACCTCCCAGAGTGATAGGGTTTGGATCTTGAATGTTCCCCAAAGGCCCCTATATTGAAGGTTTGGTTTCCAGCCCATGGCACTGTTGGGAGGTGGTGGAATCTTTAAGAGATGGGGTTTAGCAGGAGAAAGTTAGATCCCTGAAGGGGATATTGAGATCCCAGCAATTTCCTGTCTTTCTCTTTTCCTCCCAGTTACCATGAGTTGAAAACTTCTCCATTACCGTGCACTTTTGCCATGATGTGCTGCCTCACCACAGGCCCAAAGCAATTCGGCCAATCAACCATGGGCTGAAATCTCAAAAACTGTATGCCAAAGAAAACTTTTTTTTATTAAATTCATTGTCTCAGGTATTTTGTGACAGTCACAGACTGACTAACATCATGTGTAACTCTGACATACGCATCCCTCCCTGAGGGAGCTTCCCAGAACACAACTCCTACCAGAAAAGTCTCCCCTGGCTCTTTAGGCTCTCAAAATTAGAACTCTGCAGAATTACTTTGGGGTCCTCCTCCTGCAACCATACCCTAAATCTGGAATAGTTACTTAGAGGAGATACTTAGGGCCTGCACTCTCATTTTACAGAGGGAGAAACTCAACCCAGCCTACCTTCCTGGCGGTGTCTAGACTGCCTTCCCGTTGCTGCCTTGTTTCCCAGATATAATTTGCCATTCTCAGAATTTGACCTCCACCCTGACTTCTCTGCTTGGGCTGGTCTCTGGGCTTGGAATGCCTATGCATGCCTCATCAACTCATCCCATCCCAACATTCCTTGCAAGGGCTGCCTCTGAGGCCGGGTCTTCCACAAAACAGCCCTCCCATTTCTCCAGGCATTCTTTGTCTCTGGCCCTTGATATTCTGATTACATCTCCACCACAGCATTTTTATTACATTATGCCTTTCCCACTAGATTGTAAATCTAGAGGGCAGGAACTCAATTTTATTCACGTGGGATCCCCTGCAGTACTTGGCACAACTTAAGCACCCCAGCAATTTTTTTCCCATTTATATTTTGAAGAAGACGTGTTTTCATCAGAAGCACTTACCGCCTCATCCTAGCATGAGGCACTTCTAAGTTCTTTTCATTCTAGAGGCAGAGGGTCCCCACGTTGTTTCAAGGCTTCAGTTCTTGATTCTGTAGGAATCTCGTCACTCTGATGGTGTGTGTGCAGGTGGGGTGGGGGGAGAATGAATCAGGAGAAAGAGCTTTTGTTTTCCTAAGAGAGAACAGGAAAGCTAATTAAGAGGAAGAAACAGAAAACATTACGCAGGTGGTTTTCTGTGTCATACAGCGATTTTCTTTTTAGGTGTGATTCTATTAAATGGAATGTTTATCAGAGAAGATCAAGACCATTTTGTAAATCGAGGCGCATAGGACATCAGGGTGGAAGGGATTTTGAAAAATCTCTGGCCCAGCCTCTCGTTCAGAAGGTGGATGTCTGAGTCACTCAGCCCAATGGGTATCTTTCTTTCCTATAACTCCAGGGAGGGGAAAAATTTCACTGTGATGATGGGGAAGTTTCCCCCCAGGACCCAGAAGTCTCTTTCGTGACATTTCTGTGGTCGTTTGATTTCTGAGGATCAAGCAAAAGGACAAGACAATTCCACCATCTCTACTCTCCAGTGAGCAGAGAACTTGCTGACGAAAGGATCTTGTGAGTTTCTGGGGGAACATAGAGCTAAGGTCACCATCAGAGCTTGACATTTCTAAGCAGTAGGACTAGGTAAATCACAGTGCTGTTAGGAGACACTGTGCAATTATTGGGTCTCAGATTTAGGACGAGAGTGTCCTGAGAGTTGAAGATTTGAACAGTTTTGCTTTTCATCATTTTATAGATGACTTAAATGGATACTCAACAGGGTTAAGCTCATGCATAAGGTCTCACGTCTATTAAATCACGGAGCTAGGATTTGAATCCAGTTGAAATCTTGTCATTGTGATTTTTTAAACAAAGTCAAAATTAAATCTACTGCAAAAACATGCAGAGCCTCAATGGATGCTTTGCAGGAGAATCCCCTAGAGATCTTGTTGAAATGGAAATGTTGATCCATCAGCTTTGGGTGGGGCCACAGAGCCTGCATTTCTAACAAGCTCCTGGATGGTGATCACGCTGCTGCTCCACTGACCACAGAGTGGGGAGGACCTTAAGAGATGTGCTATCAAGAGATGTGCTATCGGTCTAGGTGCTTACTGCTTTCCTGCCCACTTGGGCTGCCTCATGCTGCCTAATCAATTTTGAGAAGAACTCTTCACTCCCCATCTCTTCTCATCCCCGAAGAGTGAAGCATCAGATAATACCTCCAAGAGGACTCATTTGGGCTTTTAGAAGACGGGGAGCCAGAAGAGTCCCACAATTTTACTAGGAGCTAAGAAAACAGGAGGGTTTGGGGTCAATTTCTCTGGTTCAGGAGAAACACTTCTCCTGGAGACCAGCAGGGGGCGCACAGAGGGCAGAATCAGGGTGGGAGAGACTGGGCTGGGCCCTCTGGGAGGCTTATATTGCTTGCATAATGAGGTGAGTTTGGAGATTAAAATGACAACTAAGCTAGTAGCTGGATTCAGATCCTAGCTCCAACATGGAACAGATGTGTGAGCTTGAGCAAGTGCTGAAACCCTCTGTGCATCAGTCTAAATCATCTGTAAAATAATAGTTTCTCCTTCCTCCAGCAATATCAAGAGCAGGCTACTGAGGACCCTCCAGTGTCCAAACCAGAGAACTCAATTATCCACGTAATCCTCTAATATTTCTTACTTGCTTAAGTAGAAAGCCATCATTTATGCACCTACCCCTCAGCAGAAAGGCATTCCTTTTAAAACCACTGAAGGGGAACAGTGCGAGAAGGAAGTGGGTTTCTTAACATGCTAGGGTGATTTGGTGTTTTTCTTTTGAGTACTCATGGGAAATTATGTATCAGCTTCCTCTGTTTTCTTTAATATCATCTCATGGTGGTCCCCAACACCATAAAACAACAAAAACAGCAGCCACCAAGGGAGTGATAATCTGGAAACAGTATGTTGAGAACTGAAATGGGTTAGGCACAGGGTGGCTTCCCTTTTGTCTGCTTATTATAAACTCATTAGCACAGTTTTAAAGGCATCTGATTAAAATAAATAATTTCATCTGGATGATTTTTGAAAAGTGAACAACTCGCATAACACATCCAAAATCCTCAGGGAGAAAGAGCTCACCTAGGAATTGAGCATTCTTACCTTTCTCCCCGTTCAGTCTGTGCTCATATTCTCAATTAGAAAATTAACATGGCAGGCTCTGACAGCCTCCCTGAATGCAACTCAGCTAAACCTGGTGTATTGATGGGCGAAGTAAATTGCCAGGAGAGCTAGGCAACTGCAAGGTCAGGGAGCTGGAGAGCAGAGAGCTGGGAAGTCCAATATAGCATCCCCTGAAAGTAATGAAACAGACAATCTGCTCGGAGCAGCAAAAAAAAAAAAAAAAAAAAAAATCATTTGGACTGTGATGTAAATTGAAAGAGGTTGGGGCAGGGTGGGAGGTGTGAACAGGGAATAGAAATCCTATTCAACTGTGATCAGTTATACGCAGAGAATGGAAATGGGAAGATAAATTATAAAACACTTGAGAACCATCCTGGGAATCTCTAGTCTGCATTTCTCTTAAGCTCCTTAGGTACGTAAAATCATGTTGGCTCTGCAGCTGATGCAGATGCCTCAGTTGCAAGGTGAGCTCCCAAAGAGGTGAAGAAGAAGGGAGGACCTCTGTGAGTCTCTGGGCACTGAACAGAAAAGATGATTTCAATGGTTGTGCCTGAGTGACTGTCAGCAGGAGCCAGCCCATGTGGGAGCACAGGTCCCTTCCATGTGCCCAGGGCACTGTTCTCCCTAGGAAGTTTATTATGTGTGAATCTGCCTGGGCAGGCTGCCTATGGTGGCTGTGCTCCACACTGACTCAGGGCTCCAACTTGCTAGTGGTGTTTACTCCCAGGGTACATGCAATCATGGCAGAAGCACTGGGCTGGGTAATAGTTAATCTGGGTCCTCCTTTGGGTACCACTGGGGCATCCCAGACAAGTTTAACTTTTGTGTCCTCAGTTTCTCCATATGGATGTATAGTAGCAAATCTGAACTGGTAGTGTTTTCACATCCTTGTGAACTCTAAAATTGCCTAAGGAAACTTGCTGAGTATCATGACAGAAATCACAGACCACAGCCAATCCTCCCCGGAGCAGAACATTCATCTCCGTGTTGGCAAATTTGCAAGCCTGTTACCAAGGATCTTGAAAAAAAAAATAGTGGAAAATAACATTATCAAGGTACCTATAACATATATCCTGGCCTTCAATGGCAAGTTCTTCCTTCCTTAAAAATGTACTCTTAAAGGGGACTACATCTGTGGCTAGATAATATTCTGAGGTTAGAAAACTTGTTTTCCCCCTTCTTGTATTTCCACCTTCCGATGCTCACCTGCACCTCTCTAGAAGATCCCCTGGTCATTGCTCTTGGGCAGGCAAGTAGCAGGACTGTACTCAGAAGTACCATGCAGGTTCTTCTGGCTTTGATTTCCTAAATAAATCTGTAGGGAGAGGACATAGAGTCATTGCTAGGAGGTACAGTAAGAAATGGGGGTGTGGGGTTGCTAGGTAGAAGCAGAGAGGCAAGGGAGAAACCGGATAGCAAAGGAGGTCTGCAGGTCCCCAGGAGGACAGCACTGTGACTTGACCCCAAAAAGTTAGCCTCGTGTTCTTGAAGCAGTAGAGACCAACTGGAACCGAAGGGGTCCCTGAGTAGACAGGGACAAGAGCCCCCTTGTGTGGATCAGAGAACTGGGCAGTAAACGCCTCCCAGCTCTGCCCCTGATGTCTTGGCAATGAGTGAAATCTGGCAATTGTGATACAAACTGAGGCAGTTTCTATGGCTCCCAGCCCAGTGAGATGAAGACTCCAAAAAAAATATTAAGTCAGTATCTAGGAAATAAAGAAAAAGTTGTGTTTTTTTTTTTTTTTTTGCACATCTGAGCATGTTCATATTAGAGATGAATACCATCGATTTGTTTAACATGTTGACAAAGAAAATAAAAGATAGCCTTGAAAATCACAGGGACTCAGTTACACCTTTGAGCAAGATGAGAGGGAATCTCAGATCACAAAACACTCACAGATGAAAACGGCATTAGATTTTGCCTTTATTGTGGTTGTTTGAGTTCAAATCTTGGCAGCGTTTCCCCTGTCTCCAAATTGGAGTGATTAGGAAGAGCAAATGAGATGGAATACACAGCTCAGATTTCCAGGGTTCTTGCAATACTTTGCACATGGTAGATTATTTGATAGCTATTAAATTATTTATTGACTACTAAAGCTGGTCTGACACACAACAAAACTGGGTCTGGAGAATTAGTGGCTTGGCAACTCTGGACAAGCCACGTTGTCAGAGTTGTCTATGAATCTTGTAGAAGTATCAGGAACATTAACATTAATTGAAAATAAAATACCAATTTACTAATTTTGAGTTTAGCATGGTGGTTTAAGTGCATGGACCTGAAGACAGACATGTTGAGTCTGAACCTTGGTTCGCCATTTACCTTCCCCAGGTACTTGGGACAGTGTCTGGCTCCGAGTAAATGCTATGTGTGTGTTTGCTGCTATGGCTAGTGTTATTAATCTGTGTAAAGGATAGAATGCTCACCACCATTATGAGAGAAAGTCAAGCGTGGGGACCTCTGAGAGAAGTTTATAATGGAGTAGTGATATTTTCATTTTGGCATTGCAACATCCAGTGGTTTAGATTTAGTGATCGATTCCATGACTTTGGAAATTCACCAGAAAGTTCTATGAGATACTTGCAAGGGAAACAAACATTAAATAAAATATAATCAATACGAACAGGAGAATTTACCCACACTCCTTCAGCATAAACAGGTTCCTTTCGTACTGCACGCAAGCTAGACATCAGTCTCTTACAAAACAGTCAGAAATTCATTTCTGGACCCAACTACTTCCCCTTTTTTATGCAAAATAATCTCTTCTTTATTTCATGGCCAGGTTCCTCAGACATGAAGCCCAAGTCTCTCCCCAGTGTTTCCATTTCCTACTAACTAGCCTCTTTTTAACCCCTGAACTCTGGCTTTTCTACAAGGGTGCCTTCTTGAAGCTTGCTTTCTTCCTTTCTTTTCTGAACCTCCTTGGTTGGTTGGTTTGTTGTTTGTTTGTTAGCATCAGACAGCTCTGGCCCACTATTTCTTCTTAGGCTATCTTCTCTTGGCTTCCATGATTTCCCTTCTATCTTTCCACCATTCTATTTCTCACCAGTTCTTTTCCCATCTCCTACTCCCTTTAGCTTGGACATTTTCCCCTCCAGGGGTTTCTCAGCTGTAGGCGCCTTCCCTCAGTGACCACATTTTGCTCTCACAAGTTGGACCATGCCCACTCCTTCCCCAAGATCTCTCTCTAGCCTTGACCTCTCCTGGTTTCAAAGGACATCCATCTGGATGTCCTCTTATACCAGACTCAACTAGGCCCCCAAATGATAAAACATTTTGCATTTTGAAAATCCTACAAGAGATAAAAACATGTTTTGGTTTTTTTTTGCATGGAACTCAGAGACAGATAAGTGAACTTCTCCTAGGCCAGGGATCTGATCCCTGTGGGATACTGCTCCTACCTGCAGTGTCCTTTACTCTTTTTATAGAATTAATTAATCACCAAATCCTACTCCCCCACCCCTTTCAAATGTCTGTAGATTTTTCCTTACTTTGGTATTTTCATCACCCCAGTATTGTTTTTAGTCTTCCATTTCATTCATGTTTATTGGAAAATCATCTCCTGGGAACAAAGCTAGCTGATGGTATGATACCCAGGATAAACCCTTGGCTGCCATCAAGGAGTTCACAGTCACCATCAGGAAGACAGCCATGTCACTGCAGCTACAGGAGGGTGTGTTAATTGCTGTTGGAGGATGTGCCTGGGATGTTCTGGGCCACTGAGGACTCACAGCCCTGCCCCAGGGGACCTGTACACACAGGGGCTATACACAAGGATCCAGTGTTAGGTAGGAATAGCAGTGCACAGTCCTGGCAGAGGCTTCTAAGTAGCACAGTCAAAGGGAAAGACAGAATCCAGGCTGGGGTGTTGCTTGGAGCTGGAGTGCCTCAGAAGACCAACTGTTTGTTCAAGGTGCGAGTTGAGCCTGCACAGGATATGTTGAGGCCAGATCAAAAAGAATCTAGAATTCCATTCTGAGGGCGGTAGAGGGTTTTGAGAACTACCACTGCATTAAACTCACAATCCTTAAGAGCTCTGGGAATGGGCTCCACCTAATTGATCCAATCCTAGATCTTCAATAACTCGTCTCACAACCTCTGCTCCAAGTAAGTGGGAGCTTTAATCTTCCCTCTATGTGGTTGGTGTTCAATCAAGGTTACCAAATGCCTCCTGTGTGCCAGATACTACCTTTGGCTCAGAGGATCCCCAGATGTGACACAGCTCTGTCTTATAACAGGGACTTAGAGAGGCTGATTTGGCTAAAAGTCGTGGTTCTTTATTTCCTTCGGATGTCCTATAGGTAATGACAAACAGGATAAAGCTTGGCATCCCTGCCTGACTATGTATCCGTCTCCTTTATTACCTTCAATTTTGTGATCTGCTCAGCTCTGCACATTGGCATGATAATCATTTAAGGATGTTCATCTAAAGAAAAAAAAAACAATAACATAGGTTTATTAGCCCTAAATTTACCTAACTTACCTCATCCTCCTTCAAGACTGGGGCAAGATTTGCAGCATCTATTTCAGAACCCTGGAGTAGTGCTCACAAGTCTTTAGCAGTTGCCCTACGTCTTCCAGATCACCCCAGAATGAGAGGCAAGCATAGGCAATCATCTCATGGAAAATAATTCTTCCTTCCAAGATCACAGGACTAATACATCCTGAGTGGCAAGTGGCAATTGTCACATGATCAAAACTTCCCTGGAGCTACTTCACAGAGTAAGAATTGACAGAACAAATCAACCAGACCACAGTTTGACCAAGACTGCTTATTTCTGCATACCCTTCACACATTCCCCCGGTTCTTCATCTATTTAAACTTAAAGCTCCTGTCAACAACCAAAGACAGGGCTGAGATGCTGGATCTTGCTTTGCCGTTCCAATATGGCCATATTGATTAAAGATCTCCTCCCGTTTTTCATTATTATCTTTTCTGTCTGGTTTCTGGGGCAAGTGGCTGAACCTCAGAGTTTGTTTGTTGGGACCTTCAAAATCAGATGTCTAGCCTTGGACTCCCTAAAAGCCTCAGTGAGTGGGGCAAAGACCCCTCAACTCCAGGATGGTAAGAGATTCAACAGGAGTCTATCTATGCAAGGAGCAATGGGAGGACAAGGGAGATGCTCTCCAGCTCTGGGAGAAATATGGAGTCGGGGCCAGCCGGGAAGCCTTCACTGCAGAAGGTAGCATTGGCATGCTTTAAAAATCTAGAGGAGCCCCTAGCAGAGCATCCTGCACATAGGAGAGCCAGCAAAAAAAGGGGGAAAAAAAGGCAGGAAAAAATGGTGTGGTCAGAATCCTACAGGAAGGTCAGTAGGTTGTGTGCCTGAAAAGAGTGACCAGAGCTGGAGTTCAGAGTGCCGCTTGTGGACAGCAAGTGCCTTTGCTTGTCCTGAGTTTCTTATTACTCTGTCTAGTCTTTGTGGTTTCTAAACTGAGCTCAAGACCAAATAGTTCCTGAAAGTCTTCTCTGCCTTTTCTAAGCATACACGGGCTTTATCTTTGAACTAGAGGATGATACCACATAATTTTGTACTTAATTGCTCTCTAATTATCTCACAGGTGCTGGTTTTATCTTCCCATCTACACCTGGAGGCTTCAGAATAATAGAAACCATACTCCAAACTTGTGTTTGCCCCACAGAGCTGAGTACGTCATAGGTCGCGGTTCACAAATTAGGGAACTATGAAGCCAGAACTTCAAACCACCCAAAGATTTGGAGAACTGACTGAAGATTCAGAGATTCAGGCAGATTCAGAGATCTGCTTTCTGCATTCTTTTCCACAGTTGAGGGAGCCACATCAATGTTTATACCAGCACAGTTCACAATAGCTAAATTGTGGAACGGTTGTGATATGAACTAATAAATACAATCAATAAGAGTGTAAATTATATATTCTAGATTAGTAAAAAATATAGACTATAGACATAAGATTTTGATAAGTGAGATAAGACAATTTTAAAGCAAGAACTGTCATAGGCAGGCCTAAGACTCCATTTTGCTTCCTTCTATCAAACACTGTTACAAGAGCTGTTTCTGAGAAACTGAAATGAAAGCTGTTTGTTTTCTTATAAAAATTGCTTTTCTTCACTTTGTACCCCACAAATTGTAACCTACTCAGGATGTAGCGGTGGTCATGGTGAGCTATATCCTGGGTTTGAATGACCTTGTGGGTCTACGTGACTTTGAAGTAGATTCTCTGCCCACCGACCCCTGCCCAAATTCAGGATGCGACTGTCCACTGTCCAGCACCTGCTTGAACCCAGGACTGTGGTCAACTGAACTGCAAAGCTAATGCTTTTTTTTTTGCTTCTGTTTATCGCTTGCTTGCTGACTGGAAAATTCCAGTCCTGCCTAGAGCTCACAGGTCCCACTTATTAATGTTTTAATTTCTATGACTGGCTAGCTTACATGACGATAAGCAAGTCACTGAGTTGTGGTTTTTGTACTTCTATTCTCTTTGGATGGACCAGGAAGATGCTGTCCACCCACAGAGCTTCAGTCTCTGTGGTGAGTGACAGTCCCTGGCCAGGTAAATAAAGCTCTCTTTTGATTTGAAATTCGGACTTAGAGTGCTTTCTGAGGCATCTCCCCATAACAGAACCAATCCTTCAATAGACGAATGGATAAAGAAACTGTGGTATATATACACAATGGAATATTACTCAGCATTAAAAGAGAATAAAGTTATGACATTTGCAGATAAATGGATGGAGTTGGAGAATATCATGCTAAGGGAAGTAAGCCAATCCCAAAAAACCAAGGGCCGAATGTTCTCTCTGATAAGTGGATACTGATTCATAATGGGTGTGGTAGGGGGAGCATGGGAGGAATGGAGGAAATTTGGATAGGGCAAAGGGAAGGGAGGGGTAGGGAGAGGGCAAGGGGATAGGAAAAATGATGGAATGAGATGGACATAATTACCCTAGGTACATGTAAGAAGACAACGAATGGTGTGATTCTTTCTTTGTGTACAACCAGAGGAAAAAAAAAATTGTACTCCATGTGTGTACTACGAATTGAAATGCATTCTGCTGTCATGTATAACAAATTAGAACAAATAAATTAATTAATTTTAAAAAAGAATGAAACAAACACATCTGGAATCAGTAACTGGACATTCCAGGGTTTCCTTGCTATCCAAGTCTGTGAACAAATAGAACAATTCTGATTTCATCACTGGGCAGTCACACTTCCAGATGTGTGGAAATCAACAAAGAAGTCTCTGTGATGCACATGCTTTCCCCAGGAGGTGTCTTCCCTCCTTAAACCAAACTGAAAACCCGACAGGATTGGCTTTGCATTCTGACAATGGATTCAGAAAGCTTCCTGCTCTGCTCAAAGAATAAATGTCCAAAGCATGATCCTGTGCCACTGTTTAGGATGGAAATAAGTGCCTGTTAGGATAATTAAACCTGTGGGTACCATCACAGTTTTGTTAAAATATAGACTGGTTTTTTTACTGCTTGGTAATTAGCTTTGGCCTGGGCCCTTCCTCTGGGACACCTCTGGAACTTCTCCACAATGTGATAACGGAAGGATTAGCATCTAGCCCCACAGAACTTTTTCCAGGGCTCTGCTCCAGGGCTTTCCTTCTGACTGGCTATGCATGGCACTCTGGGAAGTTCCTGGCCATAGTTTTCTTTCCCAGAGAAAAAGGTGAAATGAGTTAAAGTGTCCAGGAGATCTTGGATGGACTGTCCAGATCCTGAGTAAATGCAGAGAAAAGTGATCAAACTAAACTCATCTGGCAAGAGTCTGATTACGCCTGCTTGGCAGCTAGCATCATCAGGTAACCAACCCCCTCTTCCAGGCACTGAGCAGCAGGACAGCATTACAAACACACTTGATGTCCAAACAAGGCATTGCATTGATTGGGTTATTGCTCAGCAACAGTATCTGAAGGTCAGTAGGGTCAAGCTGTTCAGAGTTGACTATATTAGACGGATGTGTCCCAAATACTAGGTATCCATATAGCTAACCCACACCTGGGAGAAAGCCACCATTATAGATTTCCACTGAATGAGGCCTCAAGTAGTATTCTTGGAAGCATCTCACCCACAGGACAGTCAATCAACCAAACCACAATGTGGTTCCAAACCCACCCCATAAAATGTCTTTTCAATTGTGGTTTTACAGACGCAGAGCCACTGGGCCATTATCATCACAGGCTGACATTTTTCTTTTTCTTTTCTCCAACATAAAAAAGGTCAACAATTTTTACTGTGGAGTGTTTGCCAGGCTGCTCCACCTAGCACTATGGGTGGGGCAAGGTGTTTAAAGCCTTTTGTGGAGCATCGCAGTGACTTTCTGGGATCTCCATGGCCCTACTAGCAGTGGCTAGGTGTCTTTCTTTTCCAAGAGGGCAAGGAGAAAGCTAACTCAGGAAAAGCCACCTGCCCCTTCCACAGGGTGGGGACTAGGATAAAAATGTAAAAGCCTGGGGCTGGGGATGTGGCTCAAGCGGTAGCGCGCTCGCCTGGCATGCGTGCGGCCCGGGTTCAATCCTCAGCACCACATACCAACAAAGATGTTGTGTCCGCCCATAACTAAAATAAATAAATAAATATTTAAAAAAATGTAAAAGCCTGCCAAGAAAGAATGGCTCTGTTCCAAGGCAAGTATGAGAATGCCTTAGTTATACTGCCAAGGTTTCTTCCTGTCCTGCCTGTTGGGCACAGGGATCCACGTGTCCCTCTCCCCTCCCCACCTTGGGTCAAGGGACCCCCACCTTCCTCAGCACCGCCATACTGAGAGTGCCATGCAGGTATGGGATGATCGCAGAGGGAAACGAGTTGGAAACTACCCTGGCCAGCTCCTGGGGGAGGCCGGAGGAGGGGCAGAGGCCCCCACGACAGCCAAAGGCGTCGGCTTTCCCACCCTGCGCGCGGGACTGGGGCCCCACTTTGGTCTCCTGCAGCTGCGGACGCTCTCACCTCCCGGGGTGACAGGACAGTCTAGCCTCGGCTCGCTCCTCCAGCCTCCGTTGGCTCCTCCAGCCTCGGTTCCCTCCTCCAGCCTCAGCTCGCTCCTCCCAGCAGCAACGCACCGGGCTTGGGAAGGCCCCGAAGATCCCGGGAGGCCCCGCCCACCACCAAGCCACGCCCACCGACCGCAACACGCCCTTTGGCCTGCCATCGTCCCCTCTGCCCCGTCCCCTCTGGTTAAGTAGGAGACCTCGGGCTTCCGTGGCAGTGACCCTGTGGGGGATTGGGCAAGGTGTCCACGTGTCGAGGAAAACACAAAAAGCTCCAAAGTTTGTGGCGTAGGGAACTGGCCGCTGTGGGTGCCCTGCATCCAGGGGAAGGGCCGCCAGAGAGGAGGCAGAGGTCCTGCGGGGGCCCTCGTAGATCCCAAGTATGTCTGTCCGAGGATATCATCCAGGTCAGCACTGCCCCTTTTCTTTCCGTAGTATAGAGAAGCAAAACCCAACACTTCAGCAAACCCCTGAAGTGTTGTCCAAAGACCTGAAGTGTCCAGAGTCCCAGTGCCTTGCTCTTTCCGCTGCACAACTTCAGGGCAAATTCTGATGATCTTCATGACAGGTTCTGGTCAGCCCATGCTACTGTGTTTGTGAGCTGGGGTGATTTGAGGAAGGAAGTTCTCATTTTGGAGAATGCAACAGAGGAGAGACCATTTGTGTCCTATGAGCCTGGTGTTCCTCTGTCCTAACTTCTCTTTCCTTTTCCTGCCCTTCCTCTGCTGCTGGGATTTGTTGCACTTTCAGGAAAAAGGGCTTGTCAAAGGAAAGAAACGACTCCCTGGAGGCTGTCGCAACCCAAAGGTTAGAAAGAGAAGTTGAATCAGAAAGCGGTGGAATGGCTTTGGGGGGGGGGGTGAAATCCAGTTCAAGGACAGAAATGGCACTGTCTTGAGTAAGACTGGGGAAATGGGGAACCAGTGGGGCAGACAGGACCCTCCCCTCTAACCTGCCTTTGGGAGCTGGGGTGTCACAGAATGAATCCCATTCCCCATTCACTGCCTGGGGGATCCTGGTGATGTGATCAGCTCCATGGGAAAGACAGGTGTAAAACAAAGCCTGGCACTTAATTACAGAGTAAGGATCTCATTACAGAGTCTTCTCAGCTCCCCTCCTTGGCTGGCAGCTTGAAACTGAGTGACAAATTGCCTCAAGTAGCTCTCAGAGGGTTGCATGCAGAGAGGATGAAACTACCTCCTTCCTCCCCCAACCTCGTATGAGGAGCTGTGAGATGAAGAGGGTGCTTACATTCTGGTGATACGCAGGGTAGAGGAGCCAGGTCTGTAAGGGCACCCAGAGAATAGTGAGAGCTGGGAGCCACAGCTGCCAGAACCTGACCTAAATGACACCTTGCTGGGCCAGTCGAGTGTTCCTGTTTTTGTCTTTGGAACCAAGGGCAAGATGGGGGAGAGTTTGATACAGGCCACCATTTACCTGCTTCATAGATCAGCATGGCCAGGCTTATCATAGGAGTGCTGTGACTATGTGGGAGAGGGAGGAGCATTCTAGGAAGTGCTATGGCCTCCCAGGGTCACCCAAAGCCCTTGGCAAGTGTGGCAGCTGGCTTTGGATACTGATTCCAGTTACTGGGCTCCAGAGACTCATGTCAGAATTGGAAGGATCCTATCTACCTGGCATGTCTCATCTCATAAGGTCTCTGGGGGAGATGACAACTTCCATCTGAATAGCCAGGACAGCTTAAGGTCTTCTCCTGTGTGACCCTGGAAGTGAGCTTCTGTTATCTTTCTTCTGTGGGTTCAGGGGAGGGCGCTGGTGACCACAGCTTTGCTTATCAGGGACAATAAGGGTTCTTGGTGTTTTCACCACTAAAATCCAGAGTTGTTCTCACATCAGCAGAGCACAACATGGTGCTCATGGGAAGATCCCACCCAGGCGTTCATGTCACTATCCTTATGCACGGATAAAATCCAGATTTCAGATCAAAGCCTTAAGATCTGGCCCCTGACAGTTTCTCAACGTTTTTTCCCCTCAACTCCGACTCCCAGCCCCCGCCTCACCAGCTGTCTTTTGCTTGCTTAGGATCTTTGCACATGTGGTTTCCATGGGCTGGAATGCTCTTTCCCCATGATTTTTTCTGGCTCACGCCTATCCAGCCTTTCACATCCCCTCTAGTGTCAAGGTTTCAAAGAGAAGTTCCCTAAACTTTCTACAGATGGTCCCTGATTTATGGTAGATCTTTTTGTGATTTTTTTTCTTTTTTGAGTTCAGAATGGTCCACAGATGATTTGCATTCAGTAAAAGCCATACTTTGAGAATTGAATTTGTATGTTTTCCTGGATTATCCATATATGGTACAATGTTCTTTCACAGTGCTGGGATATGGCAGCAAACCACAGCTCCCAGTCAGCCATGTGATCGCAAGGGCAGACAACCAATAACCTATGGTGTTCCTAAGCTCTGATGTTCAGTACGTTGGATGTATTAAATGCATTTCCCATTTATGATATTTCAATGTGTGATCGGTTTTTGGAACATATCACCATTATAAGTCAGGGAGCATTTATGTATAAATTAGATCTCTCCTTGTAACCTGTTCTCTTTACAACTCTCACTTAGATTTATAACTTTGTATTGATGCATTTATGGCTCAAGGTCAGTCTCTTCTTTAAAGTTATAGATTTAATAGACTGTAAGGGAGGAGCCAAATTTGATTTGCTCACCTCAATTCTAGTATCTGATAAGTGTTTCCCAATACATATTTGTTAGGGAATGAATGATACTAGCAATCTTCATTTTAAAGGATACAAATAAAACTCAATGAGTTTGTGACATAAGCATCAGTAACTATTTCTATTCAAAAGTGACAAGCAAAACAAGATTCGGGAAAATACAAGTACCAAGGTTTATTAGGTACTTCCCAAAGCAAAGCATTCATTCAATAATCATATATTAATCTTCCACTATATATCTTGTGCTTCTTGCCAGGAATACTAATCTGAATAAGATCTAACTTTCTCTATCAAGGAGCCTTTAGCCCACTGGGGGAGTTGACATATAAACAAATGGTTATCTGATAAATGCTACAATGACATAGAGATCTAACTCTGCCTGGAAACCCTCATGTCTGGGACCAGATACTGCAGATGCTATAGGCAAAATTTGGTAATACGACTCAGGAGGCTGAAGCAGGAAGATTACAAGTTCAAAATCAGCCTCAGCAACTAAATCAGGCCCTCAGCTGCTTAGGGAAATAAAAATAACAAGGCAAAATAAAAAATAACAAGGCCTGGGGATGTAGCTCAGTGGTAAAGTGCCCCTGGGTTTAATCTCTAGCATCAGAAAAAAAAGATGATAATTTCCTCAGCTGGGCAGGGCAGAGGAAATTGGAAATCTGGGCAGGGAAAGAATAAAGAAATGTGGCTTGTTCTGGGAACTGCTAGTGGTTTGGAAAATGCATGTAGGTTGTATAAAGGACTGGAATGGATCAAGAGGTAGGTAGACAGAGGGGATCACAGGTTGTACATGTGCTGAGATGAGGAGTTTGCTCTGGCTCCATGTGGGGGTTGGAGAGTCATTGGATTGTGCAAAGCAATGCAGGGGGACAACATAGCTTCATATATGAATATTAGAAGTGTGGCCCTAAGTGTGGTGAGCAGAATGAATGGAGTAGGGGATGGGTGGTTAACATAAACCCAATGAGGAGGCTACTGCAAAAGTCAAGCAAAGGCAATGAGTCTAAGCTAAAATAGAGGCATTCATTATTTTTGTCAGTATATATTTCTTGATGCTTTTACTATGCTAGGTAGTAGGATAGACTATTAACCACTAACATCTATCAAGTGCTTACCACAGTCCCTCTTGTTTTCTAAGCACTATACACACTTTAACTGTTTTAATCCTCAGCACAATCTTATGAATCAGTACTATTATCACTCTTGTTTTACAAATGGGGAAACTAAAGGAGAAGAGGTTATATAACTGGCATAGACTTATGTAGCTAGTAAATGACAAGGCCAGGATTTGAACTCAGGTACTTAGACTCAAGAATCCATGATCTCAACCACTATCTTTATATTGATACTGTGGTAAAGAACAAGCTGGACAAAGTCCCTGTCCTCATGGAACTTGCATTTTGGCACTGGAGATGTAGAAGTGAAGACAGATTTCGGTTGTACAATCAGAAGAACTCAATCCCTGCAGAGCAAGAGATGGCAGGATGATTTCACAAGATCCTGGCTTCGTGATTGGGGGATGGTTGTGTCAGTCATGGTGTTAGGAATTACAGGGTTGGAGTGGACTTGGATGGATGAGTTCTGTTTGGAGAGACAAGAAAAGATCACTGTATGAATTTCAAGGTAGTAGTGAGAATCAGTGTCAATGGTTCCAGAAGTCAAGTATCAAAAGAAGTGACATTTTCTCATTAGATATGATAAATTGCAGGTGTGTGGTCAGAATTTTGAGGTGGTCCCCACGATTCCTATGTTCTGGTACTCTCACCCTGTACCATACCCTTCCCTCAACTACCATGGACTAGTTACTCCCTCTGTTAGGCGATGTTTTATAAGACCCCAGCTGAGCAGACTGTCTAGAAATTCACCTGCAGATTTTACAGAAGCAGACAGCCTTGCTATGTATGGCACACAGAGGCGGGGCATGTGGGTAGCTGAGAGCAGGCACTGGTCACCAGTCAGCAAGAAAACAGGGACATCAGTTGTACAATTAACAAGGAACTGGATTATTTCACCTACAGACTCTGAAAAGAATGCAGCCCGGCGGGTACCTGATTTCTGCCTTATGTCAACCTTGAGAGGAGAACCCAGATACCCAATGCCTGAATTCCTGACCCACAGAAAGTGTGAGATAACAAATGTGTGAGATAACAAATGCTTTTTGTTTTGAGCCACTAAATCTCTGGTATTCACTATCCAACAGTATAAAACAAATGCAGCAGGTGGCCAATGACCTAAGGGTTGAGAGGGCTGGTTATTGAGAGAAGCTTTCTGGGACCCTGCGGTCCCTCTTCCTGGACTGACTCCCTCCCTCATGTTACTGCCTGACAGATTTGGTCAACTCAATCACCCTAGGCTGCCCATAGCATGTTATTTCCGCCACTGGCTGTACTTTCCACCTGGTGTCCAATTTGATCTTGTGCATTGCCCCAGCCAGGCCTTGGGGGCTGAGGAGGCAGGACTCTTACCACAGTTTCCTTATCTCCTCCACCTTTATGTTCTCAGCCCTTGACTCTGGTTATGACACTTGTCAAATTCTCAATCATGCTGGCTGAAAGAGTGAACCTCCTGTCACTTCTTTATGCCCACTACAACCAAGCTCTGGGGATATAGGGAGTGGACTTCCTCTGTGGCATCTTTGGGCTTATGGAGTTCTGTGGTGCCACTATCCTTTTAGGTAATTAGAAAACCCTAGAAAGCCCCATGAGTGACTGTCATTGTCCGTTCTCCAGGGCCAGGTGGCTACATACCATTGAAAAGGAGCCCAAGGAGAGGGCACCTGAGATGGCCCATCTAGGGACAGTCTTGGAGATCCCAGGAGTGAAGTGTTTCCCGTAGCCTCTTGGTCTGGTATTTTATAGCTCTTCAGGATGTCAATTATTTGAGGGCATGAAACAGTCGGAGGACTCAGAGATATGATAAAACCTGTGTAATTCGAGTTTTATTACTAAACTGCCAAGGAAGTTCACCTTTGCCCAACACTTTAGGTTAGGAAGGACAATTGCTTACCTTCTGCTAAGGTGAATCAAATTTATCCATTCGTTCAGTGCTAGATTTCAGACTTCTGTCCTTTTGGATCTTTGAATCGTAATTGTCTTTTTCTTCTGCTTCTCTCCTCCTCCTCTTCCTCCACTCCTCCTCCTCCTTCTTCTCCTTTTCTTTTTCCTTCCCTCCACCTCCTGTCTCTCTCTGTCAAAACAAAGTCTTTCATTTCCGGGAGTTTGATGCAGGCACACCTGCGTGACCAGAGGCATTCTTTGGTCTGCCTCCTCCCCTTTGATTCTAGGTACACTCTGGCTCTTTCTTCCTGGACATTTATGTTTCCATTCTCCTTACCCCACCACCTCCAAAGATGTAGTCAAGGTGGACCACCTTTTACCTTGTCAATGAATGCCCAGCAGTTGCAATAATGGAAGTTCAGCTGCAGGGCTCCCCTATCAGTTTTGGGCACAGCTGCAGGATTGCTAAGATGGCATTGTAAGGTTGTGCATTAAAGACTTTCCAGGCATCCAGGGTTGTGAGCCAGAGGGAGGCGTGTGTTGGCAGGGAGTGCAGGCACTTTTCTTCTAGCAAGGTTTAATTGTGCTTCTGGTAACTCCAATAATAAGAAACAGAAGTGTTCTCCTTTTACTTCCTCTCCTATTCATGTCAGGAACATGAATTACTCTTTTCTTTATCTTGACCTTTGGTATACTTGCTCTTCATTTGTGTTGGACATGTCTCTGAAAATACTGAGGGAGGCCTAGTGAGACCCCTGAAACACACACCTCCAACCCTCATGTTCCCGTCAAGGAGCAGTAATAAGATGAAAACATGTCTCCCTACAGGCAAAGGCAGAGTCTGGAAAACATAATTGGAGTGCAGGTGGGCCCTGGCAGGGTGTTGAAAGGAGCCTCCCCCTTAGATCAGACTCAGAAGCCTTGTGGTGGGGATAATCTGCCCACCATGACCAGAGACCCCCTGGCTGTGCACCCTCTCATTTACTGTGGCTGATGGGGACATGGTGGGAGAAGGGGATGGAAACAGACTTGATGACCCTCACTTCACTCACACTTGACTCTCTTCTCAATAATCAAATTGCAAAATAAACTTAGGTGTTATTGCAATTTGGGTTCCTCAAAAAACACACTGTGGGAATTGTTTTTGTTGTTGTTGTTTTAGATATTTGGCCTAGAAACAGTCTAACTCCATTGCTGGCCACTTGGCCACTTCTACCAAGCTGTCTCCTCTCTTGGTTTTTTTGTGACACAATGGTTACTTCTGACCTTTTCATTACAGCTCCTCATGAGACTCAGAAACCTTTTCTGTTTTTTAGTGCTGCTGGGGATTGAACTCATGGCCTTGTGCATGTAAGGCAAGCACTCTATCAACTGAGCTATATCCCCAGTCCCAGAAATCTTATTCTCTCTCTCTTCAGATCTCTCTCTCTCTCTCTCTCTCTCTCTCTCTCTCTCTCTCTCTCTCGTTTGGGAATTGAACCCAGAGTGCTTTTTCAGTGAACTACACCACCAGCCCTTTTTATTTTTTATTTTGAGACAGGGTCTTGCTGAGTTGCTGGCCTTGAACTTGCAACCTTCCTGACTCCGCCTCCTGAATCTCTGGGATTCTAGGTGTGTGACACTGTGGTTGGCCCTCCAGTTTTTAAGCTCCACTCCCACCTCTGTGACCAGGTGGTCCCTGTCTTGAAGTCTTGCAGATGGGCCTTGTTGACGCTACCTGGAATGAATGCTTCACCTCCTACAGTTAACAGATACAGAAGATGATCTGGACTTCCTCTGAGGTTTCTCTTATGCCACTTCTTTATCTCTTGTCTCATCAGTGCTGCTCTGATCCAAGTCCTCCTCTCTTCATTCACCCATTTATCATCTGTTGCTTGAATCCCCACTCAATGGCAATGTGAGTTTGAGACCCTATTAGATCTGCATCCCAAGCCCAGATTCTCTTACTTCTGAACCTTGTGACCTTGGGTGATATTTTTAATCTCTCTAAACCTTAGCTTTAGATCTATAAAATGGAATGAATAATGTCTACCTTCTCAGGCTATCACTAGGATTAAACTAATACCACACATGTGCATTAGTCAGAGATCTCCAGAGAAACAGTAAGGAGAGATAGATAGATAGATAGATAGATAGATAGATAGATAGATAGATAGATAGATGGGGATTTATTAGGGAAATAGGCTAATTAATGCTGGTAAATTCCACAATGCACCATATGCAGGCTAGAAAACCAGGGAAACCGGTAGTATGGCATAGCCCAAGGTCAAATGCCTAGGAGCCATGGAGCAGATGGTCTAACTTCCTGTCCAAGTCCAAAGGCCTGAGAACTGATGTAAGTACTGGAGTTCAAGGGGCCAAAAACCCTGGAATTCTGATATCCAAGGAGAGGAGAATATGTGTGTCCCAGCTGCAGGAGAGATGGGGAAGTTGGGAGGGAAAGAGAAAGAGAAATTGCCTTTCTTTTAAAATTTTTGTTTTGAATCTTTAGCCAATTGGATGGTGCTCATCTACATTAGGTGAAGATGGATTTTCCTATTCAGTCCACTAATTTAAATGCCATTCTCTTCCATATATATCCTTATGGATATACCTAGAAATAAATGCTTTGCCAGTTATGTGGGTATCCCTTAATCCAGTCAAATTGACACCTGAGATTAACCATCTTGGTATGTAGAACATCTAGCAGAGGTCTGCCTATATATCTCCTAGCCCCATCTTCCCTCACCGAGATGGTGCTGACCTTCTAACTGGTCTCTTCAGTGTCTCTCTGCTTCTCTTCAACTCCTTTCCCATGAGCAGCCAGAGTGACCTTTTAAAGCATAATTCAGATCATGTTATCCCTCTATTCAAAGCCTTTCAATGGCTTCAACTAGACTGTGGGATACAATAAAAACTCCTTTGCACAGCACACAGAGCCCTATGCAGATAGTTCCTGCTTTCTCCAAGCTCACCTCCTGCTCCTCTCCCCACCCCCATTGGGCTCCAGCCACACTGGAGATCTCTCTGTTCCAGCCTTTGTCTCTGCAGGGTCCTGTGTCCAGATCCCCCCACCCCCCACCCCAGGGCAGCTCCTTCTCATCCTCAGGCCCCAGCTCAAACCCTAACTCCTCAGGGAGTCCTGTCCTACCCACTTATCTAAAGCACAGTCCTTTGCTTTCCTCCTCTGGCCTTATTTTCTGATCAGTATCTTATTTATTCCCCTTTCCTGCCCCTTATCACTATCTGAAATTAACTGTGTGTTCCTGGGTTTACTTGTTGGGCACAGGTTTTTCCCACTCAGTCTTTAAACTCCTTGTCCATTGTGTTTGGCTCACAGTTGGCCCATGGTTGGTGTTCAATAATAATTTGTTGAGTACATTAATACTCACCAAGGTTGGATGAGTGGGACCTTTCACACCTGGATCATTGGCCTCTTACTTGGCTCTAGTCCAACTCTGAAGCAGTCAGTCAAACTTGCTTTTCTTCTTTTAAAATATTTTATTAGTTGTGGATGGACCTTTATTTATTTCCATTGTTCTTAGCATTTTTATTTTTGCAAGCATTAGTTCTTTGGGGGATTTTAGATATCTTAATAATCTAGTGAACCATCCACATAGAAAAATACCCCTAAATTTAGGCTTCATGATCCTGGCAACTTTTTTTTAATAATTAATTATTTTTATTTATATATGACAGCTGAATGCATTACATTTCTTATTACACATATAGAGTACAATTTTTCATATCTCTGGTTGTATACAAAGTATATTCACACCAGTTTGTGTCTTCATACATGTACTTTGGATAATAATGTCCATCACATTCCACCATCATTTATAACCTCCTGCCCCCTTCCTTACCCTCCCACCCCTCTGCACTACATAGAATTCGTTTAATCCTCCCATGCTCCCTCTTCCTACTGCACTATGAATCAGCCTCCTTATATCAGAAAGAACATTTGACATGTGGTTTTTGGGGACTGGCTAACTTAACATTATCTTCTCTAACTTCATCCATTTACCTTCAAATGCCATGATTTTATTCTCTTTTGATTGCTGAGTATATTCCATTGTATATGTAAGCCACATTTTTTTTATCCATTCATCACTGAAGGGCATCTAGGTTGGTTCCACAGTTTAGCTATTGTGAATTGTGCTGCTATAAAACACTGATGGTGGCTGTGTCCCTGTAGTATGCTGTTTTTAAGTCCTTTGAGTATAGACCGAGGAGAGGGATAACTGGGTCAAATGGTGATTCCAATCCCAATTTTCCAAGGAATCGCCATACTGCTTTCCATATTGGCTGCACCAATTTGCAGAGTTACCAGCAGTGTATGAGTGTACCTTTTCCCTGCTCCTCACCAACACTTATTGTTGTTTGTCTTCATATTAGCTGCCATTCTGACTGGAGTGAGATGAAATCTTAGAGTGGTTTTGATTTGCATTTCTCTAATTGCTAGAGATGATGAGCATTTTTTCATATATTTGTTAATTGATTGTATATCCTCTTCTGAGAGTGTCTGTTTATGTCTTTGGCCCATTTATTAATTGGGTTATTTGTTTTTTGGTGTTTAACCTTTTGAGTTCTTTAATCTCTAGAGTTTAGTGCTCCACCTGATGTGTGAACCTTTATTTATTTATATGTGCTGCTGAGAATCAAACCCAGTGTCTCACACATGCTAGGCAAGCACTCTACCACTAAGCCACAACCCCAGCCCCTCAAACTTTCTTAAAACCTTCTGTCTTCATGTCACTTCTCATGGATAATGTCCCATTGTCCATTGCATCTAAAATTACTCTCTTTTTTATTTTATCTAAAATAACTTGTTTCTCCATTTCAAAGTCGACATCTGTTTACTGTAGAGAGATTACAAAATTCAGTAAAGAAAGAAAGGGAAAGAAATCACCCACAGTTATTCCATCTAGTTATAAGCATTGCTAACTTCTCTCTGAGATTCTTTCCAAGCTACTTGCTATGAATATTTTAGATGCAATCATCATGTTGTTAAGAAATGATTCTTTTCTGATTATAAAAGCATACATTCCACTGTACAGTATTATAGGAAATGAAAATGTAAAGCAAAAAATTTACCCAGATTACTCTACATTCTTGCTTTCTCTTTGTTCTGACACAGGTTCTGATACAGTCCATACTTGGCGTACTATCCATCAGAAATGTACCCAAATTTATTTCACTCTTTCTGCCCTAGCTGTCCTTCCTGGACAGCAGGCTACAGCGGGCAGTACCATGTTGGCTCTTAAAACAGATTATGGTGCCAGAATTCCTTGGTGTTATTGCCAAGTTATGCTGCTTACTAGCTGTAGGACTTTGGATGAGTTACTTAGCCTCTCTGGGCCTCAGTTTCCTCATCTTTTAAGTGGGAATAATAGTACTAACCTCACAGAGTTTGTAGCACTCCTTATGTTGCAGTGTCTATCACTTCAAAAGTGTTAGTTATTATTACCCTTCTATTTCTTTCCATGCCACCTCATTTTGTATCCCCCACTCAGTAAACTAAAGCCAGACAGTTGGAAAAATTAGCAATTGAATTGTCACCATGCACCTAAGGCTTATCAAGGTAAATGTCTATTATAAAGAAATGTTTCCTCATGACAACAGAAGATACTGTTACTTGGAAAATAAGATTCATTTTTATCTTGCTTTCTCATACTCTCTCAAGTTCTCTTTATATGACATAGATGCACTTTGTATTGCTGTCAATATCACACTACATATATTACTTTTAAAGAATAGTTAACATAAGACTATTCACTTGTCTTGGTGATAATATGAATAGAGCTTGATAACATATTTCCTTTATGGTATTTTATTACTTAAAAAAAACCCACAAGGGAGCAGGGGGTGTAACTCAGTGGTAGAGCATACACAAGGGTCTAGGTTCAATCCTGAGTACTTAAAAGAAAAATTCAAAGCCAAAAATTTTATACCGCTGAAGATGTAGAAGAATCATGATTCAAGCTCATCATTATTATTATGTGGCTGTATTTAACATCTTTTTAAAAACGGAAAGCAGGAAAGAAGGATTGTTTAGTAAATCTCCTGGCATAGCCTTCTCCCTTCTACCATGTTGATTGTGCGCTATTGTTTGTAACTGCTGGAACAGAACTACAGCAGTTATTGTTTTCCTTGTCTGTCAAGCATGGCAAGAGATACCACTGCAATTATGGAGTGATGCATCTGGCTCAAAGCCACACCCCCTGGTGCTGGGAAAGATGCTTTAGCAGAAGTGAACATAGTGAGGTGACTGCATGGCCAAGCTTTGCTCCGGGTAGACACATAATTAGATTGGATTACTAAGATTGGGATGTAAATCCAGCAAGAAAGGATCTGCAAATACTTTTAGATGTACTTTCACCAGTCTTGTGTTTTAAATTTATCTCTTGGTTGAATGGAACATATGTTCATGTAATTTTTTCCCCACAAAAGTTACTTTTTTCCATGCCCACTTATAAGAACATTTTAATGCTGTCTCTACATATCACAATTTGTCTGGGAATCAAATTATTGAACCTTTACTTTCTTCACTCAATACTGTCTTGATAGGACCCTCTCCCTGCCTCAATATCTAGCATCACTGAGAAGTAGACAACATAAAATCTGTTCCTTCGTTTATAATGAAAATAAAATTTTCTTTATGTAGATGCTCCTGGGACTTTCTTGCAGTTCTTTATAATTAAAAATAATTTTAAAAAGGGTTTCTAGAAATGAATTAACTCATTGATTTCTTTTCCTGAAATTCAGACCATGCCTTTATTCTTCTTACTCAGGTTTATTATCAGTTATATAATATGTTCTTTAATTACATCTTTGATTATTTCTTCTATTTGTTGTAAGGCCTTCTTTAGGAACACTGATAATTCCTATGTTGGATCACATGGGAATGTCGTACCATTCTCTTTCATCTCTGCTGCTTGGGAAACAAAATTCCATGTTGTCATGCTTTCTCACTCACAAGGTCTCTAGCTCTCTTGACATCTGCCTGCACACCTGCTATTGTCTTTCTCATAGTTTCCATGTATTTGTTCTTTTCCTTTACTTTCTAGAGTGTGTTTTGAATTTGTCCCCTGCATAATGGTTTATAGAGCATGGTTAATTCTGCTTTGTACAGTCCCAACCTATCACTACAAAACATTATTAAGTAAAACATGTGAAAGAATAATACATATGCTGGCATGGTGGTGCACACCTATAATACCAGTGACTCAGGAGGCTGAGGCAGGACTGTTGCTAGTTCAAAGCCAACCTCAGCAACTTAGCAAGGTTCTAAGCAGCTTATCAAGTCCCTGTTTCAAAACAAAACAAAATTAAAAGGGCTAGGGATGTGGCTTAGTGTTTAAGTGCCCCTGGGTTCAACCCCTAGTACCAAACAAACAAAAAAGCCTCTTTAAAGTACAGATGCTCTTCTTTATAACATCAATATCATGATTACATCAAAGAAATTTAATAATTCCTTAATATCTGAATTCAGTCCACATTCAGACTTCCTTAATGGCTGCCAAAATTCCTTTTCCCCATTCCAAGCCAGTATACAATGAAGTATCCCAGTGACCTTTGGTTGTTTTGCCTCCACTCTCTTCATATAGAGTACCTGCCCCTGCCACCACTACACCCCAACTATGTTATTAATTCTAGACTGTCCCACTTTCTGAATTAGTCTGATCATTTCCTCTTGGTGCACTTACCTTGTTCCTTCATCCCTGCATTTTCTACAAAGTGGAAGCCCCATAATGAGTTTAATTCATGTTACTGCATGGATCAGTAGTTCATAATTTTAATAGATGAATCATATTCCAGTGGGTGGATGCACCACTGTTTGTTTAGTCATTCTCCAGCTGAGGGACATTTGGATTATTTGTGGTTGTTGGTGGTAAGGGATAAAGCTGTTCAAACATTCACCTACAGGTTCTTTGGAAGCATAGGTTTTTATTTCACTTAGCTAATAAATGCCTACAAGTGGGCTGCTGGGTTGTAATTTAGTGAATGTTTAGCTCTATATGTAATTACTAAATTGTTTTCCCAAACTTACTGGGTAGTAGTCTCTCCAAGAGCTCTGATTGTCCCACATCTCCCTGTGTACATGGACTGGGCAGTCTGATTTAGCCTCTCTAATCTATAAGAAGTGTTTCCACATGGCAGTTTTTTTTAAAAGTCACATTGTTTTTTTAAAAATATTTTTTAGTTGTAGATGGATACAATACCTTCATTTTATTTATTTTTGTATGGTGCTGAGGATTGAATTCAGTGCCTTCCACATTCGAGGTGAGCACTCTACCACTGAGCTACAACCCAGTCCCAACACATGGCAGTTTTAATTGGCCTATTCTTAATTAGATCAGTGATACTGAACATATTTTCATATGCTTATTTGCTATCTGAGTATTTTCTTTAATAAACTGTTCAAATATTTTTCCTGGTTTTTAATTATATTTTTTTTCTTATTTTTGAATTTTGAGAGTTACTTATATATTGTGGATCAAAGGTCTTTGTCAGATAGGATATTTCAAATATTTTCTCCAAGTCTTTGACTTGTGATTTCAATTTATTATTGACAGTATCATTTGCACAGTGAAAATGTTTAATAACAGTGAAGTCCACTTTGTAAATATTTTTCTTATAGAGATTGTTATTGTGTCGTATCCAAGCACTCTTGCCCTAACACAGATTGTTATTTTTTGTGTTGTAGCTAAGCATTCTTGCCCTAACAAGGTCACAAAGATTTTCTCTAATGTTTTCCTCCAAAATTCTTATAGTTTTACCTTTTACATTTATGCCTACATTTTCAGGTGAAATTGGTCTAAGATATGAGGAATAGACAAAGTTTGCATAGAGTCATTACAACACAATTTGTTGAAAAGATCTTGCTTTCTGTCTTCACACCTTTGAAAAAGATAATTAATTAATCATGTATTCAAGGCCCCATTTTGGAACTCGGTTCCACTGATCTATGTACCTGTTCACAAATGACATATTTCTCCATCACTGCAGCTTTAAAGGAAGCCTTGGAATCAGGTAGTGTTAGTCCACCAACATTGCTATTGTGTTTCAAAATTGTTTGGCTGTTTTGTTTCTTTACCTTTCTATGTATGTTTTAGAATCAATTTGTCAATATCTACCAAATATACTGTTAGGATTTAGATTGAAATTGCATTGAATCTATAAATCAGCTTGAGAAAAAAGTTGACATCTTAATAACATTGAATTTTACAGTTCATAAATGTGCGATATAACTTCATTTATTTAGGTCCTTTAAAAATTCTTTCACAATACTATAAAAATTTCAGTATGTATTTTTTACATATATGTTGCTAGATATATTTTTAAACATATTTTACCCCTCTGAGGATAGAATCCAGAGATATTCTACCACTGAGCTACATCTCCAGCCCTTTTTATATTTCATTTTGAGACAGGGTCTCACTAACTTGCCAAAGCTGGCCTCAAACTTGCCATTCTCCTGCCTCAGCCTCCTGAGTTGCTAGGATTACAGGTGTGTGCCACCACACCCAGCTCTCTCATCCTTCCTCCCTCCCTCCCTTCCTTTCTTTTCTTGATACTATTGTAAATGGTAGTTTAATTTTTTAAAAAATTTCCGTTGTTCATTGCTAATATACAGAAATAATATTGATTTTTGTGTATTTACCTTATATTCTGTATTCCGCAAACTTGGTGAACTATTGTTTAAATAAAGACAATTATGTATCTTTAAGAAAAAGAAAAACAAAGTAGAAAGTAGAAGCAGGTTTGAAGGTGTGGTTACATTCTGCGCAAACATTTTTGGCAAGAATATTTGTTAATCAGCTTATTGTCACTGTGACCAAAAGACTAAAAGATCTGATAAGAACAACTTAGAGGAGGAAAGTTTATTTTGGCTCATAGTCTTAGAGGTTCAGTCCATGGTAGGCTGACTCCATAGTTCTGGGCCCCAGATGACTGAGACAGAGTAGTATGGTGGAAGGGCCTGGAGGAGGGAAGCTGCTCAGTTCATGGCAGCCAGGAAGTGGGGGCGGGAGGGAGATAGAGAGAGAGGAGAAAGAGAGAGGTTGGGGGGACTGGTTGGTTAAGGTGCTGGGTACACAATATAAACCCCAAAGGCATGACCCCAGTGACCTACTTCTCCCAGCCACATCCTACCTGCCTACAGTTCGCACCAAGTTAATCCATTTGGTGGCTTAACTCACTGATTAGGTTACAGTCTCATAGTCTAATCACTTCACTTGTGAACATTCTTGCATTGTCTCACACATGAGCTTTTGGAGTACAACTGATATCCAAACTGTTGCAATACTTCATAGTGATGCTATATTCTTTGTACTGCCCCCCCATTCCAATATCAGTGATATTAAGTTTGATCACCTGGTGAAGGTAGTAACCGTTGGGCCTTTTATTGTAAAAGCTCTATTTTCCCCCTTGAGATTAACAGATGATCTTTGCGGAGATATTTGCTACCAATGTGAATTTTAAATCTGCTACTGCATGCTTATTTTTTTTCTTACCTTCCTTTATGTGCAATAATATCTGCTGTCTTTTCATCACAGATCATTTCCCCTTTTGCTCTGCATTATGCAGGCCCTCTCTTTTTGCCTCCTTGAGAGAATGCCAAGTCCTGATCTCAATTTTCCCTTTGGTTTTGGTAGAAAATCACTTCCAGAGATCTGAAGTCTAAGTCTTCCGCATGATGTCTCCTTGCATGACAGCATGCTTTCCCTGGGCCTGCCTTGAGTTTGGGTGTACTCCTCAGAGCCCCAGGGATTCTCCCACATCTGGTGCATGTCTACAGATGGGTGTGTCATTCACTGTGTGTTCCTTTACTTGCCAAATTGCCTTTCCAGATCCATCTTTGGACACCAAGTCAGGGAGCAGAGTCCCTGGCCCAGTCCCCACGTCTAGCAGTGGCACTCTCCTCCATCCCTTGGTCTGAAAGGATCTCTTCTGCAGTCCCTCGGCCTGATTGTCTGATATTCCCAAATACAGAATCTAGAGTTCACCAGTACCAGAGTCCTTCCTGATGTGTCTTCCTGTTCTCCCAGCTCTCACTGACTGCCTTCCTACGTTTAGAGGTTGATGGAGAAAGAGAGAAGCACTATCAAGGGAGAGTGCTTTGCCTCCTTCTGGAAGAAGCTACTCTGCTTTTTGCCTGTGCAGTTTTCTGGTCAATATAGATTTTGAGATTTGGAATCAGGTCAGGCCATAGGGGAAGGGGTGAGAGTCCTTCTGTCTCTGTTGAAGCATATATTCTCACATCTGCCTCGAATTGGCCTTCTCCATCCAGGTCTACAAACTCTGTTCTAGTGAGTGGCCACCCTCCTCCATCTTCATCAATATTGCAGGAACATTCTGTCAGCAGCTGACACCCAGGTTAACCTGGATTACTTCTGTCTGACTGCGAAGGCCCCAGGGAAGTCCAGTTCCATTTCATGTCCATTATGTTTCCACCACTCCTGGGCCCTTTCCAGGATAACATCGTGGCTATATTTCAAACACCAGGTTTATCCTTACTTTCATTCAGTTTGTCCTTTTGCCCTGGGAGCTCCTTTCTTCTACCAATCTACGTCCTCCCAGTGTCCCTCACCTCCTCTTTGAGTGTTCGGTTCATGACAGGATCCTCTTCCTTCAGAATAATAAGGAGTGTCTGAAGCATAGCTTTTGGCCCCCTGCTCTAGGTCCACTTTGTCTCTAATTCATGCTCAGTTTTGTCTGTTGAGCTGACCTGAAGCTCTCTGGGGATGAGGATTTTCTCTTTTCAAGGTCTCTTAGCATTTCCCGAGCACGTGGGAGGGTTCAACTCCAAAAGATTGAGTGTTTGTGCATGTGACTTATGGAGGGGTCTTCTAGGAGGGAAGGCAGCAAGGGACTCACTGAACTTGAGATAGGATGGGGTTCCTGAACTCCAGTGATGCTCATTCCATGACCAGCCAGCTGTGCCCCCTACAGTCAACACTTGCATTAGGTTCCTCAAATTACCTGTCCAAGTGCCCTGACACACCTTCTCAGGCTCACAGCTCTTAGGTTAGGCAAGTCTTGACTTCGTAAAGCTTTGATTTGGTTATCTGTAAAGTAAAAGGAGAACTGCCCTCCTCCCAAGGTTAATGTGAGTATTAAATGTATTGATATGTGTGAAAATCTGTTTTGACACATATGAACCACTTGGAAGTACTTGACTCTAAATCTATAGTACTGACTCTTAGTCTTTCCTACAATTAGCTACATAAACCGCTCATATAACTCCCCCATTTAAAAAATCTCCTCCTTTTTCCATCTTTGTGTTCTCCCTATTCTTTTAATTTCTTATTTTTGGGGGGTTATTTCAGACACTCTGTACTGCTGAATTGACATGGCATATTTTTCTGGCTCCCATACTCTATTTCCTTGATGTTCTGAATCGTTGGGGTATATTAAGAATTCTAATCTTTTCGTATTTTCTGCTCCGGAGTGTCTTCCTGTCAACAGTTCTCGCCTTTGTCCTCATTTATTCATTCATCCACCCATTGACTCATTCATTCATTTGGTCATTCACTGACTCATCGATCCATCCATCCATCCATCCAAACACTCACTGGTTTATGTTTGGTAACTTTGTAAGTGAAAATGAACAGCTTAGAATGGGTTAGCGTGCCTCATGTGCATGCCTATGTGTGGGTGCATATAATTACAGTCACCTATGTGTCAAAGTTCAATGTGAAATGGAAAAAAGAAGATAAAGGAAAGTGGGCACTCTTACTTGGCAATAAAAGACAAGATTACCATTACAAAAATACACTCTTATTATATGGAAATTGTATTCATGGTTCCTTCTCATAATATCAGGGGAATTCCCACTCAATTCCCTCAAACTTTGCTAAACCCACCCTGGTTCCTAGACCCCTAATATCCCTTGGGTTCACTGAGAGGGAACACAGGTGTTGGGGATGATGGATCACAGCCAGGTGAGAGCAGATGAAAGACTGTTGGCTTCTCAAATAATGACACTGGTGATCTATTTAACGTGTAGAATAACCACTGGGTTGTGATTAAATTGGAGAGTTTGGTGGAGAAGGTTAGAAAGAGAAAACATTCTTAGCCATGATGGTTTAGGTACAGAGGATGAGACTGAGAGGAAACACTATAAAACACCATATCCTTGGAGGGACGGTGAGCCCATGCTGGATGAACAAGGCACCCAAAGATTTTTCATTCACAGTCCACAGATTTAGACCAGTTCAGCTGCTGATTGAGCTCAGCTGCTGATTAGAGGTAAAAAGAGGGAGGTGGTTGACACAGCCACGGAGCTCTAGGTGTCAGGTGGCTTTAGGACACAGAAGTTGCATATAAGAAATACAGACAATTTCATCATGCATCCCTCAAGGAATGAGGGATGAGCAGAGAAAATTTCCCTGTGGATGTAAACTTAGCATGTTCTTTCTTATTACTCATAGTCCTTTCAGATCATTAGCTCTGGATTCACAAGCTCACCTAGGTCTCCTTGGGCCCCTTCTTATCTGGATGGACACAGGACCTGTCAAGTGGCAGCTAGTCCCCAGTTCTAATGTCTCAGAGGCCAGCCATGAGAAGATAATTCCCAATGATCTGAATGTTCCCATGTTGAAATCTAATCATCAAGGCAATAGTACTAACAACTGGAGCCTTAGGAAAGTAAATAGGGCATGGGGGCTTAGAATGGGATTAGTGCCCTTTTTAACAGGCATGGGGGAACCCGTTTGCCTTTCTTCCACATAATGATGCTGAAAGAAGGCACCATTTATGAAGAACAGGTCCTCACTAAACAATCTGCAGGCACCTTGATCTTGGATTTTCCAGCTTCCAGTACTGTAAGCAATAAATTTCTATTGTTTATAAATTATCCAGTCTCAGGTATTTTGGCACAGTAGTCTAAATAGACTAGGACAGAATCTCTTTTCCCTTGGCGGGGGAGTAAAGACCATGTCAATAGAGATTAAGAGTTACCTATAGTGTGTCCAGACATTTCCCTGTGGGTGGTCCTTACTATGGTCCATTGAGTCTTGGGCTTTCTCTCTTGGGAGCCCCTTACTGACCACGAGGACAGACATCTTCCTTGGTCTATTGGTTGCTGTGGCAGGATGAGTTCTGATACCCAGGGGTTGCCACCTGGGAGCTGCTTGGGCTATGGGGCTAAGCCAAGTGGAGCTCTAGAGAGTTGAGCTATTCAGGAACAGCTGGGGAGTGGGGAAGCTGGCAGTCCACCAGCCCTCTGTTCATCTCCTCCCACATCCTCCCTCTTCTCCAGTCTGGTCCTCAAAACTAGACTTTCACTTCTCTTCCTTGGAGTATGGCCCAGGCAGTTTAGCATACACACATCCTGAAATTCTTGCTACTACCAGCAAAGAAATTCTTAAGATGCAAAATCCATAACTCTCCACGGAGAGAATTAATAAAGGATCTGACTGCATTAAAACAGTAAACTTCCATTTTCATATTCTTCTATTTCATCATAAATAAGAAAAAACACAACTCAAAGACTGGGAGACTGTATTAGTAATGTATATTGCTGACAAATCTTGGTATTCGGAATACATAAATTATGGCTGCAAAGATAGAGTCAAACAACACAATAAAAAATGGGCAAAGAATATGAATATGCAATTCCCAGGAGAGAAAGCTTCAATGGCCAATAAACTCATGAAAATTTGCTCAACTCAGTAGTAATCAGAGAAATGCACTGGAAAAAAAATAACAAATGTTCCTTCCCTACTCCTGTTTTCTTTACGAAGGGAGATTTTTCCTAAATATTTATGACTTCATGTCTCCTGCCCTTTTTTCTCCAACAGAGACAGAATGACTTATCTGGCTGGGGGGCTTTTGGCTCATGTTTTTCTGTGGGGTGAACTGCAACTAAAAACAACCTTGAATGCAAGGAGTTTCTTTTTTTTTTCTATTTTCCTCTTCCTCTTTCTGTTAAGTCCTTTGTCTTATTTCCAAGTTGGCCAGGACTTGAGAAAGAAGTAGCCCTATTGGTTGGGCTCTCCTCTGAGCCTACCCATCAACTGGCAAAACATGGAAAAAAAGAATCTAATGATGCCAAATGTTGTCAAGAAAGGGGAGTGACAGGACCTCTAATATGCTGTTGATGAAAGAATAAATTGATTCACTATTGTGGACGGTAATGGAGAACCATTAAATTTGAAGATGTGAATTCCCTAGGTATCTTTAAGAAGATGCTGTTGTCCACATCAACATGTGTGTTCATTCAGCAATGTTTATAAAAATAAAAAATCAGAAACATCCAAAATTTCTATCAATAGGCAAAATGAATAGATAATTTGTGAAATATTGATATAATAGAGTGCTAAGTATATGGTAATATACAGCCACAGCCCCATCCTAAATCTTTGAGGCCAGGCATGTTTTGATATTCTAAGTTGTTCTGAATTAAGAAACATCACATGGGGTTGTAGGGGAAAAAACCATGTTTAAATACATTAATATTTCTAAGTGAAATATATGAATAATGACTTAAAAGGAGGTCAGTTTAGGTTTTCAAGCCAAATGAGTTTGCCACAGTTTGAAAAACTTCTGTTTCTCAGAACTCTTTTGGATTTGGAAAGAGAGTAAGCACTTGAGTGTGAAAACATGCACGAGGTGGAGGGTGTTGCTCTCTGGTAGCATGCTTGCCTCCCATGCACAAGGACCTGGGAAGCATCCTAGCACCAAAAAAAAAAAAAAAAAAAAAAAAAAATCATAGGAAATAAAAAGAAAAAAAGACCACAAAACATAGGAATAAAATCTATCAAATCCAGGTTATGATAGCCTTCAGGGAGAAAAATAAGGAGTATATTACAAATTGTTTTTGTAATGCCTTTTCCTTTTTAAAAATGAGATGCTGAGGTCTGATAAAATTTAGTGGTACATACATGAGTATATATTATTCTCTACAAAATTCTGTTTGTTTTTAAATATGTCATGATAAGAAGTATTGAATCTTCATATCTTCTGTGTCAGAGAGAGGAAATGAATTTTTCTGTCACTCAGCTATTGGTGGTAGTAGAGCTGGAATTTGCATTCTGTTTTTTTTTACTTGACTCCACAAAAAGGATGAGATATTAACCTCTCAGAAATGAATGCCTCAATGAATCAATAAATTAAAGATCAGTTATTTTCTCAGAAAAAAAAATCTACAGTGTAAATAACTACAATAAGAAACCGGCACAGATTCAAACTATAGCAGACAGCCCAGAGACATCAGGAAAGGATGAACTACCCCCAAATTCCTAGTGGCAAAGAAATCTCTGTCTTCATCCCCATTTGTTTCTCTGTAAAATCACCTCACTTGACTTCTCTGAACTTCAGTTATGCTCACTTCTTCACTCCTGTCTCCTGAGTGGTGAGCGTGTGGGCTCACCGTCCCAATCTTTGCAGGTTCTCTGGTGCTTTTTGCTTCTACCCATCAGAACTGTTTGTAGGAGCACAAAGCTGGGAACAAAAGTCATGTTTTCAGGGAACCCCCTTTACCACACCCAAGCATTTTGATGCAGTTGATAAAAGAATAAAACAAGCATTCAGAACCGGTAAGGTAGAAGAAATACATTGCATACACATTATATGGAAGCCTTTTGTGCCAGGTGCTGTATGTACCATTACATCTTCAGACCACTAAAGATGTGAATAGGGGTTACTATGGGAAGAAACCAGGGGATACATGGCTAGTAATGGGCAGAAGAAGAGAACTTGGGTCTATGCAGTCCAAGGATGAACTTTCTATTAGACTTTCTATTAGGTGAGAAGATGGCTCAAGAGAAGTCGTGTGAGTCTGAGTTTTCTGACAGGCTGGAGACCCCAGGTTTTGTTCTTAGCTCCAGTGGAATGGACTATTTCTCCCTCCTGGCACTCAGCATGTTCTCCATACTTCAGACTCTGGACCTTTGTAGCATGGTAAGATAGCCTTAGAAGACACAGTGACCCTTTCCTAACAGGTAAAATACTAAAAGGAAGCAAAACTTGTAAAGGACTGAGAGATACTGAAAAATGTCCCCCAGCATTGGGTACACATTAAATGAAGAACTGCAATCAGGCATAACAAAAACTTGAAAAACAGTGGTTCCAATGAATTAGTAGTTTTATTATGTTTTTCTCTCTTGATGCAGAAATCTCAGAAATAGCCATGTGAGGGTATGATTCAAGGACTCAAGGATGTCAGGGCCAACCCTCAACTGGCTCTTGGCATTTCTCCAGAAACAGATGTTGAGATGAGGACTGTAGTCACTTCTAGGTAGTACCTTCTTCTGAAAGGTCAAGGTCAAAAGGAAGCTCCCAGCCAAATACATCTGCTGGTAAGGATTTTTTTCTCTCTTTGAAGTCAATTCAGTGATTTCTACTTAGGTCTCATTGGCCAGAATGGGCACTTGTCTAACCCTATCTTCAAAGGGGACCTGGGAAATGAACTGGTGGTATTTGTGGATTTCATTTGGGTCTTCCAGTAAAATTGGGCTTCTGTTAGTGAAGAAGAGAGGGAATGTCAATATTGGATAGCCCAAAAGTACCAAGATCCTCCTGATAGGGAGGGAGAAAGAGCTTTTGCACTTGAACATCAAGAGTATATTACCAAGTAGTCTGTAAAAAATGAACTTTAAATTTTTAAAATGCATTTGAATTTTACATTTAATTCTGTATCTGCTTGTCAAATAAAATCAATGCTTCACATTAGTTATTGGTTAAAGGGCTTAACTCTTTACCCCCAAAACTCTCAAGCAAAATTCATGCTCTATGAAAACATCTCATATTGAGCCTCTTATTTCTTTCACGCCCAACAAATCCTCATGCATCCTGGGGTGAGAGGAATAGCACATTTAAGAAGCTCAACCTAGAGTGATAGGGGGGCAGGAAATGAGATAGGGATTTCAACTTATTCCTTACTTGGGAACAGATGTTGATGTATCTTCAGAACATCTTGCATAATCCTGGCAGGCTCTTCCCCAGCTCATGCACATTGAGCCATTTTTTTTTTTTTCTCTCCCGATCATCCTCCATTCTCTAGATGCTGATTTAAGCCATGGAAAGAGCCAAGAGCTTTTTTTTTTAACTTTACTTTTTTATGAACACAGAGCCTTTAGTCGGGTTCTCCAGGAGCAGATGCTGAGAAGGGACTTATGTCCCTTTATATGTAAGTGATTTATTTATTAAAAAGTACATGAAAGAAAATGGCAAGCAACAGGGAAAGCTATGGGCTGATCTTATAAGAAAGCTCTGGGGTGCTTTACACCTCTGTAATTGTCCTGACCAAAAGAGTGCTGCGTAGGAGGACCTGTTAGAAACAAAGACACACTAGACCCCGGAAGAAGCCTGCAGACTTGGAAGAGAGATCCTAAGGGATCCCTGGGAATCCCAACTGACCCTTACAGCCTCCTCGACACACACAGTGGTGGCACAACCCTGTTCCCCTTGCAATTTTCACCCCTGTCACTCACAGACCATGAGAAGAGGGGATCTCTCCTATTAATTGTGGCCAGGATCCTTTGGTACAGTTCACCCCGCAGTCTGGGTAAAACTCAGATCCTTCCTCACCAATGTCTGAGCACAGAGAGAACTTTCACTGCGTGTATTGTTAAGTAGACAGTATTGCCAAATGTTGCCTGAAGGAAAAAGAAAATAGAACTCTGAAATCCGATGCACCTCTGGTTTCTCTTTGCAGTGACAAATTCAGCCTCTTTCTGACCAACGTGTTGGTGAGATGCTGATCTGCCTGGGAGACCACAAATGAATCAGTGCAGGACAAGAAGAGGCAAAATATCAACTTGGTCCTCCACTTAGTGTGGACCTGCTGCTGCTGCTGCAATGCTCCTTCAACCACCGCTGTGTGTGTCAGCATGTGGCCTGTCTATTCATGATAGACTTCCATCACTATAACAAATACCTAAGCTAATCAAATTACAAAGAGAAAAGTTTTGTTTTCGCTCACAGTTTTAGAGGTTGCAGTATCAGTTGGGGCCCCTAGCAGCACATCGTGGTGGGAGAATATGATGGAATAAGACTGCTGGCCTCCTGACTAGGAAGTGAAAGAGAAGAGGAAGTGACCTGATACCCCCAACCCCCTTTAAGGCATTTCCCCAAAGGCCTAAGACTTCTCACCATGCTCCAGCTCTTCAAGGTTCTTCAATCTCCTAACACCGGCATGCTGGGGACCAAGCCTTTATAACATGGGCCTTTGGGGACATTCAAGATCCAACCCATAACACTGTTTTTAAGGAAGCCACCACCTAAACTGAGACCATATCCCGTAAACTTCCTTTTAAATTCTAGTCTTTTTCTGACAAATTTCTGACTAATTTTAGCTAGTGGCTTAAAATTAAATCACAATGTTTATACATGTATGGATTTATTGCAGCATTATTCATAATTCTGAAAGAATGGGGGAGGTGAGTGACCTAACAATGGGGAATTGGCTAAATCAGTTATGATACATCTGTATCATGGAATACACGCACCCACGAAAGATCATGTTCTAGAATAATAATTAAAAATACACACACACTTCATCTTTTACCCTTTACAGCTTTCTTTAAAGAAATGTAACCATTCTAAAAACAGAGCCAAATGTACTTGCAAAGGACTTTTTTCCTGCAAGTTTTGGATCCTCAGTGTCCGTATGTAAAGGAAAAGACCATCCCCAACTGGAGTGAGGGGACCTTGTGCAGGTGTGAGGGTAGAATTACCATCCGCAGGAAAGTGGTGTGGCATCGACAGTTCAGAACACTCTAAAACTCTCTCCTCTCCTGTTCTGAAAGTTCAACCAGCCTTAACTCAAAGAACTCAATGAGGGAATATAAACTTGTGAAATACTGTTATATGAAAAAAATCATGTTGTAAAGAATTTGTACAGTAAGACCCCAATTTTATTATAAATAAAGATATATGTAAATAATAAAGCAGTCTGAAAAAATATGTATAATGAATAGCAATTACCAGAGTTTGGGAAGGGTGTGGGGGAGGGAGGAATGGAGAGAGGATGGTTAATAGGAACGGGGGTGTGGTTGGACAAGAAGAATGACTTCTAATGTTCTATCGCACAGTGGGATGGCTATGGTTGACAACAGTTAATTAACTATTTTAAAATAACTAATAGAGAGGAATTTGAAATCAAATGGCATAACTTTTTGTGCGTTCCCACCACAAAGAAATGATATATATCTGAGGTAATAGATATGCCCATCATCCCATGACTGATGGTACATATGTATTGAAATGCCACTAGCCAGATGTGGTGCCACATACTTGTAATCCCAGTGGCTCTGGAGGCTGCAACAGGAGGATCACAAGTTTGAAGCCAGCCTCAGCAATTTAGGGAGGCCCTAAGCAACTTAGTGAAACCCTGTCTCAAAAAATAAAAAGAGCTGGGGATATTGCTCAGTGGTTAAGTCCCTGGCTTCAATCCCTGGTACCAAAAATTTTTTTTAAAAAAGAAAGAAATGCCATGATACTCCCTAAAATGCACAATTACTATGCATCAATTAAATACATATTAATAAAGACTTCACAATTGCACAAGTGTATATCCTTCTCTTACAGTTGTCATCTCTGTTCTTGAGGACTTACAGTAAATGGAAGAAAAGAAAAAAAATATGAAAAGTCACATCAAGCCTCATGGCGGGCAGGAGTACTGATATGAAATGGTTAAGTACATGGCTTTGGTGCCTAATAGGCCTGGGTTCAAATCCAGATACTGTCACTTATCTGATGAAACCTTGGGCAAGTTGTAGCCTCAATTTCTTCATCTATAACATAGGCTTCACTAGGTGCATTCTGAGATGTTAATATTGTGAAGTGCTTAACAAAGTGGCTGGCATATAGCAAGTGTTCAGTAAATGAGATTTTTTCTTAATTATCTTTATTGGGGTACAATTTGCACACAGAAAAATGCACTGGGTCTCACAAATTATGCAGCTGTAACTGATCATCACCATAGATTAGATTTACCTTTTCTATTGCTTCAATCAGTGGAATAGTAAGTATGTGCTTCTTTTACTTGGCCTAATATTTTTGAGATTCACCTATGTTGTCACATGTATGACTAAGTTTACTCCTAAGGGCCCCAAACTGGCCACACTGCAACTGTCCATCAGCAGGTAAAAGGTCTGTAATTAAGAATTAAGCAAAGAGAGATCTGGTCTTTGCTTTTAGCTACTAGGAGTTCATCCCTACATCCCTAAAATGTCCTGATACAAGAGTGTTATGGCTTGCCTGGTGCCCTTGGTCACCAAACAGTCTGGCTGTGATTTATGATGGGCCTTTGGGATATACCATGTCAGTTCTGCTTTCTGGAAAATGGTGTAGACTCAAGGTCAACCACACAATCCGTATGTGTTTGAGCTCCAATAAAAACTCAGGGCACCAAAGCTCAGATGAGCTTCCTGAATTGACAATACTGTTTCTATTGCCACTCACTGATGCTGGGAAGGTAACATGTCTGCAAGGACATGAAGACTTCATATTTGAAACTCTTCCAAATTCTGCCTTATGCATTAAATCTTTGGTTCATTCTAATTTGTATCTTTTCACTGTAATAAAACTATGTAAATATAATGCCTTCCTGAGTTCTATGAATTAATTGTTCTAATGATTTTCAAGCCTGAGAGTGCTTGTGGAGATTCCAGCTGACATAAGTGAAGGTGGCCATAGGGATCCTCAAATTTGTTGTGTTTGGCATGTGAAGTAAGGGTCATCTTGTGGAGACTGTTTCCCCCAGATTTTGCACTTTCGTCAAACTCATTGCAAATGGACGAAGAAACATTGGCATGTACAGTGGAATATTTGACTCAGAGATTTAAAAAGAAGCAAGCTACTGATGCATGTGACACATAGATGAATCTCAGAAGCAGTATGCTGAGAAAGAGTGGTTTTTAATGTAGCAATTCAGCAACACATGACCAGGAACCCCATGGGTTGATTGCATAAGAAATGATGTGTGTTTACGGGGAGGGACTCACAATGGCTTGCGTGTGAGGGTACATTGGAAGGAAGTGGAACTTGGGCAGGGCCTGGAGGATAGAGATATGAGGAGGGGGAAAGATGCTTTCTTTTTAGGCACATAGAAATTTCCTTGGGAAGACAAGGATGGCAGGAAAGGTGGCCACCTGTTGGGAGCCAATAGGAAGGTACATCCACTCAGTAAGGCATACTGAGGCCCCAGAGCTTTCAGAGCTTTCTGGAGGGGTTTGCTGTATGGTGAAGGCAGGTTGTATGGGAAGAATTTGTTTCCTATCATTGTACCAGACTGGAGAGATGGGAGACAAAAATCTACTGACTCTCTAATGTAGAATAATTAGGGTGGTGGTTGCCAAAAGTTTATTTCCTCTGAATACAGCAGTCAGCAATCAGTATAAATTTCAATATCCAATGAAGTGCTTTCAAAAAAATTTTGACAATGACCCAAATCAAAAATCACATTTACTATCAAATACACATACACACACATGAAAGTTTCATGAAACAATATTTCCTCTTATTATATGCAATGTACTCTGAAATATTCTGTTCACTTCTGTTCTATTCTATTCATTTGTTCTTAAAATAATGCTGGTCAGAGCCACTCAATTTGTTCCCTGATTTAACATCATCCCCTTTCACCTTCTGTGGGGCTGCCATGCCTGTGGGGGACGGGAGGGCACTTCCATTTCTGCAGACCTCCTGGAGGGGCTGTACCCATGGGTGAAACAGAAAGCCTGGATTGGGATGAGGGAGCAGGTGTGGGAACTGGCTGACCTCCTGCTACAGATTGAATGCTTGTGTCCCCCCGACCCAAATTCATATGCTGAAACTTAATCTCCAATGTTATAGTATTAGGAGGTGAGGTCTTTGAGAGGCAATAAGGTCATAAGGGAAAAACTCTCATGAATGGATTAGTGCTCCTATACAGAAGACTCAGGAGACTCCCTTGTCCATTCCACCATGTGAAATTAGAGACGATGCTATCTGTAAGGAAGAGGGGCCCTCACCAGATACTGGGTCTTCTGGAGTCTTGATCTTGGACTTCCAGTCTCCAGAACTGTGAGAAATAAATGTCTACTGCATATAAATCTCCCTATAGGTGGCATTTTCCTAGAGCACCCTAACTGGACTAAAACAATCTGCTTGCCTATTCAGAAGGGCTGGCAATCCTGCCCAGGCTCAGAGTAGTAAGATCAAGTATTTGAGGGTATCTTGGGAACAAGTATATGCTATTTAAGGAAAAGAGATAACATCCCTGTTACTGCTGTTCTCACACAGAGGTTTGGCACCCACTGCAGGTGATGCTTATCACAAAGTGGGCAAGTAGGTGGCATGGCATCGACAACTTGAAATGTTCTGAACACACATTCTGAGTTAGGTGATGCTACACCTAGATACATACATGGCATCTAATCTCACCAAAATATTCCTAATGGGAATTTGGTATCCTCATCTGATGGGTGAGTAAACAGAGGCCTGGAAAGGAGGTCTGATGGGTGAGTTAAGAGGTCTGCCCATGGTCACAAGAGTGGAGAGATTCCAGATCTCTGACTAGAGCTTCCTACTCCCTGTGCCCCTGCCTACTACTTCTCCTCCTCCTCCTCCTCCTCCTCCTCCTCCTCCTCCTCCTCCTCCTCCTCCTCCTTCTTGGTACTGGGGATTGAACCATTGAGCTGCTACATCCCCAGTCCTTTTTTATTTTTTTTTTATTTTGAGATAGAGACTTGCTAAATATCTGAGAGGTTCAGGAAATGGTTGAGGCTGGCCTTGAACTTGTAACATTTCTGCCTCAGCCTCACTGGGATTATAGGTGTGTGCCACCATGCCCAGCTATCCCTGTTTCCCTACACACTTCTGCCCCCAATATGCAGCCTTGGGACTCCAAAGGCCAGGCCCAGCACTTTTAAGGGGCAGTTTGGGTCACAGATGCCATAATGGTGCATATCCTAAGTAAGTCCTAGAGAGTCTCACAAAGTCCTAGAGATCATTCATGTATGAAGTTCTTATTCTTCCTTTGGAAGCTTGATTTCCAAAATTATAATAATGACAATTGCAAATGTAGGGCATGCCCAGTGAGGCTTTGTGTATGCATCACTTCAAGCCCTTGAGACAGGCACTGTCATTCTGCCTCCTGCACCAGGGAGGAGGGATAACTTCCCCATGATCACATCCACAACAAAGAGCAGAGTGAGGGCTTGACCCTTGGGCTTCCAATTCTGTCAACCATTGTGTTTTGGGGAATTGAGAAACAAGAAATGGGGAAATGGGAGGGAGAAGGTAGTTGCTCAAGTCTGAGGACATCCAAATACTTTCAAAGAATCCCAAGAACAGAAGAGAAACACTCAAGGGAAAACAGAGCAGAATGCCAGCCAAGCCAATGTGGTGCCACGCGACAAAGACCCCAGCTCCTCAACAAAGTATTTCCATGTGTTCAAGAAGACCATGTGTAAAAATGGCTCCTATAAACAAGAAGATAAAAAGACTTCCTTACCCCCCTCCCACATAATGGCAGTTCCTCAGAGCCCCAGCCCAGCAGATCTACCAGAAACCAGCCTTTGTTGTGGGTTCTCACTCCGGGCAGCTTATTTATTAATTTTTTTATAAAGACTCTGTTTTTATCTAGTGAAGGGTGAAGACTGCACAGCCAGTCTTGGGGGCTCTGACAGCTCAGTGGACCAGGAAAGACTCTCCATCCACCCTGTCTTGGCGGGAGTGGTGAGGTCGCTGGAAGCCGCAAGCCAGGGGAGGAGAATGGAGGAAAGGGCGGGCAGCTGGGGAGACAGCAGAGGCTTTATAAATAACTCTGTCCTCCCTCTGCCTTGGAATCATAGCACCGTGACAGGCTGTGAAATTAAATGAAGAGCAGGCAGGGCCCTGGAGAAACTAAAGCATCAGGAGGGACAGAGGGAGCAGGCAGGTGATAAACTGGAGACTCTGGTTAATGATAATGCAGGTAAACAGGCAGCCTCTGGGAGGAGTCCAGAAATCCCAGGGTGGGCGTGTGTGTGTGTGTGTGTGTGTGTGTGTGTGTGTGTAAGCACATGCGCATCTGTGCATATGTGTATGTGAGAGAGAGAGAGAGAGAGAGAGGGCAACTCAGGATATCCTTTGTAGTTTCAGTCTTTGTATTTCTTAACCTAATCAAACTGGTTCTTTCCTACATAGAGGTTTGCATGGTCCTTACACTCTCCCTGCCAATCCATCCCTCCCCTCATCCTCAAGGGTTACTACAGACTATTTTTCAGGAATGATTTACTCAACTTTATCACCTGCACCCCACTGACCAGGAGTGGAAGGATGATCTTACAGCCAGATCCTAAAGAAGGGGCCCCAGCAATGACTAAATGGAATCTTGTAGGAAGAGGAACGTTCCCCTCTGCAGAACCTAGGAGTCTCTCACTGATCTGCCTCAGCAAATCAAGATATGACACATATATGCTCACCCAGATTTGTGCCCAGAAGTGGAGAAATAGGTCCTGGCACTGGCTGGGATAGAGAGCTCTGTTTGAAGGGAGGGGATGCACATTTTTTTTCAGTGAGGTTAAGTATCTTCTTCACTATGACTATTTCCTTGATTCCAGCCTCCTCTGAAGTGCCCCCTTTCTGTCAAACCATCTTGATTAAACTTCCTGTCTCTCTGTCTCTGGCCACTCCATTCCACAGTAACCTACCTGTCCCAGGCCGGCCATACGAACCGCTAAGAATGCTCCCAGAATCCTAGGCCCAAGGCCTAATTTCAGGCGTCCCCAAAAGCTGGTATGATCACTTGCACTAAAACCAAAACAGAAAAGATAATGGTGAAAAGCAGGAAAAGAACTTTAACCAATACGGTGATGTTAGGAAATTCAAGTGAGATCCAGCATCTCAGCCTGGTCTTGGAGTAACTGGCATGAGCTATAGGTTTAAATAGAAGAAGAAATGGGATGGGGGTGAGAGGAGTGCATAACTGAGCAGTCCTGGTCAAACTGTGGTCTGGCTGATTATTCTCTCAGTTCTGGTTCTGCAAGGTGGTCCCATAGAAGTCCTTATTGCTTGAGGAGCAATTTCCACTTGGTGCCCAGGATGTTTTTCTATCAGATCCTTCATCCTGGAAGGGGATGATGACTGGAGACTTCTAGGCACCACCTCAGAGTTCTGATGGTATGAAAGCTGATTATGGAATGTCCTTGCAAATCTTGTCTCAGTCTTGAAAGGGGATGAGATAGGTTAGGAAAACAGGGCTAAAAAACCAAAACACTTTTGTGTTACCAGTTTTTAGATGAACACTCTTTAAATGAGTAATATTTCTATGTGCAGAGCTGAGTACATCACAAAATTGAAGGCAATGAAAGAGACATACAAATGAAAGTAGAGTTGCCAACGTGTGTGTGTGTGTGTGTGTGTGTGTGTGTGTGTGTGTGTAGTTACTGGAGACTGAACCACCCTGGGTTTGCTAGGCAAGTGCTCTATCACTAAGCTATACCCTAAGTCAAGGTGCCAAGCTTTTATCCTGCTTTTAGTTACATATTGGACATCTGCAAGCCTATATATGGAGAGTCATCACTTTTAGCAAAAGAAGATTCTCTAAGTCCTTGTTTTAAGAGGAATTGCCAAGCCCTTTCAAGTCCACGCATCATTAATGGAGCCCAGCACTGAGCTAGGCACCAGGAAAGGTTAAAGTCTGAGATTTTATCCTGTCTTCGAGAGACATGCAGTCTTCTTGGTGATATAAGAATGACCATGAGACAAAGAGAGACATATATTTAATGTCTCTGAATGGGACAAGTGAATTCTGAGCATATTTGGCCCAAGGACATTATTACCAAAGATATGCACATATACTTTCTCCCACAAATCCCTCAGTGGTTAAGTTGCATAGCCACAACAGGATGGAGTTAAGACCTATGGCCTGTGTGGATCTCAACAAGAGCTCTCAAAGTAACCTCCGTTGTTAGTATCAAGTGAGTTCAACTCACAAGATAAACTAGTATCTTTTGCCCAGCAGCCACAGCAGCCACATCAATTTGATGCTATTAGTTTCACTCAAATCGAGTCCAGCCTCTCTTTGCATGATTTTGAGATGTGTCATGATTTGAGGAGTGTCAGTCAGCTTTCTGTTACTATAGCAAATATTTGAGATAACTGATTTATAAAAATAAAAGTTTTAATTTGGCTCATGATTTTAGGGGTTTTCTGTCCATGGCCCTATTGATTGTGGGTCTGTTTTAGTCAGCTTTTTCACTGCTGTGACTAAAGGACCTGATGAAAACAACGGCAGAGGAGGAAAAGTTTATTTGGGAGCTCACAGTTTCAGAGGTCTCAGTCCATAAAGAGCAGACTCCATCCCTCGGGGTTCAAGATGAGGCTGAATATCATGGGAGAAGAGTGTAGCAGAGGAAACCAGCTCATGTAGTGAAGCAGAGAGAAAAATCTCCACTTTCCAGATACAAATATATACCCCAATGCTATGCCCCCAATACCCATATCCTCCAGCTATACACCCACCTGCCTTCCGTTAGCACTCAACTAATCCCAAAAGGTAATTAATTCACAGATTGGGTTAAGGCTCCCATAACCCAATCATTTCTTCTATGAACCTTCTTATGTGTCTCACACATGAGTTTTTGGGGGACACCCCAAACCATAACATTCTGCCCTGGCCCCCAAAAGCTCATACTCATCTGACAATTCCAAATACATTTAGTCCATTCCCATGGGTTCTCATCGTCTCAACAGTTCCAAGAATGCTCAAGGTTCAAGTCCAAAGTCTTCTCTGAAGCCCAAGGCAATTTCCCATTGTGAACTCATATAAAATTAAAAGCAATTTACTAGTATCCCATATGTAAAGGTACAGAGTAAACATTTCCATTTACAAAAATTGGAGCATAGAGGACCAAAGCAAAACCAAAATCCAGCTGGGCAAACAAGTCCTGTAGTTCTAAGTCTGGCATCTGGAGTGCATGGCATGATGTCCTCTGCGGCTTTCCTAGGATGATGTCCCACATTACTTGAATTTCTTAATTTCTGCAGCTTTAGCTTCCTCCTCACATCTCCATGCTTTGCCCTCTCAGGGCTGCCCTCAGGGACTCTGACCCTGCTGCACTTTTCCTGGCCTCTCAGGCCTTCCTTTGAAATCTTGGCGGAAGCCCCCATGAAGCCCTAATCCCAGCACCATGTGGTTGACACCAAGGTCTGCCACCATCTTGAGCAGTAGCCATGCCTCCAGGGATCCTGGCTGCAGCAGCCTCTGAGTGTCTGGGTGGCTGAGCATGTTGAAAAAACTTCTTAGGCCCCCTTCTGCAAGAAGGATTCCCCACTGGCCTCTTCTCAAGAGAATTTTTTATTTTTACTTCCTTGAGCCTGAGGTGGGTGTGGTCTTGCCATTTCCAGAGATGCCCTCAAGCCGTCCTTCTTATAGTCGCTAGGCAAAGTCTTCAGGATTTCTTTATTGGCAATACTGTCTTTAACAACTGCAACTTCCTTAGCCCCAGGTGTACTCGGCCTTTCAAGTCCAAGTTTTTCAAATCTTTCTGCTCTGCTTTCTGTTCCTAAATATCACAATAAACTTGGCTAAAAGCCACCAGCAATACCCATGCCACTTCCTGAATGCTATGCTGCTTAGACATGTCTTCTGCCAGATTAAGAAGTTCATTGTTTTTAAAATCAGCCTCACAGAAAGTCTCAGGACACAGGCATAATTCAGACAACTTCTCAGCCAGAACATAAAGGAATGGCCTCTAGTCCAAATTCCAATAGAGTCCTCCTCCGAACCCTCTTGAGCCCTTTCTTCACCATCCTCGGTCCTATTGGCATTCTGGTCTCCTGAGCTTCCACCAGAATTGGCCAATAAGCTTTGCTTACAACAATTTAAAGCCTTTGCACATGGCACTACTAAGCATCTCAAAATTCCTCCCACCAATTTCAAAAAACTCAAAAAGCTTCTGAACCACATGGTTAGGTTAATCACAGCAAAGACCCCACTTTTTGGTACCAATTTGTGTTTTAGTCAGCTTTTTTGCTGCTTCAACTAAAGATCTGACCAGAACAATTTTAGGAAAGGGAAAGTTTGTTTAGGGGATTATGGTTTCAGAGGTCTCAATCCACAGACAGCAGGCTCCATTCTTCTGGGCTCTAGATGAGGCTGACAATATGGAGGAAGAGTGTGGCAAAGGGAAGCAGCTCATATGAGGATCAGAAAGCAGAGAGACTCCACTCACCAGATGCAAATATATACCCCAAAGCCACACTCCTAATGTCCCACCTACTCCAGCAACACCCCCCACCTGCCTTTAGTTACCACTCATTTACATCAGGTAATTAACTTCCTGATTGGGTTAAGGCTCTCATAACCCAATCATTTTTCCCCCCTCTGGACCTTCTTGCATTGTCTCACATGTGAGCTTTTTGGGGACACCGCACATCCAAACCATAACAGGGCCTGTGACAAGGCAACACATCCTGGCAGGGCAGAGCAAAGTCACTCACCTCATGACTGAACAGTGAAATGAAATAAGAGAGGAGTGACTGGTGTCCCATTATCTCCTTTGAAGGCACACCCTCCCCCACAATGATTTTGAAGACTTCTTATTAGGCTCTTCCTCTTGAAGGCTCCATTACTTTCCAGTAGCACCATGGATTGGGACCCAGGCCTTTAGTAATACATGCACATTTAGGGGACACTCAGATCCAAACCATAGCAGCAGAGTTAGTTTTGTCTTGTTGTTCAGTGTCTTCCTTTGCTTGTTTAAGTATATTTTCCCTGGGGGAAGTCCAGATGACAATCCTTGGGCAACACTCTCCTCCACAGTCCTTTCTAGGGATGCAAATATCATTCAACTCCTTGAGATTGAGGTTTAAGTTCTCTTTTCTGGAATTCTCTTGCAGGGAGAGGCATGGTTAGGTTTGGTTTTTCCTTCAGGCTGGGAGCCAGTTGTTATAGAATTATGGAAATCTGTGCCAGAGAACATGCTGCCCACTTTTAGAAATCTGTCTAAACTACATGGATTCAGCCAGAGTCCATTTATACATTGCTAAATAAGAGTTCCACACATACATAGAACTTTAACATCCTCAGATAAATAGCTCTGCAAGGAGAAAATGCAAATTATGACTTAAAGTCAGCCTCTTCTTCTGTGCACTGCATACCAATGTGGCTTTACCCTTTAGCTAGGACAATGTAGCTACTACCTCTTTTACACAGATTTATGCCCTGCATGAAGTTGTTTCCTGAGACTGTTAGAAAAATAAATAGACTATAGTTATTTGGTTTTATCTTTGGAAACTCTGCAGGGACAACAGGGTTAGATGTTAAGTTTTTAATCAGGTCTTGGATTGACCACACTTTAGAACATCACATTGAGCAGAACCAAAAAAGCCTAAAGCAAGTCCAGAGAACGGGTTTGGGCAGTCAGATGAGCTAGAAGGTGCTGAATTTGTGCCAGAGATTTTATAATCAGGGTTTTGCAATCTATACCTCATAACAAGAAAAGAATGCACATAGGTAGAGAGAAAGTGTAAGAAATCTGTCAGAACTTCAAAGAACTAAATGTGGAAGGCATAAAGCAACACACCCTAGGGGACAAGAGGAAAGTTAGTCACAGAAATTGATCACTAGGAAGGTTCAATTGTAGGATAATGTGAGCTGAAGATGCCACCAAATGTCTGTGGACCCTAAGGGCAGATATATCCCTGAATATCACAAGGCGGCCAGCACCTTACCAGGGTATAATTCTTTCTGCACAGGAGGGAATAAACCACTTAGAAAATAAAGTCTGAAATAATTAGTGAAGAATTAAAAGATAAAATCGAAAAATAGTTTTAAATACAGAGCATCTGATAGGTCCACCCACACAGGAACTGGAGTTGAACAGTTAAAAAATGGCTCCAATTCCTTTTTTTTGTGTGTGTGGGGGGTACCAGGGATTGAACCCAGGGACACTTGACCACTGAGCCACATCCCCAGATCTATTTTGTATTTTATTAGAGACAGGGTCTCACTGAGTTGTTTAGCGCCTCACTAAATTGCTGAGGCTGGCTTAGAACTCGTGATCCTCCTGCCTATGCCTCAGGAGCCACTGGGATTACAGGTGTGTGCCAATTCTTTATTTAAGGGAAAGCATCAAAGGCAGGGATAAGGTTTCAGGGGTGGAGTCTTGCTTCATGATGTCTTGCAGTCAACAGGTTGATTGGCATCTTGGCAGGCCACACCCATCTCAGAAAGGCTATGTGGCTACAGCAGGTCACCCCATCTGCTGTGCTGTGTGGGACCTTTGGCAGAGCTGGGTGAGAGGTCACATGCACTTGGGCCATCTTACAGCAGGCTTGCCACTGTAAATTCCCAGATACCAGGCTTCCCACTCAATGGGCTTCCATGACGATCTGGTCCACAGATAGTCCACAGATAACTTTCAACACCTGAAGCTCTCAGGAAGCCCAACCTGGCCTCATGAGCTCCTTTACCCCAGGAGAGAATGAGGTAGAATCAAGAGGTTGATGGGTTTTAAACAGTTGCCTAATGATTCTGCTGAATTGATTAGAATCTTCCTCAGTCTTCAAAAAAAAAAAAAAGAGAGAGGTTTAAAGGTGGGAAAGAGCTCAGGAGAAAGGAGTATGGGGAACGAAAGGTAAACAAAAATGGAGCAAAATAAGAGGAATGTAAAGCTGGAGAAAAAAGGGGTGAATGAAAAATTGGATCTCAAAGCCAATAATAGAATAAGTACTGTGTGCACGTGTGTGTGTGTGTGTGTGCATGCACGTGCAGGTGCATGCATGCATGCACCACACACACTTTATGTGGGACTACGTGGAATAGATATATTTTTCCCTTTTCCTTATGTTAAGGACAAATAGAAACTCTGGATGGTTTATATAAAGCACAGGAAGACTATGGTAGAGGGAAAAATGCACTGTGAGACCCGAGGAAGGACACAGTGACAACACTTCTTTTTTTTTATTAAATTATTTATTTACTCTAATTTGTTATACATGATGGAAGAATGCAATTCATTTCATATTACACATATAGAGCACAATTTTTCAAGCCACTGATTGTACACAAAGTATTTTCACACCATTCGCAGTGACAACATTTCTGGATAGAGTTCTTTTTTGGTTCCGATCTGAAGCTGAAGAAGCCAGTAATAGATTCAACAACCAACAACAGACAAACAAAAACCCAATCCAGTGAAAGCAGGAGGAAGTAGGCAGCCTATTATGACAGCATTCTTTTATATAATAATACCCTTTCCAAATACTGCAGAAAAAAAAAACTGTGACCCCCCCCATCCCCACCCATGCTAGCAAAGGCCTGGTAGGGATCATAGACATTCACCCTCATGAGGCTATAATCAGGTGCTCCAACACTCATTTGAGGGCAGTGTTAGAAAAAAAAAAACAAATAAAGAGCAGGACTTTCATCTCTGACAGATGGTAACAAAGATAAACCTCTATGGCATAAGCAGAGATCACATTACAATGAGGAACTCCTCACTCACTGGGTTTGGGGTGCCCTCCTTGGGTGTCAGTAGAGGTTGAGTGGACATTTTTGACTTCTATATGACCTAGTAGTAACAAGACATGACCAGCCTGCCAGGTTAGTGACTCAGAAAGTCAATTAAAGTGAGATTTACTCTTATAATATGAACACATCTGATTTTCAATGAAAAAAAAGCTCACTTGTTACCAATAACCAGGAATATCTCATACTGTGTGAAAAATGATAATCAACAGAGGTCAACACCAGGATGACAGAAATGTTAGAACTGTCTGATAACAATTTTAAAGCAGTTATGACAAAATTGCTTCCATCAACAAGTAGGAACACACTTGAAACATAAAATAATAAAAAAGCCTTAGCAAAGAAATAGAGAATATAAAGAATCAAATGGAAAATTTGCTACTTAAAAATACCATGACCAGTGGAGAGTCTAGCAGAATGTAGAAGACAGAGGAAAGAATCAGTGAACTAAGAGAAAAAAACACTGGAAATTATACAATCTGAAAAACAGAAAGAAAATAAACTTTAAAAAAGAACAAAGCCACAGGAAACAAAATTTGTGTCATTGAAGTACCAGAACAGAAGAAAGAATACAGTTTTTTTCTAAAAAAAAAAAATTTTTTTAAAAAGGCAGAAAACTTCCCAAATTTGGCAAGCAACATAAACCTACAGATTCAGTAATCTGAGAAAATCCAAAAGAGGATAAAAATTAAAAATCCCACACCCAGAAACATAATAATTTAACTTCAGAAAACTAAGACAAAGAAAAAAAATATTGAAAGCAGCCATTTTACCTATAGTAGAAAACAATTAAAATGACAGCAAATTTCTCATAAGAAACCATGGAAGTCAAAAGGAAGTAGGATAATATTTTTCAAGTGCTGAAACAAAAGAATTGTCAACCCAGAATTTTATATCCAGCAAACATATCATCCAAGAATAAAATGGAAATAAAGATATTATCAGATGAAAAAAATCTAATTTCCCACTGCCCTAAGAGAATGGATAAAGAAAATTTTCTAAACATAAAGAAAATAATGAAAGAAATTTTGGAGAATACAGAAGGAAGCAAAAATGTGGGTAAATATAATATATTTTCTTGATGAGTTTTTAAAATTATGTTTGACAGTTGAAATAAAATTGCAATATCCTTTGATGTGGTTCTAAGTGTATGCAGAGGAAATCTTTACAACAATCAGTGTGAGGGAGGAAGAGAGAAGGAACATAAAGGGGAGTAAGAGTTCTATACATTACTAGAAATGAAAGACACCACAAGGCTAAAAAGTTATGGATATATAATACAATACCTAGAACAACCACTAAAAGCAATACAAAAAGTAATTTTAAAAAGTCAAAATCGAGATGAAATTATTTAAAAGATGTTCATGCACCTAACAGAAAGGCAGGAAAAAGAAAAATGAGAAACAGAAAGCATAAAATTAAATGGCATACCTAAGACCTAACATATCAGTAAATATGTTAGATATAAATGGTTCAAATATACCAATTAAAAAACAAAGATTGGCACAGTGAATGAGAAAAAAATATTCCCTATTACCCAACTCTATGCTTCTATAAGAAACTCATGTCAAATATAACGACATGGGCAAATTGAAAGTTAAGAGGGTGGGAAAATATATAATGTAAACATTAATCAAAATGAAACAGGCATGGTTATATTAATTTCAGATAAAGTAAACTTCAGAGCAAAGAAAATTATCAGAAACAAAAGAACTATATAATGGACATATGTCAATTCACCAAGGAAATGTATAAAACCTAAATGTATATGCATCAAACATCAGAGCTGCAAATTTGTAAAGCAATACAGAAGAACTGGAAGGAAAAACAGGTAAATGAAAATGATAGTTGGACACATAAATGATTCTCTTTCAACTATTATAAAATAACTAGACAAAAATTAGCAAAGCTATGGAATTCAACGATCCTATCAACCAACAAGATTTAATGCATATTATAGAACACTTCACATTACAATAACAGCTTGATATACATTTTTGCCCTTCAGTAGATGAATGGATAAAGAAAATGTGATACACACACACACACACACACACACACACACACACAATGGAATTTTACTCAGCAATAAAAGAGAAAAAAATCATGGCATTTGCAGATAAATGGATGGAGTTGGAGAATATAATGCTAAGTGAAATTAGCCAATCCCAAATGTTTTTTTCTGATATAAGGAGGCTGATTCATAGTGGGGTTGGGAGGGAGATCATGGGAGGATTAGATGAACTTTATATAGGCCAAAGGGGAAAGAGGGAGAGGGAGGGGGCATGGGGGTAAAAAGATGGTGGAATGAGATGGACATCATTACCCTAAGTACATGAATGAAGACATGAATTGGTGTGAATATACTTTGTATACAACCAGAGATATGAAAAATTGTGCTCTATATGTATAATATGAGTAATAATGCATTCTGCTTTCATATGTAACAAATTAAAATAAAAAATAAATTTAAAAAATGGATCTGAAAAAAAGATAGGCCATAATATAACTTCAGCAAATCTTCATACAAAATGTGATCTCTAATCCCCAATGGAATGAAAGGAGAAATCAAGAGCAGAGAGATAAGAGGAAAATATTCAAATACTTGAAGACTAAACAACATACTTGTATACAATCTATGGGCAAAGAAAAAAGTCTCATATTGAACTGAATGAAAATGAAAATACAATGAATCAGTTGTGGGACACATTTAAGGCAGTGCCAAGAGGCAAAATTATAGCATTAAGTGTATACATTAGAAAAGAGAAAAAGTCTCAAATATATAATCAAAGGCCCATTTTAAGAGCTCAGGAAAGGTAAAACAAAACAAATAGAAGAAACAAAATGATAAAGAGCAGAAATCAATGACAATGGAAACTGAAAAAGTGTTGGTGAAGAGAGAGTGAGAAAAACCTAATAGATAAACCAGAAATAGAGCTACAGTCATTCTGGAAAACCATGTGGCAGTTTCTTTAAAAATTAAACAAGCAACAGTCACATGACCCAGAAATCGCACGCCTGAGCATTTATCCCAAAGAAATGATGGCTTCTTTATGTTCATATAAAAGCCTGTACATAAACGTCTATAGCAATTTTATTCATAATAGCCCAAGAATTGAAAACAACTCAGATGTCCTTCAACAAGTAGGTAAATGGTTAAGCAAACCGTGGTTCATCTGTATCATGGAAGACCAGTCACACTTGAGCGTGTGGAAAGTACGCCTTTGGATTTTCCTGAGCAGCGCTTGTGCGTAGGAAGGTCCTTCCAGGGTGTGTGTTGCCTGAGGACATCCCAACCGTTTCCTTTAGTGGATAGGATGGCTTCCTCCCTCCATGTTTGGGTACTTCCTTTGCTCCTTGTGGCTTCCCTACTCACAAGGTCTTTGACTCTCTGAGTCTTCCCTGCTTATCCACCTACTGAGCAGCCCTGGCAAAAGGCCATGCTTGAAGACATTCAGAATGGGCTGGTGGGATTATCTTCTTATTTAAAGTTAATAAGAGCAGGCATATCCTAGAAAAGTTGCAGATAATCGGGGGAAGAGGAAGATAAATTTTTTTTTTTGCCAAGATCTCCCTAGAATAGGGTGCTCCTGCACATCTTATTTGTTATCCCCTTCCTGAGGAATGTGGGTATCCACTCGACCAGGCAGTGGGAGAAAAAAGATCAGGAAGGATGCTGGTTAAGGTGGGTGTGGGGGCTAAGAGTCAGCAAGGAAGGGGTGGGTCATGAATCGCCCTGGCTAGAGGACCCGGAGCTTTCTCTTGTTTTACTTTTTCTAGCCTCGAAACAATTTATGAGTTTTTCACTGTTGGAGAACAAATAGAAATATGACTCATGCTTCACAATTTATACAGCCAATTTCATAGGTATTTGCCAGTGCTATCATGTGTCTGACAGGTACATATATTTTTTCCCCTCTAAGAGATTGTTTGGTGTAAACAGATAGGAACTACTTCAACATAATAAGGACTATTACTAAAAACAAAGAGCACACGTTTTACTAAATGGGAAAATGCTGAAGTCATTTCTATTAGTTAGAGAACAAGAGACTGCCTGTTGTCACCACAATGGGTCAACACAGCTTTGGGGTCTTTTATACAATGAGACACAAAAATGAATTGATTGGAATAAATACTGAAAAAGAAGACAAGACTATCTTTAGAGCTGATTGGGAGTATGTTCAGACAACCTCATATATTTTAATAAAATAATATTAAAATTATTAAGATAATTTCGAGGAAGATAGGTGGATAAATATGTAAATATAGGGCTTTGATTTATAATAACAATACACATTTGGAAAGGAAATAGAACAAATAACCCATTCATAATAGTAATGAATACCATACAATTTGTAGGATGTATTTAATAAGAAAAGATATACTGTTTATATAGATAAAATGACAAAATTGTATTGAAGGACATAAAAACCTCCCTCTACAAATGGAGATGTACAAGCTGTATTTTCATATAGAAATACTTACTGTCATAAAAATGACAGTCCCTAAAAAAACTACTATATAAATTGGAGACACTAAGATATAAATTTAATGCTATTATAGTTAGAAACTTACTTCTAAGGACCAGACAAAGTAATTCTAAGTTTTTTGTGGATAAAATAATTTTAAATGTCAAGTGTTTAGAGAATAACAGTGAAGAAAACACAAATGAGAAAGGACAGCTCTATCTGACAATAAAATTTAAGACCAGCTACCTGTCCCAAACAGCATGGCACAGGATCTGACCAATGTGTCAAGGGAAAATATTAGAGAGCACAGAAGTAGATGAGTAGTGAAAAGTGGTAGCATTTCCAATCAGAGAGAAGGGATGATTTATCACTCATAGCGGGATGCCTGGTTATCCAGCTCTAAGAAAATTATGTAGCCAATTTCATGTTTTTTTTATTCTAAGAGATTATTAGTATATGAATTATTAATATATGAATAGATAGAAACTACTTATAATAGACTATTCACTAAAAAGCAAGATCAAACATTTTACTAAATGAAAAAAAATGCTTAAGTTATTTCTGTTGTCTTCACTATGGATCAGCACTGCTTTGGGAGACTTAATACAGCAAGACAGGGAAATGATTTATTGGAATAAACATTGAAAACAAGATAAAAATAAATACCTTCCAAAATAAAGGAGACTCTACCTTAATCATATACAAAAACAAATTCTGGGTTCATTAAAGATTTTCATGTCAAAATAAAATGCTAAGATATTAGAATAGAATTTAAAAGTATATATATATATATATATATATATATATATATTACATATGATATATAAATATTAATGTAAATATAATTAATACATATATTAATATAAATATAATATATATAAATATATTTTTTGTAGGGGGAGAGGGGAATGTTTTAAAATAAGTAGCAATCCCAGAAGTCATCAAGAAAGGGTAGGTATACATTGACTACAAGAAAACTAAACATTTTATTAAAAAAAAACAAATCCATGAATGAACTGAGGAGAGGGATAGCTGGGTCAAATGGTGGTTCCATTCCCAGTTTTCCAAGGAATCTCCATACTGCTTTCCATATTGACTGCACCAATTTTCAGTCCCACCAGCAGTGTATGAGTATGCCTTTTCCCCCACATCCTCGCCAACATTTATTGTTATCATTATTCTGCCATTCTGACTGGAGTGAGATGAAATCTTAGAGTAGTTTTGATTTGCATTTTTCTAATTGCTAGAGATGATGAACATTTTTTCATATATTTGTTGATTGTATAACCTCTTCTGAGAAGTGTCTGTTCAGGTCCTTGGCCCATTTGTTGATTGAGTTATTTGTTTTTTGGTGCTTATCTTTCTGAGCTCTTTATATACCCTAGAGATTAGTGCTCTGTCTGATGTGTGAGGGGTAAAAATTTCCTCCCAGGATGTAGGCTCTCTGTTCACCTCACAGATTGTTTCTTTTGCTGACAAGAAACTTTTTAGTTTGATTCCATCCCATTTATTGATTCTTGATTTTAATTCTTGCGGTTTATACCCAAAAGACTTAAAAACAGCATACTACAGGGACACAGCCACATCAATGTTTATAGCAGCACAATTCACAACAGCTGAACTGTGGAGCCAACCTAAATGCCCTTCAATGGATGAATGAATAAAGAAAATGTGGTATATATACACAATGGAATTTTACTCGGCAATAAAAGAGAATAAAATCATGGCATTTTCGGGTAAATGGATGGCATTGGAGAAGATAATGCTTAGTGAAGTTAGCTAATCCCCAAAAAACAAATTGTTGAGGGTCACAGTCGAGTCGGGATAACGTATGGCATTTTTGCCAGAAGTAGTGGTTGAGAGGTGATGCTAGCGAGCCATTAAGATGATGACTTTTGAGTTCTGGCGGAGTTCCCGTTGAGTTCTGCTTGAGCTCTCGCGGGTATTCCCGGAGAGTTCCCATTGGTTGGGGAAGTGCCGGAGGAGGGATATTTCCGGTTGCTGGTTCCTGGAGGAGCCGCGTGACGTTCGGAGAAGTTCCCATGGAGCGTGTGTGGAGTGTGCTGGTGGAGTTCAGAAATAAAGTTTGTTCCTGCTTCAGTGGCTCGTGATTTGTGCCCAGCCAGACTGCGGCAACAAATGCTGAATGTTTTCTCTGATATAAGGAGGCTGACTCATAGTGGGGTAGGGAGGGAGAGCATGGGAGGATTAGATGAATTCTAGATTAGGCAGAGGGAAAGGGAGGGGGCAGGGGATAAGCAATGATGGTGGAATGTGATAGACATCATTATCCAAAGTACATGTATGAAGACAGGAATTGGTGTCAACATACTTTATATACAACCAGAGATATGAAAAATTGTGCTGTATACATGTAATAAGATTTTTAATGCATTCTGCTGTCATTTTTTTTTAAATCAGTAAAAAGGACTGGGGTTGTAGCTCAGTGATAGTGTGCTCACCTCGCATGTGGAAGGCACTGGTTTGATCATCAGCACCACATAAAAAATAAAATAATGGTAAAAATTAATTCAAAAAATCCATGAATGAAATCAAAGAGCAAATAATAGGCTAGGAAATATATCTTCAGTGTATAACACATAAATGGTTGATATCTTTTAAACCATTGAAAGAGTATCTATACATTAAATGTAGTTTTAAAGACAATAAAATGTAGAAGAAAATAATAAAAGAATATGAACTACCAATTTGCAGAACAGGCAATCCAAGCATTTAATAAACGCATGAAAAGAGCCCAATCTTGCTGTCAGAGAATGTAGAATAAACAAATGTGCTAATAGTTCCAACTAAGGTTTTTAAGGGTAACCAACTTTTTCCAGTTGCCCAGGACTCCAAGTTTTGAAACCTGTCAGTTTGGATGAACTGGGATGGTTGCTTTTGGGGGAATGAGGGAAAGCCTAGATAATAGACCAAGAATTTACCCCATAGATTATCCCAAATACTTTTAAAAATACCTTTATTGTATTTATTTATTTTTATGTGGTGCTGAGAATCAAATCCAGTGACTCACGTGTGCTAGGCAAGTGCTCTATCACTAAGCCACAACCTTAGCCCCCCAAAATATTTTCAAATAGAGCCTGAGTTCCCTTTAATTAGCAGTTTTGTGTTTCTCACCATTAAGGGATTAAGGTGAGACTCCTGAGCATGACAGTAGCAATTATAGCCAGTGAAGAAAATTATGTGAAATGGCTGAAAAGTTCAAAGTTCATTCACAAAGGTAGCCAAAGGCTCATGAAGGGTTGACACCTAGCTCTGCATGGCTCACCAAGCGGCGTGCCCTGGTGTGGGGCTGAGCCTGTATGGACAAAGGTGTTGCATGGGCTTGGCACTGACTGGCCTGGGATCTGTGGGAAGCACCGCAGTGTGTCAAACCCAGGCACACAACATCATGGCAGTCAGAGGGCATGCCCCTGTGTGGTCCAAGGTAAAATATCTAAGAAGTACCTGCCAGGTGGGGCTGGTGGTTGGTAGGGCTTGAAGGCATCTGCAGGACTGTTTTTCAGATTTATCCTTCCTGGAGCCTTTGGTGAGGGAGGGCTAGGCTCCTCTTGATTACCCAACTGGCTCTGCCACTTGCTGCTGCCCTCTGGGTCTTGCTGACTCTTGTTCTCTATGCAGCCAGCTCCACAGAGGCCCTTTCCCATTCCTGTTCCAGTAGCTCTCCTTCCCTAAGACCAGGCCTTGGCAATCGCTCTTGTCGAGTCTCTGAGAACCTTCCCTGACTCACAATGGGGGCCTTTAACTCTCTACCCAAGGGATCTGGGGCTGAGCATCAAGTCTCAGAATGTGTTTCTTAGATGGTCCCCCAAAACCCACCCCACAAGCTCTTCTTACAATGTGGTGTTGGTGTTTCACCCACTGAAAGGGGAGGGCGAGGTCCATGTTCTCGAATTTGGGAGGGCTTGAATCTTTGGATAAAGTGGCATTACCTGAGGATCATCCTGAAAGGTAATATGGCTTCTGTCTAGTTTCCTTGGGCTACCTGCTCTTGGAACAGGACATCATGCTATGAGGAAGTCCAGGATGTGTGGAGAGGCCACAGGTAGATCTTCTGGCTGAGGCTCCAGGCAAGGTCTGTGCTGAACACCCATAATTACAGAAGATTTGAGATGTCTCCTGCCTCGTTATGCTCTGTGAGGACCAACCAGCTGAGCTCAATCAACCCTCAGAACAGTGTGAGATGATAATAAAAATGTTGTTAGTGTTTAAAGCTGCTGATGTTTGGAGTGACTGGTTAAAGAACAGTAGATAACCAGTGACACAATTCTGGTATCTGGGCGCTGAGGCCGAGCTCCTGTTATGAGCTTCTGTGACCCAGGGCTTTCCTGGTGATTAGTCATTTGTTCACCTAGTGTTGGTTGAGCACTGATCTCATGCCAGGCTCTGCGCTCAGCACTGGAGTACCTGGGGCATGAACAAAGAGGTTTGGTGTCTGCTTTTAACAAACTTGGTCTGTTTCAAGGAGACCCTCATCTTCCTTCCTGGGTGGGGGAAGAGGAACCTGGTTCTACCTGGCTTATTCCTTCATTTTCCCTCATCCAGTTTGCTCCCAGCAGTGTCCTATTTCCTGTCACTTAGGAACTGATTTCTGGATGCTATTATTGGTTCCCTGGGAGAACTGAAGAAGGGTCCCTTGAGGGATAAATGGACTTGAATATAAGGAGTGTCAATCTATGCCAAACTGGGAGGCCTCTGGAAATAGAACTCACTCAGGTTGTAGGGGGCAGTTAGGTGGGCTGTGATGGCAATTAGCATTGGTGGGGGACATTCAGTGTGGTGCTGTCTATGTGGCCTTTGGTCCTTCCTCCCCAGAAACACCTGTTAGGAGATAAATCATATTTCAGATATGACTGTTAAAAATATAGCAGGAGTTGCATGCAGTGGCACATTCTTATAATCCTAGCCACTCTGAAAGCAGAGACAGGAGGATTGCAAGTTCAAAGCTATATATGGCAGTAATGCTCCGAAAACCATACTCTCTGAGGTTGGCTCAAAGATCTGTGTCTTAATCAACTTTGTGCTGCTATAACAAATATCTGGGATTGGATAATTTATAATGAATGACAATTTGTTTCTCACAGTTCTGACATCTGGGAAGTCTAAGGTCAAGTCACTGGCAGATATGGTGTCTGGTGACACCCTGTCTCTACTTCCAAGACGGCATCCTGAAGGCAGCAACTTCCAGAGGCGTGGAATACTGTGTCTTCACATGGAAGAAAGCAGAAAGGCAAAAGAGTTGTGTTGAGAGCCAGGGCCAGGCCAAGATGGTGCCTGGCATTTTGCCAGAAGGAGTGGTTCTTGCTGCCTCTGGTGCCCGCTATTTTTGAGCTCTCGGGGAGTTCCTAGAGAGTTCGCGTGGGTTGGTTGAATTCCCGTTGACTCTCTGCAGAGTTCCTAGAGAGTTCGAAGGTTGAGTTCCAGTTGATTGCTTGCGAGGTTCCCGAAGTTCCGGTGGAGCTCTCTAGAGTTCCTGGAGAGTTCGGGCGGGCAGCGGGCAGCGGGCAGCGGGCAGCGGGCAGCGGGCAGCGGGCAGCGGGCAGCGGGCAGCGGGCAGCGGGCAGCGGGCAGCGGGCAGCGGGCAGCGGGCAGCGGGCAGCGGGCAGCGGGCAGCGGGCAGCGGGCAGCGGGCAGCGGGCAGCGGGCAGCGGGCAGCGGGCAGCGGGCGTTCAAAAAATAAAGTTCGTTCCTCCTTGAATCTTCAAGTGGCTCGTGATTTGTGCCCAGCCAGACTGCAGCAGAGTTGAACTCCTTTTATCCAGTTCTGCTCTAAGGGCACCTAATCCCATTCATGACAGAAGACCCCGATGACTCAATCATCTCCCAAAGGGCACACCTTCCAACAATGTTATGTAGGGGATTAAGTTTCCACATGAGTTTTTGAGGAGACAAAAAATAAATAAATAAATAAAATAAATAAATCAAACCAGCCATTTAAACTAAATGATAAGGGGAAACTTCTTTCTCTGATGCAGAGACTTCCTCGCACTCACAGAGCAGGGGTACACTGCTCTGAGGAGGCAGAGGAAGCAAGTGGGACTTTAGACCCTTAGGGTGGTAGAGGCTAAAAGGGCCCTAGGTTCCCACTTGGAGCTTGTAATCTAGGGCCTCATGGAGGTCCGGAGGAATGGGTCAGTTAGGGCTGCCCCAGCACAGTATCATAAATGGAGTGGCTTAACACCAGAAATATATTGATTCAGAGCTCTGAAGGCCAGATTCTGGGATTAAGAAGTCAGCCAGGTTGGTTCCTTCCCGGGGCTGGAAGGTAGAATCTTGATCTCAGCCTTCATGTTCAGATGGTGTTCTCCCTGTGGGCCTGTCGGTGCCCCCAAGTCCCCCTCTTACAAAGGACAGAAATCCTAGTGGAGAGGGGCCATCATAATGACCTTGCTTTCTGAGGTGCTGGGGTTAGGAGTCAGACAAGTGAGCTTGTGAGGGACATAATTTACCCCATAATAGGAAGAAAGCACAAAACAGGCCCTTCTAGTTTTTAATTTTTTACCTCTAATAATCTGCCCAACAACCCAGCAAGAAAAGTACTCATTTTTTCCCCTAAATACTTATTATAAATTTTTTTAAACAAACAGCAGAGCTGAAAGAATTCTACAGTGAGCACCACAGATTGTCACCACCTAGATTCTACCCTTGGCATTTTATTATATTTACTTCGTCTCCTAATCTATCCATCTATTTAGTCATCTCTCAACCCATTCATGGACTCATGCTTTATTTCAGAGTATTTTATGTGTTTCAGAGTAAATTACAAACATCAGTATGCTTCCCCCTACACGGAGCAAGTAATAATTAACTAGAGTTCAACACTGTAACAGATCTTTCTTTTAAGGTGAAATGTACATACAGTGAAATGCCTAAATTTTAAATACATATTTTCATTTGTTCTAATTAGTTATACATGACAGTAGGATAATTTATGCACTTTGATAAATCATACATAAATGGAGTATAATTTCTCATTTTTCTGATTGGACATGTTGTAGAATCACATTGGTCATTCAGTCGTATGTATACATAAGGTAATAATGTCTGTTTCATTCTACTATCCTTCCTACCTTGAATCCCCCTACTCTCCCTTCACTTCCCTCTGTCTAATCTAAAGTAACTCTATTGTTTCTTAGCACCCTCCACTGCCTCTTATTGTGAATTAGTATCCATGTATCAAATAAAACTTTTGGCTTTTGGTTTTGGGGATTAGCTTATTTCACTTAGCATGATATTCTCCAGCTCCATCCATATAGCAGCTAATGCCATAATTTCATTATTCTTTAAGGCTGAGTAATATTCCATCATATATATAAACCACATTTTTTTATCCATTCATTATTGAAGGGCATCTAGGTTGGTTCCATAGTTTAGCTACTGTGAGTTGAGCTTCTATAAACATTGATGTGGCTGCATCACTGTAATATGCAGATTTTAATCCTTTGGGTATAAACAGAAAAGAGGGATAGCTGGGTCAAGTGGTGGTTCTATTTCAAGTTTTGTGAGGAATCTCCTCCATACCACTTTCCATAATTGTTGCACCAATTTGCATTCCCACCAGCAATGTATGAGTGTACCTTTCCCCCACATCCTTGCCAACATTTATTGTTGTTTGTATTCTTGTAAATTGCCATTCTGACGGGAATGAGATGAAATCTTAGCTTTTATTTGCATTTATTTATTGCTAAAGATGTTGAACATTTTTCATATATTTGTTGATCAAGTGTAGTTCTTCTTCTGTGAAGTGTTTGTTCAGTTCCTTAGCCCATTTATTGATTGGGTTATTTGTTTTGTTGGTGTTGTTTTTTGAGTTCTTTATATATCCTGGAGATTAGTGCTCTATCCCATGTACATGTAGTAAAGATTTTCTTCCATTCTGTTGGCTCTCTCTTCACATTATTGATTGTTTCCTTTGCTGAGAGGAAGCTTTTTACTTTGACTCCATCCCATTTATTTATTCTTCTATGTTTTTCCATTTATTCATCCTTGATTTGACTTCTTGGGTTTTAAGAGTCTTATTAAGGAATTCAGATCCTAAGCTGACATGGTGAAGATTGAGCCTACTTTTTCTTCAGTTAGGCGCAAAGTCTCAGGTCTATTGCCCAAGTCTTTTATCCACTTTGAGTTGAGTTTTGTGCAGGGTGGCAGATAGGGCTTTAATTTCATTTTGTTGCATTTGGATTTCTAATTTTACTAGCACCATTTATTGAATAGGCTATGTTTTCTCCTGTGAATGTTTTTGACACCCTTGTCTAGTATGAGATAATTGTATTTATGTGGGTTTGTCTCTGTGTCTTCTATTCTGTACCATTGGTCTACATGTATGTTTTGGTGCCAATACCATGCCATTTTTGTTACTAGGGCTCTGTAGTATAGTTTAAGGTCTGGTATTGTGATGCCTCCTGCTTCATTCTTCTTGCTAAGGATTGCTTTGACTACTCTGGGTCTTTTATTGTTCCAAATGAATTTCATGATTGCCTTTTCTACTTCTATGAAAAATACCATTTGATTTAAATTGGAACTATATTAAATCTGTATAATGCTTTTGGTAGTATGGCCATTTTGACAATAATAATTCTGCTTATCCAGGAGCATGGGAGGTCTGTCCATCTTCTAAGGTCTTCTTCAATTTCTTTCTTTAGTTTTCTGTAGTTTTAATTGTAGAGGTCTTTCACCTCTTTTGTTAGATTGATTCCCAACTATTTTATTTTATTTTTTGAAGGCATTATGAATAGTGTAGTTTTCCTAGTTTATCTTTCAGTAGATTCATCACTGTATAGCAACATGTTTGATTTATGAGTGCTGATTTTGTAACCTGATACTTTGCTAAATTCATTTATGGGTTTTAAAATTTTCTGGTGGAATTTTTTCTCTCTTATAAATTTGTCTTATATAGTTGTCACTGGCAAATATTGATACTTTGAGTTCTCCTTTTCCTATTTGTATCCCTTTTATTTCTTTCTCCTGTGTAATTGCTCTGGCTAGATTTTCAAGGACAATGTTGAATAGAAGTGGTGAAAGAGGGCATCCTTGTCTTGTTCCAGTTTTTAGAGGGAATACATTTGATTTTTCCCCATTTAGAATTATGTTGGCCTTGGATTTAGCTCATATAGCTTTTGTGGTGTTGAGGTTTTTTCCTACTATTCTTAGTTTTTCTACTGTTTTGAACATGCAGAGATGCTGTATCTTGTCAAATGCTTCTTCTGCATCTGTTGAGCTAATCATACGATTCTTGTTTTTAAGTCTATGGATGTGATAAATTACATTTATTGATTTCCATATGTTGAACCAACATTGCATCCTGGGGATGAACCTTACTTGATCATGGTGCACTATCTTTTTAATATGTTTTTATGTGATTTGCCAGTATTTTATTAAGAATTTTTGCATCAATATTTGTCAGGGATATTGGTCTGAAATTTTATTTCCTTTTGGTATCAGAGTGATACTATTTTAATGGAATGAGTTTGGAAGGATTCCCCCATATTCTACTTCATGGAATACTTTGAGGAATATTTATGTTAATTCTTGTAGTACTTGGCTGAGAATCCATCTGGTCCTGGGCCTGCCTGCCTACCTACCCGCCCGCCCGCCCTCCTTTCTTTCTTTCTTTCTTTCTTTCTTTCTTTCTTTCTTTCTTTCTTTCTTTCTTTCTTTCTTTCTTCCTTCCTTCCTTCCTTCCTTCCTTCCTTCCTTCCTTCCTTCCTTCCTTTCTTTCTTTCTTTCTTTCGGCAGGGAGGGTACCAGGGATTGAAATAAGGAGTACTCAGCCACTGAGTCACATCCCCAGCCCTATTTTGTATTTTATTTAGAGACAGGGTCTCACTGAATTGCTTAGTGCCTCCCTTTTGCTGAGGCTGGCTTTGAACTCATGATCTTCTTGCCTCAGTCTCTCAAGCCACTGGGATTACAGGAGTGTGTCACTGTGCCTGGCTGGGCTTTTCTTGATTTGTAGGCTTTTGATGACTTTTTCTATTTTATTACTTGTAATTGATCTGTTTAAATCTTATATGTCCTCCTGATTCTGTTTGGGTAGGTCATATATATTTAGAAATTTGTTGCTGTCTTCAAGATTTTCTATTTTATTGGGGTATAAATTTTCAAAATAGCTTCTAATTATCTTCTCTATTTTATTTGTGTCCATTGTGATATTTCCTTTTTCATCATATATTTTAGTAATTTGAGTTTTCTCTTCATTAGCATGGCTAGGATTTTATCAATTTTATTTTATTTTTAAAAGAACCAACTTTTGGGGCTGGGGATGTGGCTCAAGCGGTAGCGCGCTTGCCTGGCATGCGAGCGGCCCGGGTTCGATCCTCAGCACCACATACAAACAAAGATGTTGTGTCCGCCGAGAACTAAAAAATAAATATTAAAAAATTCTCTCTCTCTCTCTCTCTCTCTCTCTCTCTCTCTCTCTCCCCCTCCTCTCACTCTTTAAAAAAAAAAGAACCAACTTTTTGTCTTGTAATTTTTTTGAATTGTTTCTTTTGTTTCAATTTCATTGATCAGCTCTGATTTTATTTATTTCCTATCTTCTATTATTTTTGGTGTTGATTTGTTCTACTTTTTCTATGGCTTAGAGTTGTAATGTTAGGTCATTTATTTGTTGACTTTTTATTCTTTTTAATGAATGAGCTCAATGCAGTGAACTTTCCTCTTAGCACTGATTTTATGGTGTCCCAGAGATTTTGATATATTGTATCACTATTCTCATTTATCCCTAAATATTTTTTATTTCATCCCTGATTTCTTCTGTAATCCATTCATCATTCAGTAGCATTTTATTTAGTCTCCAGGTGTTAGAGTAGCTTCTATTTTTATTCTATCATTGGTTTCTAGTTTCATTCCATTATGATCTGACAGGATGCAGGGTATTATCTCTTTTTTTTGTATTTGCTAAGAGTTGCTTTATGGCATAAGATATGGTTTATTTTAGAGAAGGATCCATGTGCCACTGAGAGGAAAGTGTATTTGCTCATTGATGGACGAAAAATTCTTTATACGCCTGTTAAGTCTAAAATATCAGTTATATTATTTAGTTCTATCCAGGGGTGAGAGAGGTATGTTAAAGTAAGCCAGTATTATTGTGTTGTGGTCTATTTGATTCTTGAAGTTGAGAAGGGTTTGTTTGATAGATGCTCCATTGTTGGGCCATAAATATTTATGATTGTTATAACTTATTGATGTATAATTCCCTTAAGAGTATGAAATGTCCTTCTTTATTCCTTTTGATTAACTTCAGCTTGAAGTCCACTTTATCTGATATGAGGATAGAAACCCCTGCTTGTTTATGTGATCCATGTGAGTGATATGTTTTTTCCCATCCTTTCATCTTTAGTCTGTTGGTGTCTTTGCCTATGAGGTGAGTCTCTTGGAGATAGCATATTGTTGGGTCTTGTTTTTGGATTGCCAGTCTGTGTCTTTTGATTGATGAGTTTAGGCCATTAATGTTCAAGATTATTACTGAGATATAATTTGTGTCCCTGGTCATTTTGATTTATTTCTGTTTTTTAATTTGACTTAATTTCTCCTTTGATTTACTATTCCTTTAGCATTATTCCTCTCTTTGGTGGTTTTTACTTTGTTTTTTCACTTCATCCTCATGGAATATTTTGTTCACAATATTCTGCAATGCAGGCTTTCTAGTTGTGAATTCTTTTAACTTTTGTTTATAATGGAAGGTTTTTATTTCATCTTCAAATCTGAAACTTAATTTTGCTGGATATAAAATTCTTGTTGGTATCCATTGTCTTTAAGAGTTTTGAATATATTATTTCAGAACTTCCTAGATTTGAGGATCTGGTTTGAGATATCAGTTGAGATCCAAATTGGTCTCCCCTTATATATAATTTGATTTTTTTTTCTCTCATGGCCTTCAAGATTTTATCCTTATTCTCTGTGTTAGTCATTCTCATTCTAATGCATTTTGGTATGAGTCTGCTGTAATTTTATACATTTGGAGTTCTGTAAGTCTCTTGTATTTGATTTTCCATTTCATTCTTTAGGTTTGGAAAATTTTCTGATATTATATCATTAAAAAGATTGTGCATTCCTCTGGGTTGTATCTCTGCTCCTTCATATATCCTGATAACTCTTATATTTGGTCTGTTCATGGTTTCTTACCATCATCTCTGCAGGGTTAACCCTATTTTCAAGATTATATATTGTGTGTTCGTTGTCTGAGGTTCTGTCTTCCAAGTGGTGTAGTCTGTTGGTAATGCTTTCTATTAAATTGATAATTTTGTTTATTGATTCCTTTTTTTCACAATCTCTAACTTTTTATTGAAGTTATCTTTCACTTCTTATGTTTTTTTTTTATTTCACTCCTATATTATCCTTTACATTGCAGCTCAGTTTAACTATGTACATTCTAAGCTCCTTCTCTGACATTTCTTCTACTGCATTGTCAGTGGATTCTGTTGTTGGAGCACCTTGGTTTGTTTGGGGTGCTTCATTTCCTTGTTTTTTCATGTTATTCATGTGTTTTTCCCAGATAGCAGTGCAGATCTGAGCAGAACAGATTCTATCCTGCAGACTTATAGTGCCCCTGAAGGTTACCAGTAGGGGGGAGACCAATATCAACAGCACTCCATGTAAACAACATACAGCCCCAAACCCACTAGATCCTATTAAGATTTCCACAGTTTTCTCACAATAAACAGAATTGATGAGTTCAATTATTGTCTACACTGTATACAGTAAATTTGCTAAAAGGTTTTACAATTTCAAATGTTGGACAAAGAGAGAACAGAAGTGGTGCAGGACATGATGTCCATGAGGGAGGAGGAAAGAAGACAGAAAGCAAAAATCTATAGGAAGAGTGGAATAAGAATTGATAGAGACTGACCATTAGTGGGAGAAAGAGAGAGAATCCAGGAAAACGACAAGTGAGAGGAAAAGTACAAATCATAAAAAAAATTAAAATGTAAGAGTACACAACCAAACGGCAAAGCACCTTTCATACATCACAGTCCTCAAAAACTGATGCATGAAACACACCGGGTTTCAAATATGGTAAAGATGCTAGAGAAGAGGGAAAAAATATTAAGACAAAAACCAAAAAAACTCAGTGGAAAATTGAACAACTGTCTGCAACAGCACTCAAAGGTTTCTCGGTCCTGTCTCTGACTCTTCATGGGATTGCCAGGCCCAGATTGGCCCACCAAGACCCAGTCACTATCTCACGGATCTGAGTTTTATTGGTCACATTGCAGTCCGAAGATCTCAATGCCCTTTCAATTTGCAGAGAGATCACCAGGGATATGCTCACACAGAGGTGCGACTCTAAAAAGAAGCTGCAAGATGGCGGTCACCAGCACTCCCAATAGGAAGACTCTAGGAACAGGCAACTCCACAGGCACACTGACACTCGACCTCCAGGTCCCAGCTGGTATCCCCAAACAGAGGCGGCTGCACCCCAAGGTGGCAGTGGAGGCAAACCAGCTGGTCCATCTCCCAAGATGGAAGTGGCAGTGCTCAACCAAACCTGCAGGCACTCTGGTGGTGGACCTCTGGGCGGCGGCAGCAGTGGTAGTGGGGGTGGGTCAGCAGCAGCTGGCAGCAGGTCCTTGGCAGTGGCACCAGTTGGAACTGGATGGGGGAAGCAGGACCTGTGGCAGCCGCCCCAGAGAAAAGACCTCTGTGCAAGGCAGTGGCGTCTGCCTTAAGTACATATTTATTGAGGTTTCAAGAATGCAAATAGTTATGTAATTCAAACCCCTGGAAAGTTCCCTCTTGCACTTTCTCAGTCAGTTCCTGCTCCCACTTCCCAGAGGCAACCACTGTTCTTATTTTTCCACCATACGTTAGTTTTGTCTGTATCAGGAGTTCATAAAAAATTGAATCATTGAATCATACAGAACACACGCATTTAAGACTTTTTTTCACTGAACATACTGTCAGCAAGATTTAAATGTTGAAGGAATGCTATTGCACATATCAGGACTTCGTTCCTTCTTAATTCTACCCTAAATGAATAGTATAGTCTCCCTCAGATCCAAGGGGACTAGTATCTGGACCCCCACAGATACCAAAGTCGGCCGATGCTCAAGACCCTCATAAAAAATCCTGCAGCATTTGCATGAAACCTATGTACTTCAGACCATCTCTAGATTACTAATAATAACTAATGAGGGCTGGGGATGTGGCTCAAGCAGTATCGCGTTCGCCTGGCATGTGTGCGGCCCGGGTTTGATCCTCAGCACCACATACAAACAAAGATGTTGTGTCCGCCAAAAACTAAAAAATAAATATTAAAAAAAATTATCTCTCTCTCTCTCTCTCTCTCTCTCTCTCTCTCCTTTAAAAAAAATAACTAATGCAATGTAAATGCTATATACATAGTTTTTATATTGTATAGTTTCAGGAATAATGACAAGGAAAACTGTACTTGTTCAATACAATGCAAATAGTTTTTTCTAAATATTTTTGATCCGGGATCAAAATCAGAATTCTTGAATGCAAAAACTGCATATTGATGGAGGGCCAACCATATCTCATTGTACGGACACACTACACTTCCCTTGATAAGCTCTTGGGTTTCTTCCAGCATTTGGCTATTAAGATTAATAATGTGTTTGCCTCTGTATTTTACTGATGAGGAAAGCCAGGCTCATGGAGAATCAGTGATTTGTTGAAGGTCAAATAGTTAGTGAAGGGCAGAACCAAAATTCAAATCCAGTCATATCTGCCTAAATGCTTCCTGGTCACCATGAGGTAAGCAGCTTCCTCTGCCATGATATGCTGTGCTGTGCTGCCACAGGCCCAGAGTGACAGGGCCACGCAATCATAGACTGAAACCTCTGCAATCATGAGCCAAAATAAACCTTTCTTCATGATAAGCCACTTTTTCCGAAGTAGTTTCTAACAGTGACAAAAAAAAAAAAAAAAAAAAAAACTAACACAAGCGAGAACATCTGGATGACTCTGCAAGGGATCTTCTTGTCTTCCCAAACCTTCTTTTCTAGTTGGTGAGAAAAGAGATGAGAAGGGGATCTTCCTGGACATTCATGTGTATTCCCTCACCCTACATCTGCCTTTGTAGGTTAGTGGGGTATTTAGCCATGTTTCCATGTCCCTCTCTTATTCTTATACCCTTTGCATTGTGCTCCTGGATATCACACCTGATGGCCCATCCTTTATGTGTCTGTCGGAGGAAGAACAGAAAGGCTCAGCTATGTGGGTGTAAGTCACAGAGATTCTGGAGTCCTTGAACTTCTGGGTGTGGGATCCTTACTCAAGGAGATTGTGGGAAGATACCCCTTTTGCAGAGCACCAATGATATGAAATCTGGGCTGATCCCCAAACACTCTCTTGACAGTTTACACAAATGTCTTCATATTGGCAATGCGTTCTTAGAAGCACATGGTTACTCATTCATTCATTCATTCACTCATAGAGCATAACTGGGCACCATGAGTACAGATGTGATATAAGCAGACCTGGCCCTGCCACCCAGCAACTTCTAGTCTAGAGGAAGAGGACATGAGTCGTGTCAAGGTCACTCACAGGGGAGTACAGCTTCTGGAGCAGAACCCAGGAAGGGTGCTTGCTTAGTGATGCCTAAATTGAAACTTGAAGACTGAACAGAATTATCCAGACAGTGGAGAAAATGGAGCAAGACAGTCCCAGTCAGAGGGAGTCCCAAGGGCAGGGGTCATTTGAAGACCAAAGAGAAGTGGGGTTTGGGAAGAGTGTGGAGTGTGAGGGAGGGAGATGAGGGCAGTCCTATCTGGAGAGAGCCCAGCTGCAGGAAGGAGACGGCCATATTCCTTCTGAGGGTGACAGAGGTCCTGGGGCAGGAACTGAAGGGCTGTTTCTGTAACTGACTGGGAGGTTCCACTCAGTGAGGGGACACAGCCACAGCTGGCTGGCATTCAGCTGGCCTGGCAGCCTGGACTCCCAGTGGGCCCTGGCAGGCACCTGTCCAGCCTGGCTGGCTCCCGGTGCTGGCTTGCTCCCCTGGAGAGCCAGCCTGAGAGGCAGAAGCTGTTTGAATTGTTTCCTCATCCAGGGGCGTCTGAGCCCAGAGCCAGACCTGACCTCAGAGCCTGCAATGCAGAAACAAGTAGAACTCTAAGAGATTCTGACTGCACTGACATCTGATGACTTTGAGGGGGTTTGCCAGAGGCAGTGTCCCCGTGACCCAGCATGACACAGTGTTCCCTCCCTGGAACATAATGTTCCTTTAGACTTTTGATGATGACTGAGGACTGAGGGGGATACCAGTTCAGCTCGACTCTGCTAGGACCACTGCCTAGCCCTCCCTTGTGCCCTACCCCACACCCACAGCCCTGTTCATCCCAGAAGGTGAGCTTGGCACAAGCACTTGGAGGGCAAGTGGCTCTGCTTCTGTGAGCAGCAAATGATCCTTTCCTGGGCCAGGCAGTCAGGGCTATAAAGAGCAGAGTGCTGGGGCCAGGGGGATCCCAGGTTTCACCTCGCTACTCCAATGTCACTCAGTCACCATGCTCACATGCTGGAACATGCTGTTACTTGCTGGTATTTTTCTTTATATCTATTCACTTAGAATGAAATACACTGATTTTAAAGGAAATCATTTTATTATTCTATAATGAAAAAAATTTCACCTTCAATAAATGAAAGGTAAAAATAAATGACTAATTATTAAAATGAGGTTGCTTGAATACCACATAAAACCATCCCACGTTCCACTAGAGGGTAGATGTACCCAGCTTTGGGTTTTTGTGTGGATCCAAGAGCATTTGGGTGAAGCCTCTGGCATAGCCAGGGGTAAGGACCCCAGGCTCCCATCATGCAACTGACCTGAAGATACAGGTGTTCACAGGTGTGGGGCAGGGTGAGGTCCCCTAAAGAGGAAGTGGTCAGCTGGTGGGAACATCTGCTCAGGTAAGGCCTCTTGGATACACAGGACAGTGGAGGTGATGCAGGAGCTGAGGCAGGGGCTGGTGGCCCCAGTGCTAGCAAGGGGCCAGAAGATATTTGGAGAGGCTGGTACAAGGGAATGGGAGACCTGTGTCCTGGGGTGTTCCCTTTATCTCAGGGAATGAGAAGTTTCAGAAGGGTTCAGCTTTTGGAAGGATTATTTTGAGGAGAGATTGGTAACAGAGGAGGCAGTCACCAGGCTCCAGACTGGAATGAGGGGCAAGAGGGGAGTGGATAGGCCCAGGTCCTGCACAGTGAGCGGCTGGGGAGAGACTAAATTGGATTTTCTGGCTCCCACCCAAGCTCCAGGGTTGTAAGAGTCCAGTCAAGGTAGCAGAGATGGGGAAGGAAGAGTGGCAAGGAACCTCTGAAGAGGGCAGTTCCTGTAGGAACAATTTACCTTGTAGTGTCAGAAAATACACAAACCCCACCTCATTCTCACCACACACAATGGCAATCCACGATTCCTCCTCCTGTGGCCATTTGTGCTATGGGCTGCTCCCCACCTATTCCCATTCCTTGTCCCTCCCCACTTTCCCAGCCCATTGGTTCGATGCTCAGGGGTCAGCTCAGGCTGTCTGCTCCTCACACACTCTCTGGGTCATCTTGTCTTCACCTGGCTGAGCTTTGCCTGCTTGTGACAATCTCTAAGGGCTAAGTGGCTCCACTTCTGTGAGCAGCAAATAAACGGTGCAGATGGAGATGATGCCAATCTTCACATCCAACCCAGCCTTGCTGCTGTGTTTCACACCCATCGCCTCGTCTGTGTGTTCACTTCCAAGTCCTGCAGGTTCTTCAAACTCAGTGTGAAGCACTATCTCCTCCTCTGACACCCAAGACCCATTTCTCCAAAGTATGGTGACTGATGCCCATCACCCACCTGCTTAAGCTGTGCACTAGGAAAAAACTCCTGATCCCTCCCTCTTGCTCCCCCAGGTACATCAGTGCTGCCTCTGGTTATCCTTCTAGTCCAGCCCCTCCCTCACCCACCTGCTTCAGGCCACATGCTTCTGAACACACCTTTTCTTTAGTCCCCCTTCTGCAGCTAGAAGGATTAGCCTCTAGGCCTCTCTACTGCCCTGAAGAGGCAAGGTCTTTGCAGTCCACAGTAGGCTTGAAGTCCCTGTCTGAGACAAGTGCTTCCCCTCCCCTGGCACCTGTTGTATAGCTGCATTTGCCCAAGGCTTGTCTTTTCCTTCTCATCCTAAGTGTCCCGAGGCCTGTCTGGGTCACTCTTGTTCAACCTGAATCCCCTAGGTCTTGCACAATGCCTGGCACAAAGGTGGGCACTCTATAAATATAATCACGTAGATAGATGGCCTGGGAGGGCTGGTCAGAGATAATTCAGTCCTTGACACCATTGCCCATGCTCCTGAGCCAGGCCTGTATTGTTTTCCTTTTTCTTGGAGTTCTTGGGGACCCAGCTTGAACCACAGCCTTTTGAAGAAAGAAGCGTAGCCCAAGTCTTACCAATTTATAAGGGATTTTAAAAAATCACTATTAGGACATTTAATACTGACAAACAAGGGTCTGAAGTCAGGCAAATGTGAATTCAAGTACAACAGCACAACCCTGATCTAGTCTCAGGACCTTCAGTGACATCAGTGGATCATTGCATGTGGGACTGTTGAAGAGCCTGCAGTGCCCCGGAGAGTCAGCCTGGGATATAACTTCTTCCTCTCAATTTCTCTTCCTTGGCCCATTGCAGATATGGTACTCTGCTCAGACCTTTAAAATACTGCAAATGCTTGCCTTAAAACAAGAAAGTGGGTTTATACAACCTCCAGGTCTTCTTGTTGACTGGCATCCATGTGGGATGCATTCCCTCCCTTCTACCCATCCCTGGGATCTACCATAGAAGGACACAGTCTGTGAGCCCTGTGGCTGGCCTCACCTTACTCCTGGCTGCCAGGTGAAGCCAGGATGGGGCAGAGGTGTTGCTCAGCAGATGTGTGACACTTTACATTCATTTCTCCATCATCATCCTCATCTCCCAGACCTGACAGCCTCCTCCCTGTTCCAGAGGTCTTCCAGAGGCTCAGAAATCATGTTCTGCCCCCATAATGCGCTGCATTATGCTCCTGGGACCTCTGTAGACAGTGAAGGAAGAAGCAGAGAATATCAGAGCCAGAGGGGATGATATGAGCCATCTGCTCACCCTTGACCTGTGGATGGGGAAACTGAGGCCCAGAGAGCTGAGCCAGGTTGGGGGTCATCTTCTTAACTCCCACACTTTGTATTTTTCTTGCTGACCCCCAGCTCCTTTCAGAAGCCCTGAACTGCCCTGATATGTAGGGTCAGCGAGAAGGGAAATCAGTAGACACAGACAGGCTGGACTCTATCTGACATCTGAGAAGCATGGCAGAAGAGGGCTGCGCCCCTCCCTCCAGCATCGCATCAGCATTCAGAGGCAGCCCTGACTTGTGGATGAGGCAAGGAGAGAGCAGGGGACTTGGCAGAGAACCAGCCTCCTTGCCCAGGTGGCGCATGAGTCATGAAGAATGAGCTGCTTCAGAGATCAGATGGGAATGGGGGCTGACCGGAATGCTGAGCAGGTGTGTCGGCAGAGGGGCAGCAGTGGGAGCCAAGGGTGCTTCTGTCCGCTAGATTAAGTCAGCCTGGGGGGGTCAGGGCTCTCTTCTCCTGCCAGATTCACCCTCTTCCCCACATAACCACCTCCCCTCCTTTTCTCCTCCAGGGTCCCCCTCTCCAGCTCTCCTCCCTCCTCCCATCCCCCATTCTCCCTCCCTTCCCCATACTGGACTGTCCAGGTAACATTGGATAGGGATTCCAGAGCCAGTGTTCTCTGTGGATTTTTATTATTCTGCTCTTCAGAATGGGTTTCTTCCTTTTTTGGGGGGGGAAGATCTGCTTCTTCCTTTGCCTGTATAAAATCTTGGGGTGCTATAGGCTGCCCCCTACTTTCCTAAGGGAGATGGGGGTTTCTCTGAATTCCTGTGCTGAGGCAGGGTTAGGGAAGAAAGGGGCAGTGGGGAGCCTTCTGGAGTTGAAGCTAATGGAAGGAGAGGAGCAGAAGAGGTCAGGGAAGGGGGAGGGAAGGGGTCAGGATGGGCTGGATCAGACCCTGGCCAGAAGGTGAATGTACAGAGAATGGAGTCACTTAGTAGTGCAGCTCCCAAAATGGTGGGGGTACTCTGTGCAAGTTGACTGACAGCTTGACAGAAGTCAGAATCCACTGGTAGTCAGAAGTCCAGGCTCCTGGCTCAGGGCTCAATCCAATCCTACCAGTTCTGGGCTCCCCAGGGCTGATACTATGACTGCAGATCCCCCTGGCTCTCTGTTTTTGAAACCATTCCATGGCTCTTTGCCCTGCCCAGGAGAGGGATAATGTGGCCAGTCTGTTTTTGCTGCCCATGGAAACCCTATATTACCTGGAGTTAGTTTGGGGCTCTTGCCTTCTCTGCTGAGAGACAGCAGGAATCCTCCAATGACAAACTCTATGCTAGGTGGGCCCAGTTTCTGCCCCTTTAGGACCCAGAAACAGTAACATTCAGCCTGACTTTGATGCCAGTTGTCTGGGTATTGCTAACACTGAGCACACGGCTGCTCAAGCAAAGTTAGAAGTTAGGAATCCTAAATCCAGGATTCAGCTAAAGATATCCAGCCTCATCCAACTTGCTTATTGGACAAGGGCAGGGGAAGGGGGACGGCAACCCTGAGAGGGAGAGACCAGCTTAGCGTTACACATTTTGTGAGAAACTCAAGCCTAGAAACAGGTCTCCTGGTTTTCCTGAATGATGCCCTTTGTCTGGTAAATAAAGAAATTGGAAAAATGGTGGAGACAGCAGTGCCTTGGGAGCCATTGAAGAGGTACAGAAAGACTCCAGGCTGAAGGTGGAAGGTGGGGGCAGCACTGACAAAGGCCGAGGGACAGTTCAGGCCATGGAGCAGATGCATAGTCTAAAGGAACATTGACTTTTCTGATATTATTATTTTAGTATTTATTTTTTAGGCCCATGAAATATTAACCTTATGTACCCTGGGGTGGTTGAATGAGTTGAAAGAGATAACCGACATGGAAGCTTGATAGGCTCTGCAAATGTTAGTCCTTATTAGCAGAGGCCTGTGTTTCTAGCACCTTGGCTTTATGGAGACTGATAAGATGACAGAGCTGGAAGGGATCCACAGAGACCACCCACTGTCTCTCAGTCAGTCTCCTGCCTCAACTCTTGGTGTGTCCTTTTTAAGAAAAAAAAAATGCAAAACTACGAATACAAATATTTATATGAATGAGAAATCACAACAAAATAACACATTTTTTAAAAAATATGACAACATAGACATCACACACAAAAAAAATCCCAGTAAACTAACAATATATTTTTTAAATGAATATGGATCATCTTCTGCCACTCATCTGTAGTACTTTAATCCTACACATGTTTGGGTTGTATATTCTTTGATCTCTTCATAGGATGATAATTTTGTATTATCATTTACTATAGAGAGAATAAAAAGATAAGTCTGTCTTTCCTGTAAGCATGGGGACCTTAATTTATTTAATTATTTATTTTTTATCGTTGGTAGTTTGAAATCATTTCTTTCAGCTTCTTTAGTGCTGCTGATACCATGTCTGAGCTGTCCTCTGTTCGGTGGTCAAGCTCCTGGTTGGGGCCTTCCCTCCCTTCCATGGTATGGAGAGCAGAGGAATCCCCCAGTCATCAACGGATCCTACAATGTCAGCAAAATCCAAGCCTGGGAAACATCTCTTGCCAAAAGTCAAGGATGTTAACAGCCTTGATACTTGGCTCTGATGCTAACAGTTACCAGACATTCAAAGACAATGGGCTTCCTGGGTACAAGCAGGATAATAGCAGGATGTTCCTAGCACTGCAACCATAGGATAGCTGCAAAAATGTTTCTAGCTCTGTAACTTTTTAGTGCACAGAGAAGCCTCTTAATAACTCACAGGCCTTGAACAATTTATAATGCCCCTATTGTTTAACTTCCTGATTATGATGCCCTATATAATAAACTTGTGGAGCTAGTTCTGGGTCACTGTTCCTCCATCAGAATGCAGTGTCCCACGTGGCCCCAATTTACTTGAAAAAAATCTGTGTTTTTCTCCATCTCCTATCACCCCTACTGGAGATCCTTTGTTGATGCCATGCGGGTTGCAGCACTGTGGCTCATCAGCTGGCCCTCAGTGGCTGCTTCAGCTTGACCACATCCTGGCCCACCTGGGTCCCTGCCATTGCCCACCTCTGCTAGTCCAGTCCTGGGGTGAAGTCAGGGTAACCTGACTTCATGAGGCCTGGTCATTGTGGCTCTGAGTGGGAGGCTAAGACAGGTCCTGATCTGATCCTTCCTTTGGGAGTGAAGTGTGTGCAGCCCTGGTGAGTGAGGTCCTCCAGAAGCCTATGAGTGCCCATCCATTGGAGGTGGACCATGACCACAGTCCTAGGACCCTGATGGGGAATGGTGTGTGACCTCAGCTGGGACAGAGCACCCTATTAATGGTTACCGAGGTCTCCTAGCCACACCCTGAAGAGAACACATGGGTGTGGGGCCATGATATGTGGGTGCTGTGTTCTCATAGTCACCCTCACTCTGATCCCCAGCAAGCATTCCCCAGAGGGATCCTGGGATGCTCTGTAAAATAGGAGGATCCTGTAGTGTCCTAGTTTGTTTTGGTGATTATAATAAAATACCATAGACTGGGTTATAAACAACCAATATTTACTTCTCACTCTGAGAGTCTCAGATCAGGATGCCAGTGTGGTGGGGTTCTGGTGAGGGTGCTCTTCCACAACGCGGATAGCTGACTTCCTGTGTCCCCACATGGTGGAAAGAAGGTGAGAGAGCTCTCTGGTCTCTTCCTACAAGTGCATCAATCTCATTCATGAGGGCCCCACCCTCATGATCTAATCACCTTGCAAAGGTCCACCTCTTAGCACATCATATTGAGGATTAAATGTCAACATGTAAATTTTGGGGTGGACACAGCATTCAGTCCATGGCATGTGGGAAACTATATTACCACTACCACTAAAAACTCTGAGCTGGGTGCCGTGGTGCACTCCTGTAGTCCCAGTGGCTTGGGAGACCGAGGCAGGCAGATTTCGAGTTCAAAGCCAGCCTCAGCAAAAGCAAAGCACTAAGCAACTCAGTGAGACCCTGTCTCTAAATAAAATACAAAATAGGGCTGGGGGTGTGGCTCAGTGATCAAGTGCCCCTGAGTTCAATCCTGGTACCAAAAACAAACAAACAAACAAACAAAAAAACCTCTGAGAAATCCCTCAGTATGGAAATCAACTATTGGCATCCTAGAACTTTCCCCAAGTTTAACTTAGCACCCTTATTTCGCCTAACATCTATTACCAATCTGCATTTAGGGAAACACTGCCATGCAGACATTTTCTCAGATAAAAGTGAGGGTGATGATTGTCCAAGACCCTCAGAAAGAACTCCCCAGGAGACCTCATGATTTGGTTCCCTCAACAGGAAATAGATCCAGATGAGGACATGTAGTAAGGGGTTAGGATGAGCTGTATACACACTTGACATGGGTTTAGGTGGCACTTAATTCCAGGTAACTTTTTCAACTTGGTTTAAGACAACCTAGCTGGTCCACACGAGATGCTTGGGTAAATTTGGTTGAGAGGACCAATTGTTGAGGTTAGGAGCACTTTTCTGAGTTTAGAAAATTGAAGATAATCTTCTAAATCACTAATAAAAACCAAACGGCTCCAAACACAGGGTAATACATACAGCTTCAGATTTACTCCTGAGATTGTGGATGAACCATCACTTAAAGGAAAAGAGGACAGTAACACCATGTCCCTGATATGCCCCTTTCAGTTCACAAGGTCAAGCCAAGCCCAAACTGTGAGAGCCAGCCCGGGCCAGAATGCCTAGATAAGCATTATCGAGAAGGAAGCTGACTTTCTCTTGTGTTCCGGGAACTAGGGCAAGCTAATGCTGTGTGTGGAAAGCTGCTTTCTTGCACGCATGCCAGGACAGCTGCTCCTCAGGATGCCGGTCATACAAGAAATGAAGCAAACTAAGCAAATTAATGATGTTTTGTAGCCTAACCTACAAAACCCCTCTTTCTGCCGTAGCTGGCACAGACTGTAGCACATGGAAAGAGAAGTGCTCCTTCAGGTGGCCGCCCCTGGACAAAACATTGCAAGGGAGAGGAGGAAGCTCTATCTTCTGGTGAAGCACTGTCGGCACCATGAGCAACAGAGGTGTACCTGTCCAGCGGTTGTCATCGGACTCTCCTGCAAAGCACCTGCTCAGCCCCTCTCTGCTGGACCTTCCCTGTAGCATTCTCCAATAAACCTTATGACTCACCTTCCATTTCTGGGTATCTTCTTGGTTTCTTGGTAATCTTCTCCTGCTGCCCTAGCACAACTGGGCTGTTGATATTACAACCAGGTGGCTGAGTTGGATCTGTCCACAGGGCAAGTGGGAAGGTATGGAAGATAAACCGTTACATGTCAACTTGTGGCTTTGGAGGCAAAAATGACCGCAGAAGTATTTACATGTGGCTAACTGGAGAGGAGCAGGGTAGAATTGGTGTAGAATCTGTGGAAAGCCACTTATGCAGATGGGAGACATAGATGATGTGACAGACACCCATCAGACACCATATGTTGTTATGATGTCAACTCCTCAGAATCTTGATGAAAATATTATTCAACTCTTGACTTCCCTTAAGAATAACGACAAGTACCCCTTTCAAACACTTGCTTCTGTGATCAACATTTGCATTAGGCACTTGATTTAATCTTCACAACAAACCTATAAAGTAGGAAGCATTCTCCCCATCTTCTGGATGAAGAAACCGAAGTTCAGAGAGGTTAAGTCACGAATACAAACTCAGACAGCTAGAGGAAGGTGGAGCTGGGATACAAATTCAGGTTTGCTCATTCCAAAGCCTGTGTTTTCTTCATTTCACTGCAAACTAAATGACAAAGGCTACTCTAGGGGTGACTCTATAGCATACGACTGTATAGTATCCTCTCTGAATCCAGAACTTACACCCATTGAGGAAGAAAAATTGAGCCCATTGGGATTCAGCTCACTCCTTAGGAATTCAGGATTTAGAGCTAAAGTTTTAAATATAGAGGACAGAACTCATGGGTCTATGGATTTGGATAAGAAACATTTGCATCTCATTTTCACTAACCTCTAATGGCATGTAGCATCTCTTTTGCTGACCATGTAGGCAGTAAACCACAATATAGCTGTCCCTGTGACTGACTCTGTCGTCCAAGAAACTACCAATTTTTTTTTTATTTCACGTGACAGGGTTTACAGACATCCCCAACATTATTTCTGCAACTGATCACCACCTTGCATTTATGGTAGTTGTTAGACCTACCATATTTAATGTTGCTCATTAAAAAAATAGCACCATTACATTATGTATTAGTTTTTAAAAGTGTTGTGATAACTGGCCTTCAGTATAATTCATTGGCTTGATTTTATTGTATGCATTTAAAAATATTCTTCTGAGAAAGATTCCCTCTATCTCACATGACTTCTTCCACTGCTGTAGCACTACTTGGCTGTGGAGGTCCAGTCTGAAAAAGGGTCTAGATGCCCCGACAAAGCATGAACAAAAGCCCAATCCAACTAGTATCATGTACTAGATGCAGGACATCAGGTAAGTCCCATAGGCACATGAAATGCCTCTCTTAAATCAGGGTTTCTTAACAGTGGCCCACTGTTGACACATGGGCTGCTTAATTCTTTGTTGGGATGTCAGAATGTGGGTGGGCCCTGTCCTGGTGGATGTTAGCAGTATCCTTGACTTCTACTTGCTAGATAGAACCAACCCCCAGTTGTGACATCCCAAAACATGTTGTCACATGTACCCAAGGTGGGGGGCAAGATAGTAGAGAACTGCTGTGCTAGATGCACAGTGTGACTTTAGAAGATTCTTTTGGCATTAACTGTGATAATGCCTCAATGCCTGATCAGTCAATCAAGGAGGCCTCTATCCTGTTTGTTAGGGCACCATATTTTAGTAAATTCAGTGTCAAGAGGGGCTGGCCTTACAGCTTGAGATGCCACAAGAAACTTCCCTCCAGGGTGTTAGCCCTTATAGTGGTGATTCCGACAGGGAGTCTGCGGGTGCCCAGCCTCGGTGAATTCATACTGGGATGGGAAAAGAGGGGTCCCATGGATGCCTGAGGGTGCTGTCTGACCTGAAAAATGGGTCTGGGGTCCAAATGGGCAGGAGCTATGGAAATGCCTAATCTAGGATCAGAGAATTCTCACTTCCTTTAAAGTCCAGAAGAACAAGATCGGCTGGACATCCTGATGCCCTGACATACGACACAGCACTGCTGCAGCTCCTAAAAGAAAGGGGCCTTTCTTTTTAAATTTTATTTGTTCTTCTTAGTTATACATGACAGTAGAATGTATTCTGACATATCATACATACATGAAAGGGGCCCTTTCTTTTTTTTTTAATTTTTATTGTTGGTTGTTCAAAACATTACATAGTTCTTGACATATCATATTTTATACATTTGATTCAAGTGGGTTATGAACTCCCATTTAAGGGGCCCTTTCTTGATTCTTTTTGGGGGGGGCTGGTGGAGGTACCAGGGATTGAACTCAGGGGCACTTGACCACTGAGCCACATCCCAATCCCTATTTTTGTATTTTATTTAGAGACAGGGTCTCACTGAGTTGCTTAACAACTCACCGTTGCTAAGGCTGGCTTTGAACTCGCAATCCTCCTGCCTCAGCCTCCTGAGCTGCTGGGATTACAGGTGTGCGTCACTGCACTGGGGCCCTTCTTGATTTCTTTGGAGGATAGAAAGGAAAATACCATCATGCATCACGTCATGACATTTTGGTCAAGGAAGGATCAGCTATACCATGGTGGTCCCAGAAGATATAATGGAGCTGAAGAATTCCTATTGCCAAGTGCTGTCATTACTTTTGTAATGTCATAGTGAAAATCACAAATTTGTGATGATGCTGGTGTAAACAGCCTATGAGCTGCAAGTTGCATAAAAGCATAACACATAATTATGTGTAGTACATAGTACTTGATAATGACAATACATGACTATGGTACTGGTTTATGTATTTACTATATTTTTTCTTCTTATTTTGGAGTGGACTCCTACTTAGAATAAAGGGTTTACTATAAAATTATATACCTTGTTGTATCGGCAGCTGCCTCACACATCTCATGTTACTGTGTCTCTCGGTGGCATCAAAAGGTCCTGTCTAATGGTGGCCCTGTGCCATCTAGGTCTGTGTGAGTGCACCCTGTGGTGTTGGCACAGTGACTCAATCACCTACCAGTGCATTTCTTAGAATTTATTGTCATCTCTAAGCAATGCATGTCTGTGACAGAATATTGAGAGCGGCTACTGGTTTGAGTATTTCCTCTGCACCACACCCCCTTCTGAGTGGCCTGTGACATCATTGTTTCATCATAGATGACTGTCTGTCATCATAAATCCTTATAACAAACAATGAAGTCAGAAAGATGTGAGTCTTGACACCCAACTCAAGTCTTCATACATGTACTGTAAGGGTCCGGCGAAACGTCTGAGGAAGAGACAAGAGACTGTCTTATGCAACAGCAGAAGGGAGGGTTTATTTGGAGACCAGCATGCTAGGGCCCAGAGCTCTCTATAGCAAAGAGAGATAGAGCCCTGAGAACAGCTTAAGCAGAGCTTATATACTTTCCTTGGAGAGGGCAGGGAGAGAAGTTACATTTTGTAGTTTGGCAGTTGGGGACAGCTCATTCTGGGAACAAGATTAGCAAACAGGGGCTGGGGATGTGGCTCAAGCGGTAGCGCGCTCGCCTGGCATGCGGGCGGCCCGGGTTCGATCCTCAGCACCACATACCAACAAAGATGTTGTGTCCGCTGAGAACTAAAAAAATAAATAAATATTAAAAAAAATTCTCTCTCTCCTCTCTCACTCTCTCTTTAAAAAAAAAAAGATTAGCAAACAGTTCTTAAGATTTCAACAGTGTTTTGTTAAGCATATAGAGAAACGGAGTGACAAGTACCTATTTTATTAACCTTTCAGTACTTTGTATAATGATGACCATCACATACCTTATATACAAACAGAGATATGAAAAATTGTGGTATATATGTGTATCAAAAATTATAAAGCAAAAAAAGTACATGTATAATGGCATAAATTGGCATGAACATACTTTATATACAGAGATATGAAAAATTGTGCTCTATATGTGTAATAAGAATTGTAATGCATTCCACTGTTGTTGTGCATTTTAAAAATAATAATAATAAATAAATAAGTGAAATAAAAAAGAAAGAAGTGAGTCTTAAAAGTCAATGATCTTGCCTGACTTTGCTTCTGTAAGTAACAGAGATGAAGTTTAAATCTAGGTCTGATTTCAGTACCCAAGAATTTAACCAGGAGGCAGCATTGCCTGGGTGCCCAGAAAACTCAAAGCTGATCTTGCTACATCAATATTAGGAACTATGGAGCAACATGAGGAACCATGGAGGCCAGAACACTTCAGAGAAACCAGAGTGCTTGCCTGAGACAATGTTTGACAAAAATGAAGTAGATGGTGGATTCTGTGACCTGTGGACTTGTAAATTCAGTGTGGATGTTAGATAAGCATCTGGTTCAATTATTAAACATATGGCTGTCAGCCTTTAGGTGCTGAAAGGGTGGTTGATAAAAATCACTCTAAGACAATAAGTGAATAAAGAACGGGTCATGTCAGACTAGCTTCATTCTTTATGATTCTGTGCTTCTGATGGCATGAGGGGTGCTCTTGCAGGGGACTCTGCAGATGGCTCTCCACAGGGTATCTGTCCACATTTATCACAACGTTTGTGAGGACAGGTTTAGAAATGTGAGCTGGATGACTGCAGGTTAGGCTGCTTTCTGGTGGGTCAAGACCTGTTCCCCAAAGATCTGTTGACTTAAAATGGGCTTAGAGGGAGTCTTGATGGCAACCTGGAGATGACTTAATGGTCAGAGTGGAAAATGTCACCATGAGATACCTGTGGAGGAGGGCAAAGAACCACCAACCAAGTGGACTCTAGCTATGTCTGGTATATGGAGGAAGGGAACCAGTATTGCAGAATTGCCTGGACTTAATAATGACAATAGCTAATACCGCTAAAAATGAACCTGTGTCAGGCATGGTTCTACTCCCTGGACATGAATGAGCTCCTTGAGTTCCTCCTGACAACATTATGAAGTTGATTTCATTATTTTCCATATTTCACAGTTGAGGAAACTGAAGCAGGTGGCTGGGAGCAGAGTCCCATTTAGCTCTAAGATTCTACCAGAAGGTAGGTAAAAAGTGGCTAATATGTGTACAAATAGAAGTTGATTACTGTGTGCTAAGTGGCTCAGCAGTCCCCTTCTCTGGGAGGCTTTACCTGATTCCCAGGTGGGCTTATTGGCCTCTCCCAGGGACTCACAAGGCTCCTAGTACATGTGTTGTATCTCCATGTGTTGATGGTTTCCTGTTGTGGGTGTCTGCCTACCCACTATAGGCTCATCTTATCCATCCGCAGCCCCTCAGCATCAAGCACCGTTGATAATCCATGGGCTTTCCTTATATGTTTATGAGGGAATTGGAAAGGATTTAAGGAGTTGTAAAGTATGAAAACACCTTGGAGCCATGGAGCCTGAGGGTTAACAAGTATGTACATGGCCTGCATGACAAAATTGCAACCCAAGGGAGGAAAGACATAGGAGGCTTATCATACCCAAGAATGTGATACTGGAGGAACCTGTGGAAAGTCTTTCCCTGAATCCTGGATGATCTAGAGAGGTGGGGACTGTGGTCAGAGACTCACCTGTCTCACATTTTTCTCCAGTCCCAGGAGCCAAGAAGTCTATGAAGGTAGAGTTTCAAGATCTGAAAACTGGACAGTTTTCCTTTTACTTTTAAATTACAGGAATGAAAAGACACGGGGGGAACTTGAATATAGTGGATTAGTAAGTGATCACAGTCAGTCTTAAAAGGCTTTATGGTATATGATTTCCGCTATGTAACTTTCTGGAAGAGGCAAGACCAAAGAGAAAGTAAAAAGGCCAGTAGTTTCTAGGATTGGGATGTGTGGGAAGACAGATGCATAGTTTGAGCACAGAGGATTTTTAGGGCAGTGAAATTATTCTGTGTGATACTATAAATGGTGTAGACACATATTATTATATACTTGTAAGAATCTACAGAATGAACACAAAGAGGCAACCCTGATGTGAACTTTAGAGTTTAGCTAATATTGTATCAAATGTTGTTTAATAAATTATAACAATTATACAACACTAATGTAAGATATTAATAATGGATATTCCCCCATACCCTCTCTCGGGGTGGGTATGGGAACTCTATTTTCTGAGCAATAGTTGTCTAAATCTAAAAATGCTCTAAAAAAATGAAGTTGCTGCATATGCACCAATAGGAATGAGTGAAGCCACCTCCTTACCCCCTGGGATAAATATAAAAACAGACTCTGCCAATATTATCATCCTATAACTTGTTTCCTTTCCATTTCCTCTCCCCACGAATACTCGGTAGGTGAGCGTGCTTCCTAGAATGGGAAATGCAACACAATTATAAAGAATTTGCGGGCTAAATCGATCTAATAGATTTCTTTGGGCTTTTAGCTGTTCTAAGTCATTACACTAAAATGGACTCCAGGAGGGTTACCATTAACACCTGTTTCTCCTGGCCACGGCCAAGTGAACCAGGGTTCACAGAAGTGCCACAGGAGACCAGAATTGCTTATGGTCTGGTGTCTCTTGTCTCCCATTCCTATCCAAATTGAGGGCACCTGCAGAATATCTGAAGTGTGGACCCCTTCCTAAGGGGCCAGTCCCAAGCAGCAGGTACCTCACGGGACAAGGATCAGGATGAGCATCAGATGGGTGTTGGTGGGGGTTAGAAGACAAACAGGAGAGGTCAATTGCTGAGAGAGATTGAGGGAAGGACTGAAGAGAATTTCTCCCCAGTCAAGAGTTGAAAGAGACCTTTTAGATCTTTTGCTCCTTTCTCTCACTTTACAGTTGAGGAAACCAGCGCCTGGGAGCACCTCCCACCCCCGTGTATTAGTCGGCTTTCTGTCACTATAACAAAATTACCTGACAAAAACAACTTAGAGAAGTAAAAGTTTATTTTGGCTCATGGTTTCATAGGATACAGTCCATGGTCAACCAGTTCTAAGGCAGAAACATTGTGGCAGAAGGGTGTGGTAGCTCATAACAGCTAGAAAGCAGGGAGAGAGAGAGAGAGGAGGGGGCCAGAGAGAAGACAAACCCTCCCAGGGCACTGCCAGTGATCTACTTCTTCCAACTTGTCCCCCTCCCCACAAGGAATGTATTCATCTATCAATTGATTAATCCACTGATGAAGTTAGAGTCCTCACGATACAATCATTGCCCCAAATCCCCTTGCTGCATTGGTACACTGGGTTTCTTGGCTTTTTTTTTTTTTTTTTTTGGTAGGGGGTGGGGGATTGGCACCACTGGGAATTGAACCCAGGGCCTGTTAGGCAAGTGCTCTGCCACTCAGCTAGACCCCCAGCCCAATCTTGCTGCACTGGGGACTATGTTTTCTACATGAGCCTTTAGAGGACATTCCAGATCCAAATCATTCATTAACACCCTGAGACCCTAAGTCCTAGGGTCACACTCAGTAAAACTGAATTGACTTGCAAAATAGTTCTCAAACCTGCTCACTCCTCCCCATCTCACCCTAGCAACTTTTCTTCTTCCCACTTTCAAAGGTTTCCTCTTTTCCCTAAGGGAAACCATTTACCTCCCTAGCTTGAACTCCTGGCCCTTTATTAACTGGCCCTCACTGACCTCTGCAGTTCCATCTCTCTGCCCCTCTGCCCAACCACCTCCACCCTTTTCCTTTTCTCCACCCCTAACCCCAATCCTAGGCTCTGAAAGTGCAGAACCAGTGTTCATCTCCCAAACCCAGTCTCCTCTCTTCACCCCTGGGACAGGGCATGCAATGTGCACCCCCGAACTCATCCAGCACCCGCCTACAGTGAGGCCTCCTGCAGCTCCCAGGTCATAGCTGCACGTTTCACAGTCCTTATTGCCTCCTAGACTGAAGAGCACAGACAACCTGGCATGGAATATGTGCTTATGAAATATTAATTGATGAAAACAGGGTCTATAAATACTTATCAGCTCCAAGCAGAAAATATTAGTCTCGATTCCCGCAGGCTCCATCCCATCTCCCTTGCCCAAACTCGATGCATCTGCTAGTGCTTAGGTTTCTTTTTCTAGTGGCCTTGGGTGACCAGCAGCTCAGTGTTCTGTGAGCTACCAAGTGGCTTGAAGCTCATGGACGAGGTATCAACACCACAGTGAGGTGGGTTTGTGGCTCCCATTTAGTTAGCTGGGCTACTCCTTTGGCCACTTAAAATAATGTATTGCAGGTACCCGGGGACTGGTTTCCTGCCCAGCGTGGGCTGCTTTACGTCCTGCTATGGCAGTTAAACCCCTTGTTGATGCGCACACTCTGCATTAAGTTTTATGATTTCAATACCACCGTGCTTGGTACTCACCCTCCCTGATAAGTGACTGTCACTCTCCAGGGCCCTATTTTACCTGCTAGAATAGGCATCTTGACTGTAGACTTTCCCAGTTATCACCTTGAAAATGTACAGGCATTAACTTTTATGCTTTAAATCCAAAATAGACAATAAAATTAGGGAAGCAGGTTAGTGATAATCTACAGGGTTGCCTGTGGAGATGAGTCCTTCAGGGTTCTTGAGGGAATTTCCGAGGCTGTCCCGCCTCCCTGAGCAGAACTTTGTGTAGCGTTCAGAGATGGGATGTGCTGGGAAGGCGGGCACATGCCTAATGGGTAAAGATTGAAAATTTCCATTTGCTCAAAATCTTAGCATACAGCAGCTAGGGATGGGCACTTAAGCAGGGGCTCCCAGGGGAACAGGTATAGTTCATTCCAGTCTGCTTCAGGCAACCCCAAGCAAGTTTTACTTGCAAACACCTTGGATCCTGAAGGGTTCAAGGCAGGTCAAAAGCACCTGGGTTTGCATGTGGCCATTAATCACTCACTTGACACCTTCCTCCCACTCACAAGGGGGACAATAATTGCCATGCATCAGATATCCACTGTGTACTGGGTACTTGACTTAACATTAGCCATCATCCTGCCCACAGTCCAGAGAGGAAGACAAAGGCAAACCATCTCCAAATTCTACATTTAGGATTTAAGGTCCAGGGAGGTCAATGCCTTGACCAAGTACACAGCCAGGTAGGGAAGGAGGCAGGTTTTGAAGTCAGGTGATGTCTGTCTCCTTCCTTCCAAAGCCCACTCTCTCACATGATGCTGTGCAGCCTCTGTGAGGAACAGCTAGAGGAAGGGGAACTGCATGCTGCTGGGCCTGGACTTGGGAGGAAGGAGTGGGAGTAGGCTGAGGTCCAGGAGCCTCCTCTGCATTTGACCCACCTGCACCTGCAGTGCGGCTCTGTACCAGGATCTCTGCAAGAACAGACAGCAGCCCTGTCTGCATGCCAGCTGCTGGGCCGGGTGAAATTAGGTGGGAAAGGACCTAAAGATTCCACACCAGCAAATCACAACCTTGTAATTAAAAAAAGCTACATGGAAATGAAGTGTGAAGATACCCATGACTTCTGATGTGCGCATAAGAAGGAGCGATTCAGCCAGAAAACACCTGCTCTGCTCTTCCTTGGAATGAACACTTGGGCGGACACCTTGGGCTGGCATGTCACAGCACCCTGGGCTTCTCAGCTGTGTGTCCCAGGCAGCCCTCCCCTGAGGCAGAGGGCATTTGTGTTTGGCATGGTTCTCTCACACAGTGCATGGCTAGGGCACCAAGTCACCATACAGCCAGATCTGTCTGCACTCAGAAGGTGGCAGGAGAAAGGTGATTCTGTTCCATTACACCCAGGGCCTCCGGGACTTTTAATAGAAATGAAAGCCAGGATCATGACATGCTTGGAATACCATGTGGATTCTTTCTTGCCACATATGCTCACAGTAGTGAGAACAACAGCACTGTAAATATTTGTAGCGGAATCTCTGGTGTGTCTACAGAGTACAGGGATGGCAGGGAATATCCTGGAGATTTGGTTGGGCATTGTCTGATGTTGCAATTAAGATGCTCTGCCTTCCCGCCAGCCTCTGTGCTTAGAACTATGTTGCCACGAATACCTTGAAGTCTCTGGCACTGTGGCATTTTTTTCCCCCGGGGCTAGGGTTGGCAAGACAATCCTGTGCTTGGTGGCTGTCCACTGCTGCTACGTTTTCTGGAAGAAGGCAAGGGAGGCCACAGAGATAGCCTTGCATGCCTCCTTCTGTGTGTCCCATGGAACATGGAACACTCACCTAGTGGTCTCAGAGACACAGCTACATGTAGGGGGCATGGGAGGGAGGACAGGTGTGAGAATAGAGAAGAGCCCAGCTCTGGCTCGTGGGTGGAGGCTGCCCACACAGGGCTCATTTCCCTTGTTCCCATCTGGCCCACACTATCAGGCCACGTGACGTCTAACACCTACCCGCCCTTGTGAATACCGGCTCCTTCAAATAAATGGGACCAGTGGTATGAAGCTGTGCCGGGGCAGGGTGAGGCTGTCACCCCATCTCTAATTGCCAGCACTGTAACCACGTGCTCAATGCCATTGTCACTGCTGATGGCACCTCCTCCAAGGGTGGGCTCTGCATTAGGTGATGGCTAGGCAAGCCCTTTCCAGGTGTCCTCTTGGTCAGCCTCAGTTCTTTTTTTTTTTAAATTTATTTTTTAGTGGTAGTTGGATACAATACCTTTATTTTATTTATTTATTTTTATGTGGTGCTGAGGATTGAACCCTTACCTTACGTGCAAGGTAAGCGCTCTATGCCTGAGCCACAACCCCAGACCAGCCTCCAGTTCTTAAGCCCACCTTTTCTTCCCATCACCCATGATCACTGCCACCGGCTTCCTGCCCACCCAACTCCACTCCACTATTAAAGTCACGCTTCAAACTGACATTTTCTTCTTAATTTTTAATCAGTCTGTGTCAAGAAAAAAATCAGGACCCGATCAAGCTTCCAGCCTTCACTGCTCTGTTGGCACAGCAATTTTATGGATCAGAGTTTTATTTATATTTGTCTAAAACCCAGAGGAGGAAAGGAATCAACTCCACAAACCAATATATATTTGAAGAGACACTTTTGGAGTCAGAGCATTTTTTTTTTTGTTTGCTATATATCAATCATCAGTTTCATAGGAACAACACCCAGTGGGCACTGTTGAGACCCCTGCAGCAGGACTGTAGGGATGGCAGGCAGGAGAGGCAGCTCAAGGCCCCAGAAGCAAGAGAGTCTTGGGGCTGGGAGGAGCCTCCTGATTCTGCAGGACAAAATAGTGTGGGGAAATAAAGAATTCACTTTCTTTGGAGGAAGAATATGTTTACAGAAACAATTTCTGTTTTGGAAAATAAAAATATGTCTAAGTTTTGGAGTAAGGGCAACAACATAACAGTCACCCAGAAAGAAACTCATGACTCAGGTCAACTGTTGGATGGAGTCTTTTTAAAAGTCCCAAACCAAACATTACCTTAGTTACTTTCTCCACCATGAGATGTATTTGAACACATTCTGATCATATGTAAAGTCACGTGACTTAGCCAACACCAGGGATCCATGTGCCATACCACGAACACAAATACTGATGCTCCATCACCAAACGCTGATGCTTTGATGCTCCGTGGCACAGAGTACGAGAACTCCCCTCCTTGAAGAAATTGCCAGAAAGTAGAGTCTGCTTGTCTTTCCTTCCTTTTCTGATGGGGACTGCCACATCCTGCTCTGAGCAGAGCTTTCCCAGCTGAAGGAAGATGGTCCGAATGTCATCCGAGAGCCTTTCTGTTGGAAGTTGGTCCCTTACTGAGAAGGCAGGTGTGCTCCTCTTCTGGTAGCTCAACATGGACTTTCTGCAGAGGCTGACCCGTCCAGCTTTGGAGTCCAGCAACAGTTTGAAGCAGATTTGAGAAGCAAATTTACAAAATGTGACATGCTTTCAGAGGGGGCAGGGAGCACTCATAACAGAGGCCAACAGGATGTGTGATGCAGTGGGTGCGTATGGAACTGCCCCAGGTTCCGCAGGACTGAGCACACTCAACACCTCCCTTTAGGACAGCACAGGGGTCTGCCCTCTGCACTCCATTCCCCACTGGTCTTATCAAATCCTCGAGTGTCTTTTAAAAGCACTGCCCCTGCAGTTTGTTAGCCTCACTGTTGAGTTCGAGATGTATGATGTGAATCACTGTCCCCATGTAGATAGATTAGAAAATGTCCCTCATGCCCTCAAGCTCTGTCTGTCTGTGGCTTTCCCTCCAAGGCTGAAGATTCCTTTCCCCAAGGGGCAGTAGAATTTTGAGGCGTTCACTCAGTTAGGGATCTTCTTCCATTAGAGGAATCTCTGTTAAAGAAGACATGCTTATGAGCTTAGTATAACTAAAAACACCATAGCAATTTGGAATTTTGACAATTCCAGAAATCACTGAGGAGAAGAAAGATCAAATAAGACAACTCTTTGGTATAACATCTATTTGCTGAACAGCAATTGTGATCCTATTCCCAGTTCATTAAAAGAATAAAATAACGTGTTAGACTTTAGTGACAGATTCAAGTTCAGAATGGCAGTGTGGTTTTCAGGAAAGGTACTGTGTGGGGACCCAAGAGGCCTCTGTTTCTGTGTTGCTAATACCATAACATAGAATTCATAGTTGCAAAGTTGGGCTGGTGCTTTCCTCCCCTGGGAAACAGATCCCTAAATAATTGATACATTTTCCCTCCCTTTCCGTGAGTTGTACTCGGCCCTTCCTCGCAACAGGTGCATGAGCACCTTTTATCTCACATGGGGTAAAAGTAACTTCTATAGACACAGCACTTCTCTGGGGCTGGGACACTGTCAGGGCCCTGACATTTTCTCTTGGCCTGGGTGTGTTATCCTGTTCCTAAGCTCTGCTTTCAGAAGCCTTGCCTAATTAAGGGATAAAGAAGGAAAACATCCTGTATCACATACCTGCTACAAAACTAAAGCAGGGCCACTGTAGCCTTTCAACTCTGGATGGCGTGGTGCCCTTTAGGTCTCCTAAAATTTCCATTAGTGGACCTATTATTTGCAAAATGATAATTATTCCTTACAATAACTGGCCTTGGCCAAAGCCTCTACTTATTACCGAAAGCGGAAAGCAATGGGAGCTGAGTGGAAGGCAAATGACTCAGCCCTGCACTAGGGAGCCGGGCTGTGCACAGCAAGGGGCTGGCTTAACGATTCTGGGTGTGAGGTGTTTACAGGTGCAGCTCAGCCTTGGGGCAAATACTTACCATCTGCAATGTCGATGCCCGGGCTGGTGGATGCCACCTCCCCTGCCGTGCTAGTAATTGAGTCAGGGTTGTCTGAGGTGGGGCGGGTGCCCCCTTGGCACATGGCAGGTGAATATAGACTCTGGAGCAGCTCGGAAGAGCCCGATGTGCTGTCACAGGTTTCTGACTCTCCTGGTCCTGTATCTGTGTCCCCAGAGCCAGGATATGCTGGGGGGCTCTGGTCGTCCACAGGTATAGGGCATCCCTGGCCCACCGAGGCCAGATACCCGGGGCCTAAGGCACTCAAGCCACCACTCACAGCCTCATCATAGGACGGGAGCATGACCGGCACACCATCCACTACCACGAAGTCAGGGTCACTGCTGGAACTCCTGGGAGGCCCCCTGTGTGGAGGAAATGGTGTCAATAAGTCAGAAGGCTACTCCAATGCTCCCCACCAGAGCTGGGATGCTTGGGGCTCCCAGTGGGTGTTAGAGACCAGCATGGATGGTGGTGCAGAAGAACTAGCCTAATTTCTGGGTCTGCTCTGGCAGACAGTGAAGCCCACCATGGCCATGCTTGAGAGGGAAGAGGTTTTGCTCTTGTCACTCTTGTGTCCTTCTGCCTCACTGCTCCTGTTGCCTCTGAGATCTACTACCTCCTGTACTTCTTTCCCCCTAATTTGGCCTCTGGGTTTGGGCTATGAACTTGTGTGTGGAAGGGAAGGAACCATGTGACCCAATCTAGCAGAATATCCAAGGTGCCTCTGCTGTATCTCCCGGGATGGTTGTTGAAAGCAGAGTGGCACCGTGAAACCTCCAGGGAATGGTGGACCCTAAGTGCCCCGTGGAAGATGACTAGTCTGTGCCTGATATGTTTTGTTTTGTTTTCTGGTATAGTATAAAAACCACTCATTTTAGACAAGACAGAATAACAACAAAATGAAAAAGTCTGACTAGGAGCACGCTCTGACCTGACTTCCTCATTCAAGTTGTGTGGTTCATAGGCCACCTCCTGACTCCTCCAGCATGGTAGCTTACGCACAGCCTGTGCTGCTGGCATGAGGGCTCCGGTGGTGGCTGGGAAGCCAATTTGTCACCTCACAGGCATGCTCATGTAGGGGCACTTGCATTGCTCTGGGCCCAGCCCCTGTGTATCTCATCACTCTGCATGGTCAGCACAGCTGGGCTCGAGCCCAGGTGGTGTCTGACACCAACCCCGGGCTCCATCGGACCACTGCACTCTGTTCCTGGCTCCAGAAGGAACCCAGAGTGGTAAGTGGCAGACAGAGCTTACTGATTCTGCTGAAAGCTAGAGCTCTGAGCTGCATTGAGGTCAGATAGTGACATGTCAGGAAGGAAAGGTGACCCATTTGGGCAGAAGGAGTCTGAATCCCCAAGTGCTAGTGGCTCCAAATCCCAAAGATATGAAAGGTCTGGACATGGCACCTGAGGTAGAGGACAGTATCTGACTGCACTTTTCTCTAATGATTGAAGGATGGTCTGGAGTCCACTATGAGAAACATCTTGCAAAGGCCTACGGCTCTTGGTGGTAAGCTCCTTGCTCTATAGTTCTTCAAGGCTACCCGGAGAGGGTGGAAGATTATCAAAGCCCATGCTCCCTAGAGGGTGGCAGGCAGGAGAGAAGGATATTTGGAATCTGATATTGCCTCTCTTAGAGCCACTAGTTAGTGCATCCTGGACAAAGGACCTCCTCTTCTCACTTAGGTCTCCTCACTGTCCCTTTCACCTCCAGGTTATCCTGTCCAGGGCAGGCCTCTCTGTATTCTCCATTTACCGCCCTAATGGCCTGTGCTCAGGCAGCGTCCCCCATGACCTGCTAAGCCCCAACCAGGCTGCTCAGCTGCCATATGCCCTGTCATCAAACATCTCCACAGTGTCTGTATTCCTGGGACAGGGGGAACAATCTTCATTCTTGACTTGCCCTTGAGAATCTTACCATCCATTTGGACAGATGGAATTGAATTTTCCAAAACAAGAGAATAATATAAGACGGAAATACTCAAGGGATTTAGAACATCAAGTGAAAGAGTTTTGAGAACATTTTTGAAACATCTTAATATTTAGTCGATATCCTGGAAACTTCTTCCAAGCAGAAGTAGAAAAATAGCTTCTGCGGGCCATTTTAAAGTACTCTAATGTACTATAAATCACAGCCGTGTATTTAGCCTCCTCTTTGTGATCCTTCGGCCTTTCTGAGACACCGTAATTGCTCAGTGATAGAACATGGTTCCTGGATTAATAAATAATAATGATGCAGACTCAGAAGGGATGGCAGGTTTGAGAGGAAGGAAGTTTCTGGCACTTCAGGATGGGCTTGGTGATGGCACCAGGGTGGCACAGACACATCTTTTGGTATGGAGAGGGGTGCAGGTGACCCTATACCTAGCACACTTTCATGGCTAGGGAAAGTGGCATGCCTACAAGATGTGACCCTGCGGGGCTCCTGCTGCTAACTCACTGTTATGACTTGGATCCACCCCAAAAGCTCTTGTGTTGAGGACCAGCTGATAGCGCTACTGCGAGGTTGTGGAGACTTTAAGAAGTGGGACCTAGTGGTAGGAATCAGATATTGCACACGGGCCCTTGAAAGGGATCTTGGGACTTGAGCCTCTCTCCCGTGCCCTTCTCTCTGCTTTCTGGCTAATGTGACTTGCGCAGCCTTGCTCCACTGTGTGCTCCCTGACGTGATGTTCTGCCTTGCCTCGGGCACACAGTGATAGGACCAGCCGACCATGAAATAAAATCTGTGAAACCCTGTGTCCAAATTAAATCTTTTCTCCTTCGAAGTTGTTTATCTCAGGCATTTCATCATGGTGACCACAAAGCTGACTAATACATCCTGACTTAGCATTGCTAAGGGAAGTGAGGTGTCCAGCCCTGGAGGGGTGGGGCTAAGGGAAAGGGAGTGAGTGTTGTCCCCAATAAGCTGCCCCTTTCCTCATAGGGAGTTGTGAGAGATACACTGGGTTTTCCTGGAGGGGAGAGAAGGAGGTGGCTGGTTCCAGGAGCCTTCTCCTTCCCTAAGCAAAATTCCCCCTTTCAGGGGTGGTTTGCATGATCCTGGGAGCTAGATTGTTCTTAGTTGGAAAGTGCCCTGTTCTGAGGCATTAGGTCCTAAATTGTTATGGTAATCACAGGGGGTGAAGACACCAGGCTGAGCTTATTTGTGTAGCCAACAGGGGCAGTGGGTGGGGCACGGGGTCGGGGTATAGATACACCCTCCAAATATCCCATTCAGCAGGCTCAGATTAGACTCCAGGCAGAGGCTCACTAGCCCCTTCCTGATTGCCCATCATGTCTGTTCTCCCTCCTGTGACTGCCCATTATACACACAACTGACCTCTGCTGGACACACACCTAGGACCTCTGTCCTCTGTACATGTCTCATCCTCCAGGGCCACATGAAGGTGGGAGTGGCGCCCTGTGGGGCAGTGAGCACCAGGCAGCCCTCATTTGTTTCCCTTCTCTAGCCCTCACAATGCTCGCCCCAGAATGTTCTCCTGGGGGAAGGACAAATGAGGCCCATGGTGCTCTGGCCCCCAGATACCCCAAAACATTCCAGGAAGGTATTTCTCTCTCTTCCCTGTTCCACCCAAGGACCTTGGCTTCACACTTGTCACATGCTCTCTCTGCTGCACTGACCTGGGGGGGAAGTGGGCCTTGAACTTGGTCTGGAACATCCTGGCCAAGATGACAAGCAGCAGCACCAGCAGCACACTGGTTGCCGTGAATGCCACGATCTTCCATGTGGTCAGAAGGGTCTCGTGGGTGCTGGGCCATGTTTGCTCTGCCGTGAGAGAACAGAACCATGCAATAGGTTTGTGCTGTGACAGGTGCCAAAGTCCCCGTAGGTTCCTTTGATGGATTCATCTGGCACATGAGACACCCAGAGAGTACCTATTGGCCCCTTGGGGCTCAACAGTGACACCATGCACCTGGCACAGTGCCTATAAATCACATTAGGATTCACACAACACTAAAACCCATCTTGCAGCACGGGCTCTGTGGGTCGAAGACAGACCTTCCCTTTCAGATTCTATACCTGGCCTGAGAGCCTGGCATAGACCTAAATAATGGGCCTCCTTGTGCAGAGAGTGGCAGGGGTCCTCTTTCTGAAGGAAGTTGTTCTGAAATGGACCAAGGGCTGGGGGAGGGAGGAGTGGGACTATAGGCCTTGGTGATGTTCTGGGACATGTTACTGGTTGGGGTAAGGGGTGGTAGCATAAAGCCAAAAAAGGAGGATTAAGGGGACAGGCCTGTCCCAAAGCTCTCAGCCTCACTTTGTCCATCGAGTGCCTGAAAGTAAGATTCAATAAGAGCAGAACCTTCCAGAACAGAGCTTCAGCCTTTTGCCACAAGCTACCCCGTCCCCTGCCTCCTCCTCCCTCCTCTCATCATGCTCGGTGGCCGTCCTCTTATTCTGTGCACCTCTCCCCTTGCTGGTTCACGTGGACACCCGTGTGCCTCCAGATTCCCAGTATTAACAAAGCATGTCCCTCACGTGCTGTGTCCAGGGCGGCAGCATGCAGCCATCACTGTGGCTTGGAGCAGTGGCCATGGCCATGGTCTGGAAAATGCTGGAGACAGTGGGCAGGGCAGGGCAGGGCAGGAGATTGGCATGCCGGTACCCAGGCCTCTGTCATGTGGTCACTACCTTGGTGGGCTGAGTGGTGAAGCTAGTTCCCAAGTAACTGGTCACTAAGTTAGGAAAGCACTGGAACGTGAAAATGACCTCCATTTGTGTAAGTGAGAAAAAGCCTCAGCGTCCATAGTATCGTTTGTATTCTCACATACATTCATTAGTGGAAGAGGAAGGTGGATCACTGAGTCCCAGGGCAGGGTGCAGGATTCTGGTCACACCCCCAGGCCTGTATCCTTGCCTGTATCCTTGCCAAGGATGGGAGAAAACTGACCAGAGCCCGAGGTCCTTTCATGGATGCCAAGGGTCTAGGGACCCTGTCCAGAGGACCAGCATTTTAACCTGGGAATGGACAGGTTAGTACTCCCGACCCTCGGTACAGGGCCTGGAATCGTCTGGCACAGGACAGCCCAGCCCCACATATAGGCAACACGTTTCCACAGCCTGTTCCTGATGCTGGCTGTGGGAGGGGAGCAGACACAAGCAGTCCGGGGAGGGCCTGCCACTCCTCCTCCGAGGACCCACCTGATTTGATGCAGTAGACTTGATAGGAAGGGAACCACTCTCCGTACTGGCAGGTGATGTACTTGTAGTCACTGGTGAGGCTGTAGCCAGGATCGCAGTAAAACTCCACCACGGTTCCATGGTTGTAGCGCTCACAAGGCCGCGGGTGGCAGATGAAATCTCCGTGACTCACCATTGGAGGTAGTGGACAAACTTGGGCAGTGGGGGAGAATAAGAGTTTCAGAACCAGAGGTTCACCCTGTCAGAAGCCCTTCAGACACACACTGGTCCAGGAGAGCATGCGGCTTAAAGATGTGCTTCTGCATTCATCACCAGGACACTGAGATGGGCCAGCATTGGCCCCTTCTTTTGTATTTTCACATAAGGTCAAATGGAAGCCTGCTAGAATATTCTGAGCACATGCTGTTTTCACATGGTGTTGTAAAGAACACCGTAAAAGAGAGGCTCATTTTACAATGCAAAGAGTGTGCCTATTTAATAGATGGTATTAGCTACTCTATTAATAATGCATGCTATTATGTGCCAGACAGCCTAGTAAATAAAATTAAGATATTTGTGGACAAAATCTTTACCGAAAGGCACAGCTATGCCAAGTTTGCTTCTGCAACCACAGTAGTGATTTGGAACTGTTTGAAACACAGGGCTGTGGTCCTAACCGGATCCAGTGTCATCTTGGGATCTGGCTGATAACAAACATGGAGCAATTTTTCTACCTCTGCTTGTGGATCCAGGCCACACACCCCCTTCCCATAATGGGGAATGAGACACCTTGGGTTCTAGGTTTGCTTCTGCCACCAACACACTGTGTGACTTTAAACAGTTCACTTAATCTCCAGAAGCCTTGATTGTTCTCCTCTGCAAAATAGAAGCTTATTCTGTGCTAGATGAAGTTTGAGGGTTTTCTGACTCTAATATACCATGAGATTAGGGGAAAAGAAAAGCTAGTTTTAGTTTCCTATCTCAAGATTGCATTCTGGGCTGCAAGGAAAGAATGGCTCTATCTCTGGAACCAGAAAGACAGTTTTAGCAGTTTGGTCCTTATTCATCTCCTACTACAGAGAGCTCTCTTTCATGGAGAAGGACTAAGAAATTAATAGCATTCTTCAGGAAATAATAAAACCATGAATTCTACCAACGGCAGCCTAAAACCCACACCTGTGGAAACCTCTAAGAACTTAGAGCAAAAACAAAAACAAAAACAAAACAAAACAAAAAACCACACAAATCCAAAAGAAAGTTAACTTTCAAGCCCCTTGCTCGGGGCAACCAAATGCCCTAGACAGTGTAGATCCCTGGGTACTGCCCATCACTTACTGGCTGATTTTGCAGGAAGAGCCACCAGCCCACATTGGCTTCCCTGTGAAGGGCACGGGAAAAAGTATATAGTAGGACTCACTGGCAGCACATGCCCACTGAGGCTGGGTGTCAAGATGGGACCCATCATGGAGGCATCCCAAGGCATGTGGATGGATACAGGCTCACTCTCGCTTGCTCGCTCTCATTCTCCCCCTCTTTCCCTCCCTCCCTGTAAACAGTGCTGCACTGTAGACCTATTTTGTCTCTTTTAGATATGAGGAAACAGAAGCTCAAAGTAGCAACCAGAAGAGTGAGTGGGAGCCCAGGCTTGCTCTATACTGGAGTAGGTCTTAATTCTGGCTGAACTACTCTCTAGTCATGAGACACCAAGTCCTTTCTCATTTCTGAGCTTCAGGGTTCTGATCTGTAAAACAAGAGTCCCTGGGGGCTGTTCTAAGGAATGCCGGTAAAGCCTTCATTCAGAACCAACATATATGAATCTGTAGGGCCAGCCAAGACCCAAGTCTCTAAAGAGAGGGAACATCATGAGGTAGTGGCTTATATAGGTGATGGGAAAGAGGAGAAGCCAACAGGGGCACCCCAAGATCAGCAGCTGCAGGAGGCCACTGCCACCATTGGGTGGGTAGGATGAAGGGGTCTTCATTGCTGGGATCCTCAGTAGAAGTTGGAACCCCAGAGGTCTATTCTGCAGGAGCTGGAGCCAAGGACACACAGACACTGCAGGAGATGTCCCAGGCAGAAATAGTAGAGGAGAAGACCTAGTTTTTCCACCTGCCACCCTCCGGCCTCCCTCTGGGCAGAGCTAGTGGGAAGCCAGGTGACCAGGGAGCCTAGGAAATGAGGTCTTCAGCGGGAACTCTGCCTGTAACATGGTGTCGTGTAAGGAAGGCCCAGGGACAGACCTTAGGCCCACAGCCCAGGGTGTGCTCAATAAATGTTGGTTACCAGGTGGGTTGCTAGAAGGGCCCCACGGTAGCACTGGTAGCCGTGATTAGAAGCTCTAACTTTGAAGGCTGGGGAGCTTTTGCTGCCCCAGGGGTGTTCCCTGGGCTGGCAGGTGCCCTTTACCATGCTGTCCATGGCATGGAGTCACATCACCTCTGCATTTACATTCACACAAATGGGGGTTCTTTTCAGATTCAGCATCTCCAGGGTGTTCTGGGAATATCCAAGGAGGTAAAGAAGGCAACAGTCGAGGAAGAGGGACAGAGAAAAAGGCACTTGCAATGGGGTAGCTGGTCTGAGAGGTCCAGGGGTGAGTCAGCGAGGGCTCCTCCCTGGCCACTGGCCCTCCTCTATGCCATTTTTCTTCCACTCAGTTCTTGTAAGAACACAGGGAAGGGTACCCCAGTGACCTCTAGGAATACAGGCTCATCTGGTTGCCTAAGGTCCCCAGCACAGCCGCAAGCTAGTGGAGTCCAGGTGTATGCTAGTGGAATGGGCATGGGTATACTAAGTATCCACCAACAGATGAATGGATTTAAAAAAGAAAAGACACCCCCCCACACACACGCACACACGCTATGGAGTATTATTTATCCTTGAAAAAGAAAGAAATCCAGCCATTTGTGACCACAGGGAGGACATTAAACTAAATGAAAAAAGCCAGACACAGAAAGAAAAATACTGGATGATGCGTGGTCTTACCAATACGTAGAATCCAAAAAAGTTAAGTTCACAGAAACAGAATAGAGTGGTGGTTATCAGGCGTAGGGAGGTGGAGGAAGTGGGCAGATGTTGCTCAAAGGGCATATCTGTTTCGGTTAGGGAGGGTGAACAAATCTGGATCAAGGGACCATGGTTAGCAATGCTGTGTTGTATCCTGGAAATTGGCTGAGAGTAGATCTCAGGTGTTCTCACCACAGACATAAAGTGGTAACTGTGTGAGGAGGACAGGTAACTTGCTCTGCTACATTCATCATTTTGCTATGTATACATACATCAAAACATTGTGTGCCACACCTTGATTATGCATGAATTCGATGAAAATTACAGCATCCAGAGCACTGAGACTCTCCTCCTAGCAGGCTCTCCAAAAAGTCCCCAAGGGCCCTCGTAGGTTTAGAAAATTACCAGAACTGTTTTCAAGGCCCAGAAAACCTCATGAAAGAGGCCCTGTGAACATATGCATGTTTGTTATCAGCAGCATTTTTTCTCACTTGGCCTCAAGGATACAGAACTGTTCAAACCATAACCCTAACCCCAAGGCAAGCAGTCCCGTGATGTGCTAAAGATTGCTGTACTGTACGATCCATCATTTAATGAGACAAAGGGAGGCTTTACCTTTGTCTCATTAAATGATGTGGAATTACCCAAATTTGTGTTCAAATCAGTGCTCTACCCTTGATGAGCTGTGAGGTGTTCGGCAGCTTGTTTAACTTCCTAGATCTTCACTTTCCCATCAGAGAAATGGTTCCCAACTCACTAGGTCATTGTGAGGATTAGAAGCTGTATATAAACGGTGGCTTAAACGTCAGGAACACCCCGGGGACGTGGTAAATAATAGCTAGTGGTTATCACTGGTGCCCAAACTTTCTGGAGTCTCCATGCCACCCTTCCCATGACTGCCACTGCCAGGCTTCCTATGCAGTTAGAATCCCTGGGTTATAACAGGGCAGCCCCGAACCTTTAGAGAACCTGGTTGCATCTAACTGCCATGTTTTCTTGGAGGCCGAGTAAAATTCATCCATTGCAGAGTCTTTCCTTCTGAGACTGTCATGATCCCTTGTAATGGAGATGCATTCGCCTCTAAGTGGAAACATTTGTCTTCACACCTTGCACCTGGCAGACCATTAGCTTCTCTGTTAAAGGAAACCCCTGAGAGGTGCAATCAGGGCAGAGGGTGGGGAAGTGTTCTCTGACTTGGAAGGAAACAACAACAAAAGCACAATTAATTTATAAACTTGTTGAAACTTACTTAAAATCCTGAGGGACTTCTATTTCCATCCAACACAGCCTCCCCTTGGAGCTAAACTGAGTTCTGGTACCCCGTCCTCTCTGCCCCTTCTCTAAGAGGCAGACAATGCCACATGACGGAAGGCACACACAGAAGCCTCCAACACAGGGCACGGTGGCCTCATGGCCAGCATTTGAAATAACCCACATGTTCCTAGACTGCTGGTGAGTAAAAGCGCAAAGCTACCCCTGAGAATTCCCTTCCGATCATCCTGTGACTCAGATCCTATCGGCCACTAGTTCTAAGCAAGCCATACCTGCCAGAACCTGTGGGAGGCACGAACAAAAATTCTTCTGTAACTCTATTTTTAACATGTTTCTCACAGCTTTAGAGATTATTAGCAGCAGTTATTGCTTTTATGAGGTTTGCAGTCTAGACATTCTCTGGTTCCAGGCAGAGTCCAAGCGAGGCTCTGCTGCAGTTTGGCCAGAAATGGACAATAATTATTGTCCACCAGGTGTCAACGCTCTGCTCCTTGTTTGATGACAGAGGATTATAGCTCCTTTCAGAATAGCAGGAAAATGCCTCTCTATACACACGATGGCAGAATACAGTTTTTACCATATTTAGTCTCTCAAGGAGCTCGATGGAGGTGGGCTAGTGAGGGACTGAGATGCAGAGGCCTGGAACCCTCAATATGCCTCATGTTGGCTAAGAAGGACCTGAGCTGGGGCTGGACAGGTGAGTGAGCCAGAGGCCTGCTGTCAGACTGTGGTTTCCCCTAATAAGCTCTCTATTTCTTACTAACCTCCTGAAAATTTCCTAGGCACCTCTTTTGCCTCTAAACGCCATCATTTCCTCACTTGCCTGGTTCCTCCTGGTCAGATTGATAGCAGCATGAACACCAGACCCCTCAGGAAGCTTTCCCTGCACACCCAGGCAATGCTCTTAGAATTCCTTAGATGCTGCATTTTACTTGCTCATACAAAAAAAAAAAAAAAAAATCCCCAGCTTACGGTGAGGCCATGTCGTGATAAAGCCTTGGTAAACAGAATGTATCATAAGGAAAATGCATTTAAGAAACTCAACCTGCCAAACACTCAAGCTGAGCAATACAGCACGTGGTACGGTATCTGTTGCTCCCCTTTGTGAACACACAGCTGATGGAACTGCAGCTTGAAGTTGCTGCCCAGCATCAGAAGATCTTACTGTCTTTTGTCAGTCCAGAAAAAGAATAAAATTCAAAATTTGAAGTACAGTTTCTACTGAATGCATACTTTTCTTCCACTACAGTAAAGCTGAAAAATCATTTTTTTTTTTTTTTTTTTTTTGGTATTGGAGATTAAACCCAGAGATGTTTTACCACTAAGCCACATCCCTACCCCTTTTTGTCTTTTGAGACAGGGTCTCACTAAGTTTCTTAGGACCTTGCTAAGTTGCTCAGGCTGGCCTCTAACTCACAACCCCCCTGCCTCAGCCTCCACAGTTGCTGGGATTACAGGCATGCACCCTAGTGCCCAGCCATAAAGCTGAAAAATCTTTAAGTCAAAACCATCCTAAGTCAAGAACCATCCATACATGTATAAATCTGTGACCTCATTGAGAGGGCTATCTTTTAAATTTTTGTCACTTCGATAGTACCCAGCATTATTACTGGTAAATACTTTTTAGTGAGTGAATAAAAACTTCATAGTCTTCATGATAAACCATAGTCCCTCCTCTGTCTACCACTCTCCCATTGTCGATGAGCTGTAATTTCTATGCGGTACCTGGTCCCATTTTTTTTTTAATGCAAAAAGAAGTTGAGAAATAACAACAGATTACCAGTTTCTTTACCTCATGGCTACATTGGGCAAGGACCTGTGCGCATTTTAAGGATGTCCTAGTGATGTGAGCCAGAGCTTTACCAGCCCCACCTCTGAGAGACCAGTACAATAAAGAGGTCAGTGTTCTAACATTTACAAAACAATGCCAGTCAGTGCTTCCCGTGAGATCTAAAAGTTGTGCAGAGCATAGGGCAAAACGTACATGATAAAAATGGAATGTTTTATGCAAACATCCTGTATTCCATGGAACAACACTCACAACACAGACGTGGTGGTATTAGTAGAGCAAGAGGCAAGTTTATGTGGGGTGGACTTACATCCATGCAAAAATAAAGCACAGTTATTGCAAATCTGGGACTTGGAAAATAAGGGACAAGAAAAGGATGTTCAAGATTTCTTCCTTAAAAAAAATAAAGATGAAGATAAACCCAGCAACTTGGGAGGCTGAGGCAGAAGGATCGCGAGATCAAAGCTAGGCTCAGCAGATTAGCAAGGCACTTAGCAACTCAGAGAGACCCTGTCTCTAAATAGGAGAAGAAGAAGGAGGGGGAGGGGCTGGGGAGGGAGGTTGAGGAAGAGGAGGGGGGAGGAGGGGGATGAGGAGGGGGAGAGAAAGGAAGGAAAGGAGGGAGGAAGGAAGGGAGGGAAAAAAAGGGCTGGGGATGTGGCTCAGTGACTAAGCATCCCTGGTACCAAAAAAAAAAAAAAAAAAAAAAAGATGAAGATATATAGTGCTCTTTTGTCTTGGTTAGAAAAAAAACCCAAAGCCATTTTATTCTGTTATTTATCTATATCCATTTACAACATATATGTAAAGACTTTTGGGGAGCAGTTTTAGGCTCACAGCAATGTTGAGCAGAAGGTGCCAAGATTTTCCTTCTGCCTTCTGCCCTAACACATGCACAGCCTTCTCAATCAACATCCCTCCCCTGAGAATTTGTTACCAGTAACAAACTTGCATTAAAACCTCATCATTATCTTGAGCCCATGGTTTATATTAGGGCTCACTCTTGCTGTTGTTCGTTCTGTGGGTTTGGACCAATGTACAATGCCACATCTTCACCTTCACAGCATCACACAGAGTAGTTTCACTGTCCCACACATTCTTTGTGCTCTGCCTCATCATCCTTCCATCTGCTGCTGACCACTGTTTTTTTTTTTTTTTTTTTTTTTACTGTTGCCATAGTTTTTCCTTTTCCAAAATGTCATATAGATGGAATCACACAGTATGTAGTCTTTTCAGATTGGTTTCTTTCATTTAGAATATGCATTTAAAGATCTTGTGTTGAGTGGGAGAAAATCTTGGGCAGCTACTTCTCGGATAGGGGATTAATATCCAGAATATACAATAAACGCAAAAAGCTGAACACCAAAAAAGCAAACAAACAAAACAAAAACAAAAAACAAAAAAAGACACAGAAATTTCTTAAAACAAACAAAATGGCCAACAAACATATATAAAAAAATGTACAATATCTCTAGGATTCAAGGAAAAGCAAATCAGAACAGCACTAAGATTTCATCTTGCTCCAGTCATAATGGCAACAATCAAGAACACAAGCAACAGTAAGTGCTGATGAGGTTGTGGGTAAAGGGAACACTTGTACTTTGTTGGTGGGACTGCAGACTAGTACAACCACTCTGGGAAGTAATATGGAGATTCCTCAAAAAACTAGGGATGGAACCACCATATGACCCAGCTATCCAACTCCTTGGTATTTTCCCAAGAGATCTAAAATCACCATACTAAAGCAATAAAATCACCTCAATGTTCACAACAGCACAATTCACAGTAGCTAAATTATGGAATCAATCCAGATGCCAATCAATAGATGAATGGATTAAGAAATTGTGATACACACACACACACACACACACACACACACACTCAGCCATAAAACAATGAAATTATGGCATTTGCTGGTAAGTGGATGGAAAGAAGAATATCATGCTAAACGAAATAAGCCAAATCTAGAAACTCAAAGGTCAAATGTGGAAGCTAGAGAAAATAAAGGAAAGGGGAGAAAAGGATAGGATAATATAAAAAAACAATCAAAATACAAATTAATAGATGAGTGAAAAGAAGTCATGTAGAATAGAGGAAGGAGAATGAAAGAGAGGAGTGAGCATGGGAGGGAAAGGGGAAAATCAATTCCCACGCTTTTCTTGTCAGGATAAACCCAACTACAATGTATGTTTATAAAGTCCTAAAAGAAAAAAAAAAAAAGACTCTCTGTCTTTGCATGGTTTCGTAGCTCATTTCTTCTTAGTGTTGAATACTATTCCACTGTCTGAAGGTATCAGTTTGTTTATCCATTCACCTATACTGAAAGTCACTTTGAAGTTTTGGCAATTATGAATAAAGCTGCTATAAACATCTGTGGGCAGGTTTTCATGTGGACACAAGTTTTCAGCTTCTTTGAGTAAATGCCAAAGAGCACAATTGCTATTGGATTGGCTATCCTATTTAGTTTTGTAAAAAACCACCCAAATGTCTTCCAAAGTGGCTATACCAGTTTTCATTGCCCCCAGAAATAAGAGCTCATGTTGATCCACATACTCATCTGCATTTGGTGTGTCCGTGTCCAGGATTTTGGCCAATCTAATAGGTAGTGTAGTTGCATCTTGTTGAGGTTTTAATTTGTGTTTCCCCAATGACACCTGACACAGAGCATATTTACATATGTTCATTTGCCATCTGTATCTCTTCTTTGGCGAGATATCTATTAAAGGTCTTTGGACCATTTTACAATCAGGTTATTAGTGTTCTTCTTGTAGAGTTTTAAGAGTTCTTTCTATATTTTGGATGAGAGTCTCCTTTATTTGATGTGCCCTTTGCAAATGTTTTCTACCCATTTGTGGTTTGTCTTCTTATTCTCTTGATGCTAACTCTCACAGAACAGAATTTTTAAATTTTAACAAAGTCCAGCTGATCAATTATTTCTTTCATGGATCGTGCCCTCAAAGTTGTTTCTAAAAACACATCATGACACCCAAGTTCATCTAGATTTTTCTCCCATGTTATATTCTAGGAACTTTATAGTGTTGCATTTTACACTTAGGCCTATGATCCATTTTTAGTTCATATCTGTGAAGAGGACAAGTTGTGTATCTATATAGATTTTTCCCCGCTTTGGCACTTGGATGTTGAGATGTTTTAGCACCACATATTGTAAAGACTATATGTGCTTCCTGTGTCGCCTTTGCTTCTTTGTCTCTGTTGATCATATTTATGTGGGTCTGTTTCTGGGCCCTCTATCCTGTTATTTCAGTTGTCTATTATTTCACCAATACCACACTGTCTTGACTGCTGTAGCCTTATGGTAAGTCCTTGGCTTTTTTTTTTTTTTCTTTTTTTTGGTATTGGGGATTGAACCCAGGAACACTTAGCTACTGAGCAACATCCCCAGCCCTTTTAAATATTTTATTTAGAGACAGGGTCTCACTGCATTGCTTAGGGCCTTGATAAGTTGCTGAGCCTGGCTTTGAACTCTCGATCATTCTGCCTCAGCCTCAAGAGCTGCTGGGATTACCCATGTGTGCCACCATGCCGGGCTTTATGGTAAGTCTTGAGGTCAGGCAATGTCCTTTGAAGTTGTTCTTCTCCTTCAATATTGTGTTGGCTGTTCTGGTTCTTTTGATTTTCCATATAAACTTTAGAATCAGTTTATATATCCCCCAAATAATAATAATAATAGGATCACTGAGTCTATGAATCAAGTTGGGAAGGACTAACATCTGGATAAAATTAGGTAGTTCTTTGATTTCTTTCATGCAAGTTTTATGGTTTTCTTCATATAAATCTTGTACACAATTTGTTAGATTGATACCTAAGCATTTTATTTGGGGGAAGAAAATGTAAACGTTACTGTTTTAAGTTTCAAATTCCACTCGTTCACACCTGGTCCATAGGAAAATGGTAGACTTTTGCTTATTAATCTGTGTCTTGCAGCCATGCTATAATAACTTATTAATGATAGAAGTTTTTTTTAAAGAATTTTGCTTGATCAATTCTTCTGGATTTTCCACATAGATGATCACGTCATCCATGGACAAAGCCAGTTTTATTTATTTTCCCAAGCTGTACAAGTTTTATTTCCTTTTCTTGACTTACTGCAATAGTTAGGACTTCCAGAATGAGGTTGAAAATAATTGGTGGGAAAGAACCTCCTTGCTTTGTTCCTAATCATAGTAGGAAATCTCCTAGTTTCTTATCAAGTATGATGTTAGTTGTAGGATTTCTGTAGAGATTCTTCATCAAGTTGAAGTTTCCCCCTATTCCCACTTTATTGAGTTTTGAATCATGAATCAGTGTCAGATTTTTACTGGATTCTTTTTCTGAATCTGTGGATAAGATCAAGTGCTTTCTTTTTTTAACCTATTGATTTGATGGACTACTTAATTGGTTTTTAAGTGCTGAACCAGCCTTGCATATCTGAATAAATCCTATTTGGTCACGGTATAATTCTTTATACATTGTTGGATTCGATTTGCTAATATTTTGTTGAGGAATTTTGCATCTATATTCATGAAAGATATTGATCTTATAATGTCTTTGTCAGGTTTTGGTTTTAGGGTAATGCTGGCTTCACAGAATAACTTAGGAAGTATTCCCTCTGTTTCTGCCCCCTCACTGTTTTCTCATTTATCAAAGAGAGAAAACAATACTCACTCACTAGAGCAAAGTTGGAGTTTATATCAGAATATTGCCTGGCTTGTTTTCAGGGATGGGGACCTGCAACCCCAGCTTAGCCATCAAGCGAGGTTTGGAAAGAGGAAAGCATTTTTTCTGATTGCCTGGGATCTCCAAATTCCTCACACTCCAAGAAGGCCTACACATAAATGTCTAAACCTGCTGATTCTCTCCACATTCCCTGGAAAAATATGGTCTAATTAAGTTTGAGTTGGGAGAGTGTCTCTCTAGCCAGATGCTCCCCATGAGGAGCAGACCAGTCACAGGGATTCCTGCAATAGATTCTTTTCTGTGGTCATTGCAACATAAGGACACCAGGACCCTCTTGGGGAGGTGAATGCAGCCTTGCTCTCAGACCAGGAAGCTGATAATCCAGAAGGATTTAAGGATGCACCACTGGTCTTCCTGCCTCACTCTTGGCAGTCCTGCCTAGCTTCTTCTGGGAGATGGACTGCACCATCTTCTGGATAGATGTGGCTTCCCTGTGAGACAGTCCTCCAACCTCCCTTTGCCCTCACAAGGGACTCAGAGCAGCCTTCTCCTACCAAAGTCATTCCTTCCATATCATCAGCCCCTGAATCTTTTTTTTTTTTTTTCAAAAGACTGGTGACTCTCAGTCTCTGGGAGTGCTATTCACTACACCAGCAGGGGTGGGACAACTCAGAGGGTCCCCATGGTCAAGTAGCAGCTACTTTGTGTTTTGGGGAGTATTGGAAGCAGACACCCATGCTGTCCCCACTACCAGTGTGTTGTCTGGAGCATTTTCATTTGCTTACAGGCAAATAACTCTCAAACGACTTCGCTCCTGTTCTATGTATAACAAGCGCCCATCTCCACTGTCTGAGCTCAGAGAAGATCAACTAATTCTACTGTCTGAAGCAAAATAAACCTACAAAGAAAGCCTGATGCATTTTCAAGTAGGAGAATAAAAGGTTCCTCCACGATTTCTTCCTATTTTTGCATTACTAGCATGAGAGTACCCCCTTTTGCATAAAAAAGCCAATTATACTTGGACTGTCTGCATTTTAGACTTTCTAGCTTCTTCACTCTTCTATCTAGGTACATGGATTATACTCTTTCACTCATTTTAAAATTCATTTATGTAACAAGTATTTTTTGGAGAACCAGAGAAACTAGGTTCTATTTGGTCCTGTCTTCAGATGATAGGTAAGCAAATGAATATTTATGTGTCTGAGTGAGCCCTCTGCTCTATCTTCTGAAAAAAAAATTATTACCACACTCTCATATACTGGATGGAGATCCCAAGCTGCACATCTCCCAAGAGGGTATAAAAGACATGTAGATCAAAAGGAGCCAGGTGTTCTTTTATCCACAGTAAGATCCAAAATGTACACAGTACTGGCAAACCAGGTCTACATTTTGCACTAGAAAATCAGAGGTAAAATGTTTAAGAAGCTTAAGGGCCAGGCCTCCCTGCTTCCTCTAGATGAGTCATGTGCACACCATGCTGGAGAAACTGAAGATTCTCTTGACACACAAGGAGGCTGGGAAAGAGTCTTGGCCTGGGGAAGGAGAGACGGAACTTCTGGGGACAAGCGTGGTGGGATCATGAGGACAGTGCCAGTGGGGAGCAACAGAAAAGAGAAAAGGAGCAGGAGGAGAGAGAGGTTGCAGACAGAAGTTTCCATAAGGAGAGGATAGGTCATATGTGGATATCCTGTGGATAATGCAAGGGCCCCCACCTGAGTCTTCAACCCCGACAAGAGTGGATTCTACTACTACCTGGTGGCTAAAATCCACTTGAATCGTGATGGAGGGATTGTTTCCTCATGGAGAATGGTCAGAAGATGCTTTCTCTTGCCCCTCCCACAGTTATAGGCAGGTAACAAAGTGCCTGCAACAGCAAATGTGGTGGTCAGAGCTGGAAGAAACTGCCCATCTATCTAAGCAATAGACTGATTTCAAACTAAGGAACTGCTCATGTTATATCAGATCACAAATTCTCTACCACAATGGAGATTAATGGGAGTCAGATCACAAATTCTCTACCACAGTGGAGATTAATGGGAGTCAGAAGAGAATTAACATTATTGGGATGGGGGTGCAAGAATATACTTTAAATGAGCTGTTCTGGGAAGTCCCCCAAAGAGGTGACTTTTAGACTGAAATCTAGAGCAGCCCTATTCCTCATGGGGACCTAGACCAGTACCTATGCATCAGCTATGTACTGCAGAGTCTGTGACAAAATAAGAAATCAATTTGGCCTTGTCACAAAACCCGTGTGTGTTTTTGATTCCTATTTATTTAAATGTAATTTGACAACAGTCAAGCCTAATAATTAAAAATGGGGCTTGTATTATGTCTTCATCATTTTATTTTATTTTTCTAGAATCCATTTTTATTGTCTATTATACAAGCATTGGGCTGCAACATATTGGAAAACACCACCCAATCCTGGTCCTTTCTCTAGCACGGTGAGAAGCACCGATTCCATCACAGACGCCCATGTGAATGCATGGCCACAATGACCAGGACCCAGTGAAGGGCAGTGCTGTAAGTGAGAACATGTCAGGTAGAGGGGGTGGCCCCCATGAAGGAAGGTTGGAAGCACTGAAGGGGGGGCCCAGGTGGTGGTTGTGAGTGACAGGAGAAGGTAGATGGCACGGCACCAAGGTCGGGAGGCAGATAGGACAGCATGTGTGAGTTCCGTGGCATTAGGGCAAGAAGTTGGGATTTTATCAGAAATGTGAAGGAATACTGCAAAGAGCAATGATTAATGCATTTTAAAAATGCAGCTCTGGCCACTGTGTGCACACACTATTGGAGAGCAGGCACAGATCTGTTAGGAGGCAGCTGCTGTGCCCTGGAGAGATGACAGTCAACACAATGGCAAACAGGGCAGTAGGACATAGCTTTACATATTCCAGTTTCATTTCTACTCTAGGACTTCTTGTTAGATTGATTTGAAAGAATCAAAGATAACTCCCAGATCCCTGACCTGGCTTGACTGGAGTGCCATTTACCAAGTTAGGTGTTTGCTTTGTGGGAGGAAAGTGGTACCCAGTTTGGCTTTGCACTTGTTAGGTTTGAACTGTCAGTAAGAGTCATACAAGTGTCAATCAGGCAGTTGGAAAAAAGGTCTGGGATAAATTTAGAACTCCGGAGTCATGAGCATGGAGATAATATCTACAGCCACACAGTTATATCAGCTCATGTAAAAGAAATGGCAGCAAGAAAAGAAAGGGTCCTAGTCCCAATGCTGAGACATCAGAGAGGGAAAAAGAAATGGGCAGAGCAAATCAGGGTGTTTCACAATGCCAACAGCAGAGACTGTGGTTCCTAGCAAGCTGATAAATATGGGAAGAAAAGAGTGACTATTGGATTTGGCCACATGGAAATCACTGGTGACTCTGAGAAAAACAACTTCTGTAAAGTCATAGAGGAGAATCCATTTGGAGTGAGTTGAGGAGTGAATGGGTGTAGGAGCTGTGGATGACTCTTTGGAGAAGTCTGTTGCAAAGAAGCAGCAAATGGGCAGCTAGAGGGCAAGGGAGGCCCCCTCCATCCCGTAGAAGAGCTCTGGTCTTGTTCATTCATTGGCAAGAGTGGAGAACATGGAGAAAAGACTGGTGATAAAGGTGCAGGGGATTGAAGGAGGGTAGTCATGGAGAAGGTGAAGAAGATGTGATCATGTACAGGATTGAAGGAGCTGGTCTTTGACAAGTTAGAAGGGAGGAACTAGAGCTGAACACAGGCATATGGAGATCCATGGCCAGGGTGGTGGAAAGATAGAGAGCTGTTCTCTGTAGGCTCCCACTTTCTGAATAAAGAAGTATGATGAAGATGGGGTAGGGAGAGAAGAAGGGAGGGGAGGGGAGGGGGGATAGTAGGGGATAGGAAAGGTAGCAGAATACAACAATTACTAATAGGGCATTATGTAAAATTGTGGATGTGTAACCGACGTGATTCTGCAATCTGCATTTGGGGTAAAATTGGGGGTTCATAACCCACTTCAATCTAATGTATGAAATATGATATGTCAAGAGCTTTGTAATGTTGTGAACAACCAATAAAAAAAAAAAAAAGAAGTATGATGAGGCCATTGTTTAATGGTGGGGAAGTGGAACTTAGAGCTCAACATCATATGTTATAGTCCCTAACTCACATAGATTTCTCTCTGTGTGTAAAAGAGGCTTTTAAAATGGGCTTTAAGCTAGGCCTGGTGGCACATTCCTGTAATCCCACCTATTTGGAAGGCTGAGGCATGAGGATTACAAGTTCAAGGACAGCCTGGGCAACTTAGGGAGACACTGTCTAAAGATAAAAATAAAGTACACTTTTTTTTAAGTTTGGGATGTAACTCAGTGGTAGACTGTCCCCAGGCTCAATCCCCAGTATAGAAAAAAAAATTGCTTTTAAAGAGGTTTAGAAATAGTCTATGTACATTATGAATATTCACACAACTTATTCTTGGGGTGGGGACAGAAAATTTGATAGAACATGTTAACCTATAGCCTCTAATTTAAAAAATACATATTTTTAAATATATTTTTAAGCCACTAAGCCCAGATGCTTTGACTAGATATTTTCTTTCTTACTTATTCCAAAGCTTTACACAGCCCCCTGGATATTTTTCATGCAGGAAGGAGCTGTCCCTTCAGGGCTAGTAGCAGGAGCTGTTAGCTACTCCCCACAATCCATGTTTTCCTCATCTTCTGGATACCCAGCTGGTCCACATTACCCAGTGCCCTGTGTTCCTCTAGGTTCTAATCAATGGGACGTTACTACCTCTAGGCCTTACTCATGAAGCCTTTCCATGCTTTTGGCTGGCTAGAATGACTTCCCAAAGGGACCTTAGAAGCTGTACCAAGAGGAGAATAGAGCCTCTACTGGCCCATGGGAATGACCAGATGGAGAAGAGGTACCAACAGACCAACAGTCACTCTGTACCACTACATTGAAGTAAACTTCCATTTTGTTTGAACCACAATTCATTTCTGGGAACCTTCTCACAGGAGTAGTCCACCATATGCAGTTGGTATAAGGAGTAACAGATGTGAATCTGCTCTGTGTAAGAGCAAGGCAGGAATTCTTTAGATTAGAGTACATTATTACAGTCAGCACTCTCCCTTGCTGCTACATTAGTGCTGCATTTGAAGAGTGTCTTAATGACTTGGGTCAGTGGTTTTTCAGTCCTGCGGCATATTAGAAACACATGGGGAGCTTTGTTTCATTGGTCAGGGCTGGGTTCTGGCCATGGCTATGTCTTAAGAGGTTCCTGGGTGATTGTAATGGGTAGTCAGAGTTGAGAATCACTATCTCATGCAATTACAATAGAGATCGGGGAAAAATCAGCTCCCCTTGTTCTCCATCTGCTGAGGATGGCTGGCTTACAACATTCAGTGGCGCTGGTGGGGTGTTTGAATTACACTGCATTGGTATCTGATCTGAAGGCCTTGTTATCTGAACTGCTATCCAGTGAACCATTAGCTTGGCCTCAGCTAGAAGCTTGCTAGATGTGTGTAAGCTCTAGCTGTACTCCAGACTACCAAATCAGAAACTTTCTGTTAGCAAGATTCCCAGGTGATTCACAAGCACAGTCCCATTTGGGAAGGGCTGTCCCACACCACTAGGAAAGTTTGTAGCTGAGCTCAATGGGGACAAGTGAGAATCCTGGCTCTTAATGGCAGAATCTTGACCTCAGTTGGCTTTGAAGAGCAAGGGGAAGTGGTGGTAGAGCCAGTGATTCTGTGTGTTGAAGGCAAGGACATCATCCCAAGACAGCCTAGCATATCATCAGGATGGCTCTAAGAGGGACCAGGAGTATAGGGACTGTTTAATTCTAACATGAACAGAATCACCCAACCTCTGTCCTCAGAAGTTCTGCTCACTTCGAATAGTCAAAGCTGGCAATGTGCCAGCTCTCCCCAGTCTGATCTAAGTTTGGGTAATGATTCCAGGAAGCTGCATGGGACTCTCCATGTCAAAGTCACAGTTGTTTCCAAGGCTACATCTAAAACTTTGCTTTTAGCTCAGGAAAAATCAATAAACATTATACAGCACATTACGTTTTCCATTTTTGTTTTGTTATAACAACATAGATGGCCGATAAATGTGTCCACCAAAGGAAGCAAATGATTATGAGGCTAGAGCTTTGCTTGTTTCCAGGCCGGATGGAACATGGTGTTTACCTGCTCAGAGATGTGCTGACAAATCAAATAAGATCAGTATTACCCAGGGGCCCTGAGGGAGGGGCTCTGATCTGCCCTCACAGTGTCCCACAGTAGAGTGACCCTGAAGAAACACAGAATGCATCTGATGACCACTGTGAAATTTCAGTGTGAAACACAGACACACACACCATACACAAATCAAGCTTTACATAGGAAGCATGTCTGGTGGTGTAGCCATCAAAAGCCATGGAGGAGCACGCAGGTGAGCGAACAGGTGCAAACCCATGATGTACTGTCTTTGCAGCAAAAACTGACACTGAAATGAAAAGTTGGCATGTGTTTCTGTGTTCTGATGAGGCTGCTCTTCTTTCCCTGCAATGACTGGAGGACTGGCTACATCAAGGACAGCCTGGACCACACCAGGTAAGAATAAATCACAAGACATCCACGGAATCAAAGTGCTCTGAAGACAGTGAACCTTTCCCCATACAAATCCTCCTGTGGTTAGAATTCTAATGGCAATCAGGGCATCTTCATTTCTTTAAGGGAGAGAAAACAGGACACAAGATTAAAAGGGGTTATGTCCCACAAGGTAAGACAAAAAGCCCACAGGTAAAGGAGCATTTAGAGTTGTTGTTTTTCTGCCTCTCTCTGGAACCAGCAAATCTTTCCACCCTCAGAGAGGATGCTGGAGTTCAATGTTGTCAGTGTATCTTCATGATTCTCAATCTCTCCCTTCACAAACTAGACCAAGGTGGCACCCAGATGGATTCATGAATGGGATTTTCTGAACCTCAAGTTGTTATCCTCTATTTTTTTTTCTAAAAGTTTTTGGAAATTTGTGAAATTCTTATTCTTGTCTAATAGCAAATCCTAGCAGATGAGGAGATACATAATTCAGTAGTTAGTTAATAATAGTGGGGAGTAATTAATCATGTGTTGTTCCTAGCTGTGTGTGTGGTGTGGTGTGTGTATGTTTGTACATGTGCATACATGCTTTTAGGTATGATTCTAGATTATATATGGAAAATAGGAATATTTTATGTTGGTAAAAGTGCTTCAAATATTTTCCCAATATTATTTTTTTATTTTAAACATCAGAAATTTATTGGTTGCTCAAAACATTACATTGATCTCTGCCCTAGGTTCAAATTCTGGCTTAAGTGCTGAGTAGCTATGTGACCTGGGCATTTTACTTTTTAAATTTTTATCTTTATTTTCCTTCTGAGCTTTAGTTTTCATCATCTGTAAAACAGGAACGGTGATGCCTACTTGCTGGGCATTTATAACAATTAGAAATGGTATCTGTAAATCAACAAGCACCAAGTACCTGGCACAAAAGTAGATGCTCAATTAAAAAAAAAGGAGATAGTTACTATTTTTAGCTACACTATGCACCAAAGAGATAAAAGGCAAGCTGTAATCACAATGGTAACATTTAACAAGCATCTACTATGAGGGCAGCATACATACCTATTTCACTTGATCCTAGCAACAATCTTGCAGAGCAGGTGTTGTTATTGCCTCATTTGTGCAGAAAAGGAAATTGAAGCTCAGAAAGGTGAAATTATTTCCCCAAGGTCACCTGGCGAGTAAATAGCAGAGCTGGGACTGGACCATATGTGAGGCTGACTCTGAATCCATTCACTGTAGTCTTTCACTGAGACTTGCCATGGGGTTTTAAGGGTACATAAAGGAAATGGAGTGTAGGGCCTCTCAACGGCCAGATTTGGGAGCAATGACTTTTTTATTTGCTAAGATATGTATTATGCACAGTGGGGTTAGTTTAGAAAAGCCATGAGGCTTATAGAGATGTGAAGAGATAGAGAGATCCTGATAGATGGAGAAGGAGAACTCATTTTTTTTGCTCAGTGGACATAGGCAAGGCATCATATATGGGGCTAGGGGACAGGCTGGCTCAGGAAGGGGGTGTGGGCAGTTCAAAGGATGCTTGTCAGCTAGGGTTTGCAAAGACTTGAAGATAGTCCTTTTAACCTGGAAGCAAGAAGCACAGGGAATTCAGAGGAGAAGGCGACTTATTCCCAAGGCTGGGAGAGCATGGAATTGTGCCCTCCCCCATCACAAATTCTTACGTTGAAATCCTAATGCCAGGTCCCATGAATGTGACCTTATTTGGAAACAGGGTACTTTGCAGATGGAGAAGATGAGGTCATACTATCCTATATGACAGGGGTCCTTGAAAGAAGAGGCAGAGAGACACAGAGAGGAAATGTCCACATGAAGATACGGACCTAGGGAGGGTTCATGTGACGACAGAGGAAAAGGCACACTAAGGGCTGTGGCCATTACCAGGAGCTGGGAGGAGGCCAGGAGGGATTCTACCTGGAGCCTTAGAGGAAGTACAGTCCTGCTGACTTTAGACTTCTACCCTCCAGATCCAGCAGAGAATGAATTTGTTTTATTTTATTTTATTGGGCATATTAATTATATAGAATAGGATGTTTCATTGTTCCATATTCACACACATTTACAACATCATTTGATTAATTTTATTCCCAGGACCTCCCCTTGCCCATCCCTCCACCTGATCACCTTCCTCTACCCTTATTGTCTCCCTCCTATTTTCTTGTGATTCCCCCCCTTTTTTTTACTCCAAAACCTTTTGTTGGAGAAAATATAGTCTCTTTAACAAATGGTGATGGGAAAACTGGATATCATATGTGAAAGATCCCTCTAGATGCCTCTCTCTCATCCTGGTGTTTTAAGCCATCTACTTCAAATACTCTGTTACAGTCACCCTTGTAAGCAAATATAGCATGAATCCACCCTTGGTCCAGAAGGTGGAGCCCAGCCTTTGGGCCAGGTCCACTGGGAAGCATGAGGGTTTCCTAGGTAATGTCAGAATGTCCGTCTGGAATAACAAGAAATCCTCCTTATTGAAATAAGAAACACTATGTCCCTTAAAGTGTTTAACTTGTGAGCTATGTAGCAATGGGTGGGTGAGGAAAAAACTGAATCCCAGGCCTTGAACCCCAAGCACTCCTCAGGGAGATACTGTTTATTCTCTCTGGGAGGTGCTAGTCAAAATCAGACTGTTTTTTTTTTAATGCTCTGGGGAGAGTAAAATCACCCACAGATAATGCAAAGGCCCACAATGTCTTTTAAAACATCAAGCAATATGGCTGGGTAAGTTTCCTCTCCCAGGCTATTTTAGGCATGGTTGTCTATAGAATTCTTGGCTTCCCATCTTCCCACAAATTTACTTTTCTCCACATCTCAAAAAAAAAAAAATTCTGTCAGAATAAGACACTTACGGTATGAAAATACAGACTTATGTAGGCACCGTTGTTCCCTTGTGATAGCTTGAGATAAGGACTAGTTTTAAAATCTGAATTTCAATATAATTGGCTGCATCTTAAAAATATCCAACCATTTTTTCCAACTTCTTAATGGATGGATCATATTAAATCCCTTCCCTTGGGTGGAAGAGGCAGAGTTAGAAAATGCATTTGGTTCTCATCCATCGAGGAGCAAACCGACCAGAATGTGATCAAAGTCCTAGGCTTTTCTTCAGAAACCATTTTTGAGGAGACAGATGAGCTCTGGTAAAGCACTGTCTTCCTTAAACACTTTAGAGGAAGCTAGGCACAGTTTAGAATCAGGTATGACCTTTCTGCAAAACCAAAACAAATAAAAAAGAAACCTCCTCGTGTACAAAAAGTGAAAAAGATTGCACACACAGGCATTGTGGGAAGAGGTTTTATGAAAAAAAAAAGATGAATGACAGAAGACACAAAGATGGGCATGGACAGGCACTGCTGTTTGACTTGCCTACCACCCTAGATGTCTAGCTTCTTTGAGAAAAGAGACAGGTAATTTGGGAGAAGGAAAGTGGGAGGTGGGCAGGTGAAGGAAACTAGGAAAGGACCTGTAAGAATGACCCCAGACCACTTTGTAGATACGCCGGGTGACTCAAAGTGACTGAGGGGATTTATTTTCTTCTGCATGGCACCTGATCATAAGAGGTTTTATTGCTCTGAAATACAAGTCGCCTAACTTCCCAGAGAGGGAAGGAGGAAATAAATCCTGCCTAGAGGGGGAATGAGATGATATCCTAGAGTTTAAGGACAAATACAATTTCCCATTTGTCATATTCATCTATTTTCTGAGCAGAATGAAGTCATCCTGGGGGTACAAGAGAGGGGCTCAAACCATTGGTCATGGCTTTGTGGTTGCTTAATGCTGCACTTTTTTCAGTGGCTTGACATTTAAACTTCATAAGAAAAAGACTTCAGCTTCCATGTCTGGATTTTCAAAAAATAAGAAGGGACTGCAGGACAAAACCAAAATATACTTTGGTGAAAACCATAAATCTAGTAAAGGGTCATGTTCCATACTCCCTATGCCAAACAGAGCAGCCTCCCACGTGGGCACAACGCTGCTCATCAGGTGAGAGTGGAGGGAGGGGCCTGCCTGGATGTGGGGATCCCAGCTCTGAGAGTGTGCAGGAATGGGGGAGGGAGTTATGGGGTCCTCCTCTGGTGACCTCTTTCTTTCTTGATTTGGTGGGAGTCACTGTTCAAACCAATGGAGCTGTCAGCTCTGTTTTCCCCTTTGGTGGGGAGAAGAGAACCACCAGTTTTGTTCCTTCGACCTCAGCGGAAATTTCTGCACTTAAGTGCAGTTTAAAAAATAAAAAATAATGATTCTGGAAGCCAGGAGAGAGGGAGGATTGATGGTCACATGCTTCCAATGAGACAAAAGGAAAGCAAGGCCCTGTGGGCAGGGACCTGCATAGGGGGTGCATAGGCTGGTGGACAGCAGATCCGGAGAGAGAGGACGAGGAAGAGTTTAGGACAGGCAGGTCAAAAGTCATAATGACCAGGAGAAAAAGGGCATAGAAAGCAATAGCAGCAAAGTCTGGAAACTTGGATCTACTTCAAAAAAAAAAATAAAATAAAAGGAAGGAAGGAAGCCTCTTGGAAGTGTTTTCTGATTCAATGGAAGAAAGGAGGAGGAAGAAAGCAAGGGGAGGAAGCTTCTTCCTTGATGTTACAGTACAGTCTACACATGAGTACAAGAGTGATATGTGACCAAGAAGAGGAATGCCACTGGGCAATTAGTCTTTATAATAAAAAAAAAGAAAGAAAAAATTACGCACACTTGTGTGGCATGCAAGCTACTATTTTCTTGTAATCACTCTGCTGTCATATAAGAACAGTACATGAAAATGGTATTAGGATAATTTACTATTGCTTGTGAACAATAAATTAACAGGATTGCTTGCTATTTTGCATTTCCTGCTAATAAAATACCCCTCCAGGGTCACAGGCAAGGTGATTGTAACACAAACAGCATCGGCTACAGAAATTTTCATTGCCAGGGAACAAAATAGGCAAAAGGGATGTTACCCACTGACAATGTGTCCAGATCAGAGAATGCATTTCCATTCACAAACTGACCTCTCCGTGTTTCAGACTGGGCTTGGATAGCTAATGTTGCTAACACAGGAAACCAACAAAGCCCAAGATTTCCTCTTTCACAAGTCCAGGAACACTCATTTGTCTTCAAAGCAAACAGGAAATTCTTTTGTTTTCAAGAATAAGATCTAAAAATCCCATCAGGTTTTGGCTGATGTAAGCTGGGTTCCTACTCAGGGTTGTAAATTAGCCATCTACTTCCACACCTGAAGGTTGGGAGTCTGAAGAGATGTTGGAATTTTTATGCAACCCTAGCAAATCATTTCAATTCTCTGGTCTTGGGTTCTTGAGAAGACAGAACTAAGAGAATGATTTTCAGATGTTACACTGGCAAACTCTTCCTTTCAATAAATCTTGAGTGGGAACATGCTATATAAATATGTAAAACAGAGTTATTGGGGCTGGGGTCAGCCGGGAGGAAAGCTAACCTGGGGCCTTCTTTGCTGGGCCTCAGAGCCTTGAGGACACCAGCCCCAAACCACCTGATCAAGCATTTCCTAACCTTGTATACACCTCTAACATCAGCTAAAGCAGAGAGAAAGTGATAGTTTGGGGCAAGCAGATAAATCAGAAGGCCTCCTTCCACCTTCCCATGAAAAGAGGTCCTGCTGCTCTGTAGTTTCAAGAGGCATTCACTGCTCTTTACTTTCTGCTGATGCAATTTCAATTGGATCCAGCTGCTGGCAGGATCATGGGTGAGTCTGCAGGGAGCCTGAAAGGCTGGCAGAGGTTAATGGAGATCATGCCCCTGGCCAGTTGGTCTACTGAGAAGGGTGAGGAGCTGGGGGAGGGGGGTGTTGGGTGACCAGTTGGTCACTGCTATTATCACTACAGCTGAGGTGAGCATGACTTGAATTCCTAATAAGCAGATGCCCCACGGCACTCAGTACAATGCTGGTTGACAACAGAACCTTACATGGGCAAAAGGGATAGATGGAAAAAAGAAAAAAAGAATTACCGTCTTGTTCACTATGGTACGCAGTACAGCTTGGGTAAAACCATATTTTATATATATATGTGTATATATGATTTCTTCCAAAGCCTGAGCATGCTAAAAATCCACGGGGAACATTAATGAACAAACGAGTCACCTCTGGTGGCTAAGTAGAGTACTCAGGTGGTCTCTCCACGGAGGGCAGCACAGTGCCGAGGAAAGAACCCAGCCTGAGGTTGGGTCAGAGAAGCTTTTGAATCGTGCTCTGTGTCTTGCTCCCGCAGGCCAAGGGTTGCTACTGGGCCTGTTTCCTTTCTGTAAAGAGTGAATCATTATTCCCAGGATTGTCTTGAGGCTGAATACAGAGGACAAGTGAAGTGCCTGCTACCAGGATGACCCTCCATGAGCATCTGTTCTTATCTCTCTGTTTCCTCCCAGTGATGGAAAGCTCATGGTCGACCATGAATATGAGCTGCAGGGAGATGATGTCAACTGCCATCAAGAGGAGGAACAACCTAGCACCCCAGCCGTTCACTTTGCTACCTGCCTTGCAGAGTCAGCCAAGTCCAGGGCAGACTCTCTGGGAAGAGTTCTGGGAAGAGCAAAGAAAAGAATGTGGCTGCCAGGAGGGCACTTCTGAGGTCAACTCTTCCAACTCCTTCCCTTTCCACTTGAGGAAATAGAGCTAGGGTCAGAACCCAGACCATAGTGCTCAGCAGGTGCTCTAGGTCCTGCAGGGCCATGGGAGTGATGTCAGTAGAAGGCTTGGGCTCAGGAAGTGTACCAGCTGGCTGACGAGGGGGTAGCCTTGGGAAAGGAAGGGAAGCTCTCTGAACCTCGGTCTCATCTGCAGCTGGCATCAGTCGTGTTTGCGTGACTGTTAGGGTGAGAGTTCACACAATAAAGGCACCTGCACAGTGTCCACAGGTGTCAAGTGGATTGAAGGAAGCTTTAGTTATACCACACACCAGGGCTGAGAATTCATGGAGGAAAGAGGCACTTTCTGTCATGGAGTTGCTCATGGGACAAGGAAGTTCAAAATACTGCTTTCCCCTGTTCCAGAACACAGGTGAGGAAGGGAAAGGGGACAGAGTGGTGTGTGCCTCCCTGTGCAAGGCAGCCGATTGGTGCCAGAGCCTTAGGCTGTATGTGCCAACCTCGATGGGCACTCCCAGGCCACACAAGACCCTGGCTCAGCTCTGGTGCTGCTGACTCATCTCCATAAAGGAGATGCTGGGGTGCGGCAGGGTAGGCAGGGGAAAGTAAATCTGGGATGTCTAAGGCCTTCCATACTCTGTATTCTATGATCAGCAAATCAAAGTCAGTGTCATGAGATCCCTGCTATGATTGCTCTTCTGTCATTTCTCTCTTTTTACTTAAAATCCGATGGACCAAGGCACGTATGCATCCAAGGCTTTCTTATTTGGATCACTGGGCAGGAAGAGGAGACTCCGAGATTCCCTTACTTGTCTAGTGAAAGGTGGCAAGAGGGCATAAATGTCGTCAGGAGATCCCCAACCCTGGTTTGGGGAAGTGACCTAGTAACAATGAATCTCCTCATGGACAATAATTTATAGCCACCTCTTTGGGAACAGGCCCGAGACTCCTTTTGGTGCTTTGAATTTTCCATTTGGGAAATGGGAACCTCCCACCTGTGGAAGGGGTGGGTCAGTCTGGACGGAAGCTTTGAGTATTATCCCCTGCAGCTTGCCCCCACGGGAGCTCTCTCTGGTTTCCTAAGGTCAGCAGGGCCCCTCATCTGATGATGCCCAGATTGTCTGCTGTGTCCTTCCTGTTCCCTACGAAGGATTTGCTTTGAAGTCCAGAGGTGCTTCCCAGTAAAGTCAAGATTCCTGGAGGGAGAAATCATGGCAGGCTCTTATGCCAGGAGCCTCTTGCACCTGAACATATTTTGACTCGGGAACAAAGTATACTGCAAACTCGGGAGCTGGGAGCCCTCTACATCCAAGCTGGCTTCGAGTTTTGATCTCAAATTGGAAACTTTGAAGTTATTTCTTATTTGGCCAAACAGGGTTCTTCAGTTTTTTATGTCTCTTCCATTTCTTATAAAAGGACACAGACCTAAAAGGATCCCTGGGCACTAGTAGGTTCTCGGGAAATCACACTGCTGCATTCTGTGTGATTGAATCTGACACTGTCTCATTAAATCTTCATCTCTGTCCATGTGAGTTCTGAGATGAGTGAGAATGGGGGGATCACTTTGGGTTTCTGAGTTTGAAGACTGGTTGGATTTAAAACAAAAAGTTTCACATGTTCAGCTCCTTAATGGGGTTGGCTTTGCTTGTTCCTGGAAGAAATGCCAGCCATGGGGCTGAAAAAGCCTCTGGAAAATGTCAACTTTGGGGAAGTCACTGCCCAAGTCATTACAAGGCAAATGTTAGGCACCTGTAGTTCCTGAAATGATCTTCTCCCCTATTTGGAAAAGCAGATGGAAAAACACATCAGACTCCCCAGGAGCCAGCCCCACACTGCAAAAGGTGACTCACAATGCAGCCCTCCCAGTAATTTCTAAACCAGGAAGACCTCACTTGAGAACACCTTCTCAGAAGCCTGAGTAGGTTACCCCTACCTCTGGAGACCCTGGATACCTTACAGATAGAATATTGTGAATATACCTGCCAGGAGAGTGAGATTTCATGAACAGCATTATGAGCTATAAGAGCCCTTGCAGGGCAGACACCTTGTATAACTCATTCATCACTGTGTGCTCTGGATCATGCAAAATCCTCAACATTGAGGCCTTAAAAAAATTGGCTGAATGAGTACATGGCTCTCACAGGCACTTATTTGAAAGAGCATATTGCACTGATTTTGGTTACTTTCTTTCCAAAGTCTAATCTCACTGAACATTTGATTGATCCTTTCTGGATTTGATCCCCCACTCTCTTGTTGTTTCTGGAGATCTATTGAAAGGACCTCTGGTTGGGGAACTAAGTCCTTTGTTAGGGAAACAAAAGAGACTTTAAGTAGATGGAAGCTACTAGCAAGGACTCCAAATGCCAAGTTTTGGCTTCAATCACCTGTTCTTTTGACTCTTGTCTTGCCTCACAGATGCATGGTCACGTGATCTCTGTTGTTGTTGACATGCCATTTGAGCAAATTGCCACCAGGAATTTCTTGAACTAGATAACCAGCACCTCTGTGTCACCACCAGGCCATTGGAAAACCTTCCTCTTATGAAGAAAGAGCCCTTTTCTGTGGTTGTGCATCACCTAACTACAGTGTCTTGGGGATCCTGGACAGTTGGCACCTCTTCTTCCTAGTCCACCTCAGGTGTGCACATGTCTTTCCCTGTAACCTTATCTGCGGTGTGGCTATATTTCCTTGCTTTATGACCCTCAACATCCTACATTCCCATCCTTCAACTTTTGGACCAGTGTCCTTCACACACATATCTGCTGCCTGGGCTGATGAGCTCTCCAATTTCAAAATGCACAATCCTTCCATATGAGTGAATCAAGTGGAGCCAGAAAGTATGCTACTATTTGGTCTCCAGGGAAAATAAACGAAAAATGCCACAAATCCCTGGACAGAAATTTTCACTTTGCACTTGTAATATCACCTACTAGAACTGTCCTTCTACCCTCTCCAAAGTGCAGATGCTCTCACATGCTCCTTGGTAAAAGTATCTGTGTGTGTGTACATGTACATGCCACCTGTAATGATCTGTTCTCTAGATAATGGAATTTGTCTTCTCGTTTTCCCCTGTAGACTATAAACTCTGCAGAGTAAAGAATTATGCCCTTTTCTTTCTTTGCAATTCCACAGTGCCCATTTTAGTTTTGCTCTGGGCCTCGCAGGTGTTCAATAAACCCTGATGGCAAGGTGAACTGAGTTCTGAGCACTTAGAAGAAATTGCCCATACTCATTATCTAGGTTCTTTTAAAAATTATTGGATTCAATGCATGGAAATGAGACAGGGAGAGGTGATATCCTCAGAGATGAAGAAGGCCTGAGAAGGGAAAGGATTAAGATACACCCAGATGAGGAAAAGCATGTATACCCACAGAAAGATGGGCCAACATAAAAGGACGCACAAAGTTCCATTCAGGTCCAAAATATTGCAGCCAACATTCTTGTTCAAGGTTTGGTGATTCCAGGTGCTTTATCCATTACACACTATGGAGGTACACATGTGCTCCAGAAGGGATTCCCACTCATAAGATGAGCATAAGAGTACTGGCTCAAAAATACATGACCTCTATACTGGTCCTTGGAACTCTTCCTACCTTCGATGATACTACCAAGTTCTTTTCTTCCAAATGATCATGATCAACTCCTCCCAAAACTAACCTTCAAAAATAGGACTGTTTACATGTGAGTGTGACAGATCAAGTGTTGGCTCTCCATTCCATTAGGGAGAGGGGGTGCCATGTGGCAGAAAAAGCTACACCTGAGAGCTAGGGGGTCAGAGCAAGTTATGCCATCCTCTAAGGTGTCAGTGTCCCCATCTGTAAAAGGAGACTAACCATCTCTGCCCAGCTCACTAGCTGAAGCGAAGCACCACATTTCTTGAGGAGGACCACAGCCTAGAATGATAAATTCCTTCCTATGCAATAAAGCTTTCATTTTGTTTTTTAGTTTTTGAAAAACCAAATCACCTTCCCTGTTGGATTGTAAAGTCAGAATAAGTTAATCAGACTCAGATTTATATCAAGAGTTTTGAAGTGACAAAGACTCATGCTCAAGTTCTAGCTCCCTCACTATTAGCTGACTTTGGGCAAGTTACTGAGCCATTAGAAACCTTGGTTTGGTCATCAGCAAGGTAGGGTTAGTAGCAGTGAACAGATACTTTGGTCAAGAGTCTGGCACATATATATAGTCACCTATTACGGTTTAGATATGAGGTGTCCCCCAAAAGCTCATGTGTGAGACAATGAAAGAACACTCAGAGGCAAAATGATTGGGTTGAGAGGTAGAACCTGATCAATGGCTTAATCCACTGATTAACTGGGCTATAACTGTAGGCAGGTAGGATATGGCTGGAGGAGGTGGGTCACTGGGGTCATGCCTTTGGGGTTTATATTTTGTCCCTGATGAGTGAAGCTCTCTCTGCTTCCTGGTTGCCCTGTCCTGAGCAGCTTTCCTCTGTCATGATGTTCTGCCTTGCCTCAGGCTCTGAGCAATGGAGTTGGCCATCTGGACAGAGACCTCGGAAACCATGAGCCCCAAATAAACCTCCCCTGCTCTATGTTGTTCTTTTTAGGTCCTTTGGTCACAGTGGCAAAAAAAAAAAAAAAAAAAAAAAAAAAAGCTGACTAAAAATTATCTCTCAGAAATAAAGGCAATTATCTTTATTGTTCAGTATTTCCTTCCCTTATCTGTTCCATCTTATACAAACACAGCTAAGAACATGCAAGTAACTAACATTGCACCTGAACAACCAAAATTAGTGTCACAATGTACATGCCCCAAAGCCTGGGCACCTTATTCATTCAGAATTATGCCTAGATCCTCACTTGTTTATACGGTGACTTTTACTTAACTCTAAAAACATCAACTGATTAGCCATTTGCTATGTGTCAGAAACCTCACTAAATATGTCAGATTTGTTATACTGAATCCTCACAATCTCATGGGGTAAGTAGATCACCACCCCATTTTACAGATGAGGAAATGGAAATGGAGGCCAATAGAGGCAAAACCACTTGTTCTAGGGAAAAGTGACTAAGCAAGAGACCCAGGATGTGAAGCCAGCCAGCCTGATGGCCAACAGTCTTAATTGATATACCCATGATCAGCTTAGGGATCCCACACCCTGGCTCACAGCAGGCAAGGCAACGAGTTGGGCATGGGGAAAAGATGCTACCACATGCTCCCTGAGAGTGACAGGTACACTGATAGCTGATGCATTAGTAGTAGGAGAGGAAGGGGAAAGGATAAAAACCTCATAAAGACCTGCACAGCACCCACTCACTCACTATAGGAGCACCCTAACATATTTTAAAGCCCCCAATAACATCATGATTCTACAGCACAGTGCAATCACTTTTACTATGCCATCAAGAAAAATCAAATCATGCAAATTGTGGGTTTAGGAAAACAGGAAGGTGGGGGAGAGTGTGGGTGATATATTAAAAGGGTAGATTCCCTAGAAACAGTTCATCTCTTTTGAAACCCTGCAATAATATTACATAAATAAGGCACTGAGGTTGAAAAAGATGATATACAATTTGAAGAAAGAATTAAAGAAGTGCCAATACCTAGGCACAACTGGATAGTGTTCTCATGAATCTTTGCCTCTTATTTTTTTAATCCATTGCTTATGCTTTTTGTTGTTGTTGTTATTGTTGTTTTGAGGGGGGCAGGGACTGGATCTCTGCAGGGTCTCTGTTTCCCAGACTAAACTTGAACTCTGACCTTAAGTGATCCTCTTCCCTCAGCTTCCCAAGATGCTGGGACTATATGCATGTGCCATCACACCGGGCTCATTGTTTGCCTTCATCCAGTTTCTATCTAGTTTTCTTTTGGCCAACTCTGTTATCTCTCAGTTTAGAGTCGCGGCTTTTGTACCTTTAGCAGTGGTGCATCTAAAAGGACTCACAAATTAAATTCATCAGATAATTTAAAGAGACATGTATTGAAAAATCAAGATGTGAACATTATTTAAAAGAAAAACCAACTGAGGGAAAAAGGCATTCAAGTGGCCTTCCCGGCACAGGTAATATCAGGTTGGATCTTCAGCATCTTTCTGCAGCCCAGAGCTGAGGCTGCAGTGGAAAAGGGCATGTGTTAAGCAAGCAGACTCATTTTCAACCAGAAGCTGCTCACAGCTTCTGTTTACAACCCTAGATCGTTGCCTCTTGAAGTTAAGATTTTGTTTTATGTCTCTCCCTATCATATTCTCTAGGCTCCATAAAAACTGCTTTCTAAGTCCCCAAATGAAGCTTATCAAAACCTGACTGCTTGAAACACATTTAAGCCAAATTTGAAAAAAATTTAAAATGGGCATTTCAAATAGATAAAATCATAATAATGTTATCTTTAAACTACTCCTCTCTCTCCCTGGTCATCTGGGTAGAAAAAAGCCTCCAGGAACTAGAAGACAGGCCCCCTTCTTCATGTGCCTACCCTGACCCACCATCAGTAGCCAGACAAGAGAAAGGCTAGTCCACTGGTAACAAAGGGGATGACCTTGTCTCTTCAGGCAAGGATGGCCAGTTTCAGCAAACAGCAGTACAAGACATTCAGTTATATTTGAATTGCAGATAAGCCAAAACAGGATTTTTTTTTTTTTAACCTTAAGTTCCATGCAACATTTCAGGACATGCTCCTATTAAAAATTATTTATTGTTTCTCTGAAATTCAAATTTAACTGGGTGTCCTCTATTTTATCTAACACCTCTACCCTGGGTTCCTGCCAATCCATTAGAGGATTTGGGACAGGTGAGAGGTGAGGGAAGCAGGAGCTCTAATGACCAGCCTAGGGATAAGGCAAAAAAATGGCCCAGGCTTGGCACTCTCCCTGCCACCCAGGGTTCCCTCCACTCTCCCTGCCGCCCACCACTCCCTCTCCCTCCAAGGAGGCTCCAGGGCCCCAAGTCCATCCTTTCCTTTAGGAATAAATGCTTTCTCTGATTCCTCTGAGCATCGCCCTCCAGACATACTTCCCACTCTTACCTCCTCCCACAGAGCTGCACACTATAAAGCTACTGTAAACCTGTAAGAACTGGTTTGCTTCCACATTTTGTTGCTTCTTTATTTGTTTCTTTTCCAACCAAGGTTCCAAATAGGTTTAGAGGGGCTCTTGATGGGAGGTTTCCTTTTCTTTTTTCTATTTTTTTCTTTCCCAATGCAGGTCCCTTCCCACCCACTTATTCACATGCCAAGAATCACATCGGGCATAATTTCAAGGTGGGTGTTAAAGCAAGGGCTGAACCAATATGTCTGTCTTATCTAGCACAAGACTTTTATGGACCCCATGACACTGCCTTGATCCTGGCAGTGGATGCCCTTCCCCCTCACTATTTTATACTGCTGATTAGTGGTCTTTAGTGATGCACACTCTGTAATCATATAGATTTAATAAACAAGGAAGAAAGAGCTCTTGCTTTCAGGCTTCCAAGGATGTGCTTGCAGCAAAACATTTATAGCTAAGCTATAAAATGCATGGAAATATGGAGGAAACATTGACACAACAATAAAACGAGGGGTGAGATTAATGATGCCATAATGCAATATGTTTTCATTTGGTGCAGAGAAAATTAATTTTTGAAGACATTTCATTTAACTTTGCAATATTCTGAGTTTAATCTTTGATGCTTGCAACTTTTTCTTTCACCCACTCTCCTCCCCTGTGAGCCTGAGGATGGGGGAAGCAAATTTTACATCTAACAGGAAGTATGGTTTCATGGCAGGTGGTCTCTGCTCTGGACAAAAGCAAGAAAAGTGGACTCAGGGAATAAAGGTTATTGCTGGCCATCATTTGCAGTTCTTTATTTCCCATCAAAATGTCCACTTTCATAATTCAAAATGCAACTCCAAAAGGCTAAGATGTGTTACCTTCCAGAGCAAGGCACCGGGGTGGGCTGGATGACCAGATAAGGTTGTGCAAGCACTCGAGATACTCAGACCCCTCGAGTTTAAATCCAGGGAAGCAGCGATAGGCGATGACAGTCCCCACTGGGAAGGAGGTCTGGAACTCAGAGATGTTCACGTAGCCATTAGAAGAGGCTAGAGGTCTCAGACAGCCTGTGAAATGTGAAAGAAGAGAAGGAAAGTTTCACTTGGTCATCTTTGTACATCCAAGAGTCAAACAGCACACTGGGACTCTTCAGGGTTGGCCCACTGCACAGAAGAAAGAACAAAACAGCATTGCCTCTGTTTTAGTCAGCTTTTTTTGCCACTGTGACCAAAAGACCTAACAAGAACAAATAGAGGAGGAAAAGTTTATTTTGAGGCTCACAGTTTCAGAGGTCTTAGTCCATAGACAGTCAATTTCATTCATTCAGAACATCATGGCAGAAAAGTGTGGTGAAAGAAAGTGGCTCAAAACATGGCACCAGGAAGCAGAGAGAGCGAGCATGCGCCATCCTCTCACCATAGACAAAATACCAACCCACAAGGGCACGCCCCCAAGGACCCACCTCCTCCACACCCTATCTGCCTATAGTTACCACCCACATAATCCCTACTAGGGGATTAATGCATGGAGTAGGTTAAGACTTTCATAACCCAATTAGTTCACCTCTAAACTTTCTTGCATTGTCTCACATGTGAGCTTTTGGGGGACATCACTTATCTACCCCATAACGGCCTCTGAAGAAGAAAGTACTTTGGTGTTTAACATACAGACTCCTTGTTCTAGTAACCTCTTCTACTTCTAATTCAGATATTTGCTTGTATATTTGCAAGTGAGATTAAAGAGTCAGATAAGTAGTTACAAATGAGGGTAAGGGATGGTAGTTGAGCGTGTGATATGGATTGGCACACCCCTAGTCCAGTGGTTCTGGCCCTCAGTGCACGCCGACATCATTTGAGGGGATTTTCAAAGACACTAATGCCCGGGCCCCATGCCCTGAGTCTGAGGATCACTGTATTTTATTAAAAGCTCCCCAAGTCATCCAAAGGTGCTGTCAGGGCTGAGATCCACTGAAGAGCCCTTGGAGAGAGGCTCCAAAAGTTTTAGTGATGTGGTGGGGACTTGGGAAAGTTAAGCTCAAAAATTGATTCCATGGGTACAGATTATGGAAGGGAAACTTCCCTTAGCGGGTACCACTAAACGTTTGAAAATTCAGTTGTGTTTTACATGAAACAGGTGAAGAATTCTGCAGGATAGGTTTTTCAAACTTGAGAAAGACCCAAAGGCCTGGTGCAACACAGACTGTTGGGCCAGCCTCCTGGGCTTCTGTTTCTGCAGGTCTAGGTTGAAGCCTGAGGATTTGCACTGCTAATGGTCCAAGCACCACTGTAGCTGCTGCTCTGGGGAACACACAAGGAGAAACACTGTCAGTAATGAGTCAGTGCATCAAGCGCAGAATTCTGTGTGCTATCACAGCAGAACTGGGACCTGGATCCCACATTCCTACTTCTGTAAAGAATTAGCTGCCTTTTGGTCTAGAAGCCTGTGGTGGCCCAGTATAACATTGCCAATGGCACAGAATTCTGTTGTGTGTGGCATCCGCTGTGATCATGGAATTTCTTCTTAACTTCAGTAGTTTCACTGGAGGGAATAATGACACTGCAGAGCTGGTGTTCTTCCAGGGGAGAACTAATTGTGTGTGAAGTTGAGGATGTATAATGAAAATACCTACTCCCCCTTCCAGTCACCAAGTACAGATCATATGCATCACATGCACAATGGCAGATGGCAGAACCTTTCTACAAACTGACTGTGTTGGATAGTGTTAAGTGTCTGGAAGGAATGTCTCAGCAAATGGCTTTGGTGGACACCTTAGTGTATGGTGCCCGTGCATCACAGTGAGTGTGGTTAAGACAAGTGAGGTACAGGAATGCAGGATTTTAGGGACGCGTTCACTCCCAGGATGGTGCAGTTCCTGTGTCCTGGGGACCCCAAGTTCTGCATTACCCACAGACTCCATTGTGAACCAGCTAATATTTAGGATGGACCAGACTCAAAAGGTGGTGGAGTTCAGCCATTCTTTAGAGAGTCTCATGGCTCATGGCTTTAGATTGCTTTTGACCTCCACCTCCACCCTTCAGCTGAAAACTAAAAATGTTCATAGCAAAGTGTGTGTGTGTGTGTGTGTGTGTGTGTGTGTGTGTGTAATAAACATAATCAATAATTGAGGAGAAAAAAAGATAAGCACAGTCGGACACTGTGTTCCCAGTGACTCGGGAGGCTGACAGGAGGATTGTGAATTCTAGAACAGCCTGGGCAACTTAGCAAGATCCTGTCTCAAAATAAAAAGGGCAGGGGATATGGCTCAGTGGCACAGCATCCTTGGGTTTAATCCTCAGTACCAAAAGCAAATAGACAAATAAATAATTAAGGTAAGCACATTAATATGAACAACTAAATGTGTTAGAACCTTTATGCATAGTTCAACTGAGTTGCCAAGAATGACTATGCTCGCTCTCCTCCTAGGAAGGGGTTGCTGTTCTAACCTACTCACATGAATAAACTGGTTTCTCCCAAATAAAAACTAGCTATGACCCATAGAGAGCAGGAGGCATCCAGACACTATTCTCCAAAATATAAAATTCCCACAAAAAAATGGGGTTTGAGCAGCCTCTCACCTCACCCCCGGAGGAGATAGCAGGGGTTAAAATTCATGCATTTAATCAGAGTTGAGAGGGGAAGACATGCTCACTCTTGGTTGGAGGCAGACTGTCCTAAATATAACAGTAAAAAACTGGCTTCAACTCAATAGTTCAATGTGATTTCCATTTGCACTTCTAGATAATAGAGAGAAGCCTCTTCAGGCTTTAGCCCCTGGATCCATAGGTGAAAATAAAAGTTATTGTATGAAATGTCATTCTAAGGACCAATTATATTCCCCCAGGGGGCTTGGAGAGGTGTCAGGCTGTCTGCGGTAACTGATTCCTCATTCCCTATCCTGTGTTAGATGAATGGCTGGGAGGAGGCTGGTGCAGATTCAGCTGGCAGAACCTCTCCACAGGCAGGGAGTTGCAGGGTGGCATGGGGCCACAGCACGGGCCACCAGGACACATCCTTGGTGGGATGAAGCCTCTGAGGAAAAATTAAAACAAGGTTGAGATGTATATGTTGTCCCAAGAGACAAAACTCTCTTGGGAAGCCAGTCAAGGGCTGGGAAGTAACTCAGAGAGAGGGAGCACTTTCCTGGCATGCACGAGGCTCTGGTTTGTTACATAACACCACAAAATACACACACACACACACACACACACACACATAAGAGTAGCCAGTCAGTCGGCTCTCTATTGTTGCCGACTTAGAATAGTCCTGTCTTGACTGGAGATTGACTAAGGGGTGACAGGATGGGGAGCCATGGTGGCCAGACAGAGACATGGGGAAGCAAGTATCTGAACTCAAAATGACACCCCAAAAGGTAAACCATGGGTTATGTTTAGAAAGTCATTAAGGGAAAAAGGAATTCCTAAAGAAGATATAGTACTTAGTGACCCAAAATGGAACAGAAAGAGTAGGAGAGAAAAAACTCATAGTGGCTGGAGTCTGAGGTGATCTTCAGCACGGCTCTGACAGTGCTGCAGACCAACCACCGATCAGCAGATAATGGAGTGTGTTGAATAAGTAGCCCAGGAAGGAGCCAGCTGCTTATTTTGTAGACAGCCTCTGAGCATGTAAATAAGTCACGTGTCCCCTTTAGAAATGTGATGCAGAACAGGCCAGCACATGGGGCAGTTTCTGAGGGAAGGGCAGGGAGTATGGCTGACTCTGTCCTCCTACTTCCAGAAGCTCCCTTCCTCACGGGGTCATGACTCTTAAGCTCCAGTGTAAGGAAACAATTTATTTCCCACGATGAGTTGCACAAAGCAATATTGGAGTCTGCCAGTTGTGATTTCCAAGCACAAAGTTAACATTCGTCTCAACTTGAACATGCTAGAGCTTTTGGAGCAAATGAGATTTCTTTCTTTCTCCATCAAATTATGAATTATGCATTGGCTTTTTGGTCCTTTGGTCCAAGTCACATGTTAAAAAATAAAATCAGAATTAATGTGAAATGCAAAGGCTTATTTTCACAAACAGGGTCCTTTTATGTCAGCCCAGGCAAATTTGAAAAAAAAATATGAGAAGATGAATATTCACCGTGTGGTTTGGATGAAATTTGAATTTGATGATATTTGTGCTCTTCGCGCATTATAAAAAGGGATAACATTATTAAGAAAAAATAGCCTTCTGTAAGACGGGCTTTAACTGTATTCTCACCACCACTGAAATAAGTGTAAATGCCCCACTGTTTCCATTCAGTATATAATAGTTCATCATTGTGTTCACAGCCCAGTTACAAGTTCTTCAACTATATGATCTTCTAGATTAGGGGACCACATGACATGCTAAAGAATAAGGGGCTTCCCACCTATACCATGAAGGTGGGTATATGGAGCTGCACCCCTACAAGCACTGAAGATGGATATCCCGAGAGCAGTGAAGACACAAAGGACACGTGTGGGGTGGACGGCTTCGCATTCCGCTCCATCATCTCTATCACTCTATCAAAGAACATGTACAATAGAGTCTGAGAGAAGAACAGCCAGCGATAGTGGCTTCCTTCCCATACCTTGACAGATGGGCAGGTTATCCCACGTTCCATCATCACGACATAATGAAACCATGTTGTAGAGGTCGGGATAGCGGATCTTGAATCCTTCATGACAGGTGATGATTAACTTATCTCCATGTCTATACGTCTTGTTATGGATCTCAGCATCTTCAATTTGAGGGATACGGCAATCTGTAATTTTGGTGAAAAAGGTATACATTATGTCTGGAACTTAAAATGGCTAACAGTTTTACAAGAAAGCTCTTATTTTCAGGTCTGTTCTTGACCTATACAATTTCTGGCACATGATACCTTACTTGTCACTAGGCTCAGGTGCCTGATGACAAGCATCATAACCTGCTTCCCTGGAGTAACAGGAAGAGAGAGTTCATGAAGAGAGACCCAGGCATAAAGGGAATCATTTCCTGCTGGACACTTTACCCTGATCTTATGAACAATATTGATCTTATGAACAATTTTGGAGATAAATAAAAAAAGACAAGACTTGGGGATTAACCTGAACAATCCATCTGGTTATATATTTGCTGGTTTATGAACAACAGATGACATGATGCGGACTGTCAGACTGGAGTTACCCATCAGGCCACCTTTTCCCTAGGGCCCAGCCCGATGAGAAAACACGGTGTGTGGAACAGCACACGTCAAGCTGCGGCCGCGTTTGCCAATAAAACTTCCTGTCCGCCTTATCTGTTGCTAAAAAGATAAAAAATAGAGCAGCACATACTCTTGCCAATCTCAGAGCAAGCAGCTGCACTACCTCCTAAAAATGGAGTAGAGCAAAGTGCCCGTGTCCAGGAAGAGAGGACGTAAGCAAATCTGGGGGTCAGAAGGATGCTGAGGAAGAACAAGGAGTCCACACACCAAACTGATAAAAAGATAAAATAAAATCAATGGATGACAACTATCCACTTCTAACTGTGTCTACTTCTAATTTACCATATAGGCCATTGTGTTCCTTGCTGCCAAGTTGGGATCCTGTTCTCCCTACCCTTACTGACCCTAAATACTGCCCAACTAATCCCACCTGGTTTAAGTCACACTGATCATGATATGTGTCTCTCCATCTCTTCTGGGCACATTTCTGCTTAATGGTTCTGATTTCATGCATATTTCTCTTTTATTTTCTTTCTCTTTTTGTGGTGCTGGGGATGGAACCCAGGGCCTCAAGCCAGCAAGGCATGTGCTCTACCCTTGGGCTACACCCCATCTTGACAATGCTTCTGATTTTAGATGCACATGTGCTTGGAATTGTGATCTCTAGATGGGTTCTGTTCCAAATTAGTTGGTGCTTAATTTTTTGAAATCAGGCAACCAAGGACAACATTTTGTCAATCACAAACACTTCCTCCAAAAATTCTTCCGTGCTACAAAAAGATTACTGGTTTCTCAGCCACTCTCCAAAGCCTACTGAATCCACAATATGTATGGAATAGTATTAATAGGAGCCTTGATCGTCAAGTTGCTCTAAGCTTTAAACAGTTAGTTCTGAAACTCTGGACACTGGGAGCCCTGACGAAGGTGAAAGGAAGGAAAGGATCAATGGCTGGCTGGTGGATGGCTCTGGTAGCTGTGAACTTTGGTGGCTTTGAAAAGAGCATATCCCAGTAGTAATATGGGGTGGGGGCTGGGCATACTGGGAGGGGCTGGGAATTGAACAAAACAGACTCCAGAAAATAAGATGTCAGTGATAGGAAAGAGGCAAGCAGAAGGGGCCTCCCTGTAGGAGAGGGCCTGACAACAGGGCATGAAGGACACGAGGCCATTCACTGCCCTGTGCGGGCCATCTGAAGTCAAGTGCACCTAAGTTGTGCCTGTATCTCAGCCTTTGTCACCGCGATTAGCTTGAGAGCAGGACCTGTGTCCCACTTTCTCTGATGTTCCTTCTCTGCTTCCAGACCTGTGCACACACCTGGCACAGAATAAAGGGGAGCAGGGTCATCCAAACCTATGCCCAAGAACCCTGTGAGCACACAGCCCTCGGGAGCCTGGTTAACAGGTTTTCAGCCCGGCCCAGCCACTCAGCCTTCCCCTGAGGAACCCTATCATCAGGTTGTCCCACAGCCCGTGGCTTTCAACCTAGAGTCTCAGCTGGAGAACTATCTTCTGGTTTCAATTTTACCTCTCATTTTTTGTGCTACAGGGCCATGGAAAGGGGTTTTCTAACTGTTCACGTTTAACCAATAGTTTTTTTGCTAGAATAGCTAAACTCCCTCCAAATCAGCCCCAGAATAATCCTGACTGGAGTCACAAGATAATTGATGACTCTCTGCATACCACAGCTGCCTTCTTTTAATGGAAGAATCTGAATTATATTTTTTTTCAATGGCACTATGCAGAAGTCATTCACAGCAAATAAAAACACATTTATCGAGGCATCTGTCTGTAAAATCTTGGCAATAAATAGTATCTGTAGCAGTAATTTATAAGTTTTTCATGATGGACTTAAAATTTGCTCAAGAATTAACTGGTATACTCAGAGGTAGCCAGTTAGAGAGAGTAAAATAGTGGACAGAATGTCCATTTGGACATTACAGACATGTGGATACTGGCTGGCCAGGTGCAGAAGTGCCCAAGCCTTGATCCCAAGGCTGATTTATCAGTTTATGGTATTTAACCAAGAAGGCTTAGAATTTTTAATCAGAACTCCAAGTTTCCACACACAGGAGTTGGATTTAGTGCAGAGCATACAACACAGGGTTTGAAGGGAATTCACAGACTCACAAATTCCAAAGAGGAGTCTCCATAGGAAGTAGGGCAGGGATCGTTCACTAGGTGGGGTAGCCATGTACCAGCTGGGGAATAAGAAGTTAGAGTCCAAGTTCCACAAAAGTGGAAAAGTCAGGAGGGCTGCACCCTAGGAGTAAGGACAAAACTGACATAGGTTGGCTCTAACAGAAACCTAAAGTTTGACAGAAGAAAAGATAATTCACATTCTCTTCGATTTTTTACATGTGAAGTCTGGCATCGATTCCCCTCACTAAAGGAGGGTAGGGTTGGAAGAAGAGGCTTCTGGAATGAGTATTGTCCTGCTGAGTTGTCTGAGACAGCAAATATCCACAGACCTTATTTCAATGGAAAGAAAGAATCCAGAACCTGTGGTATCTGAAAAGAAATGTGTGATCTTTATCAATGCACAAGTTTCAAATAGAAATGCAGATGCTCCTCCACTTACGATGGGGCTATGTCCAGCTAAACCCCTGTAAGTCAAAAACATTGTAAGTCAATAGGTATTTAATATAACTCACCTACTGAGCACCCTAGGTGAGCCACAGTACACTGGGGAGCATCAATCATTTCCCCTCAGTCACCTGACTGACTGGGCACTGTGGCTTACTGCAGCCCAGCACCAAAGTGTAACATATTGCATAATGCAAAGATTCAATTTCAAAATTTGGATTACAGTTTTTATGGAATGTATATCACTTTCACATCATCATAAAGTTGAAAAATCAAAAGTTGAACCATCATTAAGTTGGAGACTGTCACACAACTTTCTATAGCATAAGTTCATCAACAGAATTTTTTAAAGCCACTTCAAACATATTTTTACCAAGGATTATGAAAAATATCAACAATTAGAACTTAGGTACAGGAGGCATAAATGTACACTTCCCATACATAACCTAAGGGATACCAATGGCTCCCATTCTGGAAACCATCTTTCACCAGCCCACCACTGCCATTATTTTTATACCCTGCTCCTTATATCAACAGGGATTCAATATAATGAATACATAAAAGAAGGAGTGAACAATCCTAAGGCAGTATTACACATTTATACCTAAGCACAAAGTAATTTATCAGCTTAGTTAGCAGAGAGTCGGTCCTAAGGGATGGATCAGGCACAGTAAAATTTCAAGAATATGTACCATACATAACTTGGATTACTTTTCTTTAAAATGGGAGTTACGTGTGAAAATGAATTTGACTCCTTGAAAATGCCAAGTTTCCACATTATTGCTCCCCAAAACTAATCTTGGGAATACTCAGAAATTCACAATCTATATTAGTATGTTAAAGGCTCTGAAGATATTGCCATAAAGAATTCTACTTAATTTTGCCTAAACCAGTATTTGGAAAATTTATTTATTCATCTAGCTGCTCATTCATTCATCCATTCAATGAATTACTGAGCACGTACTCTAGGCCCAGAGTGTTCTAGGTGCTGCAGATAGAGAACTCGTATTACTCTTATTACTTGCATGGAGGGAGATTGCTAACTGAAAAATTAAGAGACGAATGAGCTAGGAAAAACAAGCAATGCTCACCACTATGACGAACACATAACAAGGTGATAGGATAGGGACTGACTCGGAGACTCATTTAATTTGGGCAGACAGGCAAGGGGCCTCTGAGGAAATGACATTTATTAAGCTGAGACCTGAATGACAACAAAGATCCAATTATGTGGGGAACTGGGAGAAGAACATTTCAGGCAGTGGAACAGCTAGTACAAAGGCCAAGAAAGAGCTTGGTGTCCTGAAAAACAAAAGAAGATCTGTGTGTTGGAATATAGCAATCAAGATGGAGCGGGAAAGGCTAGACTACGGAAGGATTGTAGGTAGGGCAGGGAATGGGGGTCCTATTTTAGTGTGATGGGGAGCCCTGGTGCTTGGTAAGCCTGGGTCATGACACAATCTGATCTATATCCTCAAAGGGTTTGCCATAGGTGCAGTGAAGGATTAACCTGCCCCAAAAGAGGTGGGGCTTTTGCCTTCAGCTCCAGGGAGGTAACCACTAAAACCCTGAAATGTCCTGCCTGGATGAGTGTCTTTGCTAACCCAGAGGCTTTGGGCCATTCTACATAATCTATGCCAACAATGTAGTTTACACTGGGGACCTTGGACCTCATAGAATCACCTAAGCTCTTGGAGGGACTGGAGACTAGGGTGATCCACACAGTGGTCTACCATGCCTACATGACTAATTCCCAATAAAACTCTGGATACCAAGGCTTGGACAAGTCTCTCTGGTGGAGGGTTGTCAATATTCCATGTATATTGTCATATGTTGTTGCCTGAACAAATAGGCACTATCTGCTCAGCTCTACTGGGAAAGGACAACTGGAAGCTCACCTGGACCCTGCTTATGCAGCTCTTCCCTTGGTTGATTTTAATCCATATCTTTTCATTGTAATCAACTTTAATCATGAGTATGTTGGCTTTTCAGAGTTTTGAGTCCTACTAAATTACTGAACCTGAGGTTGGGCTTGGAGGCCTCCAAATGACCTCCACTTGATGTCAAAAGTGAGGGTGTTCTTGTGGACTCCTGAACTTCGTATCACACGATCCTTTCTTGACTCAACATCTACTAACATCTCCAGAATTATTTGTCCACATCAGTGCTGTTCCACACCCCTCCTGGTGTAAAGAACTATTATTCCAATACAACTCGAGAGAATATTATCAGAACATCACCATATCTTAGAATTAGGTTGCAGAAGCTGGAAGGAATCAACCAAGGCAAATTATGTCACCATAAGCATAATGTCAGGCAGAGAAATGGAGAGGCTGAGCATTAATGCTGTTTGGGAAGGCACTGACTGGAGAGAGAGGGTGCTTCATAGAAAAAGAAGCCCCACCATATGAGGTGGTTTTGCTTCATAAGGAGGGCGGATCCAGGTTGTTTCTTTTTAAAAGGACATTGATTTTCATGGAATCTGAAGAAGCATCAGACCAAGACACTCAATATATTGGGGCTCCCAGCTAAATGTTAATGTGGAATTTTTAGTAGGACCCAGCTTAAAACCACTGAGAAAAAGCCACCTGAATGAGAGTTGGTCAAAGTCATTAGGGTAAGTATGCATCTTGTGCTTACTATTTTCCTTTGGTCTACAGAAGGAAAATATTTGTGGTTGACAAAAGCAATTAGCATGTTTGTGTTTTGTTATTTAAGTTTTTTTAAATACTTAACACTTGGATGGTAATTCTTAGCTACCCGTACTCTGAAGGACTGAGACTGCTACACATTCTTTTAAGCATACATGGAACATTTACAAAGTTTGACCACACCTGGGCCATAAAGAAAATCTCAAAAAATTGCAAATGACTGAAACTTTAGAGCATTTTTTTCTGGCCACAGTAAAATAAGAAAAAAAAATAATAGAAATTTTCTAGAATGTTTGGAAAATACTTTTCTAAATAATCCATGGGTCCAAAGAGAAATAACAATAAATATAGAAAATATTTTGGCCAGGTACAGTGGTGCATGCCTGTAATCCCAGCTATTCCAGAGACTGAGGCAGAAGGATCACAAGTTTGAGGTCAGCCTTGGCAAATTAACAAGATCCTGACTCAAAAATAAAAAGTAAAAAGGGCTGGGGATGTACCTCAGTTGTATAGTGCCTGGTACCACTAAATAAATAAATAAATAATCAAACAAATTAATTTTTTAAAATAAATATTTTAAATAGAATAACAATGAAAATACTGCACATTGAAATGTATGATATGTAGATAAAACTATAGCTACAAATTTTTCTTTAAATATACACATCAGAGGGCTGGGGATGAGGCTCAAGCAGTAGCGCGCTCACCTGGCATGCGCGAGGCGCAGGGTTCAATCCTCAGCACCACATACAAATAAAATAAAGATGTGTGTCCACCGAAAACTGAAAATTAAATATTAAAAAATTCTCTCTCTCTCTTCTCTCTCTCTTTAAAAAAAATATACACATTAGAAAAAGAATATCTAAAAATTAAGAATGTTTATTTTACAGTTGATTAGGTCAACTTTGTTAATTATTTTATTCAAGTTTTTTATATCCTTATTATTTTTTCCCTCCTGCTTGTTCTGTAAATTATTAAAAGAGGAGTGCTTAAAGTTCTTCCTGTGATTGTGCATTTCTCCTTGATTTTTTGCTTTGTAAATTTTGAGGAGTATTATTAGGTGCACACAAATTTAGCATTATCACCAAATACTCAAATTAAAAGTTCTTATACAAAAGTTAAAAAAAAAAGGATAGGCAATTAAACCCAAAGAAAGTTCAAGGAAATAAAATAAAGAGTGAGTATGAAAGAAATAGGAAAGACACACAGGAGAGGATTGACAAAACCATAAGTTGACTTTGTGACATCAATGAAATTGAGTAAAACTGATCAAGAAACCAAGAGGGACAGCACATATAGCAATGAAAGAATAATAAGCAACATCAAAACATATTCTGTTTTAAAAAATAAAAAGAATATTACAAAAAACTTTAAGTCAAGAAATCAGAAAATTTTGATGGAGTTGGAGTTCTAAAATAAAAACTATACAATTGACCAAGATGGACACAATAAGAAACAGAAAGTAGTCATACTTCAGAAAAATCTAAAATAAATTGAATTCAAAATGGAAAACCTTCCCACAAAGAAAACTCCAGGCCTAGGTGACTTCCCCATAAATTTCATCAAGTATTTGCAGAAGAAATTGCAGCAATCTCACAGAAATTCTTTTTTAGCGTTCTCTTCTGAAGGCCCACACAACCTGCTTACGAGGTTGATTACGCAATCTGGCAAGAACATTATAGAAAGGGAAAATTTGAGGCCAATCCATTCAGCAACATAAAAGCAAAACTTGAAAACAAGACATTAGCAAACTCAATCGAGCAATAAATTTTAAAATATGTCACAAGATGGGTTTACTTCAAGAATCCTAGGTTGATTTAACATTTGACAACCAACTAATGTGAATCACAACAGAATAAATAAAATCAAGAATTAGTAAATTGGATGGACTCAAACTCAAAAGCTTCTTCTCAACAAAAGAAACAACCAATGAGGTGAACAGACAGCTTACATTTTAGGATCAAATTTTTGCCACACACACATCAGATAGAGCACTAATCTCCAGGATATATAAATAACTCAAAAAACTTAACACCAAACAACCCAATCAATAAATGGGCTAAGGAGCAGAACAGACACTTCTCAGAAGAAGATATACACTCAATCAATAAATATATTAAAAAATGTTCAACATATATAGCAATTAGAGAAATGCAAATCAAAACTACTCTTAAGATTTCATATTATGCCAGTCAGAATGGCAGTTACCAAGAATACAGACAACAATAAGTGTTGGCAAGGATGTTGGGGGGAAAAGGCACAATCATAGATTTCTTGTGGGACTGCAAATTGGTGTAACCAATCTGGAAAGCAGTATGGAGATTACTTAAAAAACCTGGAATGGAACCATCATTTGTCCCAGCTATCCCACTCCTGCTCAATACCCAAAGGACTTAAAAATCAGCGTACTATAGTAATGCAGCCACATCAATATTCATAGCAACACAATTCACAATAGTTAAACTGTGGAAGCAACCTAGATGCTCTTCAACAGGTAAAGAAACTGTGGTACATATACACAATGGAATATTACTCAGCATTAAAAGAGAATAAATTATGGTATTTTCAGGTAAATGGATAGAGCTGGAGAATATCATGCTAAGCAAAGTAAGCCAATCCCCAAAACCTAAGGCCAATGTTCTCTCTGATAAGTGAATGCTGATCCATAACAGGGAGGGGAAAGGCTTGAGAAAAATGGAAGAACTTTAACTGGGCAAAAAGGAGGGAGGAGAGGGAGGATGCATGAGGGCAGGCAAGATGGTGGAATGAGATGGACATCATTACCCTAGGTACATGTATGACTGCACATAAGGTGTGACGCTACATCATGTCAACCACAGAAATGTAAAGTTGTGCTGCAATTGTGTACAATGAATCATAACTGCATTCTGCTGTCATATATATAAAATACATAAATTAATTTTAAAAAGAATGTCAAACAGAACCAAGGAGAAAATTACCATCTTAATAGATGTGAAAAAGTATTTGATGAAATTCAATATTTGTTCAGATCATAAAAATTTAAAAGAACTCTCAAAATAGGAATGGAAAGAAACATCCTTAATATAATAAAAGATATCTTTAAAAAAAATCTATCACAATAATATGGAAGGCATCCCATTTAAGATTGGGACTAACACAGTGAGGTTCACTCTTGCTCCTTGTATTCAGCGTTATACAGAGTTCCTAACCAAAGCAGGAGTGCAAGAAAAGGAAACAAAAAGTCAGAAAAAAACGAAAGTTGTACTCTTCACACATCACACAACTACATCTGTGATAAAACCCCAAAGAATTCAGTCAAATTGGCAATGAGTTTATCATACATGAATTTCCACATATGACCAATTTTTATTTTTGAGGTACTAGGGATTGAAATAGGGGTGCTCAACCATTGAGTCATATCCCCAGCCCTTTTTTGTATTTTATTTAGAGACAGGTTCTCACTGAAATGCTTAGGGCCTCGCTAAATTGTGGAAGCAGGCTTTGAACTCGTGATCCTCCTGTTTCAGCCTCCCAAGCTGCTGGGATTACAGGCATGCGCCACCATGCCCAGCTCATCTATGACCTATTTTAAAAACAAAATATAAAATAATTATCCTCAAAACAATTTTTTTATTTCTAGGCATAAATCTAATAAAAACATCTATATAAGATATGTATACAGAAAACTAAAATATTGGGGGAGAAAAATTGTAAAGGACCTAAATAAATGGAATAATCCATGTTCCTCCATTGGGAAAACTCATATTGCAAAAGCATTATCCCCCCCCAAATTTAATCCAGTACTGTAATCCTGTACAATCATATGAAAAATTCAAACTTATCTTGATGATTGACATGCTGATTCTAAGATTCATGTGGAAATGCAAAATAACAAGAGTTAAGACACTCTTTAAGAAGAGCGAGAGGGAAACTGGCCCTACCAGAGTTTAAGATTTATTACAGAGCTACAATGACACTGATGTAAAGACAGACAGACAATAAAACATCACAGAAAGTCCTGAACCAGGACCTCCATCTTACGACACGACAAAATCATCATTCTAATGACGAGTGCCAGATTGTATGATAGACATTGTGACCTATGTCACTAGACATGTTTGAGATTTAAATGTGAAAGGCAAAACGGTAAGGTTCTAAGAAGACTACATAAGAGAATGTCTTTGTCAGAGTAGAAAAACATCTTTTTTAACAAGACAAAATAAATCTTTAAAAGCTCCAGCATAAAGAAAAAGATAGGTTAATGTCAGTACATTAAAACTAAAATCTGTTCATCAAATGGCACTAATGATAAAAGAAGTAAAAACCTAAGCCACAGGACAGATTTTCAACATTTACATAATCAACAAAGAACTTGCATCCAGTTTATATAAAAACTCCTAAAAATCAAAAAGGAAAAGACAACTAATAAGTAGGCAAGTGAATTAAAGAGGCACTTCCAAGAGAGAATAAAAGCTGGCCATTAAACACTACCCACCAGGGAAATGTACATTAAATCCAGAAGTACCACCCAATGGCTAAAATACTGACAACACCAAGTGTTGGCAAGGAGCAAAGTCCACTCTTGGGAGTGTCAATCAGTACAACCTCTTTGGGAAACTGGCACTACCTATTAACAGTGGACATACACATATCCTATGCCTCAGCAGTTCCATTCTGGTGTAGTCAAGAGAAATGAGAGCATATACATACATCAGCAGGTATGTTCAAGTATGTTCAGAGTGGTACTGTGTTTAACAGAAGCCAATTGGAAATGCTCTAAATTTCCATTAACATTAGAAAGTTCAAATTATGCTATATTTATATATTAGAACATTAAGCAGGCTGGGGATATAGCTCTGTTGTAGAGTACTTGCCTAGCCTGTGTAAGGCCCTGAATTAGATTTCTGGCACCAAAATAAGTAAATAAATAAATAATAAAAATAGAAATGATCAGAGTAGTCAGAAGTGGTGGTGCATTCCTGTAATCCCAGTGGCATGGGAAGCTAAGGCAGGAGACTCATGAGCTTCAGCAACTTAGCAAGGCCCTATATCTTTTAAAAAAAAAAAAAAAAAAATAAGTGCTGGGATGTGGCTCAATGGTTGAATGCCCCTGGGTTCAATCTCTGGTACCAAGAAAAAAAAAAGTGCATATTACTGCAGGCAATAATATGTATTGATTTCATAAGCATAAAGTAAATCAGACATAAAATAATCTCTATGCTATAATCCCATGTATATGAACTCAAAAATAAGGCAAAAGTAAACTTGAAATAGCATCACGTTTAGGAGCACATGTTCTCAAGCCAGGTGATTACGACAGGAAGTGAGTGCTAGCTCTCAGGAAGGGGAGGGGGCAGTGATGGGGAGTGGGCTTCTGGGGAGCCGGCAGTGTCCCATTTCTTGGGTAAAGGTGACATTGGTATTGCTTTGCAATAGTTCATTGGACTGTTTGGTTTTATGAACTTTCTAGTGTAAGTATTATATTCCATTATTTTTACTGTGTGTGTGTGTGTGTGTGTGTGTGTGTGTGTGTGTGTTGTACTAGGGATTGAACCTACAGCTTCGCATATGCTAGGCAAGCAGCAAGCTCTATACCACTGAGCTAAACCCCCCAATGCTATTCCATTAATTTTAAAAAGGCTAAAACAACAACAGAAAAATTAATCCAAAAGGGAAAACAAGGAAATTCACTGAAAATGTAATCATCTCTCCCAATTCCATTGGAGCCTTTGGGTCTGGCAATTAGAGTGTTTAAAAGAATATTAGGGAATGAATGACTAAATATATTGGAGTGGCATTTGACTTCTAAATGTAGATTATGTAGATTGGTGGAAAAATTGGGTTTGGCTTAGAATTTCACTCTAGAGGAAAAATCTTTCTGATTTCCTGCTTTTCTCTTGATAAACACAATTTTTATTTTTAAAGAAAGTTTGAGGTCACTTTCCATTTTTTTTGCAAAGTAGCCTTATTTTGCACAACAAAGAAGTGATAGAAAGCAACATGTGGCCAGAAGTGAGCCCACTCTCATGGGCTGAGGACTTACAGAGCTCCTACCCCACTTCCTGATGCTCTGCTTGTGGAGTGCCCATGGCAAATACCTCAAGATGCTGCTGAGGCCCGCCTGCAGGTGCTTGCTAAATTTAGATTCCTAATGCATAAAAAGCTTTGAGCTTGGCACCTGGAAGTGTGCTTCATTCACACACCCCTGGGGCAATTCCCGTAAAGTCAAACATCAAGATGCACCCTCTGATGGGATATGCAAGGCCAGTCCCTCTGATTATGTAGACTGAAGACAGCAGTCAAAATGTAAAGGTTGGCTTGAAATTTAACAACTCCCAGCCCATCTCTGAGGAGCTGTGTCAGCCAAGTGTAATTAGATTCAAATCTGAGCAGGCTGGGGAGGGGGGAACTCTGCACACTGAAGCCTCTGGCTCTTGAGACTCAGTGTGGGCCTCGGAGGAAGTCTGAATTAATACCTAACAGACTCACAAGATGCTGACCAGGGAGCCAGGATCAGCCCTGAACTGCTGCAGACTGTCAAGAGAGAAGATGAATTCCACTTGAGATAGGGTTGGAAAGACTTCCGTGGGGGTAGCCCTGCATTTTTCATCAGCAGTCAACCTAATTCTGGGCTGTTTCAGCTGTGAATTTGTGAAAAACCATTTTCTGGGGAATCTCTGTAGTCAGCTTGGTGTCCAAGGTTGCTACCAATCATTATGTGACCTTTACACACAGTCTGAGAAGGAGCTGAGCATGTGCTCATGTTGTTGTTGTTCTCCATTTGCCTAATAACTCTCTAAAAATTCTCTTTAAAGCCACCCCTACCTCCAGGGCTTGGGTACAGACAGGGCAGGATCTTAGCACTCCTGTGATGTGGAAGAGCCTGTGCCACAGCGGGTTAAGGAGTGACGCTGCTCTAATTTGAACCTTCCCTCTGCACTTACAGGGCTGGTTGTGTAGACTTGAGAACCCTGCCTGTGGCGGTCCAGCTGTCATCCTGCAATAATGATAACTGATCATTTCTGTCACTTATCTTTACTGCATCTGCCCCAGTCTGACCTGACCTTATTTCCTCTGGATAGTTTTTCAAGTCATGACCACATTTAAGTTAAAGAAATCTTTTTTAAAAGCAAAAACCAAAATCACACTGAAGGGAGGGAGGATAGGCATACAGTAACTTCTGCTAACCACAGCATAAGAAATGTCAGTGATCCTGAGGGCAGGCAGAGGCACCCTTCTGCTCTTTCCCCACCTTAGAAGATGGAAAATGAGAAGAGAATATCTTAAGGGAAGATAGGCAAATATTTGTCCTTGTGGGCAGAGTCTGTCGTTTTTGATAACTCCTATCTACAGCAACAAGAAAGAAATTTTAGATGATAGAAAACACACATGAGAAGAGAAGGGTGCTAAATAAAACATTTTTAAAGCGTCCATCTGTTTTGGCGAAGCTTCTGGAGCTGGGAGATGATTTGCCTTAATATATGAGTACCTGTAAAAAGGACTAAGACTACCCTGCTTTTGAAAAATGCCTGCACCCCACAGTTTTGATGAATAAAGGAGTTAGCTGCCAACTTTATTGCCAGCTCTAGTTGGGTCAAGTTGGATCTTTTAATTGAAAACTTATAATGTAATAATAATACTTAAATTCACATTGCACCTTTTCCCCAGGAAGCTTCTTAACATCAAATTATTCATCTTTTATAGCAATTCTGGTCAGGTCTCTGGGAGCTAATATATTTTAGTAAGTACTTTACTGCTTCATGAATGAATGAGATTTTTTTCTCTTTCATGGAAGGAACCAGTATAAAGAAGGGTTAAGCAAGGAGACACCACTGTGGCAAGGACAGCTCTCCTCCTGGGTTCTATGCTACCGTTAGCTGCAATCAGGTAGGTAACTGAATGGGGTTCCTGGGTGCTGTTGGAATTGCCCTGAGAGCTCTTAGAAATAACCCGGCCTGGGCTTCCACTAAACAGTCTCTTGTAATGGGTTCCTGGCACTTTTATTATTAAAAGTTCTACACATGATTCTGACCTGGAAGGAGATCTAAATACACATTTTCAACAAGCTTTGATGCAGGCCATCTTTGGAATACATTTCAAGGAACCGTGCCCTGCACAAACAGGTTGTTACCAAGCATGTCAACAGCAGGCCACCTCCCAAAGTGGGTGCAGGCCTGCAGTGATTTTGCTAGGTGTCACTTGCTTCATCGTCTCTCTTCTCCTTACCTCTAGAGCTTGGCTCCTCTTCCCAGGAAAAATCATCCTTGATTAGGAGATGAACATCCCAGAAAGCACACATCTGAATCTGAATCCCAACTCTTCCATTACCTATGGGACCATGGGGAATCTAGCCTCTCTGCCCCTTCGCTTTCCTGTCTATAAAATAAGGTACTAGAACCTACTTTGTAGGGTTGCTATAGTAATTAAAGAAGATACTATATAATAAGCAGAGGTACCCAGTCTATATGCTAGATACCTCCTTAAAACAATGCAGTCTTGTTGGGGGAAAAAAAAATAAAGGGAATGTGCAGACGTGTTGGGGATGGTAGGGTTCAGGAACGGTGTCCAGAGAGGCTGTGACTTTACTGACTGGGGGGCAAAAGGCATGTTCCGAACTAATGTTTAGCTGTTCCTCCTCATTCAACCCCTGCTTCCCTGAATCCCTGTTCATCTATATCAGCATCCCCAAACACATAACAAGGGCCACTCAATTCACCGTAATGCCCTAAAGATAACTCTGACTCACCTGCACTGACACTATTAACTATATGGCTAGAACAATTATATAGTATGTACTAAGCCAATCAGGAGAATGGGATTTAAAAAATACATATGAGCCTTCCTTGTGTGTGAATGATTTTTCCAAAATTTTCCTAACTGATGGCTGGAGCCTATACCTTAACTGGAATGCATAGACCTGGATTCCCCTCTGGGGACCTGAGGCCTTGGTTCAGGTTGCATAATAAATGAGCTGGCTCCTCCTAGTCCCTCCTAGCACATTTAGGGCTAAACCAGGCACACAGACCCATAGAATAGAAGCCTCCCACTCCAAGGATTTCTCAGTCCTTTTCTTGGAATTACTATTCAGCTTATGGAGTTGGGAAGAAGCTCATCTAAAAAGTGATCAACTCCCTGCCACCCCATGATGATCAAATAACATCTTTGGGTGATATTCAGGAAGGCTATTCTGGTTTTCTTTGTTACCTAATGTCCCTGCATTGCCTGAGTTTTAAGCACTGGGTATCTTTGGCCATAGGTTTTGGCAGGGAGGTGTATTTGGGAGCAACAAGTAAACTCTTAATTAAATACAATCTTATGCATGCATGGGCTGCATGCAAGTGGAAAAGGTGAATTTATTTTTAAAAACCCTAAATCCATATTATATTAATTTTGGCATACATATATTTAAAAATGTATACATGCACACATATATATCTTGAAAATAAAAGCAAAGATAGCAAGTACTAGAAGAGCAAGACACCATCTTACTCATCCTTTACAATTTCCATGAGGAAAAGCATAATAGATACTTTTAAAATGCTTGTCAGTTTAAATTATTTAAATCGTTTCATAAAAGAAATATACACTAAGTCACAATAATTGCAGACATATCATTGCTAGAAGCTCCCTCCCAAGGTAAACTCAATAATGATGTCAGGAGAATCTGAAACTAGTTCCTAATGAACTCAATGAAATAGAAGTTCTATGTCTTATGGAAATTTGGGGCTAGAATTAATTCTTGATTCATGCCTATTCCAAGTTCAGCCTTGTCCTCTGAGATACATAACCAACCACTTTGGTATCCCAATTAGTTAAACACAGTGCATTTTTTAGAACTTTAAATGTGTCCACATTAAGTAAAAGCAAAATGTATATTAAGTTGTTTTGACCAATGGACTTAGGGTAATTTCCAGGAGTAAATGAATATCTTGACACCACCAATACATTTCAGGATAATTGCTAGAAATAAATGTCTCCCGTGTCAATCTGCTCTGCTTGTCACAGTTCTTTCTTTCCTTAAATGAATCACATCTAACACAGAACTGATAAGTAGTAATTGATTTAATCCTCTGAGTAATGTATATCTTCTGTATCACTAAATCTAGTTTTGGTACAATATATGTACTGCAGTTTTTACTGAGTAACGTGAAAATGAGTGCTGAGTTGGCAGCCTAATCATAAATAGCCCTAATGTTATCTGAGTTGCTCTCTTGCATTTACAAAAATGGTGATAAACTGGATTGTAATTGACTATTTCTTTTAATGCTGAGATTAATCTATCCCCTGCCCCAGCCCTCACTGAACACTCTTGCTTTTCCATTATCAGGCAGATTTAGCCAGAAGCAGACAGAGAAGAGACTGAGGTGAGCACTTTACCTTCTTGCACACAGATGGGTCTATCACTTGGGATCCAGCCCAGGGTTCCGTTAAGATGTTTCATACACAGTCTCTTTGTAGAGCCCTTCAGCTTGAATCCGTCTTGGCAGTGAAATCGGGTTACAGAGCTTTCAAAGAAAACCCCTCCGCTGGGAGTCCTGAAGCCATTCTCTGGGACTCCTGGGTCGGCACACACATGAAGGTCATCGAACCCTACATTGACAGGGAAGAAAAGATCTTTGAATACATTCTTCTGATGCCAAGGGTCTTCCTCCTAATTTAGTACACCCTAAATATAAATGGCAGATACTACATCAATTCATACACCTTGGACCACTCCAACTACACCAAAAACAGAGCCAAGAGTATAAATATTTCAGTGCCTGTCTCATTGGCTAGGAGAGGCCAAGGATATGGAAGTGTCTTCTGTGTGCATAATGCTCTATATGAACCCTCAAAGGTAAGGAATGGAAACTTCTGAGCTCTACGAAGACATAATACTCTGTTTTCTTTCAAAATCAATGGAAAAATCCTTATTGAACAGATACCGAGAACCAGCCTGCATCCCAAACTGGACACCATTAACATTTGGCAAAGGATGGGGGCTGGGGATTTAGCTCAATTGGTACAGTGCTTGCTCACATGCATGAAGCCCTGGGTTCAATCCCTAGCAACATACACACACACACACACAGAGAGAGAGAGAGAGAGAGAGAGAGAGAGAGAGAGAGAGAGAAAGAGAGAAAGAGAGAGAGAGAGAGAGACAAAGATTTGGTAGAGGAGTCTGACCCCAGGCCTGGGCTCTTGGAGAATTTACAAGTAGAATGAACAATGGGAACATGAGGTGAAGGGAAAATTCTATAAACTGGGTTGACTACTATGCTGACCCCCATTTTCTTTCTTTTAAAAAGCAAATCACCTGCAGCCCTGCCTGGCTTAAGCCAATAAGACATGCTACAGTCCTCAGCAAACAACCTGCTACCTGCAGGAGAATTGCAGACCCAAAAGGCTCCTCCTTGCCCATAAGAACACAAATTACACTGAACAGGAGGATTTTTGTGACCCTTACATGGACCAGATTTCAGAAATCAGGGAGATAGGATAATTGGAAGTAAAGCCCCTTAGCCATAAAATCTGTAAGAACAAGTTCCAATTAGAACCAGTCAGCATGGGCCAAAGTGATCCAGAGTTATCTTGGATCTTTAGCATGTAATTATAATAGTAAAACCTCCCCTCTGTGGGAGTAAGATCATGTGCAACTGGGACTTGAAAGTCTGATGCAATCCTGCTATCAGTCAAAAGGCAGAGGTAGACCTGGTTGGGACTGTATGAAAACTTACAGCATCCCCCAGAAAAACTGGAGGGCATGAGAAGTGCACCATTCTTCTCTTCTGAGAGGACCCACTCTCTTCCTTGAGAGTGTTCCTCTTTTCTTTTTCCTATCCCTTCTAATAAACTCATGCCAGCTACTACACTTGACAAGTCTGACATCTTTTCAGCGTGATCACAAGAACCATTAACTGAGACTGTGACTGCTTTGGCTCTATGGAAGGCCTTGCCTAGAAACACCTGGTTCCAGCAGCTGCTCCGATATAAGACTTATAAGGTATCTGATCCTATTTAATATCCTGTTCTTTCAAAAAATCCTCAGCTGAGGCTAAATTTCCCCCACTCCAACTCCTGTGTGCTGGTGTAAGACTCACTTGCTTTCCTCCCCACCTGGCATCATGACTCTAGACACCATGCAACACAGGAGACATGGAGATGACAGGATGTCCAGAAGTCACTGGATGAGGAATTGTGGAATGAGTGAATGGCCAAAAAGGAGAAAAGACAGCATCCACATCTGTCACTCACAAGTACTAAACAGGAGCAGGTCTGATATCTTATCAAACTGAGGACAGGTTTATAAAGGAGACATCATCCAGCCTTCTCAGCAGCTGCTCCCACTATGTATGGATTGAGTACCCCAGTAGTTTAAGTTGTGTTCCAGCCTAACAGAGGGATATTGGAAAGGCATTAAATAATGGCTTCATGTTTATATTTTGAGGGAAAGTGCTTCCTAAATGATGAGTGCCAACGATTTCCTCCAGTCTCTGCAGAGATGGGCAAACTCATGGTGCATCCTTTTAAATGGTGGGACTGAGATGGCCAAATCAGCAGCAATGATTTCACCACAGCCTAGAAAGCCAAAAAGCACATTTGTTCAGAGCCCTGAAATCTGAGTGGTCTGAATATTTCTGGCAGACTTGGAGGGAAAGTCATTCTCACTCATGCTATTAAGTCAGATACAACCAGTCTCTGCTTTGCAATGTGGAGGTGAGGTATATGTATCAGGCAATGGAGGGCCATTGATCAAAGGATGGGGTAGACCTCTGGAAGATCTCCAGCCGAATCCTTAGGATGAGCAGATATGGTCCAACCAGACAGAAGAAAGGGCACCATGGGTACAGGTCAGAAGATATGGTGTGGGGAAGTTACTAAGAACATTTCAGGAAAGAGATGGTTCTACAAGGCTGTAGGTGGGGCCCTGTAGATAATGGAAGACAAAGAGTTGGAGGCTATGTGTTAGCTCAGAGTTTATACTTGATACATGGGAGGGGGATATGGGGGACAAGTATGGAGTTTTGTACAGGAACATGATTAGATCAGACTTGCATTGTAGAACAATCTCTTTGGTACCCATGTGGAGAACTGATGGATATAGACCAGGCAGGGGATGGGAAATCATCTGAATTGACCCCCAGGCCATAAGCTTCAACTCGCAATCATGGGGCGATTTTGTTAAAAGACAGATGAGCTAAACCAGGCTCTCTTTGGGTGGAAGGGGGTCAACGGCCTGCAGTTTTACAGAGTTCTTCATATGACTCTTGGACAGCAAGGTCACACCTGTCTGAGAGTCAGTACCTACTGCCACCATCGAGGGGAGAACTTGTGAACCAGAGGAAAGAGAAGCAGTGGAATGGACAGGGCCTTGAAAGACATGAAGAACACAGTTACAAACCCTGGTGGTCAGATGGATGGGGACTTGATCAGGGGAGGGAATTAGAAGAGAGACATTTAAGACAGTCTATAATCAGGATGGCAGGACAGGATGATGAGGGAACCTTGGGAGAAGGATAAGGAGGTCTAGGGAGAAGGATAAGAAGCTCAGGGGGACACAGGGAGTCCGAGTTTTGGGGAACACCCAGATAGTGTCTGGCTATCAGCTGGAGAATGAGCCTAAAGGTCCTCAGTACCCTGAGCTGCATTTATGCTCAGGTGGTAGTTGAAGGCCTAGGTGGGTGCGGCATGAGACTAGCTCCTGGGACTAGCACAGCATGAGAGCAGGAGCAGCTGAGGACACATAATTAAGGGGCACCCAAGGAAGACATGGAGAATCAAGGGCCATCCAGAAGGAAGACCTGACTTGTGTCCCAGAAACAAGAGAAAGCATTTCAGGAAGGAATGGGATGCTGAGTCAGATGTCACCCACTGGTCAGGTAAGCAAAGGTCAAGAGCACCCACTGGCTAAAGACAGAACACTGGAACCACTCTTCAGGCAGCTTAAAGAACAGGGAAGAACTGACCACAGAGTGGAAGCCTGTCTGCCAATATTCAAAGAGGTGAGTCCACAGTAAGTGTGCTCAATGTGAATGGAAGAACAAAGAGAGGCGGGTACCCACAAAGTAGAGCCAAGGGACGGTTTTATTGTTGTTGTATTAAAATTTTAAGATGAAAGAGACTTGAACATGTCTCTACACAGCAGGGAGAGAAACAATGGAGAACGAAAGAGAGGCAGTGGTCAAGGATGAGTGAAGGGGAAGCGAATGGAGTAAACTGCCCACCCCCAAACATGAGAGGGGAGAGGACCCAAGCCTGGAGGTGGACTTGTCTTACACCAAAAGAGGAAGAGAAGTCATGCCAGAACCTCTACTGAGAGAAGGATGCTCCACAAACCATGCATGGTATGGGACTCAGCTAAAACAGCACCTCTTCCAGAGAACCTTCTCTTCCCTTTCAAAGTCTAAACAGGAGGGCTCTTTTCCCATCAAGACACACTGCGCTCACCTCTCTCAGGGTATTCCTCATTCTGACTATGACCACTGGTCCACTTAGCTATCTCTCGAACTGGGCTGAGAACTCCTGCAGGGGGAGACAAGACGTTATTTTTCACCTCCTCAGCACCTAACGGTGTGTAGAGTACATACTGGTCACTCTGCAGGTGCTGCTAATGCAGGATAGATGAATGAGTGGCTGCAGGGTGGACGGATAGATGATGGATGAATGGGAAGATGGGTGAAATGGATAGATGGCTTATGAACGGATCAATCAGGAACCGCATGCCAATTACTTTGTTGGACCCCACCCAGTCCCACCCCACCAAGCAGTAGCATTTATGGCCCAAGAGTGCAAAAAGTTCATATATTCCACCAACACAAGAGATATGAAATATTCTCCTACAGCAAAACACATTCCCTCTCAATACTCTTCCATTTTCCTTTCTTCTCCCAATCTGAGCGAGCTATTTCCTTAAATTTCTATCATCTTCTCCCAATCACCTCAGCCCTCTTGCTCCCTTACTAATATGGGGTCCAGAGGTCGGTCTGTGCTAGGACTTTGGTTGAGACACCTGTACCCCCCACCGTACCCATAACACATACTTTTTTGCCATCCATCCCCTGCCAATAGTCAGCCCTGCTGACTGTCACATTCTCCCAGAGAGCCACACCCTCTGTCCTTGGCCACAGAGCTGCCCTGTCTCAGAGGACAAATAATTCAAAGAGAACTGAAGACCCATCAGAAAAATGACTGAATCCATCAGGGAAACGACTCCTATGGTAATAAATAAATGATGAGTGCTTCATGAAAATTATAATGTGAGAGCAACAGAATCTCCTTGTGAAACCAATTATTATTTCTTCTATTAAAGAACATTCCCATCTACATCAGCTTTTGTTTAATTGTGGCCAACTTCTGAGCATGTTTCTGTGTCTGGCCTGGTATTAATGATCAATGCTGCTGGCCACCAGATCCATTTGTTGTCACAGAAGAGAGGAACAAGAAGTAGTGGAAAGAGAGCAACCAGAAGACTGGATAGTACAAGAAGAGAATATTCTTCATTTTGGACAACTAATCTCATTGAGCAAGATAGTAATTTTCTAGGGCCTTCCAGAGATCAGATTACACTTTTCAAATTATTCCCCAGTAGATCAATTTCCAGCCTGGGTCATTTCTCTGTAGAGTGGTATTGTTAGTGTCCTTCTATAATGATGATAATCAGCTCCATCTGACAGTATATCCATTAAGAAGTGGGCTGGTATAGGTGTTAGAGAAGAGGAGTGGAGAACAGTTTGTATTGCAGGCCCACTCAAATAATCTTCACCTAAGAACCTCTATTCTTGAAGTCTCAATCTATTTCCTGTCCATTCTTCAAATTCTGCTTATGTTTGGGAACTAAGTAGCCACAGCCTGGAGAAGAGAAAAGTGCACGCAGAATGATTTCCAACATGTTTGTGCTGGGGAGGAGTGAGAGGAAAAGGGAGCATTCCATATTGATCAGTCTTCAATGGTGGCATACCCTGGCACTTCCTGCAACATCCAACTCAGAGGGCAACATGTGCATATATATAAGAGGTTATCTTCATGATGGCTAAATTTTATGCATCTCCTTGACTGGGCCATAGGTACCCAGATATTTGGTACAATATCATTCTGGGCATGTCTCTGAGGGTGCTTCTGGCTGAGATCAGCATTAGACTCTGTAACAGTTTGCTCCACCTAACACCGGCCCTCACTTAATGGGTGGGGACCTGAACAGAACAAAGCACTAAGTAGGAAAAAAAATCCCTTTTCTACATATGACTGTCTTTAAGCTGGGATAGAGGTCTTCTCCTGTCTTTAGACTTGGACTCAGATCAGAACTTATGTTATTGACTCCTCTGGGTCTCAGGTCTTTGCACTTGGACTTGAACTATACCAGGAGACATATGTAGGTAGATATAGGTAATATTGATATAGATAGTAATCTTCTCATTAATTCTTTTTTTTTTTTTTTTGGAGAATCCAGATGTACACAGTTTTCCTAAAGGTATTTAGGCACTTAAAACATGTAACTGGTACAAATGCTATCTTTCCCCCAACTCTGGAGGATGCTATTTCTCTTAGGTTCCTTGAATTTGGGTAAGCAGTTCACCAGGTGAGGGCAATGCCTGGGCCCTGGGGTCTGGACAACCTACCAGACAGTTTTACTGTGAGCAATGTAAGAAGTCTTTGAAAAGAATCATAAAAATGAAAGAGGTGTGAAAAGCAATCTTTTGGGCTATTATAACTGAAAAGTCATATTCTAGAAAGGAAGAGTGTATCAAATGTAGCCAAATCAATTTAGAACTAGGGCTGGGTTTCCATTTCTCTGTAAACTGCTATATGAGTCTTTGGGGGAAGAAACAAGATATAGACACAAAAATTGATTTTGTATGCATTTTCTTAGTGAGAGGGCTAGTGAAAAAGGGCCATCCCTGCAGAAGCTTAAACAGATATATTTGCAAATATTAAACAGAATTGAGAGCAATCACCAAGGCTTGCTCTCACCCCAAAGCACTTACTGCAGACTCACACAGTTGGCATGAAAATCACCTTCAAGTCCACCTGGTCTGACCCCTTTGACTGCAGAGGTTGAGAAGTTGGTCCAGTCACCCCAACAGCTAATTACAGTCCTGAGACTAAAACCTGGGTCTTTGACTCTCAGTTCTACCACTCTTACCATTAGCAACATTGTCTCTACTTAGCCTTCTATTCTCATATTTCAGTTTGTGATGACTCAGTTGTTCACGATGCTATCAACTCTTTGAGGGAAAGAACATTATTAAAAAATATTTGTGTGTCCCTGAATCTATCAAAGCAGGGCTGAGCAAACAGCAATGCTGAAATGTTTAATGATTAAATATTAAAAAATCCACAAGGTGTCAAAGTTGACACTCACCAGCATTTATCTCAGTGTGATAAAGCCAGGGAACATGACTTGTCATCCAACACATCCAAGAATCCAAGCAATTGGTTATCAAACATCTAGAGACCACAAAGTGGTTCTACCGTACATTCCTGGTAATGAAAATGTCCTTGGGGAAAACAAAACCTAATCCCAGATCCTAACCCCTGTTTCCTAGAAAATAGGGTTCATAATAGGGTTCATAATCCCTCCATAGTCAATAAAGAGAAAGAGGTGGTAGGTTTGAGTAAGTCTTCTATCACTGAAAAGCTTCCCTGCATTGATTTAAAATTCTAATTCCAGCTTCACATGGCTAAAGTCTGCCTTTTCCTCATCACCAGCAATAAAGATGAAGTTTCTTGTAGACCATCCAACTAATAAACCATCTTTGTGCTTCAAAAAACTTTAGGTATATTAGGGATCCTGTGTCCCATTAGAGAAAAATGTCCAAAAAAAACCCTTTTCTGCTTAACGAGCTGCTGAAAATTTAGTATTTGGGCTTAAATTTTTAGTAATTGAGTAAAGAGATCGAGAGAACAACCAAAATGAATCAGCAGAATTGCCCAGGGATCTGTGGATGAGTGGGTCTCTTAACCATTCCCTTACTGCCAACACATACCTTGTCCTGTACCACCTTCAGTTTCTCTTCTATCTCAAAAGTCCCTAACTCTTAGAACTACCTGAATTTATTTTTCTCAGTGAACACATGTGTTGACATCCTGTCTTGATCAGGGTAAAAAAATATACAGAAACAATTTGAGCTACTGTTTGTTGTACCTATAACAAGAGATCAGCAATGAAAAGAAGAAGACAAAAGAAGAAACATTAAAGAAATCATATTAAGTTAAACCTATTAAGCACCTAAGCCAAATCCAATGTCAATATTTTCAAATATGAGGCTCCTGGATATTGGTGATTAGATAACACAAAACTACCTGGCATGCCAAAGCTACCAGCCACCTTGCAGCCAACCATACATTTGGGCTGGCCCATGCCATGCCCACCAGGTTCCTGACATGGCTTTAAGGTGTGGGTCTGCACTGACAGCAGCAGGAGCACTCCTGCTGTGTCATATTCTAGAAAGCTCTGCATGTTCTGGAGGTCTGTCCTGAGCCAAGCTCAGGCTCAGGCATTCAGAGGATCCTCTTCCCTAATGGTAGTTTAGGAGCTACCAAACAGCTCCCAGAAAATACCAGAAGGCCTGCTGCTAAACTGGGTTGCCCAGGAATGCCTTGGCCCTTGTAGAGATGGAGCTCGAAGAAAGCCCAGGCAAACCAGCTCGCCTATGAAGGAGAGGCCAGTGTGGACCCCAGGAGACCTTGCAAGAATAAGAGGAGGTCCCAGGACCAGCATGCAGTAGAAACAGCAGGAGACACAACACACTATTAAAAACACAACTGAAATCTGAGGGAAATGTGATTTGCTTGATAAAATTTCATTATAGTGCATATTTCCACAACAATATCATTATTAATTGTTTCTCCACTGACCGACCGCCTGTGTTCCAGCCTAAACAATCTTTGTGTTTGGCAAAATTTCAGCTTTGTTTTTTAAAAAGAAAAGGGAAGAAGGGGAGATAGACATGTAAACAAATAGATGAGGAAAGAAAAATGATAATCTGTTTATGTATTTACTTTGTCCACAATGTTGGGCATTGTGGGGAAAGGATCTGTCAGGCATTCATTCAGCAATGGGAAGCAGGATGTCCCCAACAGCTTACATCCAGGACGTTGTGTAGCTTTTGATCTGCAAGTTGTGACGCTATACTAGGTCTTAAAAAATCAGTTTTCAGGGTCACAACCAGCACTGTTTAGAAATTAAGAGAAATAGAAAGGAAACGTCAGAGTGCCTCCTACTCTGGGTGAGCACTGTATGGAGCAATTTTCTGTTTTATTTGTGCAGACACTTGTCGGCAATGTAAACTCTATTTCTTTCAGTGGATCACAAAGTGTTTGAAAAACACTGCTTTTCATATGCTCCACTTTGTCGTGATATTTGAAAACATATTTACTTGAAATAATGTGCCTGGTGCTTAAGGGCACAGGTTCTGAGGCGAGACTGTGTTTTGAATCCCAGCTCTGCTATTTCCTAGCTGTACAACCCTGGGCAAGTTACTTACCCTTTCTGAAAGTCTCAGGTTTCTTTACCTATGTAATGGGCATTATAAGAACAATGCCTACCTCCATGGCTACTGTGAAATTCACATGAGATGGAAATACGCGTGAGGCAGTAAGTGGCAGATGGCAAGTGCACAATCAATGTCTGCAAGCTATCATGTTATTAACATTCAACCTAGGGGCTGGGATGTGGCTCAAGCAGTGGCACGCTCGCTTGGCATACGTGCGGCCCGGGTTCGATCCTCAGCACCACATACAAACAAAGATGTTGTGTCCACCAAAAACTAAAAAATAAATATTAAAAAAAATTCTCTCTCTCTCTGTATCTCTCTCTCTCTCTCTCTCTCTCTCTCTCTCTCTCTCTCTCTCTCTCTCTTCTCTCTCTCTCTCTCAAAAACAAAAACAAAAACAAAAACAAAAAAAAACATTCAACCTATTCCCCAAACAGCAAGAACAGAGGCAGTCGTGTTAATTTCCTAGAGCCACCTTAATCTCTGAAAAGTGTTCACGCCTATCCTTTTTCCTAACTTGCCCTCGAATCAAATGTCTTTGATAATGACTGTTGAACTTAGACACACACAAATACTTCTAAAGGGAGTCCATTTCTTGGCCAAAGGATTAAGCCAAGAAACAGGAAATGGTAACACTCAAACCTCCAGAAAAAGAACTCACTCTGATTTCTCCAAGAGCCTAACATGAAGGGTAAATCTGAAGGCTAGTGGTCTTCAGCACACACACAGCTCCAGGCTTTGTTCTAAGAGACAACAGCCACATCTGTCAGTGGTCTCTCTTGGGGTGAGCAATCAAGTTCCAAAGTACCCACTAGGTCAGCCCAGGCGTGCATGTGTGTGTGTGTGTGTGTGTGTGTGTGTGTGTGTGTCCAGGTATCAGCAAATCAAACCAAACCAAACCAAAACAACAGAAACACCAAGGATTCTAAGATATATGAACAAAGAGCTCAGAACAAAAGAAGTTTAAAATATAATGTTCCAGTAAGAGACAATTCACATGCACAAAAATCAACAACACAGAAACTCAAAGGAAACTCAAATTGCAACAAAGGAAACCAAAGTTTCCTTAATTAATTTTCTTGTTTGTGAACTTAGTGCCACTTCATTCCATAATTCAGTGTATTATCAGTTACATATTTAAGAGCTATCTGGAGAAGGAACGAAGGGAAGCTTATCACTGTTGCTATTTATTAGGCTAAACAGACTTCTCACTGCAAAAGCAGTATCCCTTGGGAAATACAGCAAAGGAACACAAGGAAGCAAGAATGGGCTAGTTACTATAGCAATATTTCTGCCACACTAATAGCATGGTATGCTATTTATTATAGCAGATTTATACTAATGAGACACCACTTAAACCTACTCTTCTGAAAAAAAAAAAAAAACAATGAGTTTAAGGGATGTAGAATTCATCTACATGGGTTGAAAGCTTAGTGTGTGGATTCCATTTCCCAGAAACTACAGGAACACTGCACCCATGGTTATAAACATAATATCAACTCTGAATGTTTGGATGCTAATCAAGTTAGGTAACTTTTCCCTAGAAATAGTGAGAATGTTTTAATGTTTCACAAAATATCCACAGATGAATATAACATCCACTATGTCTGAGTAAGTGTAAACGTTGCAAAAATAAGTCTTAATGGCATAATTTAGACTTGATTAAAATGGATAAAGACCACAGATGTGGAAGTCATAGCAGTCCCCATTTGATGCCAGAACTGATATTTTCCCCCTCTTGATTTAATTCACTTTGATTACCCAATTATTCCTAAATCCTTTCACTCAGTTTCAGCTCCAATAAAACTGATAACAATGCTAACTCGTAATGTGATTTTATTCCAGTCTCGTGATACTGCTCCATAAAAACATGCCCAGCAACATAACAAAATTATTCCAGACTGTGGTATTATAACACAGAAAAACAGAATCAACCTTTATCTTTTTGAAACAAAGCAAGCACACGGAACCAATCATGCAAAAAAAAAAAAATCTGAGGATTTGTCTCGTCTTTAGGAAGATGATGGAAGGGAAATTTTGCAATTGATGAACATTTTTTTAAGATTATCAATTGTGAAAAAAATTGAATGAGGCTGGATACATTTTTAAAAAACTGATTGATGTGGTTAAAAGAGTGGCTCTTTTCCAAAACGAATTCTTAGCAAGTATAATTCAGATTGCCTGTCCAGCTAGCTCTGTGACTCTCGACAAGTAACTTGGTCTTCCTGGGTTTTAATATCTTATCACTCAATGAGGCAAGTGATACTTTCTCAGGTCCTTTCTACTTCTATATTCCACAATTTCTAATCTCTTCTTGATAAAATTGGTTACAACTTTCAGAGCACAAGCAGACTGAAGCAGCCCAGAAGATAGTTCACAAGTACTTTAAAAAAAAAAAAAACTTTCTAGAATGTAATCTAAAAATGCCTATAGCAAATTTTTATCTTTTTAGATAATCAAATTTACTTTCTTTTCTGTGTGCAACAGCTTTAGAACAATACTTAAATATGTTTCCCACATGTACACCACTTCACAGTTTACAAAGCATTGTACATACTCTGTCTCATTTCATCCCCATGAGATCAATATAACAGTTTGATGGGATTAGTTCTCACAGTCACTTTATGAAAATCCAACTGTTAACTGTAACAACTTTCAAACGACCTTTTATAGCCATACCATGTATTCTGTCCCCTCTACAGTTCATTCACAAACTAGAGTCCAGGTCATAGGTGAGGATTTTAATCTCTCTCTACATTCTCAAAGTGCCCCTAGGACATTGGGGGCGGGCAGTCTGCCACTGTGTCAAAGTAACTGAGATAATCAATTTATAGGTAGGAAAGGTTTATTTTGGCTTGTAGTTTTGGAGGTTTCAGACTATGGTTGGCTAACCCATCAGTTTGGGTCTCTGGTGAAGGAGCACATCATGGCAGGTAGTACAGTGGAGCAAACCTGCTCACCTTTTGGTAGCAAGGAAGCAAAAAAAAAAGAGAGGAGGGGCCAAAGTCCCAGTTTCTCCTTCATGGGCATGATCTCACTTCTCCCACTAGAACCCACCTCTTAAAGGCTCCACTACCTTCCAATAGCACCACAGACTGGAAACCAAGCCATTAATACCTGGTTTGGGGGTCATGCTATATCCAAACTATAGCAGATTGTGAAGTAAAAGATGGAAGAGAAATTTCTGCTGACTTAGGACAGTAGGTGCAAGACAACTGTCCTTCCTCACCACCAGGTTACATACTAATGGGTAAACCTATATACTTGCTTAGGCAAGTAATAAAGAGATGAGGGGTATGTTTGTTTGATTATTTTTTAATCTTGTTTGTTTTTAAGAAAGCTCAAAGAAATTTCTTGCTTCTGCCACCTATATAAATTTACCATAAAATAACTTGCCCAGACGTTCCAGTGCCCACTGTCTCCCTATGATTCAACTGTCTTAGGTTGAAGCAACAAATATTAAGATGCTACCAGCAGATCTTTTATCTAAATATGTCAGGATAGTTTATTTAAATAATAATTTATGTTAAAAACCAAGTTTTATCACCTAGCTCCCTTGTAGGGCTATTTAAGTTAAATGGGATCTTTATAAGAATATTGTGAAAATTATGAAATAATGTGTAAAAACACAATAAACAAACTTCGTCCAGAAATTACAGAATTTAATATTATTAGAAAGAATCTTCAAACTAATCTAAATAATTTTCCCTATTTCATAGATAAGAAAACTGATACCAAAAAAAGTGTAAATGACTATGTAAGTTCACACAGCACTGACTGACTCAGAGAAGAGGGATTAGAACACCGGGCCAACTCCCTAACCCAGGCCCATGGTCCCTAATGAAAATCCATTCCCACCCCAAGGGCAGCAGAACACACTTCAGCAATACTTGGTCCCTGCTGCAATAGGCATCTTGACCTAATGGCACTTATTCCTTGGACCACTGACAAGACTGATCTCCAGGAAAAGGTACAGGTATCATGAAATATAAAGGACAGCATCTAAATAGGATGAAATATGAAGAATTTCCTTCTGAGGATGACAGCATGAATTTGTTGAAACACATTTGCAAAAAGTATGCCAACAGATTCTATCAAAAAATTGAGGGAACATCATTCTTTGGATCCACAGAGTTGTTTTTCTTCCTCTTTCAACAAACCTCCTCAAAGTGTTACAGGGTAAGACATTGAAAACAAACAATACAAACTTGTTGCAACCCAACAACAAGGGTGCAAGGTAAAAATCAACATAAAGAAATAGCAGAGCATACACACAGTCCCCAACCATCTTGAAGATCTCTGCCACCCCAGCCAGCAGATCAACCTCCTGTTTTGGATGGAATCAAAGTATTCTTTTCATACCCCACACTGTGCTGTCAGCCTATTTCATGTTGACTACCTTTGTTAGTAGAAGAAAGCCCAGTCTGGGGGAAGCAGTGGGGAGCCTATGCATGGGTTTTGAAGTGGACAGTGGAACCTGTGCAGGTTCTGCACACAGGCCAGTGGGCTGGGCTTGGAGTGCCATCCAGGGCTGGAAAACGGGCTGAGGCCAGAAGGAGTGCCACAAGGGGCAGCCTGAGTCTTCCCAGAAAGCAGTGGGAAGAAAGAAGTGGGACTATAATTTAATTTAGAGAAATACAGGAATGTCACATTTCTCCACCAGAAACCTCATTCTTGATATATAAGTTTTGTGTGAACAGGAAAGAGAGACCCCAGTAGCTATTCTAGAATGTACGAGGCCTTCATAGAAGTCATTCCTAAAGACAAGATGTCTTCCACCAAAAGACTGTCTTTTTGGACAACTCCCTGATGTACCTTTGACTAGTAGAGTTTGCTGACCTTGCTTTATCATCCATAAAACATGGGTAATTTGGTTTCTTCCAGGTAACTTCTCTTGCTTAAAGAGTGTCATATCAACTCCACTAGAGTTTCCTTGCTGAGTTCTGTCATTTGGTGTACACTAAGATCTCTAGGGCTATGGCTGGACACCACCAGGGCATGACTGGGATTGATGATTGGTCCACAGATGATTAGCTGGGATGGGGCTGGAAAAGACTGCCCATATAATATTTCACCAAGTTCCATAATTGTGCAAAGCCATCCCTCACCTTCAGGTGAACATCTCTGGATAGTGCCTTTAATCAAACAGAGAGGTCAGTGAATCTGTACCCCGCTCTCTGTAAGAGCCAGCCTCTGAAGCCCAGTGCTATGATTCCTACATAAGCACAGCTTAACCCTGTGGCCTTGGGCTGAAGCAAGGGAGTGGACTCTCTGTTCTTCTTTTACTGGAAATTCTTGGACAAAAGTTCATAGCACCTCTATTCCCAAACATGTTTGTCAGCTACAACTTTCCCAAGAGCTCCTTTACCAGAGGTACCTAAGCTAAAATAGCAGCTAATGATAAATTCATATGAAAAAATGCTCTGAAGTCATTAAATTATGTTTTTGAAAATTTCCTAATCATTAAATGTTAATGACTATGGGACAATTCCTTACATCAACTTTAAAATTTGTACATAGCAGGACGTTTCTTGAATATGGAAAAAGAATGCATGTAAATGAAGAGAGAGAGAGAGAGAGAGAGAATGAAAAGAAACACACCTAAATTTTAACTGTGCTACTTGGGATTGAAAGTTAATTGGTGATTTTTATATTCTTTATACCATTCTGATTTTTCCAAATTCTCTACAATGAACACTTAGAATCAAGAAAGAAATGTCATTTTTTAAATGAGCTCTGATAGCACAGGACTGTTATATGAGCTCTGATAGCACAGGACTGTCAAACCGAGAATGGGTAAGAAAAGTGGGCTTCCACAGACACACACAGTCTCAAGACTCAAGACAAAACAAAAAGTCAGGTTTAGAGGTGTGTGGCACAGAGGACTATGTCTTCTCTGGTGGGTATTAAATTCCACAGAGGTAACTGCAAATAACACAATGTCCCTTCAGTGGTTCCCCTCAGTCATCTTCCTGCTTGAGGAACAGTGTCACCTCTGAGCCACCCAAGGCTCTGAAGGTTTGCAGCAATTGTCTAAAGTCTGGCAACAACTAGAATATGACCAGAGTGTTTCATAGCTCTCCTTCCCAAGAGGGTTGCCTGCATGATGAGAATAAACTGCACTGGGCAGGTCTCACGAGACCATGAGAGCAGGAGAGAAACAGCACAGATGGGTGCTGGGAATGAGCAGCTATTTGGGTGGTATTGATAATGAACTGCTGCATCCTCGCTGAAGCCACCTAATTTCCCAAACACTTGTGTTATAAATATGCTGTCAGTGGAGTTAGTTGCTTTGTGGAGAATGGGGGTGAATCAAAAATGGGTTGATGAAATACCACTAGTTCCCCAAACAAATATCCTCTCCAATCTTAGCTGAAACACTACCTAGAAGTTATGGGGAAACACTACAAATGACATCAAATGTTCTCTAGACAATCTGTGTTGCTATGGAGCAGCTTTGCTTCATCAATCAATCAATCAATCATAATCCCTAAAGGGTATTGAAGCACTGGCCCTTTTTACTTGCTGATTTCTATCCTAATTTATGGTTTAAATGGCAAGTTTAGGTAGATGGAGGTGAAAGGTGTTTGTGAGCAGTCAAATATGAAAATAAATTGAAGATGAATGCAAAGGAAGATTGCAAGGAAATTCTTAAATTTGCTCATAAATAGACTCAGGATTTTTTTGTTGTTTGCTTTACTTGCAAAATACTATCATCTCCACACCTCTCACACTGGAGCAGGTAAGTGCTCCTATTTCTGGTGTCAAAATGCAGACAGACTATAATTACAAACCAGAAATAAAAAAAATTCTGCACCAATGATGTAGGCAAATGTGGGGCTCACAGTAGATTCCTGTCTACTTTCTCTTACTTCTTAAGAGAGGCATAGAACTTTACACTCTAGGATTCAGCTGTTTGCAAATTTGCTGTAAGCTCCATTCCCTTCCTGATTTCATCTCTTTGATTTTATTCCAGTGAGAAGCCACAGGTAGTGCCTCCACCTGTAAGGGCTTATTAATTAGCAGCCAACAGGGTGAAGCAGAAGTCATGTGCTCCATTTGCAGGGCTAATGGTTCAGTTCATGAATGGTTGCTCAAAATATTTTATACAAGCCAATCTGAAAGAACATATGATTCTGGTTAAATTTAAGGACTCTTGGATCCTGCAGGCCCACGTAGCCATACCTAGAGCTGCCATGTAAATGAGACTGCCATAATTTCAAAGTTCGATGGGAAGAAAATGAAGCAGCTGCTGTTTAATTTTTTATGGAGCCTACAATTTGTCTCATTAGCTGGCAAATAGGATAGGCTGGGAACTGAATGCAGCCTGGGCCTCAACTTCAAATGAGAGCAAAAAGGGATCATATTAAATCACTCACACAGGCTTTCTGGGGATGGGGTGAGACTGGCTGATGCAGGAGATAGAGCACCTGGCTCCAAATCCTGGCTGCTAGACAGTTCCATCACCTCAGTAACACATCACCTTCAGCAATTTTAGAAGCTTCCAGAGCCTAGTTGACTAATATAAGAAGCAAGGGATCTGGAACTACCCTGTCTCTCAGAGCTGTGGGGCCCCCAGAGGCAAGGATGCTTGAGGGCTTAGAAAATTCTGCAGTGCTATCCAAATGCAATTTGAGAATGACCTGGATGAGTAAACCAAGGTCCAAGGGCAGCAGATTTGACTATAATCACAGAGGTGCAGCTGTGAATCTGGGCTCCCTTATTCAGAGATTCAAGGACACTATACATTTTCCCCATCTCGTGGTATTATCCACCAGTCAGGGGGGCAGTTGGAGAAATGCAGGATGAGGGCTGGTGTTTCCTGGGTCATTTTCAACTTAGAAACTGGGTAATGTGACCTGGTGACAAGTCATGGTAACTTGCTTATGGGTGTCCAGACACCATGTAGATACCTTGGTAGGGAGACGGGCAAGAAGCAAATAAAAAATAGAGCTAGGCTATATTGGCCTGCTGTTATCCCTAGTTGCTCTGAGGCTTCCTCTACATCCATGAAATTTCTTACACTGTGGAAGTGTCTTTGTGGGTCCCAACAGTTTATGCTAACAAGGTGACTCATGGTGATCCCCATATAATTTATGCTAAAGAGATGACTCAGGGTCTTGGAGCTTTAAGTCATGTGGTATCAGCCCACCATCATCAAGTGAGGAAAGGGGGGGATGGGGATTGAGTTCAACCACTTGGCTAATGATTTAATCAGTCATGCCTACATAATTAAACCCTAACAGAAACTGGGGACAAAGCTCAGGTGAGCTTCTCTGGTTAGCAATACACATTGATATACCAGGAGAGCAATGTATCCCCAGGACATGGGAGATTTGCATTTGGGACCCTCCCTGATCTTACCCTGTGTCTCTTATTTTGACTGGTCCTGATTTGTGTCCTTTATAACAAAACTTCTAAGTGTGTACTTTCCTTAGTTAGTGAGTTATTCTAGCAAATTATGAAGCCTGGTGGGCTAGTGGGAACCCCAGAATTTTTAGCCAGTTGGCTAGAAATACAGGTAGTCTGGAAACCCTGTAGATGTGGGTGGTGCCTGAAGGAAAGGCAGTCTTGCAGGAGGCTGTATCCGTAACCTGTGAAATTTGTGCTGACTGTGGAGTTGGTGCATGAATTGCATTGCAAAACCTAGCAACAGAAGTGGCAGGAACACAGTGTTAGGAATCAACCTAGATGCCCTTCAACAGATGAATGGATAAAGAAACTGTGATATATATATATATATATACACACACACACACACACACAATGGAATATTACTCTGCATTAAAAGAGAATAAAATTTTGGCATTTGCAGGTAAATGGATGGAGTTGGAGAATATCATGCTAAGCAAAATAAGCCAATACCAAAAACCTAAAGGCTGAATGCTTTCTCTGATAAGTGGATGCTAATCTATAATGGGAGGGGAGCAAGGGATGCAAGGAGGAACTTTGGATCTGTCAAAAGGGAGGGAGATGATGGGAGGGAGTAATGAGGGTAGGAAAGATGGTGGAATGAGGTGGACATCATTACCCTAGGTACATGTATGATTGCACAAATGGTGTGACTACTTCGTGTACAACCAGAGAAGTGAAAAATCGTGCTCCATTTACGTACTATGAAATCAAAGTGCATTCTCTGTCATGTATAACTAATTAGAACAACAACAACAACAAAAGATGTGATGAGTGATCTAAATCTGGATTTGGATCAGAATGCTTGGGGTTTGTTATGGTTTGAATGTAAGGTGTTCTCCAAAAGCTCACGTTTAAGACAATGCAAGAAGGTTCAGAGGAGAAGAATAGGTTGTGAGAGTCTTAATTTCATCAGTGAATTAATCCCCTGATAAGGATTAACTAAAAATTGAGTGGTAATTGAAGTGGTGGTAGGAGGTGAGAACCTGGGAGTGACTTTGTGGTATACATTTGTATCAGGCAAGAAGAGATCTCTCTCTCTCTGCTTTCTGATCATCATGTGAGCTGCTGCTTCTCTCTGCTACACTCTTCTGTCATGATGTTTCTGCCTCACTTCAAGGAATGCAGCTGGCCTTCTATGGACAAAGATCCCTGAAACTGTCAGCCCTCTTAAAAACATTTCCTCCTCTATGGTTGTTCTGATCAGGTGGCAGCAGTGAAAAAGCTAATACAGGGTTGAATTCTGGCTTCACCATCTCTGAGCTTTGTGACTTTATGCCAGTTACCAAACCTTTTCATTTCCCTAAAACCCTGTCTTCTGGCTGTCAAAATGGGGGAAACAGTGCCTCCCTCATAGAGCAATGGGATCTAAATGAAATACCCACATTTTAGATATTAACAGAGGGGATGGAGCAGAGCTGAAAGTGACCAGTGGGTCTACCACTTGTCTCAAGTCTTAGATTCAGGGTGGGGCCCTTGGTGTGGTGATGTTGCCGGGGCCTATAGACCTGAAGGAAAATGAATGGGTCAGACAGATCTTGAAGGAAGAAAGATGATCCAGATATGCTTCAGAAATCTCCTCTGAGCAGAGTGACAAGGTCTCTACCTGCTGAGAACTTTCTTTGCTAGAACATGGATTACTTCAGGACTTGTTCAGATAGAAAAAGGAGATGCTGATGGAGTGAGGCTCTGGGACCACCACTTGTTTTATGTTTTCTATTTTGGAGTGCAAGATAAAAATCATTTTGAAAAAAAATATTCTGTTGCTATTTGTTTAAAAAAATTTAAAGAACACATCTGATTACAAGGGCAGCTCCTCCCTGGAAAGTGATACTGAGTTTTGAGAAATTGATGTCCAAGTTGAAGTGACCCAGCCTTTGGAGGAACAGACTGCAGTGAGAAGTCCTGATTGGGAGGAAAGAGATGCTAGATATATACAATCTCATCTCAAAAGCCTATACTTACAGTAGCAGGTTTTCCAAAAATAGGGCTGATTCTATAGTGAGAATCTGAAAGAAAAGGAGACTCAAAAGCATTGAGAAACTGGGAAACCCAGGGTAAGCAACTCCAGGTGTCAATCCTGCATATAAAGGCAGGAAGAAAAGGTGCTAGAATGACCAGGGATGCATAGATAGGTGTGGCATAGGCTTGCAAGTAGAGTGACAGCATAGAATGATGAGTGAAACCCAAAATGACCTGCAAAAATGTTAAGATCCAAAACAAGGTAAAGTGGATGGGGAAAGAAAGGGACTTCATCCATGCACTGATACAGCTCAAAAGGAACCAGCACAAATGGGGGAACATCTCTCTCTCCTTTTTATACCATTCTCCCGAAGGCACCAAAATACCAACACTTTGCATCCTATGGCTTATGAAATTCTATTGGATGCAGCCTCTAGTCTTAGAGCTGCCTCCATAGTCTCAGCCATATTGAAATCTGGAGGAAGGACAGTGGTAGTGGCAGTAGGGGACAGGAAATGAGGAGCCAGGTGAGACACCATGCAGTATTGGGACCATCTATGCCCTGATACTGCCATTGGAGAAGCCATCAACCTCATCCTTCCTATTCTCTGAGGATGAGTCTGTCACAATTCCTCACTCCTCCATTGAAATAGACTTTTGCCACATCCAAGATGTACCTTCCAGGTCAGTGCCATGCCCAGTGGAAGACAAATATGAGGCCAGGGCTTATGGCCACATACTCTGAGTCTCAGCGAAGTTAAATCAGTTGTCCAGAGTTAGGAGGTCACAGGGCCAGGATCTGAATGCTGGTTCATCTGGCCACCTATATCTCCCAACACAGTCTCCACCTCTCAAGGTCTTGAACTATAGAATCTGGTTGACCAAAGAAGAAGAGGGAGGGCAGGTGAGGCAGGGATATGTGCCTATGGAGAGGAGGCGGGCCTGAGGAAGATGAGGAATGGACTTTGTAAGGGGCACAGGGAGGAAGCCCTCCAAGGGAACCAGCAGAGTCTTTGGAGTCTCTCATACCTCAATTTGGTTCTGAAAAGGTTTTGTCCTGAAATTCTATTTAGTTTTTCAGAAAGTACCTGAGAAACTTGGGGAAGTGGTCTTTAAAATAGCTCACACTTCTTTATTTCCTGAAGGATATTATTAAAAAAAGAAACACTCATATCAATGTTTCCCATGAGGCCAACAATCCCATTGGCTCCAGACTTGCCTGGCTGTGACTATGCCAAGTTTCCTGGACTTCACCAAGAGCTCTTTCCCTACTCAGCCTTCTTGATGTAAGATCAGAGAGTGCAGCAAGCTCTGTCCTCTCACCAGGCTGGTTAATAACCTCCCCATGAGATGGCTCTTACTCCACTGCAGGTTCATGCACATCCACCCAGAACAAAACTCTGGAAATTCACCCATAAGCCAACATGTGCAGCAACAGGGAGCACATCTGGTTTTCACTGGTAGGAGGGAATAAAGCTGCTCTTTCAACAGCACCAACTTCTTTCCTAGGGAAAGTTCTCTTCTTTCTAATTTTGATCTATGGTTCTTTCTGTTTTGTCAATAAAATCAAAAAAAATTCACACTGACATTTCCAACTACCAAAGAAAATAAAAGCACAATATGTTTTTAGAGATGCCCCTTGACTTTTTCACTGAAGAAGTATTGATGGGAAAGATAAGGACTTCCAGCTGATTAGACATCATCCCGAGTTCAGTTCTGCCACTTAATTAGCAAGGAGGTCTTGATTGGAGAAGGTTCTTTCCTCCTATGACTCCATTTTTCTCATGAGCAAATCCAGGTGAATACTCGCCGAGTTGTGAAGATTAAATGAAGAACAGAATGAGAGTCAGGGTCATGCCTGACACACAGATGCTTTCCTAGCCTCCAATGGCTTCCCTTTTTCCCCTCCTCTTCCAGGAGAGATTTAAAATAATAATAATAATAATAATAATAATAATAATAATAATCTTTTTTTAAAAAAAAGTTCCATTTCTGTCCTTAAAAAAAAATGTGAGTGGGGCTGGGGATGTGGCTCAAGCGGTAGCACGCTCGCCTGGCATGCGTGCGACCCGGGTTCGATCCTCAGCACCACATACCAACAAAAATGTTGTGTCCGCCGAGAACTAAAAAATAAATATTAAAAATTCTCTCTCTCTCTCTCTCTCTCTCTCTCTCTCTCTCTCTCTCTCTCTCTCTCTCTCCTCTCTCACTCTCTCTTTAAAAAAAATGTGAGTGCAGGGAAAGCTATTTTCATTTCCTCTCTATGCCTCCACCATCTCAATAAATTTCACACGTCTACAAGAGACAGCAGTGTCTCACGTGGTATCTGTCCTGTCCTGTTTGTAGTGTCATAAGCAGGGGAGGGAAGGTGAGAATGGGCTGGTATTTAAGAAGCCCTGTGCCTGTGAGCGAAAATGTACTCAGGACATAGAACAAGACTGGGGCATGGGAGCCCCTCTTATTTTATACCTAGGGTGGCTGTGCCCTTCTGGTTTCTGGGGTCCCCATGAACATCTAGATCGACAGATATCCCCACAGACATGGACACAGCTGACCTTTTGCAGAGACAACAGGTTTGCCTGCTAACATAAACATCTCCCTTGGTTGGAATAAACCAATGGGTGGCAAACATGCAGGGAGAATTCTAAAAATAAAGGAAGCTGTTGAATGTAGCCTTTAACTCCTTGCAACTCACCCAAGGGAGAAGGAAGTTCTCTCTTTAGTCTGTGGGCCTGGGAACACTACCTTCATACAAAGAATCTTTGTATAAAATCTGGTCAATTTTCTACCTCCACAAGTAAAGACTGTACTTCAGTTAGAAATTTATGAAATTAAAAAGATCCTTTTTTCCCACTTAAGTTTACCGACCTGTTGAATTCTGTTGAGAACCTTCACCTACAAGGCAAGTTTCTAAAAGTTCATGTTCTATTTATCTTTGCCACCTCAGTGTCAAACACAATGCTGCATGTTGCATAAGAAAGACTTATTTTTTCCTTTTTAATAAAAATAGGACTTTGTGCCAAGTGCTGGAAAACTGTCAAGGCTCCTGCCCTCTAGAAGCTAAAATCTGTACACAAATAACTGTGATACAAGATAAGAGGCGGCAAACACCATATGCAGATTACAAGGGTGTCTGGCTTGGGTGAGGTTGTGCATATGTGTGTACATGTGAGGCAGGAAGCAGAGGACACAGAGACAGGCGCTGGGTATTTTCCAAATCATTCTGAAATTATCAGTCACAAATCCGTCTCCTTCACTAGAGTTAGATTTTCATGGACAGAGACCATGTTTTATTTATGCTTGTATAACGGAACAATATTTTGAAAATATTAAACTGATGTATTTTTCATTCCCTTATAATCGTGTTCCCTGCAGCCTTCACATAATTACAGATAGAACTTCCCCTGGGAAGAGGAGCATAGCACCATGGGAGGCCACAGAGAAAAGGAAGGTATGGTGGAGAAAGGCTGTCACCTGCCCCCACAAGGCAGAAGAAGATACAGCCCTGCTACCCTCCTCCTTCTGTAGTGGGGCTACAGGGAAGTTCCATGTACCTGTTAGTCTTGTGCTGGGCACTGATCCTCAAGATGAAGAGGGGAAGGAAGGAGAAAAGAAAGGAAAGGAAGAAAGGGGAAAAAAAGAAGGAAGAAGATGAGTTAAAGGAAGAAGATAAAAGCTGAGAGTGCTTGTTTTCTGCATTCTTTTAAGATTCTGGGTGCAGAGAACCATTGTGCAAATGTCTCAGCACCAATTTGAGATGTCCACAACAGAAAGAAAGTGGTGATGCATATGGCTCTGATTGACAAGGGCCTAAGACAGCACCCATGAGGGTCCTTGGCTTCCATGGCCTGAAGGGATCCAGTGGAAGACATGTAAGACACAGAGTCAGCAGGCCTGCCTTAAGGTTGCTGTGGAGAGAAGAAAAAGGGCCCCCTAGCTAAACTGCAGGGAAGGACCACTGCTATATTTTAGATGCAGTTTGTCCCCCCAGATATTCATGCATTGAAGGTTTGGATCTCAGTGGAACCTTTAAGAGTGGGGCTTAGGAGGAAGTTCTCCCGTCAACTGGGGGCATGCCCTTGGAAGGGATGGTGGGACTTCAGTGTCTCATTCTGACTTCCTGTCTGGTGATATGATTTCCTTCTTCTGCACATATACTCACCATGATGCCATCCACCATGAGACCCTCACCAGAGGTTGAACACATGGGGCTGCCCAATCCAGGGCTTTCAGCTTCCAAAATTGTGATCCAAATAGACCTCTTTTCTTTAAAAGTACCCAAACTCATATATGTTATTAAAGTAATACAACCACCCAGGCAAGGGGCAAAGTAAATAATGAGTCTGAAACTCAGTGAAAAGGGACCAGTTGGTAGGTGGCCATGCCAAGAGATCTTAAGACCAAGAGTCATGCTGGCTGAGGATTACAGCCCTGAATGCCAACAGCCTAGAGAGAAGCTCTAAACCTGGAATTAATTTGTTCAGATGATTAGCAAAAGAGTCTGAGCTTACCCAAAGCAACTAATTCAGCATAAGGGAGATACACTTAAAGGGTCTTTTACCATCTGTGGATGTGGGGCTTCAGTGCCACATGAAAAGTTATAGTAAGTAAAGGATGCAAATTTTTTATTCATATTTTTGGCACATCTATTTGCAATGTGTAAGTTTCAGCTTTCCCCCATCCCACCACATCCCATTTGTGATTCCAATTCCTAATACAGCCTCTGGAACAGGGTGAGCACACAACAAATGCTTATGAAGGTAAACTGAGCTTAGATACATAGGAAGCAAGTGACAACTTACAGATGGTCAGGAAAAAAAAAAAGTGAAACACAGAATCAAAGCTATAAGAACGATACAGAGGAACAGCTTTCTTGGGCCATTCAGTGCACGGGCACATGGCTACTGAGACTGTCACTGACATAGAATCACATAAGGGTGACTATTGATAATAAAATATAAGACATCAAGATTTCTCCATTAAATAGAGTAGAGAAATACATGTTTTAGAAGGACCCCATCTATATCATTATTTTTTTATTTACTTTTTTGCAGTGCTGGAAATTATTAAACCTAGAGTCTCGCCCATGCTAGCAACCACTCAACCACTGAGCTACGTTCAGCCCCAAAATGGTTATTTTTAAAGGATTAAAACTTAGCTTATGAAAAATTAATTTCCTGGAATGTTCCACTCCTCCAAAGATGCTGGATCAATAAAACACAACTGCACTTTGCCTATCTCCTCTGGAAATGAACCCATAGTGCAGATATTTCCCTTTTCAGGCTTCACCTCCAGGAGACCTTTAAAGGACATCTGGCTGTAGCAAGGCAGCAAAACTTCTTTAGGGTGGCCTATAGACTTCCTCTAGGCTGACAAGATGCCACCTGCCTCAGCACTTGGGAAAGCCAGAGTGAACAGGTCTCCAAATGAATGGCTAAAGAGGCAATGGGCACTCACAGGGAGAACCAGCAGGCATGGCCTCTGTAGCTGCATTTGCTGTTCTCCACACAAGGTCCTTGTAAATACATACCCTCATTCCCCCAGCCTCACCCAGGATCAAGGTACTGCCCTCCTGTGGGTGCTTCTCTTGGATGTCTATCTCTATGGCACCCACTCCACAATGCACTTAAGATAAACCTATGACTCCTCTGCCTTCATGTTTCCAAGAAACCTAGGCATTTGTATATCTGAGTGATTCCATGCCCAACCAAGCCTGGAATAAAAGTCCGGTCTCATTATGTGGCTTGGCATCGGGGTTCTCTTCTTTATTGTCTTCCCCAAAAGGCAAGAAAACCCTCCTGTGTACTGAAGGCTTTATTTAAATAAGTGAACAAAAACATCAAGAAATAAAAGAATTCACAAATATCATCATCATTTGATTGGGTTTAGCGATAAGAAAAAACTCAGAAAAAAACCCCAGTCGTGGGCTGGGGATTACCTTAGTTGTAGAGCCCTTGCCTAGCATGCACAAGGCCCTGAGTTTCATCCCCAGCAACAACAACAACAAAAAAGACATGCCTCTTTTTCTTGTCTCCCTATCACCCAAGAATGATGAGGAGATGAATAATGGACATTCAGGTAGTTCTATGAATTTTTAAGGAAAGACAACTCATAACAAGCTTCATCAAGGTGCACAATCTCTTTTCTACCAGGTTCAACTCATCCTGATTTACATACATCACAGACAGCAAGAGAAAGTGGCCTTCCTATTATATGGTTCAAATCTGACTGTGTGACTCCCTGCACCTGGGACCAGAAGGCTGAGTGCTCCAGGAGAACGGCTCCAGATCCTGCTTACTCCATGGTTCTGATAATTCTGTCTGGTACTCTCTGTCTGGTACCCTGGGGATGAGTGCCATCCACATGGACCTATCAAAGGGAACTGTTGCCATCTCAAAGATTCAATAAGCTGCACATTTACATACAAGATCTTCTTGGTCAAACTCTCCATCATTTGCAAAGCACCAGCCTGCTAAGAATATATCTTCTTGAGGGGTAATTTCATGTTTGGAGCTGGTCCACGGAGAAGAGTACAGGAGAGGAGAGTTCTCAGGGGCCATCTCCAACCCCTTTATACACAAAGGCAATCTTTCCTCCGTGCTCAAGATTGGAGGGAAACAGAGCATGACAGATGTAATGCCATCTGCCATTAGTAATTAGTGTTCTCCAAAAAAAAATGTTATTTTAAAAACTTGGCATTTTTCACCTCTGCTCCTGGACATGATGATCACAATGTCACAAAATGTCTAAGCATGACCACTAGCAACACATCTTAGTTTGTGCATATTTTGTGAACAACTGTTAGGTACTGGGTCTCACTTAGTCCTTCCTACTGAGTCTCTACATCCTCTATTTTAGGGATAAGGAAGAAGAGATGTTAAATGACTTGCTTATGGTTTCACAGTAAGTGGGTCAGGACTCAGACCCACCAGCCCCTTTCCTACTCTGGCCATTCAGTACACAAACAGGGTTGCTCTGAATAGAGAATCCATCTTCTGTCCTTTAGAAGTTCCCAGTTCCTCTAAGACTTATCAGGGATTCCTCCCTGTCAAAATGTTCCTCTGTGTTTATTTTTCCCACCTAGCTGTCCACACCATTCAAGGACTCCATGCTTGGAGTGATGAGAAAATAATAAATGCTACCACTACTAAGTTCTTTAGCTTTCTCCTAAGTCTCATTATTTCTCCCAGTGCTGACTCCAGGAGTGTCTTCAGGGTTCACTGGGTGCTTGCCTGGTTTATCCATCACTGCCAGGCTCAAATGTTGACAGCTATACCTCAGAGGCTCCTAGACCATCTGGCTCCATCAGGGATTCTACCACCTGGGGTCAGGTTAGGCTCCCTGGTCCACTTCCTGGTTGTAGAGATATCTCACCTACCACCACTCTACAAACTTTGATTGTGGCTAGGAGTTTGATGACCTTAAGCACCATCCTACATTCACAAGGCTTCAAATCCACATGTCACTGGAAAGCCCAGTGGCAAAAAGGTAAAAATCAGGCCCTGTATTCAGTTCTTACCACTGACTTCCGTGGTCTAAAGTTGACAATGCTGTCCTAGAACTCAGTGCACCCCTCTTCACAAGTCTTCCCTTCCTTTCCAGCTCATTGTACTATGGGGGCAATCTTCAACTTAATTCAACAGCCTATCAATGAATATAAAGAAAGTGAAAAAAGGGAGTTGTTAAATCCAGTTCTGTAATTATACTCAGGGAGAAGGTTAAAATTCACATGCTGATAACACTGTGGGAGTATCTATCACTTTCATGACCCAAGGTATCCTGTTCTGGATGAATAATGAATAAGAATATAACTGTGGATTGTCCTGACTTAAAAACTTATTTTGGAAGAAGAGGTACTGGAGATTTAACCTAAGGGCGCTTTACCACTGTACCAGATTCCCCAGCACGTACATTTTTGTTTTCTTGGGTTTTTTTTTTTTTTTTGAGACAGGGGTCTCTAAATTGCTTAGAGATGAGGCTGGTTTTAAACTTGGAATCCTCCTGTCTCAGACTCCCAAGTTGCTGGGATTACAGCAAAATTTATAATCTCATTCCAAAAAAAAAGAAAAAAATGGAAATATCTTTGCTTAAAATTGTCCTGTCTTTTCCCATGTGTTCACACTCCAAGTCCAAGCTCAATTTCCTTTGTCCCCAAAACCGCAACTTCCCCCTCTTCAGTGTTCCCTGGGTACTTCATCTACATTTCTCTATTTTATAGTCACTGTGTTCTATGCTCACCTCTTAGCTTCAAGAAGGCATACACTCCTGGTTTAGCGTTGCATCCCTAAAGTCCTTACCCCGGGCCTTTCACATGGTGGAGCTCCATGAAAGTTGATGTAATGAATGGATGGATAGATGGATGGATGGAAGGACGGACGGTCAGACAGATGGCAGAACAGAGGATGGATGATGGAGGAGGGAGGAAAGGAAGGACCGTTTCCTTTCTTCGTGCATGCTACAACAACTTACTCTCTTCTATATATACATATATATTTTTTTTTTCAAAAAAGCAACTCACATTCATCCTCATTATCACACTCATTCAATTCCTAAGCACGTCCTCAGCTGGGGAGGTTTTGCAATTTCTCCACTGCCACCACTAAATTAAAAGCACACTGGCATACTGTAGCAAGGGAAAGCTATAAAAGGTCCAAAACTTGAAGGGTTGGATTTCTGACTAAACCACAATCCACATATCACTGTTCTCCCTTCATATTTAAGAAATAAAAGTTTTCTGTTTGGAAAATTCCCCAGGCCTTCGTTCTCTCACCTGCTTAATATGCTTTCCAAGTACTGCTGAAATATCTTTATTCTTTCCTAGGACCCTCATTACCTATTTTCATCAAATTTTAAGTCTTAACCAAGGAGACTCAAAAAACAACAAATGAGAAAATAAAGTCCACACTAACAAAAATAAAACAGGTTAGTCGACAGCAAAAGGAATATCTGCCAATAACAACACCATTTGTCTTGGTTACTGCTTTTAACTTTCTCTTTCTCCTGGCATTAATAGAAACAAAACTGCGTGTCTCCAGCCTCACGCAGCTAATGTACAGTTAGCGCCCCAGGCAACAGGAGCCACGGAGTTCAAGTACAGTGAAGACAAATTCAAGCAAACAGATTGTAGACACAATTGATTGTCTCGTGGTACTATTCACCATAGTTGGCGAGTTTCATGTAAAAACAGGGAGTCCTCTGGTGGGACAGCCCCCATGGAGCAAGCTAAAGCATGTATGTCATGAAGTACTTACGCATTAGAAGCAAAAGATGGAAGGATGGCCTGGGAAAGGACCAGAATGAGGAGCAATGTCACATGGTGAGGGGTGATCTTTGTTCTAAAAAATGCCTGGTACCTACACACCAGATCTGCCACACCCTCCCCTTGACATTGTCATAACCACTGCTGTCTCACTGACTGACGGTCTTCGAGGGCATTTCTCCACACAGACCCGACTAAGCCTTTTAATGAATCCACCCCAAGGTCACCTACTAACTCATTTGCTTACACTTCAACATCAGATCTGCACTCTTTTCCCTGATGGCATTAGAGATTCTAACTGCTCATTTCAGTGACAAATGCCAATAATCCAAACAGCAATAATGGCAACTTTGTCTCAACGTGGTGGTGTTTTAGAGTTCATAAGTTGCTTTCACATTCCCATATCATAGACAGACTGACTCCTTAGCATCACCCTGAGCTACTGAGGTCTCAAATACAAGCTTTTACTTTTTTCTTTAATCTTTCTATTCCAAGCCAGCTGTGAAACCTTGTATGCCAACAAAGCTCTGTCATTTCCAGCAAAAACACAGCTGAACCTGTGTCCCCTTGTGGTTGGGGTTGAACACTAAAGGGCCTCCGAAGAACAAATGCAAGCATGGCCTTACAATGACCATCGTGCCACATGGCCTACTTAAAAGCCCATGGTTGATTTCCAAGGCCTTTGATACTATCTTCACAAGGCAGAAAAAATGAGGTTCTCAGGGCCTACCACTTTAAACTGCAGCTCTCCTGACAAACTCACACACTGAGCGAGGCCTCAACACACATGACCTTGTGTGTCCCTTCTAACCTGGCTGAAAAGACTCCATCTGACCAGGGTATCTGCTCCCACAAACAAGGCTCAGGCTGAGGATCCCCAGGAGCTTACACCCCAGCTTGGCAGTGACAACCCAGAGATGCTAAAGCAGGCACATATCTCATCTGTATTCCCCAAGAAGTCACCCCACAAACCCACCCAAAAGCAACATCAAAGTGCCAATGAGGTTGGCCAGGTGCAGTGGCACATACCTGTAATCCCTGCAGCTAGGGAGGTTGAGGCAGGAGGACTGCAAGTTCAAAGCCAGCCTCAGCAACTTAATGAGGTGCTAAGCAACTCAGTGAGACTCTGTCTCTAAAAAAATACAAAAAAAAAAAAAAGCTGGGGATATGGCTCCGTGTTAAGTGTCCCTGACTTCAAACCATAGCACCAAAAAAAAAAAAAAAAAAAAATGCCCTGGTTGTACCAAAAACAAAAGCAGGAGTTGACTACAAGATAGCTACTTATCAGATGATGCAGCAAGCAAGTCCTTCATTAGTTCTAAAGGACCACTGTGACATTCCAGCTTCTCATCCCCTCATCTCCTGACCTTCTGCCTGCCTTCTGCTTCATGGAATCTCAATATGACTATTCTAGAGGGCGTCCTTGAACACATGCAGAGAAAGCTGAGTAACAGGGCAAAGAGCCACCTGTGTGTCACTCATTACAAGCCCTCCCACTCTCCAGCTTCTGAATTCTAGTCTTCTTGGGCAAAAGCCAACTGCGAAGTGAAACAGCAGTCAGGGTGGTGTGTCAGGAATGCTGTATGTGGCCATAAAATACATATGATGCGGTTCATAAACTATTTGGAGCACGGTATTAGGTAGTATGGCTGGGCTACTTCAAAGCAACTTGTTTTATAGGTGCTCATATATACGTGTATCTACAGAAGACATTATATGTATAAAGGACATATCTATATTAAGACATGGTACCTGAATTCCAATAAGCATCAGAGGGATTAAATTACTTTAGTGAGCTCTCTTGCAAAAATTGGATATTTACTGCTGCTGATATCTGTAACAACTTCAAGGCCTGAACATTACCTACCACCGGCCTTCCTAGTTCATTGCAGGGAGTTACACAGGTTTCTTAGGATCTGTCCATTTAAACTTGAGGTTGTTAATTATTTTTTATGCTGCAATACAGATCTGAGACTTTAAAATATATATCCCAGGTACCAAAATATGGCCTAAGCTGTAGTGAGTCATTCTGTAATCCTTGGTAATCAGGTGTAGTCATAGAAGATAGAACCTCCATGGATATCCCTCTCTTTCAGGGTGTGTGTTATCATTTAGATATGAGGTGCCCCAAAAGCTCCTGTTAGTGCAAGAATATTTAGAGCCGGAATGATTGGATTATGGGAACTGTAACCTTATCAGTCCATCTTAGTTTGAGTGGGCTGACAAGGTGGTCACTGTAGGTAGGCGGGGCATGACTAGAGGAGGTGGGTCACTGGGGTGGAGCCCTGGAAGGATGTATCTTTCCTGCACAGGGGAGCAGTTTTCCTCCACTGTGCCCTTTGAGGATGTTCCATTTCACCTTAGACCCAGAGCAATGAAATTGGTTCATGGACTGAAATTCTTAAACCATGAGCTCAAAATAAACTTTCCTCCTCTAAGTTGTCCTTGTCAGGTATTTTGGTCAGAATCCTGAAAAGCTGACTAACACAGTCTGTGTAATGAGGAAACAGAACCAGGGGTTAAAGCCTCCTCCCAAGGCTTCAGACTGAAGCTTGATCCTTCCCTCTTTTGCCCCTGTCCTTTGTATCTCCCTCCAGCTAAAGGTTATTGAGGGGGAGATACAATATACTAAGAGTGCCTTATATTGGTCATCTCATGCCATGTTCCCACCCCAATGCTCATCCATGGCCAATTGCCCCTGGCATCCAAGTGGACACTACCCAACAGACCACCAAAGTCACCTTGTCTACAATGCTGTCCTGGGAAGGAGGCTTAGCCTTTGTACTAGAGCAGGATCAGCCAAAGGATCTCAGCCAGCTAACTTTCCTTGGGCCTCTTCTTTCATAGCTGGGTATACTCTTCCTTCCTTGTCTCCATAAAAGAATCCTGTCCCTCCCAGACACCAACCCTAACCTCAGTTATTTTATGGTGAGTACACCTTGGTTCACACACGCAAAAAGGCACACCCTCTCTCTCTGGAGAGGCAACACCCTGGGGCAGGGATTAAGGCTTGAACTTTTGGAACTTCAGCCTGGACTCCAATGCTCTGTGCTCTGAATCACTAAACCTCCCCTGCCTGTGTCCTCCTCTGTAAACTGGGACTAGGCACTTCCTTACTGGGCAAGCAGGAGGATTCAAACAGAATATACATGTAAACCACATAGTGTCTGGCCCTACTATGCAGGCAATTAACAAAATTATTCCAAAACAATCTGAAACAAAATTAGGGCTTCCAGTTGAACTGAGTGCAGCAGACTGAACCTTCGATTATTTTTTTCTCCTTCCCAAAACTCCACTGACCTAAGAAGAAAGGATTAAAAAACAGCATAATCCCCCAACAACACAGAAAACAGGAGAAGCAACAAAACACTTTGTTGCAAAACATTTCTCTGCTTTTATTAGAAAATAGGAAGTAGATAAAGATGTAAGCAAGAAAGAATAAAAGTAAATCATAGAAAGTAAGCTCAGAGAGTCACAGAACTCCAGAACAGTGGGGGAACTGGAATGACCAGAGATGGAGTGGGTGTGGGGCTAAAAACAGAGACTGGCTGAAATGTGTTCAGGGGAATTAGATACCTGCTCCTCTCTTCTAGATGGGGCCTCTGGGTGACCTCCCTTTGCCCCACCACAGAAGAAGAGAAGTTGTTGACACTTTGGGAGTTCCAGATTTGGAGAAAATGAACAGACTCAGAGAAAAGATCTCCAGAGGTAGACAATCAGAGACCATTCCTTACTCCACCCACCCCAGTGAAATGGCTGAATTTTAGTCCAATCAATCTTCAGTGATAGGAATTGACAAGCCTCACCCACAAAGCAGAGCTTCCCTTCTTGTGTCAGCCTTAACTACAAATGGGTCAAGGAAGCCCCCAGCTTGAAAGATAAGTATGAAGAAATATGAAACAATGCAGGAAGAAAATATCACAATAATATCCTCAGTAATGTAAGAGAATATAATGCATCCATACATGCTGTTTTAGAAAGAAACCGATTAAGAGTTCTTAGTAATTAAAAGATAGTAGTTGAAAAGCTTCAACAAAAAATTTGGAAGTTACAGAAATTTCTCTAAAAAGAAAAGCAAAAAGGCAGAAATTAAAAAAAAATTAGAAAAGCTAAGAGCATTTAAGGATCAATCTAGGAACTGCAGCCTCCCACTTAAAGAAACCAAGAAAGAAGAGAACAAAGAAGAGGAAAAAACAATTAAAGAAATAATATAAGAAAAATCCTCAGAAATTAAAATAATGAGCCTCCAAACTGACAAGGCCACAATAAATGAACACACTTCCATACCACTTGGAAATTTCCAGAGAACTGGAAATAAGGAGAAGATCCTACATGTGGAAAGATGGAGAGAGAAGAGACCAAGTCATTTATAAAAGACTGGGAATCAGAGCGACATCATACTTCTCATCAACAATATTAGAAGGTGAAAGTCCATGGCGTGATACCTTCAAGATTCTGAGGGAAGAAATTTTTAACTTAAAATTCTATGATTCACCATGTTATCAGCTAAGTGTGAAAAGTAGCAGGGGAAAGATATATTGGAACTGTCAAATCCCCAAATATTTTCCTCACACCCCCTTTACTCAGGAAGCTGCTAAAAGTTACGTACCATCAATATCAGGGCATAATCCAAAAAATAGGGAGACTCAAGATTCAAAAAACAGGGAAGTCAACACAGGAGACTATTGGATAATCAAAATAACTGGACAGAAGATCTAGAGAAAAGCCAGTCCCAACTGGCATGGTGATCAGAGGGCACCAGAGAGGATGTCTACGGGGGAAAAAAAAAAAGTGATGGATTATTGGTTGCATCTATCCACACGGAAGATGACAGCAAGAAAGATTTCATATTCTTTTGGAGATACAGGAAAGAATTAGAGAGGCACAGAAAATACAGCAAAACAAAATAACAATAAAGTGATTGTTAATTCTTTGGGGTGGGGGGAAGCTGTTAAAAAAAGGAAATGTTATCTTAGGGTGTTTTTTGCCTTAACTGTGAACAGTACTTACAAAGTCATAATGTAAACAATGACTACTGGTTTAAATAAAATTTGAGAGACAATTGACAGAAGGACGAATAAGAATTGGAGAAGAAACTGCCATTATTCTCCATATTTTGAAATCTATGGGTAATGTCTAATATTTTTAGCATCTTTTATAGTTTGGATGTGAGATGTCCCCCAAAAGCTCATGTGTGAGACAATGTAAGAAGATTCAAAGAAGAAATGATTGGGTTGTGAGAGTCTTAAACCAATCAGTGAATTAATCTGGATAAGGATTAACTGAGTGGTCACTGAAGTGGTGGGGTATGGCTGGTGGAGGTGGGGAATTGGGGCATGGCTTTGGGGTATATATTTTCATCTGGCAAGTGAAAACTTCTCTCTGCTTCTTGATCATCACGTGAGCTGCTTCCCTCTGCCACACTTTTCTGCCGTGATGTTCAGCCTCGCCTTGAGCCCTAAGGAATGGAGTCTGCTGTCTATGGATTGAGACCTCTGAAACCATGAGCCCCCAAATAAACCTTTCCTTCTCTACAATTGTTCTGGACATATCTTTTAGACACAGCAGCAAAAAAAGTTAACTAAGACAGTATCTAAAATTTATAAATCAAGAAATACCAGTTTATACTGTAAACTGGGACTAGGCACTTCCTTATTGGGCAAGCAGGAGGATTCAAACAGAATATACATGTAAACCACATAGTGTCTGGCCCTACTATGCAGGCAATTAACAACTGCTCATGCACACAATCTAGGAACATGGAGGTAGACTTGTGGTCAGTCTGAGTTTTGAAAGTGGCTGCCTCTAAGGAGGTAAAACTGGGAGAACACGGCTGGGAACTGCTCTTTCCCATATTTAATATCTGCCCAGAAGACACAGTTCCTGTGCTTTCTAGAATTCTTGCCTGTATCTTATTTAGCATGTAAAAATTTGATAAATAGACCCATGGATCTGTGTGAATCAGCTTCATCCCGCGGGAGCATTTTAGTGACTGTAACAGAGACCTTTATTCTTACTTTTTTTAAACAAAGGACTTTAGACAAAAATTCCCACATCTAATGTTTCAAGCACACCTGGAACCCAATTCTTCTGCCTTCAAATCTAATGCTAATTCTAAACCACCAATTCCTATCACCATATCTGGTATAATAGAAAGATTCAAAGAATATTTGGTGTGTAATTATTATGCCCCACAGCTTATAAATGCCGCCCACATTGCATTGCCAGAAACCCTACCTGCAGAGCTTGCAGCCTGATGAGCTTTGGTTGCTGAGATAGCTAGAAAGGACACACCAGCAGCCTTTAAAGAGTTTCCTTCCTCCAGTCCTGCTCCCTGCCAACCTATCTCCAGAGGGCAGCCAGCTCACTTTCTTAAAAGTACTCTTCACATTTTATTGTTATTAATGTGCTTTATCATACTGTGCACTAGATGAGGACAGGGGCTGTATCTCTCAAAGTCATCACAAATTGCTTAGTGCTCAAATATTAGTGGGATCCACAAATGAATGAATGACACCTCCCAGATCCCACCCCCAGACTGTGTTGAGCAATTGAAACCTCAAATGTCTAAATTTAGCTTGAGGGGTAATAGAGAGAGAGAGAGAGAGAGAGAGAGAGAGAGAGAGAGAGAGAAATAAAAATCCAAGCAATGAACTCCTCCTGTAATAGGGGTGGTGGCAGGGGAGGTAAAGGGTGCTCCTGCTGCAACTGGGTATTAATAGGGAAACTCTCCTGCAACCTTAACACCACCTGAGTAAGCCATCTGCTCTGGAGGCAGCAATTAGGACACTGTGGCCCCATGTGACCACAGTCACATGCCTGCATCTGTGAGCTACGAACAAATCATCAGGACACACTTTTCTCTTCCTCACTAGTGTCAGCTGTAGAGTAACTGCTACAAAAGCAGTTTACAAATGGGGGGAGAGAAACGGAGAGAGAAGGGAAAGCATATGGAAATGGTAGGAGACCTTCAATGACACATAAAATTATAAGAGGTTATGAGGGGCAAGGGGGAGGGAAAAAAAGGGAGAGAATTGAACAATAGCAGGGGAGGTAGAGAGGGAAGATGGGAGGGGAGGGGAGGGGAGGGGGGATAGTAGGGGATAGGAAAGGTAGCAGAATACAACAGTCACTAATATGGCATTATGTAAAAATGTGAATATGTAACAGATGTGATTCTGCAATCTGTATTTGGGGTGAAAATGGGAGTTCAAAACACAATTTGAATCAAATGTATGAAAGATGATATATCATGAGCTATGTAATGCTTTAAATAATCAATAAAAAAAATTTAAAAAAAAACGCAGTTTACAAAATCATTGCTTGGGGTAGTTTTTGTCTCCAAAAGGAAGGGCTATAGTTTTTAGCACAAACAGAGGCAAAGACAAGGGCGGCTCAGAATGAGAAAATGAGGCCAAAGCACACCAAAGTCCTTAAGAAAGACATCAGGAGCCCTTCAGAGGCTGCCTTATTGGAGGCCACCAGGGCCTCTTTCTCAAGCAGGATTCAGTCTGTTCCACTCCAGGGCTCTGGACTCCTAGAGAACACCTGAACTATTTTTCATTTCTTTAAAAAGGTGAATGGAAATAGTACATCTACCCAGAACAGATCCACATAGCCCAATGTAAAAATTCATATTGGAATTGGAAATACAGTGTGGTGAAAAGTCTTAGCTCACATAGAACTCAGTGAAATTTACGTATACATATATCTCTCCCCAGAAATGAAGGAATGAATTAACTATTGCCTCATAAATGCAGTTGGTCTCTTTTAAAACAAGTTAGTGGACTGAAAATGATAAAGGGATCTTGAGGGCTGAGGCTGTGAGCCCTGGGTCTCAGGAATATCCAGGTCCTTTGCTTTGAAATCAGATCCAGTAGGCTGCACGAACAGTTGAAAAAGAGGGACAAACAGGGAAGCAGTAAACTGAGTCAGGAGAGAGGCAAGGTGCACACTGAAGAAGACTTCATGTGCTGTCCTTTGAAACCCATGCTCCCACCCGCAGCTAGGGGAACTTGAATGGTTAAGCAATGCAATCAAATATGTTTTGAAACAGCTGTCTTAGTCCATTTGTGTTGTTCTAATAAGATACAACAGACTGGGAATTGTATAAATAAAGATGTATTTCTTACAGGAGGCTGGGAAGTCCAAGGGGTGGTATCTAGTGTCTTCTTGCTGTATCATTCCATGGCAGAAAGCAGAAGGGCAAGAGGGCACCAGAAAGCCAACAGGGAGCCAAACTCACTTTCAATACAAGCCCACTCTCTCAATAATTAACCCACTTCTACGATAATAATGACATTCATTAATTCATAACCTTTTGTTAGGCCTGATCTCCCAGCACTATTGCACTGAGGACTGTTTCCAACACATGAGCTTTAGGGGCCACATTCAAAGTATATCATCTCTATTAGCTGCAAGGAAGGTGGGTCAGATGGGCTCTACTGGAGGTCGAGAATCCACTAAGAAACTTTTTCAATGGTCCCAGAGTAGATGGATGAGAGTCTGAATGAGGGCAGTAGAGACAGGGGGAGAGACAATCCCTAAAACATTTATGGAGAAGAAACGCCAGCATAGACCGGTATGGAGATACAGGATGACTCCCAGGCCTCTGATTGGGAGGACAAGGCAGATGATAATGCCATCACTGAGGTGGGGAATGTGGATACAGAAGCAATTGGAGGCAAGAATATAACTCAGTTTAGATCAGTTGAGGAATGTGGGGGACAAGTCCGTAGAGACATCAGGTAGGGACACCTTCATGTCCTCATCAGGGCCAGGAAAAAATCAGAACAGGTGAAATATGTGTTAGTCAGCCTTTTGTCACCGGGACCAAAATACCTGACAAGAAAAACTTGGAGGAGAAAAAGTTTCTTTTGGCTCATGTTCTCAACAGGTTTAGTCCATGGTGGGCCAACTCCATTGCTCTAGGCCCAAGGCGAGGCAGAACATCATGGTGGTTGGGTGTAGTAGAGGGAAACTACTCAGCTCCTGGAGGATGGAAAGCAAAGAAAGAGAAAAGGGGAAGGGGCCACAGGGAAGATGAATTCTTCCAGGGTACATACCCAGTGGCCCACCTCCTTCCTCCAAGCATGCCCCCCTTGTCTACAGTTACCACCCAGTTAATCCAGTTAAACCAGGATGGACTGAATAGGTTACAGCTCTCACAATCCAATCATTTCACTTCTAAGCATTGCTGCATTAACACAGGAGCTTTTGGGGGTCACCTCATTATCTAAACTGTAACAAAATATATCCAGTTCCAGGGAGTAATTCAAATCATGAGTAGATGAGGTCACATGAGTAGACTGTGTGGTAAGAAACATGAAGAGAGCCAAGAACTCTGGGGAGAGGGTAGGAAGCAAAAGTGAAGGAGAGGGTGGAGTCCTGGCTCTGTGGTACAGCACCTGCTGAGCACCCGTGAGGCACTGGGTTCAATCCTCAGCACCCACGTAAAAATAAGGTTTTGTGTCCACTTACAATTGAAAAAAAAAAAAATTTAAGTGAAGAAGACTCTGAAGGAATGGTTAGAGGAAGGGAAAAAAACAGAAAAGAGTAATATCCTAGCAGTCACAGGAGAAGAATATTCAAAGAAAAAGTCAAAAGCTGCAAAGAGCCTGAAGAAGATGAGAAGTGACAAGACTCACCATGTGCATGGATTTGGCATTCGTGTGCCTTTGGAGGTGACATTTACCAGGATAATTTCAGTGGAGTGGTGGGGGTGGAACCATATTGCTGTGGGTTGAGCAGTGAGTTGGAGATGCGGAAAGACTAAATATGGGCCATTACCTCTGGGAGTGTATGGAGGGAGGAAAGTTGTATGGCAGGGCCAGGAGCAAGAGAGGAAAGCGGGTTGAAGGAAGGAACCAGGAGGGACAGTGGAGGGTGGAAGGGAGGAACCCATACTCCCAACCTGCTATCTCCCATGCTGCCTACCCTGTTCCTGAAGCTCAGTAGCATCTCTCACGGCCAGATCTGAGGTAGAATTGGAGGAGTCATGACCACAGAGTTACCAAACCTAGCCAGCTGCCCATCAGAATCTCATGATGACTTTTAAATGTCTAGCTCTCACACACCCCCAGTGAATGCTGAGGCATGAACAAGCTTCATGAACTGTACACCTGAGTCCCCACAGGATGCAGAAGCCTGGCGTTACAGTTCTCCTAGAATGGATTAGTCTCAAGGTCTGCTCACATGTGTGTCCTCATGCAGCACAGAGCTGCTTCCAACAGTCCTGAGGGTGGCAGGCACTAACCTGTTGAAGTGAGGGGAACAGGGCTCATTCTGCCAGCCCTCCTCTGACAGCAGTAACACCCAGCTTCACTCCTCCTTATCCCCCAGGTAGAACTGCAGGTAATGGAGCTCCTGAAATCATTTGCTCAATCATCTTCTACACATAGAGGACTACACATAGCCAGACCCTGGAAGGGTATCTGGGCTTGAGTGCTAGACCTAGGACCCTGAGAAAAGACTGACACCACCAGGAAGTAAAAGATACCTGGTTTGCCTGAGAACAGGAAGTCACAAGTGCATGTTCATGACTTCTTCCCTGGAGACAGTTCAGACCTCATGCCCTGTCTCCCTAAACAGATGGAAATCAGTCAGTCCTCCTGAGGGGCAGAAGGAACAGATGGTGTCTTGGGAATGCCGTGAAACAGGTCATAATATTCAGCCTGCTTTGACCACTGGCCGCTGGGTCTAGCAGATTCCAGGCAAAAGATGAGGGCAGGGCCAGGTGAGTTCTCCATGCCTCAGTCCTGTGACCTACTTAGCAAGGAAGTTGGGGAGAGAGACCACAGCCAACAGGCCCCCAGTGAGAAAGAATGTGAAAGGCTGCCATGCTCCCTGAAGGAACATTTCTTAAATTGCCATTGTTTCTGAAATACAATAAGCACCCAGGCAAAACTGACTTTTAGAAAAAGACATTCTTGACCTCATACATCAACCCCGTGTGCTACCCATATTCTTTAATGTGGTTTGCATACAGATGCTACCTGTTCTAAGACAGGGAATAAAAGCATCTTTGATTGCTAAAATATACACAGTTGATATGCAAAGTCCTAAAGCTGACTTCCTCATCTTGAAGCAGAAACTATAATAATGTGTTCTTTAAGGAAGTGTTTTTTGTTGTTTTTGCTGTTGCTGTAAATGTCTTGACAAGTTCAAAGGTAACAAGCACAGTGACAGTACTGGGCCTGCCTGGCACCTCTGTCCCAGGGAGTGTCCAGTCGTTCTGTCAGAACCCCACTAGATCACAGAAGCCCGAAAAGCAGAACCAGATGCCTTTCGGGGGTACTTGGCAGGCCACAGGCGCTGCTGCAATTAGCAAGCTGGATCATGATTCAGCATCAGACTTGGGCAGCCTTCACTAGAGCGTAGCGGACGGCTTAAAAATAGCATAACTGCGGCTGCATCTCACCAGCCCAGGCTATACAAGAGGCAGGGCAGCTGCTATCAGCAGATCCTGGAGAGGGTCCCACCACCCACCACCCCTGTAGGCCTTCCGGATGTGCCTTCCAGCTGTGTGGGAAGCAGAAGGGACTGGCTCCCATCACGTTCCCCATGCTTAACATCAGAAGCAAAAGTGCCAGTGGTTCCTGGATCCACTGACAGGATCAGATCTTCTTTTTTAAAATGAAAATGAAAATTGAGACTGTCCCCCTCATATCCCAGGCACAACTACTACACCTGCAGCTCACCCACAGTGGGTGCTCTCAAAGCCTCTCCTCCCCAGGTCATAATGCCCTAGGGCAGTTCTCAGCCTGGAGGAAGGAGGGAGAGAGTAGGTCTTTGTAGGAGAGAGGCCTGGTGCAAACCATTTCAATCATCTGCCAACAGACACCACCTCGACTCCTGCACCCCATCACTGACCCTGTCATGGCCAAGTTAAGAAACTTCCCAGAACCTCAGAGTCAGGAGTAAAAGAAAACTAGTGAGCACTCACTAGCTGGCGATGTCCAGAGTAAATGAAGTGATATGCAAAGTACCAAGGAGGGAGTCCAGCACAGATGAGCCTGGAGAAATCAACACCCTTGCCTTCCTCAGCTCTCAGAGTCAGGCCTGAGGTCTGCCCTGGTGGATCAAAGCCATGGTGAGACCATGGCCAAAGGACAGATGGGTGCCTGAGGCACACAGAATGCAGGAGTCAAGGAGGGCCCTCAGTGTCCTGCAATTTGCCTAGTTTTCATTTCCATCATATTCTCTGGGTCAATGATACTTTCTAAATGAAACTGCAATGTCCTCAGGACTGATGTTGTCTTTAAAAGTGTTCTTTCTACCCAATAATCCAAAAGGAGATTTAAAATAATGGAGAGGTTTGCCATTTTTCTGAGAACGCTAGTATTGAATAGATGTCACTTGTCCCCAAATTAATCTACAAAATTAACTAAATGATTTTAAATTTATTCAGAAGAATAATTTCATGGGACAAACTGAGAGCATTTTGGAAAAGAAGAATAATGAGTGGGGATTTGCTCTATCAGGTTTTAAAGGGTACAGTAGCAAAATCATATGGTACTGGTACAAGGAAAGACATCAAATCAATAGAATATAATGGAAGGTCCAAAAGCAGATCCGGATATCTATAGTGTTAGTATATTATGAGGGTGGTATTTCAAAACCGTGGGGAAATAATGGAATATTCAATAAATACTATTGGTACAACTGAGTAACAATAAATATATCCTCCTTTCTCCAAATGTACACTAATGAACTTTCAAATTAATCAACTGTTTAAACATAACAAAATCAAGTGTAGAAAATATAGTTGGATATTTAAATAACCTTAAGTTGGCAACAAACTTTTGAAGCATGCCACCAAATGGTAGAAACCATAGAGGAAAAGGTTAATAGAATTATCACAAATGCATTTAATGGCAAATGAAAACTACAAGAATCGCTGTAGTATCAGAGAACAGGTGCATATTTGGAAAGAGTTTTCACAAGTGAATGAGAAACAGATCAAAACTTTAATAGAAAAAAATGACAAAGAATACGAATCAATGATTCAAAGCAAGGAACAACCGTGGCCAAAAGACATGAAGGCACTATGGTCCCAGAGTCTTCTTTCAGGTTCTTGACCATTCTGTACTTATCTCCTGACACAGGACCTTTGCACAGGCTGCTCCCTCCACTAGGAACACCCTCTCCCTTGATCTTTCCTAGTTTAAGTCCTTCAGCTCTCTACACAAAACCAACCTCCCCAGCAAAGGGTATTCTCTTGAACACTGCCTCAACCCAGACCAAATGAGATTTCTCACTCCTCTCTTATAAGAACTTTCAGTCCAAAGTAGTTTTCCTCCATAGCACACATTTATTTTTGTGATGAGCAGATTATTTGTCTCCCCTACTGGACAAACTGCCTTGAAAATTAAGTAAAATTAAAGAAAATTATTTCCTTAATTTTACTTATCCATTTTTTGCTGGCCATTGCATCTATAGTGCAATGGTTAAGTCACAGGATAGGTATAAAAAGGAAGGTCATCTGTGAAGTGAGTTAAAATGAAGTCATAAAAGATGAATTCTTAAAATATTACAAAAGATATCATAATATATTTTTAAGTGATAAAAGCAGAATACAAAATAATATATATGTACCATGTGGGGGATATGCATATGATATGATAGACACACATCACATATTTAAAAGGATGAGGATGACATTTATTTTCTTAATTTTACTTATCCATATTTTCTAAAAAAAAATTACATCCACACACACACACACACACACACACACACACACACACACATAGACATATGTATATAACTATTTAATAAGATAAAAAGATTCAAACCAGCTATGGTTTTCCTCTCTAACCTAAGGGAGTCCCTGTGCAATTGCTACCAGAACCACAGTGGCTTCCCTTCCCATACATTCTCCCTGACTCTTCCTCTCCACCCTTCCATCTCCATTTCCATGCACAGGGAGAAAGAAAACCTGGCCCAGTTCCAAGGCCCATGTCAATCTTTGCTTAGCCACTTCCAAGCCCCATATCACCCATCTTCAGAAAATAAAAACCAAATGTAGGAGACAATAAATGTATGAGGTTTTAAGAAAAAAAAAAAAACCTAGATGTCCTTCAAATAGCCAGACTTCCCCCAAACGGTTAAAAACGGAATGAGTTATAATTTTCTGGAACTCTGTCCCTACTTAGCCTCAAGAACTATCTTCTCAATAAATATATGTGGACAGCTTGACCACCTAAGAAAGTGGAGGAAGGACATATGCAGATTTCTCTACTGAACAGCAAAGATCCACCTTACCATATTTCAAAGAGAGAAGTGTGTTTTATGTGCTTGGCGTACATGGTTTGTGAGATAAGCAAGAGCAAGGAGGTAAAAGGGAGGGCAGTCACAGTGGGCTGGAAATGGGACCTCGCTTCTCAAGGGAAAATCTCAAACAACCAAAAATATTAATGAGGGGACTGTCCAAGGGCCCCACCTGCCTGGCACAGTTAACACAGGGAAAGCTGGAGTTGCACTTTCCTGGCGGCTTCCTTTCTTGAGAATAAAACTGGCCTGCTTATTTGTAGCTAAGGGAAGAGCGAGTCTTAATACACTGAAGGAATTGCTCAAGATTTGTTCATCCCTGAGAAAAGCTCAGCCTTGAAGGGCTGCCAAGGACAAGGCTCAGTGTAGGCTCCGTAGGGTCAGTGGGCCCGGAATGAGGCTCAAACTTCAATCCTAGAGAAATGCACAACCATGTCCCATCTTCTCCAGACCCCAGGGGCCTTCCTTTAATCAGGAAGGACACTTTTCAATGGAGGCTGGGCCTGTTTTCCCTAAAACAAAGCTGGCCCATCTTACCATCCAGGAGGACAGCATGTACCCAGGGAGGACAGGCAGATTGCTTCTTCAAATCCGTCTGGACACTTTTCCTGGGTTCAGAACATTCAGCACTCTTTCTCATGTTCAAGGCTAGGAGTTGGGAGGTTCAAAGAAAAACAGATTCTGTGGAAATAACCACAATTTCCTGCCTATTGTCTCTTCCCTTTGGTTTATAACTAAACTATTCTTCCCTTTCTCTCTCCTCTTCTACAGTTTATTTCTCTTGTTTAAGAAAAAAATGAAGTTAATAAGAGTAATTGGTTATTAAATCCACATAGACACAACTTCTTCTCCCCAGTATAGAAAGAAATGTGACTGGATGTTGAGGTATAATGCCAGGGAGGTTAATTTACATTGAAGTGGTGCTCACAAACCAATAATGAAAATGCTGTCCCCAAAGTCCATAATGAGCTTCTAATACAAGGCTATTTTTGGTCCTCCACCCCCTCCCTTCTGCAGAGTTCCACACATCGACCACCCTCCCCTGAAGCCCTCATGTCCCTGGTTTTGGTAACAGTGTACTGTCCTGGCTCCCCACCAATCTCTCTGTACATTCCTTGGGTCTTCTATAAGAGAGGTTCAAGGACATGTCTAAGATCCTGGGATTGTTTTTTTTTTAACAGATGGAGCTGGGATTCAAATCCAGGTCCTGGCTTTTCCCTGGCACTCAAGGGTGACCCACACAGAGTCCTGGTCCCTCAGTCTCCTCTCTACACCACTGAACACTGATGGTGATGACTACTTCCCATGAGATGACTTCCACATCTGCATTTATAACCCAAATTTCTCCTTTTCCACCTTTCATTCCCAAATGCCTGCGAGGTAATTTCACCTCCATGTCAAAATTTAAATAGCTTAAGACCAAACTCATCATCTTTCTAAAATAAGCCTCCTGCCTGACATTCCCATTACAATTAACAATCCCACTTTTCTATTCCATATCCACATGAGACACCTCTGACTGCAATTTCTTCCTTGGTTTTCCCTGCTATCCTCTTGTTGTCATCCTTTGAAATATGTACCCTGGCTTTCTCTGCCAACAGCACCTCCTCAGGGCCCTCAGCACCTCTCCCCTGAAAGACTTCCTCCGGGTAACCCACATCCACCATCTCCCCTCCAATTTACCATGCCAACCACAGCAACCAGACTGGTCACCCCAGACAGGGTTCTCAACCCACCTGACCTGTGGGCATTCTGAGCTGGACTCTTCTTTTTTCTAGGGGGATGTTGTAAACTGTTTAATAGCATCTCTGGTCTCTTCCCTCCACCAGTAGTATAATCCCTCCCAAACCCACCCCACTCACACCAGTTATAATAAAAAATGTCTCCAGACATTGCCAAATGTCCCAGGGGGTAAAATCACCCCAGTTGAGGACCACAGCCCTAAAGCATGGAACAAACACACACCTCCTTTCATAGACTCTCAGGGGTTTGCCACAGTGGTCTCCCAATGTCTTCGTAAAAAGAGAATACTTTTCAAAGAATTAGAAAATGATTTTCCTAATTATGATTTCCTTTTCCTTGAGGTATTGGACTAGGGTTCAAGGTGTACTGGAGGGGAAAAAAAAAAAAAAAGTCCGTGGAGAAAAAGCAGACAGGGGTGGCTGGTAAATCCGTCCCTGTCCTGACATCAAGATTCCCTCCACTGAGCACCCCTGGAGTCAATGAGGAAGAAGCCTTCAGGGGAGCCAGAGTGAGACAGCTTACACCAGAGCCCCAGCCTAGTTCTAGGACCTTGTACCTGTCCTTTTTAACCCCTCCCTACCCCAGTCTTCATCTGAAAATGTGTTAAATTTTGCATCTGGAATGTCTCCAGATGACATATTAAATGTCTCCAGGCTGACGTATTAAAGGCTCAGTCCCCAATACAGCAATGGGCAGGGGTAGGGCTCTGGGGTGATAACTGGTTCATGGGGGCTCTGATCTCATGAATGGATTAATAATCCATTGTGGAGTTCATAACTGAATGGACGACTGGAAGGTGGTAGAAACTGTAGGAGGTGGGGCCACATTGGAGGAAGTAGGTCACTGGGGGAGTTCTCTGGTAGTGTTCTTCTTGTCTCTGGCCCTTCCTTGCTCTCTCTTTGCTTCCCAGATACTGAGAGATAAGGGGCTCTGCTCTACCACATGCTCCCCACAGTGACATTCTGACTCACCAAAGGCCCAAAGTGATGGGCCAAGTGACTTGGATAGAAACCTCTGAAACTGAGCCAAGATAAATCTTTCCTTATTTCAGCTGATTTTCTCAGGTACTTCATGACAGTGACAGAAAGCTAACTAATACAAAATGGGAATAAAACAATACCTGATTCACAGGGATGTTTTGAGTGAATTAATATGTATAAAGCATCTGAAAGTGCCTGGCATGAAGCAAGTAATGATAAGCATTAGCCAACATCATTACCATTTATTAATATTATTGTAACACTTCCAGCCATATTGCCTGTCTATCCCCAAAGCAGATAGTCAACTTACTCTTTTTTTTTTATCTCTCAGTCAACTTACTCTTCTTTTTTTAATCTCAATTCAGAAATATTTATTTCTTTGCTAAGCTAGTAAAATTAATTGATTATTAAAAATCACATGTGAAATGAGAATTTAAAAATAAAGATAATTGATCATAACTTTTATGAAAAACTTTTTTGATAAAGCAATTTTTAATTGATTCTCCTTTGTTATATATGACAGCAGAATGCATTTCAATTCATATTACACATATGGAACACAGGTTTTCATATCTTTGGTTGTACACAACATAGAGTCACACCATTCGTGTCTTCATACATGTACTTATAGGGTAATGATGTCCATCTCATTCTACCATCTTTCCTACTCCCATCCCTCCCTTCCCTCCCTTCCCTCCCTCCCCTTTGCCCTATCTAGAGTTCATCTTTTCCTCCCATGCTTCCCCCCCATCCCCATTATGAATCAGCCTCCTTATATTAGAGAAAACATTTAGCCTTTGGCTTTTTGGGATTGGCTAACTTCACTTAGCTTTATATTCTCCAACTCCATCCATCTACCTGCAAATGCCATGATTTTATTCTCAACTTACTCTTTTTTTTTTTTAAAGAGAGAGTGAGAGAGGAGAGAGAGAGAGAGAGAGAGAGAGAGAGAGAGAGAGAGAATTTTTAATATTTATTTTTTAGTTTTCAGCAGACACAACATCTTTGTTGGTATGTGGTCTGAGGATCGAACCCGGGCCGCACGCATGCCAGGCGAGCGCGCTACCGCTTGAGCCACATCCCCAGCACCTCTCAACTTACTCTTAATTATGAAAAAAATACCTGAGATGATCAACTTAAAAAGGAAGAAAGGTTTATCTTGGATTATGATTTCAGAGGTTTTAGTCCACAGTCAGTTAGTTCTGTTGCTTTGGGTGCCCATGGTGAGCATCATGGTAGGGAGAACATGGAGCAGAGCTGTTCATCTCATGGTGGCCAGGAAGCAAAAGAAAGAGAGAAAAAGGCTGGGGTCCGCATATCCCCTTTAAGGGCACACCTCCAATGACTCAACTTCCTCTCACTAGGCCCACCTCTTAAAGGTTCCAACATCTCTCAGTAGCATCTCAGGCTGGGGACCAAGTTTTAACACAAGGCCAAAGTAAGCCCTTCCCTGCCCCAGCAACACCTCTGTTCATGCTCTTTCTTCTAAAATCCTCTACTGTACATTCCCTCCTGTTGAAATTCTACATACCTTTCAAAGCCTAACTCAATTGTCACCTCTGTCACAAATTCTTCCCTCTTTAAGTCAGAAACCATCTTTCCTACTCCTGAACCCCAAAATACTTGGATATGCAGCGAGCATCTTCTATCACAATTATTGATGACAGGATTATTTCCTAACGAAATACCTCAAGCCCCACGCCACGGCAGAAGTCCTATCTTAGGAATCATCACTATATTCTCAGCAGAGTCTGACAGGTTGCCCTTCCCACAGGAAATACTCAGTGATTCTAATGTGAATGTATACATGAAATAATTAAGGCAATATTTTTTAATGCTATGATTTCTTATCTGACATAAACATTTTAAAAAGCATATAAATACTCAACTTCTGCCGGACTGAGCTAGATATTCTTACTAATATATACAGTCATTCTTCAATCTCCATGGGGGATTGGTTCCAGGTAGGACCATAATCCCGCCTCCCACCTCCTGCTGCCAGATACCAAAATCTGCAGACGATCAAGTTCCTTTTATAAAATGGTGTAGTATTTGCATACAACTTATGCATATCATCCTATATACTTTAAACTACCTCTAGATTACTTAGAATACCTAATGTAATGCAAATGCTGGGTAAATAGTTGTATTGTTTAGAGAATAATCACAAGAAAAATGACTATATATAGCCAGTTTAGGTGCATTTTTTTCAAATATTTTTTCACATATTTTCAGTTGGTTGAATCCACTGATGTGGAACTTATGATTATGGAGGGCGAAACGCAGTTGTTACAGAAAAGTTTTCTAATTTTCTCAGTTATTAGTTACAAGGTATTAAGCATGATAAATACTATTTCTCCCCTTTTTAGAGACACGGTGTTGAATTAACATTCTCACATAAATCATAATCTGCTTTATCCTAATTTTGCTTCTGGTTGGCTTTGATGATGTCACCATGGTAAGGCATAGTAAAAGCTAATAGTTCTGCTTCTGAGTTTCCATGTGGGCAAGCCCGGCTGCAGGAAAACAGCTCATACTATACAGTGTCCATGAAACATCAGGCTCCTACCTACCCAACAGGGTACCCCAAAAAAAGGTCCTGGGAGTTTGGGCCTCTGTGCCCTGGAGCTAAAGAAATTAGCTAAGGCCCGGACATAGTGGGAAATAAATCCCTTAAGTAGCAAAGTTCTTAAGCCATCTCTCAGGAAAAAACCCTAGAGCCCACTGAAGGACAGTTTGGACACGCACAGAAGAAATCAGCTCAACCAGTCAATGATCCTTGGACATGACAAGCTCAAAATCCCCTGTGCTGAACATGATAACTCCATCCCCCAAAGAAACGGGCAAGCTTTGAAGAGGCTTGATGGCATTCTATGTCTTGCAAAAGAACTTTGAAACCTCCCTTTCTTCCCATCCACTCAACAAGCAGCCTCTTTCCTCCCGCTTCCTTCAAATCCCCCTGCTACCAACCAGTTGGCAGATCTGAGTTTATATCTCCTAACCTCTTTTGTCGGATCCCTTGCAATGAAGCTCTTTGTTTTTATAAAACCTGAGGCCACAGTTTGCCTTGGATGTGCACCAGACAGCAAGCTCTTGCTTAGTACCACTCACATTACCCAGCGTGCTTCCAGAGATGGCTGTCAACAGTGTTCTGACATCAGAAAAGACACCAGCCTTGGGCCTGCCCACTTGCCTGGGCAACTGACCATTTAATGCCCCTCAGCCAAGCAAGACTGAGACAGATGAGAAAATAATGAAACTGGAACAAAGAGAGCGACCTTCCCAGGGAGGTGGACTGTGAAAGACAAGAGCATACTAAATTCCACAAAGATGTTCAAAGATTATCTGAATGTCCCCTGTAACTAGGGGACACCTTCTGAAGCTAGAAGAAGGGTATCTGTATTTGAGGGAAATTAAAATAAGTACTTAGCAACTCATATACATATGAAATTACATTACTCAAGAGGTGGGGAGGGGGGCATTCTTCAAGAAGGTTTTGGACAAAGTGATGGAGAACAAGATTCATCAGAGATAAGGAATGACACCAGCAATGATGGTTGGCATTCACTGAGCTTGTTTTAGGGCCAGGCCATCAAATGCTTTTCCATGTGTTATCTTATTGGATCCACATAACCCTCAGAAAGTGGGTCCTATTCTGATTCCCTTGTTCAAAGAAGATGAACGATATTACCAAGAAGCTCCATCCAAGAGCACATACCAGGGTCTCGGGTCCCAGTTCCAGCTCTGCCACTAAGCTGCACCTTATCCGCTTTCAGGGCTTCATTTTCTCACCAGTGTTAATAGGACCTCTAAGGCCCTCCAGCTCAAACACCTCATCCCAAAGCCCAGACTAGGAGAACCATGGATCTAAAACAGCAGGGACATTTGTTACCTTTCTAATATTCATTATTGGACAAAAAAAATAACAGTTTTCATATGCAACTAAACCATCCGTTTATAACATTGGAAACAGCAGCATAATCACAGTTATGAAGTCTATAATGCTTCAATATGTCATAAGAACATGCTGAATTACAGAGATAACTGAGACAAAAGCTTCGCCTTTGCCTGTTTATTGGAATATTTCTCATTCTGTCCACATTTTCAGGGAGAAAAATAAAGATAAATATTTTCCACTCATAATTTTCTAGAAACTCAGGCTTTTTGGATCCTGCTTATCATTCATCTCAGACTCTCCTACCCTGCTACACACATGCCTTGCCTATAATAGAGGCTCTGGTACAATTTGCAAATTACTCTACCTGTTCTATATCTATTTCTTCCTTTAATATTTATATAGAAACTACTTAACAACAGCAGGAGTTTGGGGTCTGCTGTTGTTTTGTTTTGTTTTGCAATTCTGGAGATTGAACCCAGGGGCACTCTACCATTGAACTACATCACCAGTCCTTTTAATTTTATTTTGAGACAGAGTCTTTACTCATTTGCCCAGGCTGGCCTTGAACCTACCTAGGATCCTCCAGCCTCAACTCCTCAGGTAGTTGGGATTACAGGCACTCACAGCAGAGGAGTTTTCTACATTGCAGTGTATGCAATTGCCAGGCAGGTGAAGGGATAAATTAAAGGAGGCGCTCTCTGACGGCTGCCAGTCCAGATAGATTTGCCAGCCAGCACTGTCTGCTTCTCCTCTTCTCTGTATCTTCTTTCTCCAGTATATCATGAACTTTTACCTAAAGGCAGGGAAGCCCAAAACCTTCACAGAAGGGCATTGGTTCATCAGTAGGAAAAAATCACTTCCAAATCTCTCAAAAACTGTTTCCTTTCCTGCATGATCTCTATCCAGAGCATACCCACAGACTCACTCTAAAAGAGTTTGTTCTAGGGCTAGGGTTGTGGCTCAGTGGTAGAGTGTTTGCCTAGCATGCATGAGGCACTGGGTTCAATCCCTGTCACCACATAAAATAAACAAAGAGCTTGTTCTACATTTGTGATCTTTTCTAACCCCATTTGGGTTAATGAACCACCCATCTGAGAGTCTGTTGAAAGCTACAGATCCTCTTCGGGGAAATGCACAGACATGTTTGTACATGTCACGGGCGGGGTCAAGGAGGGTTCAGAGACCTCCAGAAGGTGGTCCATGTCCTTGAGAACCTCTAGGATGTGCTATATTCAGAGAGAACTATACTGCAGTTGACTCAGCCACTGCCCTGTGTGTCATTCTGCACAAAGCCCCTTCTTTAACAAAAGGGGCTGTGGGTCTCCCTTAGAACATGCCCCCAGCCCAACCTGGACACACAAATCATTCAGATGCCCCATCTGTTTTAAGTATCACAAGAAGAAGAATAAAAGAAGACAAAGGCAATGTTTTGACTAGGAGAGAAGAAAATGCCCCATAAAAGATAAATTTGAAATGACTTAAAAATACAATTGGAGACAGACTCCTATTACTATAGCTATTAACCCATCACTTCTCTGCAGGCTAAGTCCCCATATTAATTCAATATTTACCTGACCTAACACAGGGGTAGGCCCACTGCCTGGCCTGGAGAGCCACTTGCAATTGATTTTTCGTGGCCAGTAGCTGTAATCAAATAATGCGAGTGTCTAGCAGTAGGTTGATTAGGTTAGAGCAAATGTTATGGCCCTGTAATTTGGGAAACTCTGCAAATTTGAACTTCCACATCTTCCTTGGAACCCACCATCAGTGTCTACATGCAGAGTAAACCTTAGGAAATGTTTGGTGAATGACTTAGTGAAATTCATGAATAAGTAAATGGCTTTCAGTCATTCTACCCACCACCAACACATATGGACACCGGAAGTTCTATGTAGCAACACCTTTGCTCATATTGCTTTTCCTTCTCTTTCTTCATCCAATTGCTTTAGAATGGAGCACTGGTACCACTTCTTCATGGAAGCCCTCCCAGATTTCCCCCTGGCTGGGATAAGAGCTCTGAGTCCTCATAGCAGCTTGTACCAGAATTAACATATGTCTTCCTTTGGTATCTTCTAAGAACTGGAGTGTGTCCCACAAAATTCATATATTGAAGCTTTAACCACCAATATGACTATAATTGGAGATATAGCCATTAAGAGGTAATAATGTTAATGAAGTCCTAGGGTGGGGCCCCAATCCCATTAGTTAGTATCCTCCTTAGAAGAGACAACAGAAATCTCTCTCTCCTGCTTCCTACCCTGAACACACACCAAGGGAAGTCCATGTGAAGATACATTGAGGAGGCAGCTGTCTGCAAGCCAGGAAGGAGCCCCCAGCAGAACCCAACTCTGACAGCACCTTAATTATAGACTCCCGACCTCCAAAACTACAAGAAAATAAATTTCTGTTGTTTAAGCCATCCAGTCTGGTATTTTGTTATGGTAGCCCAAGCTGACTTGGATAGTGTCTCAGACAGACTTGCATACCTGTAGGGCCAGTGTTGTATCTTATTTGGTCCTTGCACATAATAAGTGCTCAATAAGTTCTTGTTGAGTAAATAAAGGAGTGGATAAAGATATAAAGATGAAAAGACTCCCTCACTTTTTCATCCTTATGAGCGAGAGCCATGATTCCACCCTCACGGAAGTAAGTAAAAACTCCACATCCACAGTTCTGCCATTCACAAAAACAGAACAAGGCTCAAGAGCAAGCCAGATGTCATTGTCCTTCCTGCCCATTCCAGCAGCCACTGTTGCTATCTGACCTAGATGTCAGAAGAAAGAAGAGAAAGAGGGAGAATTCAAAATAATAAAATGTATCACTCAACAATATCTTTTATGAATGCAGCAGCAGGCCTTGGCTGTCAAACCCAGCTGCAGAGTCCTTCCACCCTTTGATCAAGCTACCAACATGCGACTGGGTCTGGGCACGTGTTTAGTGCTTGGAGACAAAGTCTAGTGCCTGTCCTCCTGGAACTTGTACTATCATTGTGGGGTCTGACATCAGGGTTTGTTCTCCTAGTCCTTCTCCCAGCATGCGTTACGCAGTAGACAAATGTCGACAGAAATCTAGAACACAAAGAGCACAGTCCAATGGAAAAAAAGATAATCAGTCATGGATGCTCTAAATAAGGAGCCTAATGATGCTGATACTAAAGGTCCCAACAGTCAACATTTATCAAAATGTTACTACATGCCATCCATATAGATATATTCAGTTATTTAATCCTTTCAACAGTTTTACAACATGGATGCATAACATTATCCCCATTTTACTGAGACAGAGACAAGTCATTTGCCACACACATCAAGTCATCAAGGAGGAGAGCTGGGATTCCATCCCAGGACGGGAGAATGTCTGACCCCAGACCTCTTGTTCTTAGTGACTACTTCAATTTGTCACACAGGTGACAGGAACCTTCTTTTTCCTCATCTTTTCAACAATCTGGCTGGAGTACATGCAGAGTTCTCATGTGTTGGTAAAAGAATGCAAGGAGGGACAACATGTTGAGCAAGTACACAGGAGGAAGCTGGTGGATCCACGGGCAGCTACTCAGCCAGGTTCCCTCAGCCTCTACCCCAGAAAGATCCTATGGGGAGCAAGGGACTCCGTGCAAACCCAGACCACTCCCATGTTCCCTTGGCTCAATACTCCATGACTCTGGTGCTCTGAGACTTCTGAGAACAGATTTCCTGGAGCTGGAGAAGCCAAGGACCATCTAAGACATCACAGAAGCCTGTGGAAGTGATAGAAGCTGCCTCTTAGGAGATGAGAAGGATCCAGATGGGAGAAAGGAGATGGAGTGGCATCCAGGCTCAGGGACAGCTGTGTGAAGGCCAGCCGGAGGAAAGAGCACTGCCGTCTCTTGGAGCACAGGGTGTCAAGGGGACCAGAAGCACTAATTTGAAATTTGTCCCATCCTAGTTTTTCCAGGTCAATGGACCATCTTTAGAGCATCACCTTTCTTTTCCGACTCTGAGTTTGTGGTCTTTTTGTTCTCCAACTTTATGAAAGCATGCAATTCTTAATCAGGAACTGTACTGAAAAAGAAAATCCTTCCAATTTAAATTGAAGGCCCAAGAAGCAACGGGCTTGGTACAATCACTCTCCTTTCTGTACTCAGGGAGGCGGAAGGCAAAAATGGCCCTAAGCAGTAGAGAGATGCCTCTCTCCAGACAGGCAGGAATCACTGTTTGGTATCTTTCAGATGATTTCTGACACTACCTCCTGTATACCTGCACGTCCGGCTAATTTTCATGGAAGTTAGCTTCTGTCACATCACAACACTAACACAGCAGGCACTAAAGAAAATGCCACCGTGAGAAGACCAAGGCACTTCAGAGATGTGAGGCACTAAAGCTATACAGTCATGAAGGCAGAGATTAGCAACTGGTTCTGCCTATGATTGGAGATCCTGGTAACCACAATGCATGGAGACACCTAGTAAAGAACAATTGGAACAGTAGCAGGAGCAACAGACCAACAGGAATCTGCCCTTGAGTGTGGCTGCAGTTCTCCACCCAAGATGCAAAGGCAGCTGCTACAGAGAAAAGACAGTTTTAGATACTCTGTACGTTTCTGGAGCTTCGGAATAACTAGGTCTTCCTTCATCTGGAGATGACAAAGGGCAGGATCTCTGTGGGCTCATTTCCATGTAAATGAAAATGGCAAGAGTAGAATTTCTGCAAAACTACTCTCAAGGGTAGATAAATGCCCTACTACCTCAGAAAGCCATACAAGACCCTCTGCTATTAAGCCAAAGTCCATAGATCAGGTTGCATTTGAAGAAACCCTTCTCCAAATCAGACCCTGGCATTTCAGGAGTCCACACAAGATAAAGGTCTGAGGATAGTGAGGTGCTGAGCAGAGGCCACAGTGAGGTGTACCCCCCCCCCCAACCAGGCTGACAGGCTGCTTTCCTGAAGTGCTCTGACACTAGAACACAGAGGATTTCCTATGATTTCCACAAAGGCTGAGGAATCCCAAGATCTCCAGCCCACAAATGCCAGAAGCAGCATCCTACATGCAAAGCTAAAAAGAAGATCCCTAAGAGTTAGACACCGTGCAGCTGGAGGTGAGAGGAAGCATTCCACAAAGACAGGCAGTCAGCTCTTCTGTGGCAATTCCTGATTCATCACACTGTCCTACCTGAGCCTGTAGGGGCTGACCCACCATGCCCATACCCTTCCTCATGTACCATGCCAGATGAGGAAGAGGCAAAGCTAAGGGCACCTGGAGCAATTCCTCCCTCATGAACCACTGCAAATCCTATAATGAATTGCTTGCTTGCCTCCCGTGTTTAATTTAGTTTTCCTGAGGCTTCTGTGAATGCACACACACACACACACACACACGCACACACACACACAAAAAAGCCAACTGGGCTTGGGCCAACAGCTATTGAGAAGTTCCTCTCAATGGTACAAGGACCTTCTCCTTCTCCAGACTCAACTTATTCACTGAACACGCCAGCAGCAGGGATCCAGCACAGACCGGCACATCCCATTTTGCAGCAAAACAGCTCCTCCAGCTGCCTGACATCATGTCCACACAAAATGAGCTTTCACGGGGTCAGGACCCACACGTTTACATGCTGCGCAGAGCATCCCTCACCCTCCTTCTGTACTCAGGGAGGCAAAAGGCAAAAAATGGCCCTAGGCACAGTAGAGAGATGCCTCTCTCCAGACAGGCAGGAATCACTGTTTTGTATTTATCAAATGCCTTCTGACACTACCTTCTGTACACCTGCACATCTCACACCCCTGTGAAGTGCAGAGAAAGGAGCCTCATTGCCCTGGATTTACAGAGGAAGAAACCAAAGCATGGAGAGGTTAAGTGAATTGCTTCAGAGGTGACAGAGCTGGTCACAAGGGTAGGGTGACAGAGCGATCATTCTCTGGCAATCTTAACTTTGAAGATAACTGACAGCTAGGGAATACTGAATCCTTGAAGGACCTGAGGAGAGGGTTGCTCTGGAATTTATACCAGAAGGACCTACATCCAGAGCACGGAGTACATAAAAATTCCCAGGAGTCCAGGAGGACGGGGGAAGGAGCAGCAGCAGATGAAGTGACCCCATCACCACATCACTGCACTTAGACACTCAGGTGTCTAAGGAAACACAAAGACACACAATCACCCAGGGACTCTGTTGAACTCTGGTTCTCCTCTTAGTTTTGTCCTCCCAGCAAAGACCAAGAAATTCCCCGGCTCGTCTGCAGTTGAGCTTCAAACATCTCTATGCTGATTCTCTATCCCACTAATCATAGCCTTTCTCCCTCCTGGCCCTGTTGACTTTCTGTGCAGTTGATATGGACATCTAGAAAGAATTCAGATTACCCAAACATTATGCCAATAGTAACATTAAAAAAAAAAAGTTTTCTGCCCCCAAATCATAGGAGCAATTAATAGCCAGAACCAAGCATGGTTGGGTTTTTTTAAAAAGTTGTTATTATCAGTACAGATTAACAGCACAACTCCTCAACTCCTTGCCAGCTTCTCCTTCACTGTGGCTGCTTCCTGGGCTCTATCCTCACATTCTCTTCTTTGCTCATTCCACACTCTCTTCTTGGGAAAGCTGGATCCCTCTTGCAGCCCTCCCAACACAGATGACACTCACATCTCCATCTCCAGCCCAATTTCTCTCCTGTGTACCAAACTGAGTTTTCAATGCCTGATGGACAGATGGTGCTCAAATATATGTCCTGCAGGCAAGGCAAGCCTCCTCATCCAAAATGAACTCATTAGCTTCTCCTCCAAACCACCACTGCTGGGGCTCTGCTAATAATGGCTCTTCCTCTTCCTCCAACCCCCGTCCAGCCAGCTGTCTGGCCTTAGATAATTCTCTTTGCATCTCTTGTCTCCATTTATTCCTCTCTAGTTAAAGCCCTTGGCATGTCCCTCCTGGGTTAATGCAATCGTTTCCTCACTGGCCCTCAAAAGAATATAAATTTTCAGAGGGCAGGACTCTGTTTTGTTTCCCATGGTGTCCTCCACCTAGACTCTGATAGAGGCATGATAAATATTTAATGAGCAAAAATCTCTCTGCTTCTCCATCTTCCACATTGCTAAAAAGTTGCTTTCTAAAACAAAGAATGGATCACATCATGCCCCTAAAGGTGTATTTTGCAGGTTCCCAGTTGCCCAGTGTGTACCATTCAAGTTCATAAGCATTGTGGTTAGCTGGGCAAGCAGGCCCAACTTGCCCTTCCTGTCTCTTCTTTCTGCTTAATCTGTCTTTTACTAACGCTGCCCTGAGCTATTCCTTGTCTTCAGTACATATTCTTTCTCATTCTGAGCCTCTGTTGACTTTATCCTTCCTCCTGGGGAAAAAAAAAAAAAAAACCTACCTCCCAACTTCTCTGCCCGGAGAATTATTTTATTATTCAAGACCTGGTTCAAATGTCGTCTTTGTTGGTAAGCTTTCCCTTACTCCTCCCTTGTCCCCAGAGTCTCCAAGATAAGTCTCCACTTACTAAACCATCTTATGGTGGTAGATCCTATGGGACTATTGGGACCCAGGATCAGTGGCTACCTGGTGAACGCCCGCAGCACACATCTATCTGGGCCTGTACCACTTGGTATTAGTGTGTATTTATTATGCTAGGTCCCTGCAGGACAATGAAAGCTCTTGGCAGGGCTACCTTCTGCATGATGACTATAGCAAACATTCACTGTCAGTTTGTTTTACATGATATTGATACCTTATATAGTGATGATGATGCATCCCCCTGTTAATGCATTTTATCCTCACAGAGCCAGAGAAGGTCCCAGTATTGGCCCCTTTTCCCAGATAATGAAACTGAAACAGCAATGAGGTCACCATCACTCAGCCTGCTAATACAGCAGCAAGGAAAACTGGCTCTACTTCCTATAAGACCATGCATATCTCCCGTTCTTTACCTCAAGAAATTAAAACATATCCATCAAGTTATTATTAAAAGTAAATGGTGTAGACCAGAAGGATAATAGGGAAAATATCTGGTCCTTCATTTACAATCCAAAGGGAAAAAAATCTGCATGAGCTGTTTTAAGGTCACATACCCATTCAGAACTGTACGGCTCTGCAAGCTTCTAAAAGACTATTTCCCCATTTTGTTTATGTACAATTTAAACACAGAGGTCACCCCCATCAGCCATTGGATATGCACTGTCATACTATAACCTAAATTTGCAGATGTGTCCCCCGCCAAAACAAAATTGTTAATTTAAAATGCATCCTTGAGGGGCTGGGGATGTGGCTCAAGCGGTAGCGCGCTCGCCTGGCATGCGTGCGGCCCGGGTTCGATCCTCAGCACCACATACCAACAAAGATGTTGTGTCCGCCGAGAACTAAAAAATAAATATTAAAAATTCTTTCTCTCTCTCTCTCTCTCTCTCAAAAAATAAATAAGTAAATAAATAAATAAATAAATAAATGCATACTTGAATTAGATCATTAGGATTCAGTTAGTTAACAGAAGCCAACTAAAAGGACCATTGAGAACCTCTGATAAGATTAACCCTCTAAAAAAGAAAAAAGAATAGCGTTACCTTAGATTAGGTAGAGAGAAGTGATGGGAGGGGAGGGGAGGGGATGGCGGGATAGGAAGGATAGTAGAATGATATAGACATTATTATTACTGTGTGTGTATATGTCACTGCATGACCAATGTGATTCTGCAACCTGTACACTCAGAAAAATGAGAAATTATATCCCATCTGATTCAAATGTATGATATGTCAAGGTCATTGTACTGTCATGTGTAACTAATTAAAACAAATAAAAATTTTTAAAAAAAACAAACAGATCACATTTGTACAAAATAAGCAGATCCTGTTGTTTACGTTATGGATAAAAATCAGAAACTTCTGAGTTTAAGTTTCAAAAAAGGTCTTCCTGTAGAGAACTTGAATTTACAACTAGTTAGATTAGTGTTATGGACACACCAATGCTAAGAAGTCTACTGTAAGAATGTATTTTACCTTTTTCTTGATAGATTGTCCCTCTAACTGATTCACCCAATTCAACCACATATATCTTTTATAAATGTAATTGAGCCCAAGAAATAAAGTCTTTTTGTATTTTGTTACTCTCAGAAAAAAAAGAATATAGTGCACGAGTGACCTTCCTTATTCAGCTCTTCTTCCATGCTGGTAATTTCAGGAGATTAAAGTCACTGATTTCAACAGAAACAGGAGACAGCCAAGTGGAACCTTTATTTCCAAAGATCCTCACCCTTACTCATCCTCTCTCTTGAACTTTAGTTCAATTTATTGGGATAATGATGACGTGATCAGTGATCAAGTTTACTGGGCTCTGCAACTCTTCTCACTTTTAAGAACCAAACTCCATTCCTGCAGGCTGGGAACACACTCACATACACAGATTCATTCACACCCATGCCCACAGATAGGCCTGCACGTGCCTCTGCCCCACAGTGGAATCAGTGGAGGCTCACCCACTACAGAGCTCCCAAGTTTATTGTCATTTCCAAATAAATTTCAAGAATTATTTTTGTTTGACTTCTCTGATGTTTCTAATTTACCTTCTTTAAGATTAATAAAGCAATTACAATACTCCCTATTAAGAAGCTATTCTAAAATGTACTTTTAATTCCAGTTTGTGAGCAACTCACTTAATTATTTCTATTTGTTTTTCTTCTTGAGTTGATAATTCCTTCTCTTAGAGTAGCATAGTCATCTTTTTTCTTCGGAAATACTAGGCTAAATTCTTCCCTAAAACACAGCATCTCAAGCTCATACCATCAAACACAGCACCCTGCACAGCAGAATGAGTGACTTTGAGATCTCATGAACAATCACGTCCGATTCTTACTTCAAACTTAATCTTGCAGGGAAATTATTACTCAGGCTCACAAGCCTCAGATATCATTTTTCTTTTACTTTTTAATAGATACCAGCTAGATTATCATCTACATCATACAACTGAAAAGACAGGTTTAAAGCCTGGCCAAGAATTGCAAAGAGGAAAGTCTTGCTAATAGGCCTAATTCCTACTCTAGCCTTGTATGACCATGTTCAGAACCTGGAAGAACAACTTCACTGAAGATATCTCTTAAGATTGAGAGGGAAGGAGGGAGAGAGAGAGAGAGAGAGGAAGAATAGGAGGAAGAGGAGGAGGAGGAGGAGGGGAAGAAAATAGTCAAAATCTCCTATCTTAACGTGTTAAGAAAATTAAACATTACACAAACAGTAACACTTCAAGCATATATTAGCTAACATATTGTTAGGGCTTGTCCAAGTTGCATGGAAAAGCAGCAGTCCAGGAAAGATATCACCCTGGGAGCCATAAACAGCCCAGAGAATCATCAGAAAGAGATGGAAATGTCAGTAATGGAGGGCCCAAGAGACCAACCATTTACTTACTCACACCTGGCCTCTCAGAGCAGGTAAGAATCAGGGCATGCTCTGTCTGACCACCTCCCTCAAACATCCCACAGGAACCACTTTCACAGGATTCTGGTCCCTTACCTTCCTCCATTCAGAGCCCAAGGGCAAGCACTCTGGCCTTCACTTTGCCCAGGTTGTGTAATTTTGTTGTTTACTTGCTGGTATGCTTTCTTTTTTGGTCACAACACAAAGGAGTTCCCTTATATCAGAGGGGAGATGGCAAAAGTTTCAAAATATTTGATAACTGCTGTTTAAAGAGACATGTTTGAGTCAAACTTGATAACATGGGAGGGCGGGTATTTAGGGATTGGAATTTCCATGTGTGGGCATGCTAAAACAAAGACTGCAATAACAAAGATAGCCTGGGTCATGGTGTCTCAGTTAATAGCCAGATGACTATGGACAAGTGGACTAATCTTTCCATGCCTCAGGTTCCTCTTCTATAAAGAAAGGATAAATAACAATATCTACCCGAGAAACTAAATGAGTTAACATGATTAAAGTGTGGAAAATGACACTAAGCATTTTCTAAATGTTTGCAATTAGTGTTATTAATGATTTGGAAACTTTAATCAATCACTCAGATATGGGCCAGTTTAAAATTATGTCACATCTTTTCCCAGTCTTCCCTGGTTAGCAATAGTTCTTATAAGAGTGGACCAATAAATAGACAAAATGTTGTATATGATGCATCTTCTATATCTGTCCTAGAGGTTGGTAGGTCCTGTTGAAACGTGACTGTTTGTAAACAAATCAGCCTTTCTTTTTTTTTTTTTTTTTTTTTTTTTTTTGCCCCTTTCTTCACTCAATTCAGAGGCATTAATTCCAGGGACCTATTCAGACCTATCATTGCTATGTATGACTTTTTCAATTATCAAATACCAAATGAGATTTCAAAACAAGGCAAAGATAAAAAGAAGCAGTCTGCAAAATCACTTTTCTCATTGGTTTCAATAAATAACACTAGATTTTAAGTTGAATTAAAATATATATATACATATAAAATATAATTTTGTGCAAGCCTTTTACATTTAAACTTTTGAGAAGACACTGACTCCTTCTTACTTGTATATTTCCTCTGGAGCAAGAACTGAGTCCCCTTTCTCTGTATTTCCCCAGGGCATACAACTATAGATGAAAGGATAGATGAGGGGGAAAAAAGACATCCTGCCTTTACTCAGAGTTCAGAACCCATCAATTCATCTTATGAGGATAAGTTGCCAGTCCCCTTATGGATATCTGAAACCACGGATAGTACCAAACCCCATGTACACTGCACTATGTCTTTTCCTAAACATTCCTATGATAACATTTAATTTATAAATTAGGCACAGTAAGAGACTAGTGGCAGTCACTAATAATAAAATAGAGAAATTATAATGTTATACTATAATAAAAGTTATGTGAATGTCATGTCTCTCTCTCAAAATATCTTTTGTACTCTGTACAAAAGAATGATTCATATCAGGAAGGTCAGAGCAGGATGGCATGAGATTCCATCCCACTCCTCAGAATGGCATGCATTTTAAAATGTATGAATTGCTTATTTCTAGAATTTTCCACAGAATAGTTTCAGACTGCTATGATGGTTACTGAAACCATGGAAAACAAAAGTGCAGGTAAGCAGGGACTTCTATTATCACAGAACCAAAGAATGCTAGTGATGGGGAAGAAATTGAGTCAAGAAGAAGTTACCTAACTTGCCAAAAACCATGGAGCCATTTAATGGCAGAAGCTCAACACACAGGCTATATCCATTCTTTAAAGACTACAGACCCCTGGTTCTATACCAGAGCTTCCATCTGAAGCTTTGGAAATATGTCTCTGAAACCAAGAACAGAATAACATAGGTGCTTTTCTTCATGTTCCTAATCAATATTTACTAGAAAAGGAGCTTTACCTATACTTGTCATTATTCTCAGGAATTAAAGAACCACTGATTCTCTGTCTTGCCTCTCTAGGTCTCTGAGATGAGAGATTTGCTCCTTGTTATATGAAATCCTTCTTTTGCCCCCAAAAGCTTTCGTATTTCATCCTGTGGATAAACTGGAAGAGTTTCCATGCTGCTTACATGAAGGCAACCTTTTGTTGAAGAAATATGCTTTAGAGTTTCAGGAGCTGGGACTTTGTTTACAGACTGAGTTAAGCGCAGTTTAAAATCATGGATTTTTGCTCTCTGTCATGTTAGAAAATTTTTCTCAATAAAACTCCAAGACACTCACATCTACAAACCATCGCTCAGAAGGCATTTGTTCTTACCAGTAGATACATAGCTCAATGCTGTGGTCCCATGACCCAAATGAGATCTCAAGAAGCTTAATCCAGCCACACTAGAACCATGACTCAGGAGTGCAGAGAGGGCAGCCAGACTAGTGGCTTGCCCCAAGTTGGAGGCTTGGAAGCAGAGAAAGTATAAACACAGCTCACCTGATATTATGCTCCTTCTCTACATTCTTCAGTGGGTCCCATAGTGCCTGCTATGTGGCATGCAAGTTCCTCATTGGAACTTCCAGGACCCTTATAATAAGTCTGAAACCTATTTTTCCTTCTACTCTACTATTCCTTATAAGTAGACTATGTTGTAGATTAACCTGACTAAACTGTTTCCTGTAGAGTTCAGGCACATAACCACATCGCCATCATTGTACAAGAAGCCTGCCCCTAAGATGTTCCAGTCATCTCACCCTAAGTGCTACTCCTTCTCTGGGACATTTCCTGATGTTTTCACCAACCTCCAACCTAGAAAACCTACAACTGGAGGTGGCCTCAACTACCATGAAACTTTTGCACATTTGTAACTCACCCAAGAAATTATTTCCTAGATGGTATGGTGGTAATTTGGGAATTTTTTTTTCCTTGGTTTCAACCAACATTAGCTGAGCATTTACTATGATCAGATGCTGTGCTGGGTGCCTGGGACATAGAAATTAATTGAGTCAAGGTTCTTGTTCTCAGCGGGCTTATGGTCTAGTAGGCGAGATGATACTATGATAGAAGATGATAACCTAGGGCAATGGGAGTCCAGGTAAGGGCAGAATTTAATGACCAGGGAAATATGAAAGAGAGTATGGCAAGAAAAATTTGCTTCCTGGGGGTGGGGTGGGAAATGAAGTGTAAGGGAGGGATCTTCTAGGTAAAAAGAACATGATGTACAATTCCTCCCTACTACTTCCTGAATTTAGGTTATGATTTCCATCTCTCACATCATTCTCATTAAGATAGATATCATAGTCCTCATTTTATAGATGGAGAAACTGAAGCTCCCAAGACCAAGACCCCAAAGCTATCAACTATCAAAGCCCAGCCTGAGCTCCTGGTAACAGGAAATTCACCTTCAAGGAGCCAGCTCTTAGCTCCCATCCTCTAAACCTGGGTGACTACACAGGGAACCACTCAAAACCAGATATCTTCTGGAAAGGTTAACTGGGGCATAAGAAGAAAAGGTTCCAGAATGTGGAAACAGCCATATCCTGTACCTCCTTATAAACTTAGTAAAAGTCCTCTCAGTGTATGTGGTTTTAATGTCCCCAAAGGAGGGCCCTTCTTCTTAACTCAGAAAAGACAACCTGAAGAGAGTTACCTAGAAGTCACTTCAAGTCAAGCCAGGCCTGTGAAAACTCTCAAAAGGCTCAGAAAATTGAATTTCTAGGGCAAAGCATTTTGGTTTTGATGGAGTTCTCCCCCAGCCTTTTCCTTTTTCTCATTATTTTCTCAATTTCTCCCTTTCTAGTTCAAGCTCTTTCTGTAATACTTGTACTGGGCACATGCTTTTCTCTCTCCTAGCTGAGACTATTGTGGTACTCCTTTTCCATTGAAAGCAATCAAAAATGAAAATCCACATTTCAGAACAGGGTCTATTAAATATGTACCTTTTGTGGATAAAAAAAGAAAGCACTCTCTGAGAGCTGATTTTCAGTTCTGTGTATCACCAAAAGATTAGATAAATTGGGTGAGACTTCTGCTCCCTTGAAGGCCATTTGCATTTGGTAATTGAGAATGATGGCAAAAAGTCAGGAATCAGAAGCAACTTACTTAAGGAATGTCTTAGTCTAAAGCATTGCTAATCAAAGAATGGTTTGGGGACCCGTAGGAATGCTTCATCTGGAAGCTTATTAGAAATGTAGAATCTCAGGCCCCACCCCCGCTGACCAATGGAATCAGAATCTGCCTTTTAACAAGATCCCAGGTGACTTGTGTGCACATTAAAGTTTGGGGAGCATAGGTCTAGAGCCAAAGTAATGCTGCTTTTATTGTCATCCTAGACACCTCAGGTGGGTTTCTTTCCTAAGAAAGAAAATCTCTGTTTAGTGAACTCCATAGAATGTCCCCCACCACCCTTCTCTGTCCAAACTATTTATTCATAGAGGAATTCTAAAATGATAAACATTCTTCAACAAATTATACTCTCTGCCCAAAGAAGTTCAAGGTGAAACAAGGCTACTGGCCAGCCCTTCCCTAAAGGGAAAGATCTGAACTTGGGACGTAAAAGACAGCTCTTATTCCCACTCTCTTTTCCAAGGGTCTGAATCTCTTTGCTTATTCTACTCCTCTCTGGGGGGTTGGGGGGGTGGGGGAAGAACCTCCCTATGGACTACACAGGTAAGTGGAGAGTCTGAAGGGCATGCTCTGCCCTGGGTCCTAAGGAAGTGTAATAAATACAAATGGGAGGAACCAAGATCATAATCTTTAAATCCAGGCTGTGCTCAGACCTCACACATCCAATAACAAGACATACATAGATAAATTCTGATTAATTAATCTGTCATCTATCTACATGAGAGACATCAACCAGGAAGAGGAAAAATCGTGTGGACCTGGTTGGAAGGAATGAAAGAACTGAAAGGCAAGAGAAGAGGAGAGGGGAAATGGCCCAGTCCTGCCCATTGGGTCCTGTCCCTTGATTTCTACTTGCCAGTGAAGCAGAGGTAGTTAGTGTTCAGGGCAGGGCAGAAGCTCTGACCAGAGCCCTGGCAGACTACACAGAAACTGATCTGACCTCACACTGGACCTTGTCCTCTATGAAAAGGATGCCTGTCTCAGAGATATTTCTATTTTTAAAAAATTACTTCTTGATAAAACTAAACAAAACAAAACAAAAACCAGGTCCATATCCAAAGCAAATACTTTCTCCCTAATTCCGACAGATGCGCACATCATAACAAACACTTTAAGGTTCCAGGTATCTTTCACACATCTAAATGGAATGCCTGAATTAGGGACCAATTTGCTATTCTCCTCCCCCACTTTGGCTAATTTTTCATTCATTTTTTCCATCTTCATCTTTGGATTCTCTTAAACAGCAATATATTCAAACACATGAATGGTCTATTTATACCAAGCAATACTTGTTTTTCAATTGGCAATAATTTAATCACATATTAATAGTATTTCGGCTCTGGAAACACAGTTCTGTCCTTTTCACATCCACATCAGCATGCCCTCAGCAAAAATTTGGAATGGACAGCAATGATGGACAGCAGTAAGTAGGGGTGGCAGGGATATGCTTAGGCTCTGAAATTCAGACAGGAACTCCATTTGTCTTCCTCTACCACAACCAAAAGATAGCCCTGTCCCTCAAACCCAAGTATGTTATAGATTATCCGCCTACAGAGACTGAGGCTATCAATTTTATTTCAGCAAACTTCCACTTTATAGAAGAGCACTTGACTTGCTTCCCCCTGTAAATCAGACCTAGATGAACTAAGCAATCTTCCAGAAGAAAAAGCTCTGCATCCCCTTCCCACCCCCAACATGCAGACATGCTTGAACACACTACTTTCTGAAGAAAGAGAAAGTTAACTTTCAAATAAACCTGTCCTTCAGCCAGTCTGGCCATGTTTTCAGACCTTTTACATTTCCAAAGATGGATCTTGTAACTCTTGACTAAATCCAGAGGATGAAACCTGACCTCTGTCTGTCCAGGGCATGCGTAAGGGTCAAAGGTCCACAAATACACCACTTCCCCTCCCCCCAACACATACTTCTTTCTCTCAAAGTGAGAATAATGGATCAGACTTTATTATTCTTTCTTCAGAGAAGCCAGGCTGGGCTGCTGCTGGGAAGCTCCAGACAGAATGTGGGTGTGTGAACCTGTGCGGGTTCCACAGAGGAATTTTCTGGGAACTCCAGGCGTTTTGAATAAAGGGTAGGTCTGAGGCTGGGGCACAGGAATCCTTGGGTTTCTCAGGCATCTCTGAAGTCTGGATGTACAGAGTGAGGGCGTGTGCAGCGGGGCTGTCCTGCCAATCTGGCTCCCCTCCCTGCCCGGCCATGGCCATCCCAGGCCCTCTGGTCACAGCGGGGTCACTCACCACCCGTGAGCTGTGCAGGGCCAAAGCACAGCGCCAGCTGAAACCACAGGATCACTGCCAAGAGTCTCTGGGGGGACTGAGGCTGCTGCTGCTGCTGCTGCTGCTCTAGAAATCCATCTCCATTGCTCGGGTTCATTCCATGATACATCTTTCATCCACAGAGGGCATCCAGCTTGCAAGAGTCTGCAACCACGAGCGGAACACGACAATACCCCGGGCTGCTGGAGCTCTGGGCCACGCTCCCACTCCTCGGCCCTGGGACCCGGCGCCTCAGCTGCGCCGGCTCCATCCCAGTTCACCCCCGCAAGGCCCCCGCCCCCTTTCCCACGGCGAGATCTCCCCGCCGCCCCCAGCGCAGGGTACACTGAGTAACAGCCGCCGTGGGATGCTGCGCGTGCGGGAGGGATGGAGGAGGGGAGGGAGAGCAGGGGTTAGCGCACATTGGCTCTGCGCCGGTCCCCGGGATTCAGCGGCTGTGACCAGGACAGGAAAGTCTAAAGCCTTCTAGCGTCTAGGGGCTGAGAAAACACTTTTCCCCGGGCCTAACCATTTCACTCTTAGGAATCTCACAATGTGGCACCGGCTCCCCCCAGCTACTTCTCTGGTTTTCCCTGGGATCGGGAGGGTCCTATTGCCCTAGTCCCCAATGAGATTGCGCTGTCAAAAAAATTCCTCCCTTGGGGAGCAGAACAGGACGCAAACTCCCCCTGCCCGGCCTGCGTGCGCCTCCCCGAACTGGAAAGCCCTTTCCGGGCTCCTGGTCTTACCTGTGGGTCTCATGCATGCAGCTTCCTTCCCTCCTCCGCCTCCTCCCCCCGCCAGTCTAACCCGCATCTGTGCGCGACCTCTGCTGCCGCCGCTGCGCGAGCGAGCAAGACGGAAGCCTCGGCGGCGGCGGCGGCGGCGGCAGCGGCGGCGGCAGGACCCGGCTCCAGCGCCCCCCGCCTGCCGCCCGCGCGCTCCCTCCCCAGGATCCCCCGAGCCGGCGGGAGTGGGGGTGGCTTGGGGGGTACTGCAGCCGGCCGCGCGCCCCCAGGGAGGCTCCCGCGCGCCCGCTACCTGAGATCGCGAGCGCGCGGCGGAGGCGAGGAAAGGGGGAGGGGGCGGAGACGGGGCGAGGGACGCGCGGCCGGGTGCGCGCACTGGCGGCTGCGCGCCTCCACGAATCGAGCCGGCGCCGCGGCGGGGGAGGGGGTCCGGCGGAGGGCGGGGAGGGGGAAGGGGCCCGCCGCGGCCGCCGCGACCAATGGGAAGCTGGCGCGCCTGCACCTGTCGGGGCGCGAGTCGCCAGGCAGTAGCTCTCGCTCGCTCGCTTTCTCTCACACACACAGAGGCCTGTCGCGTCTCTCCAGGAGCTGGACCGCGGCCAGCTGCCCAGACGCTGCGCGAGCCACTGTGCCCGCCGCGGCCTCCGCAAGGCCTCTGGTGGCCCCAGCGCGCTGCGCGGCGCGTGAGAGCGCTAGCTCCTTAGACTGCGGCCGTGGAGGTGGCTCTACGCCGAGGAGTCCCGACACTGCCCTCCAGTCCCCACCCCAAGAGTCTCACTCCGACCTGGTTATAACTTGAAAGGGGCGGAGCAGAGGGCGTCAATTGCTAAAGCCTTTTCGTCCCCGGCCTTACACCCCACCCCACCCCCATCCACCTCCGCGGAGGCTCTGCTTGTCTCCTCAGAGCCCGTAGGACAACCCGAGGCCGCCGAGACACTCTATTCCTCCCCCGCACCTTGGTGTTTTCTCTTTTGCCAGCTGCAGGCGTTGTGAGCCAGGACTCCTGGCCTGTCTTGGGATACACTGATCTCTCCGGATCTTGGCTTAGGAGGCGCTCTCCCAAGGAGGCGGGACGTGCTGGGTGCCAAAGCAGAAGGTTGGGTACCTGGGGCTGTGAATCGGAACCTAAGAGTTCTGGGGGCTGTTTGTCCTCCTAGCCCCCAAAGGAGAGAGCTCTCCTGGCTGGCGATCCCTGCGCGGTTTGCTCAGCTAGCAGCGGGTTCAGTGCTCACTCACCACTAGCCCTGGCCGCCTGCCTTTCCTTCCCAGGATAGGCCTCCCTCTGCAGGCTGCACTCCTAGGGCCCTCCTTGCGGCCGCGATGATTAAGGGGTGCGTGTGAGCTAATGAGGTGGTGCTGGCCGGCAGCACTTTAGAACCAGTGGCACTCGAATTATTCTGTAGCAATTTGTGGATATGAAAACCATCTTTCTGGTACAGCTACCAAATCATCCCTTGCTTCTATCGACTTTCTCAAAAATCTCACATACTGATGATAGTTGGGAAATTACAGCTTTTACGGTGTCGACTCTTACTGAAAGTAATTTTAACAAATTCTTGCAGGATAGATTAGCCTTTAGTAGATAAACCAAGCTCCGTATTTTCTTTTTCCGATTTGTAAAATTGAGATGACAACTTTGCACAGAATAAGTTTAAAATTTTGGCTCTAGCACAAGTGCATTCCTGATAAAGCTTGTACTTCAGGGCTCCAAAATTTTAGTCGGGCGTTTTTCCACGTTTCCAATATTCTGAGATGGTCCTCTGCAGATTGAATAATTTTTCAATTTTTTTTCTCAATGAATTTTCTACCTCATTTTAATAGATATCAAATCCACAAAGCTCAAAAATATTTGTTGACCAGGTGTGTGTTTTACAATCAAAAGAGATATATCTTAAGTACTAATAAAATGTCAAGATGGAAAGGAACATCCAAGTTCATCTGGTCCAAAATGGTATCTACGCTTGGTCTCCTCTCTGATGTTTCTAAAAAGTGGTCACCCAGCCTCATCCAATAATTTTTTTTTATTTTTAAATTTTTTTAATTTGTTCTAATTAGTTATACATCACAGCAGAATTCATTTTGGTTCATTGTACACAAACGGAGCACAAATATTTCTTAAGGAAGCTGAAATCTACCTTCCAGAAACTTGTACCCACTACTAGTTCTGCCTCTCTGGTCTTGACCCACACAGCTAAATGGAATGCCTCTAACTGAAGACTATTTCATTCATTTGGAAATGGTGTTGCAGTCACTCTAGTCTTTCCTTCTATGGGTTAAACAGCCATCTCTTTCAGTGTAACAATTCCCAGGGCCCTCATCAGCCCTTAACCTTTCTCTGGATGTGACCCAGTTCCTCATTGCCTAGTCACATTCATCAAAGTTTGTATCAGAAAGGGCTCTATTTTTACTATGTAGGTTATTGACCAGTATGGCTCAGGACCTCTACTTTAAATAGTTTACTTCCTTTAGTGCAACTGAAGACGAAAGTATTTAGGGGCCAGCTAAACTCAACATTTTAACAGTTTTCTGCATTATCTCCCTTTTCATTTTTCTTAAATCTGCCACAACAAAATACCACAGACTGGGTAGCTTAAACAACAGAAATTTGTTTTCTCACAATTCTGAAGGGTGAAAGTCCAAGATCAAGCTGTTGATAGGGTTGTTCATTCTGGGGCTTCTCCTTGGCTTGTAGATGACCATCTTCTCCCTGTGTGTCCGCATAGTGAGGTCTGTGTCCTAATCTCTTTTCATAAGGACACAAGTTATATTGGACTGGGGACTACCCTAGAGAGCCCATTTTAACTTCATTGCCTCTTTCTCTGTAAAGACCCTATCTCCAAATATAGTCACATTCCGAGGTACTGGGGGTAGGGCTTTGACATATGAATTTGGGAGGAAAGGACGAAATTCAGCCCATAACATCTCACAACAAAAATAAAGAGCTAATGTTATACTCATCTTATTCATCCTTAGGTGAGAACAGTAAAGACACAGGAGGTCAATCCATTAACTCAACAGCACCCAGCCAGTAAGATCCTCAGATGTGAATCTAAGACAGTTTAACTCCATCTCTTATAGTTTCTCCACCATTCCACAGTTATTTTCATGACTATATTTTACCTCAAGGAATCTACAAAATAAGTTATTCACAATATATATATATATATATATATATATATATATACACACATATATACATTTAAATATTTTTGTTTTAGTTATACATGAACACATATCTTTATTTTGTTTATTTTCATGTGGTGCTGATCATCGTGTGGATTCAATCATGTGGATTGAACCCAGTGCCTCACATGTGCGAGGCAAGCACTCTGCCCCTGAGCCACAACCCCAGTCCCTTATTCACAATATATTTTGATATGTATTTTTCTCAACAAGAGGAAGGGAGAGAGGGTGGATGGAATGCGAGAGAGAGAGAATGACTTACTTCCTACTAAGCTCTTCTAGGAGTTGACTCAAAAACCACTACCAGTAGGTTCAGGAATTTAAGGAAGCCTTGGAATCCTTCTCCTAAATATAAGAGAGCCCCGTGGGCTTATCTGGGGAAATTAGACATCCTACCCCTTCCCTCCACTCCCTGGACATGACGTTCCCCATTGTTTTCACTCCACTCCCCTATCATCTCCCTGCCCACCCCTTTGCACTAAGATAGATTTTTGAAATTTAATAAAGCATCTTCATGGCTTAGGCTGTGATTTCACTCTGAGTGGCCAACAATATTTTATTTCACATGTATTAATTGAGCACCTATTAAGACCTGGATGTTATTCTAGGAGCTGGGGATGCAACAGTGAACAAACTCAAATATCTGTGCCCTACAAGAGCTTATATTCTAACTAGGGAAGACATATAGCGAATAAAATAAACAAAACATTTCATATGTTAGATGGTATTAAGTGCTGGACAAAATAATAAATTAGGAAACTGTAGAGGAAATGTGCAGGTTAGAGTGTAGGAAAGTTGTGTAACAAAGTTTATTAAATATACAGCAACTATAATAGAAGTTTATTTCTTTCTCCTGCAAATGTCTTGTTCTAGCTGGCAGGACCTCTCTGCTCCACAAAGTCATTCCGGGACCCAAGTTTCCTCTGTCTCATTACTCTGCCCTTCCCTAAGGTATTACCTACATTTGTGTAGTTGAAGCTGGGTCACTGGAATCTCTGGAGTTCAGCCTGAGGGAAAGTTGTTTAAAAAAAAAAAAAAAAGGCAATTTCTCTCTTTCAGGCTAATAAGGCAGAAGTTAATAAACTAGTTCTCTCACACTTCATTAGTGAGAACCAAGCCACATGGTCATGCCTAGTTGCTAGGAAGCTGGGAAATGTAGTCTTTATTGGGCATCCAGGTGACCAGAAGGAAGAAGAGAATTTGGGGGGTTGGGAGCTAGCAATGTGTCTCACCTAGTGCAGAAGACTAGAGACTGCAATTTTTAATAAAGTTTACTGGAAAGCCTTGCTTAGAATATAATATTTAAACAAAAACCTGAGGCAAGGAGCAAGTCATGCAGTTTTCTGAGGGAAAAGCAAATGTAAGTGCCTGAAGCAGGATCATCCCTGTCAAAGTCGGAAAACAGGGAGGAAGTCAGAGAGGCTGGAGTGGAGTGAGTGATGGGAAGGACCAAGGGGGCTGAGGTCAGAGAGGTCACCTGAGTCCTAAAACACCTTACCCATGGTCTGATTTTTACAGAGGGAGAAGAGATGCCATTGGAGGTTTGTGAGCAAAGAGGGACATGACAGAACTTAAACAGGAAGTAACCAAAAGGATTTATGTCCTTTATATCCTATCAACTATACTCATCACTGTACACCCTGAGGCCCTTTCTTCCTTTCTTCTCAACACCCCTCAACTCCTGTGCCCCTGAGACCTCAGAGTGTGAGCTTTGATAGCCCACTGCTTCACAACTCTCCCCAGATATCAAAGTGTAACATCACTCCCCAGCCCTGCACCTTCTTATTTACATAGCACAGACTGTTAGGATGAGCAGCCTGCCTGACCATGCCTCTGAAAAGACCAAGACCGAGCTAAAGGGCCAAGAATAGCATTTATCTAGTTGGTCCACTATCGCGCTGAGCACAGAGCCTGGAACACAGTAAAGCAAACAAGATTTCCTTTTTTTCTGAAATAGTTCACATGTGAAAGAAAGGAGATAGTTCCCACTTCTCTCTCCCTGTCTTAATCTATTTTCTGCTGCTATAATGGAACAGCATAGACTGGGTCATTTATAAACAAAAGAAGTTTACTTGGTTCATGATCCTAGATGTAGTGAAGTTCATGATCAAGGGGTTGCATCTATTGAGCTCCCCTCCAGAGCTTGAGCTCCCTTCCAGAGCTTCCCCAGGGGCTTGTATATTAGCTACCCCACACACATCTTTCCCTCTCCCTCCTTCCCATGCTTCCCCTCCCTCTCTCTCTTTTCCCTCCCTCCTTCCCCCCTTCCCCCTCCCTCCCTCTCCCCCCTCCCTCCCCCCTCTTTCTCCTTCCTAAACCCATACCACATCCTTAGTGGTGATTGGTCGTTTCCGTGTAATAGTTAAGTTAGGTAAACTGCCATAACAGGTAAGCCAAAATAAGTAATAACTCCAACATAGTAGGATTTTTTTCACTCTCATAGGACAGTATAGGAATTAGTGGAGTTGGGGGGCAGTCACCATTCAGGAACCCAAGCAAAAGGCAAACTCTATTGTCTTTATTACATGGTTTCCAAGAGTTTCTGGTCTTTTATCATTTCAGAATGTTATAAGATGGTGGGACACACTACAGTGACACTCAGATAGTTGAAACACAGAGTTATTTGTTATTTATAATCCCAAATGAGAAATGGCTGTCAGGCAGGACCACACAGAGTACACCTGGGCACAGAGTGAAGAAGGTTGGACTGTAGGGGTTAACTTATGTATGGCAAGTGAGTTGGGATTAGCTGGGTCTCATGGGTTCCCTGCTTGTTGTCTAATTTGAGTAATGTTGCAGGGCTCTAAGGCATAGGGGTTATCCTTAGTTGTCTAGTACAGAGCTCTGAGGTGATTAGGGCAAGTGTACAGTGATTTCATGTGAGAACCCCAAAAGAGAAATAGTTGAGATATAGACTTGATCAGCTATTTAAGAAGGGAACCTAACCAGCCTCTTTCCATTTTTTTAGAAAACATCAGCCAATAGGATAGGAGGATAGATAGATGGGCCTAAAGTGGCCCACATCTATTCTTTTTTTTTTTCTTGGTGTGTGTGTGTGTGTGTGTGTGTGTGTGTGTGTGTGTGTGTGTTAGAGGGAGGAAGTAACCAGGGATTGACTCACATCTATTCTGCCCACATTCCATTGGCAAGATGAAGTCACATGGCTAATTAGTTACAAGGTCTCACGCAGTTGCAAAGTGAGCTGGGAAATGTAGTCCCAGAGTCAACTGATCCAAGTATAGAAGGAAAGTTCAGATTTTAATGGGCAACTAGCAGGCCCCACCAAGAAGCTGTAAATTAATATGAACTCACATATTTCTTTGCTTCCCCGCACCCCTGGATTACTTTCATATCTGTTTCACCTGCTTGCATGGTAAGTTCCTTCAGGGCAAGGCCATGATGTTCTCTTGCTTTTGATTCTTTTCCCAGCAATTAATTCTGTATCCAGTGGGGTTCTTAATGGATAAGCTTCTCACTAAAATGAGCCTCAAGTTATTTCAATTTGCAAAGATAGATGCCACTTCAGAGCCTGGCATAAATATCTGATCCTTGGGAAATAATTTCAGTTAGTTAAATTTAGATCTCTGAGGTAGTTGGGGGGAGAACAGCAACAGAAATATTATCTGGGCCTTTGGCTTTTTTATTTAATTCTTAAATGGATAAATATTTTTAATAAATTTAAGCTTTGGCCTTCTATAGAGCAATATTTGGTTCTTGGATGAAATCAAAAAGTGTTGCTAATGAGATGGTTTAACGTGGTCACCAGCTATGGTCAAATTTTCCATTTCATTTGACTATAAGGTAAAGGTAAGCCAGTGCTTTGAGACACGTATAGTAGTTAATTACACTTAAAATGATATTTTTCTGACCTTTTTCTTTTGTCTCATTTCCTATCACCTTGACTTTTCTCTTGGTTTCTTAAAGATTCCTACCCTTAAAACCATTTTCAACTTGGCAGATATTTTCTTTAGGAAGGCTAATACCTAATGACACTAGGGGAAAGGGTAACAAGAAAACAAACCTCAGCTATGGGATCTCTTTACTCACCATTCATCCAGCATTTATGGAGTGCCTAAGAGATGCCAAATAAAATGCAAATGTATAAAATGCAAATAGACATTAAACCAGCCTTTAAGAAGCTCAGTTACAACCCATGTTTTTTATACTTACAACTTGTTTATTCACTTTACCCATTCATTCATCAAATAAGCATTGAACCCTACTATATTCCAGGCTCTTCTCTGGGTGCTGAAAATACATAATTGAACAAAACAAAGATTCTTGTCCTCCTAGAGTTTGCATTCACATAGAGAAAGACAGACAATAATTTTCCCCACCCCTGACTCCTCCAATCCCAAGATGATTTCGTTTACCTATGAAAGTCTATGAGAGTTTATTCTATTTCTTTGACATTTGCTATTGTATACCAGGTATATTTAAGATGACAGAGTAGGTTCTAGAGCTTAATCTTTGCATTCACTACTCAGCCTAAGATAGGGTTAATAAATGCTTATATTAACTCAATGAATGAGTAATGAATGTGTCTTCACAGAAACATGACCAGTAAGGCAGATGAAGCATGTAAAGTTCCACTAGAAGCTGAAAGTGCTTCTTTCACTTTTATTGTCCAAATCAACAAAGCAGCCAGATGCTCAACAGGGCTCCTATCCACCCACACTCCTACCCTGTTTCTCACTGGTTTGGGGGCTGGGATGGCAGGGTACAAAAGCAAACCGTAGTTACAGTTTGTATTGTAGAATATACCACAAGTAAATTTTGCAGTGGGCTTTATCATGATTTTTTATCCTTAAGGTTGAAAATATTAATTTTATAGGGGTTATAAAAGAGTGAGAAAGATACAGAAAACTTTAGGGAATCCTTGGGAAATTATGGATAACCCCTGTGCCTAAACAGTTTTTTTTGTTTAGGGTTGAGAGCAGTTGTTAGAATACAGATAGAACATCTTGTTAAGGTCACATCAAAGAATTTTAGTTTTTTTCAAAAGACAATGGAGAGCTATCAAAGGATTTTGAATGAGGGGGTACCATGATCAGTTGTATAAGACACCAATTCTTTTTTTTTTTTTTTTAGTACCAGGAATTGAACCTGGAGTGCTTAACCACTGAGCCACATCTCCAGCCCTTTTTATTTTTTATTTTGAGACAGGGTCTCACTAAGTTACTTAGGAACTCACTAAGTTGCTAAGGCTGGCTTTGAACTTGGGATCCTCCTACCTCAGGCTTCAGAGTCTCTGGGATTACAGGCATGTACCACCACACCCAGTTCAGACACCAGTCTTTTAAGAATGAAGCTAGGATGAAAGGAGTAGAGCAAAAAGATGATGGGGACCAAATCTCAACAGACCAGCTAAAGAGTATTGAGGTGTGCACAGGAAACATGGTAGTGGTCATAGGAGGCTCTGAAGAATGAAGGACTGTAAGATTTCAGGGGCCAGAATGTGTTGGGGATGAGTGAAGCCAAGCATACAGAGATAATGTCAAGATTTAGAGTCTAGGAGACTAAGCCATAAAGCACTAACAAAAATAAAGAATACAAAATGAAAAGACCTGGTGATAACAGTTATGAATTCAATGTTTGATGTGTTGAGTTCTAATTGCCAAAAGAAAATCCACAGGAGCTTTGCAGAGGGCTCAGAGCAAAAGAAGAAGTGGGTCCAGGAGTTGCTCTAAGGCTGTCTGTTAAAGCCACAGAATATGTGGACCTCATTGAAGTCAGGGAGTTTGCAGTAAGAAGAGTCTATAAAGAACTTTTGGGAACCGTACAATAAAGGAAAGGAGGAATGGAGATAGGGGTGAGTGAGGTGGGGGCAGTGAGTTTGAAAAAGAATAAGACAAGTGCTTCTCAAATAGCAGAGGTAAGAGAATCACCCACAAATATTAATGCAGATTCTTAGGTCCCTCTCCTGAGAACCAGTTTCAGTAGGCCTGGGGTAGGGCATAGAGAATTCTTATAATTCTGTTGCTTTGGCATCCACTTGTATGGCATCCATACAAGTTTAACTTTCTCATATGATGAGCAGGATTCAGCCACCCTTGTAATTTCCAGGTCTACATCGCACCCAAATGGCTCAAGCCCACAGTCAGAAAGAACTTAGAGTCATCTCTCCTGCTTAGCAAACCAGGCTCCTTACTTTCCTGATTCCCTGCAGCTTTCTTTAAGTGAACCATTCAGGTATTTGCCCTCAAGCCCAAAATGACCCACATCCTATTAATATATATAATATTAATATATTGCACATATTAATATATTTATATATCAATATATGTATTCTATTAGTTCTCTCTTGCTCTTGCTGTCTGTCTCCTCTCCCTGGACTAACATTCTTCCCTTGAGTGAACCAGGAGACAAAGGACTACCCTCTTGAGTCACTGTGACTTCCTTGCTCAGGATCCTTAAGCAAAAGAATTTGAATTTGTTTCTTTTTATGGTGGTGCACTGAATTTGCATCTTCCATCTGAAGAACGAGGGGTTTAGACTTGATTTTCCTTGGGACAACAGAGAACAAAAGGGTGGGCTCCCAGCAAGTGAGCAAAGGTCAGGCAGGCATCAACTGGACCCAGGTCACATGAGCCACAAGGGTGTCTGCCAGTATAAACAAGGTTCCTGTGTTAGAGACCACCCAATAGCAGATTGGACAACCAGGCATTATGCTTTCTACCAGGTGAAAGAAGCATCCCTTGAAAGTCACACATATGTAACCACATTCAGCTCCCCTTCTTTCTCCACTAGGGCAGGGCCACTAGAATGCCATGGTTTATATAATATCTCCCAAAGGACCATGTGTTAAAAGCTTAGTCCCCCACCTGTGGCACTATTGGGAGGTTATAGAACCCTTAAAAGGCAGAATCTAACAGGAGGAAGTTAGGTCATTTGGGCCATGCCCTTGAGGGGATATTGGGACCCCAGTCCCTTCAGAGAGTCCATTCTCTTTCACTTCCTGGCTGTCATGAAGTGAGCAGCTTGCTCCACCATATGATACCCACCATGATGTGCTACCTTGCCACAGGCCAAAACCTACAGAATTGGTAGCCAAAACAAACTTTTCCTCTTTTCAAGTTGATTATCTCGTGTATTTCATTGCAGTAACAAAAAGCTGACTAACATCTATATCTCAATTTAACTTGGGACTCAAAACATGGGGTCTAGGAACATGCAATTTAAAGCATACACCCTCTTCATTTTCTAGCAATGCATACCAAATTATCCCAAAACTCAGTCTTAGAAAAACAAATATTTTTGATCTTTCAGTTTCTACGCATCAGGAATCTGGCTCAGGCCCTCTCACAAGGTTGTAGTCTGTAGTTACCTGATGACTTAACTAGGGCTAGAAGATCTGGTTCCAACACAAGTGTCCTCATCACGTAGCAGCTGGCTACCCCAGCAGCAGAGTAAGACAGAGACCACAGTATTATTTATGACCCAGCCTCACAACACTTGTCATGTTCTCAAAACCTATTGTTCGCACAATTGAGTCCTATTTAATGTAGGAGGTGGGTTCCCAAGAGTGACAGGAGAAAAAAATCATGAGGGCTACTTTGGATCTACCACATGTGCCTATAGTCTCATGTGATGTAAGTGGCCCTCTGAGAATGGGAAGGAGAAAGAATGAACAGAGGAGGCCAAGGGAGGGAAAAAATCCAGTCTATCAGAAGATGAATCTCAGTGACAAATAGGACCAAGAAATCAAGATGAGACTGAGAAAAGGCCATTGGATTTGGCCTCAGAGATATCAGCCTTAACCTTCTAAACTCTAAAGCAACATTTCTAGAGAAACAAAGCTTTTCTATGCAACCTGTGATGAGAAATTTATATTTTACTCTATTATTTGGTATACAGGGCACACATCTATAGAAAGATATTTCAAAAATTAACATCTACGTGTTAAAGGAAAGCAATTAATATTTCTTATTCTACAGTAAAGTATTTCTTTTAAAAATGTTAGTTGAAAGCCACTAAACTGATATTGTTGGTCATTAAAGAATTTTGACCTGAAGTTTGAAAAAGAATATCTGAATAGGTTCAGATATTAATGAACATGATAATGTTGACGATGAAAACAGTGATGTCAAACACATATTAAGTGTTTAGACTACCAGCATACACTATGTGCTAAATGAGACACCAAGAATATGTCATTCATAACAATGAAATTATCTTATAATTACCGTTTACTGTAGTCCTATTATTGTTATTGTTGTTTTATTTCATTTTATTTTATTTTGGCGATGGAGATTGAACCCAGAGCCTTGTGCATGCTGGGCTAGTGCTTAACACTGAGTTACAATCCCAGCCCCTATAATGGCAAAGTTGAGTAATTAAGAAGTTAAGTGGCTTGCCCAAGTATATCTAGTCCAGAGATGGTGAAATGAATTTATTTTAAACTAATAGGAAAACTTCATAATTTACACTTCAGAGCTCTGCTATCCAATACATAAGACCTTAGCCGCATGACTTATTTTAATTTTGATTAATTAAAACTAAATAAAATTAAAAATCCATTTCCTCCATCAAACTAGCCACATTTCATGTGCCTAAAAGCCATAGGTGGCTAGTGGCCTGCATATTGGGCAGTGCATATATAGAGCATTTCCCTTATTGCAGAAAGTTTTGTTGGACAGAGATGCTCTAGAGCTAAAGTACCAAGGGACATGGAGGATTGAAATCTCCTGAGTATAATTGTAAGGTGAGAGGAAGGGGTCAGGAGAGAGAAAGAAGTAAAAGAAGGAGGAGAAGGAGGAGGGAGATGGGAGAAGAGAGGAAGAAGGAAGAAGGAAGAAGGAGTTTTCAAGATAGGGAATACAGGAAAGGACAGTGGCCTAGGTTAAGATGGACACATAAAACCATAGTAGTGGCTTTAGCAAGGGACAGGGACAATCTCCAATGTGTAAGAAAGAAAGAAAAGATAGGTGAAGGCCTAGAGGAAGAGTTTTACTGTTTAGGTAAGCATTCTCCAAATGTTCATGTATTGAAGGGTTGGTCTCCAATCTATGGCACTATTGGAAGATGGTGGAGCCTTTAGGAGGTGGGACCTAGTAGGAGGTAGTTCATTCACAGGGGCATGCCCAGGAAGGGGCTATTGGGATCCTAGCTCCTTCCTCTTTGTTTCCCAGCAGCTTCCTGCATCACATTATTTCACCATGATGGGCTGCCTTGCCACAGGCAAGGATTGAAACCTCTAAAACTGTGAGCCAAAATAGGCCTTTCCTGTTTTTAAGGTATTTATCCAGTATTTTGTTACAGTAATGGAAAACTGACTCACACAAAGGGAAGGAGCTTGCTTTGATGATCTTGACTAAAGGGTAGGGACTGAGAACAGGAGCAAAGAATGAGTGAGGAAAGGTGTGGCCAGGGGCTTGAGTCGGGTAGGAAAGATTGTAATAACCACTCTAATAGTTGCATATAGAAAAATGGGAGCATTAATCCCCATCAGTGAGGGCTCAGCTATGGCCAGACACTTTTGAATTATCAGTAATGTTATTTATTTCATTCATTTAAAAAGTATTTACTAAGAGCCTACAATGTGTCAGGTACACTGTATGTTCCTCTCTCTCGTGGAACTTGCTGAAGGAGGACTAGGTTAATCCAATTTTCATAGAACCCTGAAGTTAAATGAACACGCACCACCAAGGAGATGACCTGGCATTCAAAAAGAGTTGTGAGAGTGAACAGTAAAAGAAAGATCAGGAAAAGTGCCCTCTGAACCAAGACCTGAAGAGGGCACCATTCCATACAGAGGAGGACAGTCAATAACTTTCCCCAGCAGTGTGACCATAAAAAGACCCAGGTAGATGGACAAAGGGGCTTTCATGAGATTCCTATGGACAGATGTGATTCTGGGTACACTGAGAGAATCCCACACAATCCCTGAGGTTCCACTCTGTGGATGGCTCTGAGTGGAAACAACACTGGGAGCTGTCCCCTGAAAATTCCTCCATAGCATAATAAACCTGGTTAGAGGCAGAGGCTGGAATTTTAGAAGACCTACCCTGCTGATAACATCAACAAAGCATTCACAATACATGGCATATTGCAATGTATGCACAGTCAGCAGTCACAGCAAACCATCCATCACCACACTTCTATTGCAGCTGTCTTCCCTCACCTATGCCTTTTCTGTAAAACAAATGGTCTTTGAAGTTAGGAACGCCAGGCTTGACTTTGGCAAAACAGAAAGATAAAAAATAGAGCTTTAAAAAGCCCACACAGTCTTGCTAAGTTTCAACAAAGCACAATCTTTAAAACGTTGTGTTTTTTTTTTAATATTGTAATGCCCATTTTATGTTGAAGTTGAAGAAGCAACTTCACATTGGGCATGCAACTATTTTTCCAAATTTCCACTGGGTAAAACTTGTAGAAGGTTTATATATGTGTGATAGTATTTCAAAACAAATAACTTTTATCACACGGTTTTGTATTTTTATGTCATTGTTGAGTGATCCAATAACTGCAATTCAGTCTTCTTTAGCTCCCTGTGAAACTGAACTCATTTCAGGCTCTGAACATACTTACTTCAAGTTCATAAGAATTGGTTAATTTCTGTCTCCTGCTTGTAGTTTTGTTCATGTTATGTATATGAAAAACATTACAATCCTAAATGTAGACTATAATTTTGCAGCACTAGCACGAAGGTTGAATGGTGGAAGTACCGATGGTGGGGTAGGTGTGAGCATCCAGGTACCAATCCTAAATCCCCCGTCAATTACCAGCTTCATAATCTTGGCAATTCTCTTTCTGTGCCTCAGGAAACAACAGGCCCTACTTCGCATTGTTGTGGGAAGGTTTACACGTAAAGCACTCAGCAATGCTCCAACACATGCTCAACATGTATCAGCCATCGTTTTTACCCACATAACCTCTCGTACACATGGAATATTTGCACTGTGGGTAAGCGATTGTTTCCATGGCAACTTAACTTTCCTATTTCCAGATTCTTAACCCACTATTTTCTTTTTATCTTTAAAAGAGAAGTTTGTAGGCTATGATCTTCATTCTTAGCGCTGCATTAATAAAGAGTTTTTCCACTTATTGTCCTTATATTTGCATGCTTGTTTGGTTTGGTTGGTTTTACTATTTCGTGGCTCTGATATTTTTAATGAGTCCAAAGCACATTGTAGGCACATGCAGAGAGCAGCCCTGTTTTATATTTTCAGATACTGTTTTGGGAGGACATCTGTTTTGTTGTGTAGTGAGGAAAACATAGAGGGATACATAAAAGAAATAAAATCCTGTGAAATTGTACTATAAAGCTGAATTTTGGAAATTAATCATGTATCCTATCATCCAGACAATGTTTTGAAAAAAAAAATCTTCTTAGATATTATTTTCTTAGAAAAGGGAATTTTAAAGCAATAAATTTGTATAAAATAAAAATTACCTAGATGTTAAAAGTTTTCACTTACAACATGAGTATTGGGCAATCTCTATGACTTAGAGCAGCATTGTCCAACAGAAATATACTGTGATGGGGCAGGAGGTAGACTAATGGGTGCTAGTTTACAGTGAGACAGGGGTATGAAATTCTGGGATGCTATTGCACAGAAAGGTGACTACAGATACCAATAATGTACTGTAAATTTCCAAAAGCTAGAAGAAAATATTTTAAAAGTTCCCCCATGAAGAAACAATAAATGAGGTGATAGATAGGTTTGCCCTGATTTAATCATCATGTATACATAATATTGAGACATTACATAATACTCCATTAATATGTACAATTTTTATGTGTCTATGTGTCAGTTAAAATAATTTAAAGATACCTCTCACAGAAAAGTAATGAAGATGCCATGATGTTTAGCCACATATATATGTAATTTTTACTTCACTAGTAGCTACACTAAAACAAGTATAGAAAATGTGAAATTAATTTTGATAATATATATTTTTTTAATCTCATGAATTCCAAATACCATCATCCCAGTATGTAACAAGTATGTTAAGTTGGTATATTTTATAATTTTCATACTAAGTTTTTGAGATCCACTGTGCCTTTTATACTTGTGCATCTATCGGTTTGAACTAGCCACATTCAAGTGCTCGTACCACCTGTGGGTATCTAGCTGATATATCCCCTTTGATCCATCCAAGAATTAGGAGCCCTAGAATTCCAAGTCCCCACATCAACCAACAGTCTATTCTGAGGAAGGGCACGAAACACATTTTAATTCCAAAGATTAATTTGAATTGTGGGGTCAGAGCACGTTTGGCCATATTTTCCAACACTCCAACAAATTAAGAAAAAAGGTTCAGGTCATCATTTGGCAGAAGGCCACCTTCCGAGACATCCAATGAAACACACAAAGGATTTTTTCTGCCAAATAAAAATGAGGCTGATTGTTCTCAGTATCAAGGGAATGCCTGGCAGCTTAGCATTTGCAAAACATCTCTTTCATCTGTCCCATGGAAGAGCTGACATGACTTCCAAGCTGGGGATCCTCCAAGGGGTCTTAATCAGATGCTGAAGATGCAGGTGAGGGCTGTCCCTGCTCTGTGCAGCTGTCCTCTAAGGCTACAGCTTCCTCACGAGGCCCCTCAAGGAGGTTTTCTCTTCCAAGTTTCATCAGTTTGTTCTAGACATTCTGTTTTCTGTTCTCTGTGGGATACATTCTTTCTTACAGCTTCTTTCACCTGATTTCCAAGATCACTGTCCTCAAGGTCACCCAGACTGCTGATTTTTATCACTGCCACTCATTATCAGCCAGAGAACCCCGGTTAGAAACCCTCTTTCTCCAAACCAAATCCATCTCCAGGTCATGGTCCCTTAACCTCTGAACTGCCCCTCAAATCCATCTCTTCCAGTCCCCTTGCCATTTGTTTACATTTCCTTATTGCTTACTCAGATTGCTGTACCAGCCTCTTCACTTATCTGCCACGTTGTTGCTAGGTTGAACTTTCTAAAACACCAGATCCATGGGGTCACTTTTCTGGATTTTACCAAATCCCCACTGATATCTACATAGTGGATTCTAACCCTTTTGAATAAACAGAAGAACCCCAAATGTTTTTCAATGAGGTGATTTAACAATCTCTAGGGTAGAAAACGGATACAATCTAAAGCTTCTCTGAGCAAAGCAGGGGCAGAGGACTCATAGCCTTCTCTAAAGACTTCCAGTTCTCCCTGTTTCTAGGGCCCAAGGAAGCTCCAAGGAGTCCTAGAGCTCTTCTAGACCTAGCTGGAAATGCTGTCCCAGGGGAGGAAGCCCATGCTCCTTGGCTTGGCATTCGAGGCCCTACAGAATCTCGGTAGGCCCAGACCCTCTTTCTTGTCACCCCCCCATACCTCTGCTACACAAACCACACACAACCTCAATATTGCAGGCCTTTGGGACTCCACACTTGCCATGCAGCCTCCTCAGCCAGCTGCATCTTTCTGCTCAGCCCTGTCTGCAGAAATCCTCATTGTCCTCCCAGGTTTATCTCCAATGTCATCCTTTACGAAGACTTCACTTATGAACAATCAAGATAGAACAAATCCGTCTCTCCCCTGGGGACTCAGTTAAGGTGACCATTTAACCACTTATCACATCTGTTACCTGGATGTTTTTTCTAGTGATGCTATCTTTCTAATCCTGGCCCAAAGTTCCAACCAATAGCGCTATAAAGTTAAGACTATGTCCTTTACTCCATCACCGTAGTGGTGAACGAGCCATGCGTGATTTCATGACAAATTCTGAGAACCTTCAGAGGAAGCAAGAGGCCAAAGAGCTCAAAGCTGAAATCTGAGCCTTTGGGTTCTAATTTGGCTTTGTCTCAAACTAAGTCTTTTTTCAGCCCTACAGAACTATCATCTTTAGTGCTCTGGGCATAATGATAATGACTCCAGTGGCTAATTTTATAAGGCAGCTACAACATGCCAGGCACTGTTCTAAGGGTTTTTCATGGGTTAACTCATTTTGGCTTTACAGAACAAAATCTGAGGCATTTTATAGGTTAAACCCTTCTTCAGTTTCACTTGGGACTGAAAGAGCCTTTACTGGTTCATCTTCTGCAGTGATGAGGATGCTGAGACTCATGGTGAGATGACTGCTCAGTGACTTGGTGAAAGCAGAGTTGACTGGTGGCCAATCTCTGGCTCTTGGCGGGGGGAGATAAGGGGAATATGCCTTCACCCACTTAAGACTGCTTCTCTGTGACAGGAAGTGGCCTGGGAATTGGCCAGAGCCACACTTCATGAAAAATGTTTTACAAAGCTTCACCAGAGAGATATGTTGCTCAGCTATCAGCATAACTCAATTCATGCCCAAATATTTCCTAATTTACAAAAGCTAAGTAATTCTATTTCAAATTTGGTTTAATGTTTTTAAATTTTCTATATCCTTGTAAGGATTATAATCACATCGATTGATTGAATGAGGATGTGAGTGGCACCCACAGACATTGAGGATAGAAACTTCTTGTCCTCAGAGAAGTAATGGCTGCTAGGGAGACATTGTCCAGGTCGAGCGCCTCACTGCTCCAGCACTGCAGTTAGGGATGCAAAGAGGCTTCAAGGACATGGAGTCCATGGCCCTCTGATTTACTTCTGATAATGTGTATTTTGTGATTTGCATCTTAAAAGCATGTCTCAATTAATAGTGCATTTCCTAAGAGGCAGAAAAAGAAGTGAAGCTGAATTCAAAACTTCCACTGTTGACCAAATGGCCTTTGGAAAAATCAGTTAATATAGCCAAGTCTCAGATTTATCCTGAGGAAAATGTTATCATTTCTATTGGGGTTGCTGTGAAGCTCCAAGGAGATACGGGTGAAGAGAACTGGAGAGGAAAATATTCATTTTTCTTCTTTAAGGTCACATTTGAAGAATGTTATCTATAATTTTTCCTTTTAGGTCTCCTGTCCATTTGGGTTCTATAACAAAATCTCATAGACTGAGTTGCATATAAGTATTTCTCACAATGCCAGAGGCAGAAAGTCCAAGACCACCAAAGCCCTAGTAGACTTGGAGTCTGGTGGGGGCCCCTTTCTTGGTCCATAGACAGCCATCTTTTCACTGTGTCCTTGCATGGCAGAACAGATGAGGGAGTTGCGTGGAATCCTTTTATAAGGGTAGTATGGCTGTAGCCTGATGTATCTGCAGCCATCTTGAGTTGTAACCACCAGGATGGCTCCTGAATGACCCTGCTTGGTTTTCTCCAAATATTTTCCCAGCACACTATAAATGATCAAAACCATTAGAATAGTAATATTGAGCTTTATAATCAGGGCCTGGTGACCTGATCATTAGATATGAGCCTGATGTCCTTAAGATAAACCAGGTACATTCTGACTTGGATGAAGTCACTCTTGTTCTGTCTGCTTTATAAACCTCCTACTTCTGACCCAGATTATAGAGGTGCATTCATCTTGCTGTTGCAAGTAGGACCATACTTCTATCAGTAATCCCCAATAAATTGTACTCTGTGAAATCCTGGATCTGACTACCTCTTTTTTCATTCTCACAACATCCTGGGGCTAGTTCTCATGCACTGTGACCTGGTTGTTCTGGAACAAGGGCACTAATCCCATTTGCGAAGGACTCACCCATGACCTTCCAAAGTCTCCTACCTCTTAATACTATTATCGATGATTATTAAATTTCAACATAGAATTTTGGAGGGAAACAAACCATTAGACCATCGTAACCCCAGAGAAGGGAAATGACTTACCCAAGACCCATAGTACAGTTTGGCCAAAAAAAAGAGGGGGGGGGGGTTATCCCTTTCTAGCAATTCTATTCCTATAACCATTCATCTTTTCTTAAGCTATAAATCTGTAGAAATTTTTGTCACCCCGTATGTTAATTTGAGTTTTAAATTTTCACAGAAGCTTAGCAGGGCATCAAAATAACATTTATTGAATGTATTATGGTGGCAAGCTTTCCATACAGTTTTACCTCATCCTCCCAACAGCCCTATATTACAGGTATTATCAGCCCCATTTCCCCAATGGCATGGCACCTTTCCAGAACATGAGGGCAAATTGCCCAAGATCACAGGAGTTGAAAGTGACAGAAGAGTCAAGCTCAAGTTTTCCTAACCAAATCCAATGCTTTTCCCATTAAGGGGGATGGGGGTGCCTCAGCAAGGACAAAGAATGGCACAAAATTGTAGAAAAATGACTAAACAAACAACAACAATAACTGTGATTTCTGCATGGTATTCACGGATACTTTTTCAGAAATGTATACACAACATTCATGTTTTGACTAAAGCAGGAATTGCCATATTCGGGAAAAATCAGAATTGTCTTTTTCCTGTGCTGAAGTTTTAAACGTAAACATTAAAGCATGTTTCGGCCTTGGTAATTCAAAAAGCAAAAGGTGGTGCTGCATATTAATGTGCTTCCACAGCTGCTTAATTCACACATATCGTGACTCCCCCCACCCCCCATTCTACAGCATTCTTTTCTGAGGGTGACGACTTCGGTGGAAGCTTTCTTAAAATTCAAGGTATGCAAGTTCAAGTTCCTGCCTGAAACACAGGTGGGGCTCACTATTCACCCTCAGCTTTAAAGGTCATCTCTGATTTCCTACAGACCTTCCTCCAACCAGCTCCTTTCAGCTCCCTGCCGCGGGCTTCGAGGAGCCGGCGGCGCCAGGCGCATTGTGAAGTGGCCAGAGCGTCACAGGCGATTGGGACCCCCCAGGATCCAAGGGTGGAGTGGGTGTCCGCAGCGCCTCCTGGAGGCCGCGGGACGCTCACGCAGACACTGGGCGCGCTGGGAGGGAACATGGAGGGCTTCCGCCACTTCTCCCCGAGGCGCTACAGGAACCTCTGGGACACCTCGCCGCCGGCCGCAGAGAGCAGGTCCCCCATGCGGCTGGATGGGCCCGAAACCAAACCGGCCTCGGGCCCCTGGGGCTGTACGTCGGATTCGCGGAGTGACGCGGCAGAGTCCCAGCTGCCTCCCGGGTGTTCGTTCACGCCGCGGCCTCGCACGCGCTGGTACAACACCTCGCCGCTGGAAAGCCGCAGCCTGACTCGCTTGACCCGGAGGCCCCCAGACCGCGTCCGGAAGCACCGATTGGGCAGCCGACGCCTAGAAGAAGCCTGGGGGGAGGACGGGACCAAGCCCAGTTCGGCCTGGCAGCAGCAGCTCCATCTGCAACCCCAACAGACTCAGTCCTGCCAACGCTGTTCTTCCATCCAGACAGATTCGCCCCCGCGGTACCCCGGGGGAGCTTCCAATCCCCCGAGTGTGGCTTCTGGAGTAGGAAAGGCACCGAGTGAAGACCAGTGGGCAGTGCCGATCTGCAGCCACGTAGGTCGCTGGTCCTGTTCCTCTTTACACACAGACAAGTCCTCCGTGCCTTCCCAAGAGTTAAGGACCCAGTCGGCCTGTATGTACACCCAGCAAAGAGACTGTAATGATTTGATGGAGTCCTTAGCCAGTCAGTATCCCCAGCCCATGGTCTCCAGCAAAGACCCGCAGAACCAGATTCTCAAGTGCAAGCTGGAAGAGACGGTGATGTCCTCGAGGGACCAGAAGATCGTGTCCCTAGTGCTAAACCGGCTCCAGAAAGCCCAAAGAATGCGGGAGCTGCAGCAACAGGCGGCAGTCGCTTGGGAGGAGCTGAAGCGCTCAGACCAAAAGGTCCAGATGACCCTGGAGAAAGAGCGCCGGCTGCTGCTGCAGCAGAGTCAAGAGCAGTGGCAGCAACGGAAGGAGCGCAAGGGTCGCCGGGGCCGCGAACATCACTACCGGCGGCGGGACGGCCACTCGAAGAACGCGATCCAGAAAGAGAGTTGGTGGGAGTCACAACTGCAGGACCCCGAGAACCAGCGTCTAGCGAGGATGGAGAGGGCGCGCGTGGAGGCCGAGCACCGCAAGCAGTGCCAAGCTCAGCGCCTGCGAGAGCAGGAGAGGTTACTGCAGAGCTTGCGGGAACTGAACAACCTGCAGCTGCGGAAGAGGCTGGAGGAGGCCTGTCACAAAAGGCAGTTGCACTCGATGGACACCAAGAAGGTCCAGGAGACCAACCTGAGCTCCCTCGTCAATTATCAGGCCCGCAAGGTGCTCATGGACTGCCAAGCCAAGGCCGAGGAGCTCCTCAGAAAGCTGTCGCTGGAGCAGAATTCCATGCGGTCCCAAGAGATCCAAGAGGGCCTGCTGAAGGGGCAGTACCGACAGCTGAAGGAGAAGGCCCAGAAGGAGGAAGAGCAGTTCCAACAGGTCAAGTGTCACGCCGTAGAGTCGGAGGAGCAGAGGCAGATGCACAAGAGGATCTTATTGGAGCTAGCCGAGCAGAAGAGCCAGCAGGAGAGGAGTCACGCACACAGGACCCCCAGGGACAAGGCACAGCGCCTCCGGGAGCTCAACATCCTGCGGGAGAAGAATCATCACATTCTGAAGCTGAAAGCCGAAAAAGAGGAAAAGTGCCACATTGAGGGCATCAAGGAAGCCATTAAGAAAAAGGAGCAGAAAATGGAGCAGTTCTCCCGCGGGAAAGATCCCACCTTGTCAGAGTTTCAGAAGGGCTCTCTCACCTCCAGGAGAGAGAATGGCAGAGGGCTTCCCATCAGCTGCTTTGATCAGAGGACATCAGAGGCCCAGCTGTGTGCCCATCAGCCGAGAGGGGGCTATTGAGAACTGGGGACAAAGAGCTTCAGCCCCAGCAGCCAGAGAGAGATGTGGCCAAGCGATTCGGGTTTATAATCTGATTACAATTATTGATTTTTAAAAGTATATAAAATAGCTGCAATTTCCTCTCATGAACTAGTTTATTGATTCACTTGGGTGGTTTAGAAATTTGGGGCTGTGAAGAAAATTGCTTGGCTTTGTAAATTTTTATTTGAAGAGAAAATATTCATGTAGCTCTCAAAAAAATCTTAGAGGCAGACATTAGGCATATCCTCCAGGAACCAGAGAATAATCTACATGTGGGGATACAGTTTGTGCCATGTATAAGTCTTTTCCTATCCCAGAACTTCCAAAAGAATAAAGTGTGAATGACCAGTCATAATTAAAATCTCCAAGAAAAAAAAAAGTGGGGTAGGAGAATTTCTGTGAATAAGTAGATCTGGGAATCTTGGATATTAAGTTCCCTCTTGAGAGTTTATAGTGCACTTTAAATTTTTAAAGGCTCTGAAAAGACTTGCAGTAATGAAACATTTCTTTAATTAGTGTTTTGTAACAAACTATGGACACCCCCCCCCACCACACACACACACTCCATGGGTCATTCCATGGAATGTATTTTGTAGAATGTTCTATAAACTCCAATTCCTCCCAGATTGAGGACTGCTTTGGCCATCCCTCCCTGTGCTCCTGAACCTGATTATAATTCCAGCACAGTGTCTTGACTGTCCCATTTGAGAGATCACTGGAATATATTTGGTCTGATTTTGTTGTTGTTGTTTCTATCCAGTCTTATGCAACAAAATTCTGTTGGAATCCTCCTTTTCCCCTCTGTTTCTCCTCTGCTTCTTTTGAAGGAGGTATGTGATGTCATTTCCATCTACCCACATTGTGTTTAATTAACTTAACTAGGCTCTGAATGACTGACTAAGCATGACTCAGTAACATGACATTTTTAAAATAAGGAGCCAGCAGCTAAATAGAAATTAACCCATTCGCATCTCAAAGTCTCCATTGAAAAGCTCTGAATGTTTTTTCTTCAGAAAGATTCTAAGGTAACATTTGTTTTGAGGGAAGGAGAAGAAGGATGAAGGGGAAACAGAGATAGAGACAGACAGGGACAGAATTAATAAGTCCCAGAAGAATTATTTTGTTTTATTAGTATTTTTTTTTGTACCTGGGATTGAACCCAGGGTGCTTATCCACTGAGCTACATCCCCAGCCCATTTTATTTGTTTGTTTATTTATTAGAGACAGTATCTTGCTAAGTTCCTTGGGGCCTCACTAAGTGGCTGAGGCTGACTTTGAACTTATGATCCTCCTGCCTCAGCCTCCTGAGCTACTGGGATTATAGGTATGTACCATGGTGCCGGTTTATTAGTAATACTGAAATTACTAATATTAATTAGTTTTAATATTCGATTTAATATTAATTAAATTAAAGTTCACCTGACAAGGGACTTTGTGCAGAGGTCAATGTGTGACGTCCACTTTTTCCGCCTAGCTACTGGAAACCAGGTCATCTTCTCCATTATGTTTTCTTCCTCTACCCTAAGTCTCCACTCCCTGATGCCCCCCCCCCAAAGAGGCTTGCTGTAGAGTCCCTCAGAAATGTTCATGGAGTCCCCTGCTAAAAAATGTGAGGGTTCACACATCATGCCTCAAACCCCAACCTTATTCTCTTCTACTTGCTCAGAGTAGTCAATTCCATCATCTAGAGAAGTATTGCATGCAATCCAGGTAGTCTAGGGTTATTGCTTAATATATTTCAGACAGACCTGGGCACGAATCCTAGTGTTCCCTCCATACAATTATGTGATATTTGGAAAGTTGCTTCCCTGAACCTCAGTTTCCTCATCTGTAACGTGGGAAATAATTCATACTTCAATGGCACATTCCAAGGAATGATTAAATAACATAATAAGATATTTGACATAATGCCCAGATTCTAATAATACCAGATAAATATAATGGTGGATTTTATTATTCATAATACTGACCTTATACCTTTGTCATTTTATTCTCCCCATCTTGATGCCTTTTCACCAGCTTCCTTGTTCCACCATATCCAAGCCTGTTTTTTTTTGTTTTTGTTTTTGTTTTTTTCCTGAGCTTAGTTCACATTCTGTTGCTTTTGTGAAATGTGAGACCTTTCTGGACACCCCCTCTTGAGTATCTCTCTGACAAACTGCATGTCTCATGAACACTTAATAGTTACTGCTTTGTGTAGCATATGCATTTTGCAATCTACATCTTGGTTTCCTAACTAGACTGCAAGCAACCTGAGGCTAGAGTCATTGTCTGGGACTTCTTTACATTTATGCATAACATGGGGTGGTCAATATACAGTCAAAAGCCTCTCATGGGGCTATTTTGAATCCACATACACATCTCATGATTTTTATCCTATATTTTCATCTCTTTGCTCCAAGAGACTTACATACTTTTGTCCAGTCCTCTGTGAATGTTACTGGCAGAAATGATTTGTACAAACTAACACTGACAGAAGCAGAGTAGGCTTTTCCCTATCCTTCCCTTAAACACGACAAGAAACATGAACACTGTATATGAAAGGTGAGGATAAATCAGAGTGACTGGAGACCTCAGGACTTAAGGAATCACACAGTAGTACATTTCCTAGGTTTTCTTTTTGCTTCACGTATCCTCAACCTGAAGCTGAAGAAACTGATAACCCCCAAACACCAAGTACAGACTAAGTCCCAATTCAAGCCTAATCTTTCCAGCCAAAACACTTGGGAAGGGCAACCTAACAAGGCAGAAATATTTTAGATGATAATCACCCTACTCCAGCCAAACACCACAGAAAAACCTGTGACCTCATCCTTACCCAAGCCAGCAAAGACCCAGCCAGGAGTCTAGATTTCTACCCTCACCAGGTTGTAACAAGAAGCTCGCTTCTCCTTCCCAGCAATGTCAGCAGAGACCACACAAAGCCTAGACTCTCAACCACTAGCTCCATAGACACCTTCCCACACTCCTGCAGGGTGTCACAGGAAGCCTAGTGGAAAGTTAAAAGTTTTATTAGCATCAGTACACAAGTTGTCTAGGTTTCAACTGAAAATCCCTCCACCAAGAACCAAGAATATCTCAAATGGAATAAAAAAAGAATCCATAAATGCTAACAGAAGAACAAGAAATGTTAGAATTACCTAAAAAACATTTCAAAACATCCTTAGTAAAAAAAAAAATGTAACAAGTAATTGTGAACATACTTAAATCAAAAAAGACAGTCTCAGTAATGAAGCAAAATGTATAAAGAAGAGCCAAATGGCAAATATGGAACTGGAAAATATAATTTTGGGTTGACTTTACAACAGAGTAGGAAACAAGAAAGAATCCGTGATTGGAAGATAAAAAAAACAAAAATTCTGATCTGAGAAACAATAAATTATTGGAAAAAAACAGCAGAGCCTCTTGGACCTGTGGGACTATAGCAAAAGATCTAACATTAATGGCACAGGAATCCCAGAAGGAAAGTAGGAAAAGGACAAGGATGGAAAAATCCTCAAGGAAATAATGACAAATTCAGTAAGGAAGTTAAGCAAACCCCCAAAAGGGTAAACCATAAATTCAATGGATAATCCATAAAGAGTAATCCACAGAAATTCATGATATACCATAGTCAAAGTTCTAAAACTAAAGACAAGGGAAAATTTTCTTGATCAACACAATAAAAATATAAACCATGGACTGAAAACAATTTTTTTTTCAAAAAAGTGGCTATATTAATATCAGAGAAGTATTCAAAGAAAACTACCAGAGGCAAAGGAATATAAACTTTATGATTCAATCCATCAAGAAGACATAGCAATTCTAAATATGTATATATCAAACAATAGAGTTACAAAATGCAAGAAGCAATAACTAACAGAACTGAAATGAGAAATAGACGAATCATCCATTTGAACAGTTGGAGACTTCAATATCCCCTCTCAACAACTGATACCCCTACTAAACAAAATTAAGAAACATACAACTTAAGAATGCTCACCAACCAACAGGGTAGGGTCTATTCAACATTTATAGATGTATCCAACAACAGAAGAATATGCATTTTTCCCCCAGTCTTCATGGAACACATTCTAAGATAGAACATATCTTGTGCCCTACATCAAACTCTTCAAATTTGAAAGAACTGAAATCGTACAAAACAATATAATCAAATTATAAATCAATAATGGAATGATAACAGGAAAACCTTCAACACATGAAAACTAAACAGAACCCTTCTATGTAATCCATAAGTCAAAGAGGAAGTCTCAAGGGAAATTTAAAGATGCATTGCACTTCGGAGTACAGTGGTGCACAGCTGTAATCCCCGAGGCTCAGGAGGCTGAGACAGGAGGATCTTGAGTTCAAAGCCAGCTTCAGCAACAGTACTAAGCAACTCATGAGACCCTGTCTCTAAACAAAATACCAAATAGGGCTGGGGATGTGGCTCAGTGGTTGAGTGCCTCTGAGTTCAATCCCTGGTACCAATATATATATAGCACTGAATGGAAATAAAATGTGCAATATATGAGACATGGCTAAAACCATAGCAAGAGGAAAAATTATAGCATTAGCTACATACATTAGAAAAGAGGAAAAGTGTCAATTCAAAAATCCATGCTCCCACCTCAAGAACCTGGAAAAGAATAAATCCAAAACAAGCAGAAGAAAACAATAAGGACTAAAAATTAAAGTGAAAACAAAAATCAATAGAGAAAACTCTGTGAAACAAAGACCCTGTTCTTAGAAAATTTTGATTAAATTGACAAACCTCTAGCGAAACTGACAAAAAAGATGACTCAAATTACCAATATATAATATATATTCATGAATGAATGAATCAGGTATATTATTACAGAATCCTCAGACCGAAAAAAAAAAAAAGAATAAGGAATCAGGAGGATTTTAAATTCAAAGCCAGCCTCAGCCTTAGTCTTATAGAAGCCCTAAGCAACTTAGTGAGACCCTGTCTCTAAATAAAAAAATTTAAAAAGGGCTGGGAATGGAGGGGTGGGCTGGAGTGTGGGGGAGGACTGAGGATGTGGCTCAGTGGCTAAACACCCTTTGGTTCAATCCCTGGTACAAATATATATATATATATATATATATATATATATATATATATATATATACATATACACACACACACACACACACACACACACATACATAAACACTGTGAACAACTTTACACACACAAATTTGACAACCTAGAAGAATTAACCAACTCTCTGAAAAAAAAAACTAATTCTCACAACTTACCCATTATAAAATAGATCATTTAAATAGCCCCATAACTGTAATAAGATTAAGTTCATAATTGTAACCCCACTCGATAAAATCTCCAGCCCAGATAGTTTTGCTCAAGAATTTCACAAACTCTTAAAGGAGGATTAATACCAATTTTACACAGCCTTTTCCTGAGTAAGGAACACTTTCAAATTCATGTTATAAAGCTAGTATTATCCTAGTACCAAACCAAAGGTAAAGACAGCATGAAATAAAGAGAAACCAGACAAGTGTCCTTCATGAATGTAGGCATAAAAATCCTCAATAAATATTAGCAAACCACATTCAGCAATATGTTAAAAACAATTATACACCACAACCAAATGGGGTTTATTCCAAGAAGCCAGGTGGATTCAATATTCTAAAATCAATCACTATGTTAATGACATTATATTAACAGGCTAAAAAAGAAAAATCACATGAGCATATCACTTGACACCCATTCATAAATAATACTTTCAGAAAAATGGAAATAGAAGACAAATTCTTTAACTTGATAAAGAGCATCAACAAAAATCCTACAGCTAACTTCATCATAGTGAGAGCCAAAATGTTTTTCCTCAAACCCAGAAACAAAGCAAGTATTTTTACCACTCTTATTCAACAGTGCTGGGAGGCAAAATAATAATAATAATAATAAATACAGATGGACAGGAAGAAATAAGCCTATTCTTCTTTGATAGAAATATAATTTTTGTAGAAAATCCAAGAAATCGACATACATACTCTAGAAATAATGATTTCAGTAAGAGAAAGAGGATACAAGATCAATATACAAAAATCAATAGTATTTCTATGTACTATTGATAAATACATGTCACTAAAATTTTAAAAACACCATACTGTTTATAATCAGAAAAAAAATATCTAGATGTTAATCTAACAAAACATGCATAAGACTTTTCTGGTGAAATGGAAGTAAAACTAAATAAATGGAGAGACATGCTGCTCATGGATTAGAAGGATCAATATAATAAAACTCAATTCTCCCCAAACCGAGATACAGATTTATTGTAATTCCTATCAAAATCCCAGCCAGATTTTTTTGTAGCTGCAGACAAGATTATTCTAAAATTTATCCAGAAAGGCAAAAGAACTAGAATAGCTAAAATGATTTCAAAAAAGAAAAGAGGGCGGAATTGGTCTATTCGATGTCCTGACTTACTAGACAGCTACAGTAATCAAGATGGTGTGGTCTTGATAAAGGACCAGACGCGTATGTCAAAAGAATGTAAAAGGAGAGTCAAAAACAGAGACACAGAAATGGGTTTGACTATAATTTTTGGCAAAGATGCAAAAGCAATTCAACAGAGAAGGATGAATCTTGCAACAAATAATGCTGGAGCAAGTAGATTGGGGGGGGGTTGATGAAAGAAATTGAGTCTAAGTCTCCCATCTTATACAAAAATTAGCTGAGAGGCTGGGGATGTGGCTCAAGTGGTAACGCGCTCGCCTGGCATGCACGGTGCGCTGGGTTCGATCCTCAGCACCACATAAAAATAATATGAAGATGTTGTGTCCACCGAAATACTGAAAAATAAATATTAAAAAATTCTCTCTCTCTCTCCGTCTCTCTCTCTCTCTCTCTCTCTCTCTCTCTCTCTCTCTCTCTCTCTCTCTTAAAAAAAAATAGCTGAAAATGGATCCTAGACTTAAATGTAAATTGTGATATTATAAAACTTTCAGGAGAAAATCTTCAGGATCTAGGGGCAGGGAGTTCTTAAACTTGATGCCAAAAGCACAATCCATAAAGGAAAGATTGATAAAGTGGACTTGACTAAAATTAAAATCTTCGCTCTGTGAAGGAGTCTGTTAAGAGGATGGGATGATAAGCTACAGAGCAGGAAGATGCAAATTGAAACCACAATGAGATATCATTATTCACCAACCAGAATGACTAAAATAAGAAAGAGTGACAACACCAAATGCTGGCAAGGATGCAGAGAAACTCATCACTCATATGTTCCTGCTGGGAAAATAAAATGGCGTAAGCACTCTGAAAAGCCATGTATAAAAGTGACACCACCCAGTAGTTGAACTTGTAGAATTTTTGCCAGAGAAATTTATATTGATTCATGTTGAAACAAAAACCTGCACATGAATGTTTATAACTGCTTTATTCACAATAGCCTGAAAACAGGGTTAACTTAGATGTCCTTACATTGCTGAAAGATTAAACAAACTGTGGTACAGCCTGACCACAGAATACTACACAACAATGAAAAGAACCCAACTATTGTCACACACAATGATTTGGATGAATCTCCAGGGAATTATGCAGAGTGAAAAAAAATTCAATCCTGAGGGATTACACAGTGTGTAGTTCTGTTTAAATATAGCATTATTGCAATGACAAAATTGTAGAAATGGAGAACATTACAGACTATCAGGGACTACTGGTGGACTAGAGATGGACAGATGTAGATGTGACATATGGAATTGAAATGTGAAGGATGCTCTTGGTGATGGAAATGTTCTGTATCTTGACTTTATCCTGTCAATATCCTGTATGATAGAGTACTATAGTTTACAAGAAGTGATTATGGGGGGAAACAGGTAAAAGGCATGCAGGATCTCACTGAATCATTTCTTCACACAGCATGTGAGAATGCAATGATCTCAAAAAAATGTTTATAAAAACAAAACAAAATTCCCATTACTAAAACTGAACAATGTACATTGTTGGGAGAAAATGGCACATAATAATAATAATAATAATAATAATAATAATAATAATAACAACAACATTTTATTCTTGAGAACTTCAAAAGTTGACTCCAGAAAAACTAGATTTGGTAGAAACTGAAGACAAAAATCAATTGTTGCTAAAATCGCAGTTAGTAACATTGGTTATTGACTAAAATGTAATCATGGAGTCAAACTTTCTTTATAACACTTAGACCTTGACCCAGGAAACATGAGCTGGGTAGAAATTATTCTCATAAAGGAAAGTCTACAATGGCAGAGAGTATAATTGGTCACATTTTATATTGCCAAAAACACAGATCAATAAGTGCAATTCATCTCAAAGCAACTAATATTTTGTTAGTAGAAAACAAAAAAAGAAAAAAGAAAAATTTGGAAACAGCAACTAGATACTTTAGAAAACTGATTACAGAACTGAAATGTCTTAAAGGAGTTTGTGTTGGGAAAGAGTCTCTCTGCAAAAATATATTAACCTTGGTGTTCTGACTTAAACATTTGTATTTAAGTTCATATCAGATCTAAACAAGGGGATCAATGCATCATACTCTCTGATAGCCAGACCTTATCAAAAGCTTATTATATGCCAGACATAGGGAACCCACTAGGCTCTTTCACATTAGTTTATCTCCTTTAATTTGATGAACACTCAATGACATAAGTATTATGGTATTTCACAGATAAGGAACAAAAGCACAGAAGTGAGATTGGACAAGATTTCTAAGATGCTGCTACTAGTAAGTCATATAGCTGGAATTTGAACCCAAGTCTCCTTGCCTCCCCAATGTCATTTTCATGGCCTTTTAGCAATTAAGAGGAAATAGGGCCCAGTGGTTAGGACTTAGGCTCTGTAGCCAGAGTGCCCATGTTCAAATCCAGGCTCCTCTGCGGAACTGGCAAGCAACCTTAGGCAAGGTTCTTAATCAATTCATGCATGTTTCTTTATCCATAAAAAGAAAATAAAGTATATAACTCATAAAGTTGTGGTTATTAAATGAATGAATACACGCAAGAAATGTCGAGTACCTGACACATGATAAGAATTCCAATTTAACTTTTGTTATGAAATATTGTCTTGAGTCTAATGCTGGACAAATTCTTATTGTTAAAAATCTTTTTTCTAAAGTATACTCAGAATTTTGGAAGAATTAATGGCAAAATAACCTAACTCTTGTCAAATGCTAAAATATACATATGTTTTACAATAGAATTTTAAAGACTGGCAATGATCATTGAAATAGAAGACTTCAGGGGGCTGGGGTTGTGGCTCAGTGGTAGAGTGCTCACCTAGCATGAGTGAGGCCCTGGGTTCGATCCTCAGCACCACATATAAATAAATAAAATAAAGGTATTGTGTCCAACTACAACTAAAAAATAAATATGTAAAAATAATGGAAGACATCAGGAGTTTCAAAGAAGTTACTTGACTTTAGGATTTTCTAAGTGTTTCTCTAATGACTGAATAATTGAATTAATTCCACATCTGGCCCACTTTTATTAGCATTCTCCCTTCTTTCTGATCCTGTAGCCATTCTGCATTGAGGGGAAAACTACTAACTCCATTGAGCATTCTCAGGCTTTAATCCTTTCTAGGTCTGGAATGATACCGAAGTGATATGGAGCCATATTTTTTTCCTTTTGTGTTATTCTGGCATAATCAAGAGTTTTTCAATAGTAGGCTTTAAAAAAAAATCTTTTGGAGACATCGTGCACTTGCCAATTTGATTGATTTTTGTCTTTTTCAAAAATCGGAAAGTTCTGGGAATTTTCCAATTCTATGTCTAGTTACACAGGACCCATTTCCTTTTTAACAGCACTTGAAGCAGAATAGTTCTATTTCCAGTTAATTTTTCTGTGCTTCAAAAGGAATTATTGTTTCACTCTGATATTGCAGATGTTCTAACTCAAAGGAGCTGATGGGTCGAATTTACTGGCAAGTTTGTATTTTTTGAGGTTAAGCAGAGGCAAGCTAATTCTCAAAAAGATTTGCAGGGGACCACTCAAAAAAGTTCTGGATCTTATTTTCCTCATTGTCCTAATTGTCACTAGTGTTGGATGGGTGATAGTCATTGCTAAAAGTCTTGGTTCTTTCACTGCCCTGTAGGTGACTAAAGGGGCAGAAGGTTCAGGTCTCAGTGATATCACAGTAAAGAAGTCTCCTCACGGATCCAGTCTGGATCCATATACTTCTGGTGACTAACCATACTTCTTTATAATTATATCTTAAATATCTTCATTAGGTTTAGCTCAGAAATAGGTCCCTGTGTCCACCAAGCCTTGAGACTGACTGTGTCTATGTGGAATGGAAGATGGCCACCCAAAGCCTCCAGTTTATGTGCATTCCATTCACAATCCAAGAAAAAAACACTTTTGTTTTGGCCTCCGACATGGAAAATCCCAGAAGAAGGCTTGGAGTAGACCAACCTGGGTCACAGGCCTTCTCTGAGCCCTATGAATGACCATTATGGCACTACAGCATACAGCATTATACTGGGTCCAACTGCCAATTGGGCATTTTGGGGTTGTTAGTTGAATAGTAAGTATAGAGTTGGCAAGGGTGTTCTTGGGATTCTAAAGAAAGGGTACCAGACCAGCTTCACATATATAAGATAGCCACAGGAGAAATTATAAGATACAGAAAAGTATATGCCACAAGCAATAACTAGAATTTATTGAAGACTGCTTAAATGACAATGAAACATTTCCACTTTTTTCCTGGATTCTATACTCTTTCCCCCTTTTGTTAATGTAAAAACCAGTCCAAACTTCTCACAGTGCAAGAGACTAGTTTTTCTTTTGTTCTCTTTTCTTTCTTTTTTTTTTTTCTGGTGTTGGGAACTGAACCCAAGATGTGCCCATGAGATGCAAACACTCTACCACTGAGCCACACCCCCAGCCTGAAACTTGGTATCTTGAGGGCCAGCCTGATTCAAAACAGGTATCTCCTTCACATACCTCATGTTTTTTTTGCATTTCTGGGATTATGGAATAAATAGTAGCCTCTACAGTGACACACACACACACACACACACACACACACACACACACACAGGAGCACACACACAAATCAGTGTGCACAAAGGTAGAATTAGTCTGAGGACAATTCCAAATAACACCACAGCAAGGAGGAGAAGATGACTCTGAGGTTCCCTAGTTTAGACTAGGGACTCTGGAAGGAGAAAATATTGGTCTAGGCTAATTGGGGTCCCATAATCCTGGTGGAAATGAACACAAATATGTTCTGGAGACAAGCATGCTTAATTTAAACTCTCAGGTTTTCCACAAATTAAAATCAGTCAAATATGAGCTCACAAAGATCACTACACAAGGAAACAAATGATAATGAAAGATGATCAGCAGAAATAAAATAAACTAGGACCCATACAGACTTGAGCTATTAGAAGTATTAATTAGAATAAAAAAATAACCAATATAGCATGTTTAAAAGAAGCAATGAAATTCTAAAAATGAATAAGTAGAAAGGAATAATATATATAACTAGACATATTTCAAAAAGAAATAGAATTTTAAAAGTAAAAATATGTTTTTTGCTATTTAAAAAAAAACCCACAGAGGATAAGATAAATAGCATATTAAATACAACTGAAGAGAGAATTAGTGAATTTGATGATAGAGCTATTGGAATTTCCCAGAATGCAGCAATGTAGCACAGAGAAACACAATATACCATGGGAAAAAAAGTTTAAGAAATATGGAAGATAAAGTGAGAAGCTACAATATCAAACCACAGTTCAGGAGGATGGAATAGAGAAAAATGGAGGATAAGGCAAAATAAACAATTATTTTTAGAACTCATGGAAGTCAAGAGCAAGGACACAGGAAACACAACAATATCCCAACAAAACAAGTAAATCAAAGCTAGGCACATTGAAAATAGCTTGCTGAGCACTAAAACCAGACAGAAGATCTTCAAATCCCTGAAAAACAAAATGAATCACATACAAAGAAACAACAATCACAATGGCAGCAACTTTCTCAACAGCAAAAGCCAAAGTCAAGAGACAGTGGAATATTATCTCCTAAAAGCCAAGAGAAAATAACAGTCATTCTAAGATTGTCCACCCAGCAAAAATATCTTCACTCACAAGAGTGAAATATACACATTTTCAATGAAACAGAAACAGAGTTTAGTACAAACAGACCCAAGCCAAAGGAACTTGTAAAAGATGTACTGTTTCCAAGAGGAGGGAAAATAATCCTGCAAAAACATCCTGTAATGCAAAAAAAAAAAAAAAGTAAATAAGTAGGTTAAATGTTAATAGACATTGTTTCTTAAAAAATAAAATAATAATAATATCTGATTTTCAAGTTTTATTTATGGAAATAAAAACATTTAAAGCAACAAAATCAAATTACCAAAGGACAATAGTATGGAAGTTAAGAGAAGAAATGCTTCTGTGATTTGGCAAAAGTGTTGAGATACTCATATTAGAGTTTAGTAGGTTTGCATGGTAAATTTTCAGGAGAAACCATAAAAGAACAGAAATAGAATACAGTATAACTTCCAAACAAGTGAAAGGAAAAATGTAATAAGAAGCAAGCAAAAATGCAAAGTTTTAGTAGTCAAGAAGAGGAAATGGGGCATAGGAAAAATGTGGGTCAATAAGAAGCAAAAAGTGACAAATACTAGAAAGGAATACAGATATGTCAGTTATCACAATGAATGAAAAATGACTAAACTCACCACATAATAGACCAAGATTGTCTCACTAGATATTTCTTAATTTTAGTCATGTGATATTCACAAGGGACACATTTAAACATAAGGACAGGGAAAGGTTGGAAGTAAAAGATAATATTAATCAAAAGAAAGCCTTCTGCTGTCAGGAAATAGAGACTTTAGTATAGAAGAGCATAGTATAGAGAGAGGATATTAATAACAAAATGTTCAATTCATCTGGAAGATGCAACGATTCTAAAAATCTTACATATCCATAAAGCACAATGGTAGAACACATAGAGAAATCAAGGTCATCACTGGAATAAGTTCAAGATACCTCTTTTATTTTTTGATAGACAAAAAGTCAATTAGTAAGTTTGGTTTTTATACAAATATAGACCATATAACAATGGAATATTTACAAAAATTGACCTGGAATGGGCCATAAGAGAAATGTAAATAAAGACTATCAAAAAACAAGTATCATATGGACTGAGCTTTCAATTTACAATACAATTAAATTGGAACTCAAAAATATATACTTACAGGTGGCTCACGCCTGTAATCCCAGCAGTTTAGGAGGCTGAGGCAGGAGTTTAAAGCCAGCTTCAGCAAAAGCGAGATGCTAAGCAACTCATTGAGACCCTATCTCTAAATAAAATACAAAATAGGCCTGGGGATGTGGTTCAGTGGTTGAGTGCCCCTGAGTTCAATCCCCGTATATATATTTATAGATAGATAGATTTTTAAAATGCCACTTCTAAATACTTTATGGATTAAAAAAATAATAACAATTTTAAAATATTTAGAACTAGACAATAATAAATTAATAAAAAGATATGAGAGGTCCAGTAGAGACTAAAATGGTAAAAGCATACTATAAAAGATATATGCCAAAGGATACACAAAGATGTAGAAACTTAGAAGAAATAAAGACATTTCTTAAAAAAAAAAAAAAAAAACGAACAGTCCCAAATTTACAGACTCAAAAGCCCATAACTGCTAAAAGAAGTCAATCAGTTCTTTAATTTTCCAACAAAGAGAATCATCACACACAGACATGAGGTATCAAGCCTAATCAATAGGCCATATGTATTATTCTACTCTTATGCAAACTCCTTGAGAAAAAAAATGAGACCACCAATAGTCTGAGCTACTTGGGAGGATAAGGCAGGTGAATTGTAAGTTCAAGGCCAGCCTGGGCAACTTAGGGAGACCCTGCCGCAAAATAAAATAATAAAAAGGGCCAGGAATGTAGTTCAGTGGTAGAGTGCCCCTGGGTTCCATCTGTAGTACCAAAACAAAAAAATGAGGAAATAAAGAAAGAAAACTTATTCAATGAGTCCACTGTACCTTTGATACTAAAACTCAGAGAATACAATAGAGAAAATTCATAGGGAAACATTCATTCATGAACATAAAGACAATAATCCTACACAAATATTAGCAAAATGAATCCTGCTCTTTATGAAAAAAGATAATACATGACTAAGCTGAGTTTATTCCAGGAATGTAAAGCTTAACTTCAGAAAATCTGTAATTATCATTCACCTTATTAGCATATTAAAAGAACAAAAGCAATATGGTTATTTCAATAAGGAGAAAGCACATTTTATGAAATTCAAAATACCTATTTATGGTTTTGTTAAAAAAAATTAACTAGCTCAGAATAGAAAGGGGTTTTTTTTTAATCTCATAAAAGGACTCTTAACAAAAAACCTACATTATTTTTGATGATGAAACTGCAAAGGCTTTTAAAATCGAGAAGAAAATACAAAAGAAGTAAAAGGTTTGGAAAGAGAAAAACCTTAAAACTGTTATTATTCACAGATATGATTTTCACATAAACAATTTTAAAAGTTTATATGTTAGTAATAGTGTGTTTTGTAATAGCCGAAATGGGAAACAATTTGAAATCCATCAATGATGAATGGGTGACTACATTCAGGCTACACAATGGCTTCCATAGCAACAGTGGAGTCCAGACAGCAGAGGGCATGAATGACATGGATGAATCTCACAACCTTAATGTTAAGTGGAAGGTGGCTAGACACAAAAGAGCACATGCTGTAAAATGTGAAGATAGGCTCAATTAATCTTTGCTGCAGACAGGAGGGTGGTTTACCCTTGGATGGGGGCTAGGACAGAAGGGCGTGGTATGCACTATGGGATGTAGAGCCAGTCAGTGCTGGGTTTAAATGCTACTTTCCCAGTAGACTGACCTTCTGCAAGACTCAGTTTCCCCAACTGAAAAATGAGCATAATAAGGATACTTACCTCACTGGATTATCGTGAGGTGATTGAGATAATGTATGTGAAGCAGCTTATTCTGGAAAATGACATTAGCAGTGTTACTGTTTGTGGGCCCCTTCAGTAGGAGTCTAGAGCAACAACCCATGTGATCAAAACACAAGAAACAAATAGAGCTGAGCTCAGCAGGCAGTCTTGTGTTTCCTCTAAGGCTGCTATGGAGATCCCCACTGGAGACGTGGCTTGGCAGCCTGTACTGGTATTGCTTTGTTATTAAAACTCTCACCTAGCCAGGAGTGGTGGCTCACGCCTGCAATCCCAGCAGCTCAGGAGTCTAAGGCAAGAGGATTGTGAGTTCAAAGCCAGCCTCAGCAATGGTGAGGCCAAAAAAAACCCTCATACCAGGTTATATGCATAGGGAGGGACTGAGTGTTTAGAAATGCTAAGTCAATTCTTACTTTAGTGCATTTATGCTTCCTACAAATATCAGAACCAAAAAAAAAAAAAAGGCTTTCATTCTTACCTTTATGGTCAGGGTTGCTTGAGTCTGCAGACATTTTGACTTGGAGCTGAGAGGCGACGGAACCCATTGCCATGCCTCTCCATCCACTCTATTAGGAACTAGTCAGGCAGCCCCCCACCTCCACTTCACCCTGTCCTGTGGATGCACAGACATTTATCTTGAAATGAATGCAGCATCTGCTTCCCCCCTGTCCCAAATTTCCTGCTTTTTGTAAAAGCTTCTGAAATAGATTTTGGATGGCCTGGTTGTCCTACAATGCTTGTTTTGCGAAGTGTTTCTTGAATAATTATTTATGCTTAGTGTTTGAAAAATAGCCTTGCTCAGAGAGAAGGAATAAAATGTGCCTATTTCATATAACCAATATTAATGTGAGCACCCCTGAGCCAAACTGGAGGAGATGGAGAGGGGACACGTGAATGAGCAGCATTTGGATTTTGGCAGGGAGCCGCCAACGTGAGCAGCCAGACTCCCATAGAGTTTTACCAATCAGTGTTCACTGAACGTCATTCATTAGACAGGGCAATTGAGGAACGCAGCAAATACACACAGGGGTGGGAATGCACACTCCAGGGGACATAAGAATGGACCGACTGTCCCAAGTATCTTCCCAGTGTGACTTTTGCTTCACCACAAGATGGATTTGAGGCTTTTAAAACAGTGTGAAAAATAGGCAATGTTCCTCCAATTCATGAAAGAAAGCAGGAAGGAGCTGGAAGTAGGCTGGGCAATGGTAGGGGTGCTACATAAAGCCCCAAATAGAAACAATGCCCCACAAGAAAAGCCACCCTACTCCTGCCCACAATAAAGAAGACACCATCCAGAACATTAATTTGGCCACGATTTAGCACAGTCAGAGATTCCTGGCAGAAAAAGCCCTGGCAGGAGTGATTTTTTTTTTCCAGGTTGAACAAAAAAAGAAACCTCTTCGGAGCCGACAGGATCGAAGATAATAGATGTGAAAGCACTTGAGGAAGTTAAAGGGATTACACAAAGGTAAGAGATCATTGTTATTAGTGGTGTGTTTTGCTACGAAAATGCCAGAATATTTCTTCTCGATCAATGATCTTGACACCACAATGGCCAATTGTGTCAGAGTGGGGAGGGCATCATCCAGTCTGGAGCCAGCAGGCCTGGGTCAAACACAGCTGTACTGATGATTGACCTAACTACCAGTAAGCCCTTCTCTCTGGCCTCAGGCTTCCATATCTATAAGTGGGGCATATCAACACCATGCTCCTAGAGTTGATGGGAGGTAATGAAGGTATAAGTGCCTTCGACATGGAGTCCCTCATAACCAGCGACTGTTTAATGAGCTCTTCTTATTCTGCACCATACATTGCACAATGCTTTTATGTCCACACTCTCCTTATTCTTTGCAAGAAACCTACATGGTAAGAATTGTTATTTTCCATTTACAATGGGAATCCAGAGGAGCTGAGACTGTGTGATGGGATTTCAGGGTCCAAACCCAAACCCAGTGATTTCCGTCCCAGGCTCTTCATTTTCTATCATGCTTCTTCAATAAATGTTGGTTGAATCCCAAATAGGTTGTCCATCTTTTGAAGGCAGGTGCTGTTTGTATTTCCTGAACTCTCATCCCAGAGCATCTGTTCTGGTGCTAGCTGCCAGTAAATATTTACTGAAATGGAAATGTTTCAGCCTGGTGGAAAGGTCCCTGCTGGCCAGGTCAGACTCTCCGACAACTGTTTCATGAGCTCCATGTGACTCCCTGCTCCAGGTGGGATGACCTCCGCACAAGGGAAACTCAGAGGCCATCGTACATGAAGCTTCTGAGGACAGCAGACCAGAGAACACACCCCACCCTGTGAAGAGGGAATCAGATCCAGATCCCTCCAGGTGGCTGGGCAGGTGTCTGAAGCCCTGGGGCATCATCCAGCTCTGCCACAAGAATGTCTCAAAGCTTCAGAATCGCTTATGAAGTAACAAGTGAGAGCACGTGGCTATTCTGTTCTGTAAATCTTGGCATATTTTCAAAAGCTTGATGTAAAGACCGTATTGCAGAAAACACTGTACCACCAACAACTTCCAAATGGAAACTACTAAAGCGTACACAATGGAAAATGCACATAGCATCTCAAATTAAGCCTTTCTAGCATACTGCCTCTTCATGCTTAAAGAGATGTGCAGAGCTTGATTTGATGTGGTACCCACATACAATCAAAGTGGAATTTTGGAAATGCTAGTTATCTCCGAGTCAATGAAAAATTAATACCATTGTAAATATTCTTTAGGATCCCTTCTTCACACACCAGAGATAATAATGTTCTGATTTTCACTTAAATGAAAGATTGGGCAATATTCCCTGAGGAACTGATTGGTGGATTCAATGAAGCTGCTCTTCTCAAGAAATCACAAATTTTCCTTTTCTCTCTTCCTTGTGTGTTTTCTTTAAAGCAAGACTCTTCATGCATTTGTCAACCTATGCAAGCACCTAGTTATGAGTTGGTTCCTTCAGGGTGCACGTAATACGAGAGGAGGACAATTATGACTATCATTCAAAACCCAAGGGAGGGCCCATGAATGAGCAGGAGGATACCAATTGTGTTGACAAACATGGGACACTAGCAGAGGGAACCACTCACCTAGTTGGCACTACATTCTGAATTAAACCAAAACTCACTTCTATTTTGATTAGTGTAATTTTTCAGAGATGATTTGCCAGGCCAAAGTGTTGAATGGATTGGAACTTATGTCCCATGGCATCTCCATTCTCTAACATGAAGCACCTCTTAATTTTAATTGACTGTGGTCTCTTTCCAATCTTAGACTCCTGCAAATTTGCGTCTGAAAGTACCTGTTGATATAGTTTAGGTATAAAATGTCCCTCAAAGACCCATGTGTTAAAATTTTGGTCCCTAAGGTGGCACTATTAGGAGGTGGTAGAACCTTTGAGAGGTGGGGCCTAATGGGAGGTCTTTAGGTCATTGGGGGGAGGGTGCTGTTCAAGAGGACTGTGGGACCTCAGCTGTGGGAAGCCATTCTCGCATGTGCTTTGAGTTACCTCCCTGGCTGAGTGAGAGGCACTTAGACACAACTGTGTCAGAGTCTTCCCCACCCTGTCCCAGGTGCGAGGGCTTGTCCATGTGGAGGTGTGCCTGGCCACTGACCCGAAGACCAATCACTGACCCAAAGACCAATCACTGACCCGAAGACCAATCACTGACCCTGACCTTGGAATGCTGCCCCTCCGACCTTCATTGGATGGAATTTTCCCTTGAATTTTTTGTTCCCCAATAAAAGCTCCCTCCTGGCATGTTTTCTCTCTCTCACTAGCCTCTTGGGTAAACCTCACCAGGCAGACTCAGCCCTTTCCTTTTCTTGTTCTCTGACTTGTGGTATAAGTATCTTTGCTCTGCCACATGTTTCCATCATGGTATGCTGCCTTGTCAGAGGCTCAAAGAAATACAGCCAACTAAACATGGACTTAAATCTCCAAAACTATGAGCCAAAATAAACCTTTTCCCTTTATATGTTGACTATCTTGGTCATTCATTATAGTACGGAAAGCTGACTATCACTTGTTCATGCACCAGGCAGTGGGTGCAGTCATCCTAGTTGATGTGTGGGCCATGGCCTGCCTCTTTCTTGCTCCTATTTTCCAGAAAGCCCAGATAAAAAGTGTCTGGCATTATCCAAGTGAACCCCCAGAGTCCTTGTCCCTCTACACTGCTACTGCTACTAGGTTCAAATTTTACATCCCAGGGCACTGTGTTCCCAGAATATGCAGAATGAATGTCCCTGTCCCCCAGGGACTATGATTTTTCATAGGAATACACATTCCTGTGGCTCATAGTCTTTCATGCAAGACAGATTCTTCAGCCTTTGCCTGCTGCCCCCTGCTCCCTCTCTTTCATCCAAGAGCCTGGTACAAATCCCCCTCAGCCATGCTCAGAGGCCCAGTTTGATTCAGATCTTGCAAACTGACTTCTCCCTTGGCCCAGCTCACCAGACAGTCTCAGACAGGTTCATTCTCAGTGAGGGCTCAGGAAGGACACTCTCTACCTCACTTTTTGCAAGAATAAATATAGTATCTCCCCACAGACATTTCTTAATTACAAAGTAACTATACCAAGCAAAGAGATGCTATTTTACAAAGGAACATTACTAGAAAGAAATTTGGCAAATACCATTCTTAACCAAATGATCAAAGTAAATATCACCAATCATGAGACAAAGGAACAGCAGGTGACCAAGATAATCAACTTATAAAGGGAAAAGATTTATTTTGGCTCATAGTTTTGGAGATTTAAGGGACAGCAGGTCTTTTCCAGGCTCACAGAAAAGACCACACCACTTCTGCAGCATTATCACTGAAAACACATGACCCAAATGCAACCATGAAGAAACACACCAACCCAGATTGAGGGACATTCTAAATAATACCCTGCCTATACTATAAAAAATGTCAACATCAGGAATGTGAAAAAAAAAAAGATTCGATCACAGGTCTACATTCAGGGAAAACAAATAGGTATAACAACTGAACACACAGTCCTAGGTTTTCTATTGCTACAAAGGACATTATCAGGAAAAGGGGTGAAATCTGAAGAGAGTCTATGGGTTGGAAAATATTGATAGTCTTATCAATATATACAGTAGAAGAGAAAGGGATAAAACAAATGTAGTGAAATGTTAACATTTGGGTGTATTTGAGTGAAAATGTTCTGTACTATTCTTATAAATGTCTCTGTGAATTGAAAACTGTCAAAATTTGATTTAATTTTTTAAATTAAATTTTTGCTCAGATTGAGCAAATCTTTGAGATGTCTAAAGACATATTTGTTTGTTGTCAATCCAGGATCCATGGGGCATGTGGTTGCTATTTTCCGAGCAATAGCCAAGTCCAGATATAAGATCCCAGGTGGCTTCCCAGCACTTCAGTGAGCCAAAAAATCATCACATGAGCTCAGTTTGAGCCACTTCTGAACTTTTCAATGGCTGTTTCAAATTGCTTAGAAAAAAAATGCGGAGGCCATGAGCATGGTGATGGATAGTAGTTATATTTCTAAAAGAACACATGCCTTGCACACTCCCACCCAGCTCCCCCATCCCCAGGCAGTTCTACTTGGCTTTTTTTTTTTTTTGGTACCAGGAATTGAACTCAGGGGCACTCGACCACTGAGCCACATCTCCAGCCCTATTTTATATTTTATCTAGAGATAGGGTCTCAGTTGCTTAGCACCTCACCATTGCTGAGGCTAGCCTTGAACTCATGAACCTCCTGTCTCAACCTCTTGAGCTGCTGGGATTACAGGCATGTGCCACCATGCCTGGCATCTACTTGGCTTCTGAGAGATAATCTGGAAAGTCAAGATCCCAGTGCAACACAGTGATAAATTTCTCAGAGCCTGCTCCATGCTGGCTGAGCTAGATTCTGCCTCGAGAGCTGATTTCTTATGGCCCTAAATATAATTCAGAAGTAGCCTGAAGCTACGGACACATCAGACAGCCTGAGGGCTCCCTTGCTGGCTTTGAAGCTCAGAGAAATCTAATTAAACTTTTCTCCACCTTCCCTCATTCATCAGAGCATGAACTGATGGAGAACAAGCAACAAAGGTCAGGTTCAAGCTTGGGTGTCTCCTGAGTGGCCGTGATGGAGTCAGATCCCAGTGAGGGAGCAGGGGAAGGTAGGAAGACCCTGAGATACTGGGAACCCTGAAGCTGATTTCTAGGAAGGACAGGCCCTTTTTTTCCCCTTTACATCAGAGACCACATGCTCCGACTCCATGCATTTCTCCAAACCTGCTCGGTCACTGATGAATCTAATACATAGAATCAAGGTAATATTCAATATCCGTTTGAGGTAGGATAGAAGATATAAGGGCAGGTGTTGAGAGCCACAGCCAAAGGGGCCCCAGCAAACTTCCAGCTGCCAGCAAACTTCCAGCTGCCGGCTGATGATTGGTTCACAGTGGCCCCAGCAACATCTAGCTGATTGGCTCCTCTGCGGTGATGTTCATTGGGTTGTTTCCCTGCCCTTCAGACTGCCAGCTGATGATTGGCTCACAGCGGCCCCAGCAACATCTAGCTGATTGGCTCCTCTGCAGTGATGTTCACTGGGCTGTTTCCCTGCCCTTCAGACTGCCAGCTGATGATTGGCTCACAGCGGCCCCAGCAACATCTAGCTAATTGGCTCCTCTGCAGTGATGTTCATTGGGCTGTTTCCCTGCCCTTCAGACTGCCAGCTGATGATTGGCTCACAGCGGCCCCAGCAACATCTAGCTGATTGGCTCCTCCACGGAGCTGCTCATTGGGGGACTTCTTTGGCTCCGCCCACACAACCCAGCCAATCGGCCTCAAGAGCAGGAGGATTGTGGGAGGTGGAGAAGCTGGTGTGGGGGTGAGAGGCTTGTGGGAAGCCAGTGGTGCAGTTGGGCTCTGAGGGTTTTTTCCTGAGGAGCTGTTTTGTTTGGCGTTTGTAGTTCTAAAAATAAAGTTAGTTTCTTTTGACAAGTGGCTCTTGAATTGTGCCCAGCCAGACTGCAGCATTTGGTGGCTCACACGGGGAGCGACTGAGGGTAAGTAAACTGCTCGCCCCTGAGGGCAGGGCGAGAGGATGGGTAGCCATTCTAAGTTTCCTCTTTTGTTTTGCTTCATTTTTGTTTTAACTTGCCTGTCCCTGGAGATGAGTGAGACAGAAGAAAAACCGCTCACATCTGAGGAAAAACTATTTGCGTCTGAGGAACAGATAGGGAGAAAGGACGGATGCACATTTCAGGAGGATAGAAAGGCTGATATAATGAATTTTTGTTCCAATTTTATTTCATTCTGTCTCGGTTTTGTTTGGTGTTATCTTGTTGGATTGTATTATAGTAGAAATACGGGATCAGCAATTAGTAAAAAACAAACCGAAAGACTGTTAAGTAAATTGTTAGAGGAAGGAGGCATCCCAGTAAAATCAAGAGCAGTCAGGGCATACGTTGATACAATACAAAAATGTAGCCCATGGCTTTTTAAGGAGGAGTTGTTAAATATATCACAGTGGGACCATCATGGTGAAGATTTAAAAAGAATAGAAAAGAACAACCCAGGGACTCTGCCAGTTGGCACATTGCCATTGTGGACGTTCGTATCTGGTTTGCTTAGTCCAAAGCCTTCAATTCAGACAAAGGTAGAGGAAGGAGAAGACATATTGATTCAAGTAAAAGAGAAGGTCTCTCAAATTAGTCAGAAAGAGGAAAAGATTCAAGTAAAAGAGAAGGTCTTTCGAGCTAGTGAGACAGAGGAAGGAAGTTTAGAGCAGAAAAAGCCATCAGGGGAAAAGTTACAACAGGAGACTGCTAATAACACCTTTCTATCAGAGAGCGTAAGTGTCCAACCAACAGCACCACCTCTACAGGAGACTGCTACTAACAGCATTCTACCACCAGAGGGCATAAGTGTCCAATCAACAGCACCATCTCCATATGCTAGGAGGCTCCCAACCCCCGCAGTTGATAGTTGGGATCCTGAGACAGGATTTCAAGTATTAACATGCCCTGTATTTGAGGTAGGAGGGCAGCGAATTTACCAGGGTTTAAATTTCAAAACAGTGAAGGAGCTAAAAGAGGCTGTAACAACCTATGGTCCTCAAGCACCCTTCACTGTAAGCTTGGTCGAATCCATTAACAACTTGAACATGACACCAGCAGATTGGGCTAAAATGTGTAAAGCTGTGCTAAATGGAGGTCAATACCTGTTATGGAAGGTTGCCAATGAGGAATTTTGCAAGGAGATGGCTAGGCGAAATGCAGCAGCTGGTTATCCTCAGAGAAATCTAGATATGTTGTTAGGAAAGGGGCCTTATGAGGATCAGCAGCAACAAATTGCATATGATCCTGGCGTATACACACAAATTGCTGCAGAGGCGATTAGGGCATGGAAGACTTTACAAGGACATGGAGGTTTACAAGGTCAATTATCTAAGGTAATACAAGGAGCTAATGAACCTTACACTGAATTTGTAGATAGGCTTATTCAAACAGCTACCTGAATTTTTGGGAATACAGAACAAGCAATGCCACTAATAAAACAACTGGCTTATGACCAAGCGAATTGTTGGTGCAGAGATATCATTAGACCATGGAAACAGGAAGATTTAAACACATATATTAAATTATGTAGAGACATTAATGAACAAGAGCAAGTCATGGCAGCTGCAGTAAAACAGGCTTTAGATGCCAGAGACATTAATGAACAAGGGCAAATTGTGGCAGCTGCAGTAAAACAGGCTTTATATACCAGGCCAAGAACATGCTACAATTGTCAACAAACAGGACATTTTAAAAGGAATTGCCCCATAGGAGGAGGGTTTAACAAAACTAGGTATCAAAGGAGTAGAATACCGGGTATTTGCCCACGATGCCATAGAGGGAGACATTGGGCTAATGAATGCCGTTCTCAAACCACCATAGAGGGTACTCCATTATCAAAAAACGAACAAGGACAAGGTGTTTATCCACAATATCATGGACAAAGGCATCAGGCTCCATTGCCAAAAAATGGACAGGGGGCCCCAATGCTCAGGGGCCCCAAACCACAAATATACAGAGCACTGGAGGAACCCAGCAACCCCATCAGGGTAGTGCCCAGGACACATTGTCCATCAGATCCCTCATCAGACAAACCAGAGGGAGCGCAGGGTTGGACATCTGTGCCTCCACCAGATCAGTACTAACTCCAGAGATGGGAGTTCAAATCATTCCCACAGGGGTAAAAGGACCTCTTCCCAAAGGAACAGTAGGCTTATTATTGGGACGCAGCTCTTCTACTCTAAAAGGACTTTTGATAAGTCCTGGGGTAATTGATCCCGATTATGAAGGTGAAATAAAAATTATAGCCAGTTCTCCAAAGGGTATATCAGTAATTTCACCAGGAGATAGAATAGCACAGTTACTAATAATACCAAGCCTACATGATAAATTTTCCAGTCGTGCTGTAGAAAGAGGTTCCAAGGGATTAGGCTCCACAGGTGTAGATTGGGCTATGCTTTCTTTAAATTTAGATTCTCGCCCCATGCTAAAACTAAATATTCAAGGACATGAATTTAATGGGCTACTGGATACAGGTGCAGACCTTAGCATCATCTCTCGTCAAGAATGGCCAAAACATTGGCCATTACAACAAGCCACTCAAACGCTTCAAGGCCTAGGAGTGGCGACTAATCCCCATAGAAGTGCAATGGTATTAGATTGGAAGGATCCTGAAGGATGTGAAGGAACTATACAGCCATATGTATTGGATCATCTTCCCGTAAATTTATGGGGACGAGATGTCTTAGATCGATTAGGTTTGACATTAACAAATAATATCAATCAAAATGCACCCACTATTATGGCTAGACAAGGTTTTAGGAAAGGAAAAAGATTAGGAAAACAAGAACAAGGTATAGCAGCACCAATACAAATAGATCAAGGAACAGACAGACATGGGTTGGATCTTCACAAAGGGCCACTGAGACAATAAAAATTACATGGAAATCAGAAAGACCAGTATGGGTTCCTCAGTGGCCCTTGACTAAAGAAAAGATACAAGTAGCCCATGATCTGGTCAAATAACAATTAGCGGAAGGACATATACAACCTTCTGTATCTCCCCATAATACTCCCATTTTTGTCATCAAAAAGAAATCTGGTAAATGGAGATTATTGCAAGATTTAAGAGCAATTAATAATGAAATGGTCATTATGGGACCTGCTCAATCGGGGATTCCTCAATTGTCTGCTTTGCCAAAAACTTGGTATGTTTTAGTTATAGATATTAAAGATTGTTTTTTTTCAATTCCAATTCATCCTGAGGATAGTCCACATTTTGCATTTACTATCCCTGCACTAAATCATGAAGGTCCTGATCAGAGATATGAATGGAAAGTACTCCCTCAAGGGATGGCTAACAGCCCAACTATGTGTCAAATTTATGTTAACAAAGTAATCCAGCCACTTAGAAATCAAAATCCTGAACTACAAATATTTCACTATATGGATGATGTATTATTAGCACACAAAGCTAAAAACACATTGTTAGAATGTTATGCCACACCTACAAACTTATTAAAAAATTATAATCTAGAGATAGCAATAGATAAAGTACAATTAAATTTTCCAATTAATTATTTAGGAGTTCTATTATCCTCAACCATGGTCCGTCCACTAAAAATTCAAATACGAGTAGATCAACTCAAATCACTTAATGACTTTCAAAAGTTATTAGGAGACATAAATTGGATAAGGCCTTATCTAGGTATACCAACAGGAGAGTTGGGACCTTTATTTGATATCCTAAAAGGTCCATCAGATCCAAATTCACCCCGAATGTTAACGCCTGAAGCAAGAAAGGCATTAAAAATCATTGAAACATATATGGAAAATATGCATTTGGATAGAATTGATATAAGTTTGCCTTTATTATTTATTGTACTACCAACAAAAAATATTCCTACAGGAGTATTTTGGCAAGAAGGTCCATTATTATGGATACATTTATCTTATTCTCCTAACACTATTCTTACTAGGTATCCTGAGGCTGTAGGACAATTAATACTCAAAGGAATAAAAACAGCAAAGGGAGTATTTGGAATTTCTCCCAATAAAATTATTACTCCATATACTATGAATCAAATTGATGAATTAGCTAATGAGTTAAATACTTGGGCAATAATCATGTGCAAATCTAATGTTTCATTTGATAACCACTTACCATCTAATCCTTTATTGTCTTTTTGGTCATTGCATCCTGTAATTTTTCCAAAAATGACAAGAAAAACACCTATCATGAATACTCCAAATATATTCACTGATGGGTCAAATAATGGTACAGCAGCAATAGTTACACCTGATCAAAGTTTTACATTTTTAGTACCCAAACAATCAGCACAAAAGGTAGAGTTTAATGCAGTATTACAAGCTTTTGTGATGTTTAAAGATTCTGTATTTAATTTATTTTCTGATAGTCAGTATATAGTTAATGCTATAGTATCCCTTGAAGATGCTGGTAGGATTTCCCCTTCTTCTACTGTTTTCTCTTTGTTTTCCACTATACAAAGTTTAATCTGGGACAGAAAAGATCCATTCTTTATAGGACATATCAGGGCACATACAGGATTGCCTGGAGCCCTTAGTTTGGGCAATGATTTAGCAGATAAAACTACACATGACATACATATTTTTTCTACACTAGAAGAAGCTATAAATTTTCATAAAAGGTTCCATGTCAATGCTAATACTTTACAAAAGCGTTTTAAAATAACTAAGGAACAAGCTAGACAAATAATAAAACAATGTCAAAATTGTGTGACCTTTTTACCACAAGTTAATCTTGGAGTCAATCCTAGAGGATTGATACCTAACCATATTTGGCAGATGGACGTCACACATTTGCCAGAATTTGGAAAATTAAAATATTTGCATGTTACAGTTGATACTTCTTCTGGATTTTTGATGGGCTCCCTTCATGCCAGAGAAAAAACTAAAGATGTTATAGCTCATTGCTTACAAAATTTTGCCACTGTGGGCATTCCAAAACAGTTAAAAACAGATAATGCCCCTGGTTATACTTCTACCTCTTTTAAACAATTTTGCTCATCATTTGGCATTACTCATAAAACAGGAATCCCATACAATCCACAGGGACAAGGCATAGTTGAAAGAGCTCATCAAACTATTAAAATGTACTTATTAAAGCAAAAAGACGGAATTGGGAAGGGGTATATATTCCCCAAAGATAAACTTAAAATAACCCTTTTTACTCTAAACTTTTTAAATTTGGATTCATCAGGACTTAGTGCTGCAGAAAGGCATATGTGTCCAAAAAAATGTACATAAGCCCAAGGTACTTTGGAAAGATATTCTAACAGGACAATGGAAAGGTCCTGACCCAGTAATTGTCTGGAGTCGGGGGTCTGTTTGTGTGTTTCCACAGGGAGAACAGCAGCCGATTTGGATTCCAGAGAGATTAACTAAAGCGATTTCTACAGACTAAAAAGAAGATGATTTGGCTCAAATCCATAACAGCTGATATCCAAAACTCCAATTTGGCTATCCTTACATCTGCGACAGAACCAGGATGCTTTTTTCAATATCTATTTTATTATTGCCCTTTCCCATATCATGAAGTTCTATTTTGTTTTTTGAGCTCATACAGACCTAGGTTAATGTTTTGCTGATCAGTTCTATTGTTTTTTTGACTATAGAGTTTTTAAACATTGCAATGGAGATTTCACCTGTAAAAAGTTATAAGGTCTTTACTATTATGTTATGTGTTGTATGTAGTATATTATGTGTGCACACTTGTGTTTTGTGTTATATGTTTGAATGTACGTATGTCCATATATCATATATGATGAGTGCTCATGAAAAAATGGATCCAAATATTTTTTTTATTCACATGATTTAAATGGTTTAATTTAAATTGGGTAAATAACTATTAAGAATTGTTTTAATATGTAAACAAAAAAGGAGGTTAACAGATCTGTTTGTTTACTTTCACCTTTCCTTTTCATTATATTTAATAATTCTCTTCAAGATAATGTAAATTGTTAAGAAAATTGTTTTCTTTTAGTGCCTTCTGGAATGTTACATAATTTTTTCTTTAGCCATTATTGCCAGAATTCCTATCTTCATCCCAGTGCCGGTGAAGACAAAGATAAAACTAATCTACAGTTTCTGCAATAGCCATCACTGAACTGCTTGCAGAACTTGCCTAAACTATGTGTCACTTGTATGCATTGTGAACTCACTTGTATGCATTGTGAACTATCTGTTGGTGCAGCGACTTGTGATAGTGTTGGGGTATTTTTGCTGATGATGTCATCGGTGGTACAATTTTTCCAACAAGAGCCATCAATTGGCTTGGTGTATCTTCCTCCCTTCTGCTTGTCATGACAAAGACCTCTCCACAGGTGTGGCTGTATACTGGACTGGTAGTCAATGACGGGTAAGATCCAATTACAGTGGTACCAACCTAAGACAGGAGGCTGACGCCCTGAGGTCAGCTCATCCTTAGTTATTTTAAAACGCTTTTGTAAAGTATTAGCAGGCAGGTAGGAAGGAAACATGCAGGACAGAGCAAGAGTGATGTCAAGTCCAGATTTAAAGTCCACTCCTACATACTTTGATCACAAACTACCCACAGGTCCATGAATAAACTCTCTCGATCTGGACCTAAAGAAAAAAAAAAACAGGTGTAAGAATGTTTTGCTCAGCAAATAGATATTTCTGTGATTTATATTTTTAGGATGTAATTATTTCATCTATAAGTCATGCTCTCGATCAAACCCTCAACATTACACGAATGTAGTACTGTTTAAGTTCACAAAGCAGAACAGTGAAACCCCGATGAGGAAGTCAATAAACATTTTTCATCAAAAACAAAGGAATAAAGAAAGAAAACAACTCCTAGTAGGTGATGATTAACATGTCAAGTCACCAACACAAAAGACTAAAAATGCCCTCTTAGATCATGTCTTTGTGCTATAGATTTTACATACATAAATATGCCTTGCTAAAGGGAAGCTAGCATGTTCCTCTCCAATGTCTGCATTCTACCCTGTCTCTCAGAGTGTGTATTTTTGCTTTCTCTCAATAAAATCAATCTGTATCTCACTTTGACCCGTCCTTAAATTCCATTCTGAGATGATTTCAAGGAACCTCATAGCCTGAAATGTGATCTCCCTCTCTTTGGGGGGCCTTCTTGGGACCTCTGTAGACACAAGAAGCATCTATTGTGTGCCAGCACTGTGCTAACTGTCATAACAGATGATCTCCTTCAGTCCTTATAGGAACACATATCGCTAGTCTCTTTTAGAGTTGAGGATACTGAAGCCAGGAAAGGCAAAGCAGTTATTTTCTAGGTCATCTTTGAGAAACTGGGAGAGCAATTAGGAAGTTCATAGTCACAACAGGAAGCCAAACATACCCACATGAAATATTAAATAGCAATAAAAGATCCTATGCTGATCTGATTTCTGTTGCTGAAACAAAATGAATATATGATCAACTTAAAAAGGAGGAAAGGTTTGTTTTGGTGTGTAGTTTCAGAAGTTTCAGTTCATGGTCACTTGGCCCATTTGCTTTGGGTCTGCAGCAGCCCAGGATATCATGGTGGATATTCATGACAGAGGAGGTCTATTTCCTTCAGGGAGGCCAGGAAGCAAAGAAAGACAGGAAGTGGCCAGGGTACCAATATTCACTTCAAGGGCACACTTCCAATGACATAACTTCTTGCAATAAGGCCACACCTCCTAAAGCTTCCCCTGTTTTTCAATAGTGCCAAGGCTGTCGACCAAGGCTATAGCAAATGGACCTTTGGAAGATATATAAGATCCAAGCCATAACAGAACCCTCTGGAAAAGGCATTCTCTATAGATTTTTTTAGATGACCTCATCAAATCTCAGGCTCCATTCATCTCCTCCTTGAGGGGATCCTTAGATCCTTAGTCACTAGCTTAGTCCAGCCACTCTACTTTGAGCTGTTGACCTTCCATCTTTTCTGGATGCCCTCTGTGGAGCTTACACTCAACCTGGTCAACACCCAGCTCACCATTACTTCTCTCTTTTTACCAAATGAATTCACATCTGGATGTCTCTATTTATTGTGCTGTGACATCATTCTCTGAAGGGTTAAAGTTTGAAATCTTCAGCTTTTCCATTCCTGTTTCACTGTATGCTCACCCATATATTTTCCCTCATTTCCCTTCCTCTTCTATGCTACCCCATCTCCTCACACACCTGTCTAAGATATCTGGACTCTTGGCAGAGAAATTGTATATCAATCCTTCCTTAGCCATCCCTTAGGGCAAATTCTACAAATTGCCCAAGAAATAATTTTTGAAAGGTGATCAATCAGAAAAGAAAAAGTCAAGTTCTAGACACTCACTTTGTTTAGGTCTGATTTTAATGGTTTATACTAATTCTTTTATTTCCAAATGAAATGGAACAGAGTTAATAAATTAGCATTTCTTTAGAATCTATCATGAACTGAAACTTGGGCCAGTTACTTTCGTAAACATTATCTAACTTAATTATGATAACAATTTTTAAAGATAGTTATTATAAAACTCACTTGATAGACAAGTTCACAATCAAGCTCAGCAGAATTATAACATGCTCAAGTCACACAGCTCCTAAGTTCATTTCTCCTTTATTACAATCTCTCCTTAAGTGATCTCCAGATTTAAAGCACTATCCTTAACCTAACTATGCCCAGATTCATATCTATAGCTTAGTGTCAGACGCCACATGATCACCCACTCACATCTCCACTTAGATGGCCAGTCCACCTAGATGATTTAACAGGTCCAAACACAAGTCTTAGTTTTCCACTGTTCACTGAAATGGTTCCTCCCTGCTTCCCCATTTTCCTTATCCATTTAGTGAAACCATAGTTGCTTGGACCAAAGACCCACAAGTCATTCTTTTAAAAAATATTTTTGCATTAGTGTATAATAGTATACATGATAGTGGGGCTCATTTTGACACAATCATACATGGAATATAATTTGCTTCATTTCGGTCCCTGGTGCTTCCCCTTTCCCTCCCTTCCTCCCTTCCCATCTCCCCCTTTCTCTACTGGTCTTTCTATTTATTTGTTTATTTATTTTTAATTGGTATTTTATGGATACACAAACAGTGAAATTTATGCAGTGTGTTCATATGTGGACATAGGAGAATTTGGTCAATTGCTTTCTACTGTTCCTCACTTTTCCCAACTCTTCTCCCTCCTCTGGTCCCCTTCCTCTACGCCACTGATCTCCCTTCTATTTTCATGGGAATCACCACTCCCACAGACACACTTTCCCCTTATTTTGCTCTAGTTTATGAATATGAGAGAAAAAAATTAAAACTTGACTTTCTGTTTCTGGATTATTTCTTAGCATGGTGTTCTCCAATTCCACTCATTTACCAACAAATGCCATAATTTCATTCTTTTTTCTGATTGAGTAAAACTCCATTGTGTGTGTGTGTGTGTGTGTGTGTGTGTGTGTGTGTGCGCGCATACCACATATATACATATACATATATATGTACATACATACCACATTTTCTTTATCCATTCATCTGTTGACAGGCATCTGGGTTGGTTTCACGACTTCACTATTGTGAATTGTGCTGCTATAAACATTGATGTGTCTATAGCAGTCTCATATGCTGATTTTAGTACTTTTGGATTAATACTAAGGAGTAGGAAAGCTGGGTCAAATGGTGATTCCATTCCTGTTTTTTATCATTCATTCATTTTTTTATTCAACAAATATTTACTGGACACCTATTATATGTCAATCACTATTCTATGAGCTCAGAAACACTAACTGAACTGAAGAAGCAAAAGGTATTTTCTTTTTTTTGTATATTCACATGCTTTTTATTTTACTTATTTATTTATTTTTTAGGTGTAGATGGACACAATACAATGCCTTTATTTTTATATGGTGCTGAGGATCAAACCCAGGTCCTGCCCATCTAGGCGAGTGCTCTACTGCTGAGCCACAATCCCAGGCCCTCACATGCTTTTAAAAAAAATTTTATTCAAATGTTATCTATTTTTATTGATTTTTTTAAAAAAATAAATGACAGAAGACTGCATTACAATTCTTATTACACATTTATATACAGCACAATTTTTCATATATATAAAGTATGTTGACACCAATTCGTGTCTGTATATAAAGTATGTTGTATATAAAGTATTTTGACACCAATTTGTATTACTTTGGATAATGATGTCTATCACATTCCACCATCCTTGCTAATCCCCTGTCCCCCCATCCCTCCCACCCCTCTGCCCTGTTTAGAATCCGTCTATTCCTCCCATGCTCCCCCTCCCTACCCCACTATGAGTCAGCCTCCTTATATCAGAGAAAACATTTGGCATTTGGTTTTGGGGGATTGGCTAACTTCACTTAGCATTATCTTCTCCAACACCATCCATTTACCTGCAAATGCCATGATTTTATTCTCTTTAATGCTGAGTAATATTCCATTGTGTATATGTGCCACATTTTTTTATCCATTTATCCACTGAAGGGCCTCTAGGTTGGCTCCACAGTTTAGCTACTGTGAATTATGCTGCTATAAACATTGGTGTGACTGTGTCCCTGTAGTATGCTATTTTCAATTCTTTGGGGTATAGACTAAGGAGAGGGATAGCTGTGTCAAATGGTGGTTCCATTCCCAGATTTCCAAGGAATCTCCATACTTCTTTCCATAATGGCTGCACCAGTTGCAGTCCCATCAGCAATGTATGAGTGCACCTTTTCCCCCACATCCTTGCTAACACTTACTGTTGTTTGTCTTCATAATAGCTGCAATTCTGACTGGAGTGAGATGATTTCTTAGAGTAGTTTTGATTTGTATTTCTCTAATTGCTAGGGATAATGAACATTTTTTCATATATTTGTTGATTGATTGTATATCCTCTTCTGAGAAGTGTCTGTTCGGGTCCTTGGCCCGTTTGTTGATTGGGTTTTTTTTTTTTTTTTTTGATGCTTAGCTTTTTGAATTCTTTATATACTCTAGAGGTTAGTGCTCTATATGATGTGTGAGGGGTAAAAATTTGCTCCCAGGATGTAGGCTCTCTGTTAACCTCACAGATTTTTTTTATCACACATTTTCTTTATCCATTCATCTGTTGACAGTCATCTGGGTAGGTTTCACGACTTCACTATTGTGAATTGGGCTGCTATAAACATGGATGTGCCTGTAGCACTTTCATATGCTGATTTTAGTTCTTTTGGATTAATACTAAGGAGTAGGACAGCTGGGTCACATGGTGGTTCCATTCCTGTTTTTTTTTTTTTTTTTTTTTTGAGGAACTGCCATACTGCTTCAAAAAGTGATTGTATTAATTTGCAGTCTGACCAATATTGTATGAATGTACTTCCCCCCCACACATCCTCACCAACATTTATTATTTGTATTCTTGATGATTGCAATTTTAACTACAGTGAGAAGAAATATTGATGTAGTTTTGATTTATTCTTTCCTGATTGCTAGGAATGCTGAACATATTTTAAATATTTATTGGGAATTTGTATTTTTTCTTTTGAGAAATGCCTATTTAGTTCTTTTGCCCATTTATTGATGTGTTCCTTTTTTCTGTTCTTTCTTTCTTTCTTTTTTGTTTGTTTTTCTGTTTTATGATATTAAGTTTTTTCTTTATATATTGTAGATATAATCCGAGAGTACTAACTAAAAAAGATTTTATCTCATTCTCTAGGCTCTCTCTTCACGTTTTTATTATTATATGGAATCACTTTTTTATGACTACCTTATTTCACTTAGCGTAATGCCTGCAAAGTCCATCCATGGTACTGAAATGGTGCCCCCTTTCTCCAGGAAACGTCTGAACTGGGCTTCTCCAAAAATCTTCACCATGGCTGATTTTAGTACTGTCAGCAAAAGAGTCTCTACAATGTAGATAAACTTCCTATTTTTGTGTTGCTCTGTTTTATTTGGCCGCTAGCCTGGAAGAAATCGGCACTAAGGGATGGGGTTGTTGTTCAGCAGTACAGTGCTTGCCTTGCGTGTGCGAGACCCTGGGTTTGATCCTCAGCATCACATAAAAATAAATGAATAAAATAAAGGTATTGTGTCCAACTACAACTAGTATGTATGTATATATATATATATATATATACACACACACACACACACACACACACACACACACATATATATATGTGTATATATATATATATGTATGTATGTATGAAATCGGCACTCGAGGTGCTGGACACCCCCTTACTAGTTTTTCACAAAAATATCCAGTATACTAGTTTGTAGAAACATGCAAACAAGGCCTCTGGCCTTGAGCTGGGGTTTCACTGAGATGTCTACATTTCTAAGAGAAGTTACCAATTGGGCTCCATGGTGACAGCTGGCGGGGGAGGAAAGAAAGGGAAGAAGCAGTTCTCCCCTTCTCAGGTGTTGTCCTTGAAGGGTTAACTTGCCCAGAACAGTGAAAGAAAAAAAATGCTTTTATGTGAACTTCTGCAGACTGTGAACTTCTGAGCCCCTCCCCTTAACTGTTGGGTATAAAATTCTGAAACTACCTGAACTCAGGGTTCAGGGGATTGATTGATTACAGCAGAAGCTGTGCCCTCTGAACCTTGCTGCATCCAAATAAAACTGTTTCCTGCTACCTTCGGTGCCTTACCTCATCTGTCCTTAAACAGTATAGCATATATCAGAATTTACTTCCTTTTTGAAAACTGAACAATATTCCAGTGTGTGTGTGTGTGTGTGTGTGTGTGTGTGTGTTACATTTTGCTTAACCAATCACCCATCAGAGAACACTTGGGTTTAAAGAAGTGACATGTGAAATGATAGTTAAAGGACAAGAAGAACTAGCCACAAAAACTGCTGGGGTAGTGGTTTCCTAGTGAATGAAACAACAAAGACACAGGCCTGGGCAACTCCTAAGCATTACTTAAGCCCCAATTGCAATGTCAGTACACTAATCTCCAAAGTTTTCTCTCACTTCCCTGAGTTGCTGGTCACTCCCTGCCTGTACCTGCAAGGAACTTTGCTTGTATTTATCCCAGCACACTGTTCTCTCCCCTACCAGGCTAACAAAACTTACAAAACCTTCTTAACAACGCTTTTTCTAACAGCTGCAAATAAACTGCAAAACTGGTGAATTTGAGCTGCCAACAAACTGTGAAAATGATGGATTTGAGTTTCCTTTTACTCTTAGTCCCATAAGGCAGAGGAGATAAGGAACAAGATGAAAAAGCAAATGCAGGCAGCAGAGGAAAATAAGCAAAGGGCTTGAGTCTGCTGCTAGTTAAGCCCTGATTTTAGAACCATTGCTTCCTGACACAGGAAGGGATATCGGAGATCACCTGGTATGATGTTTGCTTTGCCCTGGGGTGAAATGCTTCATGCACACTTCTGAGACAAATGCAATTTGTTGGGGGCAGAGTAGGCTCTCAACCATCCTGAGAGATGGTTGAAGTGAATTTTTGGTGCCACTCCATAAGTTCCTGGTTCCCCAACTGCTGGAGCATCTTGTATCACTTGAAGATTGGATAGTGAGTTGATGGGCAAAGGGGTCCTTGCAGGATCCTGCAGCTCACCTCAACAAGTGCTGCAAACAGCCCCTGTGAGAATTGCTGTACTCTGGGCCTTTTCTGGGAGGTAAGAGGGAATCAGCAGTATCCAATACTGCCCCTGAGATTCTGGATCTGAAAGAGAGGTAGAGTTAGTCTATCTCCAAAGGGTGCCATCCTAATGGCAGAAGCAAGCTGGGAGAGGGTTGCTAATGGTACTGGGGCCTCCTGGAGCATTTTGGTGGTAGGCAGAGGGGCAACTGCAAATGGTTCATCAGATCCCACCCTTGACTCCTCTCTGTGGGCCTTAGCTTGCCAGAGCTGCCTCTGTGCTTTACATGAGCTTGATCCCCACAGCCCAAACCATCCTTCTCCAACTCTGTGCTGTGGGGAACTCCCCGACTCCTCCATTCCCTTTAAAAGCTATTTCCTTAACTTTACATGGGTCACCCTCTAAGTGGGGACAGAGTATATTAAATAATTCCAATGCTGAATTTTCAAAAAATAATGTCATTAAATTTGTGCTTATTTATAACTCACATAGAAATAAGAAGACATTTGGCATTCATTTTAGTACCTCATCAATTATCCGGAACCTATTATGTCCCTATAACTTGGCATTTTTGATGAGAAAGTACAGTGTAACATGGTCCTGGGCCTTTACAGAATCATTATCTTTCTTGGAATGACAAATATATGTAAAATTATGAGAAAAATCAATGTTATGGTGTATGGTCCTGAATCACTGTGCATAACTTATGGGCGACTATCCATCTCTGGGAAGGGCTCCCTTTCTATGAAATGGGGCTCCCTTGAGATATTTTTGAAGGTTAATTAGGTTACTATTCTTCCAAACATAGCTTTCCTTCCAAACACCGTAGCATATTAGAATATATTTGATCCACAAATGGTATTCTATAATCCTTATAGGAAATACCAAGTATAGACCCTGAGGATTTGGGAGTCATCTCTGTGACAGCTCATCACTTGAATCTGGAAAGACAAGGCTGCAGAGTCCCCACCTCTCTCCAGGCTTGGCCGTCTTTCCTCTTTCCCACAGGATTTTCTATGTGCCAGTTCCGTGTCTCCCCAGACAGTGGTGGGCTGTGTCTTTACCAGGCATGACCACTTCTTTCCCTGGAGCTGGACCTTGCAAACCTGACACCCTCATCCTATGGCCTACTGAGAATGTCCTTTTGGGTTTGTCCATCTGAGCAGCCTTCTCTTTGCAGTAGCCACTTGGATTTCTTCTTTTCCTCTCTTTTTATAAGAATCACCAAGTTTAGGAAAAATGGAAGCCATTCCTCTCCAAGAAATTATATAGATGGCTATCACTTCCCACATGTGACAAGGGCAATCTGAGCTAGTGATAAGTGAAAAGAAACCAGAAAAGGGAGACGTCATTATGGGGTGAAGTGGGCTGAGAAGGCTGTAGGAGGCTGATCTGGTCCTTGGGGCATTGATATGATCGGAAAAGAAAGAAAGAGGGGCCCCAGAAGAGTAAAGAGCTGGGGCCAACTGAGCAGGATACGTGAGGCCAGCTGAGCATGATTCCAGAAAGAGTGAGGGGAGGAGGTAAATAAAGTCCATCCAGCCACTAAAAGTGATATGATGGTTAGTTTTAGGTGTCAACTTGGCTGACCTATGGCATGCCCAGATAGCTGGTAAAATATTATTTCTGGGTGCTTATGAGGATGTTTCTGGAAGACCTTAGCATTTGAATCTATAGACAGAGTAAGGAAGATCGCTCTCACCAGGGCAGAGAAGCATCATCCAATCCATTGAGGGACCAGGTAAGACAAAAAGCCCCAGTGGGAGGGCAAATTATCTTCCTCTCCTTAAGCTGGGACATCCTATTGGTTCTGTTCCCCAGGAGAACCCTGGCTAATACAAATGAGCACCTACTATGTGTCAGGGCCTGGACAAGTAGCAGGGCATAAGACAAACACATCTCACTGCCCACTATATGAGAATTCAATGGAGCTGATGGCAGAGGCACACAACAAATAAGATAATAAGTACATTACATAGTACTTCAAATTCAAGAAGAGCTAGGGAAGAGAGTAAAGCAGAGAAGGTACAAGAGCAGGCTGAAGGGACAAGAAGGATCATAATGTACATATAATAGGTAGGGTAGGCCACAGGGACAAAAGTAGTATTTGGGCAAAGATTTGAAGAAGTTCAAGGAGTGAACCATCTGAAGACCCAAAGGAAGACTAATCCAGGCAGAAGGACTAACAAGTACAAAAGCTCTGAGGTGTAAGCCAATCTCCAGCTCTGCAGAATAGCAAAGAGGCCAACATGTCTGGAGGGAAATAAGCAAGGGGAAAACAGTAGATCAAGTTAAAGTGGTAATGGGGAGACAGGTTGTACAGGGTCTTATAGGCCATCAAGAGGACTTCCCTTGCCTTTTGCTCTGAGGAGAGATTTAACAGGCACTCCCTGGATACTAGGTTAGCACTAGGGAAGCAGCAAAGAGACAGATAGGAAGAATGATAAGTAATCATGATAGCTGAGATCAGCAGTGTAGCTGTGAAAGTCAGAACTATTCGATGTTGGGCATATTTTTCAGGTAATTTCAACAGATTGACTATATCATAGGACACAGTCTGGGGTGTAAGACAGAAATCATTCAAGGAAGACTTCATGGTTTTTGACCTAAGTGACTGGAAAGAAGGAGACTCCATCAATGAGATAGTTAGATGCAGGGTGGGGAGAGAACTTGGTGAGTGAGGAGAGAACTTGGCAAATGGCGGGTGGGTTAACTTTAGAAAGCAGATTTTGTCCTCTGGGCAACTAGAAGGATTTTAGACTCCAGAGCAGATGAATTTGTGTTCACCATGACATTTGTGTGGTAAAAAGGGAAATAGGGCAGTCAGTTATAAGAGGAACCTGAGCAGAGAAAGATAATAGACAAAGACAAGCTGAGAGACTCTGTCTTAATGTCGATATGGGAATGCAAAAAAAAATTGGGGAAAAATCCATGTACAATGCAAATGTGCAATGAAGTCATATTTGGGATTTAGTAAAACTAGATTCAATACTCTTCCATTCATGGAGGGTCCTATGCCCTCCCTGAAATTTCTATGATTTCAACGGCTTATATCTGCAGGGCCATTTCTCAAGCTATTCCTTTGAATTCCAGGGGCCATACCTTCTCTGGGACTCAAGTGGAACACATCTTCCTGTATTGGTTTTTCTCTCAAACCAAGTATGTACGAGAGTTGTTGTGTAATTAATTTTACTGAAATTTTGTGGGGTCATGATGGTGGCCTAGTGGGTAGAGAGGGTGATACTGCTACTATCAGAAAGCTTATAGACTCCTTGTTCTTAACAAGCTTCTCCAAAGAAATATGATTGGCCAACAAATATGAAAAAATGTTCAATGTCATTAGCAATTAGGGAAATGCAAATCAAAACTATACTGAGGTTTCACACCAGTCAGAATGGCAGTCATCAAGAATACAAATAATAATTTTTTAAAAATGCTGGAGAGGATGTGGAGAAGAAGGAACACTTTTACACTGTTGGTGGGACTGTAATTTAGTACAACCACTTTGAAAACTAGTAGGAAGGATCCTCAAAACACTAGGCATGGAATCACCATACAATCCAGCTATACCACTTCTTGGTATTTACCCAAAGGAAGTAAAGTCATCTTAATCCAATGATTCATGTATACCTATGTTTATAGCAGCACAATTCACAATAGCCCAACTATGGAACCAGCCTAGGTGTCTATCAATGGATAAATGGATAAAGAAAATGTGGTATATATACATAATAGAGTTTTATTCAGCCATAAATAAAAATGAAATTTATGTCATTTGTAGGAAAATTAATGGAACTAGAGGCCTTCATGTTAAGCAAAATAAGTCAAACTCAGAAAGTTAAGGGTTATATGTTTTCACTCCTCTGTGGAAACTAGAGAGGAAAAGGAAAAGAAAGATGGGAATGGATTTCATGAAAATTAAAGGGATATCAAGAATACAAGTAACAGTAAATGTTGGCAAGGATGTAGGCAAAAGGGTACACTCATCCATTGCTGGTGGAACTGCAAATTGGTGCAACCACTCTGAGAATGGTATGGCAATTCCTCAGAAAACTTGAATGGAACCATCATTCAACCCAGTTATCCCATTCCTAGGTTTATACCCAAAGGACTTAAAATCAGCATACCACAGTGACACAGCCACATCAATGTTTATAGCAGCTCAATTCATAAAAGCCAAGTTATGAAACCAAACTAAGTGCTCTTCAACAGATGAACAAATAAAGAAATGTGGTATATACACACAATGGAATATTCCTCAGCCATAAAGAAGAATGAAATTGTGGCATTTGCCAGTAAATGGATGGAACTGGAGAATATCATGTTAAATGAATTAAGCCAGTCCCCCAAAGCCAAAGGCTGAATATTCTTTCTGATATGTGAATGCTAACAAGAGAGGGTTGGGAAGGGAAAAATAGAAGTTCATTGGATTAGACAAAGGGGAGTGAAGGGAAGGGAGGGGAATGGAAATAGGAAAGATAGTAGAATGAATTGGACGTAACTTTCCTTTGCTTACATATGAACACATGACCTGTGTAACTCCGCATTATGGACAACCACAAGAATGGGATCCTAAATAGAATGGGTTGCACTTCATGTATGTATAATATGTCAAAATGCACTCTATTCTTCTCATGTATATCTAAAAACAACAAATAAGGACTTAAAAGGAAAAAATATGAAAATCAAAGGGAGATCAGTAGGGGAAAGGGACTAAGGTCATGAGTCTTCCATGGATCTGAGGCTGGTGTGGCCTCCAGGGTGTCAGGATTCAGGTTTCGCCATGTGTGGCCCTGGTGCTCAAGGTCTCTACATGGCACGGCTGGCTATTAAAAAGGGAAGGAGAAATGTCTTACTCCTCCCTAAGAGGCTACTTCCCAGAAACTGCCCTGACCTGGCCACTCCCACCTATGTCCCCCTGGGCCTTCCTAGTTGTAAAGAGTACTGGCATTTAGTACAGGAAGGACTGTACCAGTGGAAAGTTAGGGGTTTTTTGTTTGTTTGACTGATTGATTGATTTTCCTCTAGTGTAATAAGGATAAAAGGAATAAGTTCCCCTTCTTGGAGCTATCTCATCTCCCAGGACCTTCTCTCCCCACCAACTCCCTCAACACCCAGGGAGTCTTGTTTTCCAAGCAGACACACCCTAAAAGTGAATTCCTAAACCACTCTTTCTTCCCTGAGAAGGGCTTCATGCCAGCCTCTTAAATGAAGGCTTTTCTCTCAACCTACCAAGAACAAAAACAAAGACAAAAACAAAACAAACAAACAAACAAAAAACAAGCATTTGAAGGAAGGATATTGAAAGGAAATACATTGGAATGACACATATATTCAAATGACAAGACTTGGTGATAAAGAGAGAACATTTAGGTTTCTGCCTTTTATAACAAGAAAAATAAGAGTCGTTGTCGTATTGTAAATAGGGTGACTGGGAAAAAGGCAAGAGTATAAATAAAAGCAGGAGTAGGGAAGGTGAGATGGGGTTGGGAAGAGAATGTAGGTTAAGAGGACAGGATGACATGGGGATTGGGCATGATACCTTAGAGGTAAGATGGGCATTAATGTATTCTAGGCTCTTGAAGACAGAAGAAAATGTCAGGTAAAAAGTTAGGCTCAAGAATGGACATAAACCTTGTGAGCCTGAGTTTGCTCACCTGCAAAGTGGGGGAGATGAGATGATGAGCACATGTTAGGGATGTAGATCAAGTATGGCAGGGCCCAGCGCACAACAGGCTGAGTAACTATTAGCTATTTTTGCTCTCATTATTCCCAAGTCACCGGCAGGCAAGCAGCAGGCAGGATGTGGTCACCTACAGATGGATGCTTCAGAAAGAAGGATTGGAAGTCCTTTCTTGGAGAGAGGAAGAAAACAAGAGCATTGGAGAGGCAGAAGATCCTGAGCAAGTGCAGGGCTAAAGAGACCTTGCGGGGAGGTAAGGGTAGGGAATGGATATGACTTTCATCAAATGCGGCAGCCAGAAGGCAATGGGGACTAAGAGGGAGAATCATCATTGTATTCAACAAGCAAGAGCAAGTCATTAGTCCACCCTGAGAAGAAGTGCCATTGAAATATTGAAACCAGCAGCCAAGATGTTCGAGAACAAAGAAGAGATGCGTGGGAACAAAATGAAGGGCAAGAGCAGGTGTGGTGGCCTAACTGGCCACTGAAACACAAAAGATAGACTGGAGAAAGCCACAGAAACAAGACTGAGAGCTGCTCAGGTCTGTGGAAGAGGCAAACCAGCCCAGGATGGGACAACGAGGTTCTAGGCATGGCTGCCCCATCTCTAGGGAGGCTCCACAGGGAAGGTTAGGAGATTGCCAAGCAGCAGGCTCCGGCTCACCTTCCAACCCTCTCTGCATCTCTACGCTTCTCAATTCCATGATTAGGACAGTCTTGAAGGGTTGTCAGCTAGTCTCCCCCTTTGTGGATGGTCCTGTGCCCCGTCCCTGTAGAGACGCTTCAGGAAAATGGATTTGAAATTGATTCTGCCTACAATGGTACCAGTAACTCATTCCCTTCCCAATTCCCTCACTATGCAGAGATTTGGAAATATGGTGAAGTAACCTGGCCAAAGACTTATATTATCTCTTTTCCTCTTTTTGTTATCTTCGGGGTGATGAATAAGAATCTGTCATACTATTTATGGCAAAATGCCACAGACGCACTGTCTTTCACATTCAAATCTCAACTTAAATACTGTGAAATATGCATGCCCTCCCTCCCTGAAAGCACACAATTCACCGTTATCTCTACATGACCAGGTATATTCTGGGACCAGAAAATTCATTTTCCTATTTAAAACAATGAATGGGATTGAGATCCCGATTTATAATGGTAGCTGCTTTAGGCTGCCAACTCTAGATATTTTCATCTTTGATCCAGGCTGGTGTCTGCTTCAGAGAAAAAAAAAAACAGCCAGGAGCAGACAGAGAGAAAAACACATTCCAAATGGGAACTTTGGCCAAGGGGGAAAATCTTATCTAATCCCTGTGGCACTAAGATGTGCTCGGCCAGCAGCCCCAGTCTGAGAACAGTTTTGAGGTCAAAGAGGAAGGCTGAAATGGCCTTGCCTCTGCTGTCACGACAGGTTGTCCCTGTCAAAAAGTTGTTCAGGATTGTCTTTATTTAGATTCTCTGAAAGGCAGATGCCAAGATGGCAAGAGATTTACAGGGGACCTGTCTGAAGGATGAAGGGAGGGGAGTAGGGAGAGGGAGGACAGCCTTCCACATGTGATGCAGGTCTGGCCCTTGCAGAGGTGAGGAAAGGATTAACAATTGGGCTGGAAGGCTCTCAGACTTCAGCACTGTTCTCAGAGGGTTCAATGAGGTTGATGGGGAGCTGCTGAACCAGAGTGCTTACCAAAAAATGCCCTTTCCTCCAGGAATGGGCTGATTTATCACCTCCACCTTGCTCAGTCATTGACTGGACCCACTCTAGGGCTGCCTGACCTTCAATATGGTGGTGGGTCCAGCTGGAGCATTAGTCAGTCTCGTTGGATCTCCTGCAGTGGAGATCTGGTAGCACATTTCCATGACCAACCCAAGGAGACTTTGCAAAAAGCCTATGTCTAAAACTCTGATAATGATTCTTAAGAAAATATTCATGGCTCAGATACCAATAGTAATGAATTCCATTCAAAGCATCAGCAATGAACTAAGGATGTTTCTGAAAGTCAAGGACAAAACACATAGGGCTCGAGAAGGGACTGGAGCTGACTCTAGGGCCCGTTGAGCCTCACATTATTAATGTTTTTTCCTGGACTACTTGCAGAGGACGTGTGGGAGTTTTCCTCACACCAACTAATTCTCTAACTGTCCAGATATACCAGGTGTCCTGAATTTCAACTCAATTCTGATACTCATTACCTGGAGTTAGTGCGGACCCCACAAGTTAAGCTTCAGTACCACAGGACTTCCCCCACTTCAGCTATCAGTCACAAGACTAGGACCTCAAACCAACTTCTGACCGCTGGCTAAAAAGTTAGGGGTTTCCATGACCCACACTTCTCACACTCAGTAATTTGTTACTATATGCACAAAACCCAGACAACACTTTACTTATACTTACTGGTTTATCATAAAGGATATAACTCAGAAACGGTCAAATGGAAGAGATGCATAGAGCAAGGCATGTGGGAAGTAGTGTGAACTTCCGTGACCTCTTTGGATGCACTGCTCCCCCAGCACCTCCATGTGCTTACTAACCTGGAAGCTCTCAGAACCCCATCACTTACGAGTTTTTAATGGAGGTTCCATTATGTAGGCATAATTGACAATTAACTCCATCTCCAGCCTCTCCTTTTCCCAGAGGTTGGGAGTGTGACTGAAAGTTGCAACCCTCTAACTGTGGCTCGATCTTTTGAGTGGGAAGCTCCCATTTGGGTCTCATTAGAATAAAAGATGCTCCTATCACCCAGGAAATCCCAAAGGATTTCAGAGCCCTGTGCCAGGAACTAGGGACAAGAAACAAATATGTGTGTTTGGTTATATCACACATACACAGGTGGAGTTCCACTGAGTTTCTTAGCAGTAATCATCATCATCATCATCATCAATATAAACTCTAGAAAGAACAGAAATGGTTTCTCATACTTGTTGAATGTCATGTTTTAATGAGAGGAATAGGGCAATTAATCAGGAGGGGAGGGAAGGCTGGCAGGGCAGAGAGGCATAAGAAAAGAGCAAACAACCATGAGTTCCACTGAGTTAGCAAGCACTACATGGCTGCCTCTGAACTGGACACCTCATGTATTCATTATCTGAAATTTTTACCTCAGTCTTGCAAAAAAAAATTTTTTAAAAATCTATTTTTTAAATTTCAAATTAATAAAACAGACTCACCTGAAGTCATTCTACAGGTAGCAGGGCCCAAATCTGTCCCAAGTCCACCAGACTCCAAAACATTTCCTCCCACATTTTATGAAACCATTTCAAGCAGCTGTGGAGCAACTCTATCTGGAGGAAACTCTCTGACCAGGAATTCAAGACCCAGGCATGAAATTTGAGACACATTTCCATGACCCTCTAGTCCTCTTGAACTGCACTCATTGTGGATTCCTTTTCCAAAAATTCAGCCAGGGCTCCAACCTTCCTCTCTCCCACCCCTCCCTCCTACCCCCACCCTACCCTGGCTTGCTTTCTAAGAGGAAGACTTAAGGCTTGTAGTCGGTTCACTGTAATATTAATTCAACCAATATTAATTGTGGCTCAGTGGTAGAGCACTTGCCACACATGAATGAGGCCCTGGTTTAATCCCGGCACCACATAAAAAGAAACAAAATAAAGTTACTGTGTCCATCTACAACTAAAAACAAAAATTACTTAAAAAATATTAGTTCAACCAGTTGATTACTATTTAGTCTTTTGTATCTGCCAGGATACTTTTAAACACTAACCAGTTCATCTTTACACTTTCTTTGTTCTTGCTCTGGGTAGAGAACTATGCTGTGACTATACTTGATGTTCAATAAATATATATTGGCTAGCTCATCAATTCCGTGAACAGACACTTACCCAAATGCTGATAAGTGCATTTGCAACACAGTGATTGCATCACAAAATCACCCTGGTTAGAAATCACCTTAAGCTAGAATGCTTCAATTATTAAACTGGTGTCTTTCAACTGAACTAGAACAAACTTAAGTAGAGGGAGAAATGTAGAGTGAGCCACAATCACTTGTCTGCAGCTGTGGAATCCAAAAAGCCCTCAGAACAGAAGTGTTTTCTTCCACAAAGTTTTAGGCAAGCTCCCGAGGCGGCAAACCTTGACCTGAACTGATGTGAGACTATTTATAGTCTTTATTTATCCTCCCAGTATGAATATTCATATGTTTCACTGCAGAAATATTAATGAGCTGATTGCAGATTGCTGCCCACATTCCACGTGTGGTGTTACATAATATGCAAGGAGCCGAGTTTCTTAAATTTGAAAAAATTCTGAATTAGAAACGTGCCTAACTCTAGGGATTTTGCATAAGGGATTAGAACTCCTGAATTCTGCATCAATCAGTATATTTGCAGATGCAAGTAACTGATCATCCAACTCAAATTGGCTTAAATAATAAAAAGAATGCATTGTCACATGTAACTAAGTCTAGGAATCAAATTGTTTGGCATTATCTCATCCAAACATACACAAAGTTATTGGAGTCCTACTACTCCAATAACTCCAAAGTTATTGGAGTCCTACTACTTCTAGTGAGGTGACAACTACTTCATCTCTCTTACTGTATGTTCAACACACTACAGCCACATTAAAGAGACTCAACACATCCTGGGCTTTACTCAATTCAAATCTTATCCCCAGTGGTGAATAAGGGTTCTGCTTTCTTTACACCATTAATTTTTCTCCCTGTTTCATGATCCCATGTAGCTCCCTGTAGGCTTATCTTATAATATTTATATTCTGTTCTGCCTCCCATCAGTCATTCATTTACAAACCATCTATCTTACTGAATTCTAAGCTCCATTATACACGGTCTTGTTCAGCTCTGTGTCCCCCTCAGTACTTAGTATATATGTCTTATAATGGTAAACTGTCAATATGTCCTTGTTGAATGGAGTCTATTTCCCATGACAGATCATGGCAGTAGTGGAGAGAATTAAGCAAAGTAAAGATGGATGGAGAGAGAATGATGTTCTCTTTACATGTTTTTTGTTTCTTTGTTTGATATGGTGTTTTGTCGTTGTTTTGTTTTGTACCAGGGATGTTTAACGACTGAGCCACATCCCCAATGCTTTTTTATATTTTATTTTGAGACAGGGTTTCACTAAGTTGCTAAGGGCCTCGCTAAGTTGTTGAGGCTAACTTTGAACTTGGGATCCTCCTGCCTCAGCCTCCCAACTTGCTGGGATTATAGGCATGCACCACTGTACCCAGCTCTTTGATTGTTTTTCATTGGGAAACAACACCTAAATGCACCACACTTATCACACTTAGCAGGGTGATTTAGGGAGCTAATTGAACTGCCTTGGAAACGCTGGTGATAAGTTGGTTCGGAAACTGGAAATTCTTGAGCCAAGGCAGGCTTTAGAACTGATTGAAGTTCTCAGCCACTCAAGGGTGTCAATATAACCCCAGTTTCTTTCATCTCTACTTTCCACATTGTCTTCCCAAGATTTACTTGCTCATGGTATCCACATGGCTGCAGCAGTTCTGGGCATATCATTTACATAGCAACCGTCTAGAGATAGAATTGCACCACATGAGATGAAAGGAGGCGGACAGGGTTGGAGTGTGCTGCATGCTGGTGGCCAGATAAGACACATGCTTGGGAATAGGGACTGGTTGGTCAACTTTTTCCTAGAAATTTCATGGTGTGTTGGTTTACTAGGGCTATTATAACAAAGTACCATAAATTGGTGGCTTAACCAGAATTTACCAGCTCAGCATTCTGGAGACTAGAGGTTCAAAATCAAGGCGTGTTGACAGAATTGGCCCATTCCAGAGTCTCTTCCAGGCTTCTCTGCATGGCTTGTAGACAACTCTATTCGCCTTACATTTCCTCCTGACATCTTTCTTCTGTGCATATCTGATTCTGTGTCCTCATTTCTCCTTTTTATAAGGGATGTCTCATGAAAGCTCATGTGTGAGACAAGAAAGCTTAGAGGTGAAATTATTAGGTTATAAGACACTTAAACTAATCTATGAATTAATTCCCTGATGGGGGATAAACTGGTGACTAAAGACAAGTGGGATGTGACTGGAAGAGATGGGTCATTGCAGTTGTGCCTTCAATATTTTGTACATGATGAGTGGAGTCAGTCCCTCTCCCCTCCCCCTCACTTCTCCCTCCCCCTCCCTTCTCCCTCCCCCTCCCCTCCCTTCCCCCTCCCTTCTCCCTCCCCCTCCCCTCCCTTCCCCCTCCCTTCTCCCTCCCCCTCCCCTCCCTTCCCCCTCCCTCCCTCCCTCTACCCCTCCCCTCCCCCTCCTCCTCTCCCTCCCCCTCCCCTCCTCCCCCTCCTCTCTCCCTCCTTCCTGGAACCATGTTCCCAGTTGCTTTCCTTCTCTACACTCTTCTGCCATGATGTTCTGCCTCACCTAGAGCCCCAAGGAATGGAGTCAGCCATCTATGGACTGAGATGTCTGAAACTGTGAGCCCCAAATAAACCTTTCCTCCTTAAAGTTGTTCTTGGAAGGTTCTTGGTTCACAGCAGCAAAAAAAAAAAAAAAAACTGACTAAAACACCAGTTGTACTGGATTAGGGATTCACCCCACTCTAGGATGACTTCACTGGAATGTAATTCTTTACATATTCAAAATCTTCAATAACCATATCTCCAAGTAAGTTCATATCCTGAGATACTTGGGGCTAAGGCTTCAACATATGAATTTGGAGGGACCACAATTCAAACCACAGCATGTGAATGGGGAGTGGAGAGCTAAAAGAAACCTGGATTCTATTAGGAAGAAGACATGAGCAAACAACAAAAATGGATGCTGGGCCAGCAATCCTAAAAGTCTCTATAATGATCCCTTTTTTAGGAGAAAAAAGCATAGATGAGGCTTTTCATTGCAGCCATTGTGTAAAATCACTTTCCCTCCCTCTAGTTTATGCAAGATGACAGATAGGAAAACAATAAGCCCGAGGAGAGATTCTCTCATCACACTGTCACCCCTATCTGTAGTCCCACTGGGTAATCTCTCTATAGTAAGTCTGCAAAATTTAGCCCTTGAGGTCCTCCAATATTCTTTTGGAGTTAATCCTTCTGATGCCTGCTAGGGCACAGGACTTCACATAGTAAAGAAAGCCTCAAGGAGATTTGTGGTAGAAATTCCCAGAAAAGAAGATCCTGAGGCTCCCCCACTGCCCCAGGCATTTCTCTCAGCCCAGAATATTCAGCACACCAGATTAAAGACCATGTTTACAGCTTGGGTGGTGGCTGGCTGCCCTCCTGGGGAAAGATAACCTCAATGGAAGGGTCCTTGGGACTCTTCAATCCCTGGCACCCAAAACAAAAAAACAATAAAAATGATGAAAATGACCCTCCAGACAAGGACATTCTCTCCTCAAACAGGGTCCTATGGGAGGCATGTGCTGGGAGGAAATGAGGGTCTCAGGAGAAACCAGGCCATCTAAAGGTGCCCAGAACATTCAGAGGAGCTTTTAAAACCCAGCAAAACCAAAACTCTACCATGCAGAGCCCAAGACATCTAAAGCATCTTTTGCAGAAAAACACAGATCAGCTCTGACAAAGTCTTACTTTTTCCTGTTAAAGAGGTAAAAATCCATTCTAGGCCAGGCATGGTGGAGCATGCCTGTAATCCCAGCCACTCAGGAGGCTGATACGGGAGGATCACGAGTTCAAAGTCAGCCTCAGCAATATCAAGGCACTAAGCAACTCACTGAGACCCTGTCTCTAAATAAAATGCAAAACTAGAGCTGAGGATGTGGCTCAATGGCCAAGTGCCCCTGAGTTCAATCCCTGGCACCCCAAAACAAAAAACAATAAAACACAAAAATCCATTCTAAGGAAAAGTTGTGTGAAAGATACAGTATATTTTGTTTTAACAGCTTCACTGAGGTACAGTACACTAAATTGTCCTTATTTGAAATATACAATTTACTAATGTTTGTCATACATATCTAATTGGGACACCATAACCATAATCAAGCTAATGAACATATCTACCTCCCCACAGTCCTCTCCCCTTCTTGCCTACCACCATGCCTACCCCTAATCTCAGGCAACCACTGATCTCTGTCACGGTAGATTAATTTTCTTTTTCTATACTTCTATATAAATGAAATAGGAAAATATGTACTCTTTTGGGGGTCTGCCTTTTATCATTCAGCAGAACTGAAGTTTATCTTTGATGGTGTGTGCATCAATAATTGATTCCTTCTTATTGTTAAGAAGCAGTCCATTGTCTGCATATCTATTGACCTCAATTTTTTTATTCATTCACCTGTTGATGGACATTTGAATTATCTCCAGTTTCTAGCTATAATACATCAATTTGCTATGAAATGTAATGAGAATTTTCTGTTTGGACATGAGGCATGTAGTCAATGGTGGCTGCTATGGTTTGTATACATGTCCCCCAAAGCCCACATGTTAAAGGCATGTTCCCCACTATGGCACTCTTGGGAGGTAGTAGAACTTTTAAGAGGTAGGGCCAAATGGGAGGTCTTTAGGTCATTGGGGGTGTGTCTTTGAAAGAGGATTGTGATACCATGGTCTCTTCCTCTACCTCTTTTTTATTTCCTGGTCATGAGGGGAGAGGTTTTGCTATGCCATGTGTTCCTACCATGATATACTACCACAGGCCCCAAGCAATGGAGTCAACCAATCTTGGACTAAAGCCTCTAAAATTGAGTCAAAAGAGATTTTTCTCTTTATAAACGGATTATATCAGCTATTTTTTATAGTAATGTAAAGCTAAAAAGTGGCATGTTTGGTGGGCATGATTTTACTCCCTTATGTGGATATGAAAGGCCAGCATAGAATGTTAAAAGCGATGGGTGGTTCTGGTAAGATCCTAGAGCAGGGTCCTGTTGAGAGCCACAGCCGAAGGGGCCCCAGCAAATTCCAGCTGCCAGAAAACTTCCAGCTGCCAGAAAACTTCTAGCTGCCAGCTGATGATTGGCTCACAGCGGCCCCAGCAAACTTCTAGCTGCCAACTGATTGGCTCCTCTTCAGTGATGCTCATTGGGTTGTTTCCCCGCCCTTTCAGACCACAGAGCTGCTCATTGGGGGACTTTTTTTGGCTCTGCCCATGCGACCCAGCCAATTGGCCTCAAGAGCAGGAGGAGTGGGGGAGGTTGAGAGGCTTGTGGGAAGCCTGTGGTGGCAGTTGGGCTCTGAGGTTTTTCCTGAAGAGCTGTGTGGTGCGGTGTGTGTGTTCTAAAAATAAAGTTCGTTTCTTTTGACAAGTGGCTCCTGAATTGTGCCCAGCCAGACTGTGGCATTTGGTGGCCCGTACGGGGAATGAACCCGCGACCTTGGCGTTATCAGCTGATGGTGTCATCGGTGGTACAATTTTTCCAAAAGGAGCCATCACTGAACTGCTTGCAGAACTTGCCTGGACTATGTATCATTTGTATGCATTGTGAACTCACTTGTATGCATTGTGAACTATCTGTTGGTGCAGCGACTTGTGGTAGTGTTGGGGTATTTTTGCTGATGGTGTCATCGGTGGTACAATTTTTCCAAAAGGAGCCGTCAATTGGCTTGGTGTATCCTCCTCCCTTCTGATTGTGATGGTCATTCAGCTAAAATTTGGGGGCCAACAGAGGTGAGGCAAAGAACCTCACCCCACCCCCTACAAAGACCTATCCACAGGTGTGGCTGTATGCTGGACCGGTAGTCAATGACGGGTAAGATCCAATTGCAATGGTACCAACCTAAATCTCCTCAGGGGATTTTTCCCTGGATTGGGCTTTACCCTTCTTCCTTCCCCAGCCTTCTTTTACAACCATAATTAGTAACTGTTGAGGGCCACAGTCGAGTCGGGATGACGCATGGCATTTTTGCCAGAAGTAGTGGTTGAGAGGTGACGCCAAGGAGCCATTAAGATGATGACTTTTGAGCTCTCCCGGAGTTCCCGTTGAGTTCCGGTTGAGCTCTCGTGGGGATTCCTGAAGAGTTCGAGTTGGTTGGTGAAGTTCCAGTGGCGGGAGTTCCGTTTGGTGTGTGGTGTGTTCCTGGAGGAGCCGAGTGGGTGGCTGGGTGGCGTTCGGGAGAGTTTGGAAATAAAGTTTGTTCCTGCTTGAGTGGCTCGTGATTTGTGCCCAGCCAGACTGCGGCAAGTAACTAAACTGAGACTTAGGGGAAATGACCAGACCAGGAAGAAGTGACATAAAAGGATCTTGGATTTAATTTCTTAAAATCAACTCTAACTCCTCCATGATCAGCAAACAAACCAGCTGGCTTACACAAAACCACCCTCAGAGCTAGGCAAGAGAGGCCACTGTCCTAGACTCTGTGATTGCCCTCCTTCAGCCACATCCTACCCACACCCACCCAGCACCCAAAGCGAAGGCCACCATCAGTCCTCACCCAACTCAAGACCTCTGTGCCTGGAACCCTAGAACTGCTGGCTCAAATGACTTCAGCCTCTTTGGAGGACATCCTGGGGCTGACTCACAGATCTTAGCTGCCTGAAAAAGGTAGACAGCTGTGTGCCAAAAATGCTGCTGGAATTTGCACGTGAATTCACAGGTGGATCTTCACGTGTGTTGATTACTGGAGTTCTAGGCGAGAGGCTATGAGTCTATGAGTCCCAACAAATTAGGTCAAGCCACTCATCCCAAAAACCAAATGGAAAAAGGAATGGTGAAAAGTGGGAAAGGAACCTTGATCAACATGGCCATACTGGGAGGGTAATAAGATCAAGTGTCTCAGTGCTGTCTGCAGGATGTTTATCTATCAGACTTATGATCCTGGAAGGAGGTACAATTCGATTTCCATGAAATGATTGCTCCTGTTTGGGAGTGCAATCTCATTATGAGTGTCCCTGGAAGGTGTAAGGCAATGACTGGAATCTTCCAGGCACCACTCCAAGGGTTCCAGAACAGGACATTTTAAAAGCTGGCAGTTGAATGTTCCTGCAAATCTTGAAAAACACTTTAGTTACTCATATCTTGGTATCTTTAGCCTTGAAGGAGGAGGATTACCAGTTTGGGATAAACACTCCTTAATGATTCACATGTCTAGATGCAGAACTGAGCCAGAATTTGACCCGAAGTTTAAGGTAATCAAGGAGACAGATGCAAAATGAAGGCAGAGGTGCCAAGCTTTTATCCTGCTTTTAGTCATCCATCGAGCATCTGCAGGCCCTAGTGACAAAACAGTTCTTTTAGCAAAAGCATCCTCTAATTCCTTGTTATATATAAACACAAGGTTTCTTGTAGTGTGTTTTGGAGTCAGGAGGGAGAAGAGAAGGGAACAGAGAATGGGCCAGGCCTGGGTGTTAGGGGCCAGCTCTTTCCAAGTTCCTAGCACAGAACTTGAAAGAGGTCAAGAATTTTAAATTCAAGCCTGGCTCATATACTCTTAGGAAGGCTTATTTCTCAAGTAGGAGGTTAGATCATATTTCACCTCGTACTGCTCTGCATGATTCAGAACATGTACATCTGTAGACATTTGTACATTTTCCTTGGACCCCTAAGATGTGAGTGATAGGCCAGGACCTCCCTCCTCCTGCTTCACATAGCTCTCAGGTTACCTGTTGGCTTTTGATGTTTTCTTTTCCCTTTGGGGGCTAGTCTTGATGTTCATTTTAATCTTTTTTCAACATCCTGCCTATTGAGAGAAAGAAGTGTGAGTTGGGGGTGGGGCACGCACATGGCACAATCTGTCCCCAGCCTGTGCATCTGGAGGCCAGGCTCTGCTGAAACTCTGGAGTAATGAGCTGCTGTTTCTTGTCGAGATTATGGAAATTAGGGTAGATTGCTTTGAAGTCAGGCAGCTTGATTTTTCCACTAAAAAGCTACCTTGAGCATGGCTGAAGAAGACTGATTGCAGAATGGCTCTAATTGTCCACCCCCTCCCCATCTCAATATGACTTTGCACCTCCTCTCATCAAGAGATGGAGCCTGTCCCCATTCCCTGCTTGGATCAGGGACGCCGTGGTGACTTACTGGGACTGATAGGATGTGGCTGAATTGACAGGGTGCCAGATCCAAACCTGGACCTCAAGAGGCTTTGTGTACTTTTACTCTCTCTCAGATCCTTGCTTCTGCCACAAAATAAGGCTGGGCTGGACTGCTCTATGCCCAGCCACAGGCAGCAGGGTCTGGACCCAAGCATCTGCTACCTGTCCACAGATGTATGATTGACCTCAGCTGAGGTGAGTTAAGCCTGGCCTAGGTCAGCAGAATCACTTACCCAACTTGTATGCAGAAATGTCAAAAAAAAATATCAACAAATCCAGACTTTCTCAAACTGTCTTTCATGTAATTTTACTAACCTGTACAATATTCTGTGAAATAACAAATATTTTCATGTAAGTTCAGAAATTTCTAGGTTATCCTGGTTAAACCTGTTTCTTTCCTTTAGTAACTCTCAAAACTTTTAACACAGATCTGTCTAATCCATATACCTATGCAATGCAGGCACAATTCATCAGATCTATAAGCAAAATCATGGTTTAAAAAAAAAAGTTAAAGTCACTAATTAAGCCCTAAAATGTATATTGCCTGAAATGTGGATTAAAGTACATGATCATTCTTTGCTTCCTCAACCTATTCCTATTGGTATGGTCCAGCTATCAAAATGAAGCAATATCATCAAAAACAGAGGCAAAAATAAGGTCAAAATGGATCAATTAGACTATATCAAGATTTAAAACTTTTGCACATTAAGGAACAAGATCCATAAAGTTGAAAAGCAACCTGAAGAATGGGAGAAAATATTTGAGAGAAACATATTGAGAAAAACATATCTGATATGGATTTAACATCCAGAATATCTAAGGAATCCCTATAACTCAATGGCAAAATTGAAAAATAAAACAGATTTAAAAATAGACAAGGGACTTGAATAGATATTTCTCCAAAGAAGATATACAAATGGTCAAAGGCATATGAAAAGTTGCCATGTGAGTTAATTACAAATTATTTGGACTCACAATTTGGGAGGTTTTAGTCCATGGTCACTTGGCTCTGTTACCTTTGAACCTCTAGTGAAGCACTACATCAATAGAGGGAGTATCTGGTGAAGTAAGCCTGACAGGAAGCAAAGAGAGAGAGAGAGGAAGTGGCTGCAGTCCCAATGTCTCCTTCAAGGGTGCCCCTCCAATGGCCTAACTGGATTTCAGACGGTCCCACATTCTAAATATTCCACCACCTCCCAACAGTACCATATTGGGAGGTCATCACCATGGTGGTGACCATGCCTTAACACATGGGCCACTGGGGGACATTATCCAAACCCTAGCAGATTCTCAACATCACGAGTCATTAGGGAAATGCAAATAAAATTGACGATGAGATATCACCTTACACCTGTTAGGTTGGCTAATATAAAAAATAAAATAAAAACAGAAAAATCACAAGTGTCAGCAAGGATGTTGAAAAATTGGGATCCATGCACATTGTTGGTGTGGAATGTAAAAGGGTATAGCTACTGGTAAATAGTATGTCACTTCTTCAAATATTAAAAAAGTAGAGTCATCATATGATCCAGTGGTTCCATTTCTGGGTATATATCCAAAAGAATCAAAAGCAGGACTAGAAGAAATATTTGTACCTTCATGTTCATAGAAACATTATTCCCAATAGCTAAAAGGTGGAAGTGACCCAAGTGCCAATCAACTGATCTTGGATAAACAAAATGGGGTCTAACACATATAGAAATCCCATTCAGCTCAAAAAAGCAGGAATATGATGTTTGAGAATGTTATGCTTAGCAACATAAGCTAGACACAAAAAGACAAGAACTATATGATTTCTCCTATATAAAATACCTTAAAGAGTTAAAATCACAGAGACAGAAAGGAGATAGAAGAGGAAATTAGGAGTTAATGCGTAAAGTTGCAATTTGAGACCAATGAAAATGTTCCCAATAATGTGAATATGCTTAAAAGGTGGAAGTGACCCAAGTGCCAATCAACTGATCTTGGATAAACAAAATGGGATCTAACACATATAGAAATCCCATTCAGCTCAAAAAAGCAGGAATATGGGGCTGGGGATGTGGCTCAAGCTGTAGCGCGCTCGCCTGGCGTGCGTGCGGCCCGGGTTTGATCCTCAGCACCACATACAAACAAAGATGTTGTGTCCGCCGAGAACTAAGAAAAAATAAATAAATATTAAAAATTCTCTCTCTCTCTCTCTCTCTCTCTCTGTCCCCCTCTCTCTCACTCTCTCTTAAAAAAAAAAGCAGGAATATGATGTTTGAGGATGTTATGCTTAGCAAAATAAGCTAGACACAAAAAGACAAGAACTATATGATTTCTCCTATATAAAATACCTTAAAGAGTTAAAATCACAGAGACAGAAAGGAGATAGTAAGAGGAAATTAGGAGTTAATGAGTAAAGTTGCAGTTTGAGACCAATGAAAATGTTCCCAATAATGTGAATATGCTTAACATTTCTGTACAGTAAAATGGATAAGATGGTAAATTGTATGTTATGTGTACCCGGAAACAATTGAGAAGAAAGAAATAAAAGAATTCAGTGATGCCAAATGAACTATGTCAGAATATTATCTCAAAACATCCACCTGCACCAGGAAAAAGAAATTAATGTTTTCTGTGTCCCTGTGTGCAAAATAAGAAACAAATGACTTTAAAGGGGTTGCAACGTTATCAGATCAAACTCAAGAAGTTACATATAAAGCCATGCAATTAATAACTAAAAGCCAAAATGCCTCAGTGGCATAATGGCTCATTTTATCCAGCTGCCAAAATTGCCAGCACTGTGTTTGGGAAGGAGACACTTTTGAATAATGCTCTTGGTAAGTGCATCCTGTCATGGGGATGGGACCCGGCAAATTAATGAATCCAAATATTTCTGTTGCAAGTTGATGATCCACAGATGTTAATAACTGTGCTCAGTAATGGCATTGGTTAGAATCCCTGAAGAAACGACTTAGACAAACTCTTTATTCGTTCTGCAAAGAAGTAACTAAACAAAGCACAGGTGATGGAATATCAAAACAGAACAGAAACATTGAAACACATATTATCAGAGTTCTATGTAAATCTGTGCACTGATGATATAACCTTGATGACATGAAAAAGCAAAGCTATAAATCAAGGCTTCATTCCAAAAACCATGAAACACAAATAATACACAGCTTTGTTCACAAGGAAGTCCTCATGCAAACTTTGTATTGAATGATGCTATAAAAATGGTGAATCTAATGAAATACAAGCTGAACATTCCCTCTGTTTCCACCTTTATGTAAATCAATGGCATCACAATACCCATTTCTGACCTTCACACTGAAGTACATTGGCTGGCAGAATTGTGTCAGCAATTTATGAGTAAAAGGAAGAATTAATAATTATTTTATGAGTCATTCACACTATGCAGATATACTAAAGAACAGCTAATGATTTTTAAAATAGTTTAAACTGATAATTTTTGAGCATCTGGTTGAAGTTAATTAAAAAATTAAAAGAATTGCATAAAAATACATAAATGTGTATGGACAAAGTATATGCATTCGAAATGAAAATTTAACTTTGGATAAGTGGAGCTAATATGATTTATCACTAATATTAACTAGGACTAATACAGGAATCCTAAACATGATTAAAAACTAATGAAGGAGCATCTGTGTAGGATTAAGGAAAAGCTTTATCATTATTTAGAAATACTCAATATGATCAAGTCTGATTGCATGCTAGATCCATACACATTATCATAAGATATTATATCTGCTAATAAAAGAAAAAGGTAAGCTGCTGGATTTAAAGAATCATCTTACCCTTAAAATACAACTTAAAGAGATCAAATTATCGAAATTCTAATGGTGAAAAAGTTTCTGCCAGTTGAGGAATAAGAAATACCATTTTGCTTTTTGCTACCACATATGTGTCAAAGAAACTTTATTTCTAGGGCTGACTATTAAAATCCTGGTTGAGATTTATATGCAGCCACTTCAAATATAAAATCTGATATTAAAAAAGTAAAGTTTATGAAAACAAGCTCTTGCTTCTTGTTACAAATTATTTTTGAAAAGCAAGACATTGTGTTTTATTTTCTAATCATGAGCATATAATATAAAGAAAAATGTAATATATGTAAATGTAAATCCCCTTCTGTTTGCTCCAGTGAGTCATAGAAATAGAGTATCATCATTTTCTGTGTGTGCAATGATGTCAAAACTGCTGGGAAGCAGTGTTTTAATATATTATTTGCAATGTGTATATTCAAAAGGGTACTACAGTACGTGGCTTGGCCCAAACTTACTCAATCATAGAACTTTTCTTTCATGTAACACTGCTTCATGGCCTTTGGGACCCCAGTGCTCCATGGAACATAGCTTGGAGAAACTGATGCATTCTGAACCTCTCTGCACACAGATGAGGAACCTGGTGTCCAGAGAGAAAGAAAGCGAATTGCCCAAGGCCAAGGCTATGGGCAAAGCAAATTTCTTCTTACAAATCATTTGCTCTCTTAAACACCTTCTTCAAGGAGGCAATCAAAGTGGGATTTAGATAAATCCATGAACAAGTCTTTATTTTTTTTTTTTTCCTTAATGATGAGCTCTCATCATTTTAACTTAAGCTCCATGGAAACTAGAGTTGCGTCTACTTTGTGATTTCCTGTCCTTTCTTTAGGACTGTCTAGCCTCATCTTTTATTATCAAGTTCATTATTTTTATGACTGGTTTAGATTTATACTTCCTTGTTTTCAATCATTTGGTTAATTGGGTAATCAGTGATAGTATTTTTTCAAAGAATTCATTCATCTTAAGTTCATCCAGAAATTGGAATTATGGATAACAGCATTACAGCATTCTTGAACTCTAAGATTCCATAACCCTGAGATGCAAGGTGAGGACCAGGGGCTTTAAGCTTCAAGTTTCCAATGCTTATTTTTAATTTTTTCCCCTTAGACTTCCTATAAAATTAAAAGAGAATCACATATTGCACCTCTTGGCCTATCTCACGTGTGACCAGAAAGTGGAGTAACAAAAGGAAACTCATTGGGCCAATGTCCCAAAGGGAAGCCAAGGCAGGAAAGCCGGCCAGAGGGAGAAGCTGGGCTCAGATGTAGGTACAGCAAAGGTATCAACCCAACCCCCAGGGAGGTTGCAGAGGAGGGACAGCCCTTCAGAGTTGTCCCCAGCTAAACAAGAGTCATAGGCCTTTGTTCCCCTGCCTTACCCAGTCTTTGGATATAGACTAGCCCTGGGGGTAGAGGAATAAACCTAGGCCAGGCAGCTCTCTTCTGCTAAGTGAGATTCTCAGGTCTCAGCTGTCAACTGGCGGCAGCTGAGTCAATAAATCCTTCATTCTTAGAGGGGGCATGGGGCAGTGAAGAACAGCACCCAGCACAGCCATGTAATTCCCTTGACCTGAGTCCAACAGATCATCTCTTAATCAACTAAGCACTAGTGAACGTTTGAACTCCCACACCATGGCCCGAGAAAACTAAGACCCGCCTTCCTCCCTAAGTAAAGGAGACTAGACCCACCACCTAGGTCTAGCTTATACCATTCAGTGTAGTCAGAATTCAGGGGTCCTGTGAAAATGGAATGCCTTATGTTGAATTGGCTGGTGTTACTTAGTGAATCTGTTCCCTTGTCCCCTGCAATAGGACCTCATGTATTTCTAGAGATCCAGAGCTACCTGACTGGATCTACTTCAGCTCCTTTTTCTAGAAACCATTGCATTCAAATGGGCACAGCCATGGCCACCTCCAGAGTAATAGAACCTTCCACATGCAAAATAGCAGGCTACTCTCTGAATTCATATACTGTAGATTACATGGGGTCTGACAAAGACCCCATGTTAATGTTCATAAAAGCATTTTTCAAACCAAAGCTCACTATTCTCTCTCCTTGCATTCACCCAAGAAAGATCTTAAACTTAAACTGTAATTCTTATTGTTGGGCACAAAAGTGCTTGTGTATGTGTCTGCATATACATATGTACATAAACACACACAAAGCTTGCATAGAATGAAAAGTGCAAATTTTAAGAGTACAACTTGGTGAATGTTTACATACACACCCACCTGTGTTATAATCATACTGATTGAGATATAGATCATGTTCAGCTTCCCTTATTGTCCACCCACCTCCCTCAATATACCTTACACTCAACATTGTTGAGTAAAGAAGTAAATCATTTGTTATCCATTTTGCTATCGGTGGAGAGTAGAGTTGTTCCAAGCATTTGGTTATTTTGAGTGAGATGATTATGAACATTCCAATTAGTTTGACTATTATGAATAAAGAACTTATTCATGTTTTTTAAGGGACACAAGCATTCATTTTTGTTGGGTATATATGTAGGCATGAAATTGCTGAATTGTGGATTCTATCAATGTTTAGTTTTAGTTATGACTGTCAATATTTTCCCAGAGAGATTATAATGATTTAAATTCCCATTTATGAGGGCTAGGGTTATGGCTCAGCAGTAGAGCACTACCTAGCATGTGTGAGACCCTGGTTCAATCCTCAGCACCATGTAAAAATAAATAAAATAAAGATGTTGTGTCCAACTACAACTAAAAAATAAATATTTAATAAATAAATAAATAAATTCACATTTATGAGAGTTCCAGTTTCTCCATATCATGACTGACACTTAACATTGCCAATTTTATGGTGGTTTTTAATTTGCATTTCTATGATAAGAAATGGTGTTGAGTCCATTTCCTTATCCTTTTTTGTGAAGTACTCCTGAAAATCTTTTGCCTATATATTTTTTTAAAAGTTACATTGAATTATCTTTGATTTTGAATTATAGAAGTTATTTAAATGTTCTGCATGACTTCTTAGATATCTATTCTATAGATATCACTACCAGTTTATGACTTATATTTTTTGGTCCTTTAATGCTAATGTTTTGAAGAACTCATTCTCAGCACCAGTCTTCTTTTTATGATTCATGCATTTTAAAAAATTTTGTTTGCCTACCCAAGATTACAAAAAATATTCTATGTTGTCTTTCCAGAGACTGTATTGCTTTACCATTCATAGTTCTATCTATGATCTATCTCAAATTATTTTTCTTTTTTCCACGGTTTTATTGTTGCATTATAGCTTTACATAATGGTAGGACTTGTTGTAACATATTTGTTCATGCACAAAATATATAACAATTTGGCCAATATCAACCTCAGTATTTTCCCTTCTCTCCCATCCTCACTCTTCCTCATCCCTTTCCTCTATTCCACTGATCTCTCTTCAATTTTCATGAGAAAATGGGCACCGCCCATTTTCTTTTCCTTTTTCCTTTCTAGCTTCCACATTGAGAGAAAGTGTATGACCCTTCACATCGTGAGTTTGCTTTATTTTGCTTAATGTAATATTCTCAAGTTCCATCCATTTTCCTGCAAAAGACATAATTTCATTTTTCTTTATGGCTGAGTAAAATCCCACTGTGCATATATACCACATTTTTTTTATCCACTCATCCATTGATGGACACTTGGACTGATTCCATAATTTGGCTAGTGTGAATTGTGCTGCTGTAAACATGGGTATGCATGTATCACTATAGTATGATGACTTTAATTCTTTAAGATTAAAGAATTATGTTGGTTCCATAATTCTTCATATGATGGTTCCATGCCTAGTCTTTTGAGAAACCTCCATACTGATTTCCACAGTGGTTGTACTAACATACAATCCCACCAACAGTATAAAAGTGTTCCTTTTTCTCCATATCCTCTCTAGCATTTATTTTTATTTGTATTTTTCATGACTGCCATTCTGACTGGTGTGGGATGAAATCTCAGTGTAGTTTTGATTTGCATGTCACTAATTACTAACAATGTTGATTTTTTTCAGATATTGATTGGCCTATTTATTAATTTATTTAGAATTTTAAAATTGATTTTATAAAAATAAATGACAGCAGAATGCATTACAAATCTTATAACACATATACAGCACAATTTTTCATATGTCTGGTTGTATATGAAGTATGTTAGAGAAGTGCCAGTTCAATCATTTTCCCATTTATTAATTTGGGTTACTTGATTTTTTTTTTTTTTGGAGTTCAGTTGTTGAGTTCTTTATATATCCTAGATATGAATCTTCTGCCAGAAGAATAGCTATAAAAAATTTTTCTTCCATTCTGTAGGTACTTTCTTTGCATTCTTAATTGTTTCCTCTGTTGTGTGGAAGCTTTTTAATATGATGCCATCCCATTTATTAACTCTGGGGCATTATTTCCTGAGCTTTAGGTGTCTGCCTGAGAAAGTTGTTGCCTATGCCTGTAAGCTGGAGAATTGACCCTACCTTTTCTTCCAGGAGCTGCATAGTTTCTGTTTTAATTCCCAGGTCTTTGATCCGTTTTGAGTTGATTTTTGTGCAGAGTGAGAGATAAGGGTCTAGTCTCATTCTTCTACATATGGATAACTGGTTTTCCCAGCACCATTTTCTTTTATTATTATTAGAGGTTTATGGGGAGGCATAGTGGTTGGGTTCATCCCAACAAACTCATAGATGAATGGAAATCAATTATGATTGATGATCCTCCCCTTTTTCCGCCCCCATTTCCCTGCACCCCTCCCTGTCATTTTTTTCCATTTATGTTTTTGGCACCTTTGTCAAGTATCCTGTGACTGTAGATGTGTGGGTTTGTCTTAGTGTCTTCTATTCACCATTGGTCCTTGTGTTTTTATGCCAGTGCCATGCAACTTTTGTTACTATAGTTTGGTGGTATAAATTGAATTTGGGTATTGTGTGGCCTCCAGCATTGTTTCTTTGGCTTAGAATTGTTTTGACTATTATGGGTCTTTTATTCCTCCAAATGAATTTTAAGACTTTTTTTTCTAGCTATGTGAAGAATGTCCTTGGTATTTTGATGGGGATTACATTGAATCTGTCTGTTGCGTTTGGTAGCATGGACATTTTAACAATATGAATTCTGCTTATCCACGGACGGTCTTTTCCTCTTCTTGTGTCTCCTTCAATTTCTTTTGTCAGTGTTCTGTAGTTTTCATTGTAGAGGTCTTTCACCTCCCTGGTTAGATTTTTTTCCCCTGGGTTGTTTTTGTTTGTGTTTTTGTTTTTGAGGCTATTATTAATGGAATTATTTTCCTGATTTTTTTTCTCAGCAGATTCATTGTTGGTGTATGGGACAACTATTGATTTTTGTATGTTGATTTGGTAACCTGCTACTTTGCTGAATTTGTTTATTAACTCTAGCAGTCTTTTTGTATAGCTTTCTGGATCTTCTAACTATAGGTTCATATCATCTGCAAACAGTGACAATTTGAATTCTTCCCTTTCTATTTTTTATCCCTTTTATTTTCTTCTCTTGCCCAATTGCTCTGTCTAGAATTTCTAGTATGTATTAAATAGGAGTGGTGAGAGTAGACATCCTGATCCAGATGTTAAGGAAAATGCTTTCAGTTTTTCCCCATTGACTATGAGGTTGGCTTTGGATTTCTCACATATAGCCTTTATGATATTGAGGGAGGTTCCTTCGTTCACTAGTTTCTTCACATTTTTATCATGAATGGCTGATGAATTTTTTCAAAGGTTTTTCTCTGCATCTATTGAGATGACTGAGTGATTTTTGCCCTTAATTATATTTATGTGATGAATTACATGTGTTGGTTTGCATGTGCTGGGCTTTTCTTTGTTGGAAGGCTTTTTATTACTGCTTCTATTTCACTGCTAGTTATGGGTCTATTTGGATTTTCTGTCCTTTTGATTCAGTTTGATGGGTCATATATGCCTTGAAATGTATCTATTTCTTCTAGGTTTTCCAATTTATTGGAATATAAATGATCAAAAAAGTCCCTAATGATCCTCTGGCTGCCTACAGTGAAGTCTCAGCTCAACCTCCTTCAAGCTGTGTGACTTTGGATGGGTTCCTTACCCTTTGGGTTCATCATCCATGTAATGGAGACAATAAAAGTATAGCCTATAAGATTCTTTGAAAGACTAAATTACATAACAGACAAAAGTTCCTAGAATAATGCCTTGTGCTATAGTTTGGATCTGAAGCGATCCTAATAGCACCTATGTGCCATGCCCTGCCTCTTATCCGTGTCCCCTTCCTCTTCCTAAGGTGCCATTGTGGCCATCACTCACTCTGGCACCTCAGTGACTGTTGGCTCCTTCTGGTCCCCTCCATCTCCTCAGCTGTCTGGACCTTAGGGATCTTCTACCCAGTGTTTCTTCTCCCTCATTTCAGCTCCCTGTGGCTCGTATGTTCAAAGACCCAACAGACCCCCTGATTCCTCCCTCTCCTGCACACCAGTGCCCCAAATCACAGCCTCAAATATGCCCTCCACTCCCACCAAACTTAAAATATTGAATCTTTCCCTAGTGCTGCCTGAATAACTCCTTGGCTGGTGTCCAAGGCCGCCCAGGATGCCTTCAGCTTGCCTTTCTTATCAATTTCCCACTGTCCTCTCCACCCAAAATAGACCCCGCCTGTGTCCTTAGCCTGCCTCAACCTTTTTCTCCCTCTGCCTTTTGTCCACACAAAGCCCTCCTCCTGGGAATCCCTGACCCATCTCCTTCCTGTCCTTCCATGCATGCAGCCTTTTCTTGGAATCCCTTCCTCAGCTCAACTAATGGGTTGGGATCTTTTTTTATCATTAAACCATTATAATACTAAATTTATATCATTCCAAGGATATAAATGAAGTTTATCTTGAATTGAAAGTGTTATTATGGAGTGGAATCCACGTTATCCTTGTCCTCTATCCAAGATCAACACACAAGCCACACAGAGTAGGTTCACAATGAACATCAATCAGTTTGATCAGTAGAAAAGAAACGATGGCTGCTGAGGTGCACCCCAATCTCTGTAGTCATTAAGTCAAGGAACCATCAACAAAGGGCCTTAGAGTTCATGGGTAAGGGGCATTTTATTAGGAGGGCACAGTGGGTTGGAGACTTTGAACATTTAACTTGAAATACCAGAATTGACACTTTAAGATTGGTATAATGGAAGGAGAATAAAAGAGTTCAGGCTGCTGACCCTTTCTACTGGCCACCATCGCTACACAGCAAATGATCATAGCAAACGATTCCTTAGTGGGATTACAGAGGCCCTCGTCAGTACTGTGTCACTTATATCTCCCCTTCCTTTGTGGGGAGAGCCCTGGAAGGCCTGAGGATGAGTCTCAGTGAACCTGCCCACACCTAGGGTCTGATTCTGCAAACCCAATGGGCACAACCCTTTCTTGTGCCCACCTGCGAATAAAATGGTGTCCTCCCTCGTGAATAAAATCATCTGTCTCTTTTGACATCAGGGCCATCACATCAGACTTGTCTCTAATTATTTTAACCATCACAAGATCCTCTTCAATAAAAGAATATAGCAATCAATTTTCCCTTATCTGAGGTGAGGCCATAATGGATTCCTCTAGGAAAGTCAGGCTCTGGGTATTGCGAAAGAAAAAGGATTTTAGGACTCCACTGTCATCTCTAATCCTTCTCAAATGAAGCTGGCTTTCTTGTCCACGAACAGGTATTTACTTGGAACTTGAAGTCATTGGAGCCCAGCGTCCTCAGGCAGAATTACAATGGTGGTAATTATTCGACTGCTCTTCAGGATAATTTACCGCTCCTCACAATGTCTGCTTGCAGCCAGGCCTAGAATGCAAATGATATGATTGCTTTCATTAAATCATCTTTTTATGACTGTATAATTTCAGTAATTAAAACCTTTACTAATATATTCTATGAAGCAGGCAGAATGTTACACTAATGTATGGCCCTTATTAATTTTTGAAAAATAGGGGTGAAATTTGAATAACCTGCTTCTGCACACTTAAGAGCTCTGAAAAGAAAAAAAAGGGAGCTGAATACAATTTTGATTAATGTAAACTAATTAGCATTCATTGTTTTTTATTCCCTTTTCCCCACCTGAAAAGCCACTATAGAGCATTATTAGCAGTGCCTACTGCATTAGTATTAGTATTAGCATTGCCTATTGCATATTTCAAGTTTTATCTTATTTCTGGTATAACATTGATTTTGTTACCAAAAAGGAAAGAGGGCATCTGTAGGTCTTTAATCATCATAATTACAGGGTGAGAAATCTAAACATCAGCTGTGACTCCCACGGTACTCAGGGCAGGGCAAATTCCCTAGTGCAGTTCAGCAACCCTGTCTTCTCAGAGAGGTCCAGCTAAACCTCACTATTGCTTGAAGAACGCTGGCTGTGCTTGAGTCTTTAACATACCTGTGGGCACATGATTTTTGCACGCACAGCCACCCACAAGCATTCACAGGCTCAACCAAATGCAGAGATTCTTCATAGTTGTTGTACTGAAAGATCAGTAGAAGCTCAAATTTGGAATACAAAGGGTTTCTCCTAGATCCAAAAGTAAGTCTCCTGAACTGTGTTCATCTTTCACATGGCCAGAGAGTTCAGATGTTCCCACTGTAGAATGACAGCTTCAAAAAGCACATTGGGACATGTAGTGACAGCATGCCATTTAAGTCTTAACCTTAAAAAAAAAAAGTTTTGCTCTACAATGCAGCATTCTTTCTGAAAAAGAACAATTTCCAGTATGAAACTCAAATTCCACCACAAGCAACTTCAATGGGAATTTGATCCTCATCAAAATTTAATTAAGCCATTAGCTAGGGTTTACATATAGGTAATTTTGATATCTATATTGTATTTTGCTGGTGTGTGTTCTAATATACTACCCATCATCCCTAATATAAACTTTTTTCAACAATATTTTTGAACTTTTAAATTTTTCACACTTGCCAGGCTCCATGCTGAGCTTAGGATCCAAAACCATCAGTGGCTCCCCATTGCCTACAAAAAGAAGGTCCATTCTTGAAAATCCTCCAAGGTCTAGTTCCAAACCTAGTTCTCCTAACACTACTCTCCAACATTTACCTTGAAGTATCCTTACTGTTTTGTTTTGTTTTTCTTTTGTTTTGTTTGTTTGTTTATTTGTGGTGCTGGGAATTGAACCCAGGGCTTTGTGCATGTGAGGCATACTTACTGTTCTTACTGTGCACACACTGTATTTAACCATCTCTGCTCATGCCAGTGCCCTATTCTCCCTGATCCTTGTCTTTGCATATCCAACATTTTTCCTCCTTAAGGCCCAGCATAAACATCATTTCCTCTTTAAGCCCTTTCCATACTAAGTGATCCATGTTGTCTGTCTCTTCATATCTGCGTCTCATAGGTACTTGTTGCACTTGGAAATAGAAGTACTTACCAAGCAAATATTGACTCAGGAACTGATCCTAATAGAATTAGTTCCACTTGACCTTGATTAACACTGGGATTTACACTCCCCTCCAAAGTCTGCCTCTCAATCTTACCCTAATGGGAGGCCATCATAAATGCCTATGGTATAATGCAAGATGATGCCAATTGACTACAAAGCCAAATCTTGGGGAAGATGAGGGATTTCACGAAGTCAATGGCAGTGATGTTGGATCTCATGCTAAGTCACCGATCACTAGTAACTAAAGAGGAAAATATCAAAGAGGATGATAACTCCAAAGGGACTTTTAGAAGGCAGTGATTTAGACACCAAACAATTAGAGGAGGCTCTTGGAAAGTTAGTGAACCCCTTGAACATTTGTGGGAAAAAGACATCCTCTATGGTGAGTCCATGATTATCAATTGGGAAGTGAAGGAGTTTGTCTTTTATAAAACTTAAGACAGTTTGGTCTGACAATTATACAAGAAAACTCTAATCAATCCTGGATTCAGCCTTTAATCATCTTAAAAATTGTAATTATAACATAAATTGCGTTACATCAAAGACAAAATAATCTTATTCATAATTTTTAGTTTGATTTTTTTAAGACAGAGTCCCAATCAAATTGCTTTCACACTATTTGCTAGTAAATGCTCTCATTGCAGTGGCTTTTCTTAGAAACCATCATGCTTGGATAAAAAGGACCTCTTGGGTCACTATTCCAATGCCATCTCTTCCTCCTCTGAATAACTGCAGTCTTTTATTTGCACCTCTCACCTTTCAAATTACACCACAGCTGTTTCTGAATCAGTAGTGTCTTCCTGTTAGGCTGATGCAAGACCTGTGTCTTGTTTATTGGAGGCCAAGAGGGTCTTTGGGCCTCAGGCTGCCTACAGTGAAGCCCCAGTTTAACTTCCTTCAAGCTGTGTGACTTTGGATGGGTTCCTTACCCTTTTGGTTCCTCATCCGTGTAATGGAGACAATAAAAGTATAGCCTATAAGATTCTTTTATATAATTTAAAGACTAAATTATATAACAGACAAAAGTTCCTGGCATAATGTCTTTTACAATTGTTTGGATCTGAAGTGTCCCGCAAAAACCCATGGATTAAAGGCTTAATCCTTAGACAGTGGAACCTTTAGGAGGTAGAGCCTAATGTGAAGAGGTTGTATCATTGGGGGCATGACCTCAAAGAGGATGTTGAGACCCCAGCCCCATCTTTTTTTTTTTTTCTGCTTTCCAGCTGCCATGAATTGATTGCTTTTTTTCACCATGTGTTCCCACCATGAGGTTCTGCCTCATCACAGGCCTCACAACAATGTGCCCACCAGTCATGGACTAAAACCTCTAAAACTGAGCTGAAAGAAAACTTTCCTCCTTATAAGTTGATTATCTCAGGTGTTTTGTCACAGTAATGGAAAGCTGACTAACATACCTAGCAATTGTTATTTGTCAGTAAATGCCAACTGGTTTTAATTTTATTATTTCTGTCCTTTGATGTGGCTAGGGGGAAATAATTTTAACCTATTCCTGAAGGCATCATTTATGTGCAAATGCGAGACTCCTATCATTGCTCCCCATTTTCGATTTGCTTAACCCTAGGCAAGAGATGTGACTTTATTTGATAGTGGGTTGGGAAAGAAGGAACTGGGCATGTTTCCTTTCTCTTCTTGGGAGCCAGAGTGCTCAATGATATGGTACCGGCCATTGTGGGGAGTAGGCCTGGGGCTATCTAGCACCTTCTGTGATGGGTGTTCAACAAGCCCAGTTACTCTCGCTCTAAGATACACTTTCGGTTAAGCCTCAATCAGCTCTAATTGTGATATTTTGGTCTCCATCTGCCTATTACATGTCTGACTTTTCAGGTAGTTCATAACTTTAATGGAAAAAAGAAAAAAAAAGCTCTTTACAGGGGGACAGGATCTCCTGTCTTGTATTTCAGTTAATGCTAGTTAGATTAATGAATAAATAAAGGCATAAATTCTAGATTCCAGTTTCATTTCCTGAAACATTATTTTTCAAGTGAAAAAAAAAATCCTACAATACAGCAGACACAACCCTTATTATGTTTAGGGCCAATGAATCCAATTACAGAATTAGCAGACTGTCCATCAAACACACCCTTAGAGGCAGCACAGGATCACCAAAGGGAAAAATAATGATACTGAAAATATGTGGCTGGTTTCCAAGTCCCTCCTCCAATGCGATTTCAACTCAGAGACCTAGAGATTCCGAACCTCACCTATTGTTCCACGGATGACAGCTCTGAGAATACAGTGCACTTCATCTCTGACCTTTCCTGGCAAGAAATTTGCTTTGTGAATAAAGAGGTGAAATGGTCAGCCCCTGCTCGTGATTTGACAGCTATTGATATTTTGTGTCTGGAAGAGTTCTTCTCCTTGCTGGAACTTTCCTTTCCCCTACTCCAGTTTTGTTTCTCCTCAGACGCTGTGCTGTGCTGTTCCTCATACTCAATCCCCACCCAACCTGGTGCTTCTCATTGCCCTCTGTCCCCCTGTCAGACTCCTGACACCCCAAAGCCTCGGCTGAGAAGAGCTCTTGGGTTGCTGGGGGCACCCATCATTTGTGTTGACAACCCGGCCCCGTGCCCTACTTCTCCCATGAGCCTTGCTCTGGTTCTTTCTGGTTTTCTATCCCCTTCCTGGAACTGCCCTTTACAAACTGGCCCACTGGACATCTAAACTCTCTGCCTGCCCTGCCAGACCCAACCCTGACACCATGCCCATCTCCTTTGGCCTGCATTGCCCAAGATGCTTGGCCCTGGGGCCTACTGCTCTCTTGAGCTATCTGGCACCCTGCACAACCCAGTACACCCATGCCCACCAGTAGCCTTGTATGCATGGAGCTTTCTCCCCAGGTCAGATAGTTCCCTAAGCTCGGCGATGCCTCTTGGTAGGTCCATCATGTCCTCCTGTTTATCATATCACCAGCCTCCCCTCCCACTTATCCTCAGGTGTTTATAAGAGCAATAAGCTTCAGCTTCTTTGCTCTCCACCTGTGCTCAGCTTGACTGCGTAGATCTGGAACCCTGACCGGGACAGGAAGTCCACTAGCAACCTCATCCCTATCCATGGTGGACTCTAGCATTAGTCCTATGATCTCTAGCATTAGTCCTGCTCCCTCAAGTCCTGGGTCTTAACTCAAGTGTTCTCGGAGTCACAGCCTCCCTCTCTCCAATCCTGTGTGGGCCTATCCCTGGGATGACAGGTAAGTACATTTCTTAAGACAACCCTTTTTCAACAGTAGTGACTGCCTCAAATGGATTGTCAAGACTGTTTCTGAGATGAACATGAAAAAATACAAATGATTCATGACACCCACCCTGGGAGCAGCAGTGAGAACGGGTGGTCTATCTGCTGGTATTTGCCATCTATTTAACAGAGATTTTAACTCAGTTTCCATAAATAGCTCTGATTCTCTGCAGATTCAGTGTGATCTCTACTCCTCCTACCAGAGGCTCAAATCCTTTCCATCTCTCTTGGGGGAGGTGACCTGCTTGCCTATTCACCCTGGGCTAGGCTCCTACCTTCTAGGGACTAATCACTTGCAAGAATGCCATAGGCACTACCTTTTCACCTTCAAGTGTTCTAACATGATCAACTTCTCCTGCCACCATATCTTACCTGCAAAACTGGGGACTGCTTCAAATCCATATTGAGATACTGCTTCATATTCACTAGGAAAGTTAGAATCAGAAAGCACAGAGGTGCTGGAAAGAGTGTGGGAAAACATCCAGACTTCACATACTGCTGGTGGAAATTTGATCTAACAATTCTACTCCTGGATATATGCCCAAGAGAAATGGAAATATATGTCCACATAAAATCTTGTACACAAATATTGATAGTAGCACCATTCATACAAAAATGATGGAAAAACCCAGACGTCCATTGTCAACAAACAAATAAAAAGTAGTATATCCCTAAAATGGAATATCATTTGCCTATGAGAGGAAAGAAAATACAGACCCATGCTATTGCCTAGGTGAACCCTGAATACATGAAGCTAAATGAAAGCCACCAATCACAAAATATCACATATTATATGATTCCATTTGTATGAAAATCAAAAATAGAGAAATCTACAGAGACAGAAAGTAGGTTAGTAGTTGCCCAAGGCTAGAGAGGGGACAAGAGGATGGGGTGTGGGTGTTGTTAGCTAAAGAGTGCATGGTTTCTCTTCATCATGATGAAAATATCCTAAATTGACTAGTGATGGTTGTGCTTATCTATGACTATATATAATTATAAGCCATTATTAATTATATCTCATTAAATCTGTTAAAACAAATAAATAAATAAATAGGCCTTAGTGCCAGCACCTGCCTGAGCCAAGTCTGGGCTCCCTGTGGGCCCGTCTGCCCTGTGCAGGGTTGTATTTTCCATTTTCTAGCTGAGGGACTTTGGACCCAGCCCGGCCCAACTCCACCCTCAGTGCTTGGGAGTGAAAATGCAGACATGATCTTAAAACACAGAGTGGAGAAATTAGCCTAGAACCATCAGAGTAGATGTCCACTGCTTCCAGTAAAGGCTGTGGGGAAGGCCAGGCACCCGCTGCCTCCCTGTTCCCAGCCATCGCCTGAGGCTCCCTCAGAGCCCCTGAGCTCCTGGCTCCCGACTCCTAACCTGTTTGTCTCAGAGGGGTGTCCACTCTGTCAAGATCCCTCAGCTGGCCTCTTACCTCTTTCACACAGGCACTGGCCAAGGATACCTGTCTTCATTAGGGCTATTGTGACTTGAAATCATGGAAAAAGAGTGGGGCATTGCAAGGATTTAGAGCTGTGTTTCTGTTTCATTATCACTCCCCTCAGCAACCATTGCAGAGGTTTCTGTGTGATAATCGAGGTCCCTGACCCCCATCAAATCTGAAGACCACGATATGCTATGTATCTGTTTAGGGACTATGAACAGTGGGTCCCAAACCATAGTAATATTGAAGGTTTCTTTGCTCCCCAAGAATTAACTTTGCCTCCCAAGGGGCAACATCAAGAATGCAGGATACAATAGAGGGAGCTCATGGGGCTCAAGGCCTTAGGGGTTCTGGGCCTCAGAAACAGGCCCTAGCAAGAAAGGAAGGCATTTCCAGCTTTCTCCTTCTGCCCTACGTATCTTCTCTGTATCTCTCTGTCTCTATCTTTATCTCACTCTCTCTTCCCTACATTCACTTTGTTGAAGAAGCCAACAGAGATGGGAACAGCCTCCATCCCAAATGCTCACAGAAGAGAACTTCCCCCAGCCCCGGCTGCAAAAGGTGCCCACTCCTGAGATAGTCCATGAGGCCAGTGAGCACGGTCATTTTGTACCTAAGTGGCTGTCAGGGACCTATCACTGTTACCAAGTGGACAGAGAAGAACAATCACCCAAGGAGGGATATGACACTGCTTGAAAAGTCCCATGACGTTCATCTCTTTGTATCCCACCCCTACACCTGGCTCAGGCCCTGGCTTTGCTTCCTCCTTCCACTTTGGCCTGGATCTCTCGCTGACCTCCCTGACGTCAGTTCATACTTCACGAGGGCCTGGGAGCCACTGGCCCCGACACAAGCAGAACCCGGTCCTGTGCCTGACTTTGGCCAGCTGCCTGCCTTTCCTTTCTGCTAATGGTCAGTGGCATGATGTGGATTTCACACTCTCTCCATGCCTCGCTCAGATCTCTGGTCTAAGCTGCCCTCCTGGCAGCTCCTCAGATATTGGCTCTGACCTATCCTGATCCAGTCTACACAGGGCCCTTACAGGCAGCTGCTTTATATGCCTGGATATGTTATTTGCTTATTGCTATTGTCCTGTCCACCTACCCATAGCTGTCCCTGCCTTCGGGATACAACTTGAAAGTAACCTCTCCCTTCTAGAAGTTTCCCCAGAGTTGTTGGGTCCACCTCCGCCTCCTCAGCAGCTCTGTAGTCTGACTCTAGTCCCCCTCTCCCTCTATTTGACTGTCCCTCTGAGGTGTGGTCCACGCCCAGCCCAGCTCCATGCCTCCATATACATGGTGTCCACTGCCCTGTGACATTTCCCATTTGTTCTGACTCTCTCCAGGCATCGTTCTCTCCAAGGGGCCACAGCTGCTAGTGATTTGCAGAGAATTTGGGCAAAACATCCTTCAAGCCAGAAACTGGCAAGTTGGTAAGAAATGCAGGGACATGCATGAACAAATTGGTCCTTTCATCACAGAATAAATGTGGCATTTTCAACTCTTGCAACTTTGATCCCCGGGTAAATGTTGGTCTGGCCCAGGGAACTTGGAAAAGAAAAGATGGCCACCTCCCAGCAGGAGTACTGAGTCTCATCTTTTCCACGAGGCACGGCGAGTTCTTTACATTTGGTTTCCAGGAGCCTGATGAAGCTGAGGGGGGATGGGAGACCTGACCAATGCAATCATCTTTGGAATTAAGTTGCAGTAAAGGGTGGAGATCAGCTGCACAACTCACATGTGACAGCAGATTCACAAGCTGTTCTCATGAGAGGAGTAATGAGTGAAACCCATGCACAATGATCTTAGCAAGGACAGAACCACTTCTGTGGTGGCCACAGAGATTGCGATTCCAAAGACATGGGAAGGAACCCATCCTTGAACTTCATAGCTGAGGATCCCCCTTTATTGTCCCTACCTTACTGTCTGCCTGTGCTTCTCTCCATGCATTGGGGTTGTTCTCTTCCCTCCCTCTCTGCAAACAGCCTTCCTCTGTTCTGCCTCTATGCTGACTGCTCCAAGACACCTCCCAAGGAACAACCAGGTCCATAAAATTTTCTCTTCTCTGGAAAGACCCTTGAAACTCAGGAGTAAGCCCCCTATTGACCAGAGCTGATTGTCCAAAGGGTAAATTTCCACTGGATCTCATCTGGCCACTGTCTCCTGTAAATTTGAATTTAGAAAGGAGGGTCAAAACAACAGGGGTAGAATCACATACATTAGTAGAAGCTCAGGAGATGCTGCTGCTCAGTGTCTGAAGCTGTCTCCATTTCTTTTGTTCTCAGGAATTATGAATTCTAAGTTTTTGTTTAGATGAACCCAGGGTTTGATTCCACTGGCTGCAAAAAAAAAAAAAAAAAAAAAAAAAGAAAAGAAAAGAAAAAAAAAGAATTCTGAGGCTAACTGAATCATTTTCTCAGTGACTCTATTTCATATTTCCTAGAAAGAGAATCTGATTGGCTCTATCTCATCTCTGAAATGGTTTCTTCTGGATCCAGTGTCCACCCCATGGCCAATCAGTGTGGCTGGGTGGAGTCCGGGCAGGTGCAGGGCTACTTAGAAACTTGGCTATAGCTTTCCCTACTCTTGGGAGTATTAGGGAACAGCTCAGTGCTGAGAAAAGAAGACACCTTTTTGGATGAGATCCTGAGGCTAGGGTCTCCTGCCATAAGATTATACAGGTGGGATGCTGGGGATATATCTTAGTTGGTACAGTGCTTGCCTCGCATGCACAAGGTCCTGGGTTCAATCCAGGCACTGCAAGGAAAAAAAAAAGATCATACAGAGGAGCCCTGCCTGGACCTAGGTAGTAAAGACAGACTTCCTGGGGCAGCCAGAGGCCAGCCTCCATTGAATCTTACAGTCTCTCGGAGGCAGAACACGTTTTCTAGCAATCTATCTGCCCTTTACCCCTCAAACCTAGCCTGAGCCTTGTGGGGCTGGGACGTGTGTAATTTAAGGTAAAGGACAGAGAAACTGACTAGTATGTTTCCATAAGAAACACCTCATTGGTTATTCAAAGATCTGTCCAAAGCTGAGAGTCTAATTAGCTTTAATATCCTCTCTGCAGCAAAAACCTAACACGAAAACACAGACACGTGCAAGGAAAACACATTTGGTTAATTAGCCTTGTTGAAACAACGTCCCTCGCTCAGCTTCCAGGCCTTTTCACTAGGTGGCCAGAGCCACAGCTCTGAGACAGCCGCGGCCCTGTCACTCTGATAATAAGAGCCCCGTGTGCCACTCTGTGGCTTCAGAGGATAGGGACTGGGCTGAGACTGTCAGAGGTGGGGAGTCATAGAGCCAGGTCTGGAAGGGCCTTTGGGAGGCACCTAGAGGAGTCCCCACATTTGCCTTAACCCTTTTTGTATGTCTGTCTGTTTATTTATCATCTATAATCATCTATTATAGTTTGGGTCTTGAATGTCCCCAGTAGCCCATATATTAAAGGATTGGTCACCAGCCTGTGGCACTAGTGGGAGGTGAAGGAACCTTTAAGAGATAGGTCTTACCGGGTGGAAATTAGGTACTGGGGAAGGGGAGTGTCCTCTAAGAAGTGATGGAATCCCTGCCGACCCTCCACCCCTACCCCCGTTCCCAGCTGCCATGTGGTGACTAGGGCTCATCTGCCATGCATTTTCTGCCATGATATACCATGCTACCCCAAACCAAGCATCAGGGTCGAGTGACCATGGACTGAGACCATGGGCCAAGATAAATCCTTCCTCCTTCTAAGCTCTTTAGCCCAGGTATTTTGTCACAGTGAGGGAGAGTTGACTAGCTAGCTAGCATTATTATGATAAAATGAGCCTAACATAAAATTTAGCCTTTTGACCATTTTTTAAGTGTACAGACCAGTGGCATTAAGAGTATTCATGCTGCTGTGCGACCATCACCAGCATCCATTGCCAGAACTTTCACATTTTCTCAAACTGGAACTCTGTGCCCATTAAATACTAACTCTTCGTGACCCTCATGACCCTCTCCTGAAACTCCAGCCCCCATCACCCAACTATTATATTTCCTGTCTCTATGAACTTGCCTGTTCTGGGTATCTCATGCAAGTAGAATCAGACAATATCTGTCCTTCAGTGAGCACTTACCTCACTCAGAATAACGCCTCCCTGATATGGGTTTTCTCTTCAGCAACCCCACTTGGGCCTTTTACCCACAGACGAATTAGCTATCACAGATAGTATCCTCCATGCTCTCATCAGATTCACCCAAGAGGAACTTCCAGTAGTGAATACAACTTAGGCTTCAACTGGGACTTCTGGGGTGTGTATATGTTATAAATGCACATTTCCACACCATACTACAATTCCAAATTATAAGAATGTTTTAAAATTGGCTGTTGGTTACCCAGGATACAATTTCCCCTAAGAGTGATGCTATAATTACTAGTGAGGCTTTCAGAAACCCATTTAATCCATAATACTGAACCATAGTTTAATATTGACTTAGCATTATTAGTATTGATTTAGTAGTGACTCCTGGGATCAGAGAGGCAGCAAAAGAAAGGAAGAAATGGGAAAAAAAGGAAGAGGGGGATGGAGAAGAGAAAGAGGAGAGGGTAGGAGGAAGAGGAAGAGGAGCAGCAGGAAAAAGCTATTCCTGCTACCTGCGTCCCCCTCCATCTATACCTCATGTCCTTTATGTTTTCATAGCAAAGCGTGGAAGTGTTCTGTATTCACTATCTCCATTTTTCAATTCCTGTTTCTTTTCAATCCACTTCAGTGAGCCTTGTATCTCCAGGACTCTGCCAGAACGAGATGCCCCCTTTTAAGGTCTCCAATGGCATCCAGCCTAATCCAACAGTCAAGGGCCTGTCCTCATCTTACTTGATCTCTCAGGGATATTTGAGGGGATTGACCACTGTGTCTTCCTGGAAGCTGTCCTCTCTGGCTTTCCATGGTAGATTGCACTAGCAGGTGCCATTCTTCACTACTCCCCGCATGCGCACACTCTGCCATGATTTTGGAGCTCCTCCCACCAAATAGAAGGAGTCTATTTTCCTGGGCTTGACATTAGTTTCTGGTTGTGACTTCTTTTGGCCAATAGAAGTTTATCCGGTGTGATGTGACCAAAGGTTTGGAAAGTGCTTGTGTGATTAGGCTTGTTGTCTTGCATGGCTGCCATCACCAAGAGAATGTCCCTTGTGCCAGGGTGGGGGGGATGAAGGACATGTGCAGAGGAAAAGGACTGCCCTAGATGAGCCAACATGGAGGAGCTGCTCCCCAGTTGACCCACACAGTTTTAAGCTAAATAAATTCTTATTTTACACATCACAGAAGTTTGGGGATTGTTCGTTACACACCAAAAGTTGACAATTACACTTTCCATAAAACCACTCTCAACTCCTCTTTTACTTACTGCTTATTTTGAGAGTCCTTTTGGTCACCCCTAATCACACCCCACTCCACCAGGCCTCTAAATCTCGAGGAGCCCCAGGGCTCAGTTGTTGACTTTTCTTTATCCACAGTCTCTTCCCAAATGACTCATCCAGGGTCACAGCTTTCAACTGTATGCCAATGACTCTCAAAGTGATAGCCTGGTATCTTCCATGAACCCTAAATTAACATAGCCAACCATCTTCTTAACATCTCTAATTGTCCCTGTATTTAAGGGTGCAGGTATGGAAACAGAGGATGAGGGACAAGCACTCACCACACCAGCCTTGGAGAGCAAGAGGGTAACAGCCACCCCTACATATTCACCTTTTATCCTTCCAAATCCCCTAAGAGTCCCTGGGGCTTGGCCCAATAAGAATCAGACCAAGCAGGTTAGTCACCTCCCTCCCCTTCTCCTGGGGAGGGAGTTGACTGAGAGAGAAGGAGGTGAGTACCTGGGGTCAGTGCCTGAAGCAGCCCTGCTGGGATTCTGCCCTCCTGGGAGTTAGTGTCCCTCTGCTATCCTGCTACCCTCAGCGCGCTCTCTCTCTCTCTCTCTCTCTCTCTCTCTCTCTCTCTCTCTCTCTCTCCATTTGTGGTCCCATATTTTCCCCACAACTCTCCAGACAGCAGCTTCACCTCCAGGCATCTTGCAGAATGTATGCATGTGACGTGTGGGATATCTGTGTCTGGCATGTGCTGTGCATATGTGCTGTGGTGTCACGGTGTGGTGTGTTTGTGGTGCATTGTAAGAGTAGCATTGTGATGTGGGACGTGTGTTGGTGTGAGTTCAGCATAAACAAGTGTGTGTTGGAGGAAGGGTATATCTGTGAGGTGGTCGTGACAGGGGACTCCACACCGGCACAGTGATAACCTTTTGCATATACAAGTCAGGTCTTGTGAGCCAGAAACTATGAGAAAAGAAAGGAGAGAAAAAGGGAAAATTAGTGATACCAATAACTTTCCTTATATGGATATCTGTTTGGCTTATTTACATGTTGTGTAGGCCTTAAGAGTTCTGAAAAACAAAATATGATATCAGGCCCAATTAGATGCTTAATATGTCTTTTATGATGACAAATGTCAGTTATGATAATGAGACAGCTCCCTCCACCTTCTCCTGCTCAGGGCGCCCTTGGCTCTTCACACTTGAAGTTCTCTTTGTTAGAAGCCTCAGTCTGGCCACAGGAGACATTTTTACAGGCAGGGCCTCCCTGAATCTTCTTATCTTTGGACACCAGCTCAGGTGCCCCCTCATATAGTAGGTGCTCATCTAATATTTCTATCTTTAACTCCAAGTGGTCAAGATGCTCCTGGAGGATGCTGCAATGGAGGCAGAAGACCTGCCATGTTCCTGTTCTCTTTCTTCATGCCACTGTCCTCACTTCTACCAGCCCCAGAGAGTAGCTCCCTCTTTTTGGTGAACCTTGGGGCTTATGGACTTGCACAACACCCAAGAGTTGAACAGAACATTTCTCTGTGCACCTGTTCTTGCAAAATGTGTGTCAGATCCCATGCCTTCCCCAGGAGTATCCAGCACACCTAGAATAAAACACAGTCCCTCATGACTGCTCCCTCCAGAACATGTGGCTCCCTCTCTTGCTTCACCTCCATCTTTCCTCAGGGGGCCCTTCTGCCCATCAACCTGTAAGTCCTGCATCTTACCTTGCCCTATTTGTACCACTCCTAAATTGCAGGGCACAGTCTCAACAGTTAAGCTCCTGAGGATGGGTACTCTTTCTTTCTTATTTACCTTTAAACTGCAGGTTCAGCCAGGTGTGGTGGCGCACACCTGTAATCCCAGCGGCTTGGGACACTGAGACAGGAGGATGGTGAGTTCACAGCCAGCCTCAGCAAAAGCGAGGTGCTAAGCAACTCAGTGAGACTCTGTCTCTAAATAAAATACAAAATAGGGCTGGGGATATGGCTCGGTGGTCCAGTGCCCCTGAATTCAATCCCTCGTACACCCCCCCCCAAGAAAACCACAGGTTCAAATAGTGCATGACACATAGTAATATATATATACACACACACACGTGTGTGTGTGTGTGTGTGTGTGTGTGTGAGTGAATAAATAAATGGGTGTGAAAGAACATACATTTTCAAGAACATATAAAGTCACTATCCTAAGGGCAAGGTCCTCCTTTCCTAAAAGGAAATTATACCCTGTTGCAATTATGGGGGTGGGAGAACCATCCAAGCCCCAGGAGGTCTTGGATTGTAAGAAGACCCCTCCTCTCCCTCTGTACCAGATATTATACCCAGCAGATTGACACACACGTACCCGGAGGACTGGAACACCTGGTTTGCATTTCTAAAACAATGAGGATTATTAACTACATGCACGTTGTTCTCATTCGATGTTTTTTGGAGAGGACTATCAGCACCCAGAACGCTAGAAGCTGGAGAAACATGAAGTTATTATGACTGCCCGCCTGACACCCTTCTCCCTGTCACATCTGGTTGGACTCCTCCACCCAGATTCACCTTTGGTTTTCTAGAAGCATCTTCCCCCTGCCCAGGTGTAGGGACTCCGTATGACCCACATCAAAGGCAAGAGGAGACAAAGCCCACAGCTGCTGGGGCAGGGACTTGAGATTCCTCAGAGCTGTCACAAGGATGGCTAAAACCTCACAGAGTCGTTTGCCTGCCAGACCCAACCTCAGGCTTTTCTCTACAGCCCTTCCTCTTACTTCAATCCATCTCCACATCTGTCGGCACCACCCTGGGATGCCAAGGGCTTCCCACATCCCTCAGTCCCTCCTGCCACCTGGACACGCCGACGGCATCTCTCTCTCCCTCATCATGGCTCATTCTTCATGCTCCTTCCACTGGGTTACCCTCTCTAGTTCACCTGGGCTCCCTGTTTTGCATTGTTCCCAGTTTGCTACAGCTGCCATAACAGCACCCCAAACCAGGGAACTAAACAATAGGCACTTACTACCTCCGGTTCTGAAGGCTGGAAGTCTGCGATCAAGGTGTCAGTGGGGTGGGATCTCTACCATTCTCCTGTGTGCATACACCTTCCTCCACTTTGCCCCTTTTGAATGATGCCAGTCATGTTGAATAAGGGCCCACCCTATCCCAGGATGACTCCACCATCACTCCACCCAAGTTCAAATAAGGTCACATCCTGGGCTAACCCAGACTTTAACACACGAATTTTGAAGGGACATAATTCAACCCATCACAGCAGATATCTACAGAATAGCTTACGGCATTCAAGGCTTTCTCTAAATTATTTCGGATCCATGTTTCCAGCTGTCTCTCCCTTACTTCTTTCCTACCTGCATATATGGGGTATTCTTTTACATAAAGGTGAAGTTTTTAAGATTAAGGAGAGAAAGGGGAAGGGTTAGGAAGGACAGTAACGCTCACTGACTCTATCTAAATGCTGCACTTAGTGACAGAGCTTTTTCATCTACCTCATTTCCTATCGTCCTCACAACAGTCATGTGTGATAGGCATTATGCCCATTTTACAGGTGAGGAAACAGAGGCTCTGCAGAGTAGAGCATCTCGATGATCACTCCCATGGACAGAGGAAAGCTAAGAACCACCTGAAACCTTCATGTGGTTCTCCAAAGCTTTGGTTCCTACTGCTGTGCAGGGCAGGGAGGAGAGCCTCTAAGAAGGATGGGGACAGGAAGTAAGAGGCTGGGAGAAAGCCAGGCCAACAGACTGCAGTGAGCACAAAGCAAGAACAGAAGGCAGTGCTGGATGTTTGATAGTGATTCCCCACACAGAAGGGACAGGTGGCTGGAAGAGTGGAGACCACCCAACATTGGTTCTCTGAGGAGGCAGGTCAGGAAGATGAGGAAGGCTGAGGACATTCCTACAAGGTGCGAAATTGCAGGAGAACTCTGCAATGTTTAGGCAGCTTCCAGAGGCCTGGGGATGCCCAAAGGGACTCTGTCACAGGGCTGTGCCATCAGCAGCTCAGTCCCTGGAATGGGAGGATTGGAGCTGGCTTTCTGGAGGCACATTCCTGGTGGATGCCTTGACACAGGCAAAGAATGCTCCAGGGCATGCTATCAACACCTCTCAGAAGCCGCTTGGGGCTTTTCAGGGAGAACCCTCATCAGTATAAACTGACTGACAGCAGAGTCTCAGAACCCGTCTGTGGTCCTGTTAGGCACCTGGCAGAGGAAATTTTCAGACGGGGCTTTCAGGATGGCTCAGGATGATGTGACTGGGAACTGGGGTCCCCATGTGGTGAATGCTGCTTAAAGTGAAAGATACAGAAGTATTCAAATTTCCCACTACTACCTTCCCAGGTCCCACATTTTAGGGGGACATTTTGTCAGCTCTCTGTTCCCTCCTGTAACTTCTTCAAAGGGAGGTAACTTGAATCATTCCTCAAAAGAAAAGAGAGGGCAGTGTCAATAGAGCTCACAACCAGCGTTCACCACAGGATCCCAGTCTTGGCCACATATTGGAATCACCTGGGAGCTTTAAAAGGCACTAAGGCCTGGGCACACCAGAGAGTCTGACTTAATAGGGCTCGGGTACAGTGTTGGGCATTTTTTTTAAAGTTTCCATGATACCCTGATACCATTTCACACCCACTGTGTGATAGGATGACCACTATCCAAGAAATAGAAAATCGATAGTGTTGAGCAGGATGGAGAAGAATCGGGGCCCTTGTGCTCTGTTGGTGGGAATGTAAAATGGTACAGGCAGTATAGAAAACAGTACCACAGACCCTCAAAAAATTACACATTGAATGATCATTTGGTCCTGCAATTCTGTTTCCATTTTCCCAAAAGAATTGAAAGCAGGGACTGAAACAGATATGTGTACACCTATGTATACAGCTGGGCGATTCACCATAGCCAAAGTGGGGATGGACACAATCCAAGTCTATTGACAAAAGAATGGATAAACACAATGCAGAAGACATATTCTGAAATAGTTTCAGTGCCTCAGTCTGGCTGGGCACAGAATCACGAGCCACTCAAGCAGGAACAAAACTTTATTTTTGAAAAAGCCACCAATACTCCATACGCGCTGGCAAGCCAAAAAACCGGTCCACCCATGCGCGCGTCTACCGGAACCGGGGGCCCGGACCTCCTCCGGAATTCCCTCCTACTATCCTTCCCCAACCAATGGGAACTCTCCAGGAGTCCCATAACATGAGTCCCGTAGCAGGCCAAGGTGAACAGCAGGAGTCCAATTTCCATATGAATGTAAATCTTAACATAATCATATCATCTCAATGGCTAGCTGGCACAACCGAAAGTGCCATGCATCATATTATTTGCTTGTGGCACCTAGCATTTCAGTCTTAAAAGAGAATAAAATTCTGACACATGCTACAACATGAGTGAAACTTGTAGACATTATACTAAGTGAAAGAAGCTAGTACTGTAGTGTTCCACTCATCTGAGGTCTCTGGAATAGTCAAATTCAAATTCCTGTTGACAAAAAGTAGAATGGTGGTCACCAGGGGCTGGAGAGACTGGGACAGGGAGTTAATGTTTAATGGTTTGAAGTTCCACTTGGAATAATGAAAACATTGTGGAGATGGCGGGGAGGTGATGGCTATACACCAATGTGAATGCTTATTGCCACTGAACTATACACCTAAAAATGGCTAAAAGGGTAAGTTTTATGTTATTGTATATTTTGCCATAATTAAAAAAAACAACTACAAAAATAAAAATAAAATATAAAAATAAGATCCAAAGACCCTTGCAGTTTTTTCTCCAAAGGCCTCAGCAGTTACTAAAAGAGAAGTTGCCCAGATAATTCCAATGCGCAGCCAAGATTTAGAACCATTGGCCTTTGGACTAATTATCTTCATCCTTTCTTGGAGGAGAACCTTCCTCTTCTGTAAGCTGCCAAAGACAGCCCACACCGTCTTGGGTCCTAATAAGGACAACATGAGTATGAGCCAGCTCACCTACAGTACAGGGATCAAGAGCATGGACTGGGGCCACACTGCCTGGGCCAACCCTGTATGCACCCACTGATTAAGTGACTTCAAGTAAGTTGCTTCACTTCTCCAAGACATCAGTGGGGCCAATCACAGTGCCTGCCCCTGAGGTTGTGTTACGGAGAACCACATGAGAGGAGCCTGTGTAAAATGCTCACCACGTAGAAAACGCCCCCAATAAATGTTAGTGAATATTATAAGATTTCAAATCACCCAGGAGTGAATAATTCCTACTCTACTCCATTGGCCATGGAGAGGAATACAAAGATTTGTCAGAGCTACTTCCTGCCTTAAGGAGTTAACAGCTATGTGACATTATGACTACGTGTGCCATGGTAGAATAAGATGAACTAAATGCTGTGGGAATCCTAAAACAGAGACTCAGTAGCCATGGAGTGGGGAATTAGGAAAAGCCTAAAGGTAATGGTGTTTGAACTGGCCCTTGTTGGGATGTAAATATAAAACTGACCTCTGACATCCTTCTCCTTTCCCAAGGAGATAACCAAACCTCAGAAGGGTTAGACACCACCCCCCACAGGTCACAGAAAGTTAGTTGGAAAATCCCACTACCCTCCACATTCACACAAGAAAGCAAGACTTAAGAGTCCCATGACCCTTGGCGCTGTCCAGCACACTGAGACTCCGAAGGACCTCCCTGGCTGAACGTGACTCCATCTACCTGTGTCTCCCCACCAGGCTCCAGGCCACAGGACAGCGTGTCCCAGCCACAAGCAGCTGTCCAAGCCCAGGAAGCTCCCTCCTCCCAACCCAGATGTGCACAGCCTCGGAGGCCACTCTGGGTAGTGTTCTCTGCTGAGGACTCTAAGCATGAACCACAAATGGAGGTGGCTTTGCTGGGTCACCAGCTGGGTGAAGGGAGGGAACATAGTCACCCTTAGTTGTCCTGGTATAGAGCTTTCATAATGGAGAAGACTTCTCCAGAGTCTGCATTTTTCCTTACCTCAGAAGGAGCTTCTGCAATATGTTAAGGGGCAACTTGATCATTAGAGCTTGGGAGACAGCGTCCCTCTCTTCCTGTGGACCTCTTGGGGTCTGTGTCATTTAGGTTTCTGTGGCACACCTGGGCTTTGGAAGCAGCTAGAGGAGTGCATCGAGGAATGAGTGGCAGAGCTGGGTCTGGACATTCTAAGCGGAATAAACTTCACCAGCTGAAGTTTATTCTGAGATGGAACAGCCCAGGGCACATTGGAAACCTGAGAAGGGTCTGTCGGTTCTGACTGGGCAGTGCCACACATGAAGGCTGAAGAGGAAAAACTGGAAAGATCAGAGTTGGTGTGAGGAGTGGCAGGGTTCATCCTTACTTCCAAAGATGATGGGGGACCATGGAAATTTCCAGAATGACAAGTAAAATGGATGACTGTGACTTCTTCATAACTTGTTGAATAAATGAACCAACAAACTAGTGTCTGAAGCGCACACAATAACTATATGGAAAACACTTGTTGCTGAGGAGCTTCGCAGGTGGACTCTACTTCTGCGTGTACCACAGTTGTTTTTGTGTTTGGGTAGCCAGTAGGAACTGTTGCACAAATTCGGAGTGCAAGTAAAGTTTTTTTTTTAAAAAAAAAAAAAATGAGCTCAAACCTACATATCAAGTTAATGAGAAGTCCAGGACCTCTCTCCTGATGCTCCCCAGGGCCTTTCCTTGCTTTTTGATGTCGACTGCTATAAACATTGGTCCTCTAATACAGGGCTGGCAGGCTACTGCCCCAGGCACAGACTTCCTTTGTCTCTAAGGGAAGGCAGCCCACTGTCTGGTACTACTCAGTCTCCAGGGTTCTCTGTGCCTGGGGAACACAGGCCCCCACTCAGCCATTCCACCAAAGCTAACTATTCTAGAAGCGCTGGCAGAGAGTTGGCTGAGGTCTCCATCCTGTGTGACTCCACTTGCTCCCTTCCCTGGAGACCCAACCCAGAGGAGACGGGGCAACTTTTCCTTTCCTGGCCAAGGGATTCAGAGGAAAACATCTTTCCTGGCAAAGTGGTCATCTTAAATATAGCCAGGAGCCCAAGAGCCTCCAAATACAAAAGGTATAAATGTACCTTTTTCTTCAAAAATAAAGTCACTTACTTTCTTCAGCAGAGACCTGGATCCTCTGCTGGGGACCCAACACCCCTCCCTTTCACGTACCTTTGGTACCTCAAAGGTGACTTAATCCAACTAAGAAAAACTGTGGAAGCTCCCCAGTTCCTTTTCAGGAGCAGAGAAGGGAGAAAGAGAGAGAAATTTCCCATTATATTTATATTATAACAATCTTCATACTATATTATTATTATTGTTGCTTTACTTGGTGTTTTTCTGAACATTGTATACCCTGCCTATGTTATAATCCCTAGCATAAGGCGTTTATTTAAATATTTATTGAGAAGGAAAGAAGAGTGAACAGCAAAGTTGCATTGTGGAAACTAAGGTTCAATAGTACCTTCTACAAACACACAGTGACAGGCACTTTGCAAACATAGTTTGTACACAGTGATGCACATCTGTGATTGCAGCAAATCAGTGAGCCGAAGGCAGGAGGATCACAAATTTGGTGCCTCAGCAACTCAGTGAGACCCTCAGAAAATTAGCAAGATCCTGTTTCAAAATAAAAGTGAGCAGGTGATATAGCTCAATGGCAGAGCACCCCTGAGTTAAATACCCTCAGTACTTAAAACAAACAAACAACAACAACAAAAAAAAAAACAACAACATGGCTTTATTTAAGTTTTCCAACAACTTTATAAAGAAGGTATTATTATTATTTGTCTGCTTTTACTGACCTAAAAAACAAAGAAGTAAATGAGATGATTAAATGAACAAATAGCCGTGCCATTTCTCTCTCTTTGCGTCACTCAAAGATGGCCTACTTTTCTGAATTGTAAAACCTTTTTCAAAGAGTCAGAGAACAAAAAAAAATATGTAATAAAAAACAGATGAAAGCAGTTATGATTTCTGAACCATTCAGCAAAGGATGAAAACAGCTTTGTTATCCAGAGCCTGCCTTCATAAAGTCGTTGTTATCGTAAGTTAGGGCCTGTATTAACTCAGGAAATTAAAATAATAGCCCCATCTGTGGCCAATTCTGAAGACACACTCGATGGTTTTCAGAGCACCTATTATTAGTCTCCTGCACTTTAGCTGGATCTGAATGATTTACAATAAGAGGAGCCAGTTGAACTGTTCTACTTCACAAAGAAAAAGAAATAAAATAGGATATCTCTGAAAAACCTCTTTTTGTATTAATTAGGACCAAAGTACAAATTCTAAAGTGATCAGAACAATGCTGGCGTTTGTGGAAGTTTTTATACATGTTCCCCACAAGGTTTCCCAGCAGAAAGTTCTGGGACCCCATGAGGAGACTTGGAACATTCTATGGAACAAGTTTATTTACAGACTTTATTCCAGTGGATCCAAACAGCAGCAGCTGGGACAATACATTTTTAATCAAATCGAAAGGCAAACTTAGGAAAAGATAAACATTATTCAAAGAAGACACACAAAGCATTTGCTTAAAATATATTATTTCACTTTCTGAAAATGCATCTAAAATTATGCCATAAAAAAAAAAAAACATTCTGAGGGGGTTAACGATCGTGTCTCCCTAGCAATCAAAGGTCTGGGAGGTTTATTCCTGTTCTACCCTTCAAGATGTATTGCACTCTCTATTTCTCTGCATCTGTTTCTAACATTCTGTTTGGGGCATCTCATTCTGATGGGTCCCTCTAGGGAATGAGCTTTCCAAGAGCTCACAATTTTCAGCCCTGGGCTCAGACAACTGAGCTCTCATTCCGCTTGCTCTGCCTGGCCCTGTGAGGTGTTCCCACTGTTGATTCAGTACTTAGGACATTTGCATTTTCCTGTTCTACCACTCAGAGGCCAGGGACCCTGGATATGAGCTGTTTGTATCACAGAAACCATGCTTTGAGTGAAGAAGAGAAGACTACAAATGAACAGGGATCCTTCTATATTGCTTAAGATATACCTTCCTCCAAGCTGCCTGAGGACAGGTTTGATATCGTATCTCTCACAGCATTTGCAATCAAAGGTACTGGACAGATGCTAGAAGATAGAAAAGGAGAGAGGGAAACCAAGGCAGGGAGGGAGGGATAAAGAGAGAAAAGAAATCCCAAGAATCTCATAAAAAGTCCAAGCTATGAGAAGAGAGTTCTTTATAAACAGAGATCAAATACAAGACTACAGTAGCAGTGAACTATTTCCGTTCTCATTTACCTCTCATGGGAAAAGGGAACCCACACATATTGAAATATCACTTTCAGCAAAAAAGAATTCTTATTTCTACAAAAAGTCTTTACCCAGCTGGGTGAAGTGGCTCAAATCTGTAATCCCAGTGGCTTGGGAGGCTGAGGCAGAAGGATTGCAAGTTCAAAGCCAGCCTCGGTACTTTAGTGAGGCCCTGAGCAACTTTGAAACCCTGTTTCAAAATTTAAAAAACAGAAAAACAACAACAACAACTAAAAACAGGGATGTGGCTCAGTGATTAAGCACCCCTGAATTCCTGTTACAAAAAAAAAAAGTCTTTACCCAACAAGATTGTTCAGCTGATTTGATTCACAGGTGGTTCAAGAAAAACAAAACAAAACAAAACAAAAACACTCTCACCCTCTTCCCCCATCTACACACCAGAAAGCAGGGTTTAAGAATCCCATTGGCCAGGCACGATAGCTCATGGCACATGCCTGTAATTCCAGTGATTTAGGAGACTGAGGTAGGAGGATTGTGTGTTCAAAGCCAGCCTCAGAAACTTAGCAAGTCCCTAAACAACCCAGAAAGACCCTGTGTCTAGGGCTGGGATTGTGGCTCAGTGGTGAATGCTCGATTAGCACAGGCGGGACCCTGGTTCGATTCTCAGCACCACATAAAAAAATAAAGGCATTGTGTTGTGTCCATCCACAAAAAAAGATATTCTCATCTCTCTCTCTCTCTCTCTCTCTCTCTCTCTCTCTCTCTCTCTCTCTCTCTCTCTCTCTCCTCTTAAAAAAAAAAGACCCTGTGTCTAAATAAAATATGAAAAAGGGCTAGAAATGTGGCTCAGTGGTTAAGCCCCTCAAGGCTTAAAAAAAAAAAAAAAAAGAATCCTGTGGCCCTTGGCACTGGTCAGGGCTCTAGGAGACTGATGGCCCCTCTGGCTGAATGTGACTCCATCTACCTGCAGCTCCTGATCACATGACTGTGACAGCAACTGTCAAAGCCCAGAGCTTCTTCCTCCCAACCCAGAGGTGCACAGCCTGAGAGGCCACTATGGGTAGATCTCTCTGCTGAGAACCCTAAGCAGAGAGATCTGATCTCCCCCAAAATGGAGAGGACTGAGCTGGGTCACCAGCTGGGTGGAGCGAGGGAGCATGGTTTGTATTCTGTCCATGGTCTTTCTTCACCCCTGGTTCTCCTTCCTTAGAGATTTTATGCTGCTTTTTTAGGATACCTTCTCCAGAGTCTGCATTTTTCCTTACCTTAAAACAAGCTTCTAGAATATTTTTTGGGGTGATTTGGTTATTTGAGCTTAGGGGAAAGAGGCCCTCTCTTCCTGTTGACTTCTTGGTGTTTGGGTCATTTAGCTTTCTGTTGCACACCTGGGCCTTGCAGGCAACTGGAGGAGCACTCTAATGGATTTGAAGATTTGAAGTGGCCCAGAAGTGTCAAGAATCCAGGTGTACCTGGAACATTAGTCATTTAAATGAAGGTTTGGCAAATCAGGCCAATCCAGCCCTCAGCCTAATTTTGTACCTCCAGTAAAGTAAGAGTAGCTTTTACATTTTTAAAGGTTTGTAAAACAAATGAAAAAGAATTCGTGACAGACATACATGGCCCACATAGCCTAAAATATTTACCCTCTAGCCCTTTGTACAGTAAGTTTGCCTGCCTCTGGTAAATGGAAGTGCTTTAGACCATGAAATGTCCAAAGTTCACAAGAAAAAGTGAGGATCCAGAAGAATCCTTGAGGGCAAACATCCATTTCCAATTGAGAATGCAGACATCTTAGCAGGCTAAGGACTCCCCTCTCAGCGGAACCCTGCCTGCTTATTATGGGATGTGGAATGTTAAGGTGATGGGGCCAAAGTCTCCCAGGACTCAAATGAGCTAGAGATTGTACAATGTGGAGGGAGGGGTGGTTAATGTCATATCAATGTGGCTGGATCCTGGCACTCAGATGCCTTGTCAAACACATCTGGATGTTGCTGTAAAGGTGTTTCTAGATGAGATAACATTTAAATCAATAGGCTATGGTTATTAAGAGAAGGAAATTTAATCTGACTATGGTGTTGAGAGGTAGGGCCTTTGATAGGTGATTAGGATTAGATAAGATTCTTATGTGAAGCTCTATGGTTGAATTCTGGTGATTTTAGAAGAGAGAGACCAGATATACACACACCTGCAAACTTCCTGACTCTTACCAGTTAGTGACCTGCACCACCTCAGGACTCTGCCAGGAGGAAGGCCATCAACAGAGGTGGCCTCTTGCACCTTCAGAACCATGAGCCAAAATAAACATTTTCTCTTTATAACATTAGCCTGCCTCTGGTATTTCATGATAGTAACAATGATGTGGTGGATCTCATCTAAGAAGTCTTTACAAGAACAGAGTCTGACCTCGCCCAAGCAAGAGGGAATTCTGCTAACATTGGTCTCCAGATTTCTCAACTCTGCAGCATCCACTCTTCCTAGGGGCTCCCACCTGTCAGCCTATGCTGCAGCTTTTGTACTGCCAAATAGGAAGATGATAGTGAGCAGAGCCAGACACCTACCAACTGCTCTGGGATCCTTAGATGCAAGCCCTGACTCTGAGCCCTCTTTCAAAGTCCTGAAGATGTGCACCAAAAAATAGTTGGAGTCCTTAGAGAGAGGGTGTTGCAGTTACCCAGATCCCGTTTCCTGCACATCCCCAGTCCCAAGGGGACCTTGGGAAAAATAAAGAAAGCAGAGTCAAGTCTAACTTATAGACACCTTGGGCTCTTTATTAACGTGGATGCCCACTAGCATTACAGAAATTTGTATATGGTCCTGCCCCATGGACAAATGAGAAAGTCAAAGCCCATCCTGGAACAAGTATATACAACACTTTATATTAAATTCCTTTCTTGTAACGGAAAGCATACGGAAATGGTAGGAGACCTTCAAAGATACATAAAATTATAAGAGGTCATGAGGGGCAAGGGGGAAGGAAAAAAAGGGAGAGAATTGAACAACAGCAGGGGAGGTAGAGAGGTAGAGAGGGAGGGGAGGGGAGGGGGGATAGTAGGGGATAGGAAAGGTAGCAGAATACAACAGTCACTAATATGGCATTATGTAAAAATGTGAATATGTAACAGATGTGATTCTGCAATCTGTATTTGGGGTGAAAATGGGAGTTCAAAACACAATTTGAGTCAAATGTATGAAAGATGATATATCATGAGCTATGTAATGCTTTAAATAATCAATAAAAAAAAAGAAAACAGAAAAAAAATTCCTTTCTTGTCAGCATCCTATTGATCTGTTTCTCTGGAGAGTGCTGACTACTACAAAGGGCAGGACCATATACAAATCTTTGTGATACTAGTGAACATCTGGGTCAATAAAGAGCCCAAAGCAACCTCAAGTTAAACTAGACTTGGCCTTCTCTATTTTTCCCAAGGTCCCTTTGGGACTGGGGACACACAGGAAATAGACTCCCAGTAATTGCAACATTCTCTCTCAAAAAACTCTTTCCATTTTTTGTGTACATCTCCAAGGCTTCGAACGAGTGCTTGGGTGGGGCTCATATCTAAGGGTCACAGTGTGGGTGGCGGGTCTCTGGCTCCGCTCACTGTCATCCTTTTACGTAGCAAACAGGGCAGTGATGTAGAGACCACAGTCTGTGAGCCATCCTAGCTCAGACTCCCAGGAAGCAGATTCTGGGATGGAGCTTAGAAGCAGGAGGGTACTGGGCAGTGCTCTTGGACAAACACATTTGCTGAGTGAATGAGAGAAGCAAGATTGGGCTAGGGAATAGCTAAGCTGCCGTGCAGCCAACAGAGACATCCGGCTGTCCAGAACTTGCCAAAAGAGTTGAAAAGCTCCCTCTTGTTCCATTGCCAGTGGGAGGCGGCCCACCCAGAAACTTTCCCAAAAGAATGATGACAACCCAGCTTAAAATGACATCAAACAAAGAAACTCGTGTCTGGCCATGGTGAATTTAACAGAGGGACAGAAGAAATGCTTTTTGAATTCACATTTTGAAGTTCCCCCACCTATACCAGGGTAACAGCCACAGCTTCACTGGTCACACCCTCAGTGTGGCCTGGACTGGTACCACAGCAAGGTGGGTCAGAAGGATTCTTCCTCTTTTTGCTCTTCCCTTTTTGCTTTATGTACTTGTCCCAGCTTGACTTTCTCTTTTATAAAACAGAAATATTCCAGCCTTGACTATCAGAGCATAAACTTGGACATCAAATAGAAGGATGTCTGAGAAAAAATTTTGTACACTATAAATTACACAAAGGGTAGGGTCTCCTTTTCCGGGCTGTGGTCTAACAGCCTCAGCCATACTGTCATTTCTGCATGCTGCTATTCTCTGGTCCTCAGCCTTGGTCTGTGCACCTCAGATAGAGACAAGGACCTGTATTGGCATCAACTGGGGTACAGCTATTAACACACACACACACCCCCGAAACAAGATTCTGATATACCCTGGTCTCTTTGGAAAAAGCTCCCCATAAAGTTTCAGCATGAACCTCCACTCTAAGCTCAACCTCCCTATTTTCCCCAAGGCCAACTCCTCCCAAGGAACCCAATGAGAATCAATGACCCAGAAATTTCCATCACTTTTAGCTTGTTCAAAGTTTGCACCCAGCAAAAACCCATCAAACCTTCCTGAACAGTAAATGTCACAAGGCACACATCCCTCCCTCTCCCTTAGCGTCTTTGCTCCACAGCACATTCCTTCCTGTTCCGAGGCTGATGGCCCATCTGGAGACGGGCTCTGCTGGGTGCAGCAAATGGTTTCTAAAGGTCCCTTCCAGCTCTGAAGTTTAAAGAAACACATCTTTCCTAAAGCTGTTCCACAAAGTAATAGTGCTTCCACTGGGAGGTAAAGAGCCTCCCTGGAGGCCATTAACCTTTCTGGATCACATGGGGTGTTAGGAAAGCAGTTTGGAAGGATGCCAAACCAAATCAGGAACACAGGGAGCTTTGGGGTGAGTCTGGCAAGCCCACATTCCAAGAGAGTATACCTCAACCTATAACAAGGCCACTGCTGGCACCCAGATGGGGCTCCCAGCCTGGGGTGGGGAGGGGAGAAGGGAAGAGAGGGGTGGCTATCGTGAGCTGTGCATCTGCTGGGCTCCAGGGCAAGTCTTCCATGATGCATCTCTGAATCCTCAAAACCACCTCAGAAGGTGGATTCTTTGTGAATCCATTTGACAGATAAGGAAGCCAAGGTTCAGAGAAAGCAAGGAACTGTCTCTGAGAGCCAGCAAGGGTCAGAACGAGGATGTGACCCTGACTGTCCAACAAAGTCATTATACATGCAAAGAGAGGTTGGGGCAATGACTCTCAGAGAAAACCTGAATGAGGGGGAAGGGGATAAGGAAGATGTTGTTCAAGGGGGTCTAAAGTTATGGTCATACAAGTTGAGTAAGTTCCAGACATCTATGCCACCTAGCATCCATCACTTTGTTAAGAGTAGATCTCATGTTAAACATTCTTACACAACAATCACAAAGAAATCCAGAGAAAGTTTTGGAAGTGGTAGAGATGTCTATTACCTGAACACATACACTCAACAAATTGTGTACATTAGCCCTGTGCAGAGTTTTGCAATTAATTATGCTTCCATATGGGATGTTCAGAATCCAGTCACCATGCTGCGAGAAGTCAATGTCACATGGAGAGCCAGGAGAGGGACTTGGGTTGATAGTTCTCATCTAGTACCTAATCAGACATCCAAGGGACTGTGAGTGGAAACTGCCAATCAGATGAGTGAGCCATTCAGGATGTCCAACTCAGTCAATCCTTCAGATGACCTAATCCTCAATTGACATTTAACATAAACCACAAGAAGAACCTCAAATGAGAATTGCCAACCACAATCAAATACAGGAGAGTTGATTTGTAAAAATTATTTTAAGCCACTAAGTTTCGAGCAGTTTGTTACCAGAAGTAGGCAAATAGAACACTTGCTGAATTATACAAAAGACATTTGTGCACCGCACGACATGCAAATTTTACCTCAATAAAAATAAGGTTATAAGGGAGTATGTTGTATTAGGTTTAGTGACATATAACAAATAAAAAATAACAATGGGTCAAATAAGTGACTGTATCTCCATAAAACTGCCAGGGGACAGGGGAATGAATGTCCTACCAGACAGAGAGCTTGGACCAGTTCCTTCTTTGAGGTTTGGCATGCATAGAGTCAGTGGCCTCTGTGAGCTGGGAATGTGGGAGGAGAGAAACATCCTTTCCTGGTGGGCAAGCCTGCACATCTGACCAGACTTTATGTTGCTCCTTGAATGCTCAGGAGGCATCCCAGGTAGCCCAGGTGGTGGCATCTCATCTCCATCTCAGGGGAGCAGCCTGAGCTCCCACACCTCTTAAAGCACTGTGGAGCTGGCCTCTGCTTGTGTTGTCCTGTCTGTCCTGCTTTTCTCAGGATCCAGGAGAAGGGTGTCTTCATTTGAACAGAAAACAGCCTGGGCTCTTCAGGAGCATCCTGCAAGCCTAGGTTTGGGAGCGGTGGCCCAAAATGTGAAAGAATGGGGAAGGCTGGATCCTGCCTTCCCTCCGCACACTGGCCTGCTCAAGACAAGCAGTGTTTTTCCATTTTTTTTTTTTCATTTCTTTTTTATTTTAAACACTAATGTTCCATAATAGCTGGTATTCTTCAGTGTTTGCACTCATCATTATAAAGCCTTTATTCCTTAAATATTTGCTTAATGTTTTTTTGTAGAGTGAAAGAGAAAGCTCTATGGGCCTATACAAACATCTGCTTCCCGGAGTGGAAGGAGGGATATGCTCAAGGGAATGTTAAATCCAAAGGGTTCATTGTCCCAGCGGCCATAGCTGAGCCCTGGGAAGCTTCTCCAAGCAACCAGAGAGCAGAGAGCTGTGGCCCATTGTGGATGCTGCAGCATTGCTACCTTCAGAACCACTCATTGACTGACAAGCTGCTACAGGCCATGAAGCCTTTGGAGGCTCTTAGAGGAAAGGCTGTTTCACCTCTCACACAGCAGGACCACATGGGACTTACAGCGGCAGCAGCAGGGAAATCCAAGGGACCCGTATCCCAGTTAGGCATCTGTGCTCCAGCTCTGCAGGCCAGAAGTTTCTTTGGAGAAATCTGAGAACAGGTCTAGCTCAGAAGTAGCCCAGATGGCACCAGTAATGGCGCCATTTTGCAAGTGAGTAGACCAAGGCACTGAAAACTTCAGGGTTGGCCTACCATCCCTTGACTTCTAGGAGGATGTCCTGGTATCAGAAGCCAGACCTTGTCACTGTGCACCAGTGGATTTTCCACCACACCACATGCCTCCCTGCCTCCTGGGACACAGTCCTTGGCTCAGGTTTCTCCAGGGCAATTGCCCCATTCTCCAGCTCCTGAAGCAGAAAACTAGGTGTCACTCTAACTCTTCCTCTAGTCACCCTCCACCCTTACCCATTCTACCCTAAATATTTCTCCAGGTCATCCCCCCATCCCCACACTCTGTCCCTATGGCCCTTATTTCTTAAATGGCTGAATGAACATCCTTCACAGCATTCTGCACCTGACAGAGCACAATCCTGCTTATGATTCTTCCTGGGGAACCCTTCAGTGATTCCCCACAGTCATACCTGCCCTCCCCTGGATCCCAGCAGGAAGGCTCACAGGCACAAGGGCATCTATTGTTGTGTTTTGTGAGAATCCTATGGAGGTGTCCTTAAGGGAGGGGGTGCACAGGATTATCAGAGAAAGCTTCCCAGAGGAGGCAGTGCCTTTGCTGAGTATGAAAAAGGAACAGGGAGCTTCTAAATGAGAACAGAAGAAGAGAGCAGGTGCCCAGATCAGGTGGAAATCCTCAAAGACTCCCTTCTATCCACCGGACTCCTCATTGTCCCAGTGTCCTGCTGACAGCAAAGCAAACTACATTAAAGAAAGACACTTCCATCCTCCAAGGGCTAAGGATTCACCAAAGAACTAATTAAGAAGATAGACAGCATGAAAGAATCTCCGGAGGAGAAATCAGGTGACTCACACACTAAAAAGTGTGTTCTTGGCGCCCTTCCTGATCAGAACCACTACGGCAGGTGGCACACTGGGATACTGTGAGTGGGCACCTTCATTTCTCAGGCACATGGTTTCTAGAGGAACAGGAGCATGCTGCCTTCAGGGAAACACAGCCACCCACGCAGCTTGGGACAGGATTGATCCTCTAAACAGCCTGCAAAAGAGGCCTCAACTGATGCTGGACACTGGGATCTTTCAACCTGATGATGCTGAGAACAAAACTGAATGAGGGAAGCGAACGTGCAAACAAAGCTTTTATTGGGGCCTTCTATTTGCAAAGGGAGGCAGATCCAACAAAAAGATGTCAGGCTGGCTCTCTGAACAGAAAGAAGAAAGCTTGCTTTGTTGGTTCTTTGCAGGGATGGGAATGTGTATCGGCTGTAGGTGCGCTCAACTCAAGTATTTTGCCCTGTGCTAAAGATAAGTTACTACAGCTCTTCCAGAGAACACACACACAGAGCACCCTGACCTCAAGATACAAAGAGACATTGGCACACACCACACCTCCTGGGCTCTGCGACCAAGCTGTGAATTGCAGCCTGGAGTGCATTTGTCCTTTACTTTCATCATTTATATTTACATCATTTATATTTCACCTGATGATCAAGTGATGATCTGGAGATGAAGACTGTGCTCTGGCCCTGCCCATCAGCCCAGGTGGGGAAGATGCTCTGTGGGTGAGTCTGGGAGAGGTGACTTGGCAAGGGCCTTCCCCCACCCCTCTCTCGACGCCCCCCACTTCCTTTTTATTGCCTTCAAGTCTGATTTCCTCCACAGAGAACTTTAAAGCCAGAATAATAGAGTCCCTCTTCAGGAACTTAAGGCGCCTGCACAGATTATCTCATTTGTCTCTACAACATCTCTGTAAGGTGGAGAATTGATGGGAACAGTAGGAGGAGGAGTGGGGGGAATAAAGGACCTTCCTTGTGTATGTTCAGCACCAGAGCAGGGCAGCCCTGAGCGCCCATGGGACGGATGCTCCCAGAGAGCCCGCTGAGTCAGGCACATGGGATTCAGCAGCAGCCACTCCACGCTTCCAATAAGCCTGGAAATGGGGTGCTTTCCAACTGGAAGGGACACCATGGAATCCATGTAAAGGAAGGAATGAACACTGCCCAGAGCATCTGCTCTGAATGACCATGTGACATTTATACTCAACCCTGAAGGATTGGTTGGACCTTGGGGGTAACTCAAGAGAGAACAGGAATGATCTGGGCAGACAGGCACCCATGTGTCTCTGGCTCATTGCAGCTGGATTATCAGGAACCCCACAGGGGAAGCGATGGGAGAAAGAGGACTAGAGATCAGAGGGCAAGCTCAAACAGCAGTCTCCAGGAGAGCAGAGCCAGGGGAGGGTCGACCCAGCAGGAACCAGAGGCCTGTGATGAAGGCCTGATAAGTGACATAGGGAATGAACTAGAGGAAAGGTGGAGGGGACTCCAGGTCAGCTGCTGCTGAGGTGCATGAATTTGATGAGGTCCTGGATTAGGGCAGGAGCTGGAAATGAGAATCCCAGCAGTCTTACTCCACTACAGAGGGGATGTGGTTTGTGCTGTAGGCGGAGAGCATACCAAGTGAGCTGAGACATGGCCTTGCCCAGGAGGAGCCCCATAATCTGATTGGACATGAGTAGACATTGACCAACTTGAAAGAAAATTGTCTTGAAGGATGGAGCCCTGGGTCCACCTGAAATACAATGTCGGAGAAAGGACAGATCAAGTATGAACAAAATTTGCCCTAGAAGCCACGTGGGAGGGAGGGAGTTGAACTAAGAGGTGCATCGGAAGACATTTGGACTGGCAAAGAGGACAGGCACTCAGAAGGAGTGAGAGGGAGGTTGAGTGAAGGTCCTGAGCTGGGAGCAGGTAAGAGCTCTCCCATTCCCTGCCCTCCATTGTCTCATCATGACCCACACGACTCTCTCTGTTGGTATTCTGTGTAGACAATAAAGAAAGTCATTATATCCCCCTCTCTTTTATATGGAAAATCCACTGAGACCTTTTTTTTTTTTTGGTGAAGAATAAATCTGCTCCCCCGGCACATGCCACAGAGGACCCCAGAGAGCTTGCAAGATATTGGTCCTCACAATGACTTACTGAATACTTGAATGAATCAGATTCCAAGCTTTTTTTATTTCCTTTCCCCTGAGCATTACGGGCAGCTCACTGTGTTCTGGCCTCAGAGCATTGGAGCTGGGGGAGGAAGGTACATGATATTTTTATAGAGAAAAAAGTGATGCTGATAATAACTGTCTCAAACTCAGGATTAAATGGAAATGACTCTGCCCCGGGCCATGGTTTCCTTGCTGATAATGTGGGGACTGATGATGCCTACAAGTCACTGGGGTTAATGTAAAAGTCAGTGTGCCGATGGATAAGAAATTGATCTATAAATTAAAGAGCACACCCCACCTTCAAGGGGTTTTAATCTTGATCTGGACCTGGTATAGGGCCCTGCTCGTTTGTAGAATTGAAAATTTTCTATTGAAGCAGCATAAATTATTCCTTGCTTCAGGGATCATGCCTCAGTTGCTAGATAGATATGATTATAGTTATCACCCTGCCTCTAGCCTGCCATGCAGTGCAAACAACCCTCTTAATTCTGTGTCCCTGAAATTCTGCACAGGCATTTAATGTGTGCATCTGAGTGAACAAATGATGCTCAACTCTGGCCAACTGTTCTACTTTAGGTGACTTCTTTATATCACTCCTCACTCCCTCAACAGCTCTGTGGCTTTGTTCTTCCAGATCCAGTGTCTAAGGAAGTGCAAGTTCAGGGAGGTTGTTAGTAATAGTATCGACGATTGCTGACCCTCACTAAGCACTGCTTATGGGCCAGGTACTATCCAAATGGCAAAGACAAATCATGCCATTTAATTCCCACAACAATGATACAGGGTAGTGCTAATAGCATTCTCATCTTAAAGATGAGGAAACCGAGAAAGAGTTAATAATGCACCAAGTTCACATGATATGTAAATGAATGAAGGAGAGGTTAAATTTGCACTAAGAAAGCATGTGCAATCAACAACAATAGGAAATCACTTCCTTGCACAAAACTGTCACCTTGCACAGGACTGTCTCTGCAGCAGAGGTCAAGGGGACACAAGTAGACTTGGGCCTTGCCCCTTCTCCTGACTCCTCTAGAGGAACCAATGTGATTGTGCCACATGTCCTCTATCCTCACACTATGGGCACGACCACCAATGCTGAGCTATTGCTCTTCAAATGATAAAGGACTCTGGGAAGGGCTCCAGGGGAGAAGAATTAATTAGTTCACAGAAAATAGAGCAGGAGTCTGATTACTCCCACTGCAGGACATTGATGACTTGTGATAAAAGCAAAGCTGGCCCCAGAAAATTCTAGCCTTCTGTACCTGTACAGAAGGATCCAGAGCTACCAACCCAACAGAGTAGGATTAAAGGAGCCCCCTGAAGTCTCTCCAGACTGAAACCACTCCACCCGTCTTGGCTGGACTACAATACAAGGCCAGCAACCATCTTACACTCAGTAGAGTACAGAGTACAGAAGGCTGAGTTGGCAAGCAAGCTGCTGGGCTTCTTGTCCCTGTTCCATTGGGTGGATATTCTGAAAGACTCGTTTGGCCTTTTCTAAGGTCCCAAGGCCCACCATTTATACAGCGCAACAAGAAAAGCCCAGGTCTGGAGAAAGACAGTCTTGGTTCAAATCTTGGCTATGTGAACTTGGCTACACTTCTTAAGCTCTCTGAGCATCAATTTTCTTTTTTCTTTCTTTGATATTAGGGATTAAACACAGGGCCACTCAACCACTGAGCCACATCCCCAGGCATTATTTTTTTGTATTTTACTTAGAGACAGGGTCTCACTGAGTTGCTTAAGGCCTTACCAAGTCGTTGAGGCTGCCTTTGAACTTGCAATCCTCCTGTCTCAGCATCCCAAGCTACTTGGATTATGGGTGTGCACCACCAAGCCCAGAACATCAATTTTCTTATTTAAAAAAAAAAAAAGTAAAGAAGAACTAATTCTTGAGAACCCAATGGAATAGCATATATAAATTTCCCAACACATTACTCAAAAAACATTCATTCCCTTTCGATCTATAAAATAGGATGAATCTTGCCTGCATCTCTCTCCCTTACGGAGGCTAAATGCTGGTAAGATAAGGCATCTAATGTGAAGATGATCTGAGACCCATTATTATGCGGAGCACAACTTTCCAGTCATTCTCATGGGGCATATATGACATTGACTTCCTCCTAGGGCTTCCTGGCACATCTAACTTCTAGTAAAGCTCAGGAGAGAAAAGGAGACAACACCTATGCTCTCGCAAGGAGGGACTAATGCCTAGGACAGCATCCCAGAAGACCAGAGTGTCAGAGCACAGAGTCAATAAACCAGAGCACAGAGGGAAAAGCCGGTCTAAAGGTCAAACATGCCCACCAGAGTTGGTCAAAGTTGGAGGTCCCAGCCTGCCTGTGGTGTGAGGCTGCAGGGCAGCTCCTGGCAGGCTTCCTAGCAGCGGGGAGACCCCTGGGGAAAGGAGACAGCTCACCTGTGTGCCTGGGCTCCCCTACTGCTGGGGTCCGGGGGCAAGTTCCTGGAAATCTGGTAAACACAGGCAGGCTCCAAGTGCAGTGGAATGATACCACCCGGGACCACACAGTTCCCAGACAGGACCTTGAGTGTGAAGACAGATGTCTGTTGAACAAGATAAAGGCTGGGGTAGGTGGGCAGGAGAGAGGCTGGCCATGAAGTACAGAGCAGAAACCAGAAGCCCTGAGGCTAGAGCAAAACCAAGGCCAGACACCTGAGGTGATGCCTGATCCTCTTTCTGGCATCCCACACCCATGACCTTGGACAAAGGCACGCAGCCATCCTTCTCAGTACCATTTTCTCATTAGAAAGCCGGAGAAAATAGTAATTATCTGCTTCACTCTCAGAAAGTCTTTAAATAATTAACATTTATGGGATGGCTTTGAACTTCTCAGATATGAGCTGCTGTGAAAATATTATTATTGTTTTAAAAAATAATATGTCTCCAGTCACAAGCTGTTGCTGAAGGGGCTGTTATCTTATCCTTGGGGGTAGCTGTTTGCAAGCTGATTAATTAGAACTCAATTTTTGCCGACTTTTTAATTTAGATGTTAATAAATTCAATAATTTTATCCATTTGTTGTTCTAGATAAGATCCTTCGGGAATAACTTCTCATTTACGATAGTGACCTGAGTGAGAAGGCTCATAAACTATATTATAAATGCCTCAGATATGAAATGATGAAAACCATACTCCGAATACAGCAATCTTTCTGGCCTCCAAATTGCCAGACCCACTCCCCAGGCCAAACACCATCACAGAGTTGAATTAATATTCCTATAAGGAATATAATACTTTCATAGCCTGACTTTTTATTGGATTTTCAAACCAACTCTACTGACTTTTGCATTTAATTGACTTTTACTTCAATCTTTGTTCAAAGGAAAAAAGATATAGAAACAGAGAGAAATGGTTTCAATTGTATCCTTTTCTCCTTCCCCTTGCTCTCTGTCTCCACTTTCAGGCTAAGAAACAGGTTGTCCAGAAAGACAGACATAGCCTTCAGCCATCACAGGCCTTGGGCACCTGCACGGGAGGCAGAGAAGAGACAAATCTCACTCTCATGTGAGATGGAGTGACTTTTCTCTGCATGAGGAGGCCCAGGGATGGTGCCCAGGAGTTAGGAATGGTCAAAGATTTGGGGAAGGTGGGGGCTTCTGCTAAATTCAAGAGAGCTGTCTATAAACTCCTTCCCTGGAAATCTCTCAAGGACTGGCTCAGTCTCAGAACCTGCCAGCAGCACAGGTCCACCCTGGGCATTTTACATGAGGCATAATTTTTTCAAAGAGCCCAACTTCAGATCTGTCCAGGTTTCTAGGCCGTTTCAGAGAGGACCCCAACCCTCCTCTGGTTATGGTTGTTACTATAGTTTGGATTTGGAACGTCCCCCAAATGCCCATGTATTAAAATCTCAGTCTCCAGCTTGGCAGTATTGGGAGGTGGTGACAACTTTGAGATAGGGCTAGTGAGAGGTCTTTAGGTCACAGAGGGGTGTGTCCTTGAAGAGGACACTGGGACCCCAATCTCTTCCTTTCTCTTTGCTTTCTGGCTATAACATAAGAGTTTTTGCCACAAACAACTGTGAAGTTTCTAAATCTCAGGGAGCCATGGCCTGGTCCTTCCATGCCCTTGTTCCCAGCCTGCTCCTCTGTCACCTTTCCTCTCTCACCTCTCACTAATCCGTGGCTCTCCTTGGTCAATTTGACTTCACATTCCTAGTAGGCCATAATTGTCTAATCAACAGTAAAGTTTTGCCAGCAGCTCTCAGGTGCCCGCAGAGACTCCAAAGTCATAGGTGTTACTATTGTAATGTGTTGGGGGATGGTTTTACAATTATATAAACATAATTATATAATTATCTCAATATTATATGAAATATAAAATTTTAATTTAATTATATGATTAAATATAAATTTATATTTATGAAATATAAAAATTTTAAATAAATTTAATTTAATGATATAATTAAATATAATTCTATAAATTTTATATAAAATTTTATAATTTAATTTTCTATCCACTCCCAATTATGCCTTTGTTAGGGAACTATTAAAATGAATCTCACTCTGTGAGCGTGGGCTGCTGGCTTGAGGTAGTTGTTCTGCAGGGCTAACAAGGACTGCAGGAAGACACTCCAAGTCCCCCCCATGCCCCCACTATGTGCAGAGGGATCATGGAGTCAGCTCTCCCCCATTAGGCTTTTTCTTAGCTCCAGTTTTAAAGGAGAGATACAAATAGCCCCAACATACCCAGGATCAGGTTGGATGAAGAGATTTTCCTTTGAAAGTGAGCAGTATAATCAGACCATCTGCTGAGAAGAGAAGATAAATCCCCTTGGACTTCAGACACAGAAAGAGTACTAAGTGTGTTTTGCCATAGGCTGTGCTGAATCCCAGTTGCATAACAGCTTCCTTCCAGCTGTGCAGACAGACAGAACCCGCTTCCTCACGTTAGGGGATGACCCTGATCCCTGCATCCCTGGGAAACCTCCCACTTCAGGTCCCCACAGGGCACATTGGGTCTCCCCAAAGCTCTGAGCTCACCTGCTTCCCATCTCAGTAGACATAAACATGCTACTTGGGAAGACTCCAGTATCTGTCATATATACTGTGAATTCTGTAGCCAGGCAGAGAGGTGAGCACAGGTGGCCTTCTGTTCTGCTCTGTTCCCTTCTCCAATTAGCTCTTGCCACGGACTGCTGAGCACTTCCTGAACTAACTATGTCTCTGAACACTCCACTGAAACATTCCACTCAAGCCCTTTCTCTCACCTGCCCCTCTCCAGCCTGCCCTTCCCTGCATCCCTTACCTAGCTAATTCCTACTTATCCTTCCAGATTTCTGGGTGCCCTTTCCTCTTCCCATGACCCAGTCTCCTCAAGATTTCCCAAAAGTCCTGCAAGGGTTATTTTGTAGCTCTGAAACTCTTCTCCTTTTTCTCCCCCTCTCTCCGGTACAGTCTACAAGGACAGAGTCTATGTCTTCTTCTCATCTGCAACCCCGGAATCTGACACAGTGTAAGAACTCCTGGAAGGAACTCCAGAGCTCATAATGACTTTAATTCCCTCATCACCAAAGCAGAGAGAGACCTGGCCTGGCCAAGGAAACCCAGGTGAGTAGCAAGCGTAAGTGGCAAGCAGTTGAGCCCAAGGGCTCTAGACCCAGATAGCATGGGCCCCATACCTGACTCTGCCTCCTTGCAGCCAGGTGACTATGGGCAAGTTACTAACCCTCTCTATACCTCATTGTTCCCCTCTCTAAAATGGAACTAATATAGCATCCATTACTACAATGGATTGTCACATGAATTAAATTAATTTATTTAAATATATATGTGTATGTCTATGTGTATATATATATATATGATATATATGTGTATATATATTATATAAACTATGATATCATATATATGATATAACTATATATACATATGTGTGTATGTATATATATATATATAGCTTAGAATATATATATATATATATATATATATATATATATATATAGTTAGTTAGTTAGTTAGTGTCTAACCATAGTTAAGTGCTTTGCAAGCATTTGTTATCATTATTAATAGGGTATTTAACCCTTTGAATGTAAGATCTACATCCCCATATGTCCACACAGTCCCTGACACATAATAGCAAATTCTTCCTGTGGAAAGGCTTAGAAGAGATACAAAACTTTTCCTCATGCTCTTCCTCCCTGCTCTGTTCTTAGTTGCTCTCCTTATATCAAAGAAGACATTTGGCATTTGTTTTTTAAGGATTGGCTAGCTTCACTTAGCATAATCTGTTCTAATGCCATCCATTTCCCTGCAAATTCCATGATTTTGTCATTTTTTAGTGCTGCGTAATACTCCATTGTGTATAAATGCCACATTTTTTTTATCCATTCATCTAACATTATACAGAGACAAGTGGTGGGAGGGAAAGGGAGAGAGAAGGGAAACTGTATGGAAATGGAAGGAGACCCTCATTGTTACACATAATTACATATAAAAGATGGTGAGGAGAAAGGGGAAAAAAACAAGGGAGAGAATTGAACAACAGCTGATGGGGTAGAGAGGGAAGATGGGAGGGAAGGGGAGGAGGGATAGTAGGGGATAGGAAAGGTAGCAGAATACAACAGTCACTAATATGGCATTATGGAAAAATGTGGATGTGTAACCGATGTGATTCTGCAACTTGTATTTGGGGTAAAAATGGGAGTTCATAACCCACTTGAATCAAATGTATGAAAGATGATATGTCGTGAGCTTTGTAATGTTTTGAACAACCAATAAAAAAAGAGAAGAGATACAAAACTGAATTCAAATCCTGGCTGTGTGATCTTGGATGAGTTATATATTAACAATGAAGCTTGGTCTCATTATCTGGAAAGCTTGCAAGTTTGATGTGAGATTTGGAATCCCTGATTAGGGATAAGGGATTTGTTTGTAAAGCCCTTAATAGCATAGTGCCCCCAGTAGACACTGGATAAATGAGGGCTGCAATCTTTATTATTATTGCAGAATGAATGAGGTGACAAGTGAGCGGCAGACCCTCCAGGGTTAGAATTACATCAGTAAATCTTCAGGAAACTGCGCCCCCATGGGCAGGTCTAGCTACATAAATCTCAGGGCTAGGAGCAAAATGAAAATGTGGACCCTGTGTCCAAAAATTATTCAGAATTTCAAGACGGTAACAGTGGAGCATTAAACCAAGCAGAGACCCTCCTTAGTACACATATCCTGCCCCCAGTATGTGAGCAGTGGAAGTTCAGCTGAAGGGGCCAAAGTCCTTTCATTTTGCAGACAAGAGTTCCCTGCCCAAAGAATTCAGGTGCCTTGTGTCGCTTTTCTTCTGAATCACTCAGCAGGCAAATCCAAGGACTCAGAACTCTTGTTGCCAAGTCCAGCATCCCCAATGCCTATCAGTTTCCCAGTAGCAGACCAACATTCCTTCCTGCTCTGCTAAAAACCTGGAGCACAATAACTGAACAACTCAAAGCCATCTTCATGTTTGACTAAATTTGGGAACTAAACAATTTACATAGTACCTATATTTAGATTGAATTATTGGTCCTAATTGTTCACTTTTTTCTCATAGTATTAGAACACCACATCTTGTTTATGACTTCACAGTGGTAAGTGTGCCTCACCACCCCATGACTTTTTGTTGGTCCATGTTACTTCCTTTGGCCAACGGGAATGGTTGGACTTGTCCTCTGGCATGCCTGACTCACCATGGGAAGAAAATGTTCTGGATGTCCATTGTCTGAGGAGGATGAGAGATATGTGGAGTAGACCTAGACCCAACCTGCAGTCTACATTCAAGCCTAGCCAAATTCAAGCCTAGGTATATGAGCAAGACAAAAATGCTTATTGCTTTAGCCCACTAATTTTCAGGTAACTGGTTAAGCAGGATACTGTGACAAAAAAACAACTAATGTCATATCTTGCAACCCAAAGAATCTATCACGTAAAACTCAGACACTTACCAAATAGCTATAATGTATCAGGCACAGATTGGGGGAACTTAAAAATGAAACACACACATGTACACACACATTCAATGGTGATTTCTGTGAGGCTGTCTAGCAAATTATCAAAAGTAATATTTGGGGGAATTTGGGGGGACCTCCTGAACTTGGAATTGGTGACAGAGTGAGGACAATCTGATGAACTGTCCTCTAACTTTGCAGATCTTGGAAAAATTCTCAGAAGGGCAAAGAAAATAGATTCAGGACTGCTACCCCTAACTTAAAACAGAACTTCAAACTTATCTCTATACCTGTGGTCCCAAAGATCACAGTTATGGCTGCTACCCAGAGTCTGAAAACTTCAGATATCACTGTGGAGCTTTCCAAACATCCCCAAGACAGAAAACTGGCTGAAAGACAGAAGCCTCTGTAAACCTCACATTGGCCAAAGCTCATACCCCTGCCGCCAAGCTGGATGGCAAGGAAAGGCTTTAACTTCTACTGTGGTTTACAAATCTAGCGCTGAGATGTCTCACTGACAGAATTAAATCTTACCCAGTGCTCTGCAAATTAAATAGTCTAGGAACAGGCTTCTAGGATCCCTGAAATAGGAAAGATCTCCAGGGGAGGTAGGGACCTGTCCCCCATTGACTCACCTGTAACTCTCCCAGAAAATCTACTTTCCAATTCCAACTTCCAAGCCAGGTGCAGTGGCGCATGCCTGACTCACACAGGTGCATTTCTCATCTAATCTTCTCAGAAGGAAGATTCTTCTGTGTGTATCACTTAGGATGCTTTTGGCTACAAGTATAGCTCAACCCAAATGGATTAGGCATCTGTCATCTCACACATCAAGGATTCTGGAGACGGGAAGTTCTAAGTTTGGTTCGTTCCATGGGATGAAGTCATCAAGGACCCATTTTCACCATGCCACTCTGCTGTCCTCAGGGTCAGCCTGGTCTTCTTGAGGAGCCAAAAGGTCACCAACCACGAGTCCTCTGGCAATCATATCAGAAAGAGGAACAACCTCTTGCATATTTCTTTTTGTTAGAGAATCTTTCCCAGAAGTTACCTAGAACACTTCCCTTGCTGGTTCCTTAATCAGGACTGGTTCCATGAGCGCTCCTCAGCTGCAAGGAAGCCCGATGGCATTTTCAGCCTCTATTGTGTGCGTCATACTCAACCAGAGAGGAAGGAGAAGATTGGGAAAGACAATTGGTTCCATAAACAAGCATATCTACCCTAACGCTATGATTGCTCTCTCTTACAGCTAGAGGCCAATGCTCTGTACATAGTTGGCTGGCCTTCAGCAAATGTAAACTAAGAAATAAAACATTCCAGAGGCAATGGAGGCGGTGCTCACTCAACCCAATCTCGACTTCCTATAGGGCATTCACAACTTTGGTACAGGAGGCTCCTTCACTGGCATCAAGTGGATTAAAATCCATCAGTGGATTAATCCATTTGTGAGGGATTAACCCATTCATAAGTGGATTAATCTTACTATCCAGTAAGACTAATACAGGACACAAGTCAAGGCACATTTCTAGGTTTTGTCATCATCTTGTTCTCAAGTCATGCAAGAGACTGACTTGCCCAAGAAGTGAAAACCTAGAGATCCCTGCAGAAGACGAGCTATTGACAGGACCAAAGCTCGCTCCACAGAGATGAGAGTCTTTCCTAAGCTTGACCTCAGTACCGGAAACAAAAAAATCTTTATTCATGTTGCTGGGGAAATCAAGGAGAGTACTAGTACTCTTAAGTTAAAACAAATGCTTCATGCCGGTCCTTTAGGGGAGCTAAACCCAAATGGCTTTCAAGAGAAGAGGACAGTAGTTCCAAGGCAAACTAAGTCAAACTATCAGAGAGCCCATCCCAAGCAGGGACCTATGGGTAGGAATACTCCCCTACCCCTCAAGATGTGGAGGGGGACTTGCTAAAGTGTCAGAGCCTCTTTAACTTGCAGTGGTGGCAAAACCTCACAGATCTCAGTGGCCCTGTGGCCTCTTAGCAGTATTCTTTCGGTGTGCTTCTAGGTTCTTCTAAGAAACCAGAGAAAAATTTAGAGACTTTGCCAGAGATAATGTCAAACAAGGAGATCAGAAGCAGATTTTGCCACAGTCAATAGAGGTGAATGCCAGGTGCCTCCCAGAGGACTGCAGAGCATCAGCCACGAGTACAAAAGATACTTGTTTCAGGGTGAAGGAAACTGAAGCCCAGAGACAGACACACAGGTACTTCAGCTCATCGGAGAGGTTAATGAGCCCAGTCTCCACTCCTAATTAGTTGTTTAATCTTGGACAAGTTGATAACCACTTAGAATATTGGATTCTTCGTCTGTAAAATGGAGTTAATAGCACTGACTCCACAGGGCTGCTGGGAGCATCAGACAAGTATGTGGGGGTAGCTCCTTCTGGACTGGGAAGTCTCCATGACCATCTTCCCTGACACCTGCACTCCCCACTATGCCTTGGGGTTCCTGGGGCAGCAGAGGACTGGATTTCATCACTAGATGGACACTCTTCTCTCACACCAACACAGCTCTGAGTCTGCCATCCCAGCAAGAAGAGGTAGGCAGGGGAGCACACCCATGAGTCCCCACACTTGGGAGTGTGGCACCAGCCAGTGGCTGGATGGTCAGGTGGAGAGGAGGCTGGTTTGTGGAGCCCTCTGAAAGACTGTAGCTACCCCACTTCCACCTCACACTTGCTTTGAGCCATCTTTTCTTTACCCCCATGGAAAGACCAAACCTTAGAGCCTCAAGGAAAATGGCAGCAGCTGCTGAGATCCAGGATTCATTTCTCCTGCCTCTTCCTTCCAAACCCACACTACTGCCCTCATGAAGCTGCTGGAACCACTTCCAGATACAACACCCCCCAGAGCAGGGAGTCCCTGCCCTCAAGGACCAGGGACACTATCTCCACCTCTTTCCTTACTACCCCCAGGAGTGCCTGGACAGGACACATCTATATCCCAATTATGCCACCAATTTCTGTACAGTCCATGATCATCTTAACAAGGACAATATGGCTGGGGGCATAGCTAGTGATATAATGTATTCTTAGGGTACACAAGCCCCTGGGTTCAATCCCCAATGCCATAAGTAAATTTTAAAATATAAACAAACAAACAAACAAATCAATATCAAAGAACAGTCCACATGGACCCTCCTGAAATTGCATCCTCAGGAAAATCATTGTTTGTAAAGAAGAATTCTTCTGCCCTATAGCTCCTACTAGGCTCGTGGCACAGGAGAGCCCTTAGGTGTCCTGGGCATTGTGCCCTAAACAAACTGTAGCAACCCTATGTTTATAGTCTTTCTGTTCCCTGCAAATCTCCCATTTGAATTGGAAGTGTCTCCTTCAGAGGAAGCTTCCAGCACAAATAGAGATATCCAGAGCCTGTGGGCAGCCCTGAGGTGGCAGCTAGCATTCCTGCTAGTGACTTCTCCTGGGACCTCAGCAAGTAGCATTGTGCCTCCAGATCCTCCAGAACTTCATGTGTAGGCATGATCTCCTCACAAGGGACTTGTAAGGAGTAACTGAAGAGCAACTGTATTTTTAAAGCACTTTGCAAAGTTACTACATAAATAACTCCTCGTGTAAGTGATTGTCACATACATAAAATGCTGGAGATGACAGGAAAAAAAAAAATATATATCGCCAGAGGCAGAGACACACATCTCCATGCCAGAAAAGCAGGTCTCTGGGAGTGATGCACTCACAGTGTACTGAGAATTAAATGTCAGCCAAGATTTTTTCCCATTCCTCATTTCCCTGATGCTACATGCAGACAGCAAGAGATGTGTGTATGCATTTAAAAAATCATCAACAGTAAAATCCACTTAAAATATTAAAGCAACACTGATGTGGGGTATTTATGGTGAATTTGATTCTACTAATTACTGCCTTTAATTCTCTGAAAAGTGTCTGAGAATAATGCATTAGCATTATTTTGCAGTCTTATCTGTGGTTGCTAATTCTTTACTCACTGAATACCTGTAGAGACTTCTAAAAGGAGGACTCATCCTTGCCCTAATAGTATGGTGTTAGTTAGATACCATTTATGAGAGTAGCTCAAGGCCAAATTCTCTCCTGTCCATCTCTTCTTTCTCTCTCTCTCTCTCTCTCTCTCTCTCTCTCTCTCTCACACACACACACACACACACACACACACACACATACACACACCCCTTTCTCCATTTCAGTAGAAAAATGTTGGGTTATCTTTAGTCTTAGTATGAAAAGAAATGGAATACGATTATGTAAAAACATCCAATCCTCCAATCCTTTAGTGAACAACTTTAGTGTTCTAGCTATGAGTTGAAAACAAACAAAAACAGTCAAACACAGAATTCCATTCTGATGACTAAACAAGCTGTTTCAAAATGGAGCCAACAGAGAATATGGACAGACCAAAGCTTTGAAACATTGATAACAAAAAAGATAAGATCTGCTAGGCACAGTGGCACGTGCCTGTAATCCCCAGTGGCTCAGGAGGCTGAGGCAGGAGGATCACGAGTTCAAAGTCAGCCTCAGCAACAGCGAGGTGCTAAGCAACTCCATGAGACCCTGTCTCTAAGTAAATACAAAATAGGGCTGGGTATATGGCTCAGTGGTCAAGGGCCCCTGAGTTCAATCCCCAGTACTAAAAAGAGAGAGAGAGAGGAAAAAAAGAGATAAGTCCCTAACAAAATTTTGATTGAAGAAAAAGTATAAATAAAATAATGGAAATGAGAGAGGATATAATTCAAAACAACTGATATTTAAGCATTTTTTAGCAAACATTTGAACAAATTTTGTGCCAATAAAGTTTAAAACCTAGATGAACAAAACAATTTCCAAAACAATTAAATTCATTGACTTAGAAAGAGAAGGCAGATTTCTGGGTGAAGACCATTTATTGAACATATATGTCTAATATTCTTCCCTCCATAAAGTCCACCATAGAGGACTTACATTTTTTTAAAAAGGAAGTTGGAAATTAGGTGAATACGTGGTGATTAATTTAGCAGTTATGAGAAAAATGAATCTGGCTATTCCTAAACCGTGTCTCTCCTGAACTTAAAAACAGTTCTTCCCTGTACTGCTGCCCAGATATCCCCCTATCTGGTGATTGCTATTGAAGGACATGTGAGGGGGGGCTTCTCACTGTGGCCATGGCTTACTTGTGTTTGATGTCTCCCATAAGAGAGCGGGGGCATCCACCTCATGTTCTCTCCAAGTGCTCCCAAAGCCATGAGCTCCTCAAGGGCATAAGTAACACCACACTCTCTCCCATTCTCACCAAGCCATCCTCTACTAAGGAAAGGACCCTCCCCTACTTGGTATCACACTCCCTGTGCCTTTGCCATACTGATCCTCCTGAAGGCAGCTCTCTGTTTCCATCACAGGGCCAGGGAGAGGACCAGGGTGAGGCTGGCACATCTTACCTTCCCTACACCAACATCAAACCCAATGCCCTGATGCCCCATTCTCCCCTAGGTACTCTTGGAGAAAAACTCCTGCAAAGGGATGCTGAAACTATCCAGCTACCTCCTGACAATTCACAACACACAGACCCACTGAAATACTACCCCTGGGCACTTTAGGTACCATTATAGGTCCCTGATATTCATGCAGTCTTATATTTTTAAATCTTCTATAGGTGTGAGGAAATAAAAAATTGATTATGTCTAACTTGTTTGTACTCACAACGATCGTATTGGATGAATTCAATGTAAATGTGTCCTTCCTCACACAATATTTTGAAATGTAATTAAATTTACTTCAAGTCATTTTAAATTCTCATTTTCTTTTTTTTTCTTTTTTTTATTGGTTGTTCAAAACATTACAAAGCTCTTGACATATCATATTTCATACATAAGCTTCGAGTGAGTTATGAACTCCCATTTTTACCCCAAACACAGATTGCAAAATCAAATCAGTTACACATCCACATTTTTACATAATGCCCTATTAGTAACTGTTGTATTCTGCTACCTTTCCTATCCTATACTATCCCCCCTCCCCTCCCCTCCCATCTTCTCTATCTACCCCATCTACTGTAATTTATTTCTCTCCTTGTTTATTTTCCCATTCCCCTCACAGCCTCTTATATGTAGTTTTGTATAACAATGAGGATCTCCCTCCATTTCCATGAAATTCCCCTTTTCTCTCCCTTTCCCTCCCCCTTCATGTCTCTGTTTAATGTTAATCTTTTCTTCCTGCTCTTCCTCCCTGCTCTATTCTTAGTTGCTCTCATTATATCAAAGAAGACATTTGGTATTTGTTTTTTAGGGATTGGCTAGCTTCACTAAGCATAATCTGCTCTAGTGCCATCCATTTCCCTGCAAATTCCATGATTTTGTCATTTTTTAGTGCTGTGTAATACTCCATGGTGTATAGATGCCACATTTTTTAATCCATTCATCCATTGAAGGGCATCTGGGTTGTTTCCACAGTCTAGCTATTATGAATTGTGCTGCTATGAACATTGATGTGGCAGTATCCCTGTAGTACGCTCCTTTAAAGTCTTCAGGGAATAGTCCGAGAAGGGCAATAGCTGGGTCAAATGGTGGTTCCATTCCCAGCTTTCCCAGGAATCTCCATACTGCTTTCCAAAGTGGCCGAACCAATTTGCAGTCCCACCAGCAATGTACAAGAGTACCCTTTTCCCCACATCCTCTCCAGCATTTGTTGTTGTTTGACTTTATAATGGCTGCCAATCTTACTGGAGTGAGATGGTATCTTAGGGTGGTTTTGATTTGCATTTCTCTGACTGCTAGAGATGGTGAGCATTTTTTCATGTACTTGTTGATTGATTGTATGTCCTCCTCTGAGAAGTGTCTGTTCAGGTCCTTGGCCCATTTGTTGATTGGGTTATTTGTTATCTTATTGTCTAATTTTTTGAGTTCTTTGTATACTCTGGATATTAGGGCTCTATCTGAAGTGTGAGGAGTAAAAATTTGTTCCCATGATGTAGGCTCCCTATTTACCTCTCTTATTGTTTCTCTTGCTGTGAAAAAACTTTTTAGTTTAAGTAAGTCCCAATTGTTGATTCTTGTTATTAACTCTTGTGCTATGGGTGTCCTATTAAGGAATTTGGAGCCCGACCCTACAATATGTAGATCGGGGCCAACTTTTTCTTCTATCAGACGCAGAGTCTCTGATTTGATATCAAGGTCTTTGATCCATTTTGAGTTAACTTTTGTGTATGGTGAGAGGAGAGGATTTAGTTTCATTTTGTTGCATATGGATTTCCAGTTTTCCCAACACCATTTGTTGAAGATGCTATCCTTCCTCCATTGCATGCTTTTAGCCCCTTTATCAAATATAAGATAGTTGTAACTTTGTGGATTAGTCTCTGTGTCCTCTATTCTGTACCATTGGTTCACCCACCTGTTTTGGTACCAGTACCATGCTGTTTTTGTTACTATTGCTCTGTAATATAGTTTGAAGTCTGGTATCGCAATACCGCCTGATTCACTCTTCCTGCTTAGTATTGCTTTTGCTATTCTGGCTCTTTTATTTTTCCATATGAATTTCATGATTGCTTTATCTATTTCTACAAGAAGTGCCATTGGGATTTTGATTGGCATTGCATTAAACCTATAGAGAACTTTTGGTAATATCACCATTTTGATGATGTTAGTTCTGCCTATCCATGAACAATTTTCAATGGAGCCCTGAGCAACTGAATTCTTCAGCAAACTAGCATCTCTTAGCTTTTATCAGGTTATGAGAAAATGAGCAAATTTCAGAGAGTAGAAGTCACCAACCATATCATGACAAAGGTAGTTATTGTATTTTTTTAGAAATAAGTGTCTTCTGATATCAATAAGGTAGAGAAATAATTTTTTAAGAATAAAAACATTTCTAAAATTTTGGAACGTCTTGCCAGTGTCCCACCTAGGCAATGGAAATGGGGTTCCCCTCGTTGAAATAAGCTGGCTGCAAAATAAAAGCTAAGAAAAATAGAATGATGAAAAAACCACAGGACACAGAATGTAGTTTCAAAATGGGGTGGGGGTGGGGGGCAGAACAGGCAAGCCAATCAGATGGATGGAGCTTCTGTACTCTGGCAAATAGGGCCCATGCTTGCTTTATTTATATCAGGGACATCAAAGGCAGGGATAAGGTTTCCAGGGCAGAGTCTTGCTTTGTGTTGACTTGCAGTCAGCAGGTTGATTGAGATCTTGGCAGGTCCCACCCATCTCAGGTGCTATGTGGGATCTCTGGCAGAGCTTGAGGGGGAAGTTCACCTGCATCAAGTGATCAATCCCTATGGGGACGCCATGGGAGGTTCCCAATGCCAGACTTATCCCCTCTTTAGGCTACTATGCAAAACATAGTCCACACAAAGCTCATGGATGGCTCATGACAGGAATGTGATTTTTGCTTTTAACACTAAGAAGAGCTATTGCATATGGACTGTCTCCTCTGAACCCAGGGTTGTACATGCATTAATTCATTTAATACTCATAGCAACTCTGGACCAGTTGACTACTAGTGGCCATTTTACAGATGAAAAAAAAAAATGAGAGATGATGCGGTTATGTTAACTTATCCAGAGTCACACATCTAGTAAATAAGTTCTTTCTGGAATTTTCTCTAAACTTTCTCATTTCTACTGTCATTAATATTCATTTTATTGGGCTTGAGAAAACTAACTTATGCCCATCATAAGTTAGTTTCAGATGCTCATTCATTTCTTGGGTCAGAGTACAAACTTCTAGAAGTCAGTTTTTCTGCTGAGGTTAGTCAGAGTACCAAGGACTCAGGACTTGTGTCAAGTGCTTCCAGGATTAAAACCTGTGGCAACCTGGCTGCACCAGTATTGCTCTCCTAAGATGCCTACTCTAACAGTTTTGTTTGGCCTAGAACAATATTGAGAAGAGCTTGTGATCCATGGTTTGGTTGGTCCCTGGGTTCTGTCCACAAGGAGTTCCTCACTGGCCTACAGGGATTGGGTGGTTCCTCTGGGCTCAGTCAGGACCCCAAAACCTCCACCACCAGAACACCCTTTTCTCATCCTTTCTGGGCACAGAGAAACCTTCTAGGTGTCCATATCCCACAGTTACCAAGTGGGATACCAATGGACTCCTCACCTTTGACTCCTTTAAAGGATCCCACATACTCCATTAAAAAAAAAAAGTTGTCAGCAACTTGAGCTCAAGACCTGCTGCAGGCTGTACCCCATTACCCACAACCACCCACTTTGTTCCTTCTTATCATCAGTTCCCCCTAATTCTCTACTCTCCATTGCATACCTGGGCTCTGCCTTTTTCATCTGACTCTGTGGTAACCTGGTCCTTAGGCCAACTATTCAACTCAATCCTTGGCCCCTTCAGACTCAGTTTCCATTCCTGCTCATTGGTTCCCCTAGGCCCCTCCTAACAGGGTTCCCCCAAGCTGTGTACTCCTCCCACAGATCTGCCCTGCTGAGAGTTGTAGGTAGTCAGGGAAACCCACTGACGAGAGAGGAAGGAGCAGTCATAAAGGCCAAGACACTTTGCAATTGTCACTTAATCTTCACAACAACTTGTAACTTATTTATCCTCTATTCCAGAAATGAGTTAAGAAGTCATAGGAGACTACATAAAAGACCGACTTCGCATGAATTAGGAGCAGACAGCAAAAGGAGAAAGAGGCAACAGGGCACATAAGCCAAGATTAAAGTGCAGAACGTGCTACATAAATTCTTCAATTATGTGTGACCCATAACTTGACTCTGATCTTTCCAATAGCTGAGAAAAGGAGAGCTGAGGGCTGGGGCTCTAGCTCAGTGGCAGAGTGGTTGGTTGCCTGGCATGTGTGAGGCACTGGGTTCGATCCTTAGCACCACATAAAAATAAACAAGTAAAATAAAGGCATTCTGTCCATCCACAACTACAAAAAAAAAAATTAGAAAGGAGAGCTGAGCAGTTTTAGGAACAAGCACTATCGTTTCTGGTTTACAGTTGAGGAAATAGACCAGAGCTTGAGGAGTCCATCCAAGGTCACACAGCTGAGAGGTGGTGAGCGAGGTTTCAATCCAGGTCTGCCCAAATAGAAGACACGTTCTAAGTATTATATATAGACATTCCTAAGCTCCCTGCTAGAAGAACACCCCCAGCTCTGATCTGGGGCCAGAGCTTCTTCCTGAACCAGAAGCATCCATCAACTGTGGTCCTCCTCTAGCCACAGCAGCAGCATCTGAATGAGGAGAGAAAGCGACACCTCAATGCTTGTGGGCTTGTCTCTCCTGGGACTGTAGAAGGTGTCAGGGTAGTGAGGAAAGTGGCCTCCTCTTTCTGTTCTGTCCTAGTGAGAAGCAGAAACCAATTAACCACTGGCACAAGGCAGCGCCAAGGGAGCTGCAGGCAGAAGGGGAAGCCCTTCAAGGAGTCCCACACTACTGTGTGACTGTCCTGTTCCCTGCTTCAACTGAAGGCAGCACACAGCTAATAGGCTTGTCACCTGGAGAGAGAACATTAGCCTCATCATTACCATTTTACTAAATAAGTCATTTTAAATTAATTACACTGCACTCTGGAAAGAATTAGCTCTGGTTGACTTTTCCATTTCTACTGATTACCGAGTTGGCAGGATTCATTAGTCCTGTAGATAAACCAGAGTGTTTGTGTGTGCTCTGGACGTAGACAAGCACATGCTCCCAGATGGGTGTCAGGGGCAGGGAACCAACATACGCTCCGGAAAGGGTGAGTCTGTGGTTAGGCAGCATGGCCTCAGGTCCTTCTGGGAAATTCTCCCTCAAGTGCAGTCAGGGGGCCTCAGAGTCACATCAGGCTGTAAATAGCCTTTTCATTGGTTGGTTTTGTCCTTCGCCTTCCTCATGGGTTCTATGGGGAATTCATGTGAATTAACACATCAACTGCTTTCCTTGGGGTTTGAGAGTCCTACAGAACAGCTGGGAGCCATGCTCCCAGGGCAAGGACAGGAGGAGGCTTCCTTCTGGGGCCTGGACCTTGTGCTGAGAAACAGGCCAGAGAAAATGGCACTGGGAACAGGGAGGTGGAATATGGGCATGTGGACAGTCACAGGCTTGAGTACCATGTTGGCCCCCCTCTTCGTAGCTTCTCTAAGCCTCAATTTTCTCAGCAGTAAGTGGAAATAATGGTACCTACCACCCAGTGTTAATAGCTAAATTTTAATGGAGTATTTAATGGAACACTGCTGAACACTATTCTGAACACATGGGCCAGTTCATTTCATCTGACCACATGTCTCTATGAAGTTGGTACAATAATCATTCCCATTTTCAGATGAAAAAAAAAACTTAAAAAACAGAAGATCAAAATAACCACTTGGCCCCAGACCACATGGTCAACAACTGGCTAGGATCTGAAGCTAGATGGTTCCTTCCGCTCTCTGCACTTTGGCATTGTTGATTAAATGAGATGATGTATAAAATATTTCGTAGAAATTCTGGCACTTAGTAAAAACTCAACAACTATTATCTATTATTGCAGCTAATTATGCATCATTGGAATGGAATGAAACATCAAATGGGGCAAAGACACAAAACTTTGGTTAGAAGAGACTCTACTACCCAGTCTCTTTACTTCCTGTGTTCCCCACTTTGCTTCAGATCTCCATGCTGAAAGGGGCCATGGTTATGAACTCCATTTGGGAACTGTTGCCTTCATAGACACTAATAGTTTCTTCTAACCCAGAAAATTACTTTAGGAGGGCTAGAAAGGAAGCTGCGCCACCATCTACCCAAGTCCCTCACACCACAATGAGTCCTGCTAAGGCCATTAAGCCAGTGGGGACAGATACACCAGGAACTGGATTCTCTGACACCTCAGGGGTTTTCCCTCAGGTCAAGGTAGATCCTGACCAGTGCAGTCAAACTAACAGGTTCCTGCAAGGGATGATGGGAGATTGGAAGAAATAAGATTCACAAACTCAGAGTGTGAAATACACAGCTGGGATTTGGGTGGAGCGCTGCTCTCTGATGGAGAAGTAGGTCTAAAGAATTACACCGGCAACCTTTATTATATATGTCTCATTAATCAGATTAAAGACTATGCAAGCCTTATTCTTTATATTCATGGAAGTTACAGAGTTAGCAGCAGTATGCAGCTTATTCCCCAGTTACATTCTGCAGTTGCAATGTGCAATGTTAGAAGCATTATGCAGCTCTCAAGAAAGCTTGTTGTTTAAAGTTACTGTTATGGGGGCAGGTTCAGGAGCAGCAGAGTTGGTGGTTATCTAGAGAATTCCTTCATTCCCAGGAGCTGTGTGCCTGAGAGCAAGGTTGAAGCTGATAAGACTCTAGCACAGAGCCTCACCAGGAAGGGCATTACTATAGCAACTGGGCATCCTGCACCTTTGCACAGAAACTTTCCCAGGCACCAAGCATGCCACAACCATGAAGTCATCAGGGACTCCAATCTCAGACACTGGTCTCCCAATCACTGTCACCACTCTCCATAGGTAGATGTTCTATACCCTATGTTTTGGCAGTGCTGGGGATCAAACCCAGGGCCTTATGCATGGTAGGCAAGCACTCTACCACTGAGCTACACTCCAGCCCAATGTCCCACACTCTTATTGCCCATTACTTTCCATGCATGTGCATATTGGTCTCCAAAGACTGTATCCAAAATAAAACAAAAGAATTTGTGAACCATTCATTCAAGCTTACTAATCAACACTCTTGTAGTGTGAAAGAGAGCCCCAGGCTATAAGGAAAGGGTTGTTGAGGGCCTGGGGAGAAGGATGGCAGAGCAGGATGCAGGCTTCCTCAGTGCACATTGGGGGCTCTGGTGAAGGGAGCAAGTCACCAGATACCTAGCATGACCTAGTGGCTGCTATAGGAAACCATGGGAAGAAGCCCTTCACACTGCCCAGCTAGAACATAGGCTCACAACACAAATTTTTCTTCATGAGCCCTGAGGCCCTGAGAAGTACAGGGACTTCCCTAAAGTCACTGGATAGTCAACAACAGAGCCAGGATAAAGCTCATGTCTCTTGACCAGAAGTGCTACAATTATGGCAAGTTAAAGTTACAACAAGCCTCCACTGAAGTGTGATCTGTTCCCTGGCTGGGCAGGAGGAGCCTCGGGATAGCCATCAAGTCTCCCTCATTGGCTCAGGGTTGTCTCTCCTAAGGAACTGTCTGTCCCCTTGGAAAATCCAGAGGCCATGAGGCCATGAGCATCTGGTCCCAAGGACAACAATTGCTGGTGCTGTATAGACACATTCTGGGTGGTCCCTTGGGGCATATACCTGGGGCAGGCAACCCCTGATTGTGGTCTGTCTAATCTGAAAACATGGCTGGAGGTAGAACACAAATAAGGAGAGAAATAAAAGTTCTACAGAACCCTGAATGAAAAATAGAAGTCAATGGAGGGAGATAAGATGGCCGCTGCGTACGGGGGTTGCTGAAGTGCTGAGCCTGGTGCTCAGAACAGCGGCTTTAATCGAGACTTCGCGCAGCTTGTTAGAGCTCCTTTCACCATTAATCTGTAGTGGACCACCCGGCCAAGCAGCAGAATAAACAAAGAGATTGAAAAAGAGACACTTGGCTCCCGGATGCTTTCCTGCTCAGAGCCGCGGGCGCTTTGCGCCCATCTGCTTCCTCTTTCACTTCGCTCCCGGCAGAGAAGCTGAATGGGTAATCAGCAGTGAATTGTAAAGTACCTGAGGCAAAGAAAGCTCAGGACACCCCGCCCTTTTTTTTTTTTTTTTTTTGAATATTGTCTATACAGGGAGAGTTAGTGGATTGGAATTGTTGGTGGGGCTGTGGTTTCGGGGCTGAAAATCCACTCCGCGGGAGCCGCCATTTGCTTTCTGCATGCTGTCTTGATGGCCCTGTCTACACGGTCCAGCTGCCGCATCTAGAGACTGGAACTGGGCTGCGTGCCGAGCCCTGTCCTCCGAAGGCTGGACCACGGCCTCAGTGCCTCGGTCGCCTGTTCCCTGCTGCACCTTGGGGCAGAGCCTGCTCTGGGGTTGTTTGGTATCCCCCTGCGAGGGGACCCATGCTCCGGAGGAGGGGGCTGGAGAGGCGCGGCGGCAGCCACTCGGGCCCTGGGTGCTAGGCACCGGGCCGAGGAGCAGCGGAGGCTGCGGCGGCGCTGCTAAGGTCGCGGACAAGCGCAGCGCCCAAGAGCGTAGCCCAGAGGTGGAGGCGAAGGCAGCAGGGTTTCAGTTCTAGAAAACTGGACTGGAAACAGAAGCAGCAGTTTGTATAACCCCAAGATCTTGCTTATGCCAGGAAACTGTAAGGGTAACATGAATATCATTGAGGAGGTCTAACGTGGCAGCAGGTGCGGAGAGATCAAGTCTCTGACCTCTTCAACTGCGCAGGCATAGGGAGCTGTAAATTATCTAAAGCCTATTTGCTCAGGATCACTAGGCAATGCTGAGCTGACATGGAGCTAGTGCGTACACTTTGGGCCCCTCAGAAAACACACACTGAGCACGAATCTGCTGCATTTAAGCCCTGGATCGCCTGCTTATCGTGACTCAGCACTAACGATCCCGCTGAAATAACTAGTCGGCCCACCTGATCTCACAGAGGTAAAAGCCAACTGAGCACCATAGCCAGACCCAGGGAATCAGGAGTGACGTGGGACTAGCGGTGCAGAACCCCCGGCTATCGCTCCCACCAGGGCTGACAACAGAGGTCCCTTGCACCAGCTACCAGGGGAGTTGCTACCTGAGGGCAAACAAATTCGCTGGGGGTCCTCAGCCCCAAGCCCTACAAACTTAGGGTCCGAGGGAGGCAAACAGAAAGGGTGTGCCCAGGCATCCATGAAAACAGGGCTCCCAGGAGCAGCAGACCCGGTGTGTAGCCAGTAATGTGGTAAGCATCACAGGTGAGTGGGGCCTGGATTGAGGAACCACAAGAGAAGGACCTAGGCACTCAGGACTGGAGACCCGCACAGTCTGGGAAGAAGAGCTGAGGCACAGTAATTGGTTCCCACCTATCAAGAGGAGAAGCCTGGCCCAGTGGGCATAGCTCCACCTACTGGAAGAGAAGTTAATCGAGCTCTATGACTGCATTTATTATTATTTTTTTTTTTAATGATTGTTATTAGTATTTTTTTTTATTTTTTTTATTCTCACTTTTTGTAGTTGATGTTGTTGTTGTTCTTTAACTTTCTTATTAATGGTTTCAATTTTTTAATTCTTTTTATTCTATTATTATTACTATTATTTTTTAAACTTCAATTTCCATTTTTTTATTATCATTATAATTTTTTTGTTTGTTTTAAATTTTTATTTTTTCGTTTATTCTTTCTTTCTTTTCACTTTTTTTCCTTTTGTCTTTTCATTTCTTTACAATTTTCTTATTCCCCCTCTCTTGAATTCCACCTGCCTACACTCACTCTGTTTAGTCACTTCTTCCCTTCCCTTCTAATACCTCTCCTCCCAAGCATCAAATAAATTTATAAGAGTAAACAGTAACTTAGCAGTCAAACAGAACAAGAAGTATCATGAGCATAAAAAAGCAAGGAAGAAAAGGAGTACAAACAATGAAAGACAGCCTAAATATTCAGGAGGACCTGGAGTCATCAGAAAAATGGCCATATAAAGAACTCAAGGAACACCTTAGACAGATGGAAAGGAACCTTAAAGATCACATTGAAAATGAATTACATAAACAGATAAAAGAAGAAGTTAAGCATCTTTATCAGGAGATAGAGATTATAAAAAATAATCAAACAAAAATTCTAGAAATGAAGGAAACGATAAACCAAATTAAAAACTCAATCGAGAGTATCACTAACAGAGTGGAGCAAGTAGAAGCCAGAACGTCAGATAATGAAGACAAAATATATTATCTTGAAAAGAGTCTAGCCAACTCAGATACACTGGTAAAAAATCACGAGAAAAACATCCAAGAGATTTGGGATAACTTAAAAAAACCAAACTTACGAGTCATCAGGATAGAGGAAGGCACAGAGATTCATGCCAAGGGAATGAGTAACTTGCTGAAGGAAATAATTACAGAAAACTTTCCAGAAATAAAAAAGGAAACAGATATACAAATTGTAGATGCATACAGGACACCGAGCACACAAAATCACAGTAGACCAATGCCAAGACACATTGTTATGAAGCTATCTAATATACAGAACAAAGAGAAAATATTAAAAGCTACAAGAGAAAAGAGGCAGATTACATTTAGGGGTAAACCAATAAGGTTGACAACGGATTTCTCATCACAGACGCTGAAAGCGAGAAGATCCTGGAACAACGTATTTCAAACACTGAAAGACAATGGATGCCAACCAAGAATTCTGTATCCAGCAAAATTAAGCTTCAGATATGACAACGAAATAAAAATCTTTCATGATAAACAAAAGCTAAAAGAATTTGTAGCCAGAAAAGCAGCATTGCAAAGCGTCTTGAGCAAAACTCTACACGAGGAAGAAATGGAAAACAATAACCAAAACCATCAGCAGGAAGTGCCTTGGTAAAGACAGAGGACGGGGGGAAAGCTAATCATGGAGAAACAAACTAAATTAGGAAAAAAAAAAGAGATAAATAATCAAACATGGCAGGAAGTACAAACCATATATCAATAGTAACTCTAAACGTTAATGGCTTAAACTCTCCAATAAAGCGACATAGGCTGGTAACATGGATTAAAAAAACAAATCCAACAATATGCTGCCTCCAGGAGACACATCTGATTGGAAAAGACATACACAGGCTCAAGGTAAAAGGTTGGGAAAAAATATACCACGCACACGGTCCTCGTAAGCAAGCAGGGGTGGCCATTCTCATATCGAATAAAATCGACTTCAAGACTAAGTTAATCAAAAGGGATAAGGAAGGACATTATATACTGTTAAAAGGAACCATTCACCAACAAGACATAACAATTATCAATATTTATGCACCAAGTAATGGCGCTGCGACGTTCATAAAACAAACTCTCCTCAAGTTCAAGAATCAAATAGACCACAACACAATAATCATGGGTGACTTCAACACACCTCTCTCACCATTGGACAGATCCTCCAAACAAAAGTTGAATAAAGAAACTATTGACCTCAATATCACAATCAATAACCTAGACTTAACTGACATATATAGAATATATCAACCATCATCAAGTGGATATACTTTTTTCTCAGCAGCACATGGAACCTTCTCAAAAATAGATCATATATTATGCCATAGGGCAACCCTCAGTAAATATAAAGGGGTTGAGATAATACCATGCACTTTATCAGATCATAATGGAATGAAACTGGAAATCAATGATAAAAGAAGGAAGGAAAAATCCTACATCACATGGACAATGAACAATACGTTACTGAATGATCAATGGGTTACAGAAGACATAAAGGAGGAAATCAAAAAATTCTTAGAGATAAATGAAAATACAGACACAACGTATCGGAATCTATGGGACACAATGAAAGCAGTTTTAAGAGGGAAATTCATCGCCTGGAGGTCATTCCTCAAAAAAAGGAAAAACCAACAAATAAATGAGCTCACACTTCATCTCAAAGCCCTAGAAAAGGTAGAGCAAAACAATAGCAAATGTAGCAGAAGGCAAGAATTAAATAAAATCAGAGCAGAAATCAATGAAATTGAAACAAAAGAAACAATTGAAAAAATTAACAAAACAAAAAGTTGGTTCTTTGAAAAAAATAAATAAGATCGACAGACCCCTAGCCACACTAACGAAGAGAAGAAGAGAGAGAACTCAAATTACTAACATACGGGATGAAAAAGGCAATATTACAACAGACGCTTCAGAAATACAGAAAACAATTAGAAATTATTTTGAAAACCTATATTCCAATAAAATAGAAGATAGTGAAGACATCGATAAATTCCTTCAGTCATATGATTTGCCCAGACTGAGTCAGGAGGAAACTCACAACTTAAACAGACCAATATCAATAGATGAAATAGAAGAAGCAATCAAAAGACTTCCAACCAAGAAAAGCCCAGGACCAGATGGGTATACAGCGGAGTTCTACAAAACCTTTAAAGAAGAATTAATACCAATACTTTTCAAGTTATTTCAGGAAATAGAAAAAGAGGGAGCTCTTCCAAATTCATTCTATGAGGCCAACATCACCCTGATTCCGAAACCAGACAAAGACACCTCAAAGAAAGAAAACTACAGACCAATATCTCTAATGAACCTAGATGCAAAAATCCTCAATAAAATTCTGGCGAATCAGATACAAAGGCACATCAAAAAAATTGTGCACCATGATCAAGTAGGATTCATCCCTGGGATGCAAGGATGGTTCAATATACGGAAATCAATAAATGTTATTCACCACATCAATAGACTTAAAGATAAGAACCATATGATCATCTCGATAGACACAGAAAAAGCATTTGACAAAGTACAGCATCCCTTTATGTTCAAAACATTAGAAAAACTAGGGATAACAGGAACTTACCTCGACATTGTAAAAGCTATCTATGCTAAGCCTCAGGCTAGCATCATTCTAAATGGAGAAAAATTGAAGGCATTCCCTCTAAAATCTGTAACAAGACAGGGATGCCCCCTATCACCACTTCTATTCAATATAGTTCTCGAAACACTGGCCAGAGCAATTAGACAGACGAAAGAAATTAAAGGCATAAAAATAGGAAAAGAAGAACTTAAATTATCACTATTTGCAGATGACATGATTCTATACCTAGAAGACCCAAAAGGGTCTACAAAGAAACTACTAGAACTAATAAATGAACTCAGCAAAGTGGCAGGATATAAAATCAACACACATAAATCAAAGGCATTTCTGTATATCAGCGACAAAACTTCTGAAACGGAAATGAGGAAAAACACTCCATTCACAATATCCTCAAAAAAAAAAATAAAATACTTGGGAATCAACCTAACAAAAGAGGTGAAAGACCTATACAATGAAAACTACAGAACCCTAAAGAAAGAAATAGAAGAGGATCTTAGAAGATGGAAAAATAAACCTTGTTCATGGATAGGCAGAACTAACATCATCAAAATGGCGATATTACCAAAAGTTCTCTATAGGTTTAATGCAATGCCAATCAAAGTCCCAATGGCATTTCTTGTAGAAATAGATAAAGCAATCGTGAAATGCATATGGAAAAATAAAAGACCCAGAATAGCAAAAACAATTCTAAGCAGGAAGTGTGAATCAGGTGGTATAGCGATACCAGATTTCAAACTATATTACAGAGCAATAGTAATAAAAACAGCATGGTACTGGTACCAGAACAGGCGGGTGGACCAATGGTACAGAATAGAGGACACAGAGACTAATCCACAAAGCTACAACTATCTTATATTTGATAAAGGAGCTAAAAACATGCAATGGAGAAAGGATAGCATCTTCAACAAATGGTGTTGGGAAAACTGGAAATCCATATGCAACAAAATGAAACTGAATCCCCTCCTCTCGCCATGCACAAAAGTCAACTCAAAGTGGATAAAGGAGCTAGATATCAAATCAGAGACTCTGCGTCTGATAGAAGAAAAAGTTGGCTCCGATCTACAGACTGTGGGGACGGGCTCCAAATTCCTTAATAGGACACCCATAGCACAAGAGTTAATAACAAGAATCAACAATTGGGACTTACTTAAACTAAAAAGTTTTTTCACAGCAAGAGAAACAATAAGAGAGGTAAATAGGGAGCCTACATCCTGGGAACAAATTTTTACTCCTCACACTTCAGATAGAGCCCTAATATCCAGAGTATACAAAGAACTCAAAAAATTAGACAATAAGAAAACAAACAACCCAATCAACAAATGGGCCAAGGACATGAACAAACACTTCACAGAGGAGGACATACAATCAATCAACAAGTACATGAAAAAATGCTCACCATCTCTAGCAGTCAAGGAAATGCAAATCAAAACCACCCTAAGATACCACCTCACTCCAGTAAGATTGGCAGCCATGATGAAGTCAAACAACAACGAGTGCTGGTGAGGATGTGGGGAAAAGGGTACTCTTGTACATTGCTGGTGGGACTGCAAATTGGTTCGGCCACTTTGGAAAGCAGTATGGAGATTCCTGGGAAAGCTGGGAATGGAACCACCATTTGACCCAGCTATTGCCCTTCTCGGACTATTTCCTGAAAACCTTAAAAGAGCACACTACAGGGATACTGCCACATCAATGTTCATAGCAGCACAATTCACAATTGCTAGACTGTGGAATCAACCCAGATGCCCTTCAATAGATGAATGGATAAAAAAATGTGGCATTTATACACCATGGAGTATTACGCAGCACTAAAAAATGACAAAATCACGGAATTTGCAGGGAAATGGATGGCACTAGAGCAGATTATGCTTAGTGAAGCTAGCCAATCCCTAAAAAACAAATACCAAATGTCTTCTTTGATATAATGAGAGCAACTAAGAACAGAACAGGGAGGAAGAGCAGGAAGAAAAGATTAACATTAAACAGAGACATGAGGCGGGAGGGAAAGGGAGAAAAAAAAGGAAATCACATGGAAATGGAGGGAGACCCTCATTGTTATACAAAATTATATATAAGAGGTTATGAGGGGAATGGGATAACAAACATGGAGGGAAATGAATTACAGTAGATGGGGTAGAGAGCGTAGATGGGAGGGGAGGGGAGGGGGGATAGTAGAGGATAGGAAAGGTAGCAGAATACAACAGTCACTAATATGGCAGTATGTAAAAATGTGATGTGTAACCGATGTGATTCTGCAATCTGTATTTGGGGTAAAAATGGGAGTTCATTACCCACTTGATTCTAATGTATGAAATATGATTTGTCAAGAGCTTTGTAATGTTGTGAACATCCAATAAAAAAATTCTCAAAAAAAAATAAGTCAATGGAGTATCCTGACCCTAGCTAAGGGAGAATATTAGGACTGGGGGCCCAGGAATAGCTCAGCTCTCTCCTCAAAAGCCAAAGGAGGACCAGGGAAGGCTGAGAAAGAGAGAACCAGGTCTCTTCTCCCTGCCCCAGCTGGGAGAAGAGACCTGGGGAGTGGTCTTGAGAGCTTCAGTTAAAAAGAGGCTGGCCTGGGCATCCTGGGACACTGAGAACTCAGTAGAGACTCTCTCTTGAGAGTCAAAGCTTAGGTCTGAGACAGTGTAGAAGATTACCCTTCAGTCTGCCGCTGTACTGCTAGCAGATTCAGCTAAATACGGGAACTTACTGGTTGATTTCATGCAAGGGTCTGCCCAGCACAGATCTCAGGGATGATAAGAAACAGGATAGAAGACCATCTTTCTGGATGAGACTGGAACCGAGGCTGGGGGGTGTCAGTGACTCAAGTCCAGACCCTGCAGACCCTTTCCTTCTGGTTGGGGTCCTGGCCTTATCTCTCTGCCAGGTTGAGAGTTTCCAGCCAAATAGCTTGTATGCATGTTGGCATGTTGGAAAAGAGGAAAGAGTCTCTCCCTCTTCCTCTAGTGGGTGATGGAAGAGGTGGTGGCAGTGTGGGTGGGGCAATCATAGAGGGGAAGAAGAACAGAAGGAGCATGCAGAAAGCACACTTGGTGATTTTACTTAATACAAAATTTTATCAGGGTGATAAAAAACATAGCAATGAAACTGGAGGAGAATGTGGAAAGACGGCTGGAGATCCATCCAAGAAGTTTCTTGGGTGTGATGCTAAGAAATTGAACATTCATTCTGCTGAAAATAGGACCCCACTGAAGGGGAGAGAGAGAGAGAGAGAGAGAGAGAGAGAGAGAGAGAGAGAGAGAGAGAGAGAGAGAGAGAGAGATCCACGAGGTGCATTAGGAAGTAACTCCTAATGCAGGGGTCAAAGAAGCAAGTGTCTGAAAGGTAGTGAGATTTGTTAGATCTGGAAGTTGAAGGATTAAGGAGGCTGAGAAGAAAGAGACTGAAGACATGTGAAAAATGAAAAAGAAAGCCCAGAAAAAAGCAGAGGGGATGAAGGATGGACAAGCAGACAAGGCTTGGTAGCTACAGATGGAGAGGCTACTCATGGGGAGCCAGAGTCAAAAATAAAAACAAACAAGTGATGAGCAGATGGTGAGAAAGTGGAGTTTTAGAACATACACAATCACTTTAAATCCCAGGGCCTATGTGGGAAGTAAGAATTTCTATGTTCATTTGGACCCTTGGATTGTTGGGAAAATGCAAATATTACAGATTATTCAGAAAAACAATTTGTATACCTCAGAATATTATAACTTTGCATTGTTCAGACTAATCCTCTCTAAACTAATTAAAACAAGATCTTTTTAATCATTTTATAATCATAAATGACTGAAATATTAAAATCAAACAGGCAAACAAAAAGCCTTCAGTTCACGTCAGCCTGATTCTGCAGTTGCTCCAGCCAAAATTTTGTGGTTCTCTTTGACTCCTTCCTTCTGCTCATAACCCCTAACAGATCAGCAATTCTATAAGCTGTCTTTCCAAACCATGTCCAGATTCCAACCACTCCTCCCCACCTCTACAGCTGCAGAAGGGTCTACGCACGGCCCCCTCTCAACAGGATTGTGGCCCCCAGCCTTCTGGCAGTTTCTCTGCTATTCCTCAACTCAGTTCTCAACCCAACAGCTAAAAACAGTCCTGATGAAATGCATTCAGGACCTTGTCACTATTCAGTGCAAACCTTCTGAAGACTATTACCTTCATTTGTTTTTGCTGCTACAACAAAATATCTGAGACTGGGTGATTTATAATTGAAATTTACTTCTCATGAAGGCTGGGAAGTCCATGATGAAGGCACCATACTCTCAATCTTTCCAGAACTTTCTATTTGGAATTGAACCCTTACTACCACACACACACACACACACACACACACACACACACTCCTTACACTCTTCCCCACCCTTGCTTTCTCTTCTTATTATAAGATATCTATACTACAATGATTTATTTGTTTATTGTCTATTTTATAATTAGAATGTAAGTCTGCCAAAACAGGGATTTTGTCTGTTTTGTTCGCAGATGTGTCCCCAAGCCTAGAAAAAAATGTCTAACAGTTTTTAGGTGCTCAAAAATCTCCAGTGAATGGCTGGATCTTCTCCATCCAGCTCACCGGATCTCTATCCAAATCCTGAAGCTCTATGGCTATGATGACTTGCTACAGAGCTCCCACCACGCTCTGCCAACAGAGGATGCAAGCAGCAGTTGAATCCACTGTAGTTTTTCCAACGTGTGTAGATTCAGCCTCCTCCTGGCATAACCTCTCCCTCCCCAAGACGCCAACTCCTTGGAGGTCTGAGTTGCAACTTGATGGAGTCTCTCCTTTAAGCTTCTACATTTTGATAATCCCAACCATTACTGGGTACAGTGACACACAGGTGTAGTCCTAGCTCCCCAGGAATCTCAGGAGCATCACTTGAGCTCCAGAGTTCAGGACCAGCCTGGACAACATGGTGAGATCCTGTCTCTACCAACAATGATGATAATGATAACAGAAATTCCAATCCCTTCCCTTTGTTCACTCAGTTCCTATGATACCTTGAGCTACTCTTTTTATCCATTTAGCTACTAGTTTCAGCTTTGTACCTAGTTAGATTTGTTACATTAAATTCTTTCTGTTCAAATAACTGGTGCAGTTTCTGGCTCCAGATGGACATGGAAAATATGACCCATCACTCAGGATAACCATTGCCTAGATCCTCCCTACCTGACCTACCTGTAACCACTACTGAAGGGCAGCCAGGGCTTTCTGGTACTCATGATCTAGGCAAGATTAGAGGCAGCTCCGGTTTCATGTTCTTCTGTTCCCTGTGGCCTTACCTGAACCCCAAGACAGAGCTCATGTCTCCTTGAACCCTCATGGCTCCCTATATTGGTCTCTACCACTGCTCCTAAAACCTCAAATCAAAACCACATACCTCCATCTCCCTCTTCAGACACATGCAAAGGCAGGGCTCTCATCTTATTCAAATTCGTAGCCCTACTGTCTAGTGTAATTTCCCAGCACATAGTAGGTGCTTGATAATGTCCAATGAGACCAATAAACATTTCATAACCCAGACATTCCAACATGATATGAAAGCCCTCATTTGGGTGTGATGTCCAACCTGGAATCTTTTTTTTTTTTTTAATTCCATGCAGCAGTTAAAACAAAACAGAAAAGAGGCAGAGAGAAACTGGAGACTGCTTTAATCACCACCATGCAAAATGGAACTTCCAGATGTGAAAACAGGGCCATCCCAGCAAGTCTCCCTCCTCATGATGTGGAGCTATAATTATGTTTGCATCCAGTCTGCATGTTATTATTTACATTTCTGTGTTGGCGTTTGCACAGTTGACAGGGTTTCCAAGGAACCCCCTCCTATCTGAGCACAGAGACACAGCTGCATATCTCCTGAAAGGGCCACCGAGGTCCCGAGAAGTCAGCCTCACCCTGAGGATGGAGGGATCTTATCAGCAGACTTTTCTTCTCCATCTCCATCTGTCCATCTCTCTCCCTGTTTTCCTCCTTCCCTTTCTTCTCCTTCCTTCCCTTTTGCCCTCCCTCTCTCATTGCTGGTAGAGCAAGTATTAGAATAATTTGTGCAATAGATAATGACCCCGTTATAGCTGCTAGTGCTTCCCCTGTGTAATTAGGAAGTGCATTGTTGTGTAATTCAGAAATTAATTACCAGCAAATGTTTCAAGAATGCAGGTGGAAGTGGAAACCTACTGTGCTCCATCAGCCATGCTGCTGGATTGCTTTCTAGCTCCAGGGGAGCATTTCCGGGCTCACCCAGGGACATTCCCCATAAAGAACACTATCCAGGTCCGTGAAGTTCTGGGGTTTGGCCCCCTCTTCTTTTCCCCTCTGTGATAAAGATACAGCTACAAAGGCCTGAACCTGGACGCAGGTGTTTTAGTCGGTGCTGTACAGTAGCCACCGAAGATATCTCTTAGTTACCCAGAGAGCTCTCAGGGCTCCAGCCAAGAAGTGGATGGGGTAGATGTTGCCAAGCAACCTGAACCCTAGGGAGTCTAAGAAGTCTCTGTGTGTGGAGTAGCTTGAAATTATTTCCCACTGATGAAGCGGGGGAAAGTACCATGTTGCTTAACATAGGCAGGATCATCGTGCCCAAGACAGGAATAAGCAAGGAAGATGACTACATGCTGGTCCAGGCCGTCCGTCAAGGTGCCAGTGATGGCCTCAAAGACACAGGGAAGCTTTGAATTCTCTGGAAGAGCCCTGGCTTCTCCAGCTCCTCTTGCCTCTCTCATGCTCTTCCTTACATCTGGAATAGCTTTCCCTCTCACCAGCGCCTCACGTGACACCTAGAAGATGCCTGATGCTTAATAAATATTTGCTGGATGGATGAATGAAGTTCCATCTGTCAAATTCCTACCTATCCTGCATGAAACCTGCATCATTAACCTCCCTCTCCCCTTGGCTGGTCTGGCTTCTCTGTTCCTCTTTTACTGCCTCATGTCATGCTGCTTCAAATTATTATTTGTATACAGATCTGTCTCCCCCATTGGACAGCAAGCTTCTTGAAGGCAAAGATCTGACTTATATGACTTTGCACCCCTCTCTGCAATTCCCAGGGCAAGCACTGAGCCCTGATATGTGATCAGTGCTTGAGAAATATTTATTGAGTGCATTACTGAGCAGAATTGAATGACTTAACCTCCTGAAAGCATCCCCCACTTCCCCTGGGATGGTGAAGGCATGCCACTTCAGGTAGGCAGAAGCAGCCAAGGGACCACACAGGAGCATCCCATGCCCCTTGGGCAGGTCTACTGTGCAAAACCATGTGTTAGTATCCATGATGCTCTGGAACAGACTCCCCAGCAATCCCCGCCAGAGCAGAAGCCGAATAATTTTGACTACTGGATGATTTGGGCTTGAATTTCATCACCAGATCGTGCCATTCATCTCATTCGATTCAATGAGCCTAAATTGAAGGCTTACAATAGGCACAGAACCTTCTATGGTCCTGGAGCCTTCCCATCTGCTTTCCTCTGTTTTTGCTTACATGAGAAATTGGAAGCAGGCTCACTTTGGCAGGGTCTCTCCTCTGGGCTTGGCATCTTCCAAGCCTCAGGAAAGGCCAGGGCAGGCACAGTCTGCACTGGTCAAAAGGAACATTGGGTGAGACCACTGAGAATATTGCTGAACTTCAGGCTCCTCTGTGTTGGACTTAAAACTGATCATGATCAAAGGGAAGCCCAGCAGGCAAGCCTCGAAGAACAAAAGAGAGTCAAACCCTGCCTCTAATAAAAACAAGCACGAAAACAGTAGCAAACACTAATATTTATGGCGTATTTCCCAGGGAATGGGCACCAGTTTTGTGTTTTCATGCTGTAAAACATTGATATTCGCAACCATCCTATATGATATGTATCTGTTAGCATCCCATGTCTCAGATAAGGAAGCTGAGGTGAGACAGGGACCACCGCTGGAAGGAAAGATGAAAACCGGAGGCTGAGACTTCTGACCTGTTATCATACAGTTTGTGGAAAGGACAGAAAAATGCCCGAAAGACTTCAGCCCCTAAAAATTGGCATGCATTTTTTTTCTTTTCTTTGATCCTTCTCTTCCAGCTTTTTCAGAAAAGCCAAAATATTGGTACCATAAGGTCTCTAAGAATAGACTAAATAACTACTGATCTGTATCTTCCACAAGGAAAAAAACTTCCTAAAAAAAAAACCACCACATCAATAAGAAATACCACCCCAGCAACTCAATGCAAAGTTGACCTGTTCCCTTGTCTGGGGAGCAGCCTCAGGTCTCTATCAGTGCTATCTCCTCTCTCCTTGAAGTAAAAATCCCCCAGTTAAAGCTTTGCCTCCTTTGCTTGTCCTCCTCCTAGTTTGTACTCCTTAGCTCTATCTCATTTCTACTGTGGCTGGGTCAGAAGTTCCCGACTTGGGAAGCAGAGGCCCAGAGGAACTGGCAAGATGACAGTCTAAGAAATTGTAGAAATCTGCTTGAAGATGGACAAGAGAGGGTGACTAATGTTCGAATGAATGAATGAGCGAATGATGTGAAATTCCAGCCCAGGGGAGCTCTTTTGGAGGGATCTGGAGCCCAACCTTTGCCTTACTTTCCTCTCTCAGCACCAGTGAGCTCCTCCTTTAATATCATCATGATTCACTAAGGCCTCAAGTCTAGCTTGTTCTCCTTGTGATTTTCCTTCCCACAGCGATGGCCAGAAGGTGGTCAAGCTATGGGCTCTCTGGCTGTTATAGCTTGGATGTGAGGTGTCTCCCAAAAGCTCATGTGTGAGACAATGCAAGAAGTTTTAGAGGAAAAATGATTGGGTTATGACAGCCTTAACCCAATTAACAACAGTTAATCCCTGATAGGGATTAACTGAGTGGTAACTGAAGGCAGGTGGCATAGGGCTGGAGGAGGTGGGTCACTGGCTCCTACCTTTGGGTTGTATATTTTGTGTCTGGTGAGTGGAGTTTCTCTCTTCTGTCTGATCATCGTGTGAGCTGCTTTCCTCCACTATATTCTTCCACCATCATATTCTGCCTTACCTCCAGTCCTGAGGAATGGAGTCAGCTATCTATGGGCTGAGACCTCTGAAACTGTGAGCCCCCACATAAACTTTTCCTCCTCTACAATTGCTGTGGTCAGGTCTTTCAGTTACAGCAGTGAAAAGCTGACCAAAACACTGGCTTCAGTGGATGACTTCCTTCCTTCCTTCCTTCCTTCCTTCCTTCCTTCCTTCCTTCCTTCCTTCCTTCCTTCTTTCCTTTATTCTTTCTTTTTTAGGGAGGTAGGGAGCATACTGCTAGGATAGAACCCAGGGCATCCTAGGCTTGTGCTCTACCCCTGAGCTACACCCCAGCTCAGGGACTGACTTATCGAAAAACTGGGACTCCAGAGGGAGCAAGGAGGAGTTAGGAGGAAGGCATAAAAGGAAGGATTCCTAGAAGCCAGGAAGGACATGTTCCCCAGGATCCTGCTTCCCCACCTAGGGAGGTGCTCAGGAAAAGAATAAGACCTGATAGAAGATAAATGTGGGTGCTAGAAGGACGTTCCCAGACAGTCCTGAACCACCAGGCCCGGGAGCAGGAGAGGCTGCTTCCAAAGGCAGGCAGGCTTGGACAACACCCACAGCAGGATAAAACTTAGACCCCATTTTCCAGCCATGCTGCATGGCCCTGGGGAGAGGGAGGAAGCTGGCTAGAAAGGGAACTCTGAGGGAAACTTCTCAGACTGAGACGCATGTAGAAACATTCACCATGCCAGTGTTCTTCATTAAAGTCCAATTACTTATTAATCATTCAATGGCATGAAAAAAGGGTAAGATGGCTATAGATTATAAAGAGCAAAATGAGGACCTTCTTTGAATTCCCATTCAAATAAACCAACTCTAAAAAATACATGTTGAAGTCAATAGAGGAAATTTGAATATAGATTAGTTATAAGATGTGATTAAAGAATTATTGTTAATTCATTAGGTTGGATAATAGTGCTATGGGGGATGCATAATATAAAAAAAATGTCATATTGCCTGTGACTTTCTTTAACAAAAAATTCATCTAAAAACAACAAGAAAACAGATTTGGCAAAACATTAAAAATTGTTCAATCTAGATGGTAATATATAAGGTTTCAGTATACTTTCTTAATTTTACTTATAAGGACTTATATAAATATAAATACCAAATAAATATACAAATTGTATATATATATATATATATAATATTATTTTATTTACTATTATTTTATTTATCAAATATATATTTATTATTATTTTACTTATATATATATATATTTGATAAGTAAAATAATAGTAAATAAAATAATTTACATAGAAATGAATTTATAGGTACTGGGAGTATAGCTCAGTGGAAGAGCATGTACTTAACATGAGACTCTGGGTTTGATCATCAGCATCAAAAAAAAGAAATGAATTTATAAAATATATACATGCAAGAATATATGTGGGTGTTTTCAAAAAAAAAAAACAGGAAAATGTCAATAGATGGCAGTTAATTAAAGGATCCCTACTGCCTGCAGTCCCTGGCTCAGCTCAGGGAGGTGGGAGACACATCCTCAGCCTTCCGGAGACCTCAGGTGGCAGGGACAATGCCTCTGCCTTATTTCCATCCCACCATAAAGTCCTCTCATATTTAACTAGCACATACCTCCCCAAATTGGGAGGAGCCAGCATCTGTCTCCACAACTCGCAAACTCCAAATTATCTCTTGTTCTCCATTGCTGGGATCCCTTTTTCCATGCAGATGCCACTAGGAGTGACTATCATGATCCTTCCCAAAGACCAGAGCCATTCAACCAGGGCAAGCTCTGCATCAGACAAGATTGGAGGCAGAGAATATCTAGGATGCTTCTCTCCACCCTTTCTGTTTTAGTCCATTCACGATGCTGTAACAAAATGCTACAGACCAGGTAACTTACAAAAACAGACATTTATTTCTCACAGTTTTGGAGACTTGGGAGATCCAAGGTGCTGGCAGATTTTATGTGAGTGAGGGTCCACTTCCTGGATCACAGAAACTATCTTTTTGCTTTGTCTTCACCTGGCTGAAGGGACCAGGAAGTTCTTGGGTTATCCCTGTATAAGGGCACTATTGTATTCTCCATCCCTGGAGATCTACCCTCATGACTTAATCACTTCCCAAAGGCTTCACCTCCCAATAGCATCACATTTAACATGTGAATTTAAGGGAGGGGACACAAACCAGTCTATAGAGCCTGTTATACCACAAAAATGGCCCCCAGAGTCACATGGAACTAAATAATGGAGGAAAGCTGACAGACAAATCCCCCTTAAATGGGTTCTTCTGACACTGTCTTTTCTGAAGTGTGTAGAGAGATCAGTGGGAATCCTCATTATTCACCATCAATTCTGTGAACTCTCAAGCTCCACCACACTCATAACTCAAAGGAAATGGTTCAAGTCCGGAAGGGAGACATTGATAGATGACTGGAGGGCACCATGGGAGAAGAGCAGAGAAGGTGTGGGCTGAGGAAGAGGGGGACAGCCATGCCCTGGAGCCAGAGCTAGAAATGGTTGGGGTTCACAGGAAACTGAGATATCTGAAGCTGAAAAGACACTGGGCATCTGAGAAGCAAAGCAGGTTAAACTGGAATCGAGAAGTCGGAGTGAGTGAGCCTCATCAAGCAGAAAAAGCACAGCTGATGAAAGAAAGACTGTTCCAGAGACCCACTGCCCCGACTCAGAGGAGCAGCTGGCATTGAAAAGGAGCCAGGAGACAGAAAGAGACCACCAGGCCCGGGGATGGGGGAGCCTCGCTGCTCCTTGTGATGGCTGGGATGCAGATCCGAAGAGCCAGGCTGCTGAGACCCCAACGTGGTCAGGACCTTGGCTGGGAAGAGCCTTCTGTAGCCTGTGGATGGACTGTCTGCCTGAATCTCCCAGCCGCGCTCCAAGCTGTTTCTGTGATTTTGTGTAATTACAAAAAGCCCTGCCTGGGCAGCGGATGTGAGGGGAAAGCTAATCTGTGATTCCCAGCAGGAAAGAGGGACTTGCTGAAATGGCCTCACTGCTGTGGAATGACACAGACTACTCAGTGCACTCTCACTACACATCAGCTTCCCTGTCCCGGGAGGTCTCAGATGAGTCTGGGGGTGGCACGGCGGCCCGTGTTTCCTCGCATCAACTAATGAGGAAGCAAATGAAGGAGAAACAAATTGGCTCCACAGGCCAGGAAGGGCTGGGGTGCGTGAGACTCTGCCCGTGTCTCTCCAATCTGACTTAAGCTCCCCGTGAGCTGCTTTATTTTCACAGAAGATGAGAGATAAACCAAGAGTTCCGAGGGACTCTGCACAAATCAAAGACCTGCTGACCACAGTGGCCACAGCTTCCCCTGTACCTGGCATTGTGGGGATGGGGAGGAGCTTGGGGACGGGGCAGGTACCACATCGAGCCACATGCCCTTCACACCTAACAGAGAGCTGGCTTTCATGCATCCACATGTTAGCAGTATTCCCTTCTGTGGCTTCTGTTCCCATCAACTGCTGGGTCATCTGTGAAGGACTAGTGCAAACCCATCCCCTCTGCTGGAGAAAGTGAGGCACCCTTGTTTGCAAGAGGAAAGATATCATTTCACTCACTGAGTGTCTACCTGGGCCAAGTACCGTGCTAGGATCTGGGAGAACAAGGAAAATACCATCTCTGCATCCACAACTGTAGGACTGAAACAGGGAAGACAGGCAAGTCAACATGTTAATGCAACAAAGTTCACTGTGGGGTCTGACAGGGGAACTGCAGGATGCCAGGGGAGGAACTGATCTCTCTCAAGATGGGCCACATCCAGGGCTGCCATAGATTGACTATGGATAGTGTCTTCAAAAAGTCCATGGGTTAAAAGCTTGGTGCCCAGGGTGGTGCTATTGGGAAATGGTGGAACCTTTAGCAAGTGAGGTCTTATTGGAGGTCTTTAGATCGCTGTGATTGTGAAACCAGATGAGTCCTCTCACTCTGCTTCCTGGCTTATGATACAGGTGGTTTGTTCTACCATATGCTAAAGCCATGATATGCTACCATCACTTGAGGCCCCAAAATATGGGGCTGCCCAATCTTGGACTAGAATCTCCAGAACCTATAAACCTTTTCTCTTTATATGTTAATTGCCTTAGATAATTCATTATAGTCACAGAAAGCTAACACAAGGGGCAAGGAAGAGGCCACAACTAAAAGCAACATCTCTTACTGTTTTAATCTGAGGAAAGGTTGGGGAGATGGGAGTATAAAGCAAACTCTCAGATGTTTGAGTGGAAAACTCTGTAGTGCAGGGGTATTCAACCTGCTTCCTGACTGTATTAGTAAGGAGTCTCCAGGACAATCCTTCCCTGGGATCTGAGACCCTAAAGCAAATGTCATTTTTGTAATGAGACTATTTCATTACCAGACTATTCCCTAAAGTAGAGGAAGCCTCTAGGCTTAATACAAAATTAAACTACCTGTTGCAAGTTGACCATACTACAGATGGTCCCCAACTTACCATACCATTTACAACTTTTTGATTTTACAGCAGTGCAAAAACTATATACATTTGGTAGAAACCATGCTTCGAATTTTGAATTTTGATCTTTTCCCAGACAAGTAAGATGTAGTGTGCAGCTCCCAGTCAGTGGCTCTGTCACAGGGGAAACAAGTGACATTCCACGGTGCACGGTGTTGCCAGTGTTGTTTGGATACAGGTATTCGATAAGTTCCATGAGATATTCAACATTAATTATAAAGTAGATCTCATAGTAGATAGTTTTGCCCATCTGTAGGCTAATGTGAGTATCCTGAGCACAATTAAGGTAGGCTGGGTAAGCTCTGATGTTCAGTAGGTTAGGTTATCAAATGCATGTTTGATTTATGATATTTTCAACTTATAGAGGGATTTATTGGGACACAGCCCCATTGTAAGTCGAGGTGCATTTGTACAGCACTTTAAATTTGGGACTTGGTTTGCAGCACTGTATTTTTAAAGAATAAGGTGGGGTAAGGACTCTTCCTTACTGGATGGGGCCTGGGAAGAACACCAGCCAGACCCACAGTGGAGGCTTGGGGGTACCTCCAGGCAGCCGGAGGGTAGCTGGACTTGTGCCTGCTGGAAACGCTGGCCCTCCCCCACCTGTGCCCCTAAATGGATGAGAAAGGATCCCTTCTGGGACTCACAGGCCACTAAAACAAATATACCTCCTTCTCCACCATGAGATTCACTGAGTACTCCCTCCCTCTCCCCAGTGGGTGAGGCCCCAGAGCCGTGACCTCCCCTGTTCAGCTAAGGCCACCCACCCTGTCCATCCCCCTGTGTCTCAGAAGATGTGAAGGCAGCATGAAGGTTGACAAGGGTGTTGCCATCCTCCCAGGTCACATTCCTACAAGGAACATTCATCTAGCCCCACTTCTGGAGGAGAAAATCAGTCCTTAATCAGACTAATACAGAGGTCAAGGCATGTACGTGTGTTTCCTCCTCTGTGCCTCATTTCCAAAGGCGGTGTGTAAGAACCAGCTCCATCTTCATCTACCCAATGGGACACTGTGGTTGTGGCCTCAATTGTTCCAACCACCACGCAATCGCTGTGTTCCTCTGTGAGCAGAAGCAGCCTGAACTGAATTTGTCTCTAGCTCTTTGTCAGATAATACATCCCTCTCAGCACAGCACAGCCACACCTCTGCATGGAAGGAAGAAAGCTCTGGTCTCCCCTGAACCCCATCCTGCATCCTTCCCCGGCAGGACTAGAGCTGGGTCTCTTTCCCAGTGGTGGCCCCTGGCAGCAGCTCCTTCTGCAGCAGGGCTCTCGAGCTCCAGGAAATTAATCTTCATGTTCGACCTTTTGGTAATTTGGTTCATGTCATTTTCCAAAACATCTTCTTTCCTATAGTGGGAAAAGCCCAAGACACAGTCTACACTTCATTTCGCTAGAGAAAGGCAGAAACCACCCTGGCACACAACTTTTAATTGATTGATTTCCCCCCACTGGGCTCTGGAATCAGCTTAAGTAACTCATGGCTCCAAGCTGTTGAATGAGACCCAGAGACCCCCAGCGTGCTCTGGTAGGAAAGACCAGCATGTCAAGGAATGAGGATAGGCTAGAACAATATGAATTTGAGTGTCACTTGAGGGTAAATGTTCATGAGATTGTAAAGAAGATGCGGGCAAAGAGGTTTGTGGAGAGGCTGGGAGTGTCATCGGTGTCCAAAGCACTGGGTCAGACCAGCACACAGCACAGCCACTGCAAAAGAAGAGACAGGGTGAGCTCACAGCTTCTAGGGAGCAAGTATCCTTCCACCACCATGTCTCCCAGCCCCACCTAGGCACGACTGTTTATATCCCCACTCTCTAGTGAGTGTCTTCCTCTATCACAGAAAGCCCTTAGCTAAGTCACAAGCTAGTCCCTTAGCCAAAGCACTAGAAAAAATGTGGCTTAGGGAAAGCCCTAGATCCAAAGGGGACTTCCAAACATGGTGGGGGGGGGGGCAGTGTATGTGTACAGTTGTCCTTCCCCATCCCCAAGTTCTGCCTTGGCGGAGTCAACCAACCACAGGTTGAAAATATTCAAATAAAATTGCATTTGTATTAAACATGAACAGACTTTTTTCTTGTCATTATTCCCTAAATAATACAGTAGAACGACTATTTACATGGCATTAACATTTTACTAGGTATTATAAATAATCTAGAAATGATTTAAAATATACAGAAGGATATGCGTAGGTTATATGCAAATATTATGCCATTTTAAATATGGAACTTGAGCATCTGTGAATTTTGGTTTCTGAGGAAGGATGTGGAACCAAGTCCCTGTGGATACCCAGGGACAACTCTGTGTGTGTGTGTGTGTGTGTGTGTGTGTGTGTGTGTGTATTTCTCATAATTTTTCTTATTTCTTATACTTCTTATATTTCTATATATGTATACATGTTATTATATATGTTATCTATATTTTTCCTATTTTCCTGTATATGCATCTGTATTTTATATATATATATATATATATATATATATATATATACTTCATTTTAGGTTCTGCATTATTGCTTGGACATCTGTAGAAATCTACAGGTATGTTGGAAGGAGGGCCTTTCCTAGATCTCAGAAAAGGGGTCAACAACATTTTCATTTCAGAGAAGAAAGAAATGTGGTTGGGCCAGGCAACTTGGCAGGGTCAGAAATAACCTGGTCCACTGCCTCAGAAGCAGGACCAGGGCTCATACCTCCCCACTGACCTGGACCTTTAGGACATGTCAACACCTCCTGCTGCACCCTCAGGCCAGTTAAAGGCTTCTGCTGCCTGAGGCTACAGTTCTTGACTGGCAAGCAGTAGAGTGGTTTCTGCATAAAGCATTATGTAACTTGTACATGGCAAAGAAAAAAAGAACCACTCATTTATTTTGTATTTTCATTCTACCTTGTTGCAACTTCATTTCTTGTCTCTGATGTCCTTCTATATTTCAACCTGAGATAACTAACCCTAGAGTCAGAGACTTCAAACTATTCCTACTACACACAATTCCGTCCAAATGAACAAGAGCTTGCATCTTTGAAAGGATTTGAAAAGTAGTCATTGCTTTATCTTTAAGATAATAATACTAATAAATAACAATGTTTGAAAAACTGCATGATAGACAAACACATTCCTTCCCCCATGCTCGCCTAGCCCATGCATGGTTTTCATGTGGAAATAAGACAGTCAGTGGGAACAAACACAACCCAGCACTACACCGCCCAAGAATTTCCAAGAATTTGCACCCTCAGCAATCAGTTCATCAAACCATATCATTTACCTCAGCCAGAGAGAGCTGGACAATTCCATTCTGGTCCTTGTCCAAAAGCCTGAATAATTCTAAAATACCAGAGAAGAATAAAATTAGCCTGTTCCTGGTCTTTGAAACAGAGGGCTGCATCTGTCCAACCCGTCCAGACTTGGAAATCCCCTTTCTCTTACATCCCCCTCCCCTCTGGCTCTTACTTAGCCCCAAGGACCTCAAAAAGCTAGATCTAGGGCTAGAGGTATAGCTCAATAATAGAGCATTTGGCTAGTATACATGAGACCCTGGGTTAGACCCCCAGTATCACCAAGATAGAAAAAAATATTCAAGTTAGATCTAGACTTAGTACCCAGGATGGGCTTTTTTTGACAGGAGATGTCCCAAACAGACAAACCTAGTCATCAACAGAGATGGTCCCTTTCACATCTCTACCCTCAAAAGCTTCGTCTCAGACTCTTGTAATTATATTAACAGGAGGTGAAGTAGTGGGTATCCAAGTCCCTTAGCTCTGTCTCTGACTACTTGATCATTTCTTCTTAAGATTTACCACTTCCCACCCTCCCCACCCCATTATCGATTATAAAATATCAGGATCCCAAGGACCAAAGTGGCAGGAGAACACTTATTACTTTCCAGAGAGGACACCATCCCCTCCCTGGGTGGCTCCTAATAGGACCCTCATGGAAGGGCAAATGTGTATAGACACTAAATGCCATCTAAGGACCATTTCTGAGATTCATTCAGAAATGGCCCTTAGATGGCATTCATTCACTTGACCTAGAGGCTGCACATAGTAGGTGCTCAATATTCTAGATCACAGCTTTTTAAATCTCCAAGGAAAGGCAATCTCTGCCCTTGGGCCTGGCCAACAGGACCACCTTCAGCCCCTTTCGTGTCCACCTCCCCTTCCCCCAAGGGAGCCTCAGTTATAGAAGCCCTGGCTGTGATTTCTTAGAACCACTGGCCTCCGAAAGGCAATGTTTGGTCCTGCCCCTGAACTTCAGTCCTGTATATTTGAAAGAGAGAAGGACTCACTGAAAAGGGTCTCCAGGCGGATCATACAAGCAATGAAGCCATCAAAGTCAATGCCAAGCTTGCTACACGCGTACCGCATGGCGATGGTCTGCTGCACTTGGTTGTTGAGGGTGAAACCTGAGGGCAGAGGAGACCTGAGTCACAGATAGTGGAAGATTCAGAACTGTCCCCAGTAAAAACTCAATGGGCTGACATTACACAGGCCCCTTCATGATTCTCTCTAAATTGCCAAACCAACTGACTCTGCCTCCCCCAGGAGCTCCCTGAAGGTGTTCTGTCATCCAGTTTATCTTCTCTTAGATAAGCCTCATCAGTCCCTTCCCTGGTCCAACACTAGCCTCAGCCCTGTCTGAGTCAGGGTCCCATCAGCCATAGCAAGCAAAAGCAGAAAAGGTGAGGGACCGCCCGTGTGGCTGGGCCCCTCCCTGTCCCCTTCAGGGCTCCATTCTCTATAATGGCTGTCACCTTCCCAGTAGCACACAGTTCTTGGAACATTCTGAAGCTCTGTGCTACCTAGAGTCCAGCAGCATCCTCTCCTTCCTGAACAGGAAGGGTACTTGACAAAGCTCTGTAGCCACACTGAGCTCCAACAGAAGATGGCCCAGTGATTGGTGCCATTAACAGTCACCATTCTGAGAATAACTATTAAAACTGAGCACATCTGGGTTCTAAGACCTTCTCTACAGGTACCGTCCTCACCTGCTTTCTTGAGTGCTGTCCTCATCTCGTGGGCATCGATGGTCCCTAAGTGGTTATAATCTGTTTCCCGATAGATCTCCTAAAGCAGGACAGAAATTCCAGATAGAGAACAGCAGCCCCTGGCCCACAATAACCATCTCCCTCCACTCTACTGCTCCCTTAGAAGGTGAGGAACATGCTCAAGAAGAGATCTCATTGCCTCCTCCCATGAAGGTTCCAGAACAAAGAGAAGAGCTTGGGCTGAAGGCCAGTGCCAGCCCTCTTGCCCTCTGGATAGCACTGTCGGTGCAGGGGCTGGCCATTAGCATCTCTCATTGCTTCTGTGTTCCTTCCTGAACCATGTGTCCAGGTTTGGGTGGTTTTGATCATGACTAAAGGTCTGGTAGACTAGGGTCCAGACCAGGAATGAATGCCATGGAGGGTTAAAATAGAGGAAAGGGGCCAAGGCCCAGAAGCTGCCCACGAGGGAGAGAAGAGTTACCAGATACTTGTGGATCTTCAGCCACAGCATCTTGAATTCCACCGGTCCCAAGGTGCCTGTCCCATGGCTCTAAACAGGTTAAAGGCCAACATGGTTGAGCCCCAAACCTACATGCCCTAAGGAATTCTTTCTCTTGTGAGTGTACATGATAGCCATAAGCCCTCAGTGAACCTTCCACTTCTGCAGCAAGAGAGCAACAGGGTGATGGTGGGAAACAGATTCAAAGGCAGATTAAAAAGCCAGACACCCACCAAGGCCCTTCTTTGAAGCCAGACACACAGGTAGGAATAAAGAGCATATATCACCACCCTGAAGACCTCCTAGCAATATCACTAATTAGCATCAACCGAGCTCCGTGATATGCAAATTCATTTCCAGATTTAAATTTCTGTGACTGGTCATTCAAATGACAGTTTGTTCGAATGTCAACATGTTATCAGAAAAATGATATCAGAAAAATCATCAGGAGGCCCCGGATCATGATTCTCAATCAAACAGTCTCCCACCAGCCACTGTATAACTAAATCAGGTGTTTTAGTTATGCATCATAACTAAAACTTTTCCGTGTCTAATTTGGGTTCCGTCCACCAGTGAACCCTGAGTGCTGTGCCACCCTATGGGACTCAGTTCTGAACTGGACTTAACCTCGTGAAGTTTAGTCTCTTTGAAAGTCTACCTTTTTTTCACCACAACAAAATGAATAAACACCAGCATGTTATAGCACTATGTTCAAATTCTAAAACAGACCACTGATCACTTCCTTAGCCAGCGGAAATTCTTGCAAAACTCACTGCTATAGATTGGATCTGGAATGTCCTCCTACTGTGTGTTAAAGCCTTGGTCTCCAGCTTGGTGTCATTGGAGGTGGCAGAACCATTAGAAGTGGGCCTAGTGGGAGACTCTAGGTCATTGGAAGCATGACCTTGAAGGGGTATTGGGACTCCAGCTTTCTTTCTCTCTCTCTTCCACCTTGGCTTCCATGAAGTAAGTTGTTCTGCTCCACCTCATACTCACACCATGATGTGCTGCCTGACCACAGTCCCAAAGTAATAGGGCAAATAAATTATGGACTGGACCTCAAAAGCTGTGAGCCAAAATAAACCTTTCCTTTTTATAAATTGATCATTTCAGGTATTTTGTTACAGTAATGGACAGCTGACGAACACACATCCTTTAAGAAAGCGTATGTTCTTTTATCTATGATCAACACTGAATGTTGACCACAGCCTTCAAAGGCTTACTAATAATACAAACAACATATCTGAGGAGAGAACTATACACAGGAAGTTAACACCCTGTGTCTAGGCACTTCATGTACTTGCATCTCATTTCACCTTTATGATAGCCACACAAAGTAGATATTATTATCCCATTTTTTCCAGGGTTGGGGGAGACTGAGGTTCAGAGCATTTAGCAACTTACCCAAATTTATACATCTAACAAGTGGTGGAGCCAGAATCTGGACTTTTGTCTGTTCCAAAGTCCTTGTGCCAGAAAACCAGTAGTCCTAAATTCCAGAGGAAATTGCCTATAGAGACCAGACCTCTAGGCAGGATCTCCAGGACTGAAACTCAGGCAACTGTATTTTCAAATCTCTATGGATAATGAAGTACTAATATACGCTATAGGACTTGAAACATCATGCTAATGAAAGGAGTCAATCACAAAGGACCACATATTCTATGACTCCATTTACATGAATGTCCACAATAGGCAAATTTATAGAGCCAATAGATTAGTGGTGGCCTAGGAATGGGAGAAGATGAGGAGTGAGTTCTAACATGAATACAAGGTTTCTTTTCAAAGCAATAAGATGTTTTAAATTGTGGTGATGGTTGTTGAAATGGCTAATTTGAATTGTCAACTTGATTGGATTAAGAGATGTCAAGGATTAAGATGATTATGGGGGTGTCCATGAGAGTCTAGGAATGATTGGCATGTGGGATAGCCAACTGAAATGGAGACCCTCCCTAAGTGTGGGCAGCATTGACCAATACGATGATGGCTTGGATGGAATAAAGATTGGAAGAACAAGGAACCAGCAGCAGATGCAAGCTCCATTCTTCTTGAACAGGGCTTTGATTGCTGCTGTGATCATCTGAGGATATCAGACTTTCTCTTCTTCACTTTTCCAAAGCGGACTCTGACAGTGGTTCACCAGAAGGCTTAGGTCTCAGACTAGGGTGGCATCATTGATCCCTCTTGTTCTGGGGCTTCAGCCTCTTGGACTGGGCAGCTACTGGTTGTCCCAGCTCTCCAGGCTGCAGACCGCCATTGTGGACTATGCAACTTCTAGTCATGTAAGCCAACCTAATAAATCCCTTTTGTTATAATTATTCTTCCTGTTGATTCTGTTCCTCTAGAGAATCCTGACTAATACAGTTGTACAATTCTGAATCTACCCAAACCCATTGAACTGGACACTTTAAGTGGCTACATTATATGGAACATGAATTATACATTAACTAAGCTGTTCTTTTTTTAAAAAAAATCTACATGGGTGGATCTGCTGCACACCATGATTCAGAACCACTGCCCTGAACTATCTAATCTGTGGAAGAAAAAACTCTTGAAGAGTGACAGAATCATAGTCCTCTTGGAACTGTGAGAGATACAAATACCACTGGGACAATAAGGGGTTAGCTACATAGTAACTCTAGGATTCGAATTAAAGTCCACAGGTAAGGTTTGATGAGAAAGATTCAGAAACTAAGGAACTATTTGCAGCAGAATAGATCAACCCTTAACAGTTCTCCATGGTCCATAAACTACTGGAAGGACACAGGGCTGAACAGCTCCAGCACTGTACAGGGAATAGTCTTCTGCCATTCTGGGACCACTAAATAGCACCATCTCTCCATCACTGATAACCCAGCAGTACATGAACTCTGCTGCTCATGATGCACTCCATGAAAACTACACAAAGGAAAATCAGTCCTCCTGTCCCACTCCATTATTAGTGAAGAATCCTGCAGAAAAGGGCATCAGATCTCAGGATGGATGATCCCCTAAGAACTGAGGACAACCTCCCAAAGCTCTAAAGCTTCTTTATTGCCAACATTGTGGAGAATGGTAACTTAGAGCTGCCCAAGGCAAAACTTGAAATGATGAAATGATGTTGGACCATCCATGCTTAGCCTTAGCTTTCTCCATCCCTCCCTAAAGTTCCTACCCACTTGCTATAGACTGGGTGTTTTATCCCCCTAAAATTCATATGTTGAAAGCTGATCCCAGTATGAGATAATTAGGCGGTAGGGCCTTTGGAAGAAATTAGGTCATGAGAGTGGAGCCTTCACAACCAAAATTAGTGTCCTTATAGAAGGGACCCCAGAAAACTCATTCCTTCCCCCTTGTAAAGTTATAGTCATGAACCAGGAAGCAGTTCCTCACCAAACACAAAAATCTGCCATGCCTTGATCCTGGACTTTCTAGCCTCCAGAATTTAATAAATAAATTTCTGGTGTTTTGTTTTGGTGGAAGGTGGATACCTGGGATTGAACTCAGGGGCTCTTGATTACTGAGCCACATCCCCAACCCTATTTTGTATTTTATTTATAGACAGGGTCTCACTGAGTTGCTTAGCACCTCATTTTTGCTGAGGCTGGCTGTGAACACATGATCCTCCTGCCTCAGTCTCCAGAGCCACTGAGATTACATGCATGCGCCACTGCACCAGGCATTCCTGGTGTTTATAAACCACCCAGTTTATGATATTCTGTTATAGCAGCTGGAAAAGATTAAGACCATTCCTTGACAGGAAGAGAGTGTTAAATTAGATCAGACAGAAAATATCTTGTGTGATGATTGTATAGTATTGGTAGAGAAAGTCCAAAGACCATGTGAAGTTTCTGAAAAAAGTCCTCCTCATAATGGGCAATAATAGATGGATGGTGGGACCGAAGGAGGAACACTGCAGTTCCCAATGTGGGTGGCGGAGGAGGGGCACAATACCACCCATTTGCTATCTTTAAATTGCATGATTTTAGACAAGCCACTTAAACACTGCCTGCCTCTTTTTTTTTTTTAAACCTGGAAAGCAGAGATAATCTCAAGTTTATTGAGGAATATTCATGAAATGATACCTTTTTCTTTGAAACTCAACCACGATTCCTAATACATGCTCAATATATGCATGTTTCCCTTCTCATTTTCCCCCTTTTCTACTCTGCCCTCCTTTCCTACTGGAAAAGGTGGAGGAATCTTTAAAAACAGTAAAAATAATGTGACATATAAAGGATACATCCAACAGACTGATCATTTCCCTGCAAGTATTGATGTTGAATCCATTGAATTTAATGTCTGTTCCTAAAGATTGAAATAGAAAAGAGGGTGAGAATGAGGATTGTTTGAAGATAAGGGAAATAAATAACCTCCACAGTAGGAGACCACCAAAGACACCAGCCAGACTACGGAGCTGAATGTGGGTCTCCACAAAAAAAAGTGAGAACATTGTGATGGGCTCATGGGCAGATACCCCCCAAGCCTCCTGGTGCTAACAAGCACCAGAATCAGAGTTCAATCTCTGAACCCCGAATTTGCTGCTCATAAGCATGGATTGGGCAGATTAATATCTGAAAGCTTAGTTTCCTTCTCCATCAGATGAGAATGATAATGATAATATTAATGCCAATACTTGCCCCAAGAACTGGTGAGCATTAATGAGATGATGTAAGTGAAGTGTTAACCCAGAGATTGGTATATAAATTCTAAATAAAACAGCCAAATTTTCACTAGCAAGATATTGTTCTAATCACTATACATCTACTCTTCTAAACCACCTGATTTGGTAGATGCCATCATTATCCCCACTTTATAGATAAGAAAACGGAGGCCCAGCCAGGTTATAGAGTTTGCTCAAGGTCACACCACCAGTAGAGGGCAGAGTTGGGGCTCCACCGGCTACACTTTTAATTACAATCTACTGTCACTCAATTGAGCACTGCTATTCATCCCTGGCCCCTAACTTGACTCACACCTGGGAGTCAAGGCAGGTGTCAAAGACCCTGCAGCCTTCTCCTCTTCTCTCCACTCTTCTCAACAATAGCAGCAGCAAGAGAGGAGCAGAGGATGAAGAGCCATCCTGAGCCAGGGCCTGGGCTCAGAGCCCTGGGGAGCTGCTCAGCCCTATGTCCATCTCCAGGAAGCCCCTGTTTCCTGTATTCTCATTCAGGGTGAAAGACAGCCTTTACTCCACCAACTGGAAGACTTAACCAGGCCCATCCCTGGACCAGAAGAGAAGGAGGCTCCATACCAACTCCCATGGTGCTGAGGTTTAGGCTAGGACAGTCAGAATCATCCTTTCTACCCTGCCTCCCCAGATGGCTACAGAAGAAGGTCCTTAATCTGCCATGTCTCATGGTACAACCATATTAAATGTGTGAGACAGTGTCACATGAGTCAATTGCAGCCCAGACTCCCAGGACTCAGCAAATGATTGCATTTGACATCACAGGTTATTGATCCATTATGCAAGGTCTAGCTGATCTCCAGCACCTCCCTCACGCCCACCCAGTGCCTCCTCCTCACTGGTCTCTCCTACCTTATGGCTCCCATCTTGCTGGACCTGTGGAGTCAGAGGCCAAAGTCCCCCTTATAGTGATCCTGGCTAACTTCTGCCAGCCACCTCCCTCAATCCCACCCCAGCATATTTCTTAGGTGCCCACAGACTTTCTGAGAGGACCCAGGGAGGAACTTACGTTTGGAAAACACCCCATTCAGAACTGTCTTGAGCTTATTGGCACCGATCTCAGAATCCTAGAAAGAGCAACCAATTGCAAATCATGTCAGCCCTGCCAAGCTACTTAAAGATGCTAAATGAATTCAGAGCTTTTCCCATGGTCAGACACCCAGCCCACCAGCCTTGTGATCTTAAAAGCATAGGACAGCTTTAAAAACTCAAATTCTCCATTTCCTTTGGGGTCCCCAACAGCCCAGCAGGGGTGTGTGCTAACACTGTGAGCTTGGTGCCCACCGCAGCAGAAGGCTGCCTGCCTCCGAGGCTCTTGCTTCCTTGCATGGGGCTTGCCTAAACAGAAAACAAAGTGTGACAAGTAGCAGTAACAGGAGCCAGATCAGATGCACCACATACACGATATGGGATATACTTAAATCCATAACACAAGTCTGTTCCATGTTACAGTTAAAGAGCTATGGTTTTGTAAACTGCTAAATGTATGATGTCATTTGCCATTTTCATGGGATATGATGGCTTGAGGTTCACAGTTACCAAGTAGTGGAGCTAGGATTGTCTCATCCCAAAGTGCCACTTTGTCCCACTGCACCTGTGGGAATTGCTATTTCATGCAGAAGCCCATTTCAGACTGGGACTTGATATTTAGAGGAGCAGGATATACCATGTATATTTCTGATAAACACTGAGCCAGAGGGAAGATTCATGCCTTAACCCTCCAATGGAAGACAGGATGATGAAGGGGCACTGAACCGAGAGCTGGGATCCAATCTGAACCTCGCTCCTTATCCTGTGTCCTTGGCACAGCTACTTGCTCTCCTCCCCAGCCAGGCCTTGGCACTGGAAAAAGAGAAAACAGAGCCACACAAGGCAGAATTTCCTGTGAGGACAGCTGGCCTCACTGGGGCACAGGATGATCAGTCCCAATAATAACACCTGAGGTCCTTCTGAGAAGCCTCCAGGCCAGAATACAGCCCTCATTTGCCTGTCATGGAAGAAATGGAATGTTAAGAGTCTACATTTGAACCTTGGCCCTGTGTCTCGTGAGGTTTGATGCCCTCAACCAGCTCCTTAACTCCCTGTGCCTGTCACGTCCCCAGCAGAATGGGGAGAGTGGCCAGTGCCACCCTCCTCAGCAGAAGAAAGAAGAAAGATAGGTATAGGAAGAACTCTACACATATGAGCTTTTCTATCATTCTGGATGTTCTAAATAAAACATGGCCTCTTGGTAGGCTTTTGTTAGTAAAAACATTGTCCTGAGCATCTAAAACATGAACTGACTTTTGGCAAGGATTTTTCTCCAATGGCAATGTAAAAGAACTGTTGGCAGGTTTTCTTTTCTGCAGAGATTTCTGATGCATCTTCTTCCATTGCATCATTTTTATTGTTATTACTCTTTTTTAGATAGGGCCTTGATATGTTGCCCAGGCTGGTCTTAACTCTGGGGCTCAATCGATCCTCCTGCCTCAACCTCCCCAGTAGCTGGGACTATAGACACATGCTTCTGTGCTTAGCTTCCATTCCAGCCTGAAGTCTAAAAAGTCTCCCAGCTTTTCCAGGGGATGGAGAGTACTGCCTTTCCTTTCCTGAGGTCTTATGGGCAGGTTATTATGCTCCAAAGAACAGGGTCAGTCACTCTTTATGGGGCCACCTGGGGCACTTTGAGTTCTGGGTAAGTTCTAATGACCAAAACAAAACTCAGCCTGCAGTGCAGAGAGGAAGAATCGGGGCAGCTCTATCTCTGCTTCAAGCACCCCGTTATCACGTTCGCACCCTGTCCAAGCTTGGGTTCTGCAGGCTGAGCACTCACTGCTGGTCTCTTGGGCCAGTGGGCCTAGCTGTGCCTCCAAGCCCAGGCTAGCTTAACTGAGCTTAACTGAGGTGCTTCCTGCTTCCTGCCTACGCTGGGCAATCCCACCTCCAAAGGGTATCAATTTAGAGAGATTTTGCTGCCCAGAAGCCCCGATCAACAGAATCTAGAGATTCCGCTTTTCTGTTTTCTCAAGTCAGGGAGAAAAAATGACCTCAAGACAATGATTACTCTCCCCAAGCAGTGTAGGAAAGGACCCTGTCCTCTGAGAGAATGAGGGGACAGGCACAGAAGCTGGGCACCCAGAAAATGCGGCTTCATTTTCTGGGCTCCTCAGACCCAAGGGAATAAATTTGACCAGAGCATTCTTGAGTGTGTTCCTGACCATCTGGGAAGTTGCATCTGCCCTCCACTCACCTTCCCTGAAAATTCCTCAAACAGGCTCTGGATCTGCTTGTCTTCTTGATCCACCTCACTGGGATGTGGCTAAGAGGAAGGACAGTTGCAAAGTCAAGATGGGAATCACAGGAGAAAAAGTAAAGCAAAGATTCGCTATTCATTCATTCATCTATTAGTATCTATTGTGCGTCAATCCTGTGTCAGGTTTTGGGTTAAATGGGAATGAACAAGAGAGCCATCTGAGGTCCCTGCCTTGAGAGGGCTTAAGATCCAGCAAGGATGCCCTACCACAGCCCAGGGGATCCTCTCTGAGTTAACTCTGGGGCTCAATCGATCCTCCTGCCTCAACCTCCCCAGTAGCTGGGACTATAGACACATGCTTCTGTGCTTAGCTTCCATTCCAGCCTGAAGTCTAAAAAGTCTCCCAGCTTTTCCAGGGGATAGAGAGCACTGCCTTTCCTTTCCTGAGGTCTTATGGGCAACACACACACACACACACACACACACACACACACACAATTCCTAATTTCAACCCTGAAAGCAGTTCAGAGAACAAAAACACTGACACCGAGAAATCTCAGTCTAGGTCTGTGGACACAGGATCCTATGGGATCCACTGATGACCTTCACAGGGACCTGTGAACTCCATAAATGGCATGAAAATTTTGGGTCATATTTATATGTGTTTTCCTAGTTTTTATCAGATTCTCAAAGAACAATACTGTTATGATTTGGATCTAGAATGTTCCCCTCCCAAAGACTCACATGTGGAGTGGTTGGTCCCCAGTGTAGCAGTCAGTGTCCAGAGGTGGGGCCTTTGGGAAGTGATTGTGATCCTGAGGGCTCTGTTTTCATCGGTGGATTAATTCCTTGACAGCTAAATGGACTATTGGGAGATGATGGAAACTACAGGTGGTGGGGCATGGTTAGAGGAAATAGATCACTGGGAGTGTGCCCTGGAAAGGTATTTGTCTCTGGCCTCTCTGTTGTTTTTCCTGGATACTTGTCACAGTGACAAAAAGCTGACTAATACAAATATGATTAAAAAGTGGTTGAGAACACAGCCTAATTAGATACAGCAGAACTAAAAGCCAGAAGACCAGAGCTGAAATAGCACATTGGCCACTTACTGGATCCCATGTCAGGGCTCTGAATATCCATTTCCTCAACTCTAATATTAAATTAACTTGAGCTGTTTCATAGGGTCATTTTGAAAATCAAATAAGCACTAATGTATGTCAAAGTCCTTTGAAAATCACAAACCATTATAGGAATGCCTTTGACCAGAGACTTTCTGATATGATAATGGGCTCCATCCAAAATTAAACAATCCTCCAACTGTCACCACTAGACAGAAAAGTCACAGCTTCCCAGAGGGTTGGAAGAGCTTTCAGAGGGCCAGGTCAATGTCTTCCAAAACCATCAATAAGATAAAGATAAAAGGCCCAATACAGCCTGACAGTTCTACACTAATATAAGTAACAACAGTAGGAATCAAAATCACTTTTGTTGAATACTTGCTACCATGAGGTACTTTATATGAATTATTTCACTTAACACTCATGACTATACTGTGAGGGGGTCTCATTACTACTCACACTTCACAGACAGAGAAATTTTTTTAACTTAAAGAGTTAAGTAAGAGGACCAGATCACACAACCAGTAAATGATGGAACCAGGATTCAAACTCCAGCTACACACTTCTCCACCAATATCTAAGATGATAACCAGAGATTTCAGAATAAATGAGTGAACTGTGACTTGGAGACTCATAGGGGAAGAAAACAGAGGTTCTGGAAAGCAATGGCCTTTCCTGTCTCTGGCATCCTATTGCTCTCTGCAGCCCACTCTCAGCCTCTCAGGGCTGTTTCCTCACTCATCACAGGAGGATGTTAATGCCTACCACGACCAATAAGATGAGGAAGGGGTGGGGTTGTGGCTCAGTGGTAGAGCGCTCACCTAGCATGCATGAGGCACTGGGTTCCATCCTCAGCACTGAATAAATGTAAAATAAAGATATTGTGTCCACCTAAAACTTAAAAATAAATATTAAAAAATAATGAGGAAGTCAAAAAACACACATATATATTTTTTAGAAGGAAAAAATGATAAATACTTCCTACCTCATACATATGATTTTAAAGTAGTTTTGCAGGAGGAAAAAAGCCAAGATTATATTGTTCATGTAATGCGGACCACTAGAACCTAGTGAGAAGTCTATAAATTCTAGACATGAAATAAAAGTCTATTATTCTGGGAAAATGTTTTACTAAAACCAGGGAATGGATATGAGCACCTACTGGCACAGAGCAGGCACTTGGCCACTAGGGGGATCATTGGACACAGGGGAATTTTTAGACACAGGGAATGAGAACTATGTATTCATTATGATGGTAAAAACATAACTTCAGTTTGTTCATTCATTCAAAAAGGACTTACTCAACACCTGGCACAAGTTGGGAACTGTCCATCATCTGTGTCTGAATGCACTGATGCATTGTTCTCAAGGAATTTATTATCATGGAATTAGCTGCTGTCCTCATAGAATATATGCTAAAAAACTTTTCAAATGATAAGGTGATATGGCAAACTCAAGGAACTAGTTTCTTGTTATTATGTCACCTGTCAGTGACATCTTTACAGCCCTGCTCAAAGTAACACGTCTAAGTTCCAATCTTTTGTTGGTTCACCCTCAATTTTTTCCCTCCACGCATTCTAAACAGGCTCTCAGGCCCTTTGAGCATCCAACTGTCCATGACTTAGAGGTTTCTGGAGGGAGGAAGAGAAGTTCTGGAAGGCAATAACTCTTTCTTTCTCTTGTAAAGTCCTGAGTTCCCTGAACACAGTATCACTGTATTATGTGTGTACATGTATCCGTGTACTGTGTGTATATGTGTGGTATGTGTATACATGTGGTGTTTGCATGTGTATTTGATATGTTTGTGTGTGGATGTATGTGGGGGTATGCATGTGAGGGGTATGATATGTGTATGTGTATGTGTATAGCATGTATGTAGTATATGTATGTAATTCATATGCCCAGTTTGTGTATGCTAGGTGTGGGGGAAGGTGTTGGGGGTATGTAGTATGTGTGAGCTGTGTGTATATGCACCTGTGTGGTATATATGTGCTGTGTGTGTGGTGTATATATGTGTGGGTATGTATGTGTGTTCTGTGTATGGTGTGTTTATATTTGTGGTGTGTTTATGTAGTACGCATGTGTGATGAGTATATGCGGTACGTGCCTGTGTGTATGTAGTGTAGCATGCGTGTATCAGGGGAAGCTGCCCCCAGAGAGAAAAAGCAGAGTTTCTAGGATATCAAGGTTATATCGGAGGTCCACAAGGTCTTGGAATACTAGGAACCTTTGTATGGCTCCATAGCCAACTCGGGGGACCCCAGAAGGCTGACCCCCTGCATGGGGGATCCTACTTCATCAAGCCACAGGCCAAGTGCAGAAACCCAAAAACTGTCATCTATGCAAGAAGCTAAAGGCTGACCATAGGCTGACCAATCTGCATCCATGGCAAGAAGAGGTGTTGTTTTAGGGCTTCAGAAAACCTCAAGACAATGGGAGATGAAGATGGGGAGTGATGACCAGCCTCGTCCAAGGGAGGCTTAGAGTCGGTGTGAAGCTGATTTAGCAGAAACAAACAAACAAAAAGACTCAGATCCCTACTCCACCCTGGAGAACTGACTCTTCTAACATGCCTGGGTCTGACAGTAAGAGATGTCACTGTGAATGATCAGTCCCCTAGGGGCAGCAAGGAGGCTGAGCTGGCATCTGCACTGGGGAAGGTGAGAGCGGGAGGAAGAATTCTGTCTGGCTAGGCCACTAGGAGCCACAGCACAGGAAGGACCTCTGGAGCCAGGCATCGCAGCTGACTTGAGGCAGGAGGCACTTGAGAGTGGGTTGCAGTACTGGGCCCCAGGACCCAGGGGAGCAATCACATCAGAGCAGACTAACCCGAGTAGGAAAGGACAGATAGTGGAGGTGTGCTTTTCTATCTGATAGACTCCCAACAAAAACCCCCAGGGCAAGCTGGGTCCTTATTGTCATTTTCTCATGCATCTTCAGAAATACAACCTTACAAATTTGATATATGTCCAGTAATAAAATATGCCTGTCCCCACCTCCATTCAGCCAAGGACAGCAGCTCAGCCCCTAGGGTGAAGATTGCTTTATGTGGTATCTGCAGCCAGAGACTCCTCAGTCCATTTGGGTAGGATGGGGGCGGTGGAAGCTGGGCCTATGCCCCCATAAAGATAGTCCTGCCCCACCCCTGGGCCCTGCACCAGTGCCTGCACAGGGTGACCCTCACAGAGCAGCAGCATGGTAATGCCACACACATCTGAGAAAAAGGACAGGAAATTGAAGACACAGTGAGGGACAAAGGGAGGAGTTTGGTGAACCCACACTGCAAACCAGATATACTTCTTCCTCCAAAGGTGGCTCTGAACTCACCTCCTCCATGGGGCCTTCTCAGAGTAAGTGCTACGCCAGCACCCCTAAATCCCTCCCCTTTGCTGCCCCAGCCCTACACACATGTAAGCTTAGGGAAGGTGTGCACTTCCTTTCATCTTTTTTCATATGCTTCCACCATTTGTCCTCCAGAACCCTGGAGATCAATCCAAGAACAGGGGACTCTATATCCATTTCTCCCATAGACTTCTTTATCCTGCACAGAACGCTCAAGCACACAGTGAGCTCTCACTGTGGGTTCACATGACTGAATGTGGCAAATGCTAAGACCTGTCCCCTAGGGAGAGGGGATGCATTACAAAGCCTGCGTTCCAGTGCTATTTCTATCTCATCTTCTCAGGAAGAGCCAGCACGTGGAAAAATATTGTGGACTTGATGAATAAGAAGTTGCCATCCTTAATATGTAAAGAACTCTGTTAAATCAACAAGAAACTCCCAACCACTGCTATGCAATATGTCAAAATTTAGAATAGTAAGAGACTGCATACCTCATGTGGATTTCCAGCCACAACATTTCCAATTTCCCTGAAACACAAAGAAAAAAAAAACATGAGAAAGTTAAAAGCTCAGCTAATAACTAGGTTCTTATGGGAAGTTTTTGGCCCTTCTGAGGAACTGACTGACCACCTGAGACCTGCAATTCCTACTAATAACTGCATAAACTGAATCTTCAACGAGAATCCCTCCCCTTGGCTGCCCAACCCTCACCCCTCCCTGAATTTTTTATCAGAGACAAGAGCTTCAAGTTAAGTATTCTCTCTAATGGATTCTAGAAGATCTAGCCTGGTGATTTCTGGGGAGTTTTTCCATTACCTTACCCCAGTTATCACTCTTCTCCTTCCTTGGGAACGTGGTTACATGAATCCCTGTTGAAATGACCTTACGGAGATGAGCCAGCAAGAAACCACAGCCCTATGTGCATGTATGTACCATGTACCTGTGGCCCCTGCACCTGTGTGCGGCCATTTCCCTTGGCTGGCCTGGCACTCAGGCAACCTTAGGCCCCACCTCGGAGCGAAAGGAGACTCACAGGGCCTTGGCCTTCTTCTCGGAGAACACCCTCAAGCAGAAGTCGCCGTCCTTGAAGGGCTCAAATGTGGACGGCACCACCAGGTACTCCCCAGGGGGCAGCCGAGCCCGGCCAGACACCTCCCGCAGGTTGACATAGGTGCTGGATCGAGTGGAGGGCTGGTGACCCAGGAAGAAGTCCTGGCCCAGGTGTATATCTGTGTGACTTTCCAGCTGTAAGCAATAGGCAGAATCAATTTCTTTCTAAATCCTGAAGATGAGAGCTAAGAGCTGGGTTTTATAGCGCTGATTTAGGGATCATTGGTTTTTAACACCACTCTTGAGAATCAGAAAGCCTTGCATTCTGTCATGATCTCACTGTGCATCAATCATCAAATGTATTTGGAGCATCTTCTGGGTGCCAGGCCCTGTTGGAGGTACTGACTTGACTGCTTGAGAGAGGCTGGACCTTTTCTCTCTGAACCTCCCCAAATTGAAAGGTTGAGCCCAGGACCTCTGGTGTGTGCTATTTGGGTAGCTTTCCTCCTAGTTCCAATAGACTCTTACTCTGCAGTTATCCCTGTAGATGTGACAGGGACCTTCCCAGTACAGACCCAAGACTGGAGAGTGAGCTTTGATCTTGGTCCTTCAACACAAGCTGCCAGATGGGCCACTCACTCCTGGCTACCTGGGGAAATTACTCAGCAAGGTGACTGAGGTGGTCAGGCTGGGGCCAAAGAGGGAACTCTGAAGGAGGCAGGCAGAGGAGGTAGCCACAGCCAGCCCAATTTGGGGTCCCTCCTGGCCTCTTCAGGGCCTAGTTCTCCTCCCAGAGGGGAAGATGCTCCCTAGGAACCCCTTATCTGTTGTAGGGAAGGGAGAGGCTATTGGTTTGTGGCACAGGCTAATTAGTGACTGCAGAGTGCTTCGAAAACACAGGTGCCACTGTGGTTATTGCTGTAATTAAGCCTCCCATGGCACTGCATCTTTATGATCAGTCTTCATCATGATGTCTGTGACAGAGGGCAAGTGCTGATAAGCTGCAAGGGCTAAGACTTCTGCGTGACCTGGATCTAGAATACCCACCCTGGAGTGGGCTGTGTCCAAATGTGGTCACTTCTTGAACCACTCGTCTGCTGAACAGGAGAGGAAAGTAGAGCCACCTGTCCCCATTGCCCTGGCCAGGATTTCACAGGGATCCCGCAGGCAGCCCCTGCTGACCCAGCAGTCACAGTGCTTGATATTCCTACTGAAAATATTTACACTCTGGGCATAAGAATGCTGGGGGCATGATCAACAAGGTCATGGCTAAGGCCTAAGTGTCATGAGTTACGTGTGTGTGTGTGTGTGTGTGTGTGTGTGTTTCCCCAGTGTGGGAATGAAACCCAGGAACTCATGCATCTTACGCAAGTGCTCTACCATTGAGCTACATCTCCAGCCCTATTTAAATGTTATTCTTGCCATCCCTGAAGATAACAAGGGGAGCGAGAGAGAGAGCCCCTTCAGAAGAAATACTAAGTAACGAAACGGGAAGCAGTAGGGAATGAAATTGACCAAATTGTATTGTTCTGTTGTGTGCACTTACAAATAGGTAACAACGATTCCTGCTATTCTTATTTAATTATAATGCACCAATTTAAAAAAGAAGAAGAAGGAAATGGAGAAGCAAACTCTAATTGGGTTGAGCTGGGAAGGAGGGAAGCTGAGTTTCAGGGTGGAGCAGCTTAGAGAAGCCCTGTTTGGGAAGTTGGGGTGGGAATTGGAGACACTAACACAAGAGCTGGATCCCCTCTTCCTACCAGGAACCCCCCACAAGCTAAGGCAACAACATCCCTGACCTTAAATATTCTCTCAACTTGACTCAGGAGCAAAGGGACAGGAATCCAGCAGGTTTAACTGATTGTGCTTCTCAAAGTGTGGGCGCAGACCAGAATCAGTATAAGAAACCTAGGGACAATGCAAATTACTGGGCTGGACACCTACAAAACCAGAAACGACTGGAGTGAGGCTCAGCCACCTGTGCTTTAGCAAGCCCTGAAGGGGATTCTGAGGCAACTTCAAGTCTGATATCCATTGACCTAAAGACTCACTGACACTTGGAGAACACAAGATCCACAGGGTCACACTGAGGGAACCATGAGATGCTATCGAGGAAAGTTACACTGCCTGCATGTATATGATCCCTCACTCATATTAATGGGGCATTTCTGATGGGAACCACCATCAACTTGATTTAACTCAGGTTTGGTTTTAATTGAAGTAGCAAAGACGTGTTTGCTCTGAATCATCCATATGCCCTTGTCTGTTCCCTCCATAATAAAATGCATTTGTGATCCAAGGGCAGGGTAGACCAGTAGTCTCTAACACTTTATAGGCCTGGAGTCTGTGAATATTGCTCTTGTTGGTATTTGTTACATCACTGGACAAGCCTGAGAACCTGAAAAGGCAGGAGGAAGGCTGCAACAGGGCAGGTACACTGCTACATAATGAGTGCAACTGACTCCAGAGTGGAATAGTGGGTCTCAGCCCTGACTGTACATTGGAATCACATGGGTCATTCACAAATCTATGATGCCTGGATCCTCCACCCCCACCCTAGAGATTCTGATGCAGCTGAGCTGTGGTGTAGCCTGAGCATTGAGACTCTTGAAGGCTCTTCCAGTTATAACCCAGGAGACCATCACTAGCATGTGTAAAGGCCTCACTTTGCACTGACTGCGTTTCACAATGAGTTATGCAGGTTTCCTCCCAGGAGTACTGCCTGAGGCTCCTGCCTTCAACTAGCTGAGTGGATGGGATAGCCTGGTGAACCTGGGATGGCAGAGGACATTCCGGATAGAAGTGTGACACTGAAAACATGGCCCCCTAACCCAGCTGGAAATTACTGAGGCTCGGGAAAAGCAGAGAACTGAGAAGATAAAGTTGGTATTTCCTTTTCTTACCAGAAATCAGAAAGCATTTATTTCTGTTGTCCAGGTAAATAGGAATCTAAGTTATACTAAAATCATCTTGTTTAGACCAGAACGTCAGACACACAGGGGCAAAGATCGCCTCCATTCCCTTCCCAGGAATCCTGACAGGTGGGAATGGGCTCATCTTTACCCATGGTGTCCATGACGAGGGCTACCAGCTCACCGGATCAGTGAGTCCACAAGAGAATTGGTTTCCCTCATAGGAAGCAGATGGTGCTGGGTACCTGTCCCAAAGGCAGTCAAGCTCTTTCTTACCAAAGGAAGGATGTCACGGTCAGTACAGTACTCACATACCTCCTTGGGAACCTACAGGACAGAAGATAAAAGCAGGTTACCTCAACCTAGATGCCCTTCAATAGATGAATGGATAAAGAAACTGTGGTATCTACACACAATGGAATATTACTCAGCATTAAAAGATAATAAAATTATGACATTTGCAGGTAAACGGATGGAGTTGGAGAATATCATGCTAAGCAAAGTAAGCCAATCCCCAAAAAAACAAAGGCCAAATGTTTTCTCTGATAAGTGGATAAGGGGAGGGAGGGGATAGGAAAGATGGTGGAATGTGATGGACATCATTACCCTAGGTACATGTATGATTGCCTGAATGGTGTGACTCTACTTCATATACAACCAGAGAAGTGAAACATTGTGCTCCATTTGTATACAATGAATCTAAGAGCATTCTGCTGTCATGTATAACTGATTAGAACAAATAAAAAATAATTTTTTAAAAAAAGCAGGTTACTGAACAGCTCAAGAGCCTCCCTTTGTGCTTTTGCATTCCTCCCTACAGGGGAGATGATAGATTGTAGATGATAGATTTTAGTAGCTTTAGTTGGTGCATAAGTGAGAAACTAGTTAGTATTTCTAAGTCTGGACAGTTTTTAATCAATTTCAAGGTCATTCATAAACTACTAAGTCCTAGAAATCTGGGGGTGAAGGGCAGGTTCTACTTTTCTATTTTATTTTCTTGTGTATAATCTACAAAAATCCTAGGTTCTTCAAGAGTTAATAAAACTTCAGGCTTAAATAAGAGCTGACATCTTCTTACAAACCTACAGACTTGGCTTCCCAGATCAAGGTCCTGGCCAGAAGAGGGATCTCACTCATCTTGAGCCATAATTTATCTTTCCCTTGGTCATCACAAGTGGTCCAAGAATAGGCATGTGACCCAAGTTCAGTCTATCAAAAAATTCTCTAGGATTTTTGTAACTGAAACTAAGAAAAGGAGCTCCTTCCCTTATGCTCATGATATTACAGGATAAAGACATCTAGTCTGGGAAAAGAGCACCAACAGTAAACAGGAGGTGTGGAGAGAAAGAGTCCTGGTAGTACCCAAGTCCCTTGTCCTAAGCATCCCTCTCCTTCCCTCAGTCTGGTCATGAGGTGATAAATTCCTTTCTTACCAGCTTAAGAATTAGGCTCTCTTAGTTACAACTACAAATGTTGACTCCCACAAGAGATGAGTCTCAGATCCAGAGTAGAAGCCCTGCCATGTGCTAGGCTAGAGAAGAAGACTCCACCCCCACGTGTCCTTTTCCCTCCTTCTTCTCTATCACACAGGCTATTTGGACCAGAAGGGCAGGGCAGGCATTGTTGGTGGCTAAGGTCAGTGGGCAACTGCCTACAACTCTGAGAAACAACAAAATGAGGGAAAATTGGGACCAGCAGGCATCTATTTGTCATTGGCAACAGACACGGAACAGTCTGGGGTCACTGTTTCCTCCTTTAATTTTGAGTTTAAACCCAAATCATCCATGCAGAGGCTCTGACTGTCTGGGAAAGCATGGAAATCTCTCTTCTCCACTCCAGGCCTGAAAGCAGGGGCTTTTCCCTCCCCAGTAGGGGCTTCCCTAACTACTTTGGCAGTCTTTTCATAACAACTCGACCACTGCAGCTGCTATCAATATGCTCCAAATCCACCCCGCCAAGAGTCACTGGGCAGGAACTGAGCCAGGCAAGTGCAGTTATGCTCCAAATCCACCCCGCCAAGAGTCACTGGGCAGGAACTGAGCCAGGCAAGTGCAGCGAGACAGAAGAGAAGGCCTTAGCCATTGCCCATGGAGGGATGGGAAGAGACAGCTATCTAGGAAGTGCAGGATCCTGAGTGCAAATGACAGGCCAGCCTGGCAGGAGGCTGTTGTCACTGCAGGAAGATGAAAGGAGGAAAGACCAGACAAGCAGGGCTCTTTAGCCTTCAGGGATTCCTGGCTGCTTTTCAATAGGTGGCAGGTTTTTAGCTTCAAACTAGACTCCAGTTTCAGAGAGTTAAGGCCAGAGAAGGAAGATACATACTCTTGTATGGCATCCCCAAAATGCCAGCTACTCTACAATCCCAGCTGCTCCCTGCAACCCCAGCTGCTCCCTATAGCCACGGCTACTCCCTACATTCATTCCCTCAATCTAATTTTAAAACTGCTTCTGTTCACAAATGTCAGGCCTTAAATTATGTGCCTCTTATAAGAAGAAAGACCATGGATCACACACATGAGAGTATTTCATAAGCAGCTATAATGTGATGCCTGAAGAACTGGCATGCTTTATGTATTATTTATGAATGCAAATGCTATATCACACAATGCTATCATGAAACGAATGACTATGTAAGGTAGACTCAATGGATGGAGAATTGGAAGCATTATCTCTGAGTAGCTAGCTCACCCTGCAGCCATGTCTGCTTACTCTTCTCTCTCCAGAACCCTGACTTTCAAGCTGTTGAGATGCACATGGTATTCCCTCAGGCTAGAATGTTCTCCCTGCTGCACCTTTGAAATCTAGGAAATCTTTTGAGGCTCTGATCAAAGTCTCCTTCTGCATAAAGCTGAGGATCGCCCAGCCCACCACGTTGGTCACAATCATAGCTGATTAGACTTGCCCAGTGGTGTGTGTCTGATTTTCCACACTAGATGGTAAGCACTCTGAGGGCAGTAACCGTGATATTCCTGTGTGTCCTCAATTTTCATCTTCACACAGGGTATATTGTAGATGCTCACTAAAGTTTGTTGTATTGGCATGCATATAAAAAGTATCTTCTTATGTTTTTATGCCTATAAGCAATGATTCTGGTTTTGTAATATTTACATTTTAGGTGAGGCTAGAAGAGCTGATCAGGAGTAGAATTGTAATTTATTTATTTGCAATTCTTTATCCTGCCATTGAGCAGTAACTATTCCATATACCATCCCTCCAACACGTAACACACACACACACACACACACACACACACACACACACACACACACACACAGAGTGTAAGGCCCTAAGTTCTAGAATATGAAAGATTAAGGGGTGAAGGAGGATGGTATGAGTTTGGCAATTGCACTTTTCTTTACTGGTTATAGCACTTCTTTTTCTTGCATTTTGGGCCATTGGACTGCCTATCAGCTTTTGGTCTTTTTGATTAAAATTATTATTATGTTTTTATCCCAAGAAAATCATTTTTAACAAAATTATTTAAAAAAAAAAAACCACAATCACCATGAATCCCTCTGGAATTTGTTCTATGGAGTCTTTGCCTGTATGAAGAAGTAGATTCCAATTTGTTCCTTGCTGGGTCATCAAGACCTAAACATTTTACTTTAAAATATCTGCGAGGTTAAGTTGGCAGAAGCGTGGTTACTAGGGGAAAAAATTGGCATAGTGAGCCACAGGCTGAAGGCCAAGAGCTGTACTGGTTGTGTTCCCCAATCTAGAGACATCAGAACCCAAAAAGGCCGTGTGTCCCCAAGCCATGCTCTGTATGTTCCACAAATGTCTCCAGATTCCCCATGGTGAGAAGAAGGGAGTTTGTATCTTCAGCTCCCAAATCTAACCTTCTTCTCCTACCTAGTGATGCCTATCATCCACCTATGTGACCTCAAGTGCCTTTTGCCCCCATGTTCTTCTGTCTCTTAAGGTGCCTATACTTGGAAAAAACATCTAATAAACAAATTTTCACTGAGTTTTTAATTAACAGGCAAAGTTAAGGAATTGCACATCTCAGTGCTAACAACAGAGACTTGAGCCACAGGAATGAATCTCTAATTATGGAATTCAGGCCTCAGTAAGGCCATTGGAAGAGGTATTAGGAGAATAAAGACAATGCTCGATTAGGAATATTTAAGCAATAGAATATGCAGTCTGATTATGGGCCAACACATTCAGACCAAAGACATGAAGTTTACAGTAAATAAGAACCCAACTCTTCAATACCTGGTAGATAGCATAGCCGATGCTAAGCATGCCCTGCCCTAGCTTCTTCTGTCGCCTGCGATTTTTCTGCATCAGACCCAACAGCACCGTACAGCAGGGTTCACCAACTCCCTCCTCCTGGTCTTCATCTACCTCGTCCAAATGGATTTTGAACTGTGGATTAGTCCAGTAAGTGGCTAGAAATCGCCCAGTAATGGTGGTTCCATTGTTGGGGGGTGAGGAGATGGAAAAGAATAAAATAAAAAAAGAAGAATCTTGATCATCCCATTGAAAGCATAACTCTGGCCAAGCCATGCCTGGTGAGCAGGCCCCAGAAAGTGTTTTTTAAAGGTGGTTAGGCACTTCTCCTCCCTCCTTCCCACACCACACATGAGCAGACTCATCCCATAGCACTAGGAAAGATTGCACCTGTCCATTTCATCCACCCAAGCATTCAGTCAAAGCCAGCCCTGCTTGACTGGGAATATTCAAGTTCCCAGGATCCTGGGATTACCCTGGGCTGGGCTGGGAAGTAACCTCTAAGTCCCACTGGGGAAATAGTTAATAGCTCCTTGTCCCCAGCAACTGGACTATGGGGAAAAAAATCCCAGAGGAAGGGAGATCTCATGAGAAAAGCATGTCTGAGACCGAAGAGGACAGAGTCCCAGAAGAGTCTAGCTACCAAGAAGAGCTCCCCCGAACAGCTAGAAAGCCATCTGACTGGCATATGTTCTCCCTCAGAGAAGACCCCAGCTTCAACAGCCCAACGCAACCCTGAGAACAAATCCTCTGTCCACCAGCCCAAGGACCTCATGATAATAACGGTGTTGCAGCCCATTGATAAAACACACTCCCTTCAAGAGAAAGTCATTTAATCATGCATGAGGAATCATGCAATTAAAAAGCATTTGTACACACCATCTATGGATATTTAAAAGGAATTCTTCATTTCAAAGATGAAGTTAATTTAAAACAAAAGCAAAAAACTCTCTGTTTGGTGACTGCACAAGCCAAGAGGCACAGAGAAGTGAAAAGGATCATCCAAAGGCACACAGCAGCAATTCTATGACAGTTCAGAGCAGAAGATAATTGAAAAGGATCAGCCTGACAGGTGTCTCTAGACAAGGGCCTCAACAATTTCAATAATGATGTGCCCTGAGGGGACAAAGGAGTGGGAAAGGGTAATTGGTTTTTGAACTCTGTTTCGGTTTTATTGTTGTTGTTTAGATTTGGGTTTTTTGCATCCTCTAAGTGAGGAGCCAACTCCATTAAATAACAATAGCACTCCCAGGTGATCAAGAGCCCCTGGTTATTTTTTTCTTAACAGTATTATTCAATTCCACCTTCCCAGAATCTCCACTTCCAGATTTTTGATTTGAGGCACAAGTGTATGGATTTTAAAGCCAATGATCTGTAGATTCCAGGGGAGATAGAAAATTCGGTAATCTTCTATACTTACATCGTTACCAAAGGGCAAGAGCAATCCATCTCTTCCTGACAGCTAGTTGGCAGCACAGATGGGATTATGATTTGGTACAGACAGATACCTTGGGCACCCCCTACAGTTCTGAGCTCCCAAAATGATCCATGCGAATTTCCTCTACATTCTCTAAGAGCTTGCTAATGGTGAGCATATTTTAATTTCTCCCAAATGCAACATTACTGCAATCCCTACATTTTTTGTTTACTCCTTAACAGTACTGTAGGAAGAGAATGGGCCATAAAGATAATACATCCCATTTGTATGACGCTACACAGTTTACAAAGTGCTTCCTTACACGTTCTGCTTTAAGATGCTCACTGAGACCCAAGTAAGGTCGAAAGTTAAGAATTATCACCCCATTCTGAGGATCAAAAAACTGAAGCTTAGGGAAGGGAAATGTCCCTCCCAGGAGTTCACAGCTGTTCAGCTAAGCAACAGGGCCAGGACTACAGACTCCCCTCATTCCTGTCTGCCCAGCATTCTGGTTTCTGCCACCAAAAAATAGGAACTCTGGTTAGATAAGGAAGGAAGAGAGACCTTGTCAAGCCCCCAGACCATATCCACATGGGATTTTATGATAATGCCACTTCCTGCACTGAGCTGTGTGCTGAGAACAACATGACTGGCCCCACCCCTGAGCATACCCGCTGAGTCAATCAACCCAAATCAACTCATCAACAGCAAACTCGGCAGGGAGTAGGAAAGGGGGGGTTGCAAAGTGAAGAGAGTAGGTTTAGCTTTCCTTCATTTCTCCTTAAGAGATGTGGAGTCATTTTTCAGAACTTCTTCATCAGGTGCTGCTTCAGCAGATTCAACCTAGGAGGAGCCTATACATGTACATATTAGTGATCTTTTGTGAACCAGGGAAGACTACCCCCCTTTAATAAGATCAGGACCCAAGTTAGTGTAGAAGCAATGGTTTGCACCAGGCTCTCCCTGCAGGCAAGCCCCAGTGACTCCTATAAGAGTGCAAGGTGGCCACACGCATGCCCTGTGTGTGACCACCCCTGACCTTCACTGTCTCGCCCTTCCAACTCTGACTCAGATGCCCACACAGAGAAAACCAGATACTCTGTGCCGCCTATAGGAACAGCAGCTGTTGGGCCCGTGTTCCTCTAGCACAGAAGCCCAGGAGAACAAAAGGTCTCAGCCAAGAGCAAGAAAGCCGTTAGTAAGAAGCACATTCTTTGGAGGCAGGAGCAGCTGGGCAAAGCAGGTTTGATTTGAACACACAGAAGCTGAGATCAGGCCACCCATCCTTGCTGCCCTGGCCTCTGAGCATGAGGACAACCAGGGCCTCTAGTCTAAAGACATTATCCCAAGATTAACATATGAAGTCATCCGGCTCAGGGAGGACCAGACAGGCAGCGCTCCACCTTACCTGGGTAGTTCTGGCAGCCACCTGCGGTGGAACCCCGTGTCCAGCGGCCATTGAACAGCACCAGATTCCATTTGTGCACCTCATCACTGCTCAGAGAGTCTGGGGAAAGGTTGCAGATCTCCAGGCGGGAGAACTGCTTTAAGAAATCTGAAAATGACATCCTGGGGGGACAGAGGAACCGGAGGACTCTCAGTCAAGGGAGCTGGGCTGGAGGGGTGATTAAAGGGACACCCCCTAGCAGAGTCCTGTGAGTGGTCTCAGAGGCTAAGGGCTCACTGACTCTGTTCAACAGTCCACTGATAGGAACAGGCCAAGGTCATCATCCAAATTCCTCTTTGTGGTTAGCATCTCAGCTCTAGAAGAACCCCACTCGCAGACCTACCAGCCACACAGAGTCAGGGCCTGAACTGGAAGAGCCCCTGCCTTTGTCTAGGCTGGGTTAAGTCTGAGTCCATAGGAATTTTCTTCCTATTTAATTCTCAGTGATGTACAGCAGTAGAGATTTCCCCTAACTCCTACCATAGACAAAGGGGATCCTTATCATCTTCCCTAGCCTCCAGCAAAGGAAGCCATCCAATTGTGACAGTAAGGCGAATCTTAGCTCTAAAGAAGAAGAAGTAGAGCTCTCTGCTCATTGGAAAGGCAGACAGGCTTGTGGCTTAAGGCCCAGATATCTTGATCTGGGTACTTTAGATATACGAGTAAAGGTAGAATTATACTAGAGCAAAAAGGGGGTGAAGAATGAAAGACACCAAGCCAGGTGCAGTGGCGCATGCCTCTAATCCCAGCAGCTCAGGAGGCTGTGGAGGAGAATTGTGAGTTCAAAGCCAGCCTCAGCAATGGCGAAGCTGAGCTGGGGATGTGGCTCAGTGGTGGAGTGCCCCTCAGTTCAATCCCCGGTACCAAAAAAAGAAAAGGAAAGAAAGACACCATGGCCAAGAACCTTGTCACTTTCCTAAAAGACCTGGAGATGGGCTGTGCCCACATCAGAACTTGGAATGGACTCACAACTAAGAGGTGGCTAAGCAGCCTCTTTAAAAAAAAAAATTATTAGTTATAAATAGACATAATGCCTTTATTTTTAAATATATATTTATTTTTTAGTTGTTGGTGGACACATAATATCTTTATTTCATTTTTACATGGTGCTAAGGATTGAACCCATTGCCTCATGCATGCTAGGCGAGCACTCTACCTCTGAGCCACAACCCCAGCCCACAATACCTTTATTTTATTTGTTTATTTTTATCTGGTACTAAGAATCAAACCCAGTGCCTCACGCATGCTAGGCAAGTACCCTGCCACGGAGCCACAGCCCCAGCCCACTAAGCAGCCTCTTACCAGAACTCTCCATCCTCAGCTTTCCTGTCCAGCTCTTCCTTCTGCCTGGGATCTATGTAGTTCCATTCAGGTGCACTGGAGGGGGCAGGGGTGGAGCAGAAGTGGTCATTCCTGAGGGGCAAGCTATTAACTGCATCAAAAGAGCCCCCTAAGGTCCAGAAACGGGGTCCCAAAATACAGCAGGTAGATGGACAGGCTGGACCATAAGGGTGGAACTACAGTCTGGAGAGGACATGAGGCCATGATATGGGCACCAGCAGGTGACCTTGAGCATGCAACAGAAGCAATTTGGACCTGCTCTAACTGTCACTCCCTGAACAAGTTTTACATTTTCATATAGGATACCCGGGCCCCTGGCCACAAGAATGAGGAAGTCCAGGAGAGGAGATACAAGGGGCCCAGTGACAAGAAGGGCAGGCCCTCTAGTATCCTTTAGTAAGTTGTCATTCTGGCTCATCTGTCAATCTGGGATGAATATATTCTAAGAAGGTCTGGCCAGCTTAGGGTACATGGATATGGTCCACTTTCTAAGCCTGTAAGAATAACTATCAGGCCCAGTTTCATGGCAGCTTCCCTGAAGGAGTGTCACCCTGTGAGGCCTCCTGCTGTTGACCTTTCCTTGGCAATATCCATATACTTTGTTTAAATGCCATCTCCAGTTTATCTGACATTTCCAAAGTCAGGTTTTCCTGAAATACGTATGCAACATCTAAATAACTGACCAGTATCAAGATCCACTTAAAACACACACACACACACACACACACACACACACACACACCACACACACCTACCTCTTTCCTAAATATTTTCAGCAAAACCCAACCCCTTCCTGCCCCAGCATAGAAGCTGAGGCACACCCAAGTTCAGCATCCCCCAGATCTGGCCTCCAATGCCCCAGGAATTAGCAGAAGAGTTTAGGAGAGTTCTTAAATTCATGGAAACACTCATTTAATCAGAATAGATCTTGGAATGTGCCTATTATAAATAAAGATTAGGAGACAAGTTGGAAATTTGCAGATCTAAATCTTCCAGTTGGTTTTTACAAACTGGGGAGAAGGGGGACAAAAATCTATCTAGACATTGCACTGAGTTTAGGAATGTCATTTCAGAGATCCAGCACCCTCCGCCAACAACCAGTATGTAAGTATTCCGAGCTGTGTTTACCTGGTAGAGCCTCTGGGACTTGACTCCACTTACACCCACACCCACTCCAGCCCTTGGGACTTTCCCACCCTGTCAGGGATTGGGTGGCATCAGGGAGAGGAGATGAAGTCAAGCAAACCCTTTTGACATCTTTTGAATGGCTTTTGGTGAAAACGGATAAAACTTGAGGTTTCTATTTCATTCAGTCATGTCATCCTTTTAGGGCAGATGGCAGAATTGAGGTTTTGGGGTGTGCTCAATGTTAGGCAGTGGACTGGGAACTCTCAACTCTCTTATAGGAAGCCCATCTTGCGTCCCTTCCTGACAAAGGCCTGGAGGAAAGTTCTGTAGCTCTGAGAGATAATAAGCCATATTATCCTTAATTAAATGTGATAAAGCACCTTCCTAAGGCCCTGTGACATCACAGAATATGGACAAACGGTACACTCAAGGCTTAAGAATGTATTGGGAGAGGATAGGATGGTGACAATTCTCATTTCTAGTGGCTCTTTATTAATAAGATTTGTGCATTGTAATTCATTCCCCAGCACCAGCCTTCCTCCCCTGGGACAGCTGTGCTAACTTGACAGAAAGCACACCACGCCTTCCCCATCCTCCGTGTCACAGAGACATCGATTCCAGGACACAGCTGTCCCGGGATATCACCGTTTCTGAGTAACTTCCCCTCAAGCAGAAAGGCTGCCCTCCAGTCAATGATCAATACCCACCCAGGTCATGAGCTCATGGGGTGAGCAACACCCCCATTCATCAATGCCTGCCTGGGGCCATGACTTCCAAGATCAAGTTTCATTTTCTAAGCATCATCATTTCCTTTCATAGCTGAGGGGCTTGGCCTTTTGTCAAAGGAACCAGTGTTTGTGGAGTGGAAAGATCAGATTGTGAATGATCGATTTGACCACCACAGTGTAGTAGGTAGAAAACAGGTAAACTGTTTGGCACTAAGCAAAATTCAATGGAGCTGCCCAATTCTCAAATGCCAAGTCAGAAATTCGGAATTACAGACTCTGCTTTTCCCAGCCTGGAACCAGTTAATACTCTTCTGAACAGGCTGAGTGATTTTTGGACAGTAAGTACTTCAGAACTCACTATGATGTTGGTCTCATTATTGTGCTTCACAAGACACTTCTCTGTGGAAGGAAGTAATACTGGGGGAGGTAAAGAGGAACCTACTCATCGCTCCAAGCTCCCGTCCACTCCACTTCACCCCATGGATTCCTGAGTCTGATCAGCTTCTCTGGACAGCCACGGAAATCCACCTGCAAGGTCCATACACACAAAAGCAATTACTGCCTGCCCTGCATTCATGTGTGCACCTGGAAGGATTTGCATGAAATTTTTCAAATGTCCCTAAATGACCACACTTTTACTTTCTTTTAACAGATGCTTTCAGGCTTTGGCCAAGTGTTCTATTTTTCACAATTTGAATAAGTAAAGAGTGAGCCGAGTACAAAATCAAGTTCATGTCTTCTTTAACTTGGATTTAGATTTCATGGTTGACTAAGATTGACTCTGTTCTTAATATATGAGACATCACGGTACACCCTCTGAACGAATAGCACAGCAGTTAATATTCATTAAGTACATATGAACTAGGCACTGTGCTGAGCATTTCAAATGCATAATTGCCTCATTTAAACCTCAGAACAACCCTGTGAGGTGGGCACTATTATTATCTTCATTTTGCAATTCAAAAATCTGAGACATAGAGATGCTCAGTTTTCCAAGACTACTTAGCTATTAAGTGGTAGGGTGCAAGGTGAAAACCAGAAACTGTGTTGCCAAAGCCCAAGAGTGGGGATACCCATTGAATTTCTTTTTTTTTTTTTCCTTCTTTTTTTTTCTTTTCAGAGGCCATTGGGAAATTCAAAGCAAAACCAATTTCTCAAAGATAACACTATCTTTAGCCTAGGTGGATGTATCTTAGTTGCATGGTGTCTATATTTTCCATTGTAAACCCTCCAAATGTTTTTGGAAGTAGTCAGAAGATAAAAAAAAAAAAAAATTAAATTAATGAAAATTATAGTCCAGGCTTTCAACTAATTGGGTTAGAGAATGAGAAACACCTGCTTGCCTTCTCATTATTATAGCCCTCACTAAAAATGGAAGTGGGAATTTATCTTTTTTTCTTTTAGGGATCCTATGCATTTCCACTGTTTACATAAACAGACATCTTACAATGAGTATAGAACCTGACTGACTATCTCTACAACTCTTCTGGCCACATCTCAGAAGAGAATTTAACTAGAACTCACAGAGATGCAGGTCAGAGGCATTAAGTTACCCATCCACAAGAGTGTAAAAATCAGAAGGGCCGGGCTGAGGATGTGGCTCAAGCGGTAGCATGCTCGCCTGGCATGCGTGCGGCCCGGGTTCGATCCTCAGCACCACATACAGAACAAAGATGTTGTATCCGCCGATGACTAAAAACTAAATATTAAAAAAATTCTCTCACTCTCTCTTTAAAAAAAAAAAAAAATCAGAAGGGCCTTCGTAATGAGCAAGATCTGTGGCATCAAGGGCTCTGCAGCAAGGTGACCCCCTTCTCCAGCAGGGCAGGAAACACCAAAGCCAACTCTAAACCTCTTAGGTGACCTCCTGTCTCTTCTCTCAGATATGTTCTGGATTTGTGGTAACAACATTTCACATTACCTTCCCCTCCTCCACCTAATTTTACCTCTTCAACTCCAGTAACAGAGTACGCATGACTCTTAACCAGCTTCTGACTGGTGATGGCTTCTGCTTCAGCTGCACTGGAGACCTGGGTTGAGAAGAAAGTCAGTTAAGATAGCTAACCTGAATGCTTTGGTGTCATCTCTTTCCAAAGATACACTACAAAGCTAGAGGGCCCCAGTGTGGAACTAGCAAAGCAATGAGCCTCAGGTAAATACAGCCGTCTCCATTCAACACTCTTTAATTAAGCCAGGCAGGTGCTATGTGGCTGCCAAGCTGGGAATCTGACTTACCAGTCATTCAAATGCCAGCAGCATTTATTCTCTGTGAGTATCCCTCTGCTGCCCAAAGAAAGCTATCCATTTTGGCAGCAAGAGAGAAAAGGAAAGTAGGTCTGCTCTCTTTGACCACCTTGAAAGTCCAGACAGGCAACCCTCCTGTCGGGGCACGACACCTACCTGGTTTCAGAACCTCTTTCCTTTTTCTTCAAGGATCTCCAAGTCCCTTAAGTATTATAAATCACATTCATTTTCCCAAATCTCAAGCTGATTTAGCAAAAAGAGAGTAACAAAGATAGAGTCTAGGATCCAGGGAGCAAGACTGTGTTCTCAGGGCAATTCCTGCAATACTAAAGAGGTTCTACCAGCAAGGGAGAAATCAGGACTCCAATGTGATGAACCCCAGTTTCTATCCATTACTTAGGTCTTAGCCAGCTCACATGTGCCGTGGACACCAGACTTGCCCATTAAATCCCAGATTCTGTCAAAGCTTTCCCAGGCCTCTCCCTCCCTATCCAGTCCCTTCTCAAACACACCCAGGTAGAGGTAACAAAGAAAAGTATCCTGGCTCACATCAATGGAGCAACCCAGGAGAGACCCCGCACGGAGGGCTTTTCTGATGATATGGTACAGATTGGTTGGTGGCTTCTTCAGGTCATAAAACTCGGAGATACCACCTGTGAAATCCTCAAACCCTTCCATTGTGGACCCTCCAGCAAGAGCCTCATAAGAACCATTGAGCCTGTTGGAAAAGAAAAAAAAAATGTGCACCATCCCCAGCCATTTGCAACCCCAGCAGAGGACTACAAGGGTCGAGGGAAAAAATAATGTTTTGACATTGTGGTCTGGAAGGTCAAGGGGGGCCCTTTGCCAATTTTGACTCTGGGTCAGGAAGGGACTTAGGCCACTGTTTCACAAGGTCAGCTCAGCATTTCACTAGCAATGGATCTCACACAACTTCTCTCCAGGCTACACACTCTTTTACAAAGCCAAGGGCAACCCTTCCACTGGTGACCCCAACCGCTTAGTTTTCTGGAGGTTTCTAGGGAACAAAGAGAACCCTCTCTAAAGACTGAAAGGCATCTGCTGAAGCTCACTTAGGGAACAGGACTGGAATGGAACTGGGATTGCAGAAAAAGTTATCAGTAAATAAAATGAATTCAAAGAAGTAGTCTTTGAACATTGAATGCCAACAAGAACAATGGCTCCTGAGGAAATGGTGGAACTTTGTTGATTTTGGTACCTAAGTATGTTTATTTTCTTCTTCATCATCACATAATCTCTTTAAAAAGTCACGTGGGACTAGGGTTGTATGTAGCTCAGTGGCAGAGCGCTTGCCTAGCATGTGTGAGGCACTGGGTTCCATTCTCAGCATTGCATATAAATAAATAATCTTTTTAAAAAACTCACATTGCCCTAAAATAAATGGGGTTTGAAAGAGAAAAAAGCTAAGACCCAGAGAGGCAAGGCAGCAAGTTCATCATCCCCACATTCCCATGGGACAGAGCTGAGATTTTAAGCTCCCAGACCAAATTTCCATTTCTCTTCATTCCCGAGGGATGCTCCTCTGGCCCTTGGAGATCCAAGTGCTGGGGAAGACTTGGCCATGACACCCTGAGTTTGGGGAGGGGAAGCAGGTGTGGGAGAGGACAGGTGCCCCACTTACTTGGCATAGGCTTTCTCCAAAAGTGCGCTCCAGAATTCATTGCCTTCTTCAGAGTGTAGGAAGAGCAGCTGCCCATTCTTGGTGGGCAGCCTGTCGTCAATGACCACCTCCACCCACTCTCCATACTGCCAGAACTGGGTGTGGGAAAGCACAATGGCTGTTCATACAAATAAAGAAAGGGAGTCCCTTTGGTGGCCCTCAGATGGGAACACTGTGCTGCCAGAGATCAAGTCTCAGGCGTTTCATGAACCCCAAGCTCCTGAAGAGCAGGATTTATGTCAGATGAGCCAGGAAATATCTAGTTCAGTCTCTTGAGTTTGTGCTTAAGAGAACTTTCACAGCATCACCCAGTGTGACAATGGGTGACTCATTCACTCCTTTCCTGATCCTCAGTCCAAAGTGCCTTCCTCAAGGGGAGATGGGAAGGAGATAGAGGCATGGATGATTAGATGGAGGTATTAAATAAATGGTTCTCTAGCTTAAGTATACATGCACTGGAATCACTGGGAGGGATTGTTAAGCATAGGTTACTGGGTCCCACCCCCCAAAGTTTCTGATTCCATCTGAAGTGGAATCTAAGGATGTGGAAAGTAGTGACAAAGGCCAGGAGCAAAGCACAATACCTGAAAATGAAAGATGCCTGCATAGTTCTTCTGGAAGGTCTGGTCCCTGGGGACCACCCGGTAAAGCAGCTTTTCATTCAGGGTGAGAGAAGCAATGGCCGCCAGAAGCCAGCAATCACCTGCACAGCGTCATGGAGGACACAGACTGGTCAGACGGGGTTGGTAGGGTCTCTGCTTTCTCTGACTCCCACTGCCCCAGTCACTCAGAGTCCACATCTGTCTTAGTCTGTTCTTGCTGCTATAACAAAATCCCTAAGACTGGGTCATTTATAAAGAACAAAAATTTAGTTCTCCTAGTTCTGGAAGCTGAGAAACTCAAGATCAAAGCACCAACAGCTTCAGTGTCTGGTGAGGGATTGCTCTCGGTTTCCAAGATAGCACTTCATCTCTGAGTCCTTACATGGCGGAAGAATTGAAGAGCAAAAGGGCCCATCCCCCTTCAAGCCCTATAAGGGCACTAATCCCTTTCATGAGGGTAGAGTCCTCATGATTTAATCACTTCTGGAGGTCCCACCTCTTAATACTGTCACATGGGGATTTAGATTTCAGCATATGAATCTGTGGGGGACTCACACATTCAAACCACAGTGACATCACACAACTCCCTTCTAAGTCAGGTAGTCAGATTATCTTCCTCTCACACGAGACTCACATGTAGCAATCGGCTCCTAGGGTCTCACTGAGAGCTGTCTACACAGATGGGGAAATTCTCTGTTCCTTCCTATCACCACTCTCCTCCCACACATGCTGACTATTTCACATCTCCTAGGCACCCAACAGTGCAGTGGGAAATGGAAAGAAAGCAAAAGGGAACAAAAATGAGTCCCTTTGGTCCCTTATTGGCAACTCTGATAAATTTGGTTGGGGAGTGGGGGGGGACACTGAAGCTGTGTAGCTAGCCCATAATGTGCGCATGTGAGTGAGAGTGTGAGAGAGAGTAGGATCCTTGCCCCTTGGGGCCTTGGATAACAGGCATTGGCTCTGTGTGGTCTGTATAGAGCACGGTCCTTTTATGTTTCAGAGTTCACCGTGAAAGGGTTGATGGTTGCTTTTAACACTCTTGAGATATTGATTAGCATTAAATCATCATAATCTGAGGCATAAAAAAATAAAAGTCAAGAGAGGTTAAAAATCCTGGATCTTGCTGTTTGTCACTTTGAATATTTAAGTAAACTCAAGAACAAACAGAAAACCTCTTTCTGAGCAAGTCAGGACCTCCCAGGCCAATGGCCCTGAGTGGCACTTTCTGGGAAGGTGTAATTGTCCCTTAGTGTTGATTTCAAACAATTAAGAACAGGTGCCAGATGCTGATTGCTTACCTTAACATCCTATGGGGGACCTATCATCTTGCTCCTATTTATGAATATGCTTATTGCACACCAGCCTCTGGGTTCTCAACGTCCTTAAATGAACTTCTCATCATGTGAATGAATATTTCATCTTACTGGCCCAATGTTGCCTCTTTTCAGATTCACTGCAGATCCCTAGCCCTAGAAGTCTGGGGTTTGGTGAATGAGTCCCTGTTTTGCCTATTTTCATTTGTCTCCACTGGCTCCAAAATCCAGCCATGTATCCCAGCCTTCATCTTTTCCATGGAAAAAGTCTGAACCTTCTCTGTGTGTCTTCAGATAGAAGAAGACGGTTCAATGTTCTGGAGGCCATCCAGGTCCTTATCTAATCTACATTTTCTTTCAACCCTATGGTCAAAGTTGCATGCATGCTCCAGGTGAGGACAGACTGGTTTTGTTTTGTTTTGTTTCTCAGATTCAGGTTGTCTATGCAAGTAGTTAGTAAACCATGTCCCCAGGAGCCACTTCTGAGGATCCGCAAAATCTCCATCACCAGGTCATCCAAGAAATCCTTTTTCTATCTTACCTTATCTTTTTCATCGAAGAAGCTCATGATTTGACCCTAAACTAATTTCTTTCCCCCAACCAGTCTCATACCTTCAATCAATTTCCTTCCTCCTCCTCCTCCTCCTCCTCCTTTCCTTCTCTTTCTTTCCCTCCTCCTCCTCCCCCCCCCCCCACTCTCTCTCTCTCTCTCTCTCTCTCTCACACACACACACATTTAGTTTTTGAAGAATTTTTCTGACCCAGGAAGCAATCTCCTCCTGCCTCTCTCTTCACCAGGTTCCTCTTTACCTGATGGCATCAAGCTTCAAGGAGACCCTAGAGATAGGGTAACATGGATAACAACCATGGCTTCTGTTGCTTCTTACCACAGAAGCCTTGAGCAGGGCAGTACCTCATTAAAAAAGCAACTTCTGTAGAGTGAATGAAGTAACATAGTGTCCTCCTCCCTCCCCACTCCTCTCAACCCAGATTGCATCCTATAATCACCTATGAGCATGTCGCTCCTCTGCTCAAAAACCTGCAGCTGACCTCTATTGCTTAGGAACAAAACTAAAACCCCTGACAGGGCATCCAGACCCATCACAACACAACTCCACCTGCATCTCCAGTCCTTCTCCTTTATAGCCCCAGCATGAATCTAATCTCCCAGTCAGCCTGGAATATGCACAGAAAGAGCCCTGGTCTTTTTTGCTGTCATGCTTTTTCTCATTTGTTCCCTCTGTGTGCAATCTTAAAGGATAAGCTGCAACTCACCAGCTGAATCTTACCCATTATCCATGAAGCCGGCTCCGAAGCCTCTCACCCTCCAGATAAAAGCCATCTCTTATTTTTTTGTGTCCTAAAGACCTTATTTAACCTTCTGTTGCACATTTACCATGAATTGTCTCAGATGACAGTTAAAACCCAGACTGGACTCAAAACTCCATTCACATATCCACTCCTCACTGGTGAGTCCCTTGATCCTACCCTGGTTTTCCTTTAATGGCCTCAAACCCCCTCCCCTTGTCAGAGCTCCCCAGCACTTCCCAAGGTCAACGATGGCATCTGATCATTTCTTTCCCATTTCTCTCTGATCTCTTCTGCAAAGCAGGGATGTGAAGTCCATAATTGTAGCCTTCCCAGAAGGTGACTGACATATAGTGGGAACCCTGTGAATACTTGAAAAATTTTTAAAAATAAGCAAATGAACAAATTGATGAATCATAAGATATTTTGCAAATCTCCTACAGCACTCTCCAACAGCTCCTTATATACATTTGCACCTTAATCTCGCAGGTCTGAGGTCCGGTGAGGACCTGCATTGAAAATGACAAGTTCCACCTCTCCAACATCAAGGTACTTTGGTGTCTAAAGCTCTGAAGCAACGGGAGATAAATAAGGAGACATGAGTGCAGATGCACAGTCCTCTGGGCATGTTCAAGATGATGGCTCTACAACATCTCTGAAGCAAGTAGCTCCTCAAAGAGCCCACAGCATCTGTACAGCCTTCTTTAATGGGTGTGGCCCCGGCTCCCTTCTGATGTGAACTTGATTCTCCCAGTCTGAGTTACTTCTAACAGCCCACCCAGAACATCATGATTCAAGATGCAGCACCAAAATATCCCTTGGATGCTGACATCAAACAAGGCTGCCCAGCAAGGGGAGAGGTTAATTTTCTCTTCATCTACCTCATTCCTGACATTTCACAGCCTTCACCAGGCTGTTGCTGCAAGCAGAGGCCCTAAGGAGATGCTGTGGGTGTGTAGACATTTGGATCTCTGCCAGTTACTATGTAACGTGTCAGTGGATTGTCGGGACAAGACGCTTTTTCCAAGGAACATGTCCAGATGAATGTGTTCCCCTTAAAAGGGTCTTCTTGGGACAACAGACACTTATTCTGTCACTCAAACAGTTTAGAGACTTGTTTGAGGAACTGCTTCTAAGCTCATGGCACATTAGGGGGCACTTCTCCAAGGGGAAACAGCCTTGATCTTTGGGTATAGTTTTACTTTCTGAAAGCAGGCAAGAGGATTTGGGATCCAAGTTTGGTGGCAAATAAGATAGACCAAAAAAATAGGAAATATGGACTAGTCTCTCCTCCCCAGACACCCTTCAGGTAGGGCAGGCCATGGGGTAGAGGTTTTACCCATGAGCTTTAAGCAGATGTCTGAATTCAGGAAAAACATCTAAGGAAGTGGGGCAGACTAGCTGATCAAGACATTTTGCCCATTACCCTTCCCCTTTCCTCCCACCTAAAAAGTCCACCTTAGGCCTGGACATCACACAGCCACCTTGCAATCCCAAGGTTACATATGCAGGATGACAGTCAACACACTCGGGAGACTAGAGTAGAAGCACAGTGAGCCAGGTCTCCAAGGACATGAGCTACGTTAGCCCTGGGCTAAGCGCATACAGACTCCTTTTTATAAAAGAAAAATTAGCCCTCCATTAGTTCAAGCCACTAGCAGCTGGGTTGTATGCTGCTTGCAGCCAACATTTTCCTAACTGATCAAATGAAAATGACTATGAAGGGATTTGGTGTGCCCCATAAACAGGTTCAGAGAAAAAATTCCACGAAAGGAGCTCTTTCTAAAACGCTGGAAATATGCCGGACACCATGGTGCATGCCTGTAATTTCCACGGCTCAGGAGGTTGAGGCAGGAGAATCACAAGTTCAAAACCAGCCTCTGCAACATCGAGATGCTAAGTAACTCAGTGAGACCCTGTCTCTAAATAAAATACAAAATAGGGCTGAGGATGTGGCTCAGTGGTCAAGTGCCCCTGAGTTCAATCTCCAGTACCCCCCCAAAAAAAGAAAAAAAATGCTGGGAATGGCAGCAGTTGAAATACACACATTGTTCCATGCACTGGGTTGTATATATTCTGGGGTTACTAGAAGATCTGGCTGGGAATACCTGTATCTGCTCTCCAAAGAGGGAGGGTCACAGCATACAGCGCTATAGAACATAAGTATTTGCATATGGGACCTCAAACAGCTGAAGCAGGGAAGAAGGCTGCCTAAGGAAATCCCAGGGCTCCCTCCACCCCCAAAAACATATATATGCTTTGCAATACAGAAAGGATGCTCTTCTAAAGGACATAGATGTCTTAGTTGTTTTGCTGTTGCTATAACAGAATACCTGAGACAGAGGAGTTTATAAAGGAGATGAGTTTATTTAGTTCGTGGTTCTGAAGGCTGGGAAATTCAGATACCAGCAAGTATCTCATGCTGCTTCAACCCATGGCAGAAAGAAGAAGAGCAAGTGGGCACAGACAGAGGAGAGAAAAGAAAGCCAATCTCCTGCAATAACAACTCATTCTCAAGAGAAAGCTATTAATCCTTCCCTCTTAACCACCTCTGAAAGGCCCCACCTCCCAACACTGTTACACTGGCAAATAAATTTCAACAGGGGACTTGGTGGGAACAAACCCTCCCCAACCACAGAAGTTAGAAAGCAATTTTGAGCCTATATTGGTGTGTGTGTGGGGGGGTGCACAAGTGGGAAGGCACACAGTGTCAAGGAGAAGAGAAGGAGGAGTTTGGACTGAGGCACCTGGGATTCCTGTAGCCCATCTGGGTGGGACTAACAGATGAGATGGAGCAGCAAAGACTGTTCAGTCCTTTACCCAATACAGACAGTGAGCTAGTGGCCCCTCGCACATGGCAAGAAGGAGCAGCTTGAACAGAAATAGAGGTTCCCTAGAAGGCACATTGGGGAGGACCTTTCTCAGCACTGTGGTCTACTGAAGCAAACTTCAGCTGCAAAGTTTTGGGAAAAGGAGCAAATGCCGGGAGCTGCTTTAGGAAAGGAGTGGGTTTCCTCAGAGTCGCAGGGGCAGGTACCCGAGGACAGAGAGTTACCAGAGCAGGTACCAGAGGGCTCCAGTTGACTCTGCTCTGGTCATGGGTTAGGAAGAACTTTGTGTCGCATGGTAAATTCTCAAAATCAAAATAGGAAAGCCACCCAGGTGTGACATTTGACAAAAGAGACCTAATGAAAGAAGAGGGTCAACAGAGAGGGAAACTGGTTATAGGCAGCTTTGGGTCCTATGAAGAAAATAACTAGAGATAATAAATACTTCCCAAGATTTAGGGATACTTTTTTGAAAGGGCAACAGAAAAAAGGGACTTCTAGAACCTTTTCACAATGACTACAGTGAAGGGATTAATCCCATTAGAGGGAAAACAAGACAAGACAAGGTTATTTACCTTAACTTCTCAAGCTGTGTGAACTCAGGAAAAAAATATGCTACCTCTCTGAACCTTAGTTTATAACCTATATAATAGGAGCAACAATAATACCTCCTGTGAGGTATACTATGCCATCAAATGAGACCAGTGATGGACAGAACACAGTAGGTTCTCATTAAGTTACAGCTCTCAAAGTGAAGAAGACCAAGAAGAAACCACCAACAGCATAGGAGGCAAACACCATTCCAATGTGGGGCCATGGAAACCAAGTAATGAGTGTACTAAGTAGAACAGGTTTATCATCTGGGTCAGAGTTTACACATAGATCCAAGAAGATGAAGACTGGGAACTGATCATTGGATTTAGCAGCGTGGAGGACATTAGTGACTACAGCAGAGACATTTATTCTTTACCATGTATCTAAGTGCTTCACATTTGTCCCAGCTCCCTTACAGGGTGATGTGACTAGTTCTGGTCTTATACATAATGAAGAAAGAGTTTCACGCCTGTGTTGAGAGCCACAGCCAAAGGGCCCCAGCAAACTTCCAGCTGCCAGCAAACTTCCAGCTGCCGGCTGATGATTGGCTCACAGCGGCCCCAGCAACATCTAGCTGATTGGCTCCTCTGCAGTGATGTTCATTGGGCTGTTTCCCCGCCCTTCAGACTGCCAGCTGATGATTGGCTCACAGCGGCCCCAGCAACATCTAGTTGATTGGCTCCTCTGCGGTGATGCTCATTGGGCTGTTTCCCTGCCCTTTCAGACCACGGAGCTGCTCATTGGGGGACTTCTTTGGCTCCGCCCACACGACCCAGCCAATCGGCCTCAAGAGCAGGAGGATTGGGGGAGGTGGAGAGGCTGGTGTGGGGGAGAGAGGCTTGTGGGAAGCCGGTGGTGGCAGTTGGGCTCTGAGGGTTTTTTCCTGAGGAGCTGTTTTGTTTGGCCTGTGTAGTTCTAAAAATAAAGTTCGTTTCTTTTGACAAGTGGCTCCTGAATTGTGCCCAGCCAGACTGCGGCACACCTGGGCCAAAGCATTTAGAAGCCAGCACACAACCCTCCAGCCCTCTCATGCCTGGAAGGTGTCTGTTCTAGATGGCGTAGCTTCTTGGTACCTGAGTCACTGCGAGGAAGACAGTTGCCTTGGAGAGTTCCAGAACCCAAAGCAAACCAAGGTAAGAAAAAAATCTTTAGGTGCAAACTCATTAAAAATAAATTATTGTTACCATCTTCTCCTTAGTAGGATAATCATGGTGTCAAGTTTGGGCCACTCACAGAATCATTCATTGAGCAAGATTTAGGCCAACAAGAAAGTCAGAGTGAGGTCTTCTGGGTCACTGACCTCCCAGGAAGTTCTGAGAACAATCTGAACTTTGTTCTTCCAACTGCTCACTCTGCTTATATGTGTAATGAGTTTAATATTAATTAAATTTTTAATAATTTTTTCTTCCCCTCAAATAATAATCCCCTAGATCACCTCATACATTGTAGCAGGGGGCTGCAGGACTTCTAGTAAGGAGCAGACAGACCCCATTCACAACAATGAAAGTGTTTTTCTCCCCTGTTAGAAAAAAATTTTACTATCTACCAAGAGACAATCATTCTGAATGAAGATTAACTTTTTAAAAAAGATATATCTTGGAATGTGAAGACCCGAATTGGTGTGAACATACTTAAATACAGAGATATGAAAAATTGTGCTGTATATGTGTAATATAAGTTGTGATGAATTCCGCTGTCATTTGTTTTTTAAAAAAAATCAATTAAAAAACTTTTTTAAAAATTAAATAAATAAAAAAGAAATATCTCAATTCAAATTTACACATTAAATCAAAACTTGAAGTCAGGCACAGTGGCATGTACCTGTAGTCCCAACTACTCAAGAGCCTGAGGCAGGAAGATCACTTGAGCCCAGGAGTTGGAGACAAGCCTAGGCAACAAAGAGAGGCTTCATCTTGAAAATAAATTTTAAAAATAAATAAATAAAGCCAAAGCTTGAATATTTGAACATACTATGTTATTATAAATGGTGGGTGGCAAGAACTCTAGATAGAGCTTAAGAAAATTTCCCAAACACCAAAGGAAAAAGTCCTACCATCTACCACCCAGTTGGGCTAGGACAGTGAGATTGGTTGCCAAGAGACCAAAGAAGACACCAAGATGGGATATGAGATAAAGGGTTTATTGAGAAATGCTTACTGGGGAGGTCCAGAGGTAACGGGCAGGACAGGTGTATCTCTGCAACATGCAGTGCCTCTGGCACCTCACCACAAACTAGCAGCTCCCATCCCTCTCCATGCTTTGCCCAGGGGTAGCATTCATCCTCACCAGTCACACCAGAGAGGGAGTTTTATAGGTTAGGTTACAGAAGTAGCAACCACTTAGCTTGATTTGTCTCCTTGTGTGACCAGTACCCCATGGAGCATCTTGGTGTACATGCAAGAAAACGGCTCTCCACTGATAACACTAACTTGCCCTAATTTCCCAGCATTCATGAGAGTGAGCTGGTGTCCTGCTAGTTTATCTGGGCAATCCTGACCCACAATTGCTCTCCTTGTTTTCTTGATTCAGCCAGGTTCCTGGGAAATAATGTAGCATTCCAGGGACATGGTGTCTTTCTGTCCTCCTCCTCTTTATGGATGATAAACAAGTGGAATTGCTTATGGGCCACAGGTAGAAGAAGAGAAAGAGGAAAGGAAAGAAAGAAAACATTGGAACCTCTGCAGAAGCCCTGCCCTTACCTCAAGGATGAATAATGACTAGAGTAGAAACAGCAGTAAAATTCCAGATGGTTTCAAGAGGAAGCTCAAGCAGAGAGCCCTTGTGCCCTACTTCCCACGGAGGAATCCAGGAGCAGAACAGAAATGGCAATGTAAAGGAATGAGGCAGAGAGAAGGTGAAAGAAGATTTACAGCACCTCAAGTCTGCCTCAGCCATCATCTGATGACTGAGCAGAGAGCAGGGAAGAAAAGGGTGGATTAATCCTTTTGCAGAGGCTGTGAGGTAGACTCCATGAGTCAAGCACTGAAGAGAGAGGGGGTGATGTGTCATGTCGGCAGCACTAATAAGCACTCAAGTTGGGGTGGATCAGCCAGGGATGGTCCACTGGACCATGACAAACCAGGAAAAAGTTCACACAATACACCAGCCACATCAAGTCACCCCAGTTAGCAAGGACCCAGAGGACAATGCCAGGCTGCACACAGACCAGCTACCCACTCCCCATTGCCAGGAGGATGTATATCCAGGCACCATCTTAGGGAAGCAGTGGGGGAGAAATCCTTTAAGAAGTGAACAACTCATATTAGTCCATGTGTGCTATAACAAAATATCAAACTAGATGTCTTCTAACAACAGAAATTTATATCTCACCGTTTTGGAAGCTGGAAGTGCAAGATTAAGGTGCTGGTTCCTTGTGATAACCCACTTGGTAATTCATAGATGGCATCTTCTCACTCTGTCTTCACATAGTAGAAGGGATGTAGTAACTCTCCATGTTGTTTTTTGTTTTTTGGTTTTTTTTTTTGGAGTGGGGGACTGGGGATTGAACCCAGGGGTGCTTAACCACTGAGCCACATTCCTAGTCCTTTTTTATATTTTATTTAGAGACAAAGTCTCACTGAGTTACTAAGTGCCTTGTTAATCTGCTGAGGCTGGCTTTGAACTCACCATCCTCCTACCTCAGCCTCCTGAGTTGCTGGGATTACAGGCATGCACCACTATGCCCGGTGTCCATGATGTCTTCTATAAGGGACTGATCCCATTCACAAGAGCTCCATCCTTATGTCTCAATCACCTCCCAAAAGCCCCACCTCCAAATTCACTGGGTGTTGAAATTTAACAAATTAATTCCACTTACAACACCCCTCAAAAATAGTAATTGAAGGAAGACTTCTTATCCAAAGGAGACAAAAACCTGAAACAGGCAGTCACAATACTAACTTAACTGGTTACTCTGTGTCTTCCTCCCACTCATGGCCAAAGGACATGGGGGGCCCTGGCAAGCTGAAAATAGTTGAGAAAAATAAAGAATCCTTCACTGATTGCACATCTGAATGTAACATAGAGATTTGACCCTGCTAAAATAAATGCTTGTGTTTTTCCTAATCCATCTTCAATATTTTATCACAGCTAAGAAATCCTTTGCCTACTCTACGTGGTTTTATGCACAGGGCACTAATTTAGCTCTGCTAAGCAATCATAGAAAGCTCGTTCCCTCCCTCCTGTTGGTGAACAGCATTTAATTCAAGCCTTCAGCATTTAATTCATGCCATTTGGGCTGCATTAAAGCACAGGCATGTTTGGTTATTCTTGCTCAGCTAACACAATTCCCTTCTCTCTGACTAGACTGGAAGTTGGCTGGGGGCAGATGACAGATTTTATGCTTCTTATAGACCCCAGCACAAAATTTTTACTGAGTGAATTCACTTCAAGATGAATGTGTCAGGAGTGATTTGAAAATTCGTACCTCGGATACCAGCAAGAAAGTCTGATGATTTGATTTAGCCCCACGGAGTTGAATTGTATCCATGTACATATGGTGGATATCTCAATCAGGGAAAGATACAACTGCCTGTGTTAATACTGTGTATGACTAGAACCAGATTTAGAATTTAGAGCTCCTCTCTTGGTGCATAAAGCAGCGAGTCGCATCCAGCTAGAACAGAATTTCTCAATCTCAGCCATCATGATGTTGTGGTATGACACATTGCTCACGTGTTCATGGTGGTGCTGGTGTAAACACACCTGCTGCACCTACATATGCCAATCATATGAAAATATAGCACTTACAATTATGTACCGTACATACAGACAGACATAATACTTGACAATGATAACAAATGTTCTCATTACTGGTTTATGTATTTGCTATCCTGTAATTTTTATTACAGGGTATGCTCTCTACTTATAAAAACAATTTATTGTGAAATAGCATCCCACGTTATACTAGTAGAAGCTTCATACATCTTGTGTTTACTGCATCTCTCCATGGCATCACAAGGTCACATCAAGGGACTAACCTATACCATCCAGGTTTGTGTAAGTGCACTCTATGATGCTGGCCTATGGACAGATTTCTCAGAGCTCATCTCTGTCATTAAGGAGCACAAGGCTGTGTGTATGGTCTCCTGGTAGGTAGAGAGGATGCTGGGACATAAAAGATACACTTGAGTATATATGTAACAGTAGGCATAGTATTTTTGGAGCACCTCTTGAGTATCTTGATTAAGATTCCCTGTAAGTAAGTGAGCCTCTCTCTTTCCCCACCCCATCTGCCAATAAGATTCAGAGAAATGAGACTGGAAAGAGCAGGAAGGGTAGGATTCTAAACTTCAGAGCAGGGAGGAGGTGCCTGACTGGGTTGAAGTGGGCACAGAGGAACAAGGACCTCTTGGCCCCTTATCAACTGGGACTCAGAGAAAACAACTCTAGAGAGAAGTCATGCATAGGCCCGGGCATCTTCCACAGGGTTAGAAAAATGGGAATCATAGCTGGATAGAGATGCCAAGCTGGCTCTCCAGAAACCCCTCAGTTCCCCTGTGGCCTCAAAACAGGAAAAGAGCCAGGTGCAGTGGCACATGACTATAGTCCCAGGGGCTCAAGAGGCTGAGGCAGGAGGATCACAAGTTCAAAGCCAGCCTCAGCAAAACTGAGGTGCTAAGAATTTCTGTGAGACCCTGTCTCTAAATAAAATACAAAATAGGGCTGGGGATGTGGCTCAGTGTTCTAGTGCCCTGAGTTCATTCCCCGGTATACACACACACACACACACACACACACACACACACAAAGGAAAAGACAAGAGGTCACCCGTGTGATGCCAGCAGGGGACACCAGCAGAAAGCCCAGAGTGGGAATAAGACCAAGCACACCTCCGCAGGCAGGGCCCATCCTGCGGGTGGCTCCCCACATGCCCAGCACCATCTTGGGACTAGGAGGAGAAAGGCAGAGGGATGTGGGATATATACAGGACAGTTATCCCAAAGGACCTGAGTTACTCTGAACTATTTAAACTATTGAATTAGACAAAGTTGTAAACAGATTGGACTAAATTTAGTTTGCCACTTCCCTGGCCAGGGCTCCTAAGGAAGATGAAAGCAATTTTGGATCTCAGACCTGTGCTCCATGCCAAAACCAGGGACTAGCAGAGCTCAGTGGAGATGTGCTTAAGTGACTTCAGTAAAGTCTCCCCCCAAAAGCAACCACCTCTCTGCTCATAATGGAAAACTTCTTGGCCTCCCCACATCCAGAGCAAAATAGGATCCTCAGCTCTTCCCAGAACCACAGATAGGGCTGCCGCCAGCACCTCAGGCCCTGCCTACAGAGGTCTCTTTACCCCCCTCCTACAGAAAACATGGAGCCAAAGGGAACACTTCTGTGAGCAGCAGCTCACAATTGCAAACGTGAACCCCTGCTCTGGAGCCCTGCCCTGCCCTGAGCTGTCTACCCTGTTAACACCACCTACTGAGTCAGCTTTAAAGCACCAGTTCTCTGTGGCCTCCTTTAAGCCTGCAAATGTACTTCAGGTTAATGAACCACATCTAAAAGTTGCCCACATACAATAAATCCTGCTAAAGTAGAATTTAAGTCAGTTAATCCAACGGTTTCTGGACAAGGTGAGTTCTACCAAAGGAAGATTGGGGTGCGGCAGATATGTTCTAGGCTCAGCCTTCACCCTCCCAGAGTTTCCCTGAAATCACATCAGCCCTATGCACTTTATTGTATTGAGCCTGCCTTCCTGTTCTGGACACAGGTAAAGCATGTTCTTAATACCCATTTGCTTCATGAGTATAGCTGAGCCCCTAAGCATTGAAGTGACCACCCAAGGTCAGAAAGTCAGTGTCACAGCCAGGACCAGTCCAGCAAGGTGACAAGTGGCTGCCTCACCCATACCCTGCAGGGCCACTCAGAAGCCAAAGTAAATGTGATCATCACCATCTGAAAGACATGCCTTAATCCTCCCTGCAAGGGGAAACAAGAAATTCCAGGAATGGTCCTCATACCTTCCACCCATGTGTGTCTTCTCAGCCTCTCCTCATCTTCACTTTCCAATTGCTTCTGAACATACCCTCTCCCCACCCCTCATTAACATTGGGCTCACCCTCTGACCTACCTCATATAATAGCATCTACTTAACATTGCAGTAACTAAGACAGTCACTGCTTCTTAAAGTTGTTATGAAGATAAAAATTAGATAAGATATATAAAATGCTTAGCTTAGTGCCTGCCACAGAGAAAGCCCTCAATAAACCTCCTCATAATTAGCTATTATCACCCGCCCACACAATTAACCCAAAACACAGGGGGACACAAACAAGTGGATCAGCAAACATTTATTGTCTACTACCTTAAGAAAACAAAAACAACAATGATAGCAGGAAGCTGCCGGTGCCTTCCCTATGCCACCCACGTTTGGCATAAGAGCAGGACTGCTATCCTGTTCCCAGCCAGTACCCTCTGCCCAGGCCTCCCCCTCCAGCAGCCACACAATTGGTTTCTTGGTTGCTCAAGTCTAAGAGCCATTCTGATTCCTTCTCCCTTCCAATATCCAGTCGCTCCCCAAATGCTTTTGATTTTATTCCTAAATAGCTCCAGAATCCCATCATTTCCCTCCAACACCATGGCCACTATCTCCTCTCCCTCTGGGACTATAAGAGACATTCTTTCTCCAAATATTCATTATTCAGGAGATGTAATAGGAAGCTGCAGAAAGAAGCAAAGTTATCATGACATGAAAATATTCATGAAGTCCAACATCCTTTCCCACTTAACATTAGTAACGTGTAACTATCAACCATTTCTGCTGTTCATGCAAATACAATGTAAATTGTTTGCAATGTGGCTGATATGGTTTGAATGCTTGTGTCCCTCCAAAATTCATGTTGAAACTTAATCCTCAATGCAACGGTATTAAAAGATGATTAAGCCAGGAGAGCTGGGCCCTCACAAATGAGATTAGGTGCCTTTATAAAAGGGTTTGACAGAGGGAGTCTAACCTGCTTTTGCTCTCTGTCTCCTGCCTTCATCCCCTCCACAGGACACAGCAACAAGGCACCATCTTGGAGGCAAAGACCAAACCACACCAGCTGGCACCTTGGTCCTGGAATTCTCAGCCTACAGAACTGTGAGAAATCAGTTTCTATGACTGACATATTACCCAGTTTGTGATTATTTGTTATAGCAGTACAAGCAGACTAATTGTGACAAAACATTTTGCTACATTTGCAGGATTTCATGAAGTTGATGAAAGCGACATTGGAGTTGTGCTTCACTGCCGCTGACCAAGGAGAACTTGACAGAATTAAAATGGTTACAGCTAAGGAAGAGAAAACAGCAAGACTACTGAGGATCTAGGCAGCATTGGTGATTGGCTTGAGCATCAAGAATGAGAGAGAGAGAGCTCCTTGGGAAATTAATGAGTCTTTGAATGTTTTCATGATTCTGCTTCAATAGTCAAAAGAGGAAGGTGTTGCATCCTGTTATCTTGTAATGTTTTCAAACCCAGCACACCCATCCCTCAAAAAAGTGAAAAATTGATTCATCCTCTGTTCTAAGAGCTAGCCCAAAGCAGTTATTATTATATTAAATTGCTGAGGCTAGCTTTGAACTCACAATCCTCCTGCCTCAGCCTCCCGAGCCACTGGGATTACAGATGTGCGCCACCGCATCCAGCTCAAAATTTCTTATATCATTTTTCAAAGTAATATACTAATCAAATTTTTTTTTAAATTGCACACTAAGAAATGAGGTCTTCCATTTTACTTTGAGTGGCCCCCCTTCTGATACTGTTAGGGAACAGACAGATGAGGATGGTGGGAACATGAGGTTAAGAGAATAAATCTATAAAATGGGCCCATTGTGCTGACCCCCACATGCTTTCTTTTCCAAGAAGTAATTTAGCTGCAGCCCTGCCTGGCCTCAGTGGACAGGATATGTCACATTCCTCAACAAACTACCTGTTCACTGAAGGAGCAATGCAAGTCCAAAATAATGTTGATAAGAGGAACACAAGTTACCCTGAAGGAGGAGAATTTTGTGACCAGATCCTGAAACTCTGGGAGATAAGGATAGTTCCTCCTAACCACACAATCTGCAAGAATGTGTGGTTAAGAATCTAATTAGAACTAGTCATCATGGGCCAAGGTGACCCAGAGTTGCCCTGAGTGGGGACTTAAAAGTGCCCTGATGTTACTCTGCTGTCAGTCAAAAGTCAAAAGGTGGACCTGGGCAGGACTCTCTGGAAACTTCTCTGGGATCCCCAGTAAAACTAGAGTGCAAGGGAGGCACATTGTCTCTCTCCTGAGAGGATCCATTCTCTCCCTTGAGAGTATATTCTCTCCCCTTTCCTCTTCCTTCAGTAAAATCATTCCTATTACTCGGAGCGACACGTCTGAAATCTTTCTAACTTGATTGCAAGAATTGGTGTTTGAAGAGGAGGTTTTCACGGTGTTTCAGTTTCTCAGAAGGGCCCAGTTCCGTAACAATACCAGTTATCCTCAAATAATGAGGGTGTTTTGGTAATGCAGCTGTGTCCTGCCTGGTGTTCCCAATGTCTACGCAGCAGCAAACCTGGCTATATATACCCTGTCCTTGGCAATAAAGCCCAAAATTCTTTGCACAGCATCAGGGCCCCTAGTGATCTGCCTGCTGCCCCTCTGTACCCTCAGTTTTGCAATCCCTGCCCCCTATTTGCTGCAGCCCTACTATCTCTTTGCAAGTCACCTTTGAGGACAGACTCTTTCTAAGTGAAGGACTTTTATTCATATTTCTGCTGCATAGAACCCTCTCACCCCAGCTCCACCAGAAGAAGAGAGACAGCACCTGTCTTTTGTCCACCGTTTCCAGCACAAGGAAGAAACTTAATCAATATTTAAATGATGAAGGAGCTGTGAAAGTTCTTCCTGATTCTGACAAATGAGTATGTCAGATAAACCACATGTTCCTTCACTCTTCTAAGCATCTCACCACCAGCCTGGATCCCCTACCACTCCTGCTGGAGTTGTAAATGAGCTTAGCACACCTTACTGAAATGCCATCCTGATTTTATGGCTGCATTATAGCAAGACATCATTGTTCTAGAAGCAAGACATCAGAAGTCCAGAAACCCCAGAGGGCCCAGGTGCCATGGGCTTAGCAGGGAGTGAGGTATTGGGGTCACCCTGGGAGGAAAGTTACTGATACAGTTTCAAAGATAGCCCCAAGTATTACTGGTAATTTTCTGAGCAATGGCAGTGTGACTCACTTGCGGCAACTGTAATTTTTATATCCTCAAAATAACTCTTTCCAGCTGTACCACATATAATAAAGCACACTAAATAATCCACTCTGCTGCCCCCCACAGGTCTCCTTGTGCTGCCACTGCTGGTTCCCATGACGACCCCTGACAGCAGTCCCACAGCAGCAGGTGGGCAGCTGAGCACTGAGGGCCACTATCACACATCACATTTGCCCAAGGAAAGTTCCAGGCCAGGGGGTCTTCTGTTTCCAGGAGCTGCAGAGCACCCCAGAGAGTTAATATACTTCAGAGAGAGAAAGAGAGAGAATGAACAGGAAAAGTTGGCAGGCCACCTTTGAATCAGAGGTCATCTTGCTCTATCTTATAAGTCATCAGAGGGGAGAAAAAGGGGAAAAGAGCAAACAAGGAATCCGATTGTCTCAGATTGTTTCAGAGCTTCTCAGAGTTGCTCAGGAAGCCGTCCAGGCCAATTCTCATCTAATTTCCACTCTTGTTGAAGAAATCAGACTCAATGGCGTGAAACTGCTTTAGGACTTCCTGCTCTTTTCTTCCCACCCCACCCCAGCTTTAAATTAGAACTTCAATGCTACTTAGAGGGGAAAAAAGAATCTTAGTAGATTGTTAAAAATGGAATTGAATCACCAGAGGAGGGAAAAATAATCACTAAGTAAATACATTCAGGGCTTATGTAAATACATCTCAGAGCCAGTTTCAAGAGAAAGTGGCTTGCTTGCTTCTGAGTTTAATTATAATGCCCTTTGGATTAAAAAATAAGACACTAGAAGCTAGGTGAAATGGAGAAAAAAATGAAAAGATGAGAAACACAGCAGAAATGCATGTGATGAGATACAGAAAAGGGTCCATTACTGTCTGTGCTGGAGACAGCCTTGTTCAATGTCCCCCTCCAAAGATGTAAAGTGTGTGGCACACCCAAATCAGAGCTAGGGTCCTTGAGGCTTCCAAACATATGTGGGTCCTTAAAGTACGTCAAATATTAAACACAGGGTAATAAAGAGTGTCCATGGAAAAATGAGGGCGGCCTTCCAGCCTCAAATATACTATGAGTTAAAGTAAAGTGAACTCAGGTGCAAAAATGCATGCAAAAATGCACGTGAGAACAGAGTACCATGGTCTCCCCAGAGCCCTGAGGACTGGGATCTTGAGTCCCTGGTGCTCCATCAAATGCAAGGCCTCAGGTAGCCCCAGGTCTCTTTTAATTAGAGTGCATGGTGGTTTTAGGCTGGGAAAATATCTGAGCACAAGTGCATAAGAGCAAAAAGATGTGAAAGGATGTGTGGGCTCTCTCTCGTCCAACGAGAAGGTCCACGGAACAGGGTAGAGGACAGTGTGGCTGCAGAGTCACTAATCAAGACCTCCGGAGACCAAGCAGGAAGCAGGTCTGATTTTATTGTGCAGTTACCATATATATATATTCAGGCAGTAGCTAAGCAGATTACAGGCAGCCACCAATGCAATTTCTGGCCAACTATCCTTGCAGTGACCAATCGAGGAGTGGGCCGTGGAGCAAGCGCAGGAACTGCAACACGCGGCCTAAAGCCCAGGGCTGTGCCTATGGGGTAAGTGGTTTGCAGCTCACACGCCTAGCACAGGGGAGTGGTTTGCCACTCAGATGCCCTTAATGTATGCCATGTATGCAGTACTGCATGCACTTGTCCCCACAAAAGGAGACAGGAAGGAAACTGACTTGGGTGGGAGGACTCTATCAAAACTCTTGATAGAGGGGACTTCGGCTAGCTCGGGAAGAGAGCAACTGGACAGAAAGTAATTTCAACTAGAAGCCAGTACAGAGGGGCCTTGGAGTGCATTCACCAAAGATCATTCCTCCAAAGACCATGAGTTGCAGCAACCCAAAGGCAGATCTGAAGAGGGAAAGCCAATTGGAATACAGAAAGTTCCAGGGCCAGTGCTATAACTCAGGCTAGTGTAGATTGAACTTCAACAAACCAGTTAGAAGTGGCTTGCAGTTCGATTCTGTTTGGGGTGTACAGTAACAGCCTGCATGGTAATTTATGCATTTGAATTACAGGGGTCTCACATAAAAATCTAGATTTCTGGCTTATCTTGACTATTGCAAAACCTGATCAAAATTCCTCTATATATTCATTCTACAAGTATTTATTGAGCATTTCCTCTGCACCAAATATGATTCTATCCCTGTGTATACCATGATAGAAAAGAACATCCTAAATGTTATGGAGTGCACATTTTAGTAGCAAAAACAAACAATAAATAAATCCATGAGCCAGGTAGTGGTAAATACATTAAAGAAAGTAAAGCAGGGTGAGGAACTAGGGAAGGGCTGTTGAGTGTAGGGCAGTGAGGGAAGGTCTCCTGGCTCCTTCATGGTGACCCGCAGATCAAGCCGAGTGATGGCTTTCGCCCTTACACAGGGAAACGCTCTAGTTCACCACAGTCCCCACTACTCCTTGCCTACCTCACTCATTTATGTGGCCTCTGTAGGCATTTGAGTTGTGGCCCCTGGAGTGAATCCTTCTCTAGGTCCTTCCAACTCTGGTGACCTAGAAGAAAAGCAATACTGGCCTCACGTTGATGAGGAGGCTATGTAAAAGCAAATAGGAATTGAGTAGATAAGGCAAGGAAGACCCAGTAAGTAAGGTCCATGATCCCAAGCCAAGCCTGCTGAGGGCAACTCGTCAGGGACTGATGGAGAAACATGATCCTTGAAACCTGAACAGGTCTACAGAAGGATGCCAAGATGCACGGAGGTCATTCCCAGCTCTTTCTCTTCATAGAGTAGAAGACTGGGGAACCAAGGTGCCAGAGCCTCAGGGATCAAGGTGAGGCAAGAATGCAAGCCAGTGACCAGCAGCAGAGTCATGAAGCCCGGAGCTGCACAGCCATCCTTGGACCACCGAAGAAGGTACAAAGAAGCCTCTTGAAGCAGATGAGAGAAGAAAAACCAAAGTGCAAAGTAGGGAGGGTCACACCCTCAACCAGCAGATAGAGAGGATGGGGGGTAGGTATAGAGTAGCTTTGTGCAATTCCCAAGCCAGCAGGAAACCCTAACTGTAACTTCAGGAGGTGACCATGGGGTCAAGGGAGTCTTTGGAGAATGGACCATGCCCCTACATGGGGAACATCCCATCAGCTTCTGTTGGGTGTTCCCAGGATCACCAAGGACAGCTGAGATGGCAACAGGGAGGTAACAGAAACCGTAGGGCAAGAGGATACATCCAAACAGAAGTAGCATCTGCCAAGGGTTGTTGGAGTGGCATTTGTTTCTATTCATCAAATTGGTAGCCTCTTAGAAGAAAGGAAGCATCTGTCCTTTCTCCTGTGAGGATATAGTGTGCATTTGCTTCCTGAAGAACCAGGCTCTTGTGGATTCTGCTTCTAGTCCTAGAATGGCAAGAATCGGCCTGTTGAAGTGCTGAAGGTACATCTCTGGGATGAAGCTCCAGATGCAGCTGGTCAGGCTTCCAATAAGGGCCCCTGGCTGTCTTGGATGTGACAGAGACCTGAACACAGCCTGTGATCTCATGATGCCTGCCCTGCACCAGCCTGCTTCCACCTTTTCCTTCAGCAACATGGCCACAAGTTAGCACCCATAAGCTCCCTGGATTCCTCCATCAAACACACTGCCTTCAGGTAACCCGGTTCTCCTTTAATTAGACCCTTTAACCAGCCCCATGTGCCAGACCTGATGACTAAAATGGGGGCAGCAGTATACCCCTACTACATCAAACAGAGCTACAGAAATCCAAGACTCATGTGTGATGAAGGAATCCTCCTAGGTCCCTGGGTAGACTTCTTCAAAACCTAAGCTGCAGGCAGGAAGCTGATAGGCATGGAGTCAGGCCTTAAAAGTAGGGTCTGTAGAATATGTTAAAATAATTATCCCCTAAAAATGTAGCACTGGTGGATTCTCCTTTGAGTAGGAATCAGCCTCACTCTGAGATTTGGTTTTTCAGACCCAAACCTCAGGCTACTCAGCCAAGATGGGGCACAGAGAGCAGTGCCCTGGCCTGGGATCACCCACTACCTCTTCCTACGGTTAAGCAGCCTCATTAAAGAGATGTCTCCCAGGGCAGTCAGAGGTTCACCTGTACTTTGCACAGTTCTCTTACAAAGTGAGAGAAACTCAGGACCTAGTTCAATTTAAGTAGGTAAAACTGGAGCCCACTGGCAAAAATCCCCTTCCTGCAAAAGAAATCTCTGCCCGGAAGAAACAGCCTCACACTCACACAGTGCAGAATTCTCAACCTCTCCTACGCATGGACCCCGCTGGCAGTTCAGCGAAGTCAGGGTCTGATCTCAAAATAATGTCTCTAAATGTGTAAAATAGAAACGAAGGCTACAAAAAACCAATTCCATTGAAAGTTATCAAAAATATTTTTAATTATAGTAATGTTTGTGTTTCTTTCTTAATGTCCTGTATAAAAGATTTGGAGAAGGGCCTAATAAAGAGCATACTTATGAGGTACTGATGAGCAGAAGTGGCATTTTGGATATTTCTAACAACTGTTCTGTGATATGAAAATAATATGTGATTTATATTACTGGGCTTCATTGCCTGCATTCATAACAGAAGGAAATAAGATTGTTAAGGTTAGCAGAACTGATTGTTTAATGTAGAATTCTTTCATGCTCTTGAAATAATGCTCAATATATAAATCCTCTTGGAACCCACTGTCTCAAATTTGCATTTGGTTGTCCTGGGCACCTTTGCTCAGAGTAGACAGGGCAGAGGAAGTAGTGGGACAGGACATGGGAGTACTGAGCACTAGGAACAAAGTTAGAGGGAAAAGATAGAAGAATGAAGAGGAGCCATCCCAGACTGGGAAGGACCCCCTTAGCAAACCAAACTTCCCCCACATCACAATTAAGCCCACAGGGCTGCATGGAACTGTCATCTGCAGTTTTTCCTGCCTCCCAGAAGTCTGACCCTGTGCTCTCCAGAATCAATGAGCAGATTTGGCCCTTTATGTTCTCTGAGGCTTCCCTGATTGCTCATTAAAAGTAAGCAACCAGTCCTAGTGAATGAATTTACTTCACCCCAGTCCTTGAAGGATGCTACTGATCAAAACGTGTCTGGGAAAAAATGCTCTTAAGGATGCTGACACTACTCCCAATTACTAACGAGTGTGTGCACCAGGCCGGTTCCAGGAGTCCAGGCCCCCGCGCCATGGGGGGGCATCGGCTCACAGAGGAAAATCAATGTGAGAGATGCATACAAGAAGGCAATGAATTTAAGTCATTGCTGTTGGTTCTTTGTCTTTAGAGACTTATGAAATGGTCCATTCTTTTTTTCAAAACAGGTATGCGGAATATAAATTCTATTTAACAAATACAATAAAGATGAAAAAGACACCAACTCCACAGAGGCGAAGAGGAAAATCAGATCAATAGAGAAAAAGGGATTGGAAGAAATGAGCATACAGAAACACAAACACACTGACACAGGACTGGGAGTGAAAAATAGGTGGGGAAGGAAGGAAGGAATGAAGGAAGGAGGGAGGGAGGGAGGGAGGGAGGAAGAAAACAAGCCACCCAATAGATTCAAGGTTTAGATCAACATGACAGTTTTGCTCTCCAGAAAGCACTCCAATTTCTATCTATATTGTGGAAGTATCTGGTCCTCATTTGTTAAATAAGAAAATTTCCTGTTCCCTGTTCCTGAAAGCAGCAAGCATCAAATTTCATTTTCCAGAAGCCAAGATCTTCTATGATCATAGATTAACATCTCTTTTATGGCCTTTGGGTCCACTGATGTGAAGATGTTTCAAGTCCTGTTGCACTTCCACAACCACAGGCACAAATGACACTACATCTTGGTGTTTCCCCTCCTATGGATAACTGGAGGTAAGGACTGAATGTAGCCCAGGGCAGGTAGAGTTAGTGGTTACTAAGGAGCTTGTAGGTGACTGGACAATTCTGAGAGTCCCAGTGGGGGCCACAGAAACCAGTGTGGCCACAGAAACTTCTCTGTGTGTGTGCCTTTCTCCAAAGCCACCAGCAGGGGCTTGGGGACAGCTTCATTTGTGGTCTGTTTTTGGAAAATTTTTTATTGTTGAGGCTCAGCAAGCACTTTCAAACACCTCTATGTTCCCACCCAGCAGTGTCGGCAAGCTGGGGACTGATGAGCAGAAAAGTTGCTTTGCACAAAACTTTGAAATCCTTTGAAAATCAGTACATATAGGCAATGTCAGAATGAGACTTTTATCGTCAGTGCCTGACCCAGCCTGATTGTCAAGAGGTACTGACAAGGGAGAGAGGAAAACACAAGTAGCCTCAGATTTAGGCTATTTTAAAGTGTTCTAGTAATAACATAAGAAGGAATGTTCAGATCAACCGATCAAAAGTGCAACAAACCTTCTCTGAGCTCTGGTATGCACAGGGGACGGTGAACCCAGAGATGAGTAATACGGTGCATGCAGCACAGGCAGGACTCCCAGGGTTACTCACATCCACTCCACCCATGGTCATGCCTACTTCTTAGAGCCTAAGGAACCAAGTGTTGATTCTCTGCTTATTACAACCCTCTGGCAAGTTGGTTTTGATTATATCCCCACTTCATAGTTGAGAAAACTGAGTGGGTGAGGCTATAGGCAAAGCATGAAGACTCTGGTCTGCTTGGGTTTGCTGAATTAGGCATGGCTTAGGACAGATCCCATAACAGAGGAGGGGCCCTCAGGAAAGGCATTTCAGGGAGTATTGCAAAGTAATGGATTGGGGGAGGGGGGCGCATATCAAGGCCACTGGGCACAGAGGACAAAGATGACCAGGGAGAGGGAAAGCCTAGGCCAGGTCAGTCCTGTTTAATGGTGAGATGTACTTTCCTTATTCTATCTTCCCAGAACCACTGTCTTTCCCTTTTGGAGGGCTCTCCCTGTGGTTGGAAGGGAGGCTCCAGTCACTAAGGCTCCCAACCACAAGAGTGAGCCCATGACCCGGGTTGAATCAATCATACGGACCCTTGCCCCTTTATCTGCAGTAACTGGCTTAGGAAGTGGATGAAGACCCAAATCAGCCCATCAGAGGCCTTTCCTAAATGCATAAAATCAAATCTGGTGTATGGTGTTGCTAGGATGAAGCTTGGAACCACTAGGAGTTGTGATTCCTGCCACATCGATCCTGTCCGCCATGGAAGAGAATGAGGCCAGCCCATAGAGTCAAGAGATAGGCAGAGAGTATTCCAGGAACATTAGTATCCCTGAGTCCAGGTTTCCCCACGGCTAACACTACCGTCCCTTTCCATGGTCTACTTAGGTGAACCAAAAGATCCACCCCTCTTTTTCCTTAAGCTAGTTGGGTTGGACTTTTAAAGCTAGTGACCAAAGAAGTTCTGGTTGATACATAGGTATAACTTGTTGTGTGAGGTGCACAAAGCCAGAATGTGTACTTCACACATAGGACAGAGGCCTATGTGTACTTCACACATAGGACAAAGGCCACAATATGCTTTGGTGCATGCCTGGGCCAAAATGTAACAGAGAGACAAACTGTACTTTTATGAGCAGCAGAGGGACCCACTAGGTCCCTGAAGCTCCCTGAATGATCTATAACCATGAGCATCCACTGAAAATGGACACCTGCAGATGTTGAAACTGCACACCTACAGCTCACTCCATCCCAACGTGGGGTGGCCCTGAGATATCCTCTTACTCTAGTGGACACTATGTGTGGGTGGCCTTTGCTAGACCTGATGAGTATGGCTCCCACTGAAAAGATGAAGCAAGACAAGGATTGCAGAGGATAGCATCTTTGGAGAAGAACTCTCCACCTCAGTGTACCAGGAGGCATGGGGGTTCAGAAAGGTGTTTTGTTGGGGGGGCTGTGTCATCAAAGGACACTCATTTAATGACTTATGTGGATGCAGAACCACACTATCTTCCTGCAAGGACTGAGCTATCCAAAGAAAAGTCACTTGCTACAGTAAGAATTGTTTGGAGCAATTGGATCCTTAGCTTTCAGTTTCTGCAATCTTTATTTTCTTTTTCTTTTTTTTTTTTTTTTTTTGAGAGAGAAAATTTTTTTATTGGTTGTTCAAAACATTACAAAGCTCTTGACATATCATATTTCATACATTTGATTCAAGTGGGTTATGAACTCCCAATTTTCTTTCCAATGTCTCCAAAGAAAGCCAGGTCCTGGGCTCTAGTGAACATAAACTTGGATGAGAACCAAGAGTCTCACACACTTAGGTCAGTCAGGAGGAAGGTTCTTTGGATGCCACAGCGTGACAGCGGCCAACTAGCTTCAGACAGACAAGACAATGTGTGAACAAGGAGAGTCGCTGCAATACTCTATGATAGCAAGACAGAGAAAATAACAAGCATCTGTCAACAGGAGACAGGATAAACCCACTGTGGTACATCCATACAATGCAGTACCATACTCAACGGTTAAAAGATGAATGAAGTTCTTTACAGAATGATATGGAGTGATCTCCAAGATGTTTTATTCAATGAAATAATGTCACAGTGTCAAACAGTGTTGATGGTATGTCACCTTCAGCTCAAGAAAGGGTTAAAAATAAGAATACATATATAGATTTGTTAGAATTTGCATAAAAAATAGAAAAGTATTTGTTTTGTTCTTTTGTTTTTGTTTTTTGTTGTTGTTGTTGTTGTACTGGAGATTGAACCCAGGGGCTCTTAACCACCAAGCCACATCCCCCATCATTTTTTATATTTTATTTAGATATAGGATCTTGATGAGTTGCTTATGGGCTTGCTGCGGAGGCTGGCTTTGAACTCACAATCCTCCTTCCTGAGCCACTGGGATTACAGGCATGTGCTGCGACCCCCAGCCAGAAAGGATTGTTTTTACAAGACAGTGAGTGATGGAGTAGATGGAGACAGGTAGAAGACAGGTGAGAAGTACATTTCTCACAGCATAGCTTTCAGTTGTTTTAATTTTTGAACCATGTGTATTCAAAATAATGAAATAATAACACAATTCTAGGGAAAAGACATTTTTGTTACATAGATGAACTGTTATAAAAATAAATTTTTTTAATCCCTAGAGCAGACACTGCTGTCCTGTATTGGACTCCGAAAAGCCAGCAAAGCATTAAACAAACATTAATCCACATCCCACCCTGGTTCAACAAGTGCTGACTGTGTGACACCTTCCCTGGCTCTTTGGGAACATGCTCTGTATCCTGGGTGGGATCTCTATAATCTTTTTTTTTTTTTTTTGTACCAGAGATTGAACTCAGGGGCACTCAGTCACTGAGCCACATCCCCAGCCCTATTTTGTATTTTATTTAGAGACAGGGTCTCACTGAGTTGCTTAGTGCCTTGCCATTGCCGAGACTGGCTTTGAACTCACGATCCTCCTGCCTCAGCCTCCAGAGTAACTGGTATTACAGACTTCTACCACTGTGCCCAGCTAGGATCTCTGGGTTTGTTTTTTTTTTTTTTTGTTTATCTTGCCGCTCTTTATCAAGTCTTAATCTCACCACAACTCACCCATTAGAGAGGGCAGCCCTGCCTCAAATTCCACAGGTCACGCAGGTTGCTGTACCAGCCACAGCCTCAGACCTGTGAGGCACCTACTGTTCTACTCGCTGAGGCTCCATCTGCTAAACCAAGCCTCAAACCCTTTCCCAAGCAACAGGCCCCTTTCAGGAGGTTGGACTCAACAGCCACTTCCTGTTCTGTTCATTTAAAATCCCCCACCACTACAGCTGTCCCATTTGTTTTGATGTGAGCCTGATTCTGAGATCTAGTTGGGTTCATTTCCTGCCCTTCCAACGCCTTGGTCTCCATCAGCCGCCATGGTAACGCTCCAGCCCCTTTTAGGAAACCCTCAAACGTCTTTGCTTTAAACTATTCAAAGGACAATCCCCCCCACGCCAATCGATGAAAAGACACTAATTAAATGCTTTTCCCAAGGTTAAAACATTTTTAACAAGGAGCAGTAAAGGCGCACATTCGAGGTTGCTTCCCTGAGACGCTTGCTAAATTAGGTTAAACATGCAGCTCCAAGTTAAAAGGTACAGAACACTTAACCAAGAGCAGGAAAAGGTCAGCAAGCCACCCCTCAGTGAGCCACACACAAGAGCCTGGGAGATACGGGCTGTTTTCAGGCAACAGGGCACGCACTTGTGTGCGGCACCCCAAATTGTTCTCCATGCTTTATAGTCACGCACCATGAGCTCAGGCTGAGGCAGATTTGCTATACTTATTAAAGGAGAGAACATTAGAGGCATTTAAAATAAAATGCCCTGCAATTTTCAAAATCATGATGGTTTCCAGCAGGCTGAAGAGAAAAGGTTTTCCTGGCTGGAAAAAGGAAGAAAAAGAGAGGAAACTTCCTAAAATATAAAAGGTTATGGAGTCGGTATGGAGACTGAGGGGTTTTTTTGTTGTTGTTTATCTGGCTGCTTTTCATCAAGTAGAGTCTATTTCTTCTCTGCCTTTGTGTCCAAGTCTATATTTTGCAGTTGTCACTGGACAGTGGTTTGGAAGGCCAACAAATTCAATTCAGGCCATGTTGTCCCATAAAATGTTAAGTGTGGTCTACTCAATGCAGAAACTCCCGTCGGTGAGGCCTGGAGATTCTGAGGGTTTATGAGATCAACAAAGCTAATCTGCCATCAAGAAAAGCCTGCTTTTCTGACAACTGAAGCTAGAATTTAACAAAACAAAAAATGAAAGTACATCCTAAGCTCAACGGCACCTGACTTGAAAAGAATATAATAAGTTAAGCAATAAAGAGGAGTTTTGCTTGTTTGGACATTTTGGTGCTGGGGATGGAATCCAGGGCTTCATGTGTGTGACACATGTGCTCCACCACTGAGCTCCATCCCCACCCCCTAAATGAAGTTTCTTGATTTACAAATCCCAGACCTATGAAAGAATGGCTAGAAAGATGCAATACCAATTGTAAAAGCATCTATTCTGGCAGTCCATAATTACATGGACAGGGCCATTCCATAGTAACTATGACTGCTTAAAAGCAAATATTATAAAAACATGGTACAGCATGGCTATCTACTCCATGTATAGATTCCTGGCTTGCTACTCCAGCATGAAAGGGGTTGGAACGAGTTGGCAGAAAATCTCTTGTTAAGGGAAGCCAAAAACGGGTTGCAGCATTCAGATCCATAGTCAAGAAGACAATCTCTAAAGCACAAACCCATGCGGGCAAACCGTGTACATAATTTAGCTGGTCAAGACTAACAGTGTAATCAGACGTTGCTCATTACACACACTCACCTGCCCTCTCCCAAAACAAACAGGACTCTCCCCAATTACTCACCTAGACCACCCTGACGAATGTCTGTTCGTGTGGCTCCACCCACGATAAACTGAGGGTTGGGACATAATTCCTGAAAGTAATTTGGAACAAAACACAAGTCACAAGATGCCCAGTCATGGTGGTGGGAGCTCGAGTAAAGGAACATTAGAGGCATAGAATTCAGAACTGGAAGAGACCTAGGAGGTTGTTTAGTACACATATATTTTGTTGTTAGGGACCCTGGAGGCCAGATAAGGGAAGACACCTACCCAAAATCACACAGAGTAGGATCTGGAGCCCAAAGTCCCTGTTGTGACCAGTATTTTTATCACTATGCATATTGTATGAGTGTGTGGGTGTGAAAAGGTACTGAGGCATATGGAGGTAGGAGAAAGGCACAGGCTGAGATATAATAATGTGATGAAATGTGATCCCACCCATTCAGACAACACCCCTATTTACATAAAGAGAGGATTGAAGTAATGTTGGGCAAAATGCCAGGCACCCTGGGGACACTCCTTAAATACTTGACCTTGACAAAGTGATAATGGCCCCATGCACTGATGGGAACACTGAGGTATGCGGGTACTATTTCTAGAGAGCAAAACTTAATTCAGATGCAGTCAAAGGTGTCAGGACCTGCCAAGCCTCCACTCTTCCATCTCCAACTAGCATCTACCCCCAGGCAATGTCCCAGCCCTGAGCTCCGTTCAGGCCTCCCCACCCCCTTCCTCTCTATTTGCTTATCCAGCAAGGATTTATTGAGTCCCCATTCTATACCCTGTACTACTTGCACAATAGCAGGCAGGGAGGGGGAGGGGGAGCATGGTGAAATGAAAAAAGAAAAGAAATAAAACACCTGGACCCAAAGTGTTTTCCATCTACATGGGAACGCCAACCTAACATTATTTAGAAAAAAAAAAAAAAAGGCAGAGAAAAAGACTAGTGCATAAAATGAGAAATGCCCAGTAGGGATGACGGCTGAAGATTACCCGTGGGAGACCATATGCATGTTGTCAGGAAGGCAGACTTTAGGAGCAGTCTATAAGGAGGCCCCCAAAGAATAGCTGGATCTTCCTGTCCACCTGGAGGCCAGATCACTGGGGGGCAAGGGTGGGACTCAAAATACAAGAAAGAACTAGCACTACATTTAATCAGAGGCAATTAAATCAATGGGTTGGGCTACATCAAGAACTCTCTGGCTGTGGAAGTGTGAGAATCATTACCCTTACTCCACAGACATGAATAAATGATAGGTCAAAAAGGAGGAGGATGGGCTGAGGGAAGGCGCATGAATGGGGATTCTGAGATTTTACTCTGTGAGATGGAAGCTTCTGAATAACAGTCCTACAATCCTTTATAAGGCTGTCAGCTCCTGCCTACATGACCAGAAACAGCTTTATTTCTCCAAGAATTTAAATTAAAAAAAAAAACTTATCAACTTGTTTTTTATTGAGAAAGTAATATGCCCACAGGAAAAAAAAATCCATCAGGAAATAATGGCATGAGACAAAAAAAAAAAAATTCCTTCCACTTCAGTTCTTCACTATCAACAATTTTTTCCCACTGTCAACAATTCTTATATATCCTTCCAGAAAACTGTTTTCCAGTATAAAGGCACATTTTCGTGTGTGTGTGTGTGTGTGTGTGTGTGTGTGTGTGTGTGTGTGAGCTTTCTATTGCTATAACAAAATACTTGGGATAATCAAGTAAAAAAAAAAGAGGAAAAGTTTCAGTCCATGGTCTGTTGGCCCATTGCTTCTGGGCCTGTGGTGAGGCAGCACATCATAGTGGGAGCATGTGGTTGAAGAAGCCCATTCACCTCATGATAGCCAGGAAGGAAAGGGAAGGAAGAGGAGTAGCCAGGGTACCATAGTCTCCTTCAAAGGCATGCCCTCCACCCCCCCAACCCCCCCCCACCCCCGTGACTTAACTTCCTTCCACTAGGCCTCACATCCTAAAGGTGTCATCACCTCCTAATAACACCACCCTGGGGACCAAGTCTTTACCAGATAGGTCTTTGGAGGACATTCCAGACACAAAGGATAGCAGTATCTGTGGGCATAGGTGTACTGTCACATATACCTTTTATATTTTTTCTTAGGACATACAGAGGTTTGCAAATTCATTAAAATCCCACAAATTATGTAGCCAGTCTTCTAGTGAGAGAATTTTAGTTTTTGTTTTAGTTTGGGTTTTTTTTTTTTCAATCTTTTGCAATCTCTGATGGTAATTAAAAGAGTGAAAAGGCACCAGCCAATCTCAGTGTTCTTAAAGTGGGCAGCTACCACCTTGTTCCTAGGTACTCAAGAGCTCCCAGTCCTGGGGTGGCCATTTCTTGGTGAACAAAAAATGAAAAGATGTGGAAAAACTAATAAATAAAAAGAAATGGACAAAAAAGTAATTCAAATTTTGTTTTTCAAAAGAAAAGAGATCACTTGATCAAGAAAGAAGGGAGGAGAGCTCTCAAGAGGGGTTCTCAAGAATCTCTTCCCTTAAACATTCTCTCAAAGTAGTCTCCCATTCCCCATCACACGTTCACCCATAACTTCCCAGAAATCTGCCTTTTTCCTCCACACCTCCAGGAAATTAATCTCACCAAAGTCACCAGTAATCACAGGATGAACATTTTCTATTCCCATGCTACTGACTGCTTCTTAACATGTGATACTCTTGTCTTTCTCTCCCTCAGAAAACTCTGTTTCCTTGATTTCCATATCCTTGCTAGCTCTTTTCTCCTCACCTCTCTAAATCTTTCTTTCTAGTTTCCTTGATGGGTTCCTTTGCTCAACTCTGCTCTGCTCTCCTCATAATCTGGGAACCCCTGGGCCCCCTCCTTGACCTGCTTGCAATGGTCCCATTTGATACATCAATCACATGCCCCTAAGCATTCTCTCTTTGTGAAATCATTCAAATCCATGCCTTCAGCTACCGACTATGATAACGCTTCCAAAATAACTCCCTGAGCTGTATATTCAGTACCCCTCACACTACTCATGTGATATTGGCACATTATATGAATATTTAATAGATCTCCTAAGCTCTGCTAAAATTAAGCATTCAGTCAAGTTTCTCAATAATCTAAGAAGGTAGGTAGTATGATGGTTCCCATCTCATGAATAAGGAAACTGAGTCTTAGGGAGCTTAATAACTTATCCACAGTCACTCATTTAGTAAGTAGCAGATAAGGGACCAGAACCTTGATCCATCTGACACCCAAGCCCATTTCTTCACCACTCTGCTGCCTAACAGTCATCTGCTTGTCCATGGGTCTCTCTCTGCAGCTCCACAAGGTCTCTCTCAGCCCTAATCCCTGCATATAACAGCATGCAATAAATCATGGCTGAATTAGAAACTCCAGGTTCACTAACCCAAGGGGGAGCAGCTAAAGAAAGAATGGAAGTTCAAAACGGAGGCCTCCCCACAATTCAACTCCTCCTTTTGTCTCTTGAGTCCTTATTATGCAACTGATGTGGTCTCACTCCTATCTCTCTGTATTTCTTCTTAAGATCAATAAATTGCTTAATTGCCCCAAAATGGACACTTCAGAGAACAGTATCATTGACTAAGCCACACCAGGCCCACTAACACGGGCATTCGTCAAACTGTAGGGGTCTGAGCTGGGCATTGACCCCAGCACAGTGGGAAAACCAGAAACCAGGATGCAGAGAAGCAGCTGTTAAAAGCATTCCCTGATCTGCACAGCTAGCCATTTTCCATTGTGATACGATTGTTGCTCTTGCCCAATACCCTGAGAAAAAATTGCCTTGAGACTTTGAATAATAATTTTAAAAAAAAAAAGCAATTCATCCTGAAAACCCAAGTTAGACTTGAGACCTTCACCTGGGCAAACTTGTCTTTCCAACCCTTGGGACAAAATCCAGGCAAACCTTTTGCTCAGCAACTTAAGAATAAGTAGAAACACTCAGCAGGGTGAAAACATCTACAGATAAGGATTTATTCATTATTGAGAGGGAAAAACATTTACATATGTGTTCAGTCCTTCTCATCTCCTTTCTGTAAAACTTAACATCCCTTTGGGAAACAGGATCATAAGAGCCACATCCGAGCAGTTGACTTAAGGTTTTTAAACTAAGGACGAAAGTGAAAAGCACAGGAACAAACAGCCTGAGTAAAAATGTCAAAGAACTTGAACAGACATTTCTCCAAAGAAGATGGTCAATAAACACATGAAAAGATTCAAAATCACTAGTCATTAGGGAAATGTAAATCAAAACCACAGTGAGAGAGCAACTCATATCCATTAGGATTACTATTATCCAAAAGTAATAACAAGTGTTGGTGAGAATGTGGAGACACTGGAATTCCAGAGAGCTATTGGCGGGAATGTGAAACTGCACAGCCACTGTGGAAAACAGTGTGGCAATTCCTCAAAAACTTGAAAATAGAATTACCATATGAATTATCATATTACCAGCTTGACTTCTGAGTATACAACCAAAATAATTAAAATCAGAGTCTAAAAGAAATATTTGTGCATTTGTTTTTATGGCAGCATTATTCACAAGCACCAAAAGTGGAAACAACCCAAGTGTCCACTATAGACGAATGGGTAAATAAAGTAGGGCATGTAGACACCATGGAACCCTGCAACCATAAAAAGAAAGAAAATCCTGACCCATGCTACATCTGGATGAACCTGGAAGACATTTTGCTAAGTGAATTAAGTGAGTTACAAAACCACAGATACCGTGTGGTTCCACATATATGAGTAGTGAAGTTTGACCTAGAGTAGACAAATTCACAGAGACAGGTGATTGCCAGAAAATGGGGGAGCGGGGATAGGAAGTTAGTGTTCAATGAATATAGAGTTTTACTTTTGCTGGATAAAAAGAGTTCTGGTGATGGTTGCAGAATAATGTGAATGTGCTTAATGCCACTGAACTGTACACTTAAAATAGCTAAGATAGTACATTATATGTTTTCTATATTTTACCACAACTTAAAAGTAAATAAATAAATATTAGATAGGGAAGTAGATAAATTGATTCATTGATTGATCAATTGATCAATCAAGCAAACTTTAGCAAACCACATTTCTTGAACACTCCAATCTGCTTGCAGATTCCTGAGAGGCCTTTTGGGAGAAAAAGAAAAAGCATTTAAGAAAAGGCCAGTTTTCTCAGAACCCAAGACACATCCATCCCCAATAGAGATACCATCATCTTCATGAACTCAGGAGTCTATTTAACAATCTACAAGATGGTAGAGGATAAGGCTGTGTCCTCTAATATAGCTTTGTGGAATGTGAGCATGAGGGTGGCTGAAGGCAGCCATGTGATAACTCCCCCTTGGTAATTGGGGAGGAAGAGGTTAAATTCTGACAACATTTATTTTTTTGACCTGCACTTGAACATCCCCAAAAGGAGTCTTTCAATTCCACATTAATTAGTTTCCACTGCCTCGTTCTCTGATTTCCTTGCCTCTCTTGACAGGTACAAATCAGCGCATCCAACCTAAAATTACTAAGTCGACACAGACAGTGACACCAGGTGAAGACACGGTCTGGGGAGAGCAGGCAATGTGGTTGAGCAGTTAGTTAAGGGCTTTAAGATTTTCAAAGGAGAGTTTCAAGATGGCGGACCAGAGGGAGGCAGCATTCTATGTTACTCTGTGATCCAGATCTCACCTAGTCGGAATACTGCATCACTGAGAGCGTTAGAGGACCCCTATACAGCTGCTCTCTGCAGAAATCACCAGCACTGTGACCCCACTCAGGGCTCCGGGCCCCAGTGTTCGAGCAGGACCCAAGGCCCGAAGTTCTAGGTCACACAAGACTTGGTGAGTGCCTTAACAGAATCTCCTAAAAACACATCTGCAGACTGCCAAGACTTCACCCGCTCCCCCGCAGGTCACTCAGCTGCTACCTACCACAGCACAATGCCATCGCCTGGCTCCCCCAACCTCACCAGACAGCCCAGCGCTGAAAGCAGACCTCTGCCATCTTGGCTCAACATTCTCGTCATATTAGATGGGGGCAGTTCCCAGATTGGATCTCCAGGGGCCGGTGGATTTTTGCAGAAATCACCAGTGCTGCAACCACCTGCATAGAGACCACCGGCACAGAAATCAGAGCTTCTGGGCTCAAGAAAGTCTCCGGACCCCGACACAAAGCCCGCAGTTCTACCCCTTGCATGGCTCACAAGCGGCTTAGCAGAAACACCTGTCAGCACCTCTGCTGCAGAACTCCAGATTGCCTTCTGCTCCCACGCAGGTCACTTGGCTGCTACATATCCACAGCACAAGGCCATCGCCTAGCTCTCCCCACATCACCAGACACCCCGTGCTGGAAGCAGACCGACTCCACTTTGGAAAACCTTCCTGGCCATTTTGTGGTGGGCGTGACTATCAGATCAGGTCGCCATTTGAGCAGGTAACAGATTTCCAATTCTTCCTCCTCCCCAACAGCATTAACTTGGCACAATGACCACCTAACACAAGAACAGCTCTTAGTTGGACAGGAGTGCAGTGTGAACAGGGCACCACCTACCTGGGTGGTGTGAGCCTGGGGGTAAGAGGTCCGCAGTTGGGACCTGTTAAATAAGAGAGGGGAGTGGACTAAAGTCTAGAGCAAAACAGAGAGATCAGGATTTGGGAAATCTCCAGGCAAGAGAGGGAGACAATACCGGGGGCTCAAGTCACAAAAAAAGACCCATGAGATGCTATTGCCCTGCTAGGACTGGTGGGCAGCACTCCCGGCTTCCAGATGCTCCACACCAGGTCCAGTCTTCACACCCTAGTTACCTACACCATCCTGAGGGTAGAGACACCAACTGGATGAGAAGAGAAAGAAGTGGATCTCTAAGAGTATTTTTTTCCTCTTCTTCTTTCTCTTCTACCCTTCTATCCTCTGGCCCTCACATCCCCAACATATGTAAAACCAAGAACTTTGCATGAAATAGGACTTTGAGGACTGAGTCAGCTGAATAATATAATATAGAGGAATTACATAAGCCTTTTTTTTCTTTTTCTTTCTTTTTCTTCTCTCTTTTTTCTTTCTTTCTTTCCCTTTTTCTCTTTCTTCTTCCTTCACCCTCCAAATTATACTATTTTAACATCCTGTATTTTTCTAAAAACATATGTGTTTGTTTGATGTACTCTACTGTCTTCCCACGTAATTGTCTACCCCAAATTACCTCCTATCTATTCTCCTGCTACTAATACTCTTCACTAGATTTCTTCTTCACATTTCCTAAGATATATTAACTATATACCCTCACATCTTCTCTCCTCAACATATTGTCCTATGCCTGACCCCCAGTTTATTGTCCACTGCAAGAAACTGTAAAACTTTTTATGAAAATACTGATTATATTTTAAAAAATAATTGAATCCAACATTTCTGGACATTGAGACTAAACTGTAAATGTCTTAATAACAAAAATTTGTTCATAGGTGATGTATTGTTGATATTGGGATCTGCTAACATTATCCTTCCCCACAAAGGAGAGATCTTGGAACCCTACAAGAACACTACAAATATATAGGGTAAAAACAATAACACACCAGATCCACAGAGCTGGAAAGGAAGACACATGAGCAACATGAAAAGAAAAGGGAAGAAACACATCATTAGAAGCATTGGCAGTTATAGCAGAAAAAAATTACAGAGAAAGATTTCAGGATATACAAAATGTTTTGGGACCTCAAAGAAGACCAATGTGATCCTGCAATCTGTACACGTACCCCATTTGAATCAAATGTATAATATGTCAAGATCATTGTAATGTTTTGAGCAACTAATAAAAAAACTAAAAAAAAAAAAGACATAAAAGAACAAATACAGGCAGTGAAAGATCACTTCAACAATAAACTACATAAACAAATCCAAGAAGCAAAAGATCATCTCAACAGGGAGACAGAGGTTATATATATAAAAAAAAAAAAAAAAAAAAAAAAAAAAACAGAAATCCTTGAAATGAAAGAAATAATAAACCAAATTAAAAAATCAAATTAAAGCATCACCAACAGAGTAGAGCACTTAGAAGATAGGACAATGAAGATCAAATAAATCATCTTGAAAAGAACATAGTCCACACAGTGAAAATGATAAACCACGAGCAGAACATTCAAGAAATATGGGATAGCATAAAAAGACCAAATTTAAGAGTTATTGGGATAGAGGAAGGCATAGAGGTCCAAACCAAAGGAATGAACAATATATTCAATGAAATAATACCAGAAAACTTTCCAAACATGAAGAATGAATTGGAAATCCAAATTCAAGAAGCCTACAGGACACTAAATGTACAAAATCACAACAGACCCACACCAAGGCACATTATAATGAAAATGCCCAACATACAGAATAAGGAGAAAATTTTAAAAGCCACAAGAGAAATAAATCAGATTACATATAAGAGAAAACCAATTAGGATAACAGCAGATTTTTTCAACCCAGACCCTGAAAGCTAAAATATCCTGAAACAACATATATCAAGCTCTGAAAGATAATGGGTGCCAACCAAGAATCTTATATCCAGCAAAATTAAGCTTTAGATTTCAAGATGAAATAAAAACCTTCCACAATAAACAAAAGTTAAAAGAATTCATAGCCAGAAAACTGGCACTACAAAATATCCTTGGCAAAATATTTCATGAAGAGGAAATGAAAATCAGCAGAGGGAGGTAGTACACTAAAGGAAAAAACTAATCAAAGAGGAAAACCAATTCAAGTAAAATAACAATAACAAACAAATATGGCTGGAAATACAAATTGTTTCTCAATAGTAACCCTAAATGTTAGTGGCTTAAACTCACCAATCATAAGACATAGGCTAGCAGATTGGATTGAAAAAAAAGACCCAACAATATGCTGCCTCCAGGAGACTCACCTAATAGGAAAAGACATACACAGACTGAAGGTGAAAGGCTGGGACAAATCATTCCACTCACATGGACTGCAGAAGCAAGCAGGGGTTTCCATATTCATATCAAATAAAGTAGACTTCAAGCCAAGGTTAATCAAAAGGGATAAATATGGACATTACATACTGCTAAAGGGAACCATACACCAACAAGACATAACAATCATAAATATATATGCCCCAACAATGGTGCAGCTATGTTCATCAAACAAACTCAAGTTCAACACAATAATCTTGGGTGACTTTAACACACCTCTCTCACCACTGGATATATCTTCCAAACAAAAGTTGAATAAAGAAACTATAGAATTCAATAATACAATCAATAGCTTAGACTTAAATGACATATATAGAATATTTCAACCTGCATCAAGCAGATACACTTTCTTCTCAGAAGCACATGGATCCTTCACTAACATAGACCATATGCTATGCCATAAAACAACTATTAGAAAATACAAAAAAGTAGAAATACTACCATGCATTTTATCAGATCATAATGAAATAAAATTGGAAATCAACAACAAAATAAAAAATAAAAATTTCTCCATCACCTGGAGACTAAACAATATGCTACTGAATGAACAATGGGTCACAGAAGACATAAAGGAGGAGATTTAAAAAGTTCTTAGAGGTAAATGAAAACATAGACATAATGTATCAAAATCTCTGGGACACTATGAAAGCAGTACTAAGAGGACAATTCATTTCATGGAGTTCATTTCCTAAAAGAAGAAAAAGTCAACAAATAATGACCTCACACTACATCTCAAGCCCTAGAAAAAGAAGAACAAACTGGCAGCAAAAGCAGTAGAATGCAAGAAATAATTAAAATTAGAGCTGAAATCAATGAAATCGAAACAAAAGAAACAATTGAAAAAATTGACAAAACAAAAACTTGGTTCTTTGAAAAAATAAATAAAATTGATAGACCCTTATCCATGCTAACGAAGAGAAGGAGAGAGAGAGAACTGAAATCACCAGCATATGTGATGAAAAAGATAATATCACAACAGACACTACAGAAATACAGAAGATAATCAGAAATTATTTTGAAATATTATACTACAATAAAAATAGAAGACATTAAAGGCATTGACACATTTCTTAAGTCATATGATTTGCCCAGATTGAATCAGGAAGATATACACAATTTATACAGACCAATATCAAGTGAGGAAATAGAAGAAGCCATCAAAACCTTACCAACAAAGAAAATCCCAGAACCAGATGAATACACAGCCAAGTTCCACAAGATCTTTAAAGAAAAACTAATACCAATACTCTTCAATTTATTCCAGGAAATAGAAAAAGAGGCAGTAATTCCAAACTCATTCTATGAGGCCAATATCACCCTGATCCAAAAACCAGGCAAAGACACATCAAAGAAAGACAACTTTAAACCAATGTCTCTAATGAATCTAGACGCAAAAATTCTCAAAAAAATTCTGTCAAATTGAATACGAAAACATCAAAGATTGTGCACCATGATCAAGTGGGATTCATCCCAGGGATGCAAGGTTGGTTCAACATACGGAAATCAATAAATGTAATTCATCACATCAATACACTTAAAGATAAGAATCATATGATCATCTCAATTATCACAGAAAAAGCATTTGACAAAGGCTATCTACATAAAGGCTATCTATGCTAAGCCTCAGGCCAACATTATTCTAAATGAAGAAAAATTGAAGGAATTCCCTCTAAAGACTAGAACAAGAGAGGGATGCCCTCTTTCACCACTTCTATAGTTCTTGAAACACTAGCCAGAGCAATTAGACAAGTGAAAGAAATCAAAGGGATATATATAGGAAAAGAAGAACTTAAATTAGCACTATTGGCTACCTAGAATGCCGCAGTCCGGCTGCAGCAAAATAACCGGGGGGTGATGAACAACTTGTGTACATTGATACAGCAGGAGTGGGAGCCATTTATTGTAGGACAGGAGGGCTATATATACATTCCACACAACTTATCTTAATTAACATAAACTAGATACAGCAGTCAACCAATAAGAAATCTCCACACTTAATGGCTCACTGGCGCCACCTCACAAACCACTCCCCCTGGCAAAATACCAGGCACCATCCAGACTTGTTTACGGACTCTAACACTAGAAGACTCAAAAACTCCACCAGAAAACTTCTAGAACTAGTAAATGAATTCAACAATATAGCAGGATATAAAATCAACACCCATAAATCAAAGGCATTTCTGTATATCAGTGACAAAGCCTTTGAGAAGGAAATGAGGAAAACTACCCCATTCACAATAACCTAAAAAAAAAAAAAAATAAGATACTTGGTAATCAACTTAATGAAAGAGGTGAAAGATCTATACAATGAAAACTACAAAACCCTAAAGATAGAAATCAAAGAAGACCTTACAAGATGGAAAGATCTACCTTGCTCTTGGATTGGCAGAATTAATATTATCAAAATGACCATACTACCAAAAGCACTATACAGATTTAATGCAATTCTGATCAAAATCCCAAAGGCATTCCTCATAGAAATAGAAAAAGCAACCATAAAATTCATCTGGAAAAATAAGAGACCCAGAATAGCTAAAGCAATCCTTAGCAGGAAGAGTGAAGCAGGTGGCATTGCTATACCAGACCTTAAACTATACTACAGAGCAATAGTAACAAAAACAGCATGGTATTGGCACCAAAACAGACTGCTAGACTAAAGGTACAGAATAGAGGACACAGAGACTAACCCTCAAAATTACAATTATCTTATGTTAGGCAAAGGTGCCAAAAACATGCACTGGAGAAAAGATAGCATTTTCAACAAATGGTGCTGGGAAAACTGGAAATCCTTATGCAACAAAATGAAATTAAACCCATATCTCTCACCATGCATAAAACTTAACTCAAAATGGGTCAATAACCTAGGGATTAAACCAGAGACTCTGTGTCCAATAGAAGAAAAAGTAGGCCCTAATCTCCATCATGTAGGATTAGGCCCCAACTTCCTTAATAAGACTCCTTGATAAGAATTAAAACCAAGAATCAATAAATGGGATGGCATCAAACTAAAAACTTTTTTCTCAGCAAAAGAAACAATCTGTGAGCCGAACAGAGAGCCTACATCCTGGGAGCAAATCCTTACCCCTCGCACATCAGATAGAGCACTAATCTCTAGGGTATATAAAGAACTGAAAAAGTTAAACACCAAAAAAAAAAAAACCCACACAAATAACCCAATCAACAAATGGGCCAAGGACCTGAACAGACACTTCTCAGAAGAGAATATACAATCAATCAACAAATATATGAAAAAAATGCTCATCATCTCTAGCAATCAAAGAAATGCAAATCAAAACTACTCTAAGATATCATCTCACTCCAGTCAGAATGGCAGCTATTATGAAGACAAACAATAATAAGTGTTGGAGAGGATGTGGGGAAAAAGGTACACTCATACATTGCTGATGGGGCTGCAAATTGGTGCACCAGTATAGAAAGCAGTATGGAGATTCCTTAGAAATCTGGGAATGGAACCACCATTTGACCCAGCTATCCCACTCTTCGGTCTATACCCAAAGGACTTAAAAACATCATACTACAGGGACTCGGCCACATCAATGTTTACAGCAGCACAATTCACAATAGCTAAACTGTGGAGCCAGCCTAGATGCCCTTCAGTGGTTGAATGGATAAAAAAATGTGGCATATATACACAATAGAATTTTACTCAGCAATAAAAGAATAAAAATCATGGCATTTGCAGGTAAATGGATGGCGTTGGAGAAGATAATGCTAAGTGAAGTTAGCCAATCTCAAAAAAACAAGTGTGGAATGTTTGCTATAAGGAGGCTGACTCATAGTGGGGTAGGGAGGGGGAACATGGGAGGAAAAATCAATTCTGAATAGGGAAGAGGGGAGGGAGGGAAAGGGAGGAGGCAGGGGATTAGCAAGGATGGTGGAATGTGATGGACATCATTATCCAAAGTACATGTCTGAAGATATGAATTGGTGTTAACCTACTTTATATACATAGATATGAAAAATTGTATTCTATATGTGTAATAAGAATTGTAATGCATTCTACTGTCATGTATTTAAAAAATAAAATCAATTAAAAGAAGATTTTCAAAGGAAAGAGAAAAACTAGGCAAAGGGTAACTGACACCTGACTTTGGTCATGAAATGAAGTATTTCATGACCCCTCTCCATTCCCACATCACCCCCTCCCCCAAGCCACCAGAAAGTTTCCTCTTCCCTCAAATCTCTCCATCATTCAGAGGTAACACCTCAGGTTCTACAATCCATCCTCTGTGCCTCTGCTGAGTACATGCTTCATTCTGTCCTGAGCATCACTTCTTGAAACTACAGTATAAAAGTGTAATCCCAGGCCTTGATTTTTTCCCAACATTCCAGGGTAAACTGAAGGTGTCAGCAAGGTAAGGGAAGAGAGGCCGTGGTGGGCAGGAGTTGCTCTCAGGAGGGTGGGGAAACTATGGTACAAAACAGAAGGAACTGCTGGAGTTAAATGATAATTTTGATCAATTAAATGATGAGAATAATTTTGAACTTTTCTTATGTTCCTTTTTCAGCCACTTCCAGGAATAGAAACCATGACTTGATCTCCTTATCATGTTTTAGAAGAAAAAAGTTGCCCTGGGCTAAGAGCTCCTGAGGATATCCATTTAATAGCCCTGAGACCATATCAGGTGCCAGACACTAAATAGAGCATTTCAATTCTCACAGCCATTCTTTTTGGATGGGGTTCTTTTCCCTGAGGTTAAATCCCCTTGACAATGGTCATACAGTGATGGGTTCTGGGCCTAATTTGGGAAGACAATTCTCCATCCTCTGCCTTTGAGTTTCTGCAGGTATCAGTGGCAGCATCCAGGAACTGGAAGCCTTCTATCTGCATCCACAGAGGCATGGCTCCCACCTGTCCTCTCCACCCGTCAGCCCTGATGAAACAATGGCAATCCATGACCTTAAGCAACCTGCACCTTTCAGTAAAGCTGTTGTATCACTTACTCCAGGCTTCCTACATTTAGCATTGATTTCCTTTCGGCACTGGTCCAGGGGCCACTGTGCAATAATTACTACCATGTATTCTGTGCCTCTTACATGATAGACACTATACTCAGATTTACCTCTAGTTCTTATATCAACACTGAAGACTAGTGCCAGGAGACCATTTTACAGATGAGAAAACTGAAACTCATAGAGAGGCTAAATTATCTGCTCAAGGTCTGCACAGTCAGGATTCAAATCTAACCTGTTTACTTCCAAAGCCTGTGCATCCTCTTTCTGGAATAACTCACTGCCTAAAAAAAAAAAAAAAAAAATGAAATATGGAATCCAAAAATTTATAATCCAAAGCCATGATTCTTCAACTCCTGACCAGATAGATGCAAGGCCCCTCAGCCCTGTAAGACACTCCGACACTCCGCTACAACCTCACCCCTTACCGTGGGTCGCTTCCAAATGATGCCTCGAGTTTGGGGGGAACCTGGTCCAAGATCCTTGTAGCCCAAAGCTGATGGACATGCTGGGAACTCTGGGTCCTTAAATAGGACTCCTGATTCTAAGCACTGTTGCCTCAGAGTCTCAAAGTCCTGGCCCAAGTATTTCACAGCGTTCTGGTTGGAGCCAAGACCCTCAGCCACTGCACGCTGCTTGGACATTCCTGCTGCCAGGGCCGCCATGACCATAGGCTCTGTGGGTGGACAGGAAGACAGAGATGCTCCTCACTCTCAGACTCCTGCCCCACTGGGAGGGGAGCTATAAGACAGCGCAGAGAGAGGTGGAGCAGGTAAACATTTCACCCAGGGCTCTGCTCCAGAGGGAAGTGAGTCATGGCCAGGAACAAATATGTACCCAAGGTGCGAACAAGTCTGCCTCACAATCTCCTTTACCTTTCACAGACAATTCGGAGTCAGGGAACCTTCCAGTGCACATCCCAGGCTCTTAGCCTAAGAAATACACCAGGGCCTCTACCGCTTCTCTTTGCAAAGCCTGCTCACCTCACACTGGACCCTTTGTAGAGATGAGAAAGTTGTTAAAAATTCACCAAGGAATTGGAGACCTGGCTCTGAGTAGGTGGAGGGTAAGTGGTTAGAGCCATCTCCTTTTTCTCCAGGAAATCTTGGTTTCATATTTTCTAGGAAGGCAAAAATACCAGCGAGGTGATTCATGGAGCTGATTCAGAGTAACCCGACTGGAGGCGGTTCAACCTATGAACAAATGTTTGACCTCTGACTGCCTTGGTCTACCAGTAATTAATCTGGGCTCCACCAGTAATTAGCTATCACCTCAAGCCAGTTATTTAACCTCTTTCCCCTTAATTTTCTCAGCTGCAAAATGGCAGATAATCAGAAAATCTATCTCATAGGATTGTTTGGAAAAGTTGATGAAGTAGCACAGGGAATTTACATAGAATCCTACGTGGAAAGCATTTAGCAAATGTCAGATATCATTATTCCTCAGAGTGGGGACCAAAAAGAGAAGCCCAGAAATCAGGAATCTTGGTTCTAATCTCAGAAGTCAATGACAGGCTGTATGTCCTTGGATTAGTCACATCTCTCTGGGTTCCAATTTCCTAGACCCCATCTACCCTAAGGATGCACACCTTATCAATGTCTCTCAAATTTCAGTGCACCTGGCAGGCTTTATAATGAACGCCCAAAGAGACCAGGAATCTGTAAGTGTTACCTTTTTCAGAAAAAAAGGATTTTTGCAGATATGATTAAATTAATGATCTTGAGATAAGGAGATTATCCTGTCCTAAATGCACAAATGTCCTTATAAAAGGCAGCCAGTGGGAGACCTGACAACAGACAAAAGACAAGTCAAGGTGACCAGGGAGGTGGAGGCTGCAGAGATCCTGCCACAGGTCAAGGAATGCTGGCAGCCCCCAGACACTGGATGAGGGAAGGAATGGATTGTCCCCTAGCATCACTGGACGGAATGTGGCCCCACCAATACCTTAGTTTCAGCCCAAGGAGGCTGATTTAGGACTTCAAGCCTCCAGAACAGTAAGGGATTATGTTCCTGTTGTTATAAGCCACCACATTTGTGCTAATTTATTACAGCAGCCACAGGAAACTAATGCAACATGCATAAGAATCCCATGATGCACTGGCTCAAAATGGTAATTCCCTAGCAGGCCTTACCACTGCCCCCATTCGGAAAATAAGGAGTTCTGATTTGGTAGGTCTGAGGTAAGACCCAGAACCTGCAGTTTTTAAACCATTACCTCACAGACAATGCAAATACCAGGTCCGAAGACCACACTCTAGAAATTCTGGACCAGCTTACCCCTAAGGCCTCCAGCAATAACCTTCAAGCAAGTTACCATCCATATGTTCAGCACTTAGCTAGGTGGGTGGGTCTGAGTGAGCAGAAAACAGGGTCTTCTTCCCAGGTATGCAGGGGAAAAAAAATTGTGATATCTCAGGTTTCATCAGAAATTCAAGGTCAAAATGACCTTCAGAGGCTCAAGTTAATATCTGAAGGACTAAGTATGGCCCCTGCCCCCTTGGGGGTTCCACTTCATTCCCTTAATATCCTTTTTACCTTGATCCGACATCTCCCTACTATTCAGCTGATCAGGTGTTCATTATTATATTTTCACAGCCCACAAAGTTGATTATCATCTTATATGATGGACCCAGCCTTCCCTAAAACCAGAACCACAACTCCATCCAATCCAGACAAAAATCCCCCTCAAGGATTTTGTTCTTATTTGGTAGGTCTGAGGTAAGGATTCTAGGGGAAATCCAGCAACACTGCATGGGAAAGGAAAAAAGAATATTCATTTTTTTAAAAATCCACCACCTAATCATTTGAATCCTGGGATCGATGTCCATGAGCGGTTTCACTCTACCCAGAGTGGCTATTTCAAACACAAACCTGACCATGTCACTGTCATGCTAGAAAGCTCCCCAGTGGCTGCATAGCACTCTTGGGAGAATAACAAGGGAGTTTTTGCACAGCCAGTTAGTCCGGGATCAGAGTGGCCCTGCCCACCTCTCCTCCTGTCTCCTGGGCCTCTCCTCCCTCCCAGTTCTCCCCTCCTGGCTTTCTTTCCAAATCTGGAAGATCATCTGGATTCCACCTGCTGTGCCCTTCATCTGAAATGTTCTTCTCTCACCCCCATCCTCTGCTCATTCTTCAGATGCCAGGTGCCCAGGAAAGGTTTCCCAGAGCCCACTCCACACCAAGTCGTTTTTCCTTTTATGGGCTATCATATGCTCTCATAGCAACTGAAATACCCTACAGTCACTGAATGATTCCCCTCCACCCCGCTCAGCTCTGATCTCCACAAGGGCAACTACCAGCATTAATTTTGCTCAACATGTATCCCTGGATCCTAAATAGCTCCTGAAACAAAGGAGGGTCTCAGCAAATATTTGCTGCTCCCAGAGATCAAAGATGTCCACTGGCTGGATATGTCTAAACCAAATATAATGGACATGACACCTCCCGGCAGGGTTGTTAGTTGGTGAATAAGGATCTCCTGGGATTGCTTTCCCATGCTGTTTCTTCACTATGCCTCCCCCAGAACATTCCCTTTAGACTGACAAAAATGAACAAGTCCTCCTCCATCCAATTGCCGAATAAGCACAGCTGGTAATTTTCTTTCCCCACCAGAGAACTCCTTTGGGGTTAGCAATCTCCTTCCCACCCCACCTGCCTAAATTACCTCACTCCTGCATCCAGATGCTACACAAACAAGCCTTTTCTCATCTAGGCAGGCAGGTCTGAGCCACTGCAAATAGAGCCCTCATTTGCTCAGTCACGAAAAGAATAGCAAATGGAGTTGGGAGGTCTCTGCTCAGCAGCCTCTTGTGAGCAGATAGCAAACGTCTACCTGTTATCCCATCAGGAGCCCAGGAGGAGGCAGCCATGCCCACTGTCTCTGTCCACCTGGACAGATGTTATCTCCTCCCTCATGCCTCAGACACCTGCAAGAACCCGTGCCAGCTCCCTGCCAGGAAGCCTCAGGATCCATTACAGAGGTGATGAGGCTGTGCAGACACACGCCTGGCAGCACCTACCTAATAAGAACACCTCCTGGCAAACAGCCCAGGTAAATGTCGCTTCCTTCTCGGTGCATATCAGGTGAGCCAGAACACTGAGTTTTAACCACAGGAAGGACTCAGGCAGTAGGATCTCCTCAGCAGCAAAAAAGATAAATGACCCTGGTTGCACCCAAGAACTCAAGTGTGTTCTTCAGATAATTAAAGTTTGCAAAGCTTGTTTTCTTGCATAACTATAACTTTAGAAAAGGGAGAGGTGAACACCAGCAGCATGTTTCTGCCTCTTGAGGCTCCCAAGTTCAGAATGCTAAGGCAAGCAAGGGTTAAATTCAGTGTCAAGGGTATTACAGAGTCTCTATCCTTGCTGATAGAACATAAAGTGGTGTGGCTGTTTTGGAAAACAATCAGGAATTTCATCAGAATGCCATGAGTTGTATGGTAACTCCCAGCAACATTCCCATGTTACAAGGAATTGAAAGAGAATTGAAAATATATAGCCACACAAAAACTTGTACACAAATACACATAGTAGCATTATTCACAGAAATCAAAAAGTGGAGATAACCCAAATGCCCATCAATGGATTAGTGGATACACAAAATGTAATAGGCGTATGCAATAGAATAATATTCTGTCATAAAAAGGAGGGAAATACTCTTCCATATTACAACATAGATGAACTTTGAAAACCTTATGCAAAGTAAGTTGAAGCTAGTCACGAAAGGACACATATTATATGGTCAAATGAGAAGTTATGAAATACCCAGAATTGGCAAACACCTACAGACAGAAAGTAAATTACTTTCTAGGGATTAGGCAAAAAGAGGAATCGGGATTAACTGAAAATAGCTAAAAGTTTCCTTTGGGGAGTGAGGGAAATATTATGGATTTAGCTAGTGGTGGTGGTTGCACAGCTAAAGATCACATTTTAAATGGATACTTGGAAATAGTGAATTTTATGCTATGTGAATTTTACCTCAATAAAAACTTAAATGGGGAGAGAGGGTATTGCAGAAGGGAAGAGCTGCAGTGATCCAAACATTCACCGGTGGTTTCTAAGGAAAAGATTGGCTTCCCATCTGCCCAGGACATCAAGTGCCCCATTCATGCCATGGAGTTCGGGGGCTGTAAGACTAAACCCTGTCTAACAGGCCCCAAGAAAACAGAAGACTGGATGGATCCAGGTGCTGTGGGCTCATCTCTTTCCAGGTTTCTGGGATGGCTCATTGCATCTTGGGATCACACCTCAGGCCCTCCTTTCAGGCAAGAAAGTACTCAGGGAAGCCCAGCTGGAAGGCCAGTTAAGATTGCCCTCTAGTGGCCAACTCAGATTCTGCTGACCCAGTACAAATGATATAAAACCCAACATGAGAATGGAATATTAGGTACATCTAGCTCTTTCAGGTCCGTAGTTAATTAGACTCAGAGCAAGTCCATTGTCAGGTTAGCCCAAGGTCACTCATGCAGCAAACTTGAACACAAGTCTTCTGAACTTAAATTCCATGTTTTTCCCATGAGACAAGACCTACACTTCCCAGGGGGAAACCCTCAACTGGGAAATAGGCCATCATGAGGAATGGTGCCTGAAAGGGGTCCAAAGACACCTCCCTTCCTCCCACAAGGATCCTCTGTGCAAACACCATGGACTAGCGTCCATGAGGGGTAGAAGGGTAAAATGACAAACACTGTCTGCCCACAAGGAACTTCAGTGTCAAGGCAAGACAGGGCAGCACTCAGAGAAAAGAGAGGTGGCTTCTGAGGCTGAAGAGCAATAAGGAGAGCTTCTTAGTGGAGAAGGTGGAGAAGGTGGCATTTCAGTGCTAAAGAATAGGGACTTGGAGGGTGATGAGGCCTTTTAAAAAAGACTATGGGAAGGGGATGCTGAGACTAGGAGAGCAGTATGGAAAGGGCAGGGAACAGTAACCCTGCACACAGTACCAAGAGAACATCAGTGACCATGGTGGCTCAGGAGCAGGAGGAGAGAAGGAAGATGAAGAAACAGAGGACCTTGAATGCCACCCTACCAGGTGTGCAGCTTTTCACTCCAGTTAGGAGGCAGCTTGTTATGATTCAGATATGAGATATCCCCCAAAAGCTCATGTACCCAGTTAAAAAATGGGGTGGGGGGAATAAATCTTGTAGAAAAGGGGTAGAACCACAGCCTCTGGGACAGGAGTCCCCTGGTACTTGTCCCTTGCTAGCAAAACCATAAAACTTCTTTTTTCCCTTTTTCCAAAAATAAATTAATTAATTAAATTAAAAAGAAAATCGTTTAATAAACTTTCTTTAAAAAGCTCATGTATGAGACAATGCAAGAACATTCAGAGATTCAATGATTAGATTATGGGAGTTGTGACTTAATTAGTGGATTAATCCACTGATAGGGATTAACCGGTGGTAACTGTAGGCAGGTAGAGTGTGACTTGAGGAGGTGGGTCACTGTGGGCCTACCTTTAGAGTTTGTCCCTGCTGAGAAGAGCTCTCTCTGCCTCCTGATTGCCATGTGCTGAGCTGCTTTCCTCTCCACACCCATCCACAGTGATGTTCTATCTTATCTAGGGCCCAACAATGGAGTTGGCCATCTGTGGACTGAGATCTCAAAACTGAATAAAACTCCTCTAAAATTGTTCTTGTCAGGTCTTTTGGTCACAGTGATGAAAAGGCTAACTAAAACACTACTGATATGAACCAGGCAAGAATTGATGACAGCCTACATGGGGCAGTGGCAGTGAGGCTGTTCCCAAGGTTCTTCCTCTGTGAGTCCAGGGGGGGCTGGCAGGAATTCATAACCAGGATATCTCCTGTGACATTGCAATAAAATAAAAATATTGCGCAGCCTTAAATAAGAATGAAATTGTGGCATTTGCAGGAAAATGGATGGAGCTGGAGAATATTATACTAAGTGAAATAAGCCAGTTCCAAACAACCAAAAGCCAAATGTTTTCTCTGATATTTGGGCATTAATTCACAATAAGCAGGTGGGGGGGGAGCGGGATAGGGAAATATAGAAGTACTTTGCATTAGGCAGAGGGGAGTGAAGAGAGAGGAGGGGATATGGGGATAGGAAGGATAATAGAATGAATCAGACATTATCACACTGTGTACATATATGATTACATGACTGGTGTGATTCTATATCATGTACAACCAGAAGAATGAGAAGTTACACTCCATTTATGTATGATGAGTCAAATGCATTCTGCTGTCATGTATATAATTAGAACAAATCAAAAAATGTTAGACTTAAAAAACGGGTTGCAAAGCAACATATGTAGCTGATCCAATTTATATGAAACAAATGCAAAGCAAACCACATATTTTTATGCATGCAAATGTGAAATATATTCAGGTGAAATTGGCTACATGTATGTAAATGTCAATACATGAATACGCACAAAAATCTTAGACAACCAATTCAGCTCAGCTACTTCAAGATAGAATGAGTTTGTATATTTGAAATGGAAAAATATTATTTTTTATTTTTAATAAGTTTTTATTATGATTTATATATTGTTTTTTAAAGTACATTAAAATGAGAAATAAATATATTGATGATAACTTAGATAAACAACAGGGGAAACAGAGATGATTTACTAACTTAAAGATGTTAGGTTGTTGTTTTTTTTTAATTTAGATTTGAGTTTTGAAGAACTCAGTTCTTTGAGAAACTAAAAAAAAAGTGTGCTTTTTGTTTAATTCAATGTTATTTAGATAATTCAGTCTTCACTTAAGCCTATGGGAAATAGGGCAAGTTTGATGGCTTTGTAAACTCAAAACTTACACTCCACTGTGTTATTCTGTTCTCTCCACTGTAGGAAAAGAGTTAGTAAGTTAATTACTGTTTTGATAACAATATGTCCTTCAATCTGTCTTCTAATACTAAAAAAGTAAGCACTTCTTTCTCCAAAAAAAACAAAAATGTATTCTGGTCTTCATTTCCACATTCTGACACAGAGCTGCTAAATCCCTTGGAATTTCCTGGGTGGCAGGAGCATCTTTCATTCTAATGAGGTGAGTCTTGATGGGCTCTTAGACGGGTACTGGTCACCAGAAGAAGCAAACCATGATTCAGAGATTGGAACTTGCAGACCTCTCCCCATCCCATCCTCTGGGGAGGGAAGAAGAGCTGAAGACTGTGTTGATAATCAATCATGTCTGCATGATGAAACCCCCATGAAAATCCCTGAACTGTGTGGAATTTGGAAAGGCTCCAGGTGGCTGAAACACATGGAGGTGCTGGGAGGTTCGTGCACCTGAAGAGGACACAGAAGCTGTAAGCCCCTTCCCAATCCTTGGCCCTGTGCTTATCTCCCATCTGGCTATTTCTGAGTAGCATCCCTCTAAAATAAACTAAGATTCTAGTAAGTATGTTTTTGCCTGAGTTCTGTGAGCCTTCTAAGCAATGACCAAATGCAAGAAGAGAGTTGGAGGAACTTCCAATTTGTAATCAAGTCAGACAGAAGCAGGCACCGAGTCCCCACCATTGGTCATGAGATCTTGCTGAGGGCCATTACCAAGTAGGAATGACGCATCGAAATTTCCTTGCCAGCATACCCCATGTTAAATGGACTTGCCTTGGAATTTCGCTGTTGACATTGCATGTGTGTTTGAGAAAAGTGACCCTACTCAAGGACGAGGGTGGATCCAGGATTAGGGTGTATCCTGCAGTTTGAGGAAGTATAGTATCCCGGTCCTTGGGTTTAGGGCGTTCCCAGTTTAAGACAATAGGGATTTTAGGGAAGTTGGAGGTTGAAGATTATTGCTGCCGGGATTAGGGTGTTACTGCTGTCTGAGCTCCCGTTGAGCTCTTGTGAGATTCAGAGAGGATTTTTGGGAGGAAAGCCTCGTGGAGTAGGTGAATTGGGCAGCAGGAGAACTGGGATTGCCCCAGAGCGTGTGTGGAGGCCAGTGTGAGTTCGGGAATAAAGAATTGCTGTTTGAATCTACAAAGCTGTGTGGTGGCTCGTGATTCTGTGCCCAGCCAAGACATTGGCAAGATCTAAAGTGGTGGGCAGTCTTCAAAGAAGGAGCCCTTACTCTGTGGGGTCTGTGCAAACCCCAGACAGTTAGTGTCAGAACTGAGTTAAACCATGGGACACCGTGCTGTTGTTGGGAAATTGATCAGCAGAGGAAAAAACACACATGGGTGGCATCAGAATTGAAATGTGGTTTAAACACAGGGGGAAAGCAGCCAAACCCTCCTATACCTCTCTTCTGGCTGGCTGAGATCTTAACCTCACCCTCCCCACCAGCTGCCACAGTTCAGAATTCTGGATAAATAGGGAAGACTCCAGAAAAGAGGCAGGGCAAAGCCAGAGATTCTCCTGGTTTTGGAAAAGAAGCCCCTGAAATAGCAACTGTGTGCTTTTCAAGGCTAGTGTGAGATCAAGGGAGTTTCAAGTTTATAGAGATGCATGGAGATTATGCATAATCTGGGAGCCAATTACTTACACTTGAGGTTGTTCTTGTTGGGTTTGTCATCTTATCACACACTTGCATGCCCTCAATCCCTGTTGCCAAGTGGCCACCTGCAGCATCAGTTTTCTCCTTTACTGGGCCATTTCCTCTAGCAAGAAAACTTTTATAAATTCTAGTATCCTAAAAAACAAAATGTTTTTTAAGCCAGGTGTGGTGGTGCACACCTGTAATCCCAGTGACTTGGGAGGCTGAGGCATGAGGATCACAAGACACCAGTATTCTGCCCTCACCCCTCTGAGTCCTTTACTGTCTTCATGTCAGAGGCTCTGGTGTGCGTCCAGTCAAAGCAGCCAGTCCTGCTTGTTCTGTGGGAGGGTCGGACTGCTCTAGAGCTGTCATGGCCACTTTCACAGGGGTCACAGAAGACAGCCGGGGCTCTCTATCTAGGAATATTTGTCCCCCAGACTGCTTGGTGACATGCTGGAGCATAAATGTGTTCTCTTGGATTGTCAGTTTTTTATCTGAAGTTTATGTTTTATAAGAGGAATTTTTTTTAGGTTTTTAATAAAAACTTCTATATGTCTCCTTTGAGACACATAAAAGGACTCCAGACTCAATTTTCAAAAGTGTATATTTGCTCTTCAAGTGTAGGGTTTTCCTCTTCCCTTTTTAGTGAGGCAATTGTGAATATAAATACATGAACTAAAACACATTTAAAAAGGAAAGATAAATACAAAGATCAGAATGGTGACCCCTTCCATCCGGGATTTGGGGATGGCAGCCCATAGAGAGATTTAAGTATTAGATAAAGTTTTAATGTTTAGTGAGGCCATGGAAACTGAAGGGTTCATTATACTATTTTTTTATTTTATTAAAATCACTTTTATTAAAGGAATACCTCTACCCAAAATGTAGTTCATCTGCAAAGAGTTTGGCCCCAAAATTTTTTTCTGCTTACTATTCCAATTTCAAAAAATATGTTTATACTTCTAATTCTTGATCTTTCAAATTTAGTTATTTTTAACAATAAATACAGTATAAGGCCATATCTCTTCCTACCAGCTCCTCACAATCTTACTTTATGTATAGAAATTTATCAGACCTAAGGAAGGAATTCTCATACGATTACCTTTTCTTTCTTTTCTTTTTTTATTGGTTGTTCACAACATTACAAAGCTCTTGACATATCATATTTCATACATTAGATTGAAGTGGGTTATGAACCCCCAATTTTACCCCAAATGCAGATTGCAGAATCACGTCGGTTACACATCCACAATTTTACATAATGCCCTATTAGTAATTATACTATTATTAATAATAAATAAAGGAAATTAAGGAAAGCCAAATGTGGATGAATGATGAACGTGTCACAGATCAAAGATTATAATTCATCTAATTAGGAATGTTATAAGAAAGAAAGAAAGAAAGAAAGAAAGAAAGAAAGAAAGAAAGAAAGAAAGAAAGAAAGAGAATGCGGCGGAGGAGAGAACTTCATTGAAACCTGCAGGTACAGGTGTGTAATTCCCTAGCCTTCCCTCTCCACGCATCGGGGAAACCTTAAGGGCCCCTCCCAGCTCTCCCGTGAGTGCTACAGCCAGCCCAAGGGAATCAGAGGTGGCGCGGGACCCGCTGAGCGGGACTACCGCTCCCACCAGGGCTGACTGCTGAGGTCTCTTGCACCAGCTACCAGGGGCGTGGCTACCAGAGGGCAAGTAAAATTCGCTGAGGATTCTCAGCCCCAAGCTCTACAAACTTAGGGTCTGAGGGAATGGCAAACAGGGAGAGTGTGCCCACTCGTTCATGAAAATAGGGCTCCCGGGAGCAGCAGACCTGGCGTGTAGCCAGTATTGTGGTGAGCAGTACCCGTGAGAGGGGCCTGGCTAGAGGAAAAGTGGGAAGTGACTAGACACAAGAGGAGGCCCTAGACACTCAGGATTGGAGACTCGCCGAGTCTGGGAGGAGCTGCTACACAGTGATTGGTTCCTGCCTATTGACAGGAGAAACTTGGCCTGGTGGGCACAGCGCCACCTACTGGAAGAGAAGTTAATCAAACTCTAAGACTGCATTTATTAGTTTTTTTTTTCTTTTTTTCTTTTCTCATTTTTTTTTTGATTCGGGTTTTTCTTTCATTTTCATTTTTCTTTCTTGTTTTTTTAATTTTTTTTACAATTTTTTTTAATTTTTTTTCTTCTAATTTTAATTTTAATTTTTTTAATTATTTTTTTTTATTTTTTTCTTTTTTTATTTCCTATTTTTTTCTTCTTTTGTCTTTCATTTTTCTTATCACCCTTCCTTGAATTCTACCTGCTTACTCTCATTCTCTTTAGTGACTTCTTCCCTTCCCTTCTAATACCTTTCCTCCCAAGCATCAAATAAATTTATAGGAGTAAACAGTAACTCAGCAGTCAAACAGAACAAGAAGTAACATGAGCAGCTTCAAAAAGCAAGGAAGAAAAGGAGTACAAACAATGCAGGACAGCCTAAATATTCAGGAGGACCTAGAGTCATCAGAAAAAATGGTCATATAAAGAACTCAAGGAACACCTTAGACAGATGGAATGGAACCTTAAAGAGGATACAAGACAGCAAATTCAAGCAGTGAAAGAACACATTGAGAATGAATTACATAAACAGATAAAAGAAGAAGTTAAGCATCTTTATCAGGAGATAGAGATTATAAAAAAGAATCAAACAATAATTCTAGAAATGAAGGAAACGATAAACCAAATTAAAAACTCAATTGAGAGTATCACTAACAGAGTGGAGCAAGTAGAAGCCAGAACGTCAGATAATGAAGACAAAATATATCATCTTGAAAAGAGTCTAGCCAACTCAGAAAGGCTGGTAAAAAATCACGAGAAAAACATCCAAGAGTTATGGGATAACATAAAAAAACCAAACTTACGAGTCATAGGGATAGAAGAAGGTACAGAGATTCAAACCAAGGGAATGAGTAACCTGCTGAATGAAATAATTACAGAAAACTTTCCAGAAATAAAAAAGGAAACAGATATACAAATTGAAGATGCATACAGGACACCGAGCACACAAAATCACAGTAGACCAACGCCAAGACACATTGTTATGAAGATATCCAATATACAGAACAAAGAGAAAATATTAAAAGCTACAAGAGAAAGGAGACAGATTACATTCAGGGGTAAACCAATAAGGTTAACAACGGATTTTTCATCACAGACACTGAAAGCAAGAAGGTCATGGAACAATGTATTTCAAACACTGAAAGACAATGGATGCCAACCAAGAATTCTGTTTCCAGCAAAATTAAGCTTCAGGTATGACAACGAAATAAAAATCTTTCATGATAAACAAAAGTTAAAAGAATTTGCAGCCAGAAAACAAGCATTGCAAAGCATTTTGAGCAAAACACTACACGAGGAAGAAATGAAAAACAATAACCAAAACCATCAGTGGGAAGTGCCTCAGTAAAGACAGAGGGCAAGGGGAAAGATAATCATGGAGAAACAAACTAAAATTTTTTTTAAAAAGGATAAACAATCAAACATGGATGGAAGCACAAACCATATATCAATAGTAACTCGGAATGTTAATGGCTTAAACTCTCCAATAAAGTGACATAGGCTGGTATCATGGATTAAAAAATATGCTGCCTCCAGGAGACACATCTGATTGGAAAAGACATACACAGGCTGAAGGTGAAAGGATGGGAAAAAATATACCACGCACACGGTCCTCGTAAGCAAGCAGGGGTGGCCATCCTCATATCGAATAAAATCGACTTCAAGACTAAGTTAATCAAAAGGGATAAAGAAGGTCATTATATACTGTTAAAAGGAACCATTCACCAACAAGACATAACAATTATCAATATTTATGCACCAAATAATGGTGCTGCGACATTCATAAAACAAATTCTCCTCAAGTTCAAGAATCAAATAGACCACAACACAATAATTATGGGTGACTTCAACACACCTCTCTCACCATTGGACAGATCCTCCAAACAAAAGTTGAATAAAGAAACTATAGAACTCAATATCACAATCAATAACCTAGACTTAACTGACATATATAGAATATATCAACCATCATCAAATGGATATACTTTTTTCTCAGCAGCACATGGATCCTTCTCAAAAATAGACCATATATTATGCCATAGGGCAACCCTCAGTAAATATAAAGGGGTGGAGATAATACCATGCATTTTATCTGATCATAATGGAATGAAACTGGAAATCAATGATAAAAGAAGGAAGGAAAAATCCTACATCACATGGAAAATGAACAATATGTTACTGAATGATCAATGGGTTACAGAAGACATAAAGGAGGAAATCAAAAAATTCTTAGAGATAAATGAAAATACAGACACAACATATCGGAATCTATGGGACACAATGAAAGCAGTTTTAAGAGGAAAATTCATCGCCGGCTGGTCATTCCTCAAAAAAAGAAAAAAACAACAAATAAATGAGCTCACACTTCATCTCAAAGCCCTAGAAAAGGAAGAGCAAAACAACAGCAAATTTAGCAGAAGGCAAGAAATAATTAAAATCAGAGTGGAAATCAATGAAATTGAAACAAAAGAAACTATTGAAAAAATTAACAAAACTAAAAGTTGGTTCTTCGAAAAAATAAATAAGATCGACAGACCTTTAGCCATGCTAACAAGGAGAAGAAGAGAGAGAACTCAAATTACTAACATACGGGATGAAAAAGGCAATATCACAACAGATGCTACATAAATACAGAAGACAATTAGAAATTATTTTGAAAACCTATATTCCAATAAAATAGAAGATAGTGAAGACATCGATAAATTTCTTAAGTCATATGATTTGCCCAGACTGAGTCAGGAGGATACACACAATTTGAACAGACCAATATCAATGGATGAAATTGAAGAAGCCATCAAAAGACTACCAACCAAGAAAAGCCCAGGACTGGATGGGTATACAGTGGAGTTTTACAAAACCTTTAAAGAAGAATTAATACCAATACTTTTCAAGTTATTTCAGGAAATAGAAAAAGAGGGAGCTCTTCCAAATTCATTCTATGAGGCCAACATCACCCTGATTCCGAAACCAGACAAAGACACCTCAAAGAAAGAAAACTACAGACCAATATCTCTAATGAACCTAGATGCAAAAATCCTCAATAAAATTCTGGTGAATCAAATACAAAAACACATCAAAAAAATTGTGCACCATGATCAAGTAGGATTCATCCCTGGGATGCAAGGATGGTTCAATATACGGAAATCAATAAATGTTATTCACCACATCAATAGACTTAAAGATAAGAACCATATGATCATCTCGATAGATGCAGAGAAAGCATTCAACAAAGTATAGCATCCCTTTATGTTCAAAACATTAGAAAAACTAGGGATAACAGGAACTTACCTTGACATTGTAAAAGCTATCTATGCTAAGCCTCAGGCTAGCATCATTCTGAATGGACAAAAGTTAAAGGCATTCCCTCTAAAATCCGGAACAAGACAGGGATGCCCTCTCTCACCACTTCTATTCAATATAGTTCTCGAAACACTGGCCAGAGCAATTAGACAGATGAAAGAAATTAAAGGCATAAAAATAGGAAAAGAAGAACTTAAATTATCACTATTTGCAGATGACATGATTCTATACCTAGAAGACCCAAAAGGGTCTACAAAGAAACTACTAGAACTAATAAATGAATTCAGCAAAGTGGCAGGATATAAAATCAACACGCATAAATCAAAGGCATTTCTGTATATCAGCGACAAAACTTCTGAAATGCAAATGAGGAAAAACACTCCATTCACAATATCCTCAAAAAAAATAAAATACTTGGGAATCAACCTTACAAAAGAGGTGAAAGATTTATACAATGAAAACTACAGAACCCTAAAGAGAGAAGTAGAAGAAGATCTTAGAAGATGGAAAAATATACCCTGTTCATGGATAGGCAGAACTAACATCATCAAAATGGCGATATTACCAAAAGTTCTCTATAGGTTTAATGCAATGCCAATCAAAATCCCAACAGCATTTCTTGTAGAAATAGACAAAGCAATCATGAAATTCATATGGAAAAATAAAAGACCCAGAATAGCAAAAGCAATTCTAAGCAGGAAGTGTGAATCAGGCGGTATAGCGATACCAGATTTCAAACTATATTACAGAGCAATAGTGACAAAAACAGCATGGTACTGGTACCAAAACAGGCAGGTGGACCAATGGTATAGAATAGAGGACACAAAGACTAATCCACAAAGTTACAACTATCTTATATTTGATAAAGGGGCTAAAAGCATGCAATGGAGGAAGGATAGCATCTTCAACAAATGGTGCTGGGAAAACTGGAAATCCATATGCAACAAAATGAAACTGAATCCCCTCCTCTCGCCATGCACAAAAGTTAACTCAAAGTGGATCAAGGAGCTAGATATCAAATCAGAGACTCTGCGTCTGATAGAAGAAAAAGTTGGCTCCGATCTACAGATTGTGGGGACGGGCTCCAAATTCCTTAATAGGACACCCATAGCACAAGAGTTAATAACAAGAATCAACAAATGGGACTTAATTAAACTAAAAAGTTTTTTCTCAGCAAGAGAAACAATAAGAGAGGTAAATAGGGAGCCTACATCCTGGGAACAAATTTTTACTCCTCACACTTCAGATAGAGCCCTAATATCCAGAGTATACAAAGAACTCAAAAAATTAGATAATAAGATAACAAATAACCCAATCAACAAATGGGCCAAGGACCTGAACAGACACTTCACAGAGGAGGATATACAATCAATCAACAAGTACATGAAAAAATGCTCACCATCTCTAGCAGTCAGAGAAATGCAAATCAAAACCACCCTAAGATACCATCTCACTCCAGTAAGATTGGCAGCCACTATGAAGTCAAACAACAACAAGTGCTGGCGAGGATGTGGAGAAAAGGGTACACTTGTACATTGCTGGTGGGACTGCAAATTGGTGCGGCCAATTTGGAAAGCAGTTTGGAGATTCCTGGGAAAGCTGGGAATGGAACCACCATTTGACCCTGCTATTGCCTTTCTCGGACTATTCCCTGAAGACCTTAAAAGAGCATGCTACAGGGATACTGCCACATCGATGTTCATAGCAGCACAATTCACAATAGCTAGACTGTGGAACCAACCCAGATGCCCTTCAATAGATGAATGGATAAAAAAAATGTGGCATCTATACACAATGGAGTACTATGCAGCAATAAAAAATGACAAAATCATAGAATTTGCAGGGAAATGGATGGCACTAGAGCAGATTATGCTTAGTGAAGCTAGCCAATCCCTAAAAAACAAATACCAAATGTCTTCTTTGATATAATGAGAGCAACTATGAACAGAGCAGGGAGGAAGAGTAGGAAGAAAAGAGTAACATTAAACAGAGACATGAGATTGGAGGGAAAGGGAGAGAAAAGGGAAATTGCATGGAAATGAAGGGAGACCCTCATTGCTATACAAAATTACATATAAGAGGTTGTGAGGGGAATGGGAAAATAAACAAGGAGAGAAATGAATTACAGTAGATGGGGTAGAGAGATAAGATGGGAGGGGAGGGGAGGGGGGATAGTAGGGGATAGGAAAGGTAGCAGAATACAACAATTACTAATAGGGCATTATGTAAAATTGTAGATATGTAACCGAAGTGATTCTGCAATCTGCCTTTGGGGTAAAATTGGGGGTTCATAACCCACTTCAATCTAATGTATGAAATATGATATGTCAAGAGCTTTGTAATGTTGTGAACAACCAATAAAAAAATAAATAAATAAAATAAAAAATTTTAAAAATAAGTAAATAAATAAATAAAAAAGAAAGAAAGAAATTCCCACAGCAGGGGGAAAGAGAAAGAGTTATGGGTTGGGAATCCTGCCCAAGGAGGGTCAAATCTAACAGGATCTGGAAGTGAAATCAAGTGGGAAGAAGGTGGCTGCAGTGTCAATCATGTCCCTCTTGCTCATTGGTAGACTATTGGCTACACTTTGAAACAGCCACATTTCCCATCTTCAGTTCCCCGCATCACTGGGACAATAAAAACACTGAATTCTCTGCTGGAATTTTTTCAAAGGAAAGGCAAAGGAAGAAAGAAACTTCAATAGAGACTCATGAGACTTCCATTGTGCAAGGAAATTCAGAGGGACACTCCAACCTGAACCTATAATAGATAGGTGGTAATTTGTGCATATCCTAGCAATTTCCCAACGTTGTCTCCAAAATATGATTGTAGATCCTTCCATTGATTACTGATTGAGCACATGTCCTGCCCAGTCTTCCTCCTAAATGTCCCTTCAGTCACTTCCCTCCTCTCCTTCCCCATGGCCATGATTTAAATGCAGTTCTTTATTCCTTCCAGTCTGGATCATAGCTAAAGCCTCCCAAATTTCTCCATTGGCAATCTCCTCAGTCTGATCCTGTAACTTCAAAGTATTCCAATGCTCCTCACCTAGCCTTCAAAGTGACATCCCACCTCCTTGGCACAGCACAATGACCCTAACCATCTGGTTCCTGTCCCCGCCCATCACCATCACAACTCTACCCTCCCATGGATCTTCCACACAGAACTAGCTATGGGCAGCTCCTGCACCCTCCCCACTTCTGCTGACCCCTCTAGCTCAGTTGACAGAAACTACTACTCTGCTCTCTCCCTGCTTCGCCATGACTCATCTTCCTGGATTAAGTTCAAATATCATTCCTCTAGAGAGACCCCCAAGATAAAGACTACCCTGTGCATCTGTCCTTGTCAGCTTTTTTGCTGCTGTAACTAAAGGATCTGACCAGAACAATTTTAGGGGAGAAAAAGTTTATTTGAGGGGCTCACGGTTTCAGAGGTCTTAGTCCACAGACAGCCAGCTGTTCCATTCCTCAGGTCTCCAGATTAGGCTGAACATCAAGGCGGAAGAATGTGGCAGAGGGAAGCAGCTCACATGATGATCAGAAAGTAGAGAAAGAGGTCTCCACTTGCCAGATACAAATATATACCCCAAAGGCATGGCCCAATTCCCACCTCCTCCAGCCACACCCTACCACTTCAGTTACCACTCAGTTAATCCTTACCAGGGGATTAATTCACTGATTGGGTTAAGACTCTCACAACCCAATCATTTCTCCTCTGAACCTTCTTGCATTGTCTCACACGTGAGCTTCTGAGGACATCTCATATCCAAATCATAACAGCATCACACCGAATTGTAATCATTAGTTGACTTCTCAGCACCTCCACTCCTTCTGTTAGAGTTAGAATCCCTTGCATGCAGGAACTATATTTTTTCATTGATATGCCTTTATTCTCCTTATTTCCTAGTACCTGACATATAATAGGTGTTCAAAATGTGCTTGATGGATTAGATATCCTAGATATGCCAGTCATATTAAAGTTTTGTATCTCATACCCTTGGGCTGACAAGAGACAGTACCATGAATCCCAGAATGGAAATAACTGTAGATATATAAGTACACATGCATCCTGAGGACTTTTATTTCACACTTGATTCTCTAAAAATGTTTGAAAGTATCAGTTACAACAAGACCACCCAAGAAGGTTCAAGGGAAGTTCTGACTATCTAGAGAAAATAGCAATAGATGCAACCATTAAAAGCCCAAATTAAGAGTCTGGAGAGAGTTAATTAGCTGCGAGGTACCAGAGCGGGATTACAGCGAAGCGGATTCTGGAAGCTCCTGCCAGTGGCGCACTGGCCGCGCTGAGTGCTGAGTTCCAGCTTTGAAACAGAGGAGAGAACCGGTCCAGTTCGATTCCCGACACCGGTCGGAACACGGAGGAGGACAGCAGCCGCCATCATGGAGAGCTGATGCAATCATCCCTGTTTTCTACTGATCTCAGCTCATTCAACTACGGAACAGGTGATTCCAGGCTGGTATTTGCCTGCGTCGCGCAGACAGATCACTCAGGCTCGGGACTGGAAAATCTGAGGAGAATACTCTTCGGGCCTCACCCCTGGCAAGGCAGACGCCGGACTTTGAGCGGCCAGATTCTAGTTCCCCGGGTTGCTTTGGCCCAGGGCGGGAGATCCTTCGGGGACTCCGGGCGGAGGCCAGTTACAAGTGGATTGTGCGCTGAGGGGACGGCGTGGCTCTAACTCCCGGAACAGTTTTGGCCCGGGACTAGGGAACCCGCGGCGACTGCGTCTTTGACCCTGCCCCTGGCTGAGCGTACACTGAGCTGGGAGAGGTTGGAGCTGCCAGGCTCGGGCTCCTGGGGCTGCTTGGGCCTGAGGCTGGGGTACCTCTGTGGAGCCTGCTCCTAGCAGAGTGTGGCAGGGATCGGAGAGGCTGGGTTCTGGCTCCCGTGGCTGCTTGAGCCCAGGGCCGCGGAGCCTGCGGGGACCGCAAGCTGAGGCCAGCCACAAGTGAAACTTGCGACGAGGGGCAGCGGGACTCTGTCTCCTGGAACAGTTTTGGCCCGGAGCTGGGGAGCCTGCGGGAAGTGCGTCTTAGGCTCTGCTCCCAGCGGAGCGTGCACCGAGCAGGGAGAGTCTGGTGCGGCCAGGCTTGGGCTCCCGGGGCTGCTTTGGCCTGGGATTGGGGAACCCGCGGCGGTTGCGCTGAGGAGCCTGCTCCTAGCAGAACGTGGCGGGGATCGGAGAGACCGGCTCCTGGCTCCCGAAGCGGCTCTGGCTCAGGGTTGGGGATCCTACAGGGACTGCTTCTTGGTCCGGGTCCTGCTGGGTGCTGCGGGGGCCTGGGGGGCAGAGTGGAGCTGCCTCCTGCGCCCAGAGCAAGCTAAGGGTCCCGCCGGTGTGGTATCGCGACACCCCAACTGCAGCTGGGGCCGAGGAGAGTAGCCGCCCACGCCTGGAACAGGACCAGCGATCCGACGGCAGGGTAGCCAAGTCAACCCACTTGGAGTGGAGGCCGTGAAGAGCTGCCGTCTGATCCTGCAAGGTAGGCAGTCCTGCGTCCCACTGGCAAGACAGGCTCGGCAGCCTGCCAGTGTGGTGGACGAGTAGCATCAAGGCAGTCACGTCACACTGGTTGGAGTGGGGGTTGAACAGAGCCGCAGCCAGCATCCAGAAGGAGCCCAGAGACCCGTTGGAGAGGCAGTTAGGTACCCCCACTGGGAGTGGGGGTTGAGCAGAACTGCCGCCCAGGCCCGCAGGGTGGGCAGATCTGAGACCCACCAGCGGAACAGGCTTGGAGGCCGACCAGCGTGGTAGACATGTCACATCAATTGGAGTAGGGGTGGAGAAGAGCTGCCGCCCACATCCGGATCAGGACCAACGATCCGAGGACGTGGTAGGAACATCACCGCAATTGGAGTGGGGGCAGAGTAGAGCAGCCACCCGTGCCCGCAGGGCGGGCAGACCTACAACCAACCAGCGTAGTGGATAGATCACCCTGATTAGAGGAGGATCACAGCCACTACCCGCCCTACAAGAGAGATATCCCAACTATACAAGAGCAACATAAATAAACAGGGGGAAAAAATTTCAAAAACACAACAGTTTCACCAAGCAGAAAGAAACGCAAGCAACATGAAAAGACAAGGAAAGAAAGGACCACAAGCAATGCAGGTCAACTCAACTCTAGAAGAGGTAATAGCTGCAACAGATGGAATGTCAGATAAAGAGTTCAGGATATGCATGCTTCAGATGATCTGGACTCTCAAGGAAGACATGAGACAGCAAAATCAGACAATGAAAGATCACATTGACAAGGAACTACAGAAACAAATCCAGGAAGTAAAAGATCAATTTCACAGGGAGTTAGAAGTAATAAAACACAAACAAATAGAAATCCTAGAAATGCAGGAAGCAATAAATCAACTTAAAACCTCAATTGACAATACTACCAGCAGAATAGATCACTTAGAAGATAGAACATCAGACAATGAAGACAAAGTATTTCAACTTGAGAAGAACATAGACAGTTCAGCAAGACTGCTAAGAAACCATGAGCAGAACATTCAAGAAATATGGGATAACATTAAAAGACCAAACTTAAGAGTCATTGGGATACAGGAGGACACAGAGCTCCAAACCAGAGGAACGAACAATCTATTCAATGAAATAATACGAGAAAACTTCCCAGACTTGAAGAATGAAACAGAATCCCATATTCTAGAAGCCTACAGGACGCCAAAAGTGCAAACTCATAAGAGATCCACACCTAGACACATTATAATGAAGATGCCCAACATACAGAATAAGGAGAGAATTTTAAAAGCTACAAGAGAAAGAAAGCAGATTACATTTAGGGGCAAACCAATCAGGATAACAGCTGATCTCTCAACACAGACTCTGAAAGCTAGAAGATCCTGGAATAACATTTTTCAAACACTGAAAGAAAATGGGCTCCAACCAAGAATCGTGTATCCAGTGAAATTAAGCTTCAGGATGGAAGATGAAATTAAAACCTTTCACGATAAACAAAAGTTAAAAGAATTCGCAGCTAGAAAACCATCTCTTCAAAAAATCCTTGGCAAAACATTACAGGAAGAGGAAACTGAAAATAACATTGAAAACCATCAGTGGGAGGTAGGACAGTAAAGGGGGGAAAGTAATCAAAGAGGAAAACTAATCAGGTTTAGTAACATAAATAAACAAATATGACTGGAGGAACAAACCAAATCTCAATAATAACCCTAAATGTTAATGGCTTAAACTCACCAATTAAGAGACACAGGCTAGTCGAATGGATCACAAAACAAGACCCAACAATATGCTGCCTACAGGAGACGCATTTGATAGGAAAAGATATACATAGACTGAAGGTGAAAGGTTGGGAAAAATCATATCACTCATATGGACTTCGGAAACAAGCAGGAGTGTCCATACTCATATCAAACAAAATAGATTTCAAGCCAAAGTTAATCAAAAAGGATAAAGAGGGACACTGCATACTGCTCAAGGGAACCATACACCAACAGGACATAACAATCATAAATATATATGCCCCAAACAATGGTGCAGCTACGTTCATCAAGCAAACTCTTCTCAAGTACAAGAGTCTAATAGACCACCATACAATAATCATGGGAGACTTCAACACACCTCTCTCACCACTGGACAGATCTTCCAAACAAAAGTTAAATAAGGAAACTATAGAACTCAACAACACAATTAACAACCTAGACTTAATTGACATATATAGAATATACCACCCAACATCAAGTAGTTACACTTTTTTCTCAGCAGCACATGGATCCTTCACAAAAATAGATCATATATTATGTCACAGGGCAACTCTTAGACAATATAAAGGAGTAGAAATAATACCATGCATCTTATCTGATCATAATGGAATGAAACTGAAAATCAACGATAAAAGAAGGAAGGAAAAATCATGCATCACTTGGAGAATGAACAATAGGTTACTGAATGATCAATGGGTCATAGAAGACATTAAGGAGGAAATTAAAAACTTCTTAGAGTTAAATGAAATCACAGACACAACATATCGGAATCAATGGGACACATTGAAAGCAGTTTTAAGAGGAAAATTCATTGCTTGGAGCGCATTCCTTAAAAAAAGAAAAAAACCAACAAATAAACGATCTCATATATCATCTCAAAATCCTAGAAAAAGAAGAGCAAAATAACAGCAAAAGAAGTAGAAGGCAAGAAATAATTAAAATCAGAGCTGAAATTAATGAAATCGAAACAAAAGAAACAATTGAAAAAATTGACAAAACCAAAAGTTGGTTCTTTGAAAAAAATAAATAAAATCGACAGACCCTTAGCCATGCTAACGAAGAGAAGAAGAGAGAGAACCCAAATTACTAGCATACGGGATGAAAAAGGCAATATCACAACAGACACTTCAGAAATACAGAAGATAATCAGAAATTACTTTGAATCCTTATACTCCAATAAAATAGAAGATAGTGAAGGCATCGATAAATTTCTTAAGTCATATGATCTGCCCAGATTGAGTCAGGAAGATATAGACAACCTAAACAGACCAATAACAATAGAGGAAATAGAAGAAACCATCAAAAGACTACCAACTAAGAAAAGCCCAGGACCGGATGGGTATACAGCAGAGTTTTACAAAACCTTTAAAGAGGAACTAACACCAATACTTTTCAAGCTATTTCAGGAAATAGAAAAAGAGGGAGAACTTCCAAATACATTCTATGAGGCCAACATCACCCTGATGCCTAAACCAGACAAAGACACTTCAAAGAAAGAAAACTACAGACCAATATCTCTAATGAACCTAGATGCAAAAATCCTCAATAAAATTCTGGCGAATCGAATACAAAAGCATATCAAAAAAATTATACACCATGATCAAGTAGGATTCATCCCTGGGATGCAAGGCTGGTTCAATATATGGAAATCAATAAATGTTATTCACCACATCAATAGACTTAAAGATAAGAACCATATGATCATCTCGATAGATGCAGAAAAAGCATTCAACAAAGTACAGCATCCCTTTATGTTCAAAACTCTAGAAAAATTAGGGATAACAGGATCATACCTCAACATTGTAAAAGCAATCTATGATAAGCCACAGGCCAGCATCATTCTGAATGGAGAAAAATTGAAGGCATTCCCTCTAAGATCTGGTACAAGACAGGGATGCCCTCTCTCACCACTTCTGTTCAACATAGTCCTCGAAACACTGGCCAGAGCAATTAGACAGACGAAAGAAATTAAAGGCATAAAAATAGGAAAAGAAGAACTTAAATTATCACTATTTGCAGACGATATGATTCTATACCTAACAGACCCAAAAGGGTCTACAAAGAAACTATTAGAGTTAATAAATGAATTCAGCAAAGTAGCGGGATATAAAATCAACACGCATAAATCAAATGCATTCCTGTATATCAGCGACAAATCCTCTGAAACGGAAATGAGGACAACTACTCCATTCATAATATCCCCCAAAAAAATAAAATACCTGGGAATCAACCTAACAAAAGAGGTGAAAGACCTATACAATGAAAACTACAGAACCCTAAAAAGAGACATAGAAGAAGACCTCAGAAGATGGAAAAATATACCCTGTTCATGGATAGGCAGAACTAACATCATCAAAATGGCGATATTACCAAAAGTTCTCTATAAGTTCAATGCTATCCCAATCAAAATCCCAACAGCATTTCTTGTAGAAATAGATAAAACAATCAGGAAATTCATATGGAATAATAAAAGACCCAGAATAGCAAAAACAATGCTAAGCAGGAAGTGTGAATCAGGCGGTATAGCGATACCAGACTTCAAACTATACTACAGAGCAATAGTAACAAAAACAGCATGGTACTGGTACCAAAACAGGCGAGTGGACCAATGGTACAGAATAGAAGACACAGTAACCAATCCGCAAAACTACAACTATCTTATATTTGATAAAGGGGCTAAAAGCATGCAATGGAGGAAGGATAGCATCTTCAACAAATGGTGCTGGGAAATCTGGAAATCCACTTGCATCAAAATGAAACTGAATCCCTTTCTCTCGCCATGCACAAAAGTTAACTCAAAATGGATCAAGGAGCTCGATATTAAATCAGAGACACGGCGTCTGATAGAAGAAAAAGTCGGCTATGATCTACATACTGTGGGGTCAGGCTCCAAATTCCTCAATAGGACACCCATAGCGCAAGAGTTAACAACCAGAATCAACAAATGGGACTTACTCAAACTAAAAAGTTTTCTCTCAACAAAAGAAACAATAAGAGAGATAAACAGGGAGCCTACATCCTGAGAACAAATCTTTACCCCACACACTTCAGATAGAGCCCTAATATCCAGAGTATACAAAGAACTCAAAAAATTAGATAATAAGATAACAAATAACCCAATCAACAAATGGGCCAAGGACCTGAACAGACACTTCTCAGAGGAGGACATACAATCAATCAACAAGTACATGAAAAAATGCTCACCATCTCTAGCAGTCAGAGAAATGCAAATCAAAACCACCCTAAGATACCATCTCACTCCAGTAAGATTGGCAGCCATTAAGAAGTCCAACAACAACAAGTGCTGGCGTGGATGCGGGGAAATGGGTACACTTGTTCATTGTTGGTGGGACTGCAAAATGGTGCAGCCAATTTGGAAAGCAGTATGGAGATTTCTTGGAAAGCTGGGAATGGAACCACCATTTGACCCAGCTCTTCCCCTTCTCGGTCTATTCCCTAAAGACCTAACAAGAGCATGCTACAGGGACACTGCTACATCGATGTTCATAGCAGCACAATTCACGATAGCAAGATTGTGGAACCAACCTAGAAGCCCTTCAATAGATGAATGGATTAAAAAATGTGGCATTTATACACAATGGAGTATTACTCTGCATTAAGAAATGACAAAATCATAGAATTTGGAGGGAAATGGATGGCATTAGAGCAGATTATGCTAAGTGAAGCTAGCCAATCCTTAAAAAACAAATGCCAAATGTCTTCTTTGATATAAGGGGAGTAACCAAGGACAGGGTAGAGACGAAGAGCTGGAGAAGAAGATTAACATTAAACAGGGATGATAGGCGGGAGGGAAAGGGAGAGTTAAGGGAAATTGCATGGAATTGGAAGGTGAGCCTCAGGGTTATACAGAATTACATATAAGAGGAAAGGAGGAGTAGGAAAAAAATTATATAAGTGGAAGAAACGATTTATAGTAGAGGGGATGGAGAGAGAGAAGGGGAGGGGAGGGGAGGGGAGGGGAGGGGGGACAGTGGAGAATGGGATAGACAGCAGAATACATCAGTCACTAGAAAGGCAATTTGTAAATCAATGGAAATGTAACTGATGTGACACAGCAATCTGTATACGGGGTAAAAATGGGAGTTCATAACCCACTTGAATCAATCTGTGAAATATGGTATATTAAGAACTATGTAATGTTTTGAACAACCAACAATAAAATAATTAAAAAAAAAAAAAAGAGTCCGGAGATTGGGTTTCCAGATTTGGTTGTGCTACATTATCTAGTTGCCTGCCTGGGGAAGTCACTTTAATCCTGGGTCTCCCTTTGCTCATCTGCCACAGAGGGTGTGAGGCCCAGAGAACAGCCCTGCTATGCGCTCAGTCTAGTTCAGTTTCTCTGAAGGGAGGGGACTGCTAGGATACCTGGGCAAAGCCACCGACCCAGAGCTGGACCAAACCTTATCACCCACCACTACCAACCACCCTGTTTCTGCAACAACACTCCTGTGCAACAGCAACTGTCATCAACCATGTTCCACAAGCAAGGAAACCCAGTTTCGTCACAGCCACAGAAACAGAATTTGAACCCTGGTTGTTCCCAATTTAAACCCCCATATCTGTCCAAGGTGCTGTACTGACACTGATAAAGTTATACATGATCACTTTATTATATGTAGATTACATATTATGGAGACTGCTCCATATTATGCATAACATGGGAACTGCTTTCTTGTCACTGGAGTCCCCATGTTGGAGGGGGTCGGGGGGGCTGGGTTCCTGATGGCAGTCCCAAGGGAAATACTCCTCACCTTCCAGGTTGTAAGGGCTTGAGGCACTGGAGGCAAACCCTGCCCCAGGGTTGGGACCTCTCAAATCAGCTGAGATCCTAGTTAGCTGAAATTGGATTGTGAGCAGGATCAGTCAGCCGTAACAAATGTTTAAAGGAATCAAAGCCACAGTGTTCTGGCTCCAGCAGCTGGTGGTCTCTGCTGCCCCCTAGAATTCTATTTGCTCCCAACAGATCTGTGGCCTCTAAAACCAAGTGCCTGGTATAACATTTTCTTGTAGCAACACCCTTTTTCAATCCTCAGAGGATCGATACTAGCTGAGTTTTCTGAAAACACTTGTAAAGCTTATTTTAAGAACATTTTGAAGTAACTAGGGACTCTGAAAATTAGTAAAGGAAAAGAATCATGCTTGAATCCTGCATTTCCTGTGTGGACTGTGTTTTAGGGTAATTTAGTAATTGATAATGCAATGCTTTTCCCCATAGAAGAATTGCAGTATAGGAGAACCAGTGGTAGAAGTCACCATTTTACAACCCTCGATGAGATAATGGAGGTAGGCAGTTGCCATCAATGGACACTAACATGATTAAATGAAAGTTTAATGAAGAGCTTTAAGTTGGAAAAAAACAGCTGAAATACCTATACACACTTATGTACAGAACAGTATTGCCCTGTTATGTGATATAATTGGGTGCATCATACAGCCCCACATGTGAAGAATTGTGTCCTCTCCCCAAGAACAAACTGAGTCTAATCAAACTTCTAGATCTTATTGCCAGTCTAGAGAAAAGAGGAGATGAAGCAGGGTTTCTCAACATTGCATCACTGACATTGTGATCTGGATAACCACTAAAAGAATAGCAGCTAAACAAAAAGAATATATAACTAAATAACCTTAACAGTGGAGTGAAATAATTTTTAAAAAATTAGTTAATACAAAAGAAAGCACAAAAAAAGAGGAAAAGTGGATATAGAATAGATGAAACAAATAAAAAGCAAAAAGAAGACAATAGGTTTAAATACTAACATTTCAGTATTCCATTAAGTCCAAATGACTACTGGAGAAAGATATTGGCCAAATTATATTGTTATATCATGTGCATATAAAAATATGTAATAATGGCCAGATGTGGTGGTGTACACCTGTAATCCCAGAGGCTTGGGAGGCTGAGACAGGAGGATCAGGAGTTCAAAGCCAGCTTCAGCAAAAGCAAGGCACTAAGAAACTCAGCAAGACCCTGTCTCTAACTAAAATACAAAATGGGGGTGGGGATGTGCCTCAGTGGTCAAGTGCCTCTGAGTTCAATCCTCAGTACCCCCCAAAAATATACATATATAAATATATATATATATATATATATATATATATATATATATATATGAGCGAATCCCAGCATTACATATAATTATAATGCACCAGTAAAAATATGGGGGTAATCCAAATAACTACACTTAGAAAACAAGAATTTGCTAGAGGTGTAGCCCCCATGGAAGTGTATGTGCTTAGCATGCTTAAAGCCCTGGGTGCAATCCCCAGCACCCAAAAGAAATTGATTAATTAATTAATTAATTTAATTAAACATTCACAGACTAACTAAAAACAATAACAAAATGATACAGTTTAATTATAAAGAAATAGAAAGGTTAAAAAGACAGGGGGAGGGGCTAGGATTGTGGCTCAGTGGTAAAGAGCTTGCCTAGGACGTGCAAGGCCCTGGGTTGGATCCTCAGCACCACATGAAAATAAGTAAATAAAATCAAGGTATTGCATCCAACTACAACTAAAAAATAAAATTTAAAAAAAAAGTTTAAAAAAAAGACAGGGGTAAATGCATGCAAACACCAACAGAAAGCTGGAAGACTGTACTATTATCACAAAAAGTACACCTTGAGTTAAAATCTCTATATTACTAGAGATAAGGAGAAAGTTTTCATCATAATAATAAAAGGTCAACTCATTGGAAATATATAGCAATCAGTATGTACTCGTACACTCATCACAGCATAGCTGCAAAATATATAAAGTTATAATTGGCAGGATAAAACGGGAAAATAGTACTCTTAGAACAAACAGACAAAAATATCAATAAGGACACAGAAGATTGGAACAGTACAATTAGCAAACAGCCTTACTGCCATTCAGAGAGCGCTGTGCTTAACAGCAGCACAGCCTATGTTCTTTTCAAACACACATGGAGTGCTTACCAAAATTAACCACAACCTACACCCATAGTCCTGGTGGCTGGGTACTTTTTGCCCACACAAGGAACTGAAACTGACCCGACACAGGCCAATGAGTCCTTTCCTTGGGGTTTGGTTGGATCTGGTGACTGAAAGCTGTGAGAAGTTTGGATCTGGAACGTCCCTCTCAAAACTCACGTGTTGAAGGTTTGGTCCCCAAAGCAGCAATGTCCAGAGGTAGGGCTTTTAGGAAATAATTGAATCCTGAGTGCTCTAACCTCATTAGTGGATTAGCCATTTGATGGATTAATAATTTGAGTAGACTACTGGGAGGTGATGGAAACTATAGCCAAATGGGATGTGGTTAAAGGAAGTAGGTCCCTGGGAATGTACCCTTGGGGACTATTTCTTGGTCCTGGGCCCTTCCCCTGCCTTCCTCTCTCTCTCTCTCTCTGTCTTTGCTTCCTGCCTGCAAAGGACTGACCAGTTTTTCTCCCACTGAATGAATGTTTAATACTGGGCCTCCTATTGGCAAGACTCAGAAGCCCTGCTGTTATGGTTTAGATAGGAGGTGTTCCCTCAAAGCTCATGTGTGAGACAATAAAAATTTCAGAGGTAACATGATTAGATTATAGAGCTGTAACCTAATCAGTGGATTAATTCACTCATGTGGATTAACTTTAGGAATGAAGTGGTTGGAGGAAATAGATCACTGGGGGCTTGCCTTTGGGGTTTATATTTTGTCCCTGATGAACACTCTATTTCTCTCTGCTTCCTGGTTCCCATGTTCCAATTGCTTCCCTCCATCACACCCTTCCACCATGATGCTCTGCCTCCCTCACGTTGGACGGACCCATTTTCATGGCCCATGTTGTTGAGCCATTTTCATATTGTACATCTACAGGCAGGTGCCATAGCTCTCCCACTGTCTGCCTAATATCCTCATCGAGCCCCTGGGTGGTGAGGATTCTGTTTAGGGTCTTGTACCATCAAAGCCTGGCAGAGAACTTCAGGTGTTTTGCCAGGTTCTTGGATTTATGTCATCAATCTGCAGTCATCACCCTATCAACATTTATTTTTGTTTTTGGTTTACTTTGAATTGGTTTCTGTTCCTTGTACTAAAAGAATCTCTGTACACAGTCTGCTAGTGATTTATTTTTAATTTGTAGACTTTATAGAGAACAGTTTTAGGTTTGCAGAAAAGTTAAGGGCAACATACAGAGTTCACACACACACACCCACATGCATGCACACACAAGTTTCTCTATGGTTAATGTCTTGCACTACAGTGGTATATTTGTTACACTGATCAGCCCATATGGCTACATCAATGTCACCAGAGTTTATATTAGGGCTCTCTCTTGGCATTGTAAATTTTATGGGTTTGGACAAATGTATAATGATATATACCCACTATTAATATCTTATAGAGTAGTTTCATTGCCCTAAACATCCTCCACACTCTATTATTCATCCCTCCCTCCCTCCCTCTCCATCAAACACCAGGCAATCATCTTTTCACTTTTCCCCATAATTTTGCCTTTTCCAAAATGACATATGGTTGCATTTATATAGCATGTAGACTTTTCAAAACTGTTTCATTTACTTAATAAAATGCACTCAAGTTTCCTCCATGTCTTTTCAAAACCTGATAGCTCCTTGCTTGCTTTGGTTTTTATGTTTGTTTGTTTGTTTGTTTTTAACTATACAACAATGAGCCAGGTGCAGTGACAAAAACCTATAATCCCAGCAGTTCTGGAAGCTGAGGCAGGAGGATCGAGAACTCAAAGCCAGTCTCAGCAATGGCAAGGAACTAAGCAACTCAGTGAGACCCTGTCTCTAAATAAAATACAAAATAGGTCTGGGGGTGTGGCTCAGTGGTCAAGTGCCCCTAATCCCCAGTACCAAAAAAAAAAAAAAAAAAGATACAACAGTGTTCCAAAATAAACCATGACCTATCTATCTGCTGGCTGTTGGAGGACACATGAGGAGGCTGAAATACCCTGGAGGCACTCAAGTCCCACCAAGTTATCTTCCTCTCAGCCATCCTTCATCCTGTCTTCTTTTTTTTATTATTTTTTTTATTTGTTCTTTTTAGTTATACACGACAGTAGAATGTATTTTGACGTATCATATAAACACAGTCATCTTCTTACTGTTCCTCATGATTTACAGAATGACCCACTTTACTAATTTTTCTTGCCTTAAAGTTTATTGTCTGATATTAACATAATTGTGCCACATGATTTATATTCTGATTTGAATTCACATGGTATAATTTTTCCCATTGTTTCAGTTTCAATCTTTCTATGTCTCATTGATGTAGATCAGTCAATCAATTATTAAATCCGTCCCTAATGTGAAACTAATCCTCTCTTCTTGGCATAGACCCCAGCTATTGGTTGGGACGTGTTTTCATATGTTTATAGCTAAATTCTGTTTGCTAACATTTTTTTGCTAACAGAAGAGAAAGTAAGATGACAGCCAGCTCTTGGGTAAGGTGAGGTGGCTCTCTACACCCACGACAAACTCCAGAGGATCTGAGAGCTGGAACTTTCTGCTCATCCTGCTCCCCATAGTTGGCGCAGTCCACATCCAATGACTGATAGAAGCAGGGAATAGGGACCCAGATGTTGTGGCATCTCTTATGGTCCTTTTTTATTATTATTAGTTGTTCAAAACATTACAAAGCTCTTGACATATCATATTTTATACATTTGATTCAAGCGGATTATGAACTCCCATTTTTACCCCATATACGTATTGCAGGTCCTTATATAGGCCAGATTATCCCATGGAAATGGCCAGGACTTTGTCACACCTATGTCACTTTTTGACTTCTCCTTCTGCCCAAGATTACTCCCCATGCCCTTTCCCACTCACAGATGTTGATCTCTAATAAATACTCTGCACACCAAACTTCATCTCATCATCTGCTTTTGGAGAACTAGCAACAGGGTTGGCAGGGCCTCAAGGGGCCTGTGCTTGGTTTAATGCTCTGCTATTGCAGCCCTAAAAGTATAGGTTTTAAACAGCCTAAAATAAACTTACAGAAAAATCAGTCATAAAAATTTTATAATGAGTCAAGATATTTCATGAATAAAATAGTATTATTCATTACATTATATAAAAGGATAGTATAACAGTATATTTTTGCAACTTGCAAGTTTATGTTGTTATTTTTATATTATTATATATCCTTATTACATTTTATAACTAAAAATAAATTTAAGGAAACAGTTTTATATCTCAATTTTTTTCCAGTGATGGGAATTGAACCCAGGGTCTTCCACATACTAGGCAAGAGCTCTACTACTGAGCCACATCCCCAGCCCCATATTTTAGTACTTTTAATGGCACTTTTTCTGCAAGATGGTCACGTTTTCATTTTGTGCCAAGCCCTACAAATTATACAAATCACATAGGCAACCCTGAGGGTAGACTCCTGCCAACATAGTTGTCCCATAAGCATCCAGAGGAGAACAGTAATATTTCATGCTATTCTCTGTTATATATTCCTTAGTGTGAATGAATCAGATACTTCCATGAAAGAAGATTTCTAAATCTGCAAAAGATATCCTAGGGGCACTGCATACTTGGAAAATAGAATATCATTAAGGTGGAAAAGGGGTGATAAACTAGGGGACAGATGCCTAAAGACAAACTCCAAATTTGGCCCAAAATTAGGCTTTGTTAAAATCCTATTCCTGAAATGATACAAATCACACAGCCACCTATTAAAAACTGAAAATTAAGATGTCATTTATATGAGTCATTAAAAAAAGATCCCATTATCGTCAGAAGTGCGCTAACACCATATAAAAAATAGAACATTCAGGCACATTGTGCAACCTCTTGTTTAAAACTGACTCTGAATGGCCCAACTCTGGAGATTTGGAACTGCTTCTTATTATCTGAGATCCTCTGGAGAAATATCCATTTCTCAGAATTCTAAATAGAAAAAAAAATCTAGAGTTAATTAAAGTGCGCCAATATGGTCATTTTCCATGTGGAGTGGAAAGAACTAATGTGTAGTTAGGATAGCAGCAAAGGGCCAGTTCAAATAAATCACTGGTAAATTGAATGTATGACTCTTAGGAAGTGATCGAAACACAACTTATCTTATTTTTTACACTCACTTACATGTATACTTGGTATTTCCATTTGCATGACCACCTTGTGCAAAAATAAAGAACTTGTTTTTGTGTGAAATAAATCTCCACAGTTAACAACGTGCTAAGCGTCACGGGATAAATCAAGCTGTTCTTGTTCTAAACATATTTTAAATTCAGAAAGAATCAACTGAACACAGAAAAAAAAAAACTGATCTAAGAGACTTTGACCATAGCACTTCAACTACATATCCTCAGTAAAGCTAAAAAGAACTGAAAACAAGGGTCTGGGATGTAGCTCAGTGGTAGAGCACTTGCCCAGCATGCAGAAGGCCCTGGGTTCCTCCCCAGCAATACAAAATAAAAACAAGGAAACTGTAAATAAAATTTGAGCACTAGTTAATAACTTTGATCTTCATAGTAGTACATATTAGTAATTCTGAAACTACTTTCTGCATGTTCTTGGATTAAATAAATGAATAATTAAATCAACAAGGATAGGAGCTATGTTTTTCATTGTTAGAAAAGGGAATTACAAGGATGGAAAGAGAAAAAAATTAAATAAACCACATTTGACATTCTAGGTCAATATACACTCATGTAGCAAAGTAAATTTTTTAAAAGTGGAACTTTGTTTTACTTACTTATTTCCATAAACATAAAGTAGGCATGAGTTTAATTACATAATGTTTATGATTTATTTATCTAATAATTGAGAGAACCAACCAGATGATAACACTGATTCAAAGAAAATTTGAGAGATTAAGTAAGGCACTGGATAAATAATGTTGAAATAGAAAAGAATGTAATGTTAAAATAGGACTTCTGGGTTGTATACAAAACTGATTGATGTCATATATGACAAGAAAACCAGAATAGGGTGTGGTGATGCACATCAGTAATCCCAGCAACTCAGGACAATGAGGCAAGAGGATCACAAGTTCAAAGCCAGGCTTAGCAATTTAGCAAGGTCCTAAGCAACTTAGTGAGACCCTGGCTCAAATTAAAAAAAAAAAACTAGAACCTTTGGCATTTGAGAGTTTGGGGTTTTATTTGTTTTGGTTTGGGAGTTTTGTTTTAGTTTTCATTGCTTTATTTTTTTATCTAGCAGAAATTATTTGCATTTGGACGAGATTTTTTAAAAACTATATGTTAATATTTTAACTTTATAGAGAGTCTCAGCCCCGTTCAATAGTGAATAACCAATCAAACAGAGGCAAATCCAACATTCCACTAGAGAATAAGAAAATCCTTGGTTGGATCTGTTAATTAGAGACTGGATAGAGTCCTCTCTCTTTAGAGGACAGAGATCTGACTGCCTTGAGGGCCAAGAAGCACCACTATTTCAGTATCAATAAGCCCTCAGACATCGGTTTGGAAAAAACATTCTCCACTAAAAGGAACCCAGGCTCCTGAAAGAAGAAGTTGATTCCAGAGCTGGCATGGAAACCGGAGAAGAAGAATCTGGAATACCTTTATGTGCCATAAAGTAAGGGAAAATGCTTGAGAAATGATGAGGATTTGTTAAAAAGGACAGAGGCACTAATCACCTCCTGAAGGCCTCACCTCCAGGCACCATAGTAGATTAAGTTTCCACCCTCTTTAATACCTCATAGTGAGGGTTAAATTTCAGCACTTGAAGCCTTGGGGGTCACTAAAACCAAATCCAAACTATAGCATTTATTAAGCTAAAAATCACCCTGCAAGAAATTCACAAAAAGATTGGTGTCTACCTCCACCACAGTCAAGGGTGTTCTCTTGTACAGACTGGTGTGGCAGCACCAGGGTTGAGGTCCACACTTCCCAATCAGCTAACAGGGAACAACTGAGATCAGACTAAAAGGTCACTGTCCTTTCCTTTGGGGTCACTAGGCAGAAATGGTCAGAGTGGCAGACAGCTGTCCAGAACATGAGACTCATTGGTCAATGGAATGGGGAAGGGCAGCCCCATGTCACCCAGTTACCCACACACATAATAACACCAATGGAGGGGAAGCTTGCTCCTCCAGCCCCTGACACTACCTGCATCCTAGGGCCAGATTATGTAAGACATACCTTACCCTGAGTGCTATGATCCCTGGGCTCTTTATGAAAAGCATGAAGACCCAGAGGAGGAGAACATTAGTTGGCAGCTGCAGATCATTCTCCTGCATGTTCTTATGAAAGAAAATAGTCTTGGGCTGGGGATGTGGCTCAAGCGGTAGCGCACTCGCCTCGCATGCGTGTGGCCCGGGTTCGATCCTCAGCACCACATACAAACAAAGATGTTGTGTCCGCGGAGAACTAAAAAATAAATATTAAAAATTCTCTCTCTCTCTCTCTCTCTCTCTCTCTCTCTCTCTCTCTCTCTCCTCTCTCACTCTCTCTTTAAAAAAAAAAAAAAGAAAATAGTCTTAAATGTGAAACTTCTTAAGACATAGAACTGGAGGCTATGCTCATTATTTTTTGCTGAATGAGAAGGTATGCAGTTATTACAAGAGGGATAGTGGTTGATGTACAAAAAGATACTAGGAAAGAGATGTAATTCTTCTCACTGTAACTAGAAGACATGAGAATTTAAAATAACATCTAACAGCATTTTATGATTCTGCATTAGCTCATTGACCTTGGGAAAAAGTTATGAAAGTTGTAGAAGATGTTATTGAGAATGAAATGACGCATGAAATCCATACAGAGGGGTGTTTTCAGGGGTCCAGGATGCCACTCCTGCCAAGGGCACCCCAGTGTAAGAGTGAGAATCTGTTGGGTCCTCCAATGAGCTCATAGTGTGATCATCATCTTTATTCCAAGTGTGGCCACCACATCTTCAAATGTTCTAAGAGCTCATTACCATCCGGACTATATCCTGACAGACTGATATGGTCCAATCAACTGCAAACTAAAAGAAACACCACACCATATGCAGTGTGCCCTGAAATCTTCCCCATCCCTCTTATCATCTTAGAAGCCAGTGTGAACCAGTCCCAACACATTCCAGAGCAAATATAGCATTCCAGGATGAGTTGAATGTCACTCAACAGGTCTCTCTAGCATTTAAGCATCCCATGTAGGCCTCCTTGGAGTCCTGTCCAGGAGCCCCCATGATCCAATCAGGGCCTATAGGCCCCACCTCTGAAACTTGCTGTATTGGGAACCACACTTTCAAATACATGAGTCTTTGGGGGACATTCCAGATCCAAACCATAACAACCTGGATAATCAAGGATAAGCCTTAACTTAATCAAATCTGCAGAGTCCCTTATACCATGTGAAGTAACATAGCACCAGGTTCCAAGGACTTGACTGCAGTCATTTTGAGAGGAGCTGCTATTCAGGCCACCACAGCCACCAAGCCTCACCCAGTTGGAACATAAGCAACAGATTCTACTCAGATGTCAACTTTAGCCCTAAATGAACTAAGACAGGGAGAGAAGTGACACCATGGTAGAAGTATTTATTTTTTATTAAAACAAATATAACACAAATTTTAGCCTACTGACCCTTTTTAAGTATACAGTTCCATAGTGTTAAGTACCTTTACGTTTTTGTGTAATAACTCTTCAAAATTTATCGCATCTTACAGATTTGAAACACCTTACCCATTGTCCCTCCCCTAAGCTCCAGCAACCATCATTCTACTTTTTGTCTCTGTGAAACTGACTACTCCGCTGGCTGTGGTGGCATTTTGGAAGCTGTCTATGAATTATGGGTTTGTTTGAGCCAACATAAGTCAGGGAAGCTGCTTTTCTGAGAACTGCTGAGTGAAATTTCCCAGTTTGAGAAAGCCCAGATCATACTGGCGCCCTGGCTCACAGCCTTAGGATCAAACACAGTCTCCTGGGGATGGGCGTCACCTGTCACACTGGAACAAGACCCCTCCCACACTGAAACCTTATCCCTGCTTTTGATATACTTCCTCTTAAATAAAGAATTGGGGCCTTTTTCTGTCCTCCAGTTCCTATCAGGGCTAGAAGAACCATCAGGTGCCCAGCTTTCTAAATCTAATCTCTGGCTTTGTCTTTATTTCTTACTGATTATGTCAGACTTTTTATTTCCCCAGGCAGCTCACACCTCCCAGGAGTATAAACTGCTCTGCCAGGAGCTGGTGACCTGGCATTGGTCATACCTATAATTCTTTGTGGCAAAGGCCAGCCATAATGCTGAGGCACCTGCAGAGGCCCCCTGTTCACCAGTTCTTGCAATCATGCCATAATTATTTCAGACATGTCACTCACAGTGGAGGCATGAGTTTATTGAAGGGATAAGAAACGGAAAGGGGGACACTCTCCAGGGAGAGAGTGGGTCCTCTCAGAGAGGACTTCTTGCCCTCCAGTTTTATTGGGGATCTCAGGGAAGTTTCCAGAGAATCCTGCCCAGCTTCATTTTTTGACATTTGACTAACAGCATAGAAACTGCAGAGACCCCCTGGAAGAGAGGATGGTATGGTGCTCACAGAGTTAGAGTTTTTAAGGAAATGGAGTCCCCCAGTTTCACCTCAATTTCCAGCCCCCTTAATTGGTTTATTTCCCTTTGAATAGCCCCTGCAAGCTCTTTTATTTATTTTTTTAATATGGAACGCTTCACGAATTTGCGTGTCATCCTTGCGAAGGGGCCATGCTAATCTTCTCTGTAGCATTCCAATTTTAGTATATGTGCTGCTGAAGCGAGCACCCCCTGCAAGCTTTTTCTGTGAAGGTCTTGCTTTTTTGGCTGCCAAGGCATTGGTGTTGTAACACAGTTTTGATAAAGGATGGTCCAGGATGTGACTTGATTTTGAAACAATAATTTTTCTCAGAGGCATGTAAGATGGCTGGGGGACGTTTTTAACATTCTGGGCCCCCATCTTCCAGTTGCTTGCCCATCAGAGCTCCCTGTGGTTTTCAGTGGCCCTTCATTTTCCTTTTCCTGCTCACCCATCCATGAGTGACTAGCTACCCAACATCAGCTACTCCAGAGACTGAGGCAGGAGAATTGCAAGTTCAAGGCAGCCTAAACAACTCAGCAAGTCCCTGTCTCAAGATAAAAAAGTACTGGGGATGTAGCTCAATGGATTCAATCCCCAGGAACAGAAGGAAGGAAGGAAGGAAGGAAGGAAGGAAGGAAGGAAGGAAGGAAGGAAGGAAGGAAGGAAGGAAGGAAGGAAGGGGAAAGGAAAGGAAAGGAGGGAGGGAGGGAGGGAGGAAGAAAGACATACTTGACTATTCTAGGTACTTCATGTAAATGGGATCATATAGTATTTGCCTTTTTGTGACTGTCTTATTTCATTCAGTATAATGCCCTCCATGTTCATCTGTATTGAAGCATGTGTCAGAATTTCCTTCATTTTCAAGCCTAAAAAATATTCCATCATGTCTGTACCACATATACATTCATCACTCGTCTATTAATGGATATTTGGGTTGCTTCCACCTTTTGGCTATTGTGAATAATGCTGCTGTGAACATGGAAATGTAAACAACCCTTCAAGCCAGGCAAGGTGGCACACACCTGTCATCCCAGCAGCTCAGAGGCTGAGGCAAGAAGATCACGAGTTCAAGGCCAGCCTCAGCAATTTAGCAAGACCTTGTCTCAAAATAAGAAGTTAAAAAGTTGGAGATGTATCTCAGTGGTTAAATGCCCCTGAGTTTCATCCCTGGTACCAAAAAACAAACAAACAAACAAAAAAATCCCTTCAAGACCCTGCTTTTATTTCTTAGGGGTACATACCTAGAAGAGGTATTGTTGGATTTAATTTTTTGAGGAATAGCCATACTGATTTCCATAATAAAAAGTTTAATATTAATGAAAGTCAAAACCAGAGATGTCTCAAAGAATATAGAATGACTGGAGGCAGGGACTGATGGAAACTTCAAGGGGAGCCCAAGCCGGTTGCTGTGACAACCTCTCAGCACACCTCTTCTCTGCCTCCTCACAATCTGGTTAGTCCGTGGCCTCCCTGGGTGCACGTCATCTCTCCTTTACTTTGTTAGTGTATTAGCACTTTTTTTTTTATTCTAATAACTTCTGAAATAAGCAAAACACATGTGATTATATTTTCCATTAGAAAACCTTGCCACATATATTTAGTTCACTGAAAGAATGAGGGATATGGAGAGATTTGGTGTTTGCAAGATGATGGGGTTTGGAAACCACAGCTCAGAACATAAACTTGAACTTTCTGGTCTCCTGCCCCTACTGTAATAAAACTGCAATGATCAAATCCAGTGACCGCTGTCCATGTTGGCCTCTCAGCTGACTTTTTCTCCTGAGAAACATCTCTTCCTCAGCTTTCATCAACATGTCTCTTCTGTGTATCCTCCTTTCTCTTTAGTTGCTCATTCTCCATCTCTCTATCCACTCCTTTTCCTCTGCCTAGTTCTTTAGTGGAAGTGATGTTCAAAGTTCTGATCTCATCTTCACAATCTCCAGCCATAAAGGTAGATGAACTCATGTTAGTGATTCCCAAATTCTCATCTCTTGCTCTCTTCAGAGATCCATACCCAGCTTTCCAAGTGTCCACTGGGTACTCACACCTGGGTATCTGCTTTAATCAGTTTTCGCATTGCTGTGACCAATATACCTGACAAGGACAACTTAGAGGAGGAAAAATTTATTTTGGCTTTCAACTTCAGAGGTTCAGTCATGGTCGGCCAACTCCATAGCTCTGGGCCCAAGGTGAGGCTGTACATCATGGCAGAAGCATGTGGCAGTGGAAAGTAGCTCAGGACATGGCAATAAGAAAGCAGAGAAAGAGCTCTGCTCACTAGAGACAAAATATAAACCCTAAAGTCATATCCCCAGTGATCTGTTTCCTCCAGTCACACCCTACCTCCCTACAATTAGCACCCAATTAATCCATATCCATGGATTAATCCACTGATTAGTTTACAGTTCTCTTGATCTAATCATTTTATCTCTGAACATTCTTGCATTGTTTCACACATGAGCTTTCAGGGGATGCCTCATATCTAAATCATAACAATATCCCAGAAGCATCTCAAATTCAATCTGTCCCAAGGGGAGGGAAAAAAATCTTACCATCTTCTTGTTTCCCTCCCCCATATTTCTACCCCCAACCTTCTCTAGCTCAATTAATCGTTTCTTAAGAAAGAACCCTGAGCATCATCCTGGACTCCAGGACATCCAGTCAATCACTGAGCCCTGTCTCTTCTGCTTCCTAAATCTCTCTACATCTGTTCACTTCTATCAGTATAGTCACCCCTCTCCTGGTCCATTTGGATCATTGCAGTAGCCTCCTGAGTGTCCTTCCTCCCCTTTAACCCACTGGCACACTGAATAGGGATGAAACCCTATTGTCTTAGGCCACGCCCCTTCCCACAGCTCCCACAGCCCTGTGTGTTCTGGCTCTTGTTCTCCTCTAAGGCCTCCTCTCCCACCACCATCCCCACCACTGTAAACCTCTCTCCACATCCAGCCCAGTCTTACTCCATCAGATTGGAACCCCCTCCCCTTATTGTCCTCTCCCACCTGCCACCCACCCTTATCTGAGGCGAACTCAGCTCTCAGGCCTCGGCTTATGGTTTCCTCAGTGAATGCCAAGGGAATATCATTCCCCCTAAAAAGGAAAGAAATCCTGCCACATTCTACATCATGGATAACCTTTTAAACATTATGCTAAGTGAAATAAGCCCAGATTCCCCAAGTTGGAATGAGCATTCCAATAATTAATTTGTCACCTTAGCACCTACCACATTGAATTGTAATTGCCCATTTACTTGTTCATATCTTCTGTGAGAAAAGTGCTTTGTCATGTTCATGGTTGAAGCCACATTTCCTGGCATTCAATGTATGTGGCATATTCTACCTGGCACATACCTAGTCACAAATAATGGATGATAGATGATGATGATGATGATGATGATGATGATGATGATAACAACATATAGCCAGGTGCAGTGGCACAGACTTGTAATTCCAGCAACTCAGGAGGCAGGAGAATAACAAGTTCAAGGCCAGTCTCAGCAATGCAGTAAATCCCTAAGCAACTCAGCAAGACCCTGTCTCAAAGTAAAAGATTTTAAAAGAGTTGGGGATGCTTCTCAGTGGTTAAGCAACCCTAGGTTAAATTCCCTGTGCCAAAAAAAAAATGTTTATATATGAACACACACATATATTATAGGTAGATTAGAAGATAGGTGAATGGGCAGATAGATTACAAGACAAATGGACAGATGGAGGATGGATAGATGAAAAGAAAGAGGACTCAATATCAGACTCCAGAAGGCTTTTATATCAGGAGCAATGACTGATACATAGCAATATATTTTGCTAGCTTTAGTTGTTTATGCAGAAAAGTATAAAAGGCCTTTTGAGACAAAGATTTCCTTTTCAACAGCTCAATAAGGATTTTTCTTGACTTGCAACAATACTGAGTTTTGCCACATGGTGGAGCCAACACAACATCAAAGAGGACTTCAGGGCCGCCATTTTGCCTTCTGACCATTGTGATATTACTCACCATTGTTCAGTGGAGAGCATGACTTTGGTGGAAAGACTTTATTTGTTCAGCAAATCTTAGTAATATTTAAAACCCTCAATACTCAAAGAAATCATCCCAGCTCCACAAATGGTGGAGAGGGTTATTTGATCTGCAATGAGGGCTATCAGTCTAGGAGTGCAGAGATGCATGTGCACGTGGTCAATGTGACTGAGGAGAACTAAGAGAAACCACAGAGCATTATTGTCTTCTCCAGGACCCAACTTGAAGGGCAGACAAGGGCTGGAGATGGAAGGGGTGAGAGATCTGCATCCTGACCAGAGTGCTGCTTCTAGGAAAGAGCCTTCATTGCTTCGGGCCTGCCTGCCCTGGGGCTCAAGCACCCTCTCCACCAGAGCTGCCTGGATCCTACCCCTTCCCTGACCAACCTGGCCACCATGCTCACATCTTTAACCCTCCAATTCACCACCCCCTTCCTCCTCCCCCCTCCCCTTTTAAGGAACAAATAGATGAGGTTAGTGGGAGCACAAAGTTAAGAGAATAATTCTATAAAATGGGCCCACTGTGCTGACCCCCACATGCTCACATTGCAAAAAAAGAAATCTGCCCCACTTGGCCTGGGGGGACAGGTAATGTCACTTTCCTCAACAAACTGGGGGGGGGGGTGGAAGATCAGGGCATTCAGTGTAGGTAATGAATGATGGGAGTTGAGAAAATGAGGGCTGGTTATCAAAGAAAAGACAATGGGTTGATAACACCTCTCAGGATTGCACTTCCAGGAATCTAGTTCTCTTGTAACAGGGATGATGCACTCATCCTGATAACACTGTGCAGCTCCTTCCTGCCTTCAGCACCCAGCTCTGGGCCCTACTTCTCTCTAGAAAAGTCTGCTATCTCTGTCCCTTTCTTAAATAAAACTTGCTTTCTAAGCTTGCTTTGGTGTTTCTCGGGTGTTTAAACTTCAACATGGGGGAAATGAGGGCCCGCTCCTGATCTCCCAGATTCTATCACCCTGTTGCCCTTATAGAGCCCTACATCATCTGGTACCTCACCTCTGACCTTCTCTGGCCCCTGAAGATTCTTTGCTTTACCAAACTTTGGTCAAGCCCTGAAAGTTCTAGGCCCATCTGTGCACTCCCTTGTAAAATCCACTGTTAGCAAAGAATCCTGCTAAGTCAGTCTAGCAAGAATTCTTCATCCTCCATCCTCCATCTCTGGTCAGCCTTATTATCTAACTAATGGGGTTCCTCATCCTCCACCATTCTTCCAGGGATGTCAATCATCTTTACCTGTCTTCAGCAAGAATCCTGTTGGTGCATTGATGGAGAATACCTCTTACCCCTGATGTTTCTTCTTTTTTTTTTTTTTTGGTTGTTTTTTTAATTTCTTGTTTTTAGTTGTAGATGGACACAATACCTTTCTTTTATTTGTTTTTATTTTTATGTGGTGCGGGGGATCGAACCCAGTCCCTCACGAATGCTAGGCAAGCGCTTTACCACTAAGCCACAATCCCAGATCCCCTGTCGTTTCTTCTTTATGAATTTCTCATCCACTAATCCTAACCCTGCTCCTTGGCTGTAAATTCCCACTTGATCATACCACATTCAAAGTTCAGCAAAAATCCCTATGCCTATCATGATGGTCCAAAAGAAAGTTTTTCTTATACTTTAACAAGTATCATTGAATATATTTTCTTTGACACCCCTTCGTCACAGTACCCCACCACCCTCAGCACCCCACCCTCCCACTCCCATACCCCCATAGTTGATTACAAGAGTTCTTGGGGATTCTATGGTTTCTAAGATTTTCTTGTTGGCCTCCACATGTCCCTATGGATGGCAGTGGGGTGGAGAAGTCCTGTGTTGATGGTCAATCTGTTTCCAAGCAGACTCCCTGAAGATTTTCTGGGCTCCTCTCCTTGCTCCTCCAGACCAGCACCAGCACCAGCACCAGCTGGTGGGGCCAGTCCAGCCCCAGAGTGTGAGAGGAAGGAAGGAGTGACAGGAAATTCTTTCAGAGCCTTTGAGGGGCATTCTTACCTTTCTCCTACAGACACAGCACCCCACCCTGAGAAAGGAATCTAGTTCTCTTATAACAAGGGATGATGCACTCATCCTACTGTATACACAGACCGATCTTGCTGGGTATGAAATCTGGGCTCCTATTAAACTCTCGATCCAGGGGCCCCTGTAGCAGGACACAGGGCCCAAACAGCCTTCCTCCCACCCAAACATCTATAATACTGGCATGAAAGATGCCAACAAGCTTTGCCTTGGAAAAGCTTTGTGCCTATTATCCTTTATCCAATAAGCTTTTCCAAAGCACCCCCAGGTGCCAGGCACTCCGACAAAATCACAAAGGTGAATAAGACACAGCCTCTCCATTTCAGGAACTCACAGGCCAGTGGGGGCTCAGACATGTAAATGTTTGTAGCACCAGGTGATAAGTGCTCCAACAGAAGTTACATAAAAAGTGCTAAGTGACAGCTCTAATCATCCACTATTGTGCTTTTTGATTTATATTCAAGTCCACATGCAGGACCCAAATTAACGAGCACTTAGTCTTGACATGACTTGCATTTTTGATCAGTCTGTAGACTGCTGGGATGGAAAGAAATTGCTCTAAGGCACTCCCTTCTGAATAGGAGACAGGAAGCGAGGCCTCCCCGGCATAACCGGGTCAGGCAGAGTGACTAGGCCTCCCGACACACCCAGCATCCAGGCAGACTGGGCCGAGCCTGAAAAGCAGCTGGCAGGAGGGACCCTTTCAGAAGCCCCAGCTGGCACCAACCCTCCCCTAGCACTCCTGGGCCCTGGGCTGTCACAGTCCCTCCTTCTCCACCATGGGCCACAATAGTGCTTAGATTACAGGAGAGGAGGTGGTCCTGCCCGCCTTTCCCACCCAGGAGCCTGTGCTTTTGTGATTCTCACTCTTGCAGTGAAGAATTGAGGAATCTTCGCGATCTGAGTCAAAAGCTGTGTGGCCGCATTGCTAAGATGTGACTCAGACCCAAACTCAGCTCTGAAGCCCCACTTGGAATATTCCCTTCTTTGGCCCCAGCCAGGGTTTCCATCATCTCTCCTGGGAGTTGATAGGCTGCTCCTCTTTGTGATCGGGAAGGAGCTTAGAGGCCTAATGCTAGTCTCATGCAGCCTTGAAGGGGCTCTGTGCTTGATTGGTTCATCCTTAGGGGAGGGAGGCTGATGTGAAAGAATGTCTCTCTAGGAATCTAACTCCTATGGAGAATGACTGGGATAGCATCAAACTTCAACAAGCTGTGCCTGAGGTCCAGATTGATAATCTGAAAAGCAGTATCTCTAAGTACATCAAAAGTCTCCCCGGTATATAAATGTATATATATTAAGGGAAGGGAAGAAACCATCAGCCAGTGGAAGCATCCTGGCTATTCCACCCCAAGCCCTGGCTGCATATTTACAAGAGGCCCCTGTGATTGGAAGTTAGAAGCAGAGGAGGTGTTGCACCAGGCAGGTTTTGAGGCACCAAGAGGCAAGTTCACCTACACCAAGGGGCAGGCAGAGAAAGAAGAGCCAGGAAGGTGGGAAAGAATCCAGGCAGGGAGTATCCATGGAAGCAGAGGGAAGAAAGGTCTTCAAGGAGAAGAAAGGCACAGGGTCAGAGACGGCCACAAGACACAGAAGAAAGCACCGAGAGGACTTCACTGGAGTTAGAATCAGGGAAGTCATCAGTGACTGTGGCCACTGCAGTGTTCACTGACAGATGACAATGTGCCCTTGTCTCTCTCCACTCTGCAAACCGCATTGCCTCCTGTCTAGGGCAAAGGGGCTTGACTAAAACCTTGCATTCAAATCCCAACTCCATTATGCACTGGCTGGATGACCCTGGGGACATTACTGAATCTCTTGGTGCCTCAGTTTGCTCATCTGCAATTGTGGAAATGATGGCAAGATCTAGCTGGCTGGGCTATTGTGAGGATTAAGTGAATCAATATGTGTAAAGCCTTGTGATCGGGACATGTTCTCCCCAGGCTGCTAAAGCCCATGACTATAAAACAGAGGTTCTGGGCTGGCCATTGCTGCCCATGCAGACCTTGATGGGGCCACCTCTAAAGTTCTATCCAGTCCTGGATTTGGCCATATGGATCTCAATTTGTGAAAAGTCACAGTAATTATACTGTGGGCTTAGTTCTACAGAAGGAAAATTCCAAGGACTCACTTGCCTTCTGCCATCAACCTGAGCTATATTTATAAGTCTCAGCTGGGCACAGTGGCCCATGCCTGTAATCCCAGTGGCTGGGGAGGCTGAGACAGGAGGATCATGAGTTCAAAAACAGCCTCAGCAAAAGTGAGGCTCTAAGTAACTCAGTAAAACCCTGTCTCTAAATAAAATACAAAATAGGGTTGGGAATGTGGCTCAATAGTTTAGTGCCCCTGAGTTCAATCCCCAGTAACCTCCCTACCCCCCCAAATTTATATTATATATATATATATATATATATATATATATATATATATATATATATATACACATATATAAACATATATATTGCCTAGTATATATATGTATATATATATATATATATATATATATATATATTGCCCTAGTATATATATATATGTGTGTGTGTGTGTGTGTGTGTGTGTGTGTAAAAGTCCTCCCATCTGAGAATTATGGAGCACTTTATCAGCACCAAGGATGTCATTAGCCCTAATTTTAAGAAAAGACAAACTGAGGCCTAGAAAGGCAAAGATACTTGGCTCAGATCCACCGTTGAGCCAGTTCTTACTGCTGCCACTGAGCACGGTCACTTTGACATTGACGACCATGTTATCAGATACCAAAGGGGTCTACTGCTGAGGGAAGGAAAACAGGAAAAGTAGAATATAGGACCCCAGAACAAGTTGGGCTGCAGCAATGATGGGACGTCTCTGGGCTCAGCCCTGGGCCTGGAAGGAAGGTGGAGGTCAACTACAAGAAAATAGTATCTAACCCCAGATAGGATACAACATTGGATAGAGGAAAGAAATACAGAAATATGTCCCAGCTGTCATAAAACAAGGGAAACACAGAAACCCAACATGTGATTGTCATGCTTTTCATTTTCTTTTTTAAGATTTTGGGTTTTTCTTTTATTAGTACTGGCTAGAAAGACATTACATCCAAAAACAGCAAGGAATCCTCTATATTTTTCAATATGCAATTATGAATTCTTGCCCTAGTGTTATGTTACTCCTTTTAAACTTTATTGCTTAGGGCCTCACTAAGTTACTGAGTCTGGCTTTGAACTTGCAATCCTCCTATCCCAGCTTCCTGAGCCACTGGGATTACAGGCGACCACTGGGTTGACTCAGGTTCTTCAAGAACACAATTAGATGGTGCCCAGCTAATTGTTGTATTTTTTTTTTTTTTTTTGGTTCTGGGATTTGAACTCAGGAGCACTCAATCACTGGCCACATTCCCAGCCCTATTTTGTATTTTATTTAAAGACAGGGTCTCACTGAGTTGCCTAGCACTTTACTTTTGCTGAAGCTGGCATTGAACTCGCAATCCTCCTGCCTCAGCCTCCAAACCTCTGGGATTACAGGCTACAGGCATGCACCACCACACCCAGCTAGTTGTTATATTCTTGGAGAGCCTGGACCATGAAGAGTTTGCCTAAGTTTTGGGCGGTGAACTCCATCCTAAGAACTTGTGAGTCATAATGTCCTCCAAGTTGTACAATGATCTGGAATACTGCATGAGCAGCAGATCAATCCTGGTAGGGGTCTGGGGTATCTTGAGGATTTGGGGCAGGTCTTCCTCAGGGAGTGGGTTCTCCTGTACTCTGATGTTACATATTCTCCTGTTGGCAATGCTGCTGATACTAATGTTTCTGATGCTGCTACTCACTGGCATTCCTCATGTGTGTGTTATATTTGGCTAGTCTGGCCTCATCTCAGCCACTCTGTCCATCAGCAACTGTTGGTTCTTCCCCAAATGATTGCTACTAGCAAGGCTGAGCAATTCACACACATCCTCAACAGTTGACTTTTTCTCAAGCTCCCACATTATTGCCCTAGTGTATATATATACATATATATATATATACATATATATATATACATATGTATATATATATGTATATATATATGTATATATATATATATATATATAAATTTTTAATTACAGAAGTACTTCTTCAAACATGTGCTCAAAGGTGATATTTGCCTTTTCCAGTGCTTCAGGAGGAAAATCCTTCTCTTTACAAACTTCCATCAGTTTAGGAGTCAGTCTGTATGCCTTTAGAGAGAGAGAGAGACCCTTTGGAGAGATTTTATAGGATTGTAAATGAGAACAACAGATTCTTCAACAGCATGTTGGTAACTCAACTGAGAATCCAGAAACTCTGGGGTGAGGAATGAACAACAGTACATGAACTAGTGCCAGCCCACATGAAGATGATCAATGTCTACATGACAAAGGATCCACATCGTTTCCATCTGATATTGACTATAATCCCAGAAGCTGAGGTAGAAGGATCACAAAATCAAAGCCAGCCTCAGCAACTCAAAATAAAAAGTAAAAATGGCTGGGGATGTAGCTCAGTTGTAGAATGTCCCTGGATTCAATCCCCAGTACTTCATCGAAATCAGCAGCATCCTCAGTGCGCTGGGGGAAAGAAAAGCAGTTGGTAGTTTCAGTTTGATCTTCTATAACCAAGCTCAAAAGCACTCCTTGATTATCTTTTTTTTTCTCCTTCCACATTTTTATTGGTGCATTATAGCTGTACATAATGATGGGATTTTGTTACATATTCATACATGCACACAATAGTGTTAGGTTAACTTTAATACCACCGAGCCATCTATCTGTACTTGCTTCTCGGCTGAATCCCCAGGGCTGCCTTTGCCTTTGCCTTTCCATATCACACCAGTCATGGAGCTGCAAGAGGGAGCAGTAGAGACAGTGCTTTTCTTGTGGGACGCCATTTTTCCAACCAGACAGGAAGAAAGACTGCTTTGGATCTTTTTTCTTTTCCATTTTTTTTTTTTTTTTTTGGTGGGGGTTGAATGTACCAGGGATTGAACTCAGGGGCACTTAATCACTAAGCTGTGGGGAGCCATTCTGACACGTGATTGGGTGACTCCCGTTAAGGGCCTGAGGCACTCTGGCTGTGTCGGAGTTATCCCGACCCTTTCCTGATGAGAGAGCCCATCCGTGTGGGGGTGTGCGTAACCACTGACCCTGGAGACCCAATCACTGACCCTGACCTTGGAGTACAGCCCCCCCTCAACCTTCATTGGATGGAATTCTCCCCTGAATCTCTTGTTTCCCCCAAATAAAAGGCTGATCCCCGGCGTGTTCGCTCTCTCTCTCTCCTGCTAGCCCAGAGTAATCCTCGCTGCCCTGCTGAGCGGCTGGAGGCAGGGAAACAGGGAGACCGAGCCGTCTCGGACCTAGCATTAAAATAAGGTACTGTCTGTGTGTTTTATTTTGATCTCTTCTAACTAACTGAATGCCAGAACCTCATTAATGAAACCACTGCGCAGGCCGCGTGGTAGACTAAGCCACATCCTCAGCACTATATTGTATTTTATTTAGAAACAGGGTCTCACTAAGTTGCTTAGCGCCTTACTGTTACTGAGGCTGGCTTTGAACTCATGATCCTCCTGCCTCGGCCTCCTGAGCCATGGGATTCCAGGCATGTGCACTGCACTCAGCTTGCTTTGGATCTTAAATGTTCCCCAAAGACCCAAATGCTAAAGGCTTTGTAGCCAACCTATAGCATTTTGGGAGGTGGTGGAACTTTTAGGAGGTGGAGCCTAGTGAAAGGAAGTTAGATCACTGGGGGCTTGCCCTGGAAGAGGATCCTGGGACCCTGTCCCTGTCCTTCTCTTTCTTTTTCTGTTTCCTGGTGGCCATGAAGTGAATAGGCCTCCTCCCCCATATGTTCCCCTCATGATGTACTATGTCTCCTCAGGTCCAAGCAACAGGGCCAAGTGACCATGATCTGAATCCTCTGAAACCATGAGCCAAAACAAACCTTTTCTCCTTATAAGTTGATAATCTCAGGAAAGCTGACTAACAGTGATGGAATTGTGTGACTGTCATCTGCAAAGAACAGAACAGGTGGTGGCTACCTCCAGCCCCTCCTGCCCCCTCACTGACCCCTCAGCCCCTTCTCTGCAACCACCATATTCCACCTCCAGTCCATCCACTAAACAACTAGTGGTTAACACAGCACAGACTTCCTGCCCCAGGGACAACACTGTATTTTCAATATCCCTCCCTGGTAACAATGATTGACCAAGAAGGAATGAATTGGATGAAGTAACAAAGAGATCTGGTAAAGCCATGCTTCTCAAAATGTGGTTACCCAAACCACAATTTAACAAGCCCCATGTTCCTCGCACTTGCCGAAGGCTGCTGAGCAGCACAGGGTCACCCATTTCTGCCACAGTTAGTGTGCTGGAGGAAATTACACACTGACTATGGAGACTGCAGACTCAGGTAGGCTGAGTGACAGATGGCCACCTTGACCTTAAGCATATATCTGGACAGTTCTAGAACTTCTACATGGGAGGGACTTGGAGATGGAAAATACATAAATGGTAGATGGAATTGGTGGGGTGGCTTTGGGACTTGTAGCTAGTTTTGCTTAGTAGGCATCTTCTTCTGGCTTAGAAACTATTTATTTGGGGGATTTGGGGATGTTAGTAGTAGTAGAAATTACTTGGCGAGGGCAACACCTCTTCTACACACTATTATGCTGACATTTGAGTTCATCATTTCCCATGGAAGGGAGATAAGTAAATGTCTTTACATTTTCTCCCTACATCAGGGAGTGTGGAAATAAGAAGGTTTGCTGCCACACCTCAAAGACTCACTTGTGTGCCCTTAGAAGAAAAGTGTCACTGCTAATGATGACAACAATGATAACACTGAAGATTGTGCAGTTCCACAAACAATTCTGCAAACATTTTGAGTTGACGTTCTTAACCCCTCTGTGAACTCTGCAAAGTAGATGGCATTTCCTTTGCTGATATTTGAAAATAGCAAGAAACCCCAGAAATACAAGATACAACTTATCACTAGCAAAGTCCTTGTTAGTCATTCATAGCACCCCCAATGCTATGAAAATCCTGCCAAAGAATATTTGCTGGGTGATGGGCAGCAGCTGGGCTCTGGCCTCTTGGCAAGGGTGGACTCCAGCAGATGGGAAACACAGACAAAGGGCCCAGGAAAATGGTCTGCTTGAAGCTTTCCATCTGGAGTTTCCCTCTCACCTTCTGTGCCCTGCATCTCCAATGTTTTGCAACACCAGGGAGAAACCCATCCTATCTCCTCTTCAGCCCTTGGGATCCCTCCAGAAGCCCCCTCTCTGCTTATTGGTGTTTAAGAGGCCAATATCACACCTCCCAGTCATAAAGAAAGACTAAACCCTATAATTACTCTAAATGAAAAAGAAATTTCCTTGCAAGCACAACTGGGGTAGGAGATGTTTTGTTTTGTTGATTTGTTTTTCTAGTGGTGTTGGGGGGCGGTCAAACCCAGGGCTTCACACATGCTAGGCAAGCCTTTTACCACCAGTCCAAAACTATTTTTTATGACACTGTGGAATTCCTGTTCCCTCTGATCTCTTTTTGGATTCAGATCACAGACCTGAAACAGGGAGGGGAGGAAAGCCCAGGATTTCCTCAGTCTCCACTGGCCATTCCCTTTGTCCTCCTGAGCTGGAAGGGGAGAGACTCTGGGGACTGTGGTGTAGCCTTTCAGAGCCAGGCTCATTGTACCTCATGTTAGCTGCCACTCCCCAAGGCTTTTTTCATCCCCCAAATGAGGAGATAAGATCTCCTTTGACCAGCTGTGAAGATCAAGTTTGCCAGTGTGTGTAAAGAACCCTGCTGCACTCTTAGCACAGGCAGACGTCCAACCAGAGGTGCTTGCTCTAAAGTGGAACCTTCAATTAGTATCTCCTGGGCCTGCAGATTGTGCCTCTGATATATCCAGGCCCAGGGAGTTAGTATGGCCTCCACATTTCCTCTAAGATTCATACTGCCCCTCTCCCTCTCTCTCTCTCTCTCTCTCTCTCTCTCTCTCTCTCTCTCTCTCTCTCTCTCTCTCTCTCTCTCTTGCCAGGGTCCAGACTCTGGCGGTTTGGATACTCCCAGCTTCCCAGCTGCTTCTGACTCCCCCACTGCCCTCAGGGCTGGATGACTCACTCCAGGAGGGTTTTCCACTGAGGGTGTGTGTGTCCACCTTCACCTGTGAGTGCCTGTGAAAGGGATCATGTGGTCAGAGAAAGAGGAGACTTGGCTAGCTCTGTGAGATCATATCATGGGAGAGGCTTGGGAGCATAAAGAACAGTGTATACTCAGGTTAAAAATGGCCCTTATCCAGATGGTGAGGGCAATAATCATTGTGTGTGTTTCCAAACCGATTGCAGTGGCTGCAGACAGCCCAAGACATTAGGGAATGGAGTCCTGTGCACAGTTGCCCTAGAAGCTGGCAAGGTCAGCTACCAGGACTGCACCAGGGAGGGTGTTAAGTCCGCTGGGGAAGAGGAAGTTCAGGGTGAGTCAGGAGGCTCTTCTGCCCTAGGCTGTGGGAAGCTTCTGAGTTGACTGAAGGATGGGTCTAGTCTACCCAGTGATTTATTGCTAACAGCGCTTGGGAGGGGACTATTCCCAGCTGTCTGAGAGGAGGCTCTTCCTTCAGAGTTAAGCAGTCCTTAAAGAAATCAATGGGAGAAGTCTGAGCTCTGCCACATGGGGCAAATGGACAAGCTTTCTCCCCAAAACCCAGAGCCCAGAGGAATCAGGGTGGGGCCAATGGAAATCAGACAGTGGAACAAATTAACAGCCTCTAGTCTAGGGCTGTCTCTTTTTTCTGTTCTCAGTTGTGATGATTTCATAAATCCTTGTGCCAGAAACCTGTGAGCTAGCAATGATTGCCTGTGTCCCATCTCATCCAAGGGTATAGATGATGGAGCCTGGTGGCAAACAGCGTACCCCTCCTTCAGGCAGCATGCCGAGACTTGCCAACTGGAGGATGTCAACAAAAACAAACCTAGACTTAGGAGAGTTTCATTAGAGAGACGATTGCAGTAGAAAAAACATTCCAGCTCAGGAATTTGCAGCATCTTAAAATCAAACAGAAAAAAAAAGCAAAGAATTTTCTTTTGTATGGCAAAGGAGAAGCAAACAGAGATAAGCAGAATCTTTGGAGGGGAAGCTAGACAAAAAAGGGAAAATGACCACTGGGGCCAGACAGGAAAAAGTGTTCAGCCAATTCCCAAGAGAGCTTCAAGCAGGAGGGGGCATGCTGTACCTTTTGTATGAAGGCTCAGACTTGGGGCAAGCAGAGTTCAGGGACCTGAAGGAAAGAGAGATACCTGGTGGAGTAAAGCAGAGGTTAAGCCACAGGCCACTATGGACGCTTGGTTAAAGACAAGAATAGATAGGAACAGAGGGTTAATATTGGTGTAGATAATTTTTTAAAGGTAAAATCATTACTCTCATATAGATATAAGATGAACACTCTCATGTAGCTATAAAATGATATATATTTCATATAGATATAAAATGAACATTTAACACAATTAAATGAAGCAACTAGGCAGATGCTTTAACTGGTTCAAAGAAGTTAAAGAGGCACATATTTATATGGAGTAAAAGATATTGAAATGAATGTGCAAATAGACAAAAACTGGCTATTCCACAGGAGGGTAAAACAGTCTCTCCACTGGATAGAATTCATTTGCATAGCTATAGAAAAAAAATGATTTTTCATTGCTACAGTTACCTATACCTCAGAGCTACAAAATAACTCAAAATCAACGGGAGGCTGGAACCAGCTACCCTGGAAGGAGGTTCTAAGCTAGAATTTCTGAGCCTCGGGGTTAGTGACATTCCAGATCCTGGCATTCTTTTTTTTTTAGAGTGGTCCTGAACATTGTCAGATGTTTAGCAGCATCCCAGACTTCTACTTAATAGAGGCCAAATGTCCCCTGGAGTGGAATGGAGGGCAGTTGAGAATCACTGCTCTCAACAATGCATGGTTTTCCACTGAAACACAAATTTTTCTACCAGTATAGGAGATACATGTGAGGGTGTCTTGTGTGGAAGCTACAAATCAGATACTATCTCTCCAGCAGATTGTTACAGTGGCCACAGACACAGATACTTCTATTATTCTCAAGCTCCCCCAACATGAACTCCATTAATTCTCCCAGTACAATCTGTTTCAGATGAACAGACTATTGTTTTCGTATAGGTATGCCCTGTGCAATGTTTGGATGATATACATACCCAAAACATATTTCTCATTTACTTGAAATTCAGATTCAGCAGGGAGTACTGGTATTTTGTTTGTCAGATCACACAACCCTACCTGTGATCAAATAGCTGACCAGTGATTACAATAGGCCTTGGTGGCTTAGAATCCCTGTTCTGCCTGTGACTAGTGCCACGCTGGGTCTAGTCATTTAGCCTCCAGGAGGCCCAGTACTCTCTGTAAACTGGGGGACAGCAGCAGCACCTTCTTCGCAGAATTGCTGGGAAATTAAACAAACCAATGTAAGCAGAGCTGGCAGAGCCGTTAGGACAAGTGGCCCCAAGTAGTGGTAGCTAGTTTCGTCTCTGACTTCGCTCCCCGGTCCTCTGCTGACTCACCAGTGTTTCCTGGAGAGTCATTGCTGGGGTTCGCCCAACTTTCCTCCCCGTGAAGTTGGAAGTTAACAATCAGGTTTGGTTTCCAGCCCCAACCTTTGCACCCCTACGCGCTAGTGCCTAGTGCCCAAGGCCACGCCATCCCGGGAGCGGTCCGCAGGTGGCAGCACCCGCCCCGCCGCCAGCCCGCTGTCCGGCCAGCGCTCTGCAGGCCCGGATCTGGCCGCGTACCCGGCCGGGCGCCGAGCAGGCCGGGAGCAGCGGAGGCCACACCCCGCGGGACGAGGCGCTTCCCGCCGGTGAATCATCGCCTGCAGCGGCGGCGCCCGCAGTCCGTTGCAGTGAGCCGGGCCCCGGCCGCGCCCCAGCCGAGCGCAGTGCTCCGAGTCCCCCAGATCTCGCTCCCCGCTTAGCGCGGGCTCCTGGGGCCGCACCATGGCGGGCATCGCAGCCAAGCTGGCCAAGGACCGGGAGGCGGCCGAGGGGCTGGGCTCGCACGAGAGAGCCATCAAGTACCTCAACCAGGACTACGAGGAGCTGCGGAACCAGTGCCTGGAGGCCGGGGCGCTCTTTCAGGACCCCTCCTTCCCTGCTTTGCCGTCGTCCCTGGGCTTCAAGGAGTTGGGACCCTACTCCAGCAAAACTCGGGGCATCGAGTGGAAGCGACCCACGGTAAGAAGCGCGCGGCGGGATGCCAATCAGGGTGGGGTGCAAGTCCTCTAGGGATATAAGGGGACATGGCCCAGGGCCTGGGGCAGGGCAGACCCAAGCCAGAGCACTGCAGGCCCCACGACCCACTCTGTGCTGCCCTAGATTCCGTGCAAAGAAGCTTCCCCCGGGAACCACCCATACTTCTCAGGACAGGTTAGGGGCATGAGGGCCCCCAAGTCCCATTAGCATGACCTCTAGGCAAGCCGCCTTTAGACTTCACAAAAACTCAGAGTGAACTTTTATTAACTCTAGTAGAAAAATGCTGGGAAACAATATCCTACTAGAATAAAAAGTCAGTGTCTAACTCCCGTTCTGTCTGCTTGGGAGAGAGGCCTGGTCATTTCCTGACCAGGATGGTCTCAGGCAGTCGTGGTGGTTAGGTTTATCCAGTGAAGTTTCTTGTTTGCAAAGGGCTGCTAGCTGAAACCTCCCATAACATTGACACTGAAAACTAACAAAGGATCCGGACGTGCTCAAGGAGATGGTTCCTCAACATTTTACTAGTACTAGTTGGGGAATCCTCACCTGGGAGCCCCATAAGCCCTTCCAAATCATCCTGCGCCTCAAGATCTGGGTTGGGTCCTCTTGCCTTCCCAAGCCTTGGGACAATTTCTGCTGTCTAATCTACTTGTCCATTCTGAACTCCTGGTGGTCCCCTCTTCTATGGGACACCTCATTAGACTTCTCCTACCACACCTAGAGGAAGCTTCTTAGAAAATCTAACTTCTGGATTCCTGTTATGAGAATAAGGCTTCCTGCTCTGCTCCCACACACCTGAGCCTTCCTGGTCACCTTCTATTATCATAAAGTCTACCCTTAATTATCAAGAACTGGAGGACCAGGACATGGAGCACTTGGGTTCTCCTGACCTCAAATTCCCAATCTTCCTGCTTCAGCCTCCTAAATGACTGGAATTACAGGTGTGCATCACCGCATCCTGCTGGGGTTCTCATTCTTGCTAACCTGCTGGGTGACCTAGGGCAATTCATTTAACCATGTTGTGCTTTCATCTGTCCCTTTGTCTAAAACAAGCCTTGATGCTTAAATATTATCTCTTCTCTGGCCCATCAGGTGCAGAGAAGGGGCTTAGTTCTTTCCTACTTTGAGCCCTCTCACCTGCCAGGCATATTCTTTCCTGGGTTTTGGGAATCTGGCTCATTCACATTCTTTAGAACTTTGTCACATGTCCACTTCCCAAAGAGAACTTTCTTGCCCATTCTTAGCAGCCTCTTCCTCCTTGATGTTACTCTGTATCACTACCCTCTGCTGATTTCCTTCATAGCACATTCACAGTGTATAGATGTAATTTCAGGGCTAGGGTGTAACTCAGTGGTAGTGCACTTGCCTAGCATGCCTGAGGCCCTGGGTTTGATCCCCAACAACACACATACACACACAAAATGTAATTACATGTATTTGCTTGTCCTCTTAATGAATTGCAGGGACCATGTATATATTACTTACCAATATACCCACTAGTGCCTAGCATGAGCAGTGCCCCTTCACTACTTCATTCATTCATTCATTAATATTTATTCACTCATTTATTCATTCATTAATATTTATTGAGTGCCTATTATATGACAGGCACTGTCCCAAAGGCTTAGGATACATCAGCGGACAAAACAGACAGAGATTACTTATAGAATGAATGAACATAAGATTGGCAGGAGTTTCAAATGTATTCTAGTTGTCAAAGTGATACATAAGTAGAAAATATGTTCACTTTACTTTTGTATAGCACTTTATAGTGTACATAGCAAATCCACACATCCTTTACTTATTATTTCACTCAGTAAGCATTTATTGAACATCTACTATATGCCAGGCATAATACAAATAGTGCAGATAGTTTCTATCTCTACAGATTTTTAGCGGGGCTAGGCATATCTCCCAATACTTGGAAATGCGTGTGGGACTTGCAGGTAGGGAAATAGATCTAGAGCCATTCTAGGCAGTGGGAAGGCAGGCTGTGCACTGCACAACCAAGGGGAGTGTGCTATGATTATTCTCATTAAGCAGTTGAAAAATGGAGGCTTGGGAAGGTTACATACTTGCTCAGTCAACCAGGTGTGCAGGATGGAGCCAGGTCTAGCCTGTGCATGGGTAGAACCCACCCCTTACTGCTGCTCTCTCTGCCCTCTCCTACCTTGTCAAACACTGCAGGTGTTGGGCAAGGGGAACAAGTCATTTCCACTGGATTTGGATATAAACAAGTCATTAATGACCATAGCAGAGTGGAAAGGTCGAGCAAAAGCCAGATTGCTGTAGACTCCAGAGTAAGGGGACTGGAAATGAAGAAGAATGTGGTTCATTAATTTAAGAAGGGTGTCTGTGAAGAGAAGGAGAGGGAGAGAGGAGAGAGGGAGAGACAGAGAGGGAGAGAAAGAAAATGGAAAGTAGTGTGAGATCTGGGATCTGAGAGGCTGTTTTTTCAGAGGAGAGTAATTTGAATGTGTTGAGATGTTGAGTCACCAGAGAGGAAGGGATGAAAGATAAAGGTGGGAGGAGATAATGAAACAGGGTCCCTGAGGAAGTGAGAGTAAGGGAAGCCGCAGGGCCGGGCAGAGCCCTGCTGAGCCTGGCAGAGGAGCCAGTTAGTGCTGCAGAAAGAAGGGACCCACCACTCTCTCTCAGAGGGGATTTCACAACACTGGCAAGAGAGTGACTCCAGATGGGGAGGGGACAAAGCAGGAAACAACTACAGTCCAGGGCCAGTGCAGGCCACAGTGAGGAGAAAGCCAGCAACATCCAACGTGGGCACGCGAGATCCTCCCAGCAGCCAGTCAGAAGGAGCAAGGGCAGGTGCTGTCAGGCCCCATTTCTCCCTTAAGAGGCTTATGACTTGCTATATTCAGCTGGCTGAACTCAGCCTCAAACCTGCAGGTCCTATCTCCAAGTTCAGTGGTATTATCAACTTCCTCTTCAACAATAATAATACCAGGTAACACGTAGGGAATGCTTACCACGGTTATCTCATTTAGCTCTCAGAACAAGCTTTTGTGGCAGGTACCTTGGTTATCGTCATCCCCACTTACAGATGAGGAAACCGAGGGATTAAGAGTTTAACTTGGTCCAGCAGCTCAGGAGGCTGAGGCAGGAGGATCACGAATTCAAAACCAGCCTCAGCAAAAACGAGGTGCTAAGCAACTCAGTAAGACCCTGTCTTTAAATAAAATACAAAATAAGGCTGGGGATGTGGCTCAGCTGTCAAGTGCCCCTGAGTTCAATCCCTGGTACCAAAAAAAAAAAAAAAAAAAAAAGAGTTTAACTTGGGCTGGAGGTAGCGTTCAGTGGTAGAGTGCAGAAGGCCCTGAATTCAATTCCCAGCATCACCCCCACCCCCAAAAAGTAACTTTCCACTATCGTAGGAGCTCCAGGATTCACAATCAGGTTATCAGAGTCCATAGCTGAAACCCCCTACCCCTTTTTCTGATGATTACATCCCATATTTAATTCAACACCTCCACATGCTGTACACAGGGTTCTGTTTTCTGAAGCATCTCTAGGCTCCAAAGTCTGAACTTTGACTTCTCTGGAGATGCACCAATGGCATGAGAAAGCTTCTGAAACATAATGGAAAAATCCTCCTGGGACAAGTCCCTGACAGTGGTAGATGATCAGCATGATTCTCTATAAAGATGCTCATAGCTCCAAGTGCAGTCAGGGTCCATCCTCTGGAAAAGTGCTTGGCTGGCAGGTCTTGGGCAAAGTTGGCCTCATTTCCTTGGCAGAGAGCTTTCTCATTGTCCCTGTCATCCCCAAACAAACTGATGGAGAAGCATGAAAGGAATGTGCTCTATGCAAACTGTGCTTCTAGAAATGTCTCTACCATCTGAGCCAGGATGGCTATCCCATCTCACCCAGGGAAAGTTCCTGCTTGAGAAGGGTCTCTAGGGTCCTGAAGCAGGGCATACACGAGCAGCTCTCGTAGCAGATGTGAATCCTGCAAACTGAGGTTACCAGAGCCAAGAGAAGCTCAGATTTGGGCCCTGACTTCCTCTGTGGCTTTTGGGTGGAGCTTTTCATAAGCAGGAAACGTGCTCAGAGAGGGCTGCTAGAAGGGCCAGAATTGTTCAAGACTGGCTTCCACCACGCTGCTTGTGACAATCACCCTAAGTTTTTAACACTAATCAATTAAAGGCAGCAGAGGAGTGGAAAGAGTTTGAGCTTGAGACCAGTAAGTTCCAATCCCAGTGCCATCTGCCACTTTTGAGTTGTGTAACTTTGGACACATCACCTTACCTCCTTGAGCTATTTCCTTGCCTGTTAGATGGGGTTAATACCCATCTTGCATTCCCGACAGGGCTACCTGACATAAAGCTGTATGCACAGTGTCTGGTACACAGCAGCTACAGAATATTTGGATGTTCCAAGTATCATGGCCCTCTGGAGGAATTCAGGAGGGCTAGATCTAGTCCCCTGCCCTCCAGAGGCACACCCATGAGCACCACCAGAGAGTGCACAGTGCAACTCTCAACTGCACAGTATAGAGACTCTGGGACAGGACTCAAGGGGATGGGGGCCAATGGCCTATGAAGCAGGGCTTCCTGGAGGGGATGGCCAAGAGCTGTGAAATCTGGGACAATGTGGAAGATATGGTGGGAGAGAGGAATTCTTCTAAAAGTGAGACAATTTGCATGAAGAAACAGTAGAGGGCACCAGCATGGCGGCTCAGGTGGCTCTAGAGTGTGGGGAGTGGGGAAGGGTGGGTCTCAAGGCCTGGCATAGAAGGCTGGACTCCTTCTCTGCCATGGCCTGATGAAGTAGGCTTCAGGCAGTTGGGACTGTGTGGGGTCCAATGACTGCCCTCCTCAACCAGGACAAGCCCCTACTAATCCCTGACCTGACCTATGGAGCTCAGGTCACAAGGACCCCACCACAGCCCAGAGCTCTGACTTGGACTCCAAAACTTCCCTCCTTTCCCTTCTGTCCCTAATAACACCAGTGCCCACCTGTTAGGCTGACAGCATTTTGTGGATCTCATTCCCAGGAGATCTGCGATGAACCCCAATTTATTGTTGGTGGAGCCACCCGCACAGACATCTGCCAAGGAGCCCTGGGTAAGTGATGGGGTTGGGCAAGCTACAGGGTGCGGTCTACAAGGCTGTGACTAGAAGGAGTGAGGGACCCTGTGTGGCTTCTATCTTTCCCTGCTGCTTGGTGATTTCTATTTCCAAAACCTCCCTGGAATTTCTTGTCCCCATCCCCAACCCCAGGCAGAGGCACACAAATGGGACCTCATGTGGCCTCTGCACTAGGTGAGTTACTGAGGTTTCAGAGATGCTGTCAGTGGGGGGCATCAAGGAGCTTCAGATTTCACCCCTTGGTCTCTGTCCCTCCTAGAGCCAATATTACCAGTGATGCATGGGGCTGGCTCTGGGCCAAGGACTGAGTAAGAGGATTTCCCCAGGCCAGTGACACTGTAAGGTATCAGTTTTGTGAGGTTTAAGACAAGGGACTGACTCAGTACAAAAGAAGAGGAAACACAAGAGAGCTCGCTGCTGAGAGGAAGTTGAAGGACCAGGGAAAACTCAGTGTTTGCAAGACAGCTCACCATGGCAACACAACAGTGAAAAGCAGGGCTTATGGGATGTCCGTTTACATAAAACTAACTGGAATAGCTGAGGGGTGAGGGTCTGAGACCTTGCTATTTGAGGCCAAATCTGGATCTGGCTCTGCTTATGTGCTTGCTGAGGATTGGAACCCTTGGGGTCCTCTGGCTTTATGGTGAGAGCTCCCTGGCCTTCTGTGAAGTCCCAGCAGTGGTACCTGGGATTGTGATTTTTATGATTCTCAGAGAATCCACCCTCAGTGGTTTTTTTGTTTTGTTTTGTTTTTTGTGGTGCTGGGGATTGAACTCAGGGCCTTGTGTATGTGAGGCAAGCACTCTACCAACTGGGCTATATCCCCAGCCCTCAGTGTTTTTTTAATTCATAATAAATATGGACCTATAATTATCAGAGCAGATTACTTGCTCTGATAAACCAGAAACCTATTTCCTGTCATCAGATTCCCCAAACAAGTCCATCAGTAGCAAAACTCATCAACTAGAATTTACCTCCTTTCCTTGCCCACTTCATGCAGGCTTGGGTTCTCCTAATAATAATAGCTAATATTTAGTGAGCATATACTACTTTCCAGACACTGAACTAGACTTGCAAAATCTCTGAGGCACCATCAATGTTCCCATTTTAATGATGAGGATGCCCAGGTCACCCACAGTTGTAGCGGGGGGCCTGATATGCAAATTCATGCAACCTGACTCCAGGACCTGCGTGTTTAACCTCAAGCTAGCCTCCCTAGAAGGAGTCTGGAAAAATTTCAACCTCTGAGGGGCATCAAGGCCTGTGCAGATCATTAGGACAAACACAGAATCTGGGGGAGAATGTGACTCAGGGCTGAGAGAATAAAACCTGGTTAATCTAACCTTAGATTAACTGTGTGCAGATTACGGAGATGCTAGAGCACATTCTGACCCCCCATCTCCCACTTCTTTCCTTCTCCAAATATAGAGGACCAGGGGTCCTTAGGCACCTAAAGTGGGTTCTCCAGGAAAATCCACTAGTTGGAAAAAAAATGGAGATTAAAAAGGCTGGAAGTTGGTGGACACTTTGACCAACTGAGAACTTTAAAAAATCCAGAGATAAACACAGCAATTGCCAAGTACCAATTCTGGACCAAACATCTACTTCAAAAGTTTAATAACATCCTAAGGGCCAAATTGCAAGTAACCGGTACATGATTTAAGTCCTATTTAAATATCACCAGGCCATTTGGAGAGGAGACAGACAAAACTTACATTCCTGGGAGAAGTTGCCCTCTCTAGGCGCCAAATCAAATAAAAACAAGCTGAAATTTTTTTTTTTAATTTCTTAGTAAGAGGTCTTAATTTCTAAGGTGGTTTTTAATCCACATTAACCATTTGTTCCCTTGGCCTTTTCTGTTGAAGGACCCTAGTTATATTACACAGTAAATTATATTTTACTGAACTCTCACCCTGATTCTGTGTTCAGAATGGTGAAGGAGTGGTGACCATAACCAAGTCCCAACATGCTCAGAAACCACAGGAACAGGGACTGTGGCAATAACGTGAAGCAACATCAGTATTTGGGGGACTGTGGCCAACTGATCACTCAGAACCTCTGTCTCTTCTGAAAATTGGAGGATAGGAGGGTAAATTAGATAACCTCAGAGACTCCCTAAGGTGTGGCATTCAGCTCTTCTAAAGATGCTCCTGGTTCCCTGTTCCTTGGGCTAGAAAGTTAAGAGTTCCTTGAGATCATCTTTCATCTCACTTATGGAATAATATCTGTGACGGTCACCTGTGTAATAGTGAGCGACTTGTAGAGCTCTTTTTCATTACATTATCTCATGTAATCATCCCAAGGCTGCCTCTGGATCGCTACCGTGCTGTGCTGAGTAGCGATGTTGGGTGAAATTCTTTGTGTGCGTTTTCTACCCTGAGACTCACTCAGCTGACCCAGTGAACCTGGGTGGGGGGTGGAGGGTATCCTTAGACTTGTACACTCCCAATGCCTGGCTGCCTTCACTGTGCTTCCCAGCAATGGTTAATCCAAAGAGGGCTCTCACTCTCTTTCCCAGAAGGCTCAGCTTCAAAGCTTCCCCCCTCCAGTGATTCAAACTCTTTGCAGAGCTGTGCTGACAGTTGAGCCACCTGCAGTGCAGAATTTGGCTGTTGGAGGAATAAACTCAGCAAAGAAAAATCTGCCTTTAAGGCTGAAAATGCAGACTGAGCCTCAGCCAGGTGTTGTCCATGGCCAAATATGGCTCTGTAATTGCTGGAAGGACCAAGTGCTTACAGGTGATTGCCAATGGGAATGGCCCCCCAGGGGCCCAGGAAATTCCAAGTCTGGAGCTTCTTTTACTTCTGGTGGTTTTCACTGGGCCACTACACAGATCACAGGTCAAGGCAGCTCCCCAGTCTGGAAGATACAGGTCACTGTGCCCAGCAGGCCTCTATCTGCCTGGGAAAGAGACCAAGGCTGACAGTACTGTCACAGCTGTTGGAACAGCGTAGCCTTTTCTCTGGGTCCCTCAGAGTTTGAGTCACCCTGTTAACCAACCTCAGGAATGACCTGGACTCCCATAACAACTATGGGAAAGTATTTGGCCACAGGGTGCCCCTCTCTACAGCCCAGCTGTGCAGAGAGGTGGAAGGAGCCAGACAGATGGTGAAGTTTCCAGTCTTGCTCCTTATGAGCCTGTGTGTGACTCTGGGCAGGTAACCTAACCTTTCTGAGCTTCATTTATTCTTTTATATAATAGGAATACAGAAGTCTCTGTCTTAAAATAGTCAAGCTTACCATTTTCAGCTTTACTGTGGTGTGAAAACAATACCCATTCAGTGGAAACAGTACTTTGAATTTTGATCTTTTCCTAAGTAGTGATGTGTGCTGCACAAGACTCTCTTGACCCTGGCAGTAACAGCAAGCTGCAACTCCCGGCCAACCACACAATCCTGAGGGGACACACCCCCTACAGTGTCCTACAGTGTATTGATTCACTAAAATACATGAGGTGTGCCACGCATGGTGGCCAAGCATGCCTGTAATCCCAGTGGCACGGCCCCCCCCCCCCCCCCCGAGTTCAAGGCCAGAAGGCAGGAGGATTGCAAGTTCAAGGCCAGCCTCAGCAATTTAGCAAGGCCCTAAGCAACTTTGTGAAACCCTGTCTCTTAGTAAAATATAAAAAGGGCCAGGCATGTGGCTCAGAGGTTGGATGCTCCTGGGTTCAAACCCCAGTGCCAAACAACAACAACAACAAACCAAGAGGTGTGCAACACTTTGTCCTAAAATAGGCTTTGTGTTTGATGACTTTGCCCAACTGTCAGCTCTGAGCACACTTAAGGGGCTCAGAACATACTTAAGGTAAACTAGACTAAACTATGGTGTTTAGTAAGTTAGGTTTATTACATGCATTGTTTTTAACATAATTTACTATTTTGACCGATACATAAAAAAACATTAAATGTCTTTTGACTCAGGACATTTTCAAGTTACATTGGGCTTATGAGGGCATAACCCCATGGAAAGTCACCTATATTGAAAAGCTTTCCTTCCCAGAGCTGGAGAAAAGTGAGATTGATACAGGCAAACACACTTGGCTCACTGTAGAGTCCTGAGCCAATTCAAGTGATCATAGATTGTTACTGAGTCCAACTATGTGAAAAGTCCTTTTGCCAAGTCATAAAAGAGAAAGAGGGTGGAGGAGAAAAGGGAAAAGGAGAAACAGGAAATAAGTTGAGCTGGGAGCCAAAGCCTTTGAAAAGCTCAAAAATCCAAGGAAGGAAGTATCAAGGTGGCAGAAGGCAAACCTGGGGTGTACACAGGTAGTAGCTCTCAGAAGAGTAGAAAGATATATGGGGAAGGCTGGGGCTATAGCTCAGTGGCAGAGCACTTGCCTAGCATGTGTGAGGCACTGGGTCCGATCCTTAGCACTGCATAAAAATAAACAAATAAAATAAAGGCATGCTGTCCATCTATAACTACAAAATTTTTTTTTTAATTAAAAATAAGAAATATATGGGGAGAAAATAAACATAAATGGGGCAGATGCGCGCGCTTTGATTTTAGAAGTTGAATTTCTGACTGTTTTAAATAATTTTAAAATGATAAATTTTAAATTTACCTTTATAATTGGTTCCCTTAATAATTTTAACAAGCTTAACTTCATTCTTTTAGAATAGTTTTAGATTTATTTTTAAAAAAATAAACAATGATATGTCAGTACAGAAAATTCCATGTGACTCCATACCCAGCTTCCCCTGCTATTAACATTGCACATTTGTATTGCTCCCTTGCTCCAGTTGATGAACCAGTATCAATACATTACTATGCAAGTCCATACTTTATTTAGATTTCCTTAGTTTTTATTTAACGTCATTTTGCTGACCCAGGGTCCCCTCCACCCCAGGATACCACATTACATGTCTTTGTCATGTCTCCCTGGACTCTTCTTGGTTGTGACAATTTCTCAGTCTTCTTGTTTTTGATGATCTTAACAGTTTCGAGTACTGGCCAGGGACTTTGTAGGATGCCCCTCTGTTCAGATTTGGAGGCGCAGTTAAAGAAAACAAAAATGCATGGAGTTAAAAAAGAAGACTAGAACATAGGGGTCGGCTGGTTTGATGGAGAAAGTAAATCCATTGTTTTCTTTCTTAAACATAATCATCACATTGGGCTGGGGTTGTGGCTCAGTGTAGAGTGCTTGCCTAGCATGCATGAGGCCCTGTGTTCCATCCTCAGAACCACATAAATGTAAAATAAAAATATTGTGTCCACCTAAAACTTAAGAGTAAACATTTGAAAAAAAAAAATCATCATCACCAGCCCTCAGCCCTCACAACACACTCACCCCCCAGCAGCAGCCCCCACCCACCCTCCTGGGGCAGATGTAAGTGCCCCTGAGTCACCTTTTCCTCTCCTTCTCTTCTGTTGTAAATGCTCTTTCACAGCTTTTCTCCCCTGAGGCTGCCGGAGTCTAAGCTCACTCATGAACAGGGCAGAGATGAGTTATTAACCCTGCTATTTTACCTGGAAGTCCCTATCCTGTCCTGGCTGGCCCCAGCCTTGAGTGTCAGATCTCACCGCAACAGCCTCATCCCAATGCCTAAGGACAGATCTGTCCTTGGCATTGGAGTAGGGTGGTAGGACAGAGCTCCCCCATGAAATCACAGGTAACAAGGGGTTTCCAGGCTCCTGCCTGCTCCCATAGGCCTATGGATCAGAATGTGACTTTTCCCTAGGCTGGGTGCTCCCTCAGCTTTTCCACTAGCTGTCAGTGGCCAGGAGCCAGGCCACACCCCTGTTGTCTCATTTCTAAGAGGGTTGGATCAGATTTTCCTAAAGCTCACTACTTAGGACTTTCTGTAACTCTAAAATCTCCAACCCTCCACTCACCACCCTACACACCTGCCTCAGGCTGACTGAGGTTTGTTTATAAGCAATATTAGCTCCACTCCAAGGTCCATGGATCCTTGTTCAGCATCAGTCCCCAGCAGTATCAGCCAGAGAGAGACCCCCACCTGGGATTTCAGAAACGAAGATCTGTGTGTTCCATGACATCTGGTTGGTCCTGGCCAGCAACTCTACAGTGGAGCCCCAGGAGGACGTGGTCAACACTGCCTCTGGTTGGCCAGCAAGTATACAATGAGACAAGCTAGACCAGCACTGTTCAGTAGTGGGGATTTTAGCAATGATGAACATATCTATCTGTATTGCCCAATATGGCAGCCACTAGCCACATGTGGTTGTTGAGCAACTGAAATATGACTAATGCAACTGAGGGATTGATTTGTAATTTGTTTAGTTTATATGTACATAGCCACATGTGCCCTGTGGCTACTGCACTGGACAGCACAGCCAACAGTTGGAGCTTTGGGAGTAGGGTGGTAGAATAGAGCTCCCCCATGAAATCACAGGTAACAAGGGTGTTTCGGGGCTCCTGCCTGCTCCCCATGAGCCTGTGATCTTCCCATCCTTTACTCTTTGGGATGGGAAAGCCCTCACATCAGAGCCAAGCAGGATACATATATATCAGTAAACATTTGTAAACATCAGGGGCAAGAGCAAGGACTTGGGTATCCAGAACTAAGAGACCCTGGTCTCTTAGTTCTGCCACATACTGGCCCTGCTACTTTGATTGAACCATTATCTTTGTCAAGCCTGAGTTTTCTCATTTATAAAATGGGGGTAATAATAGTGCCTACCTCAGAGGACAGTGAAGATGAAGTAATGCACATGAAGTTCAGAGTAGGAGAGACTGAGGCCAGAGGCCATTAGTGCCATATGACCTGGACTCTCTCCTCTCCCCACACGGCACTTGCCTCCAGTGTCCTGTGATTTTCAGCCACAAGCTCCTATGATGTACCCATCTGTGAAATGGAAGATGATGATTGAGTCCTTTTCCCTTTTCCCACAAGGGGGCACATCTTAAGACTACATGACTGAAAGGGGTCCTGGGAACCCAGGGCCTCTGGGGCGCCTCCTCCATCTCTCTGGGCATTGGGATACGAGTGAAAAAACCTTGGTGGGCCAACCCTCAGTCTGATGTTTTTCTTGCATTTTGCTGGCCCCAGTGAGACTTTTTACCTTTAGCTCAACACTGTGAATATGAATAAGCAAGAAAAACAGATGTTGTCCTTCTGGGTTCCTCCAGGAGGTGAGGAAGGAGAGTTCCTGAAGAGTGGGAGTTTGGGACAGGATCTGCAGCACAGGGCAGGGTTTCCTCTTCTCTCTTCTCCCATGGCTCTGGTTGGGGGCAGCAGGACCATAGGAACAAAAGGGTGAGCAGGCAGCCATGGTGCATGAGGAGCCACCTCTCTGAGATACTAGGACATAAATACTGTGGTATCAGCTAGTGACCATGGGAGCAGTGGTCCATCAGGGTCAGAGCTGCAGGGAACAAGGGCACAAAGATGAGACTTCAACAGGTGTGTCCTCTTGTTCCAGGGTGTGGCTGAGAAAGGGAGGGGACTCATCAGGCTTCCAGAGTTGCTACCAAAATCCAAAGTGGGAATGTTATGCCCCAGCATCGCCGTCTCCCTCCAGTCTTGCGTTTTAGGGCCTCCCCTCCTGCAGAAGTGGGGATGAGAGTGAAGCGAAGGGTTTGCACCCCTCCTTCTCCCAACCCTGATGTAAATGACAAGTGATTAGCATGTGTGGGGAACTGTGGTTTGGGGTATTCTTCTCTGGGCTGCTGTCAGGCTGTGAAATGAGTAACAAGAGGACTGGCCCAGTATGACTCATCAGTCACCCTGTCACCCTGCCACAGGCCTGGCACTGGGCCGGGTGTGTCTCCTCTTGAGAATTCCCTTCTGATCAGCTCCAGATGGTCCTAAGTTGGCCCTTCTAAAGCTAAGACCCACAGCTGCCTGAGAGCAGGGATTCTCCCTTCCTGGGCTACTTAGGACCAGGAGAACTTTGTCCCTTCCCTCCTTTTCAGCCAGGGTGTCAGGTCTGCTGGGGACTTAAAATACTGTTGTCTCAGGAAGAGTAAAATGTAGCCAGAAGCAGCCTTCAATGTCTTGGTCTGTTTATCTTTTATCCAGCCACCAGCAAGGAAAGCAAAAAACAAAGCACAACAGAAATGAGACAAGCAAGATTGAAGCCAGGGCCCGGATTCTCAGCTTTGCACTATTGACATTTGGGGTGGGTAATTCTTCCGGGGGAAGGGATGTCCTGTGTATTGTAAGATGTTCAGCAGCATCCCTTGGCTTCTACCCACTAATGCCAATAGCTCCTCTCAGTATGTGACAATCAAAAATGTCTCCAGACATTGACAAATGTCCCCAGTGGAGAAAGGTTGGGAATGCCCTCCTTTGGGAACCATTGGTAGAGAGGGAACAAAGAGAGAGAGATGTGGAAACATAAAGTCCCAGGGAGGTCACTGGACAGCAAAGCACAGAATGACATTTGGGAGCCTGGTGCACTGGAGTAGCCGACCGAAAAGGATCCCAATGGAATCCTTACCTGCCAGTCTCGCTTCGGTGGAGCATGGCCCCAGAGATGAGTAAACATTGCAGGCAGAACACTGAGCAGGCAGGGGCGGGGCAGAATCCTTGGGATATCTGAGCCTGTGGGAGAGGAATGCCAAGCTTCCACAGCCCTGGGAGGATCCCAAAGGAGGAGAGGGGGCCCTCCCTACTTCCTGGAGGACTCTCTCATTTTTCCCGGCAGACCTGTCTGTCTCCTTGGCATCCTGGCCCAGGCACCCTTCCAAACCACACCTCGGGAGAGTGTGGAGCACATCTCAGGTCCAGGGTGCCCTGGGGGCTGCAGAGCAGGTGTCCTAGGCATCCTGACACAGGCATTTCAGTGCTTGCTTGATTGTCTTGCCAGCATACCTAGAGGCGAAGGCTTGCTCAGCAGAGCCATCTTCCTGTTTCTGGCATGCATCAAAGTTCACACTCCAGGCACAGAGCTCAGGGACATCTTTGTACCTGTAGCTGGTATATCCCACCCCCCAAAATGAACAATGAATGAGTCATTTGATCATTCTTTTTTGTGGTTCTGAAGGATGACTGGGCTGAGTGAGGTGACTCCCCCAGGGTCCCTCAGGTGGTGAAGTCAGATGAAGACATGGATGGAGTCATCTGAAAGCCTCCTCTTGCCCACATGTCTGATGTGAGGGCTGAAGGCTAGATCAACTGGGGTCTTGAGGGCCTCTGTCTCTTATGTGGTCTCTCTAGTGTTGGGGGGATGAAAGTGGTTGAACTTCACACAATGATGTATGTCTCAAGAGGGAGCCAGGAAACTGTGTCATATTTTACAAACCAGCCCCACAAGTCACATAGCATCACTTCTGCCGAATCCTGTTCATTAAGATAGAGGAAAAGCTCACCAGGGTTCAAGGGGAGGGAGCAGAAGTCCACCCCTTGATGGGGTATACAAGGTTCTAGAAGAGCATGTAAGGCTAGAGATATTTTTTGCTACCATTTTAGAAGATACCATAGTTTCTCCTCCTTTTTGCCCTTTACCAGTGGAGACTCAAGGCAGCTAGGGTACCAGCCTGTCAGGGTTTGAGGGTGTTTTCAGGTCTTCCCAATGTGCCAGGTGGCAGGGGACTCTAGCTGGGCTGATTTGGCAGCCTCTGGACTCCATTCACCCATCTCTGAGACACGCAGGCCAGCCTCTGCCTCTCCGCTTCCAGTCAGCCAGATTTACTGGGTTCCTGGCATAGAAAAAGCTATGGACTGGGAGCTTCAGTAAAACAAGATAAAATAACCTCTATACATAAAGATTCTTTCTGCAGCCTCCCATCCCCACATCCAACCAATCCTTTCTGTTTTGGGTTCTCTTTGTCCTCCTATTTCCCCATTACCCCAGGGCAGGCCTTTATTCTCACCTAGATTCTTGTTGTAGGTGTCTCCCTATCTTTAATTCATTTTGTCTTTAATTCATTGCTGCCAGAAGCTTCGTCCTCAGGCAGCTGATGGAAGTGGTAGAAGCAAATGATAAAGTAGATGAACTAAATGTAAGTGGTGATCGTGCTTTGATAGGAGTCAGCTGGGATGTGGTGACCCTTACCATAAGGACATGAAAGGGGAACAGCAAGAGGTTAAGAGGGGCGTCCAAAGGATGAGTCCCCCAGGATGACTAAGGAGAGAGGTGGGGGGAGGGCCTTCAATGGGCCTGGTAAGGGAGCAGAGTGCACTTCCCCAGCAGGGAGAAAGCAAGTGCTTTCTGGAAGGAAAGGGTAAGAAGGAACCTTACTTTAAATGCCCTCCAGGGTTAGTTCAGATTTCAAAGCTGCAGCCCTAGATGTCCACCCTAAACTCTCCAGCCTCAGCCCTCTCTACCCATTCAGTACCCCACATTGCCTGCCTGGCCTGGACTGTGTCCCTCCCTCAAGCCTTTGGTGTCTGCATCCTTGACCGTCCGTCTCCTTGAAAATGCTTCCACCCACCTCGCCCAGTCCCAGATCCCCACCCCGATTCTGTAATCGAGTTCCCATGTCTGATCCCCACTGGCTGTGAGCTAGCTGCCTGCATGGGGCTGTCATGGAGGAGCGGATAAGCAGACGAGGAGCTTGAGACTAGATTGGAGGAAGAAGAGATACCCAACCTGAGTGGACAGGAGGAAGGACAGAGGAGAGAGGGAATCTTGAGTGCAGAGGCAGCTGGAGGGCTTCCAGGAGTGACACAGCTGGCACTGGCTTGGTTTCCCATCTGTATTCTCCAAGATGAGGAGCTTCTTAGGTTCAGCGTGTGTGTGTGTGTGTGTGTGTGTGTGTGTGTGTGTGTGTGTCTGTGTATTACTTCATCAAACACAAGCTCCCCTCTGCAGGCATGGATGGGGACTGTTAACTGTGGCTGGTGAGGTTGAATCAATAGATGGCCAGACACCACCCCTGCCCTTGCAGAACTTCCATTACACTGGGACTGTCAACAGGTCATTGTGCTCTAGTGGGACGAAGCTGTGACAAGGACAGCTGAATCAGAAGACTAGCATGTCCTGGATTCCCTGTAGGACCTCCCAATTCGTCTTTGCTTTCCTGTTTGGGAAGGAAAGACAGCCACAGAGGAAGGGAAAGAAGAAAACAAGTATCATTCCCCACCCGCCCCCCTCAGCTCCCAGGAAAACCCACCAAGCAGCTGCATGAGTAACCCAGCCCTGTCCTGCTCCCTGCAGTGGCCCAGGTGGCCTCAGCCTGTACACAGAATTGACCTTCAGGATGCGGAGGTGGGGTGGGGGGGGGAGTGCAGCTCTGGAAATTTACTGACATGGCCCTAGATGAATTTCTCTTTTCAGAAGAGGGCCCTGGAGCTTAAAGAAGCCATTCATAAGAGAGGTCTGTCCTCAGGGGAGGGTCTGGGCACGCCCTGGGTTGCCAGGGTCCTGTTTGTGAGCCTGGGTGCAGAGGGAAGGCTATGGATACCTGGGGTGCTCACAGCAGAGCCCCAAGAGGGCCAGCCCAGCTGGAGACAATTAGTCCTTTCATCCAGGTAGCCTGAGTGACCCTGCAAGGAGGGGGCAGCCGTGCTGTCTTAACATCCCAAACTCTACTTAGACCGCCTTCACCAAACAAATTAGCAGGGGTAGGGGAAGTTTGGATTTGGAGGGCACTCCCTGGAAGTCCTTGTGCAAATGTGGCTCAGGTGGTCTCAGCAGGTGCCTCAGAGTAGGCCAGAGAAAATGTCAGTAAATAGTTGTTGAATAAATGGAGAAATCAAGACTGGGATGCTCTCCTGCCTTAGACAGGAAGACAGTAATGGTTCCTTGGGAGCACACACAACCCAGAGGCCTAGGGAGAGACTGGTGCTCATGACTGCAGACTCAAAAGGAGGGGTTGGCTCCTAAAGTCCCCTCTTGCCTTGTGTTCTGTGATGGACAAAGCAAACAAAGGACTATAAAGCTTGTTTCAACCCAGGTGGAGAAGAGCACTGGATGGAAGTAAAGGGGGAGCTCCATAGTCCCGGCTGGAGCTCTGGGCCTAAGATGGGGCCACCACCCTGCAGTGGTCACTTCTGGGTCTTGATAAATATATTGCACCCAAGATCTATCAGGGCTCATTTTGTACCTTTATTTCCTCGTTTGAACTCTATCCCTTTTTTTTCTGAAAGTTTTTAGAGGCTCAGGAAGATGAAACATATGCTCTGTCTCTCAGGGGTCCCAGTCCTTCCCCCCACCCTCCCTCCTCACTCCCTCCTCAGCCACACCCCTCTCCACCCCTCACTAGCCACACCCTTTTCAGTACACACTGCCAAATGTGGCAAGGTTTGCACATAATGAAAATAAAAACAGCAAATACTTACAAACACTATTTTAAGTACTTTATATATTCTCCCGTTTATTTCTCTCCTGGGGAAGGCAGATTATTAGTATTAAATTCATGTTATATATAAGGAAACTGAGTAATGTCCCCAAGTCAGAGCCAAGACTTGAACTCCATGTTCTGACTGTAGCATTTCGTAATCTTTTGGAGTGGGATGAGAAAGAAACCTGACTCCTTCCCCTAGAAAAATGCATATATTTGCATACAGGCAAAATGTGCACAAAATATTTGGGCTTCCAGATCCGCTTTTGCATCAGATCCTAGTAACCTTCTGAGGATGTGCCCTGTCATTATCCCTCTTCCACAGCTGAGAAACACAGGTCAGAGAAATTAAGAAATATAACCAAGTTCCCATAATCGTAAACAGCAGAATCAGGACCCAAATCCAGGTCTTCTGGCCACAAATCCAGTTTTCATTCCCACCCACCTCTAGTCAGGCTTCCTAGGTCTAGCTCAGAGGTCTTTCCACTGAGCTCCATTCTGATTGGGGGGGGGGGTCACCTGAAGGTCCGGAATGGACATGGGGTGCCTGTGGGGTGCCCTTGAAGCCATTTACCCGGTGCCTAGTAGTGAGTGATGGGGGCCAGCCAAAATCCAGGAGGGAGCACATCAGCTCCACTTACTTGGAACCCTCACCGTCTAGCCTGCCTAGCACCCCTGCCTGGCCTGGCTGTTCTGTACACCAAGTGTCCAAGGTTCTCATTCCATGATGGCAAGGACAGCCTGCCTATCTGATTGGCTCAGCACAATGCGGCAGAGAGGTGCCTAAGACAATGTGGAAAGGGCGGACTCAGCCCCGGAGAGGAAGGTACCAGGAAGGGAGATCCCAAGTGGCTTGGTGGGGAAACAAAGCCAGCCACAGGGGAGGAAGAGGGCAGCCAAAGTCCTAGAACTTGAGGAACCCGGAGAGGGTGGAGTAGGGGCAGGTGTCTCTTGGTGCCCGGAGGCAAACCGGTGTCAGAGAAGATGATGGATGAAGTCAGAAGCCATAGACAGCCAGCAAGATCAGTGCTTCAGGAGAACAGGCATGAACCCAGCCCCCAACCAGACTTGCCCTTCATGGGGATCCTGGAGATCCCAATGGGGAAGACAGGGAATCTCGGTGCTGACCTTAGCAAAAGATAAATGAGCAAGCCTGGCTTTGAGACTCTGGACCCCCTCCTCTGGGTAATTTCCTTCCAACCACACAGGCTCTGCATTCCCAGAACCTTGCCTCTCTCATCTTCTCCCTGAAACCCTGAGGTTTTAAATCCAAGGGTTCACTTTCCACAGTATTTGCAACCTAAGTCTTATCCTGAATGTGGAGAGAGAGGCTTTTTTTTTCCTGTTATAGAAACTAAGACTAGATGATGTAGACATGTTGCGGGGAGGGGACAGGAGGCCCCTGAATCCTACCTAGGCAGCCCCTGCTTGACAAGCACAAGGCTGGTGGAACACTGACAGTCCTCCCAGCCCCTCAGCTCCAGGGTCTTCCAGGACAGCTCAGCTGGGGTGGGGTAGTCTTAGTGAAGGAATGGCCAATTCTGTCCAACTGCTGCCAGCACCTTGACTGGGGGACTGAGGAACCTCCAGGCAGGGTTGGCTTCTTTTAACCATGGCTACATCCAGTAGAGGCCTGCTAAAAGAGATATCACTGACACCAAACTTCCTCCCCTGGGAAGGCACAAATTCTGTCCAGTCGATGATAAATATCTGCAGTGACCCTGCTCTGACCCTGCGTATGTCCAAGACACTGGACAGATGAATGCCAGCATCAGGCTCCCAGGATGAAAAAAATCAGACAAGAGATAGTGAGTCAGAGCTATATGGTGACGGAGGCAGAATTCCTGTTTTACATGGGCCTCGTCTCATTCAAAGGGAATGCAAGGCCCAACCCTACCAAGCAACACAAAACAACCATGTAAAGAAAAGCATCCAGTTCTAAAGAAAAGACAATTCAGAAAAAAGAGGGTGCCAGGCGAGGTAGCACATACCTGTAATCCCATCAACCTGGGAGGTTGAGACAGGAGGATCACAAGTTCAAGGTCATCCGCAGCAATTTAGCAAGATCTTGTCTCAAAAAATAAAAAAAGAGCTGGAGAGAGAAAACGAAAGGCATAGATACTGTCAGAAGCACCTAGGGTGGTGCAAGTGGGAATATCTGATTCTGAGCAGTTTAGCTTTCTGGGGAATCTGACAGGGTGAGCCAGATACACAATGTACCCTAAGTGATCCAGCATTTCCAGTGGACTCCACGGGGCACTGGCCATGTGAGATGTCAATAACAAGTTCCAGAGTCCAAGAAGGCATTTATTTTACGCCCTGCTCCCCTCCACCCATCTCAGGGAACGTCACCATGTGAATGTATTGAAAGAAGTCTCTATACTCTACGTGGTTAGCTTTGCCTTTCCTGAACTTATTTTGTCATAATACATAAAGTTTTCTCGAGGAATACCTGTTAACTTCTTTAGGAACTGATTTCTATAGAACACACTTTGGAGGGATACTGGGGTAAACCAGTTGATTGGTCATTTGTTGTCATCTCAGTATAGACCAACTATTATGGAGAACTTCTGCCAAAAAGTAATTTTCATTTTAGAATATCTAATGTTAAGCTATTCTTTTTTACTACAAGACTGATATAATCTCAATAGTCTATCAATGGCAATAGACTAACTTTTATGATAATAAGACCATAATCTATGCATGCAGGGTACATATTGCTCTTTTATATAACAGATCATCCAAAAATAACTTCAGAGTGTACAGATTTGAGTTACCAAAGGTGGTAATACACTGTGTTCCAGCATTTTTCTTTTTCCTTTTCCTATTTTTTTTTCATTTTCCCCCATTTTTTGTTCTTTTTGTTATACATACTGTTCTGTATCTTGCTTTGTTTTGCTTACCATCTCTTGGAGATCATTTCATTCAACAGCACCTTTGCTCTGTTTTATGGCTGCATTTCATTGTAAAGATGAGCCATAATTTATTTCAACAGTCCCCTCTGAATGGGCATTTAGGCTGTCCCCAGTCTTGCTATTACAGTGTTGCATTGCACACACCATTTCTCATGTGAGTGTGTCTGGAGGGAAGATCACTGGAGATGGCTGCTGAGCACACTGATGATATTATTAGATGGCCTTTATAAAGTTTGCCCCGATCTCTGCATTCACTGATGGGTTATGAGAGTGTTTATTTCCCTGCAGCCTCCTTAGGAAATCAAACCTTTTTTTTTCCTTGAAATATTGGATATGGAACCTAGGGCCTCACATATGTTAGGCAAGGGCTCCCCTACTGAGCCAGCCTGAATCACACTTTTTAAATTTTCCAATCTGAAAGATTAAAAAAAAATGATATCTCAGTATGGTTCTATGTTACATCTCTTCTATGATGAGTAAGGATGTGTATTTGTAATTTTTTTCTTTTTCCATTAACTCTGTTTATATCTTTGCCTAGTTTCCTATTGGATGTGGCCTTTTCTTCTTTATCTGCCAGAAAATTTTACTTTGGCCTAGGATCTGAATAACAGATATTTTCTGTGTTACTTTTTCTACTTTGACTTTGTTTATTGTGGCTTTATGATGTATTTTTTTACCTTAATGTAGTTAAATTTATTTAAATATTATTAACTTATCATTTTTAAATCTGTGGCTTCCAGATTACAATCTTTAGGTACAATCTCTACTCTGAGATTGTAATAGAATTTTCTCACTGTCTCGTCTAAGATTTTTATGGACTTCTGTAAATATTTTGTTTATATTAAATATCATCATACTAAAATATGAATCAAGTATGATATAAATAAACATGTAGATAGAAAACATATAAATAAGTTTCTAGATTTACCATATTTATAGTTTATAATATACATATAAATATACTTACAATACATAATATTAAATGCTTATATATTATTCATCAAGAATTAAGCCTTGCAGCTGCAGTTGTAGCTCAGTAGTAGAGCACTTGCCTAGTTTGTGTGATTTTGATCCTCAGCACCACATAAAAAATATAGTATTATGTTAAAAATATATATATATTTTTTTAAAGTTGAGCCTTGTGACAAGCTGAACTATAGCGTGATTATTTTCTAGATGGTTACTCAGTTCTAGTTTCTTTTGTGAATAATTTATCTTTATTAAACTTTATTGTTTGGGACTGCTTTTGGACTTTGTGTTCTGCGTTACTTACCTATCTGTAGAGTCACGTACAAGTTCTGCACTATTTTAATTACATATCTTTATATGTGTTTTAATATCTGATGGAGCTTGATTCCCTTCCCTTTTAGATTTTTTTTTCTGGTTATGCTTTATGTTTAAATTTTCCTTATAAACTTCAGAATCAGCCAAGTTTAAAAAAAACTTTTTAAAAATTCTATTCCTATTTTTATTGGGATCACATTAAATTTATAGAGTAATTTCAGAGGGAAAAGCACTTTTAGGGTAATGAGTGTTTGTAGCAAAAAATATGGGTTTCTTTTTAAAATAGGGCAAGTGATTGGCTAAGCCCCTCCAGGCAGGCTTGCTGCACCCTTGGGGTTAATTAATAAAGGTGACAGCTGACCAGGGCCTCCCAAGTAGTCAGAGAAGTTCTGAACACTCTTAAGAGATAAGCAGTTTATATCTAGAGCCTTCTATAGTCAAAGGAGGAAACAGAGCTGAACCCCTCCAGAAGAATCCTAGAACTGTGAGTTGGGAGCAGTTGTCAGGATTCTAGAACCGGGAGTGGGTTGTGTATAGTGCCCCCTGGAGGAAGTTGTGACCTACAGTCAAGGAACACAACTGGCTGGATCTAAGCTCAGAGAAGGAGCCAAGGAAGACATGGTCCTAACCTTACCTTCCTTGCTTGGTCTCCACTGGCTAACCTCCCCCCCCACACACACACACACATACCCAGGAACTAGAGTTGCTGGGGCCCTGTGAGATCCACTGAGGAGGGCAGAATGAAGGGTGTTCAATAGACATAGAGAGGCAAGCAGAAAGTACCCACCAGGTACTCAATACCATCTGACCATGGTCCAATACTCAGGTCCCCAAGATAATTGTTTCTTCTTTGAGATAAATGGAGTAATTGGAGATCATAAAGTTGTCAACAGGTAACCAAGCATAAACAGAGGTACCTGTATAATAACTGGAAAGACCACCAGGAGAGGAGGGTAGGGGTTTTGTTATGCAAAATACTGTTCAGTGACAGTCCTCTGAGGTGGGCCATACTTTGGGTGGCCATCCCACCCTCCCTTCTGTCACAGTATCTTCTTGTGTAATTGAAGAGCAGAACCCAAATAAATGAGCCTGAGGAATGCACTATCTGTTAACTTCCAGAGTCTTTTAGGGATTCATATGTGAAAACCTTTGTAGAATCTCTTTCAAGCCCCAGCCATGTGGCAACATTCCAGGAGAGGCCTCAGTCATTGAAGGCACTCTCTGAGGCTTTCCTGGAGCTAAAACCAGCGGGAGCCATAAGCGGTTTATGAAGTATTTGAGTTAATCCAGTTATCAGGCCCCTCCCAAACTTGCTAGCCTTGTTCTGTCCAGACCCAGATGTAACTGCTCCAAACAGGCTCTGCTATGTGGAGATTCCCTGGACTTCAACTAGGGTCCCTCTCCAGGGCGAAGTTGCCATAGGATTATTCAGAATAGAAGTGTTTCCATAAATTATTTTAGAGAACCCTCAGCAGGGAAGGCCGGGTGTGAGACCCTAAGTTGATGAGGTCATATAACAGGTGTGGTTGCAGGGAGAAACCTGGTAGATATGGGCCATCCAGGTGGAGTGAGCAGGAAGCCAGTGAGAGAAAAAACACTATGCAGATGCTGAAACATAATCAGGTCACCTCTCAAGGACAAAAGTCCCTAGACACCGTCCTTTGAATTAGGTGAATTCAGAATTGACACCAGCCTCTTTGCAAAGTAAACCATGCGGGTTATACATTAAACACTTCTAATGCTCAGGCCAACATAACAGGCACTCATTAACTGAAGCCTTGGGGTGAGCCACTCAACCCCCTTAAACCCCAGTTTCCTCAATTACCTATCCTGGACTGTTTGGTGACAATGAAATGAGATGATCATGTTGTAATACATGAGAAGCCTTTAGCCCAAGGCCTGGTGCAGAGTAAACCTTTGTGAATGTAAACTGTTGTCATCACTATGCAGATCTTGCAACTGAGGAAGCTCCTATGAGCAGATATTCAAAGAAATCAAAGGAATCCACTAGGTAATGAGCTTTTCAACTTCAAAGTGTTTTGCTTTGATTGGGCAAGGGAATGAGCTAGCTAAAGAATCAAGCATAAAATAGGATTGAATGCCTCCCCCTTATTAGAAGTCAAGATGTTGTTCTTGTGAGCCTCTATGCCTCCCTTAACTCCAGAGTGTGGAAAATAGATGAAAAACTTTTTGAAATTTTGACTAAAATGCATGTAACTTGTTTCCTCTGGCCTTTGCTGTGATCTTAATGACATTGTCTCAGCTGTGCAATGACAAATTGTCATGTTTTGGTGAATTACATTGTATTGAATAGGTGACATGTTTTACTAGTTAATGAACCAAGAGTATTGGGCTATTAAACTATAGGACTTAAGGAAGCTTCTAATATGTGACCCTTAGTTTTAAATTTGAATTAAAGTTGGTTGTTACTAGTGGATTTCCTAAGTTTCAGGAATCATGTACTCTTAACCAAAAGAAATTGCTAGCCAGGATCATTCTTAAACAAAATCCAAGATTCTGGTTTAGAGTTTTTACATGCAAGACCCTGCAATTATCTAATCTATAGACTTCCTAAATATAAGTTTCTTCATCTTGAAAAGGTGATTATAATAATGATAATATTCTCCCAAGATTCATGTGAAGGTCAAAATGTGTAAGATGTTCATTGTCAACTTTAAAATATACAAAATATTAGTGGTTTGTTGGGTTTTTAAATTTTTGCTAGTGGAAAGAACATAGACGAGAGATGAAGAGATCCAGATTCTGATCCTGGCTCTGCCCCTTCCAGGATATGTGACCTCAAGCAGGTAACTTAATCTAGAAATCCAGTTTCATCCCCTAGGAAACATTCTAGGATGAGAATCCTTTAGGAGGAGACAAATTAGCAAGGGATGAGGGAGATGAGACCTAACTCCCAGCAGGGTGGGCAGGAGAGGTACTTCTGTAACATGAAGGAAGAAAACTGAAAGCCACAAAGCATGGCCACTGGTTTCCAGGTTGTGACAAGAATCACTCAGTTCTGGTGTTAAGCAGAGAGTTATATACAGTCTATCTACACATCAATATTATCTGATAGGGGCATAGACCTAATCTGAGAGCCTCTCTCTCTCTCTCTCTCTCTCTCTCTCTCTCTCTCTCTCTCTCACACACACACACACACACACACACACACACAGTGCCACTACTGAAGCCAATCCTTCATGCATCCAGTCAGTCATGTCCCTTGAATAGCAGCACAGTCAGCCATGACCAGTGAGATTGCAAAAGCAAGTTACCATCCCACAGACATGATTGTGTGTTGCCATACATGCATGATGCAAAAGCATTGATTCCTGGGACCAAAGGGAATAGAACAAAAGGACATTGATCCATCCATGGCTGGACTCAGACGGACCCAGGCAGCTCCTAGGAGGATGCTCATGGATTTAATAGGAAATTGCACAGGAACTGGGGGAATAACTGGTCCAGGACTCCTGTTACCAGAATCCCTATGCTTGGTTCCATTTTACCCTCAAGCCTTTTCCCTCTGTGTTCCCGATAGATTCAAATCTAAGCAGTTTGCAAGATTCCTAGAAAATTCAAATACGCTCAATGAAAATGAAAATAACAGTCAACAGATATCTTAAGATTCCCAAGGAAGGACTAATGTCATGAAAAGATCCCATGGTAGAGGAAGAGGAATAAATTGACCAAAAGGGAATAGGGTCTCATGGCCCTAGAAATGACTGGCACATGATGAACTGGTCCTTGGAGATGAAGAGTTTGATAAGGTTGGAGTGGAAGAGCATTGGATGCTTAGAAAAGGCCTAAAGGTCATCTGTCTACTTGATCACTGTGTCCGTACAAGGCACAACTGTGAAATTAGGCAAGAAAAGCCCCTCCAGGTAGATTTCCATCACTACCAATCAGGGACTCCTCAACTGCTTACTCCTAGCTGGAGCTTAAAATAGCCACTGCTAAATTTCTCCCTAGGCTTCATGTCCTCAACATGTCAGAGAGCTTTTAGTTTTGTTTACATAAAGGTCTCACTGACCTAAAAGTTTGCTTCTTAGATCTGCCAGCCCTTAAAACTATACCTTTTAAACTTTTATTTGTAGCTGTTTAAATTGCAATGCACATAAACTCTCTAAGGCTTGTGATACTCAGCTTTAACAAGGAGGTAGAGATAATACTGTCCTCAGAACTGTTGTGAGGAATAAATGAGATAATGAACCTGAAGGTCCTAGAACACTGGCTGGAACATAGGAAGGGCTCAGTACAAAATGGCATTTGCCCAAGGTCTCCTAGCCGTAGAGAAGCAGGAACTTGTAGCCCTGCATACCAGATGAGGAAACTGAGAAACTATCAGTTCACATAACTGAAAAGTCCAAGGCAGTATGGCTTCAGGTATAGCTTGATTCAGGGATTCAAGTGGTTTTCCAGGACCTTCTGTCTCTCTCTCTCTCCATCTCTCAGCTCCTGTTCTGCACTGGCCTCCTAGGCAGACAGGCTGCTTCCCACCACAGAAGTAGCTTCAACAGCAACATAATGTACATCTTCAAAGATTCAATGCAGAAAAAGTCACCTGCCCAGTCTCCCGGAAACCCCAGGAAACTCTCCTGGCACCTCATCTGCTCTGGCTGGGTCACAGCACATTCCTGACCCATCCACTGAAGCCAGGCAAATGTGCTGCATAGATTGCCTCAGGTCTCCTCTGGAATTGGGAACAGAGTTAGTGCTACCAAAACCTTGCAGATTGAAAAGGTAGGGAGGGCAGGCTCTCGGGGTTACCAGGAGGGCAGCAAACAGTTGCTCAATGGAAAAGTACAGGTGAACCCACAGCCCTGCACCACCCACCTAATTTAAAGAGGATTTGTTTGACTTCCTTTGGTTACTGACGACTTAGGGAGGAACACGTCTCCATGTGCCGTGGATCTGTCGTATCCAGATGGCAAAGAGTTATATACAGTCTCAAAGAGTTATATACAGTCTATCTACACATCAATAGGTCGGTCTAGTTCAGGAGCCTTGAGGGTACTAAGTAGTCAACCAGAAATCCAAAAATTCAGTAAACTTCACTAACACTTCTAATAAACCTATCAACAAAAATAAACCCAACAATGAATTAAATTCAACTGAGGCTATTTCCTTTAATTGTCATGGAAAATTTTAGGGCATGTTCTCTTGCCTTGTCTCCGAACCCTCCTCCCAGGAGACATGCAACATTTGACCCTTTCCCATCTGTCAACACACTCACACTCAAACTCCCCTTCAAAGCCTGTTTTTGCAGAAACCTCTTACTGCCAAGTTCTTTGCATTCACTCCACATAGTCATGGCACAGAGCTGGGTTCCCAGGACAGGGGAGCCACTACAGGATTCCAAGTCTTTGGGGGAATGAATTTTCCCCTCCCCACCCAATGCCAACCCAATAGTATCTCACCCTCAGCATTTCCCTCAAATTAAGTACCCAAACCCTCAGACCTTAGATAAGGACTGTCTAAAATATCATTCCCTCTATTTGCAGGTCATCTTAGGCTTCAAAGCCCCAGAGGTGGGGACCAGATTTTTAACCTCTTCCAGGTACTGAGATGCCCCTGTTAAGATCTCCTTGCACTGTGTTCTCAGGTGACTGCTGGCTGCTGGCTGCCATCGCCTCCCTTACCTTGAATGAAGAAATCCTGGCTCGAGTCGTCCCCCTAGACCAGAGCTTCCAGGAGAACTATGCAGGGATCTTCCGCTTCCAGGTCAGTTCATGATGGGCTTAGGCTTCTTTTTACCAAGTCCCAGTGCTTGTCACGATCCCTTAGTTTGGCTGGATTCTCTTGTCCATCACCTTAGCAGACTCCAAAGACCAGCACTGCTTTACAGAGGTGACAGTGAGCAGGAAGCTCCCAACCTGCTCATGACATGGGACCCTTCCAGGATGACCATGGCTGGGGGATGGGGGCGGGGGCAGCAGGGGGAGCTCCAAAAACATTACAAGGAGGTGTACATCAGGGCATACAGGAAGTAATTCCCAAATTTTAAAAAATATATATTTATTATCTGAGCTTAAGACAAAATGTCAAAGTTATTTCCCTTTTATATTGATTAATGAGAAATACTATTTTTAAAGAGATGGGTGTGGATTTGGAGGGATGGACAAGCCCATCTGTCCTTGCTTACTTCATGAGGACTTCCCTGCAGTAGGAAATGAAAGGGGCATCTCCTACTGAGATTGGCTGTGGAGCCTACAGCAAGGGACCGGGCAGCAGGAAGCCAGATGCAACTGAGCTTAGGGATCCCAGTGCTGCCACCAGCTCCTCCTTCAGCCCACCCCACACCGCTCCCTCCCTCCCCTTATCTGCAGTTCTGGCAGTATGGCGAGTGGGTGGAGGTGGTGGTGGACGACAGGCTGCCCACCAAGGATGGAGAGCTGCTCTTTGTGCATTCAGCTGAGGGGAGCGAGTTCTGGAGCGCCCTGCTGGAGAAAGCCTATGCCAAGTAAGTGACCATGCCCTCTCCCAAAACCCTGTGGCCTGCCCCTATTGCCCTCCAAAACACAGGAGCTATTTAGGACTGTTTTGAGTAGACGTTCTCTTCTATAAAAAGGACTCCTTTGGCCCAAATTGGGTTCTAAATTCAAGGAGATAATGAACACACAGGGTGCTGGGCCACATGGTACAATGACAAATGATAGCTGTTGCCATTTTTAACCAAATGCACAGAAACAAGTCATGATGCTGAGTGTGCTGGCCTTGAGAAGGAACTTTGTTTCCTTGACAGACTCTATTACATATTTGTCAACTAAAAATAGCAGGTTTTGCCAGTAGGCAAAACTACCTTTGCAAAAGTAGGAAAATTGTGGAAATTTGCCCAGACTAATGGTGTGGCTGATTTGAAGTGGTTTTCCATACTCCTCCCAGCTGCTTCCCATCCAGCTTGCCCAAAGTCAAGTTTGACCGGTGCTCAGCCCTCCCCAAAAGGGCCTCAGCATGGCCACACTGCACAGGCTCCCTCCATGAAGGTAACCTAACTAGAAGAGAGCAAGTGGATCTCTGTTCCTTTCAGACCTATGCCAGGAAGGAGGGGGCTGGGTTCTGCTGAGGGAACCTGAGCCTGAGCAATGCTTCTAAGTCCCAGAGCTTAAGTACTGGAGTTAGAGAAGCCACCAGACTCCAGCATAGGTAGTCAGGAGCAATAAGCCCACACAGACCCATTGCCTGTTTCTCCGTGAAGATGCTTTCATTATTGAATTGTTGTCATTTTTAAGCTCTAAATGCCAAACAGCCCATTAGCAGACCTCCCCTTTCCCTTCAAGATACAGAAAGAATCAATATCAGATCATCAGTAAGGTCCTGCCAACTCGGGTTCTGTGAGATTTTCAAAATACTTCACAAAGTACCAGAGAAAGAGTGACTGTGGAGATGGTAGCTGGACACTGAAGTTGGAGACAAAACCAAGAAGAACGAGAGCAGAGGGTCCCATGAGCATCAATCAAATGTGGAAGGGGGTCATATCAGAGTACAAGTGGGGTGGCATTCTGAGGGATGAGGGATAGCATCTCTTCCCTTCCTGTAGGATCAACGGGTGCTATGAAGCGCTCTCTGGAGGTGCCACCACCGAGGGCTTTGAGGACTTCACAGGAGGCATTGCTGAATGGTATGAGTTAAAGAAGGCCCCTCCCAACCTGTTCAAGATCATCCAGAAGGCTCTGCAGAAGGGTTCCCTCCTTGGATGCTCTATTGATGTAAGTTTAGTCCTCCTTCCCTAAACTCATCCCCAAGTCTGCTCTGGCTGAAGAGAGGTCCCAACAGTGCCCAAGAAAACCCACTGCCCCATACAACATTAATGTATCCCTGTCCACCATGTTTCTCATCATCAGGAAGACAGGGGTTGCTAGCAACAGCCAGACTTTCTGATGTGCAATTGATGGAGAGATGGTGCCTCCAGCCCTTACCTCCCCAGCCCACTTCCCTTTCTCACCCTGCTCTTCATTTCACTTTCTCACCTCCATCCCCAGACCACAGGGTCCCTGAGAGCTTCCTGCCCTCTCTGGTATAATACCTGCCCCCATCCACAGAAGGCTGCACCTAGAGCCCAGAAGCCTTCCCTCACTCTGCTCCAGGGCTGATGGTTCTGTAGGAAGACTTCAGAGGGCACAGGAAAGAACTGTTTCCTCTTAATAGCCTTGCTGGCAAACTTCACCAGTGGATGGGAGGTGGGTGGATGTGCTGTCCCTAAGAGAATCCAGACAAAAGCTGTGCCCAACACCCAAGCCCTGTCCCATCAGAGATCCTGGTCCCCTCTAGGGATGCAGATAAGAAGCCCTGACTCTTGGCACCAAAATCTGTTAGACCCCAAAAGACCCTCTCTGTTCTCAGTCTTTCTTCCTATTAACAAGACAAAATTAACAACCTTCATCAGAATAGATGGGAAAGGAATTACCTCAAGGACTTTCTAATACAAGAGAAGTGAATTTGAACACAGGCGAGAAAAAACCTCCATAGTATTTAAACCATGCAGTTGGGCTGCGCTAGATCTGGGAGCATGGGGGATCAACTCTTCTGGATCAGCGATGCTGGTTGACCTGTGCCATGATGCCACCCACAGGCCCTCTCTCCAGAGTGGGCCCTTTTGCACCCTCCTCAGTTTACAGAAATCTGTGAATGCACGTGCTCGCCCTCACAGATGGTCACAGGTCGCCTTCTCTGATAGTTCCTGGCGATTCCGCATCTGAAGGTGGCAATGAGCGGCGGGGGGCGGAGGGGGGCCCTCCAGATGCCAGTTAGCGCAGCTCTGCGCCCCCTCCTTTGGCCTCGGTCCCTGTAGTCGTAGGTTTCGGGCCGTTAGTATTAGAACAGGAGGGAGGGATGAAAGTAGGCCGCACAGGTGCAGCGGCAGCTGATTGTCGGTGTTTGCAGATCACCAGCGCCGCGGATTCCGAGGCCATCACGTATCAGAAGCTGGTGAAGGGACACGCGTACTCGGTCACCGGAGCCGAAGAGGTAACGTCTTGCGCCGAGGGGCAAGGCGCCTGTACTCCCGACACAGTGACCACAGGTGCATTTTGGCCAGTGGTTCCCTTGGGTGGGGCCCCCGCGTTCGCACAGGCCCGTTATTCTCGAAGTTCAGTCCGGACCAGGATGTTCCCTGACCCCGCCCTTGCCAGCGACGTGCCGCGCTGCCCCCTGCTGGCCGCTGCTCCACTCATTCTTCCTGTACTTCGTGAGAACCTCATTCTCCAGGCCAGTGTAGAAAACAAAGAAAGAAAGATGCAAACAAAAAGCTAGCACTTTGCATCGTAGAATGTTTTATACCCTTTTAAACGCTCTCACATTTGTTCTTACAATAACACTGCTGTCCAAGTTCAAGCGAGACTCTGCCTCCTGCCAACTGCATGACCTGGGCAAATTACTTAAACTCCGTCGTTTCTTCAATGGAAATGGAAATAATAATAATAATACCCACTGGAAGATGGTGGTGGTGATTCAAATTAATATATGTAAAGTGCTAAGACAGGGCCTGACACACTATATAAGTGGCTGTCCTTGCTGTTCATACTATTGTTACTATAAACACAACTGAGCCACCCAAGTTCACTGTTAATGACCTGACCCAAGGTCTTGTGTATGTTCAGTAATCTTTAACTTCTCTTTCTTTCTTTCATCTCCCTTCCTTTCTTCCTTTCTTTCTTTTCCTTTATCTCTTCCCTTTCCTCTCCTCTCTTCCTCCCTTCTTTTCTTAACACTGGGGATTAAACCCAGGGTCTTGCACCAAGCATGCAGCTCATGAACTACACCTCCAGCCCCCTAACTTTGATTTTTTTTTAACTTCCTTCCATCTTTAATGTGTTGACATTTTTCAAGTCTACAGAAAAGTTGAAGGAATGGTATAATAAACATCCAAACTTTACGCCCCTAGACTCAACAATCACTAGCGTTTTAGCCACATCTGTTTTCTCAATGTGTGTGGACTTTTTTTTTTCCTGAGCCAGTTGCAAGTAACTTGCAGAGGTCATAACACTTTACTTACAAATACTTCAACATTTATCTCCTATTAATAAGGAATCCTCTTACATGAGCCCACTACTGGCATGACCAAGAAGTTAAACATTAATTCAATAACATCATCTAATATATTAGATGATTAGATTAGTTACACTTTTCCCAGTTGCCCAAAATGCCCTAAAAATTTCTAATAAAAAATTCCCCACCACAGCCCGGATCCAGGACTCAATCAAGAGTCTCACACTAGCTGGGTATGTTGTCTCACCTGTAGTCCCAACTATATAGGAGGCTGAGGCAGGTGGATTGCTTTAAGCCCAGGAGTTTGAGGGCAGTCTGGGCAACATCGTGAGCCTCTGTCTCAAAACAAAGCAAAAAGATTCACATGCTGCGTCTGCTTGTTTCCCTCCATGTTCTTTCTCAATAAGTGTTAAAGTTTCTCTGAGCACCTGTGAGAAAAGTACATCCTATTCCAGTTGGCTAAACAGGTTTTGCTGGAATGTGCCAACCCAGACCCTAGAACAAGTGTGTTTATGCCTCAGGTTGACAACAAAAATGAAAGGGCCCCATTCTCCAAGAGCAGGATTCTGGAGCTTTAATTTCCATTTTCTAAATCTGGAGAGCATGAGGGATCTGGGGGTCAACACCTTCTACCTTTGATGATCCTCCCTCACAAACAACCTCCTTGGCTCAGGCCAAGAGCCTGAGGGTCTGTAGGAGCTTTGGGTCTGCATCCCTCCAGGCCTGGCTGGCACTCAACCTCTCCTTCCTCTCTCATCTGATCCTTCAGGTTGAAAGTGCAGGAAGCCTACAGAAACTGATCCGAATCCGAAATCCCTGGGGAGAAGTGGAGTGGACCGGGAAGTGGAATGACAAGTGAGGAGGTGTAGGGTTGGGGGTCCTGGGGGGGTGTGCATCCTGCTAGGAGGCCCTGCTGAGACATGGAGATTTGAAGGCCCCCGTGCACTGTGCTGGGAAATAGGCTCAAGGAGCACGGGCCACATTAAGCAGGCAGGGCCTGTACACAGATGCCCTTTGAAGAGTGACTATACCAGGACACTGTCCCCAGCAGCCTGGGTGCCTTTCTCCAGGCCAAGGGCTCCTGTGATGCTAATTCTTTCACAATGTGGCTAATCCCTCCCCCACTCAAATTCACCCTACTATTGGGCCTTCAGGGGGGAAGGAAAGCACATCTGGTTCTACTGGTCCTTCTATTCCAAGGACTTGAACTTTGTGCTGAGACCATAGAGACAACCCTCTGTTAATCTCCAGGGCTTCCTGGAAGGCCTCTTAGACTTTCAACTACATGAAGTAAATGCTCAGTTGAGCCTCTCTCCCAGTTCTCCCTGCTCCTCCCCAGCCTGGCACCTCCAGTTTTTCCTCCTTTTCTCCAACTTGCCCCAGGCAACCTTGACCTTGGCAGAGAGATACCTGCCAAGAATTCCTTCCAGATCAGCTGCAGAGGCCGAAATGAGGAGCTCCTTGTTGGTTTTCCAGTTGCCCCTAGAAGATCTACCAGGCCCATCTCAGTTTGGGCAGCCAGGGCCCCTTCCCTACCTTCTGATGGGCTGTGTTCGTTTCCAGACTCCTCCTCACCCCATCTTCCAGAGCAACTTCCCCTGCTACCTTGTTTGTACCTGCACTGGGTTCTCCACTCCCCTGAGAGCTTTATCAGTACTCAGGTGTGTCTGAGCCAGGTGGGGGCTACTTCCTCCCTTCCTGAGGTCTGGGTGAGAGTGGGTGTCCCTGCTCCTCAACCTGGGAGCCGTGGGGAGAAGTCCTTGTCATACACCTGTTCCTAAGGCCTCCCCCATTGCTTTGTTTTCCAGCTGCCCAAACTGGAACACTGTAGACCCAGAGGTGAGGGAAAGGCTCACCAGACAGCATGAGGACGGGGAGTTCTGGTAAGATCCAGTAGAGGTTTTGGGGAAAGAGTTCATTACTGGAAAATGCCAAGGGCACACAACACAGGATCCTAATTTTGTTCTTTTAAATGCATTATAAAACCCTGAGCAAAAAACGTATGAGGTGGCATATGCCTGTAATCCCAGTGGTTCGGGAGGCTGTGGCAGGACACAAGTTCAAAGCCAGCCTCAGCAATTTAGCAGGGCCCTAAACAACTCAATGAAACCCTGTCTCTAAATAAAATACTAAAAGGGTCTGGGGATGTGGCTCAGTGGTTGAGTGCCCCTGGGTTTTAAAAAACAATAACTTCTTCACCCTCTTCAATTGATCCATCTTTATGGTGGGATTTACAAGCTGAGCAGCTTCTCAGAGAAGACCGAAAGAGCTATTCCTTTAGTCAGGTTCAGACCCTAAGAGAAAAAAGGGAGAGATGGGGCCCTTCTCTCCACCAGTTTCTGGAGATTCATCCAGTACCTGGTCCCTCAGTAACAGCAACGACCTGCAGGCTGTGTGTCTGTGCCCCTCTGAGGACCACTTATCATTGTAGACAACTTTCAGTTTACCAGAAGTGCCCATGTATTGTTTCATTTGCTATTGATGACTCCCATGTGTACCAAGGAGAGTTCTGAACTTCAGAGAGGTGAAGTGACTTGCTCAGAGTGACCCAGCTGTAACCTGGCAGTGCCAGAATTGGAGTTGAGACTTCTGATTCTGGACATGGTGTCTACTATTCAGCCTCAAGGTGCTTCTCTGCCTGTCCTTGACTGGCTGCAAGTCTGGCCGTGGCATAAGGTCAAGGCTAATAATGAATGTGTCCTCTTGTAACCCTGAATGCCCGTATCTCTGCTTTTGCCAGGATGTCTCTCAGCGACTTCCTGAGGCACTATTCCCGCTTGGAGATCTGCAACCTGACCCCCGACACCCTCACCAGTGATTCCTACAAGAAGTGGAAACTCACCAAGATGGATGGGAACTGGAGGCGGGGCTCCACTGCAGGAGGCTGCAGGAATTACCCAAGTAAGGGCTGCTGCCACAAGAGGCCACCAGAGGCCCAGGCACCTCTCACCCTCCCTGATAGATGTACTTCTACCCAGCCTTGCAGCTTGGGGGAGGCGGCTCCTTCTCACTGGGACCCTCAGTCTCAACACCCTTCTCTGTTTTCTCAGTGCCATGACCTCCTGCATTCACTGGCCTCCAAAAAGACTAGCTGTTTCTTTGAAGTCCCCTCCAGGCCTAGATTCGCGGTACCTGGACATTTTGCCAGTCCTACACAGCAGTGTTGAATCCCACGTTACCTGTATGAGTAACTTTATCAACCCTAAGCCCAAGGAGCCGAGTCCTGAAAGGGAATCTCACCCACTAGGACTCCTGTACATCAGGCCCTTGCTGCCCATGGCCTGCTTGTGTGCCCAGTTCACTCTGCAAATGCTGATTGGGCCCTACTCAGATGGGATGAGGATTTCTCCTCTGGTCCAGCCTTTGTCAATCCCCTCTTCTGCTTTGATGGTTCCATCCCTACTCCCCCACCCCCTTAGAAACTGTCCTGATCCTGATCCTGATGACATCGGCCAATTATGGAGCCTACATTGGGTGCTAGGAACTGTCCTAATGTGCTTTATATATATTATTTCACTTAATCTTTCTTTAAAACTTCTTGGTTATCTCTATCTTTAAGGTGAAGTTTCTGAGACTCAGAGAGGTGAAATGACTTTGCCCAAGCCACACAGCTTGCTGGAATTTGAACCTAGGCATTCTGACTATGGAGTTACTCTTTAAGTACTCTGGTAGCAGGTGGTGGTCATATTATTGATTCTCTGTTACAAATGAGGAAACTGAGGCTCTTACATGGTGTGCCAAGCCCATAGAGCAAGTAGTCAGATTGGGATTAGCTGACCAGAACCTCCAGATCAAGTATGTAGTCACCGAGTGTCAGTCCCAAATGCCACCACCTGGAAGTCCCCTTGCCATCCACAAAAATACTTCCCCTATCTACTAGATCAGGGATTGGCAAACACTTTCCAAAGGACCAAACAGTAAACACTTTGGCTGTGTCAGTCAGTCATTGTGTACCATATTTACTTAATTCTACTGTGGTAGGCCCAAGACAGCCACGCTTCAATGAATGGACATGAACGTGTGCCAATAAAACTTAAATTGCAAAAATAAGCAGCAGCCTGTGCACAAGACCATGCCTTTAATTCCATCACTAGAATTGTACCCATTAGGTATGGGAAGGTAATCAACATAATTACCCTTGGAACATGAATAACTCTCAGATCCTTCTTGTGAATGGATTTTAGAAATGAAGAGGTTAGAGATACCACTGGGGTGGGCCAGGGGATAGGCCGAAGACAAGGAACAGAAACTGAAACTGTGCACAGGTGTCCCAGGCCTCTGAGTTCACTGAGAGGTAAGGTGTGTTAGCAAAAATGTAAAGAAAAGACATGGGAATCCCCTCAGCCAGCCCCAAGGAATGTTCTAGGATCTCTCCCTCAGAGCTCTGTGTGGGAAAGCAACCACTAGGGGGAGCTACAGCTCTAACCACCCTCTCTTCTAGGGTGACAACAATTCCCAAGAGGTAACCTAGGGCAAGAGAGAAGTACAAGGGGGAGGTCCTAATTAAGGTCCAGCTAAGATCTAGGCAAGTGCAGACCATCCTCTCATGGAAGCCCACCTCTACCTGTCCCCACCCAGCCACCCTGCCCAGGCTCCACCCTGGTTCCTTTGCTTCTTCCAGCTCCCATCTCCTCCATCTCTCTCCCAGCAATCCCAGCCCCTGTGCATACCTGCTCCCCTAACCCCCAGGCACACCTGCTCAAGGCTGGGCTCCCCTCTCTGTTGCAGACACTTTCTGGATGAACCCTCAGTATCTGATCAAGCTAGAGGAGGAGGATGAGGATGAGGAGGATGGGGAGAGCGGCTGTACCTTCCTGGTGGGCCTCATCCAGAAGCATCGGCGACGGCAGAGGAAAATGGGCGAAGACATGCACACCATTGGCTTTGGCATCTACGAGGTGCGGGCAATTTCCCCTCCCTTCTCACTTGGCATGGACAGCTGATCCCAGAGGCAGAGTTGGGGATGGGACAGTGGACAGGGATCTTAGTCAATCAAAAACAAAGCCAGAGACCCAGCCAGACTTAGAAGCAACTCACACAAGAAAATCCCTACTGGTGGTCTGCGTCACAGGGACCCCCATGGCCAGTCTTCTAGGAGTTCTCCATGTCCCTCCTCACATCCCCCGGCCTGATGAGAATATTCTGTTCTCAGACTTGAACTGAGAACAGAATATTCTGGGTCACATCAAGAAATATTGTGAGGGCTGGACTGAGCCAACAGGTCCAGCTGGTCAGAGCCCAGCAGAGTTCTTGGCTTGGACTGTGGAGGTCTCAGGACAGGAGAACAAATGGTCATTATACTCCCCAGGGCCATGCTGGCTGGAGCCCTGCTCCCCACGACACCCACAGGTCCTTCTTTCATTCTCAGCCAAGCTGAAGAAAAGCCCCACTCAGGCGCAGCCAGAGGGCAGCCTCTTCACTGCCGCTCCCCTTCAGGCTGAGGGCCCATCCCAGAGTGGGGCTGGGGAGAACAGAGCCAACCTGGGGCCCCGTCCCTGCAACCACTCCCCACCCCTCCCCCACCCTCAACACCCCGTACCCCCACTTCTCCTCAGCACAGAGGGCTTTTCACAGCCTCAGGGGAGCAGGGAAGGCTTTAGGGCAGCATTTTGGTTTGCTGAGTGGAACCCAGTGATGCTGGATCAGCTCCTCCTGGCTCCCAAGTCTTGTCCCTCTCTCCCCTCAGTCCCACGTTGCAAGAGGTCACTGTGGCAGCCTGAAAATGGTCACAGGGAGAGTATTTACACCGTGGGAAATAGCAAATACTACCAGGCAGGGATTCTGCCTGGCCCCAGAGCCAGTTTCCAGCACATTCTGGTGGACCCAGACAAGGCTCTTTGCTCACCCATCACTGGCAGGTTGGCCATTCTAAAAATGCACCTAGATCTAGATCCCTCGGTCTCTGAAATGGAGCTGGGAACTTCTGGCCTGGAGCAGAATAGCTGCAAGGAAAATGCCAACAGAATTGCCCATAGCTGCCCTCGCCACCTCGTGCATTTGGGAATCCAGTGGGCTTTTGGAGTTGGGAAAGTCTTCTGTGATCTTTTGGCCCCATTTTAGAATTAAGGAAACTGAGACCCGAGACGGGAAGTGATTTGCTAAAGGAAATACTGTTGCTTCTTCTTATGGGCCTAGTCCTGCTTCCCTTGACTGGGAACCAGGTATGGGCTTTGCCACTACTAGGCTGGTGACCATAGACAAGTCATTTCACGTCCCCAAGCCTCTGTTCGATGCTCAATAAATTGGGGATGGGGGTAGGGACTCTCAACCACATTACTGTCATAAGAGGATTTTTGTTTGTCTGTTTGTTTTACAATTTCGCCAATGTGAAAACATTTTGAGTTCCTTGGAAAGCAATTACCATGTCGATGTAGGTGATATTGCTAAAGCTAGAAAAAAGCCGGTAGCAAAGGAGACAACCACAGTGCCTGCATTTTTATTTGTTGCTTTCCTAGAATCTGAATTGTGCTCCTTTATTTTGCAGGTTCCGGAGGAGGTATGTCTGGCAAGCACCGGCCCCTGCCTCTGGGGACTCAGGTCCACCAACGTGCCTGAGGCTTAAACTGCAGAGCTCAGGGGGTGTGGTGAAACATGAGTGGGGCCAGAAGGATGGCTGCTGGTGCCCTCCCACTGAGGTCACTCCGGCTCTGCATCCCACTGGTCTGAGCCCAGGGCAAGGTCTTCCAGAAAGCCCCTGTAGGGTTTGCTGGCTGTGTGTGACCCAGCAGAGCCTGTGCAGGGTTTAGTTCTGGGTGGACAATCCACAGTCCTCAGACTGCAGGAGGCTTGTTGGAGTCTTGTCTGGTTCTGGGAATGAGTAGAAAGGGGAACGAGGAACCCTGTGGAGTGTTCCTCAAGACAAGGCAGGAGCATAGGGAAGACCCTGTTCCCAGGATGTGTGACCTCAGGCAAGTGACAGCCTCTCTGCTCTTCAGTTTCTATTATAGTGAAACTATTCAGCCATCTACCTCACCAGGCTATTGTAAACATGAATTAAATTATGCCAGAGTGCTAATCTAATGAGATATGATGCAAAGTGGCTGTGTGTCTTAAAGTGGTCACACAGGGTGCCTGGACCCACCTGCTCTGCATTTGTCCCTGGGAAGGTGGCACTGACAGAGCACAGGGCTCTGTTGGATGGTGTGTGAGCTCTGCCCCAACCTTGGGTTACCTCTGCCCTAACAGCAGGACTCCCTTCTTAGCTCTTGATTTTGTCTTTGCCTTAATTAGTGGGTCCTACACAGTGTAAAACTGAACCGGATTCCTGCTGTGGGGACTCTCACCCGCTAGAGTCACCTTGCAGAAGGCTGAGGAACTCCGTGTGGAAAGGCAGGCATCTCTGCAGACAGAGTTGAGTCCTGCCTCTGTGGCCAATTGTTTTTAATAGAAAATTGGCTTTTTATCTTAGCAATTCAGACATTGTCACTGTAATCTCTTTATCCCAAAGAGCAATAATGACGTTTATTTGGCACTCCCCCCCCCCACCCCGTTTCTCTGTTTATTCATCAGTTAAGAGGGCAGACCAACATCCACCTCAGCAAAAAATTCTTCCTGACAACTCGAGCCAGGGAGCGGTCAGACACGTTCATCAACCTCCGGGAGGTTCTCAACCGCTTCAAGCTGCCCCCAGGAGAGTACATCCTCGTGCCCTCCACCTTTGAACCCAACAAGGACGGGGATTTCTGCGTCAGGGTGTTTTCTGAGAAGAAAGCTGACTACCAGTAGGTGGCTTGGTCCCTTCTTTGTGCCTGCCCCTTCCTGTTCCTAGCCACATTCTCTTTTTCGTTACTCTGATTGCTGGAGTGTCTTTCTATGAAATGTGGGAATTGATATACTGAAGAATTTTTAGTGTTATACTCGGGTAAGCAAAGAAAAAAAAAATCTCCTTAGACTATTAGACTATTTCTTGTTGGAAAGAGGTAATAGAAGAGTGACTTCACAATCTAACTTCACAATTGCATTTCTGAATTATCTAGTTGACACTTTCATCTTAAGGGCTTATATTAAACTGTCTGTGAGCCTCCACCCTTCACTTGGAGAAAGCTGGGCAGTGCTGGCACAACCCTTGCTTTCCCAGACCCCCAGCCCAGGAGAGCCACCAAGGTGTAAGTGACGATCTCAATGGTCCCCACCATAGTCAACAGGTCTCCAGGCCCTCCCCTTCCTCTTCAGGACCCAGCTCTTAGGAACCCTTTTTGGATGGTATCACAATTTCCTGACATTGTTCATATGGCCTCAATTCACAGTGGTTTCTGCCACTTTGGCCACTGTCTCAACCATATATATTTGGTCGGTCACTTGACTGGCAGAGGAGGGAATCAACCTGGTCAATTTAAATAAAAGGAAGTTTGCTGAAATGCTGTGGGGAACCCCAGCACTGATGGGTAGGGGGCAGACTGGGAAGAGCAGCAGCCAAGGGTGTGCTGGAGGACCCCAGAGCATGGTGACCCCTCTGACCTTGTGCCCAAGGTCCAACAGGCCAGGCTCAGCTCAGCCACCCGGTCGGCCGGCTCCTGTAGAAGGAGGAGCTGTGGTGAGAAGGAGGCCAGGGAACTGCCTTTGCTCCAAGACAACACGGGACAGAGAAATAAGTTCCCATGAGAAAGGGAGAGAAAACGCTGCTGGACAGCTGCAAGCTAATAAGTGCCACTAGAGCGTGGCTGCAGCCCCCCTGCCACTGGCAGGCTCTCTTCTTTTGCCAGTGCTTGTCACGGGGCAGGGGCCTTTCCTCTCAGCTCAGCATCCTTGGAGGAAGCTCTGTGTGTTTAACTTAGTCTTCACTGACAAGGAAGTGAGGACATGGCCAGTGACCCTGTTCTTTGTCAAACACTGTCCCTCCCCACCCACCATAAGCCACTGTCCCGAAAAAGCACTGGCTCCCTCAGCTCTCTCCAGGATGAGCTACTACCCCTCAAAGCTGTCTGACTGCCCTGTTCCAGGATATCAATCCTGTTCCAGATCCCAGCTACAGGAAGGCCCCTGACCCTTTTTTCCTACAAGGCATTGACCCTGCACACAGGACTCTTGGGGGCCTAGCCAAAGATCCCAGGGGCCTAAGGAGGACCCTCCTACACTCTCTGTAGTGCATAAGGACCTGGCTGTATACACAGAGACTGTGCATGGGCAAACCCTTCCCAGGCTGCAGTTGAAATTACACACAGCCACTGCCTGCCCCCTCCTCGACCTGAAGTTTAACACTTAGGCCATGGTGTTCGAGGCTCTCAGCACAAGGGCCTTGCAATGGCAGAGAGTTTCAATTAGAACTTAAAGGCTGTCCTTAAGGCCAGGAGCTAAGTGAGTTACTTAGCGTCCCAGCTGTCCCCTACATGGGAAGCCTGTGCTATTTCGTAAAGAACCAAACCTGACAGATTACTTCTGCCTCAGTTTCTGCTACTTAAGGGAGGCATTTTATCACAGAAACCTGGGGCACAGATATTCCCCCACCCTCCTCGTGCTGGATTTAAATGTTGAACTTCCACTTTAGCAGTGATTGTACTGCCGGTTCACCTGCCTTCCAGTAACACATAATTTCCTTTTATTTCCAGAGTTGTCGATGACGAAATCGAGGCCAACCTTGAAGAGGTACTTGTAATTTTTTTAATTCTTCCAACTCTGTTCTGGACATCCAGAGAGCAGTAGAGCAAAAAATAATGTCAAGGGTTTGGGAGGCACTTTGGACTTTATGAACACAGGTTGAAACTAAGGATAACGGCCCTGTACTGGGAATCGAGTCTGCTTTCTGAGCCAGCCATAACCACACTGGGGTCTGGGCCAGTCAGTCTCCTGCTCTCCAGTGGGGAATTCACCCATGTGTATAAGGAGGGTTATGTGGAGAAGGATAAGACACCAGTGCTGCACTGAGCAGGGACAGGCCCTTGTCACATCCCTTGCTGGACTTTGCTCATTTATAAAATGGATGCACAGATGATAAGATTACTCAGGCTCCCACATTCTCAGAAAATAATTTTATTCAGAGGTAAATCCTGGAGGGGTTTTAGGGATGTCACTTGGGAATTAAAAAAAAAAAAAAAGTCCCAACTTTAACAAATCCAAGTGGAGAAAGAATATCACAGAGGAAGGGGTCCTCCTCCCTCCCCAGGAAGGTCTGATGTGGCTCTGTAATCCCTTCAGCTGCTGAATTTCAATGCTTGTCTCTCATACCTAGAGGGAGACTGAACAATTTTGAAGGGCATCCCAGACAATAGTCACTAGCCCTTGCTGAAATCCTACTGGAACATTCCAGTCAGTCTTTGTAATTCCTAGTCTCCATAAAGGAGATCATAAAAGGCCACTTGGGTTGGATATTAAAGATACCTGGATGAGAAATTTAAGTGGAGCTCCTCCCACAGAGTTTCTGTTTCCCTCATGTGTTTAAGCTAGAAAAAATCCCACTAATTCTTCACACTGTCTTTATCACAATCCCAATACCCTTAGCATGTGGGCCCAGGAGAGGGAGAGAAGCAGAGGGGGAGTGGGTGTCTTGCTGTCGTTCTCCACTCTGACCCATTGTTTCCATTTGTGCCTCACCTTGCAGATCGATGTCAGCGAGGAGGACATCGATGATGGCTTCAGGAGGCTGTTTGCTCAGTTGGCAGGGGAGGTAGGTGTTGCCCCGAACTCAGTGTTGACATAAAACAAAAGACAGTGTTTGTCCTCAAGGAGATATCGGTTGAAAGGGAGAGAGAAAACAAACTGAACAAAAGCCAAGAATAATTGTAAATGTAGCTGGATTTCAGCTCACACTTCTTGCCCACGTCCACCCCAAGACCTCTACAGGCTGCCCATGACCTCTATTCTTGTGGCCAGCTCTCTTCTATGTTTGTCCTTCCTTAGGATTCTTGGATTCACCTTGAAGTTCTTTTATTTTCTCTGTTCCATGCTGAGGCATGAAACTTAGCCCCTTATCCTTGATTTCTAAAAAAAAAAAAAAAAAAAAAATCGCTATTTGGGGGACTTGGGAGGATTTCAAGTCTCAAGGATAAAAGCAACTTTATAAGGGATGATTAGACTTCCTATTGTTAAAATAATTCCCTAGCCATGGAGGCCCACTATAAAGTTATTCAACCCTCTTTCTTCCGAACAACTCCCAAAACAAAATTTCCTCCCATGATGTGAAGGAATTTGGCTCTCTCCGGCATCCAACATCAAGCTTAACCAAAGACTCATTAAAGCCCTAAAAACTATCATGTGTTCCGTGTTCCTACCTCCAGCCCCTCCCTCCTGGTTTCTCAAGGGAAGGGGCATTAGATTTATTTCCCCAGTGATTGAAGCACATGCATACACACCCAACACCCAGACAAGCAGCCTTGGTTTTCAATGTTGGACTTGTCCCTCAGTTACACAAATATGTCTAACTGAACAGAGATGCCTGAACCATGTCTGGAGAGCCATAGAGGAGGCACCAGTTCTTGGAGACTGTGTTACAGGAAGCCTGAGGTTTGAGTTTCAAAGCATGAAGAAGGCATGCTGGAAAGGAGGGAATAGTGTGCAAGAACTAGGTCAAAAAAGACCAGGAACATGACTCCTATAGCAAAGAAACGGTTACCTAGAGTGTGTTGTATAGTAAAATACCATCAAAAACAGGCTGGGCGGCTACTCAGTGTAGATGGGGAATATAGCACAGCCTCACTTGGGGCTGTTAGATGTGCAAACGAGACCTGCCCAATGTGCTGCCCAGGGCTTTGCCCAGCTCCCACAGGGAGCCAATAACGTGCTGTGGTCACTTGTCCACAGGATGCAGAGATCTCTGCCTTTGAACTCCAGACCATCCTGAGGAGAGTTCTGGCAAAGCGTAAGTATCCCTTCCTTGCAAATCCCTCATTTTCTCCTTCCCCTGTGGACACAAGACACATCAGAATTCTGTCTCATACATACAGTGGCAGCTCTGGCTAAAGCATCCATCTCTATTCCTATGGAAACATTGTTGCCATTCCCACCACCACCACTAAAGAATTGAGTGGAGGAGGATTTGAGTGATGTGATTGAAAAAATGAAAAAAGGTTTCCAGAGTCTAGAGATCAAAGAAGAAACCTACTTGTTTCCTCTGCGTACTAGTTCTGTGATCTGAACCAAGTCATATCACCTCTCTGATTTTCCTTTCCTTATCTGCAAAATAGACACATTACGACTTGCTCTCTTACAAGTGGTCTTTCGTGAGGTAACATGTAGAAACTGCCTGGTGCAGAACCAGCCCTCCATAGATGGTAGCTGTTATTAGGTTTTCTTATTGAAAAATGAGTAGAAACCAGAAAGCATTCTTGTGTTTCAGGATTCTCTGGCTACATTTAGTGAGGAATCACTGGTATAGTGATGACATCTTCTTGAGCCAGGAAGGGAAAATAAATGTCCCGTCTTACATTCAAGTTAAGGAAAATGGATTATAAAGTCCCATCTCTCCGTTTTGTATTTAAATGAGCTTCATCTAACCAGTTCCTTGCTGGAAGAAATGTCACTTCATTTGAGCCACTAAGCCAAGCAAATGACTTCAAGGCTCTGAAAATATCAGCCGTCAGCCCAGGCTAAAGGGCTTCTATAAAGAAAGAATAAAAAACTTGAGATACAGACTTAAGAATAAGGTAGAGTTGTGGTTCCTGTACATCTTTTCAGCTTATTATTATTTCTTAGGGGAAAAATATAATCCAAGGATTGATTGTTCAGTTCCCCCTACTGTTGATCACCAATGGGGAAGAGGAAGAAATACGTCCCCACCCTGTCAAGCTATCCCCCCACCCCCATCAAATTATTAATAATTATGCTGTTTTCAATATAGTAGCAAAATAGACAACAGTGTTTTATACAGTTTCACAAATTATAAATCTATAATTATACATCATAAAAAAGAATACATATATTGTCATATACTGAACATCAGCCCTATGGGTCATATCCAGATGTCTCATGGACTTCAAGTGTCGTCATTCCCTCTGACAGAAGATTAGCGGCCACTTGCCTAATCCCATAAGATCAAAGTAAATCCTCCTTTTACAGCCAGAGAAGGGTCCAGGGCCAGCAGGGTCTTCTGTCCCAAGGTGTATGCACCTCCCAGAGACCATATAAACTGGCCCATGCCTTGTGTCCCCAGAACAAAAGGCCATTTTAGAGCATCTGTGATGCAGAGTGCTCACCAGGGAGATCTGGGTGGCCAGAGCAGGGCTTCCCAAGGCTGGTCCCAGCCTATAGCCTCCCTCCTCCAATTTAGGGGGAAGACAAGAAGATGTGTTTATCCTTGAGGTTTTTGCCAGGCACAAGTGAGGTCACAGGGCTCTTCAGCTGTGTGGCTGTCATGAGCCCAAGGACACTGAAGCCTCATTGTTTCTGCACAGATGGAAGGCGGGAGGGATCAGGCCATGCTTGGTTCAGCCTGCCCCTGTCTGGGGAGCAGCATTTGCTCCACACGTGCCTCTGAGCCCAAGATCCTCCCCCTGCCTGCCTGGTGACTCCAGCCTCCTGCCCAAGGGCCCCACACACAGCCTTGTGCCCATACACAAGTAGGGGCTGGTGCCAGGAGTGGCCACATCAAGACAGGTTAGGTTTCCAACATTTTACAAGGATGTAACCCAAAGGTTGGTTCCTCCTCATGAAGTCTGTAAGGAACCAGAGTCATATTTGTGGCAAGGGTCTCATAGTGCCAATCACCAGTGAGACAGGACTCCTTGGTAGGATGCAGTAGCTTCTGGAGAGTTTCCAGGTCCTCAGGTTTGTCAGTCAACTGGGGACACAGACACTCCATACATGGCCTGTAGCTGAACAGATGAAGCAACCCCCTTCCTCTCAGAGGTCACAGCCCACAGCAAACACACATGCCCTCTGGATTTTTGGGCTTTTTCCCTGACGAGCAACCACAGGGGGCTTTCCATCTGTGTGCACTTTCCATCTGTATGCTTCTTTTACTTATTTAAAAAGCACTTGAGGGCTGGGGCTGTAGCTCAGTGGTAGAGCACTTGCCTAGCACATGTGGGACACTGGGTTCAATCCTCAGCACCACATAAAATAAATAAATAAAATAAAGGTATAAAAAATAAACATGTCTATGTCCACAAAAATTCTTAGAAAAAGCACTTGAGCCAGGCGTGGTGGTGTGCACCTGTAGTCCCAGTTACTTGAGAGGCTGAGGCAGGAGAATCACTTGGGTCCAGTTCTGGGCCAATGCAGAAACATAGTGAGACCCTGCCTCAAACCAATAAATAAAAATAAAAATAACAAGCACCTGTTCAAACACCCTTTTCCCACAGAAAATATGCAAAGAAGTCTGCAGAAAAATATAACACAATCTCTGTACTGTCCCAGTATGGCAGCCACCTCCCACATGTGCCCTCATGGAGTAATTTAAATGGCTATTGTAGTGGGGGCCACAGAGAAAGACATTTTCATTTTTGTGGAAAGTTCTGTTCGACAGTGCTGCTCCAAAAGATTTTGTTCATTTTGTCTTTTTAGGTCAAGATATCAAGTCAGATGGCTTCAGCATTGAGACTTGCAAAATCATGGTGGACATGCTGGATGTATCCTTTAAAGTGCTCCAAAGAACAGAGACTGGGAGTTAAAAATCTTACTCCAGAGATGTTCCAACGTATTACCTTCTCCCCATGCAAAATGGCCAGTCGCACCCTCCCAACTGGGGGGCTACAGTGGGACTGTCCTTAGCACTGAGCTGCCTTCCCAGGGAGACATGAAGAAGCCCAGATGAAGGAAACTGAAGTGCCTCCCCTGCCTACCTCCATAAGCTCAGAGTGCGGTCAGCCAGTCTGTCCTGGGGCTGCTGCAGAGATCTCAACAGTACACCTGCCATACTCTGCCCAGAGCAGTCTGGGTTGTTTCCTGAGTGACAGTATTTCCACTATTTCTCCTGGGAAAATGGTCCCTGAGCCATAATATTTCTGATATGAATCTATTTTCTTTCGTCAAGATTTTCTTCTAGATCTATAGATGAAGCCCACTTCCAAAAGCATTCTCCTTCCCCTTTGATCTAGTTCCTTCCTAGGCCACCAAGAGCAGTCCCAAGAGCAGACTAATCAGGTTCTCCACTTGTTTCTGAGCTTAGTGAGAATGATGGTAAGGTTCTGGAACATTTTATCTAGTACAATCATGGTGTGCACCCACTATGTAGCTCCCCTCTCAAGAGGCCTCTTATAAATACTCCAAATAATGCTTTTAAAAAAATGACAAGGGCTCAGCCATCTGAATCCATCTGCCATATCATCCCCTGGCTTATTTATAGCAGGATCTGGGGCTACCACAACACCACCAAGTGAAAAGAACAGCCGGGAGGTTTCTATCTTGCCCTTCTTCCAACCCTTTACATGGAGGGTTTGCAATGTGAAAAGCAGGAGAGGGACCCTTCTGTAAAAGCTCTTTATATATGTGCTGTGATGATCAGAAGATCCAGATAGGAGGATACCAGGTGACAGGATGCCCAAATGATGTCAGACTCCATGAGCTTTCCTTGACTGAAGGCAGTCGGATGGGAGCGGCAGGCTGGGGCTGAAGGAGTTCTACATTCTCTGGACAAAGATTCAGAAATACCAAGTATGATCCCAGGAGGGCTCCGGGAGGGCAGGAGGATCTGTGTCAGGGAACACTCTAGGCATTTACTTTAAGGTGCAGCAACTCTTCTGGAGGGTAGAGAAATATTTCCAAGGGGTTGGGCCTTTATCTGAATGGAGGTCAGAAGGAGGACAGACTGGGCTGGACAAATGCAAAAAAACAAACAAACAAAACAAGGACTTTACAAACTAAGTGGTCTATTCCAGCCTTGACTGGATTAGTGACAAGAAATGGGGTTACCTAAAAGCCATTATCAAGGGTTTCCTGCAAAGGCTGTGTGGCCCTTTGTAGTTAGGCTTTGTGTCAGCCCAAGTACAAAAATTGCATGAGACAATGACCTGTGCCCATGATAATTGCCTAGCTAATTTGATGGGCATATTTTCAAACCTGCTCACAGAGAGAGGCAAAATACTATTAGCTATTTAAGGTACAAACATGGACAATTCTAGCAAGGCCAAACTAGAGGCCTGGAGCTAAGAACTTCATCCCACTCTGTACATACTACAGTTTGCCACCTGTTTTTTGTTTTGGGTCATGGTTTTGATAACTATTTTCCTTCTTCCAGAAAATTTACCGGGAAATCGATGTTGACAGGTCTGGTACCATGAATTCCTACGAGATGAGGAAAGCACTAGAAGAAGCAGGTAACACTTCACAATCTAGCTCCTTCCCTTTGTTTTTTTTTTCCACCTGTAGCATACTGAACATTTATATTACACCATGCAATATAAAGCTTGGTTGGTGAGTTATGACATAAAGCAAGTTCAGGTCTAATACAAACTCATCCTTTTCATTCTCCTCTTAAAAACTATTTGGTCAAATTAAATGCAGTCCCTGAGGTTCTGCCTTCAGTGCCTTCTGAATCCAGATTTCCTTCAAAGCAGTCTGGCAGGGCAAACAGGCAGGGCTAGCTCTTAACTGATCTGCCACCATGCTCCTCCTTCCTGGGTAGAGTTGTTTAGGCAGAAATGGAATGTCTCAGTTCAACCCTTCCAAGAAGTCCCTAGTAGAACTAGACAGCAATAAATAGGACATAAGCTTGGGGTTAGACCAGCAGAGTAGGAAACTGGTGTGCTTTAGGGACAAACATGACAAGAGGCTGTGCACTCTGTTAACTGTGATGTAATGGTGCAGGAGAGACTCCAAAAAACAGTGGTATAATAAGATATACCTTTCCCTCAAGCCATCCAAGGCTGGGGTGGTGCCTTCTACTGTTAAGGCCCTAGGCTCTTCCTATCAGGTTGCTTCATTAGCCACTAAGGCTCTAGGACAACTTGCTACCACAACCACAAGCCTCAAACAGCTTGGCAGAAGAGCTCTGTGCCTTTAAGGGCACACCCATCACTTCTGCTTACACATCCTATTGGCTAAAACTTAGTCACAAGGAAAGCTGGGAAATGCAGTCTTAATTCCAGGCAGCCATAGTCTCATTGAAAATGCATTTACTGTGGAACAAGGAAGAATTAATATTAGTTTACCACAAATCGTTTCTGCCACCTACATCCAGGATGAGACTGAGCTCCAAGCTGATTCAGAGCTAACTAAACAAACATGGAAAGGAAGCATGGTTAACAGCCTGTAGTAGCATGACAATGGAAAAAGAGGCAAGAAAAATCTTATGCATTATTAAGGAAGCAAGCAAAACAACAGCAAACAGTTTGGAAACAAAAGAAACAAAGGTACTAGTTTTGCAAAGTAAAACCAGTCTCAGACTGGAGATGTAGCTCAGCGGTAGAGCACTTGCCTAGCACATGCACAAGGCCCTGGGTTCAATCCCCAGCACTAAGAAAAATAAATAAATAAATCTCACATAAGAGCAAGCAGCCCAGAGACAAAAGTGATTGTAATTGTAATTTGAAGTGTCATCTCAGTTCCATAACCTGTCCACAGAACTACATGATGCAATCTAATATTTAGCAATGAGTTTGTTTGTTTGTTCACTTAACTTCAGGTTTCAAGATGCCCTGTCAACTTCACCAAGTGATCGTTGCTCGGTTTGCTGATGATCAGCTCATCATCGATTTTGATAATTTTGTACGGTGTTTGGTTCGGCTGGAAACGCTATTCAGTACGTGAACATTTGGGGAAATACTTATTTCAGTTCTTTGGGTACAAAAGCAGCTTTCCTTTCACCACGGTGCAGTCACCTAAACCAGAGACATGGTCTGTCCAGGGACTGAGAATAAAATTCCCTCTTTGTTAGCTTGGAGAAAGAGAAAAAAATGCTTGTGGCAGTCAATGAAATCAGCTGCCAAGTTGGGATGACTTGATCTCTGTCTTGGCTCACTTGCTTCTGACATCTCCTTTGTCTCCCTCCACAGAGATCTTTAAGCAGCTGGATCCCGAAAATACTGGAACGATAGAGCTCGACCTTATTTCTGTAAGTCAGCAGCTCATGCCAACCACCTCGCTCCTAAGGGGACTGGGGGAAGGCGGGAACAGAACGGCCTGTTCCTTGGATGACCTGCCTTTTAAAGTTTTATTATAAAATTTTTCTCGTCCTTTGGGGATAGGCCTGTAAATGGCTATCAAGTCCCACAGTGCACTGTTGTTATTGTTTCTCAACTGGCCTACTGATTTATGAGTTCAAGAAAACACACCTGGCTCTCTCTTCCCATGAGCTTTGACTACAGCATAGCGCAAGGTTAAGCTAAGAAGAGGGTGGCTGCCAGATCACTCTCAGAAAAAGGAACTGCTGATCCGCGTGTCTTAGAGAAGGTACTTATGTAAAGAAACCCTGTGGATGAAAGTTGGGTTTGGGGAAGACCTGTCATTCTCAGACCAGATTTATGTAAAATACTTTCCAAGAAAATTTTCTCTACTTCCTCCCCACTAAATTAAAGATTAAACTAGCAATAGTAAATAGGTTTGCCATGGATAATTATACATTGCTGGGCCTGGAACCCAGCAATGTCCATCTCTGAAACGAACATCAATCATATTAAGTTGGTATGTCAATTTCACAAAAAGCAATGTATAAAATGTGCACTTGCCATCCTGATGATAGCTTTGAGGGAAAGAACCTTCTGTCCTCAGGATAGCTGAAGAAGCCAGGTGGGGTAACCATCCATTATCACAGGGCTCCAGTCTTCATTTCTCTGAACCCAGGGGAACAGAATCTGGAGTGGCACAGGCCCCAAAGGGATGTGGTGAGATGGCCAAGGCTGGGTGGGAATGGCACTGTCATCAATCCTATCCATGTGACAGAGAAGCAAAGTGTTACCAGGTCTAAGGGACGGGCAACCTGTCCCTTGAATTTTGAACTGTGGAAGAAGCCAGCAACCAAAGGGTTGTTTCACTGTGCTATATAAAGTGCCTTTATCCAAGTGAAAATAGTTTAGCTGTTTACAAATCATGCCAACTTGCTTAAAAACTCTATTGCCTAGAAAATATCCCTGAGACTGCAAGCTAGAGAAGAGTAAATACGATTGCAACATAAACCATGCCATGTATTAGGTTCTGGAAACTTCTGGCCTCTTCTGGATATCCTGTTCTCCCCACCCCTGTCCACCTATCCTGGCCTGCCTCTTCAGTCCACTCCTTCCTCTCTCCTCTGAGCACATCTTACCCACTGGTTCTTATCCCTCCTCAAGAGATCCCTGGGGATCCCTGCCTCAGTAGTCTTGCCAAGGAGGAACTGTGTCCAGAAAACCTCCCTCTCATTTGCTGTGATTTTCAGCCTTGGCTGCAAGTTATGTCACTGAGGGGCTTTGTATATCCCAGACCATATCATTCCAATATAGACCTAAGGTTGAAAACCACTGGTTTCTGGATATCCACTCCCTGACAAACTAACTTCTGATGTGATGTTCCAAGACAGAGATGTAAAAATGCTAGTGTAATACTTGCATTTCACTCAATGCATTTAGTCCATTCTGCAGTGACCATCTGATTCAAATAACACTGTCGCTGGACCTGTACAGAGCTGGCTAGATTCAAGAACTTAGGTAGAAAAATGTTAGTACACTGATATTTTAGTTCTTGCTCAGATTTTCTGGTGTAACAATTTTCAACAATAATCCAAAGGTCTTAAATAGCCTTTAAGTTTAAAAATGCTTAATGAAATAATTTGTTTTTCTTCTTCCCACAGTGGCTCTGTTTTTCAGTACTTTGAAGTCATAATTCATCGACCTGAAGACTTCTCATGGGAAAAAAAAATCAGCCAAGGACTACCAGACAAAAATTTTGTATCTGGACCTTGAAATTATGGGAACATTTACTTAAACTGATGATTATAGCTGAAAAATACTATTTGAGATAGCAAAAAACTTTCACATATCAAAGAAAAAGATTTGCATAATCATTATCCTACAGGCAAGTAAGTCACTTAACCCTTGGTAAGCTAAAGGAAAGCTTTAAACTTGTAAATAGAATACACTTTTTACTTTTTCACACTCTCCTGTTCATAGCAATATTAAATCAATATTAAATCAGGAAGAAAAGCAGCTGAGCAAACATAAGTCAATCTCAAAGGCCACAAGGCCCTTGCTGGAAATATTTAAAGCAACTTCAAGTTTTAAAATGCAGCTGTGATATCTACCAAACAGCAGCCCAGAGCCTGCCATTTCCCTAGAGCAAACCAGATATAGGGTGCACCATAAAGTCGTATTTACTCTCATGGCATCTAAAAACTCTAGGGGAAAAAGCTTACCTTACATCATTTGGGTTAAACAAGAGACAGGTTTTATATAATATTGACTGGTATCAGTGAGTCGTTCTTAAACTCAAGTCCTTGAGCATATTTGGCCTTAATTAAGGAGTTAGTTAGTCTTCTAAATACTGAAGGGATTCTACTCGTGACCATCTGAAGCGGTGTGCCAAAACCACGCATCCAGTTTGCAAACTGTCAACGATAAAGGACAAAACAAGCTGTTGGCCGCCTCGAAAGTTTATGTACTTCATTGCTACTAGTATGTGCATCGGGTTAGGGAGGACACTGCTGAGCAGCTCTTATGGAAATGACGCAAGCTGGTTTCCTGGCTTTGGCCTCGGGAAAATGTTAACAACATTATAAAAATATTGCCTCTGTTGCCTTATCGCCTTCCAAATGTCCTGTTAAATAAAGGGTTGCCCCATGCAGTCACACCATGCTGTTTCTTTTCCCTCCTGGAGGGTGGTCCTAGTGGAATGGGGTATGGACCTACACAATTATAGCTTGTTTCTGCTTAAGTGAGGAATGTTACCTCTTTTAAATGCACATACTGAGAAGATATCTTACCTGTAATTAAATTGTAGAACTATACAATATTTTAAAAATCTAGTTCAGAAACTAATACTTTGACAATGAAGGGCAGCTCTAATTTCTACAGCTTGCTGGTCTCTTTTAAGGAGGCACAGACTTGTGTGCCTTTCTGGAAGTTCCCTGCATTAGCTGAAAGCCCAGTGTCACTGTGGCCAGCAGTGACTGGTGTAGGGAGCTGAGAAAATAGGCAGATTATATCACTGGTCAGCTGCCACAGATCCTTGGGAAAGATGTGCAATGACTCAATAGGCAAATGCCATCTAATACTTCCTGAAAAGGTGAGTCAATAGATTTCCCAAACTCAACTCCAATGCACTGAAGTTCTTCCTACTTGCCGAATGGATCTTGCTGGCCACTTGGGGATTAGAAAACGTGGGTATAATCAAAATACACCAGGGTATGTAGTTTTTCTGTTTAGCAGCACAGTTTTCAGGACAAATGATAGGGGAGGGGTCTTCTGATTAGGTACAGAGTGGGGCAGAGGGCAGGCCCCCACCAATCAGCAGAGGCTATACCAAACCTGGACTGTGATGGAGAACACACCCCTCTTGCTGGACTTTCATCTGGAGAGCTGACCCAGTGGACTTTACCATTTTAGTTGCAATAAGAGATAAGGTTTAAAAAAGAAATAGGGCATGTGCTTATCATAGTCAATTTAGAAAAGACTAAAAATGGGGGCAAAATGACCAAGCATCCTGAGTTTTCACACCTAAGATTTGTCAATTTTGTCTATTTTACAGGGGGGGAAATTATAAACAAAGTAAACCTTCCCTTTCTGACCCTGTACAAACTCACCCTGAATTAAACCCTCATGAATTGCAATACCAGGCCCACCTCAGCCCCTCCATCAACTATACTCACGCCCTGTCTTCAGTTTCTTTTCCTACAGTAAATGAACCTATGTGCTTTCCACATCCCAAAGGACATAGCCTACTCCCACCCCTCCATCTTTCCTTCAAACAAGCATCCTGAGTGGCTGCCCATACTAGACCTAGTTCTCTAGTTGTTTCTCATTGATCCCTTCACTTGGTACAATGTGGCTAAATAGCCTTTCACTTTTTAAATCTACTTTTTTTTTCTTTTAAAAAAATGTGTTCATTTTAGATAAATAAGACAGTAAAGTATATTTTGACATATTATACACACATGGAGTATAATTCTGACCATTTACTTCCTAATGTCAAATACTACAAACACCTACCAGTCCCCCATCTCTCTGGGCCTTTCTGCTGCTTTTAACTCCATTCTTTATTCCCTGTATAGAGAATCCGTATTCTCCAGGTTTTCTTAACGTCTGCTTCTCTGGCTAATTCTGATGACTCCTTTCCTGTGACAACCCCAGGCCATCTTTCACTGCCCCTAAGCAAAATTCCTCAATGGCTCCAAGGCCTTTAGGACCTAAGCATAATCTGAAGTTTATATATCTCCCCCCCACCCAAGGCATGGTCCACTCTCCAGTTGGTTTACTCCTCACCATTTGCAAAAATCTAAAAATTCCACTATCATAAAAATATGTTATTATAGTAAAGACTATAATATATATGTGTACTATTAATGTATAATAGTATACATTATAATATATCTGGAAAGCATTGACACGTGTTCATCAGATAAATAATTAAATAAATTACACAATAGAGTATTAAGTAGTCATTAAAAACTCTGTTGATACTTATCCAATGTCAAGCATAAAACAAGACATAACTGCTTAACAGTATGCTCTCCATAATTCAAGAGAAAAAAAATTCATAGACAAGACTACAAAGAAACACATTCAAGTGTAATAGTGCCTCTAAAGTGGCCTTCCCCCCTTTATAACTTTTCTATATTTTCTCTATACTTTGATATCTTTTTTAAGAAAATATTTCTTAGTTGTAGTTGGACACAATACCTTTACTTATTTATTTTTATGTGGTGCTGAGGATCAAACCCAGGGTCTCTCACATGCTAGGCAAGTGCTCTACCGCTGAGCCACAATCCCAGCCCTATACTTTGATATATTTCTATAAGCTTCAATAAGGATACTTTTTCATTAGATGAATAAAAGCTCCAGTGTATATCTGTATCAGATCAAGTAGGACAAAACACAAATGTCACAAGATTCAAACACAATGTACCCACAACTGATTTATAGTTAGATTGTTCAACCAAAAGGAAACACTCTGAACTCCAAATAATAAATGGTTGACATGAGATCTGACTTTCACAAAAGCTTGCCTGAGAACCTGTACATTTCTTCCCAGGAAAATCATATATATTGTCAAGAGCTCAACCCTGGGCAGGTGACTTGTCTCAAGAGGTATGAGGCACCTGTGCCCTGCTTTTAGAGTGTGATACCTCTGCTCTCCTTTAATAAATTTTTGCTTGTGCCTTGCTTTTGATACATCCTGAAATTCTTTTCAGCAGCTGTCAGGAACCTGTCTCGGTTGAATCGAGGTCCCACTGCCTCCTCGAAGGGATCTCCTCAGACTCATGTCAGTGACAATCAAAGGCAATGGCATTAAACTCCATTATGTCTATCAGGAAAATAAGGCACAGGATGATCAAGTGTCCTGGGCACGGTCATTTAATGGATTAGTTAAGAAGTCCAGCAGCCCAGTTCTAGAATGCATGTTGAATTTATTTCCTATTGCTATAACAGCATTTAATACAAATTGTTTTAAAAATACATAATAATGCACAGTTCTGTAGATCAGAAGTTCAACCCCAGTCCCATCAACACTTTCCTTCTGGAGGGATGGATTCATTTCCTGGCAGGCCTATGCAAGTTGGCAGAGTCCAATTCCATGTGGCTAAAGGACTGACTTTCCACATTCCCTAACTCATGATCCCTTTGAAGAGAAGGGTCTCTTCTTGGGAGACCCTTGCGACTCCTGGCTTCCTCTCCTACTTCTGATGGCTCATATGATTACACTGCCCATTGGATAATTTACCTGGCTAATCACCCTATTTTAAAGTTAGCTGATTGATGAACTTATTTAAATCTGAAAAGTCCCTCACAACAGTACCTACACTGGTATTGGGTTGAATTACCAGGGGACTATGATGCTAGGGGAGGGGAGGCATTTTTAGAAATTTTGCCTACCATGTATATTTTGGAAGTTTAGTTCATGTTGTTATTTTTTTCTTCATTTCTCTGAAGGATGTGTGTGTATGGCTTTCATCTATTCCTTGTTAGTAGTTAGCTATTCATAAAAAAGTATTAAGAAAAATGACCATGGTTTTTCATTTGTGTCTTAACTCTTTAATTATAGATCCAGTTGGGTATAATAACATACGCCTGTAATCCCAGAGACTTGGGAGGCTGAGGCAGGAGTTCACAAGTTCACGGCCAGTCTTGCAACTTAGTGAAGCCCTAAACAACTTGGTGAGGCCCTGTCTCAAAATAAAAAATAAAAATGGCCATGGATGTAGCTAAGTGGTAGAGCACCCCTAGGTTTAATCCTCATACCACACACACAAAAAAAATTTTATTTATATATTTATCTCCTCTAAGTAAAATGATTTCCAAGCAACTCATGTATTTAGTAACATAGTAATAAAACATAACTCTATAAAGAAAGTGAAATAAATGAGGGCACAGCATATCAGAGGCTCCAGGTCAAAAGTAGCCATAGGCTTTTATCCCCAATGATCATCAAGATCATTAAAAAATTTCAGTTCTGTACCAAAGACCATCCAAACACAAAACGCAAAATAGTTTTCTGTAAGCAAAGAAATACTTCTTACATTAATCACATGGCTGATAAGTCTTATTACAGAACTTTTTTCACTTGGGTAAGACATATTGCAATAATTTGTGACCTTTAGACGAAGCTGTTTAGGACATCTAAAATGAAAACCAGTAAAACAGCTTAGAGTCAAAAAGTTTAATTTTATTACAATGTTTTTAAAGTTAGCTATGATCTTGACAAATACTATGGGTAAGTCTATACCAACTCCAAGGTACAAAAGACAATAAATATAGATTAATATTCAGCCTAAAAACAAGATTCTAAATCTAATTTAGATTAGGTAGTGTAGTTTAGTTTCAATATTTAAAATCCATGTATAATTCTTAAGATGCTAAAAGAACTCATATATGATAGTGATTGCTCACTGACAAACAACCAGCAGTTCTTTGCTGACAATATACAAGTGTACGGCACATTCAAGCCCCCACACGAGTCTGAGGCCTGCTGGTGCTAGAGGACTGGGGATGGTGCCGTGATGGCACTGGTCCTTCTGGCAGGAGGACTGGTACAGAACAGTGCCAAAAATGCCCACCAAACTGGACAGGAAGCCGATTTCACAAAAGCTCAAGGAATGGTCCTCTTTCTTGCAGAAAACGAGATTGTCACTGTGTCTTCCTGAATGTTCCGTGGAACAGCTGGGCCCAGCACAGTATGGTCTGCTGACTTAGAAGCTCCATTTCCTCATGCTGAGTGTCCCCCACTAGCAGTGAATTCTTCAATCCTTCATTTTCTTCCAGAGCACATTCTTCATTGCTTTCAAGCTACATTGTCATTAAAATAAGTCTTGTAAAATTTCTGCCAAAAACAGCTGTATTATTTCTTCTTGGTGATAATTAAGACTAATTCTTCATTAACTAAAATTCTGTTAAGTTTCAGGCCAAGCTCCTTTGTCTTGGTTTAATTCTCGGGTACAGCTGTAAGAAAGTTTAAAAAATATTTACATACTGTACATAGGTATGAGAGCAGAGTGAAACTTCATGAAACACTGGGAAGAGGGGCAGAAATATGACAGGAAAAAAATCAAACTAAGCAGAGGTACCCAAGTGCACAAGGTTCACATTTAGCAATGTTCTCATCAGCCACTCCATGTAAGACATCAAAGGTCACAAGGGTCCATCAACTGTGACAATATCACAAAGCAATAAAAACCTTCAGCAGCTCTAGGCATTAACTCAATCTGCAATTTACTGAACTGTAAATGAAGTCAGGAAGACAAACTGCTGATGACAGTTTGCAATATGCAACATACTCCAACATTTAGAGTTTTCATTACTATGGAAGAAAGATGAGAGATTAAAATCTCTTTTAATTTGATTCACAGTGGACATAACATTGTGTGATGAAACTTGAGACTGTCAAGAACAAAATGCCACAAAGTCTACAGATGTAAGAAAGGCTAAGTGGAGTGTGGTTTTTGTGTTTTCCAAAACAAAAGCTGAGAGGCAAAGGCTGCAAAGTACTGTCTTGAAGTCCAGAGCAAGTTCAACTAGTGATTTAACTAACAAACTCAACAAAAACCCTTCTCTCTGAAACAACAGAAAAACAGGTTTACTTAAAGAGATTCAGACTTCCAGCCCAAACTGAAAAACTGATGGGTCACTATTATTTAAGGATTATCATTCTTCTTTAGGAAAAGATATTCAATCAACATAATTTTCTAGACTCAGGCTGAGTCTCTGATTTAAAAAGTCAACTTTTACGTACTTTCCTTTTTTAAAATACATTAAAAATATTGTGCAGAGGACACTTGTATCTAAATTTGGAACTGAAATGAAAATCTTCAGTCAGGTCAGCTAATTTTAGAACCTTCTGAAGCTGTATAGAAGGCTCAACTTAAAGTGTCTTTGAACAACTGCTTCATACTTGGTAACAAATTCTTCCAACACACAGGATCTTTCTGATAAAACTGCTTTTAAAGAAATAAAGGTTTATTCTCACTACACACACCAAAAACGCTAATGACATGAGGTAAGTAAAAAAATGCATGCTATTTTGATTTAACCATTCCACAATGTATACATATTTTTAAAGACCGTGTTATTAAATATATATAATTATTTGTCAATTTAAAGAAAAGAAAGAATATTAAAACAGAAGTTTAATAAGCACTTAGTTCTAAGTAGCACTTTTCCCAGATAAGAAACTACAATATGTAAACTGTGCATATTCACTGTTGATGTTTTATTAGGAAAAGTAGCCACATGCAAGAGATGGACTTCTCTGGTGCTAAAGACTTTATAGAAGCGAATGTGAGTATATGAAAGAGAACAGCTTTCTATTTTTACTTTCCTTTGGTAATTTGAAAGCTTTTTTTTTTTTTTTTTACAGAGCTCCACAGTCTAATTTTTTTTATTTTCATTATTCTTTATAATCCATATTATGATCACAAAAATAAATGCCACCTAAACCACCAAAATTTTATTTCATAGTAAATGCAGCCCTGGGAAGGCAGCAGTCCAGGTCTATCAAGTCATTTATATTGCACATTAAACAGGCAACACTGAGAAGGAACAGTCAGGAGAGGGACAGTGGTCAGAATCCAAAGAGCCAGGTCCCAGCAACAGAGTCATTTCAAGGAACTTCACCAAAAGTAATATCCCAGTTGTAGAATACTTGAGACAGAATCCTGCTCATGGCCTGGATGCCAGAGTAGGAGATTCAATGCAGGTAGAGACCATGTTTCTCTGACACTTGATGAAAATGCCTACAACAGTATCTCCCATTGCTCTATATTAGACTCCTGCATGATCCTCACAATAATCTTAGGAGGTAAGCTTCTCCAGCATCCCGACCTTCCTTCCACCACTCAGTTACCCAGATAATAAGTGCTCCAGGTAGACCTGAGGTGATGTTGAAGCCAGGGCTGGTGATCTACATGCCATATGCTGTTCACCACTAGTCGCTCTTTCTTCCCTCAAGTCTTTGCTACTTTCTCATCAAAAGCAGATTTTTCAAGCATTTTTACCTTTAAACTTTATTCAATCTCTCAATTATCCTTCTCATTTTTCTTTCATACACCCCACATTTACCCTGTGCAAATATAACCATGTGAGACTATACCTGAATCTATGAGAGATCAATGCAAAGTTTTGAAGTATATCATTCTTGTTTTCTCTGGCAAAATTATAAATATGCTCCTGAGCATAAATAAATCATCAAAACTGTGGCTATAAGTCAAAATATAAGACTATCCGAAATTTAAAATTCCACGTGTAATTAACAAAGGGCGGTACGGCACACTGTATCCATAACAGTTTTTACAAAGTCCCTCTATGACACACATAAAAACATCATGAAGTACTGGAATAACTTACTCCTAGCAAGTTGCGTGGAACGTATCCCTCCTTATCATTAAGGCGTGCCCACCACCATTCAATTTCATCTTCGTCCTCCCTGCGGATGATGGTCATGCAGTCTCCTTCTTTCATGGGCAGTTCATCATCATTCTGAGGTTCATAATCCCAAAGTGCATAAATGACTCCTTTATTCATTATGCCCATTTTCTCCTGAACCCCTATGATTGTGACAGAAAGACACAGCAAGGACATATCACTCAGAGTATACCATTCTGAAGAACGTTTCTCTATAATGAAACAAAATGGCAAGAAATAGGCACAGGATGGAGTGTTAGAACTACTACATTAAATAGTTAATAAATAATTTTGCAAGGTCAGGGCAAAGAATGGACCAGTGGCATATATAAAAGATAAAAAAATAATCAGTTTTCGTATCTAAAATAGCTTTAAAACCTAGCACCTTATAAGTATCTCTCAAAACCGGTCTTACTCAGAAAATAAAAACTTTTGCCAGCCCAGGAACTAAAAAAAGAATTGCTTGAGCCCAGGCTATTAAAAAAGTAAATGATATGCTTGTCAACTTTTGACCTATTTCTAAGTGTAAGGACCAAGGAACTATGAATACATCACTTCATTCTTCATTACCTAAAACACAGAGCAGACAGAGAAAAAGATCAGAAATGCTTATTAAGGTGGTCTTTATCAATTCCCAAATGGGAAAAGAAAATACATTATTAAATACATTAGAAAGCAGAAATGTGGCACTTCAGACATGACATAAAAGTCTACAGTCAACTCCAAAATAACAAAAATCAGAATTCTAAAAGATGTTGAAATTCCATAAACTGGGGAGGGAAAAATCCTCAACACCCCACTTTTTACCAGTTCAAAATCAATTTGCAAATTAAATTTTGTCTTTCTCCATTTATCCTATATATTCCTATCCTAAAGGGCAACACTAATAATTACTATCAAACAGTAGGTAATAGAAAAAGAAGAAAGAAAACTGAAAAAGAAGGTTCTTAGCAATTCAGTTAATTATTATTTTTTAATTTAATTATTTTAATTATTATTTTTACAGTCAGGAAAATATCTGCTTGCTTTTGAATAGATTGTGAGCACTGCACTACTAATTACAAACTTAATATTTCTTACTAATTAATGTGACGTAGAATACAGTATCTCTCTTCTGGGAAGAAATGAATCAAGAAATTAAACTATTCCTTTCCACAGAAGGCTTTGCCAATATAAAGGAACAGGTAAATTTCCAACTTTTGCCTATTTAAATAAGACATATAAAGTACAACAGAACAATAAAACTTGATGTAGCTATAACCTCACAAAGTTTTAAAGTTGGTCAGGTGTTTAAACTGTTTGGGACAGGGAGGTCAAAGAGGTAAGAGAGAAATTCCAGATATTTTAATATGCTCATAACAGCCTAAGTCCCAGTTTCTAAGAAATCATTCATGGAAAAAAATTTCTCGTTACTTTGCTATTATGAGATTAAGAGTTACAAATTAAGCCTTTTACAAAATTTTTGAGGGGCCTCAAAACAAGCTCAACATCATTGATAATTTTGGAAATGCAAACTAAAGCCACTATGAAATCCCATTCCAAATCCACCAAGGGTCATAAGATGTGGGGCAAAAGGAACCCTCTACTAGATGTTTGCCACTGTAACCTGCTAGTTCCATTTGTAGATATAATCCAGAAAACAAATATGGAAAATAGGAAGGAAGGAGCTGAGGGTATACTTCAGTGACAGGGGCTGTGCTTAGCATGCACAAGGCCCTGGGTTCAATCCCGAGCACCAAAACAAATAAACAAATTTAAAAAGACATTTTTTTTAAATGAAGGAAGGAGCCCACATGTCCTTCAAAAGTAGAATGGAAAGTTAAGCTGAGATTTAGTCATAAAAAAGAATAGTATGACACAATGAAAATAAACATAATATACAAGTGAATCTCAAAAACATAAAATGTTTAAAAAAAAAAGAAGCCTAGAGAATCACCAACACAATTTACTTTAAATTTTAAAAAAAGAATAGGCAAAACTAAAAACAATACTTAATAGGTTTCACACACAAAAAATATATAACTATTTTTAAAAACAAGGAATGCTGAACTTCCAGAGTGTTTACCACAGGTGTGCGGGGAGCCACATCAAGGCAGTCCAGATGATGTCAGAAAGTGTTCATGTTCTGTTTTCCTAGGTCAGGAACACAGTTATCCACTATGTTCAACCCATTAGTGACTTAAACACTCATGGTATCCATGATATATTTAATAAGTTTTTTAAAATCCCTGACCAAATGTCCCTAATGTTTGTAAAAAGCATATATAGTCCTGATGGCCAATAAAATTAATACAGCAAAATACATGTTAAGATACTATAAGAATTTTAAAATAATGTCAATAAATCAAAATATCCTATGGCTCAGAGTTCAAAACATAAACAAAAAGTAATCTGAGTATCAATAATAAAAATTAAGGCAGGTGCAATAATGCACTCCTATAATCTCAGTAACTTGGGAGGCTGAGGTAGTAGGATCACAAGTTTGAGGCCAGCCTCAGTAATTTAGGGAGATGCTTATCTCAAAATGAAAACTATAAAGGGCTGTGGATGTAGTTCAGTGGTATAGCACCCTTGAGTTCAATCCCCATTACTATATACACACACCCCCAAAAACACCCTAACAGTTTAGGGGCTGGGGATGTGGCTCACTGATACAGCACTTGAAAGAATGAATGAGGCCCTGGGTTGGATCTCCAGTACAGAAAAGGGAGAGAGGAAATGGGGAGAGGAGAGAGAGAAAACAACTAACAATTAAGGTCTAGGGTTCTCACTGACCCCTTTTCCTTCTCATGGAAAGCCTGAAAATAGACAAAAACACCAAGAGAAAGTCATCAAGCAGAGATGAAAGACATGTCTTTAAACTCATGGGTCTCTCAATCAACAGGTAATGCTGCTTCTGAGTGTCTGTATAGTATGGAGTCCTGAGACTCTTTATTTTTCTGTTTTCCCTCCCTTCCACCTCCTCTTAAGTCATAAAGAGAAAAATTAACCTCAACCACGAAGCCTTGTAAAGTAAAAAATTTTCCTTGTAAGTAAAAATGGCATGCATCTAAAACTTCAAGTCCATTTTTCTCTAGGTGCAGATCTGATGTTAGCAATTAGACTCAAACTCAAAATCAAGAAAACAAAACAAAGCCCCAAAATATGTGTTGCCTTTATTTTATTTAATGACAAGTTTGATTTGCAGGAAAACATGGGTCATTTGGAATCTTGTGTCAATGCTGTTTTTCTTATGATCATCTTGGAAGAATGAGGTTCTGTTCACTTATTTGCAAAGACATGCTAGCACTTGGTAAATGTTAAAGCCTTAATGGGGGTCTTTTGATGGTCAAAAGCCCTTTAATACCACTAGATCAGAAGCTGCATCACTGTCTTCGGTTGCTGAAGATTTCCCTGACAATAGTTGTTTCCAGGAATACACACAGAAGCTATATTATTTGTGACCCAGTCTGTTCTATTTTCAGCGCCCAAGACAATGTAAAACACAAGAGACTTTCCTAAAATAAAAATACTTATTGAATTAAACCCCAGAGATAGACAGGTAAGTAAATGCAGTAATCAACACATTGATTCCACTGGCTACATACCATAAAGAAACTGAGAGCACTGTGTGTAGCCCTCCTCCATCTCCTCACACTTATCTGCGGCAGTCTGCATGTCACTGTAGGTCATGGCGAACACAGCTGCTCCTGACTCCACCAAAAACTTACACACCTGGACATTGTTACATGAGGCAGCACAATGCAATGGAGTCCTGTGAATAAGACACAGCAAGGGCTAAATATGTGTTTTTCTCTCTTTTTTTTTTTTTTTTTTTTTTTTTTTTTTGGTATTGGGGATTAAACTCGGGGGTACTCAACCACTGAACCACATCCCTAGTCCTATTTTGTGTTTTATTTAGATTCAGGGTCTCACTGAGTTGCTTAGTGCCTTGCAGTTGCTGAGGCTGGCTTTGAACTCGCAATTCTCCTGTCTCAGCCTCCCAAGCCGCTGTGATTATAGGGATGCACCACCATGCCCAGCCTAAAAACATGTTTCTAATTTGAAAGACACCTGCTCTGATAAGACACCTGTAAGAAAATTTCTTGAGTTTCTCATCTACCAAACCCTTTCTTCTGAAAAACTGAAACAGTTTTAAGGTCTGCAGATATAGCTCAGCTGGTAGAGCGCTTGCCTAGCATACACAAGGTCCTGGGTTCAATCCCCAGCACCATTAAAAAAAAAAAAAAAAAAGATTTTTAGCTGGGCATAGTGGCACATGCCTATAATCCCTACAGCTCAGGAACCTGAGGCAGGAGGATCATGAGTTCATAAGCCAGCCTCAGCAACAACTGAGGCATTAAGCAACTCAGTGAGATCCTGTCTCTAAATAAAATACAAAATAGGCCTAGGGATGTGGCTCAACACAGATGACTGAACTCATCAAAGAATTATACCCACAAAGGAAAAACACCAGACTAATGAACCACAGCTAAGCTAGGAGCCAAGCAAAGAGTGAACAAAATCAAGAAAACATTCCATACAGTAATCTAACAAGAACAAGATAAAATGATTTCCTTACATGTCTGGATCCCCAACTCTGGTTATTTCTGTCAAAGTAAAAGACCTACCAATCCTTAACAATCCTTAAATTATAGGCCTTCATGCAAAACATGTGCCAATTTTGAAGGAACCAAGTTGTATATAAGCTACCTTTATAGTATTTTTTAAAACTCAAGTAAATTTTAATTGAAAATACTTGTCAATTCAATTCAGACTACAAAAATGACCATAAAACATTTTAATCTATTTTAAGTAAGTGGTTAACAAGAACTTATCAATACCATTCAAGAGAATTTTTTCCAGCATCTCAAAATGTTTTATGAAATATGATAAATTATCTTGAGTTAGCACTAAAGGTTTAAGAGCTGGTACCACTGACCAAACTCAGAAATTGGGTTTGAGAATGTTAACTGGGTCCTGAAGTACATAAGGTTTAATTTCTTTACCCTTACCTCCCCCCTCTGTTTTATTTTACTGGGATACCACCCCCTCTCTCTTTTAATATTTTTAGTTATAGATGGATACAATATCTTTACTTTATTTATTTATTCTTATGTGATTCTGAGGATCAAACCCAGTGCTTCACATGTGTCAGGCAAGCACTCTGCCACTGAGCTACAGCCCCAGCCCAGGATATATCATTTTCAAAAAGAAAAAATATATATATATATTTTCTGTCCCCCATTCCAGAATACTATTAACAATTTGGTGAATGTTACCAAGACTTTTCACTTGCATGGTTTTTTAATAATGAAAAATTATATGTAATCTAAACTCCCTAAATTTGGGAAACAAGGGATATTATAACATGGTAAAAAAATTGTTTTGCTTAAGCTACAATACTAAACCAAAACATTAGGCAAAAATATTATGTATAAAAAATACATGTTATGATTTTAACAACTTCTTTCTTTTTTTGTACTGGGGATTGAACCCAAGGGCACTTAACCACTAAGCCACATCCCCAGCCCTTTCTATATTTTATTTAGATAGGGTCTTGCTAAATTGCTTAGAGTCCCACTAAACTGCAGAGGCTGGCCTGAAGCTGGCCTTGAACTTTCGATCTTCCTGCCTCAGCCTCCCAAGCTGCAGTGATTACAGGTGTGCACCACCACGCCCGGCTGGTCTTAACTATATTTTTTAAAAAGTATATAAAAAATAGTTTGAGGGCTGGGCAAGGTAGGTAGAATGTATGCTTAAGATGCATGAGGCTGCAGGTTCAATCTCCAGCACCATCACCAACAACAAAAGAAGCTTAAAGGAAATATATTGAAATATTAATGGTGTTTATTTGCAGACTGCAGAGGTGCAGACAGCTTATTTTCCTCTTCTCATTTCTCTATTTTGTATATTTTCCACAGTGGGCACATATTTTTATATATCATTCTTTTAAAATGCAACCAAAATGCTTCTCCAAGTATTATTTATAACATTAATGACCAAAAAAAAAATTGCAAAACAATCTAAATGTCTAACAAGAGGAAGACAATCATAATAAATGAACACATGGTTACTTAAATCTCTTAATGGAATGATCTGAACCTAATTCAAATTTATATATATGTTCTGCATGCAATTTATACATGCATACTTAATACCATAAGCACACATGTATAAATTACATACACACACACACATATTAGTTGTTGTTGGACTTTTATTTTATTTATTTATATGTTGTGCTGAGAATTGAACCCAGTGCCTCACAAATGCTAGGCAAGCACTCTTCCACTGAGCTATAAATTACTCCAGCCCCATAAATTTTTTTATAATAACTTGTTTTTGACATTAAAAGTCTTTAAAACTAAAATGCTACAGTAAATATGGGATGATATAACCTCTTAAAATCTTTTGTGATATTTCTTATCTTGATTATTTATTAAACTTTTTAAAACCCCATCTGCTTCCATTATTGGAATGAGATGACTGTTAATAAGGACATGCTTATTCCTCAAAAATAGCACATTTCTCCAGCAAATGACAATCAGCTATACAATATAGAGGAATGTAATTTTTGCCTTCCAACAGCACTAAAACAGTGCTTTTACCCCCAACTGTAGTTTGGAGTTTAAAGGAAAAATCATACCATCCATCACTATCAGCAGCATTTACATTTACACCAAACTGTACCAGGAACTTAACGATTTCTGTGTGGCCTGCACATACAGCATTGTGGAGAGCTGTGATGCCTTCATCATTGGGCAGGCTAGGGTCATCAACCTGTAACGTCAACAAGAGGGGGAAGCATCACTCCAATATATCTTGTCACGCTAACTGGCTCCTCAGGGTCAAGAGAACAGAAATAGACTTCTATGGGATTTTTTTAAGAATCCTAATTAAAACCTACAGGAGCCAAGAAATCTGTATTAAGAACAATTCTAGAAAAAAGAATAGCCACAATAAGTAGGCACAGCACTCACTATAAAATGAAGTTTTTTTAAAAAACTGAAGAAGTTCCCGAAACTATATCCTTACAGTCATTTTTGTTTATTTATAGTCCCAACTTCCCACCACAAATTAGTTTCTAAGTAGAAGCTACATTTGCTATGGAAAGAAAAAAAAAAGTGAACTAAAAATATTTTAAATAGTAGGCTTCTGAAAAGTAGGAACATCAGTAATTTAATACCATACAGTACAAATCCATACATAAGCAATTTTAAAGGAGAATAATGATCTCCCCAAGAAAGAAAAAGTACCCTAGAGAAAACAAGTGAAAATTGAACTTCTGCATTATCAAATTTTAGTCATGCTTTTAAAACAGAATAGGCTATTTTAGAGCATACTCAAAAGTTCTTCCCCAGAGCCCCAGTCTCAAAAAGGAAATTTAAAAATACATTTTCTCCATTGTAGCTTTCTATTTTGAGCTTTAAAACAAGTCACATTTAGGAAATTACTAATTATAGCCATACCTCATAAATAATTCTCTGTACAAGGTCAAACTCTCCCTCCAAAGATGAATCTAGGAGTAAAGCAAGAGGGTTGAATTTCACCCTCATTCCATGAGCAATCCTCTCTGAGCCAGTTTTACGTAAGTTTGTCCTTTTGCCCTGCAAAGGAAATGCATGGAAAATTAAGCAAGATACACCACCAAAAGGGTAGAATGAGCTCAGCTGTATATGTATATATATATAAGCACATTTTATTCAAGTATAACATTATTATTCAGGGAAGTACACCAATCAATATATATAGCTAAATAATTTTTCACAAAGTGTGAACACCTATGCAATAAAGTGGGAGGAACTTAATTCTATAAAACCTAATGGAAGCACATCTGTAAATATAACATGAACTCATAAGCTAAGCACATAATCTGAAGAGGGTGACTTTCGTCAAGTTTCAAAACTAGCCAAGATTGGTCTCTTAATAGAGTACATCAAGACCCACACCCTTCAATTAGCAACAATGCAGCTCAGAAATATAACTGCTAACATATACATATATAAAAGGAAACTAAGGCACACAGCGAGCAAACAGCAGAGCTGGAATTCAAATCCAGGTAGGTTGTTTTGCTGCAACCCTTCCCTTTTGTGTGTGTGTGGGTGTGTGTGTGTGGTGCTGGGGATTGAACCTAGGGGCTTATGCATTCAAGGCAAGCACTCTACCAACTGAGCTATATCCCCAGCCCAAAACCCTTCCTCTTAATCATTTCATACCATAATGCCTCCTCAGGCAAAAGCCTATTAGTAAGCTAAATAATAAAGATTAATAGTTATTATACATACCAAGGAGGAATCCTACAAGTCTTAAAATATTTTAATAAGCATATTTTTTAAAAAGGCATTTTAAAGACAAAAACCTAACATTCTGTAAAATAGGTTCCTTAAGCACATCCAACAAAATGGAAATGTTTCCTCAGGTGTGATAAATATACTATACATACTTCTCTTTCATTTTATCTCAGATGTGGAAAACCATTGAGTTTTGAAAAACATAGGAGGCAAACGCTGTAACTCTCAAAAGTGTAATGGATAAATGTTGTTCTTTAAAATAAGTGTCACCAATATGACTTTGTAAATACCCTTCATAAGTTGCACATTGCAAGTAGCTAGCTACCCACTTTTAAAGAATGTACAATACAGCAATATCTACTTCACTTAAAACAAGAAGAAAAGGGTAAGTCCCTTTCCTAGGAAGAAAATAACAATCTTCAAAAGAAGTATGATACTTTTACAAACTTTGGTTTCCTTTCTCTTTCTCAAAAATGTGAATTATATTGACACAACAACAATAAGGAGAGACATGACAAAAAGCTGGAGTATGGGTTGGTTGGGCTTAAATCTGGCTTAAATTTCCTCTTCCTTTTCTCACATTTAAAGCTCAAATGAGAATTGAGCCTTAGAAGTTTGAAGGTATAGGGTTGTTTAAAAAGTGTTAACTTTTAATTTTTTATAACTTTTTTCTCCTTACCTCTATAGTAATAAAAAAAGTTTACTACATTACATGTTTAAGCAAATATTTATTGTAAAGTAACTTTTGACAAAGCTTATCTTTGAATGCTATCACAGCTAAAAGAAATAATAAGGGGTCAAACATAAAGAACACTTACAAAAAATCATTTTTAAATGCTATTTTGCTTTTAACCACATTTAAATTTATGGCTCAGCATCCTATTTCTTCTGTGCAAACAAAATGACTTCCAATTAAACTATGAAAAAGAAAACTTTATTTAGACTTTTCTGGAACTGTTATTCTCTCTCACCTACTTCAAAGTGACAAGAAAACTTCCAAACAAAAGCTTAATATTTAGAAGGCATTTCTAAGCCAAAACAGAGTTTTAGAATAACTTAAAAGAACCTAAGGATTCTGGTGTTTGTCAGGTTCTTAAACTATACTGAAAGAGAGAAAAAAGCTAAAGAGGTGGCCACCAGTTTCCTCACTTCATACGACCCTTCAATCTTTTACTTTTAAGATGGAGGTTTTATCTAACATTTCATTAAAAATTTTTTTCACTGCCAAAAAAATAAAAGTTTGAATGAGTGATATTATAATGAGAAAGTTTTACTGTCTGCCAGATCTCACAGAGCTAAGCCAGTGATCAAATTCAAATTTAGGTCTTTCCAGACCAGTGTTACTTCCCTAATATGTGGTATCAGCTACAGGAGAAATAGCATATGTGGTATCTGTAGGGATAAAAACAAACAAACAAAAAAAAAACCTGTTTCCTTCACAAAGAAACATGTTCTAAGACATTAAAATGTTCTTTATTCTTAACATATTGCATTTTCATAAGATCCATTCTGTACTAAGGGATTTTAAAATTAAAAGGCAAACTGAAGAAAAATACAACCACCTAGAAGAGAGTGACAAGGTAAGACTCCCAAAATGGTCATGAGACACCACATTACTCACAGGAGGCAGAGAGACCTGCCCAGTGATCTCAGGTGGGCACATGCTCACAGAGTCTTCTCCAGGCCCTTCGGGCTCCCCAGATGGGTAGGGTGGAGGTGGGTATGGGGGGTACTCCTCCAGATACACTTCAAGCAGATGGGGAGCCTCTGGGTTTGGTTCCTCCGCATTATTCTGGAGATTTGGGCTGCTGTCTGTGACTCCTTCAGGCGCATAATCAAGGGCAGGGGAAGGAGACGGCATGTCACTGTTCTCTGTACTAGCACTCCCCACATCATCTGGGGATAATGCCTCAGGAACCAAAGAGACCACCTCCTTCTCTGGCTCCACATGTAAATATGGATTCGGAATCTCTGTGGGGCTTTCTGAGCCGGCAGTCACTGAGGTGGATGATTTAGATGGGTATGATGGGACAGAGATGGTCTCCATTGCAGCTATTGTGGTCCTCTGATACAAAAGTTTCTGAATATTTGGTCCATTAGGACCCTCTGGCTCTGTAATAGAGCTGCGTTTCTTTAGTGGTCTGGGTGCATTAGACAGTTTCTTTCGTAGGGCTTCTAAGTCAGCATCACTCTGGTTTCGGTAAGGATTAGATAAGAAAGGCAGTAATTTGGTTGGGCTGAGTGGTCGAGGAATTCTTTCATTTTCATGGTTCTCCTGAACTGAAGAAACAGGTTCTGTTTCAGGTTCAGGACTGCCAGGCTTGCCCTGGCTGTTGGAATAAATGTTCTCTGGATGCTGCTGTGGATTTTGGGCAGTGGCAATCACAGGCTTGCCATATACTAATGGAAAAGGAAAAAAATAAAAATCCTGGTTACTATTAATCACACAGAACTGGCAAGTAACAAATAACAACTAGGCCTCTTTTAATTTCACAGTTACATTATATTCTCTCAAGCACAACTAATTTATTTAAAGAACAAAAGACAAAGCAAGGGTTTCATCTTTGCATAATAAACCTATTATAGAATCAAAATCCCCATTAACTATAACATGGACCATTATTTTACAAAACAGTAAGAAAGAAAATATTGCCAATTATAAGAAATCACTGACTGGCAGTCAAACCTAAAATATCAAAATGTGAAAAAAACTTAGAACCGATGAAAATCAGTAATCCTCTGTGTCCAAACTAACTCTTAACATATAATACCCCATCTTTCAAAAATGAACCAATGTGAAACATCATACTTAGCTTAAAAAATTATTAAGAACCACTGTGTTTACCAAAGATATTCCCCCTTTAACATACTACCAAATTTAGTTAATTCCCAAATTATCACATTAGCAGTCATCAACAAAGATTCATGATAAGAGTAAGACATAGCATATATACAGATTTTTGGCTAATTTTTGTTAGGACATCTTAGGCCACAATTACATGCTTATTTCATGACTAGAAAGCCATTTTCAATTAATTAAAACATGGTCAATTTTATTCTAATCCTATAAATAATGATTTAGAAAGAATAAATAAATGTCCAGCTTGTGTATGTTTAACACAAACTATCTTATTTTGTTTTTATTTAGTTTATTTCCTTTCGGTACGGGGGTCTTGAATATGCTAGGCAAGGATTCTACAATTGAGCTACACTTCCAGTCCTTGTTATCTTTTTATATTTCATTAGTGGTGTGTCCTCATAAAAATAACTTCAAATACAGTAGTGTTTTTTAAAAACACAGTGTACGGGCTGGGGTTGTGGCACAGTGGTAGGGCACTTGCCTAACATATGTGAGGCACTGGGTTCAATTCTCAGCACCACATATAAATAAAATAAAGGTCCGCTGACAACTAAACAATAAAAATAAATAAAAATAAAAAATTTTAAAAACAGGGTAGTTGTGTCATCTTCAATGCACCAAAAGCATGTAGCCACAGCTACAGTGAAGACACAACTTTCTGCATGCTCTCTCCTGTGTGTATGTCTCCCACTCTCCTCTGAGCTCCTTCAGAACTAGGACTGCCCTTCTCATCTTCAGTGCCTAGTGCAGTAACTGACATATAGCAGTCACTCTGTTAAAACTCCCAATTAACAGTAGGAAACACAATTACAACTCAGAACACCAGAGTCAGTCAAAATAGAGACCAGTTATTTTACTGTATGCTGACAACTGGCAGCTCTGGTGGAGGATATAAGCACAACATCTATGCAAGTGAAAATAAGACCAAGAACCTTACCACTTGCAAAGTGTGGGCCTCTGGTATGCGTCTTGGTCAGTGCACTCTGCACAGCCTGTTGGAAGTTTTTTCCTGGAGCCTGATGCTGTGTATACATGGAATATATAGAGCTGGCTGCCACAGTCTGAGGTTTTCTGAAGGCTGGAAGAAGGGTATCTTTGGAAGGCTGGGGAGTGAAGGGCCGGACGGCTGCAGCAGGTGGACTTTCTTGCTTAGATCCTGGAGAAAGGGTTTGATCTTGGCCAACTGAAGGTACGCTGGGAGACAGCAGCACCCTTGGCTGCTGCCCTGCTGGTTTGGGTTTACTTCCCATGGATGTAACAGCTGTTGGCAATTGCTGAGGATTTCCATCTGGCTTAATGTCAGAAGGTGATTGATTGGTTTGTCCAAAATAAGGCAAATTAATCTGTTTTGGTTTTGTAGGAACAGGAGGTGGTACTTTCACCACATTTTTATTTGCAGTCTGTAATATGCACACACACACACAGCCAGTTAAAACATTGTTAATAGCTGAGTACATATGATATTCTAGATAATCTAACTTTAGAAATATAAACATACACTGTAAAAATATTAACTCTACGTTTTAAAATCATTAAAAAGTTTTAAATCTGTATTTGATCATATTTAATAAGGGACCTCAGAAATACAGTCTCACTCTCCATGACTTCCTTCTTATTTGGGCAACTGTAAGTGCCCACCTGAAAACTCTTACTTACCACCTTTCATATTCATAGGCTGAACCAAAAAATTAGTCATTCTTGTTCATAAGAACTGCATGCAATCTATGCTATTGTGGTTAAACACCCAACTTGCAGCATTCACCAATAACCTGCTTATCCAAGGTTAAGACCTAGGGGTTGCAGTAGATTCACCATAAAAGCACTTGATATAACCTCAGTTCCAAATTTCAAAGAAAGATACTTGAATTTAAAAAAAAAAATGGTGTTCTTCAACACAATTATGATTTTATAGAGAATTACACAAAATATGACCCAAAAGTATATGTCAGCCATCCTACAATATACAGGGAGATCACAAATAATTCAAGCAATAGAATTTAAAAAACAGCATGCTCTATTTTAATACATTTTATTTCTTCTGCTTTCTCCTTCTTTAAAAACAGGTTATAGAATTACCATTAAGTTTTAAAAAAACAGAACATTCCTAAGTACCTGAGCATCCCGCAAGATATCTTCACTGCTCTGGTTTTTCCTCAGTGTGCCAAAGGGGGGTGGGGCAGCACACTGGTCCACTGTGTCAAACATTGAGAAAGGACGCACTTTCTTCTCTTTTTCCCTCAGTGGAACTTCCCCATCATCAGCTGAAGACAGAAAAAATACATGGTGATCTTCAAACTGTTAGCAATAAATGTGCTGATAAGTATCTATTGCCTAGATTTCTCTGAAATTCTGTACCCACTAAATGCTTTCCTATTTTAAGTTGATAGAAGAATAAATTGAACACTACAATGATAGTATCTTGGTTCCTCAGTTAAATGATGGTATCTGGAAATAAACTAATTACTGTTAAAAGTGTCCCTTCTCACAATGCTAGAAAATGAACCATCTAGAAAAAAACACAGTACCTTTGACATGACCAAAACATAATGTTCAAGAGCAACAGAAATAAACTTTCTACAACTCTTTCATTTTTTTCCTTCCATTACAAAACTCTGGCATGCACCTCCCCAGGGATCTGGGGACTACACAGAATGCAAAGATCATTAATACAAGAAGATTATTAATGCTAGTTTTACTTTTAACCAGCATGTTTACCTTGGTCCAGGGCATTCCCAGCACTTTGAGGTACAGAAGAGCCTTGGCTCAGGAAAAGATCTGCATTTGAAGGGCTCCAATCAGGGCCAGCTGAATGGATTTTAGAGCCTAGAATGTACAAAAGCAACTACAAATAACTCCACATTCTAAAAACACTTTTATTGCTATGAGTTTTAATCTCTAAAAACAGCTTTAAATTCCAAACTCAAAACATTCCAGTAAATTTCTTCAGATAGTATTGCATTAGACTTTATATTTCTAATTTGAGCTTTTCCCACCTTACTCAAGCAATTTAAAATTAGTTACAGCAAATAAACAGTCTACTTGAATCAGCAAGGACTCATTATTTTTTAATGAGGTAAGAAAACATCATCATCACTGAGAAGCCAATTTCCAATCCAGCAACTTAAGCATCCAAGATTCACCTTATAGGCAGTATCTTAAGTGATTTGTGCACAACAGAAAGGCAAAAGTATGGACTTTTAACCAATGACTTCAACCAGTTTTTCTCAAATCAGTGTATTCAAGTTCCTCTACACTGACTGGCATTTAAATTTCAAATGCCATGGCTTTTATTGTTTCTTATAGAAACAAAACAAAACAAATATAACTCTTCCTACAATAAAATCCAGAGTACCTGGCACTATTGCTTCATAGCAGTAATTACGGCAAAATAATCAATAATTATAGATACTGTTTGCATATAACAAAGGTTAGAGGAAAATAAAAGACAACACTGGTTATTGCTTTTTGCTTCCATGTATCTGAATGATAAAGATGAAGGATGTTTTTAATCCTACTTCCAACAACTCTGTTCATTTTTTCCTTTCATTATAAAACTCTAGCTTGTACCTCCCATGTTTCATAAGAACTACACAGAATGCAAAGATTACTAAAGCAAGGAGCCTTGTTATTTTTATTTTTGAACTCCCACCGTGTTTACCTTCTAAAAACTATCAGCAGGCAAATACCCATACAAAAGAACATATGGACATCTAACACCATTCACCAAGAGAATGAATTCACAATCTCAAATTCTATAAAGATGACAATAGCATTTTTATATATGATAGTTTGCCTTGGGAAAAAAAAAAAAGTTCTTGAGTTATTAACATCTGATCAAAATTTCTTCAGTAACATGAAGGAACTTCCCAAAACAATTCTAGGTGTTATTTTACTTCATTTCCTGAATAGAACTATATTGTTTATGGTTTTTTTTTTTTTTTAAATATACTGCACTAGAAAAGAATACAAAGGGATTTTCAAACACGAACAAGGATATAGACAATTCTTTTTTTAAAACTTTGGAAAAACAAGAGTGGTGATGGGGAAGAGCTAAGTTGTGTAAGAACTTGGAAATCATCCACTTTTACCTTTAGTTTGTGACGAGGTCCCAGATCTCATATTGGGCAGCGTCTGTATCTTCATTGGCCCCTCTGAAGCCTGCATGGCCAAGGAACCATCAGGAAGGGCTGGCTTCACAAGCAGTTCAGGCCTTGAGGGCATCCGTGGCATGGTAGAGGACTGGATGTATGGACCTACTGCAGCCACTCGACTCGGGGCTGACACTGCTTGCTGAGGAAGATTTCCGTCAGATGAAACCTTAAGGAAAAAAGCACAGGCGTTTCAGTATTAGTATCACATGGATCAAACTCAGAAAAAGCTGTGGAATGTCCCGAGTTTTTCTAAACGAGCACTCTCAGAATTTGGCCATAGAGTCTACAAGAATGTCATAAACAAAAATACTCCACAATGAACTCTCACCACATTTTATTCGAAGTATTAGCGGGAAAAGCAAGATACACAGGTAAAAATGTTAAAAAGTAAAAAAGCAATGGATTATCTTTTAGGAATCCAAGAATACCATCTCTTTTCTGAGGACACACTGTGGAATGATTCCGAAGAAGTTGCTTATGAAAAACTGACCTCTCTTGCCTGGTCATCTTTCTCCTCCTCCCCCAGCCCACGTCCCAACAGCCACTCACTGGTAGATTTTCTTTCTGCTGCAGTGCTGCCTTCTTCTTCCACAGCCGGTCCCTCAGCTCATTAACACGCTTATCCATGACTGCCACTTCTGAGTTGCGCTTATTCAAACACTCCCTCTGTTGTTGCAGCTTGGCATTCTGCTCTTGATTCAATTTGTTCCTTAACTGAATAAAACACAGAGGAAAAATACAGACAGACAATGAATAGAAGAAAATTTCTCCAACAGGTAATCACATGGCTAACTATTATATAATTTCTAAAAATGTAAGGTCCTCCACTTCATCTCCTGGTTTAAAATTAAGTGACATCTGTGCTAGACCACTGGCTGTGGTTATGCCTCAAGTTTCCTGTCTGAGGTACCATAAAGTTTATTCTGGATTCTTTGGGGTTTAGGTCCCCCTCCTCCCCTGACTTAAGGAAAGCAGCTAAAATCTAACACTTCCTGCCACTTCTATAGACAACTCTGTTTCTTGAAAGGAGCTCATACTGCATTTAGTAAGCAGCTATGGTGTACCTGCAGTTCCTTGTAGAGGCGATCCAGCTCAGCCACAGCTGACTGGTTGTCATGGTGGCCGTCAATCCTGCCACTCTTGAGCATCTCTAGCTGCCTTGTAAGTTCCTCTACTTTTGACACTGCTAGAACGAGTTCCCTCTGTTTTTGCTGGAACAGACTGTTCATCTGTTCAATTTCCTCCACTAGGAAGAGAACAATAATCAGAGTTGAAAAGAAAAAGAATGGACAACTTCCCAGGCAATCAGTCTTTACAATAAATTTTCTAACAGTAAGTAATCTTTCAAAATGCCCTAAAATCAACCTATTTCTTTTCGAAAGCCACCAAAATCAACACAGACAACTCTAAAAGGTCTATGCTTCTATCTCAGTGCAGACATTTGTAGAATTTGTAGACTTCGGGACTTTTATTCTCAACTTCGTAATAGTAGATGAAGCTCCTGGACCACAAACATTTTAATTAAAATGGTATAGTAATAGATAGAGCTATTATATAAACAAAATTCCTGACCTTCAACAAATTATTTTTTTCTTCATCAAATTCTTAGTCAAGAAATAAAGAAAAAAATTACTATATTTTCCAGAGGTAATTTAAAAACTTTATTGATAACATCCAGTGCTGGATTCAATTGAAAGGAGCTTGCAATATCAAAACTGAAGTGAATTATGCTTTAAAAAAAAAATTTCCTTTTAAGGTTATCTACAAATATTTATTCACTACGAATGTAAGTAAACTTTTTACACCAAACTGATTTCTTATGCTGAAACAGCTTAACATGTAGCCTTTGGTATTAAAGCAAACCTACTGTAAACAACTCACCAAGTTTCCCATTGCTTAGCCTCTTCTGTTCCACGTGGCCTTTAAGTGCTCTCACTTTTTTTAGCTTGGCTTCCTGATTCTCAGCTATTTCTTTTAGCCTCTTTAGTTTCTCCTGCTCCGCAGCTTGTTGCTGTTGACGCTGATCTTGTTGTTTTAAAAACTTCAAGCGCTGTTCCTAAAGATGATTGAAAAAAAACAACAATCAGGCATATCATTTTAAACAGGTATGCCACTAACTTCAAAATCATCTAATCACAATCCTTGGATGCTGAGATTAAGGTGTACCTGTAAGACTGTTCTACCCTTACTATGTAAACTATATGCTGCCATCAAAATCACCCTGGAAGTTTGTTCAACACGGACACTCTTGAACCCACCTCAGAATCTCTAAAAACAACATTTTTTTAACCAAGTGGCTCTAATATAGCAAACAAGCAGTAATCTTTGAACTAGTTTTCATAAAGTTTTGTTACAACTTTAAGAAGAAACTCATGCTGAATGGGAAGGCACTAAAAGAAAGCAGTTAAATGCACAGGATGTGGATTTGAGTTTAGATTCAAACCCAAGCTTAGCCATATTACCTGGGCAAATTATATAGCTTCACCAAGAAAACAAATCTGTTTCTTTCTATATATAATGGATATGATAGATAGTAACTAGTTACTGTACTGAGGATTAAATGAAATAGAAAATGTACATTTTTTGACAATTGCCTTGAAGAATCCCTGGCTAGCTGGGCACAACAGCACATGCCTGTAATGCCAGCACTTTAGGAGGCTAAAGAAGAAAAATTACAAGGCTAGTTTGGGCAACTTGCAAGAGCTTGTTCTGAATAAAAAACAAAAAGGGCATAGATGTATATCAGTGGTAGAGCACCCCTGGATTCAATCCCTAGCAGTGCAAAAGCAAAGAAAAAATTCCTGACCAGGGCTGGGGATATAGCACAGTGGTAGAGAGCTTGCCTAGCATGTGCAAGGCGCTGCATTCAAATCCCACACTTTGGGGAGAAAAAAAAAATCCTTATTACTTCAAAGCCTACTAGGTAACCTTTCATGTCAAACTACCAACTATCAACTTCAGTCACTGAAAGACTGGCTGACTAAGTATACTGAGTGTTTAGACCAGGGGTTTGCAAACTACAGCCTGATGGCCAAATTCAGCTTGCTATTTTTGTAAGTGAAATTTTACTGGCACACAGCCACACCCATTTGTGGTTGCTTGAATAGCAAAGTTGAGTAACTAGTACAGAGGCAGCCATAGCTTACAAAGCCTAAGATATTTAACTATGTAGCTTTTTTTTTTTCTTTTTTCTTTTTGAGTATCAGGGATTGAACTCCAGGGCACTCGAACTCTGAGCCATGTCCCCAGCCTTATTTTGTATTTTCATTAGAGACAGGGTCTCACTGAGTTGCTTAGCACCTTGCTTTTGCTGAGGCTGGCTTTGAACTTGTGATCCTCCTGCCTTAGCCTCCCCAGCCGCTGGGATTACAGGCATGTACTACGGCACCTGGCTTAACTATATAGCTCTTTAACGAGAAAAGTTTGATGGTATCTGGTTTAGACTAGAAGCCTGTGCAGGAGAAGCAGCAGTGAAAATGGTTTTGATGGTAATGAAGAAACTTCTTAAAATAATTTTCCTCATTCAAGTACAGGACTAAGATTAGTTTGTGGGTAATGTCCCCAAATTAAGGAAGCAGTCTCTTATTGGTGCCAAACAGCATAAGGGGACAGTGTCAGCATCTGTAAAACTTACTCCTGCTACAGGCCAGGTTAGATCCTAGTGGCAAGGTGAAAAGCTCTTTATGACTTTCCTATGTTACTGAAACCCACACAAGATGGTTAACTTTGATCAAAATTAGGGATTAGGAAGATCTTTAATAATAGGGATGACACAAAGACTTCTGCAAAATGAAACACTTTGGATTTAATAGACCACAAGCAGCTTTTCATACACATTAACAATGGTAACCTATTAGATCTTTGAAAATAAGACATTACCTTCGTAGCCAGCATTTGTTGCTGAGCCTCAATCTGTTGCTGCTGTCGAGATGCCATTTCTTGAAGTTCAGCAAGAGTCAGGTCCATTCTAGGACTATGAACCTACAAATACATATAATCCAAATTACTATTAGATGATCACAAAGAGTCCTCCCCAAACATCTATTTATAAGCTTCATCTGAACCAATCATGACAAAATCAATTAGCCATTTTTTTCATAATGTTAAACAGACCATTAATTTTTACATTCATATTCACCACAATGACTTAAGATGTAAGGCATACTAATATACATACCAGCAATCTTTTAAGTTAGGAAAATAAATGGAAAATTTAGAATTACTTGTTCTATAGTTAATTTATATTAGGACTGTAATGTTTGCTCATTTTAAACACAGTACTGGGACAACAGCAGCAAACCTAGAATACAATCATCAGAACATCACTTAAAAATATATTAGCAGGAGATCCAACATGGCGGCGGGCGGAGAGGCAGCGTTTTCAATACCCCCCCAGTGATGGGGTCATAAAGACGCATAGATAACGCTTAGATTCTACCAACGGAGAATCTCCTAGCAAAATTCCACTGAAGAGAGACCGGCCGGGAGCTACTAGGATTTTTTGAAGAGACAGATTGCCCCAGACGAGCGAATCCCTGCCAGGAGATGCAGAGGTCCAGATCTGCCAGCCACAGTCCACGCCGTGGCGCGGCTGCCGGCCAGTCCGCCAGCAGCAAACATGACTGGGTCCCGCTAGCCTCCGAGACGCAGCTTGGCAGGAAGAAGTCTTTAGCCAAGCCTTCATGAAATAGCGAGCTGGGAACTGAAGCCAACCGGGGACGGACCAGTCCCACCCCTCCCTTTGGACACTCCGGCAAGGAGCCTGGGGCCCGCCATAGCAGAGAGGTGACATTATCGGAGTTCGGCCGCCGGAATTCCTTCCCAGCAGAATCCACTTTAGCAGGTGTGTGACTCCCTCCCCATCCAGATACAAGCAGCCAGGAAACTTCATGGACCTCTCAGGGGTCGTGTCTGTAGGGAAGCAGAGGGGATCCCCGACCCCCAACCCCCCATATCACCAGCGGTGACTCCCAAGGTCTTAGCCGCCAATTTACCACAGCACTGGGGCTTAAATGGGACACGCAGTGGGGCTGCAAGTGTAACTAGATCTCTGGGGAACCGCTTCTGGTGAACAGGACCTGGCTGGCTGGCTGACAGGAGGAAGGGGGGTAAGGGCAGGAAAAGTGAAACGGCTCTGGACTGACAAGTCTGAGAGACTCCCAGGAGACACCTTACAGGGATTGCTATGGGCAGGTAGAGAGCAGAAGCTCCACTCGGAGGGCACAGCTCCGCCTACTAGAAGAGAAGAAAATGGATCTCTAAGACTTCAATATTTTTTTTCTTCTTCTCTCTCTGTTCCTTTCTCCCCTTTTCCTTCTCTCTTTCTTTCCCGTTTCAAGTTTTATTGTTCTTTTCATTCTCCTCTAATCTATCTATCTCTCTCTCCTTCTTTCTTTTTAAAAGCACCTTCATTCCCCTACCCCCCAACTTTCATCCCAAGCATTACGTCTTCCATTACGAGTAATTGTCTAAATGCAAATAGGTGAATATCTCGAGGCTGTCTATAGGGCTCCTAAATACCTAGCTACTACCAACACCCTGATCCAATTACCTGTTAGTATCCACCTTCAGTAGAGCAATCTTCTAAAGTAGCCAAGACATACTAACCCTCGTACCATCATAGCACCTAACCTAAACATATAGTCCTAAGAACAAACAACAAATCACTATATGCATACAGAACCTGGAAGCCTTTTATGAATTGAATGAATCAGCTTTAAAGTACAATAAAGCCCAACATTTCTAGACATAATCTCCCACCACAAAGGAGAGACAACAGAGATATACAAAGCCAAAACAAATGTATAGGAGAAAGCAGTTACAAAGCAGTCAAACAGAGCTGGAAAGTAACGTGAACAACATGAAAAAACAAGGGAAAAAAGGACTACAAACAATGCAGGACAACTTAAATCTACAGGAGGACCTAGAAACATCAGAAACATGGACAGGGAAAGAAATCAAGGCATACCTAACTCAGATGGAACGGAATATTAGAGAAGACATGAGACAGCAAGTCCAAGCATTGAAAGTATATTTTGAAAACGAACTAAACAAACAAATTCAAACTGCAAAGAACGAGCTTTACCAGGAGATAGAGATTTAAAAAAAAAAAAAAGACAGTAATCCTAGAAATGCAAGAAACCATAAACCAGATTAAAAACTCTAACGAGAATATTACAAATAGACTAGAACAAGTAGAAGTCAGAACATCAGATAATGAAGACAAAGTTCATCAACTTGAAAAGAATATAGTCAACACAGAAAAGATGCTTAAATCTCACAAGCAATCTATCCAAGAGATATGGGATCTCATAAAAAAACCAAATTTGAGAGTCATTGGGATAGAAGAAGGCACAGAGGTTCAAACAAAAGGAATGGACAACTTATTAAATGAAATAATCCTAGAAAACTTCCCAGAGATGAAAGACGGAATGGATTGCCAAATCCTGGAAGCCTACAGGACCCCAAACATCCAAAACCGTAATAGCCCAACTCCAAGACATATAATTATGAAGATAGCTAACATACAGAACAAAGAGAGAATATTAAAAGCTATGAGAGAAAGGAGGCAGATTACATTCAGGGGTAAACCAATTAGGTTAATGACTGATTTTTCATCACAGACTTTGAAAGCGAGAAGATCCTGGAACAATGTATTTCAAACGCTGAAAAATAATGGATTCCAACCAAGAATACTGTATCCAGAAAAATTAAGCTTCAGATTAGACTATGAAATTAAAATCTTTCACGATAAACAAAAGCTAAAAGAATTCGCAGCCAGAAAACCAGCACTGGAAAGCATTTTGAGCAAAATACTACAAGAAGAGGAACTGAAAAATAGTGCCCAAAACTAACAGTGGGAGGTATCTCAGTAAAGGGGGAGAAAAATAACCAAAGAGGAAAAACTAGCCAAACTAAAATAAATAAATAAATAAACATGACTGGAAGTACAAACCATATTTCAATTGTAACCTTAAATGTTAATGGCTTAAATTCACCAATCAAGAGACACAGGCTAGTAACCTGGATTAAAAAAAAAAAAAAATCCAACAATATGCTGCCTTCAGGAGACTCATATGATAGGAAAAGACATACACAGGCTGAAGGTGAAAGGTTGGGAAAAATCATACCACTCACATGGCCCTCGGAAGCAAGCAGGAGTGCCCATACTCATATCGAATAAAATCAACTTCAAACCTAAGTTAATCTAAAGGGATAAAGAAGGACACTATATACTGTTAAAAGGAACCATCCACCATCAAGACATAACAATTATCAATTTGTATGCACCAAACAATGGTGCTGCAACATTCATAAAACAAACTCTCCTCAAATTCAAGAGTCAAATAGACCACAACACAATAATTATGGGGGACTTCAACACACCGCTATCGCCATTGGACAGATCCTCTAGACAAAAGCTGAACAAAGAAACTATAAAACTCAATAACGCAATCAATAACCTAGACTTAACCGACATATATAGAATATATCAACCATCATCAAGTGGATACACGTTCTTCTCAGCAGCATATGGATCCTACTCAAAAATAGACCATATATTATGCCATAGGGCGACTCTCAGTAAATATAAAGGTGTGGAGATAATACCATGCATCTTATCTGATCATAATGGAATGAAACTGGAAATCAATGATAAAAGAAGGAAAAATCCTGCATCACCTGGAAAATGAACAATATGTTATTGAATGATCAATGGGTTACAGAAGACATAAAGGAGGAGATAAAAAAATTCTTAGAGACAAATGACAATACAGGCACAATACACCGGAATCTATGGGACACAATGAAAGCAGTTTTAAGAGGGAAATTCATTTCTTGGAGTTCTTTCCTCAAAAAAAGAAAAAAACCAACAAATAAATGAACTCACACTACACCTCAAAAACCTAGAAAAGGAAGAGCAAAACAATAGCAAATGCAGTAGAAGACAAGAAATAATTAAAATTAGAGCAGAAATCAATGAAATTGAAACAAAAAAAAACCATTGAAAAAATTGAAAAAACTAAAAGTTGGTTCTTTGAAAAAATAAATAAGATCGACAGGCCCTTAGCCATGCTAACGAAGAGAAGAAGAGAGACAACTCAAATTACTAACATACGGGATGAAAAAGGCAATATCACAACAGACACTACAGAAATACAGAAGATAATTAGAAAGTATTTTGAAACCCTATATTCCATTTAAATAGAAGATAATGAAGATATCGATAAATTTCTTAAGTCATACGATCTGCCCAGATTGAGTCAGGAAGACACACACAATTTAAACAGACCAATAACAAAAGACAAAATAGAAGAAGCCATCAAAAGACTACCAACCAAAAAAAGCCCTGGACCGGATGGGTATACAGCGGAGTTCTACAAAACCTTCAAAGAAGAATTAATACCAATACCTTTCAAGCTATTTCAAGAAAGAGAAAAAGAAGGAGTTCTTCCAAATTCATTCTATGAGGCCAACATCACCCTGATCCCAAAAGCAGACAAAGACACTTCAAAGAAAGAAAACTACAGACCAATATCTCTAATGAACTTGGATGCAAAAATTCTCAATAAAATCCTGGCGAATCGAATACAAAAGCATATCAAAAAAATTGTGCATCATGATCAAGTAGGATTCATTCCTGGGATGCAAGGCTGGTTCAATATATGGAAATCAATAAATGCTATTCACCACATAAACAGACTTAAAGACAAGAACCATATGATCATCTCGATAGATGCAGAAAAAGCATTCGACAAAGTACAGCATCCCTTTATGTTCAAAACACTAGAAAAACTAGGGATAACAGGAACTTACCTCAACATGGTAAAAGCTATATATGCTAAACCTCAGGCTAGCATCATCCTAAATGGAGAAAAACTGAAGGCATTCCCTCTAAAATCTGGAACAAGACAGGGATGCCCTCTATCACCACTTCTATTCAATTTAGTTCTTGAAATACTAGCCAGAGCAATTAGACAGACAAAAGAAATTAAAGGCATAAAAATAGGAAAAGAAGAACTTAAATTATCTCTATTTGCGGATGACATGATAATATATTCAACAGACCCAAAAGGGTCTACAAAGAAACTGCTAGAGTTAATAAATGAATTCAGCAAAGTGGCAGGATATAAAATCAACACGCATAAATCAAAGGCATTCCTGTACATCAGCAACAAAACTTCTGAAATGGAAATGAGGAAAACCACTCCATTCACAATATCCTCAAAGAAAATAAGATACTTGGGAATCAACCTAACAAAAGAGGTGAAAGATTTATACAATGAAAACTACAGAACCCTTAAGAGAGAGATAGAAGAAGATCTTAGAAGATGGAAAAATGTACCCTGTTCATGGATAGGCAGAACTAACATCATCAAAATGGCGATATTACCCAGAGTTCTCTACAGGTTTAATGCGATGCCAATCAAAATCCCAATGGCATTGCTTGTAGAAATAGATAAAGGAATCATGAAATTCATATGTAAAAACAAAAGACCCAGAATAGCAAAAACAATTCTAAGCAGGAAGTGTGAATCTGGAGGTATATTGATACCAGAGTTCAAACTGTACTACAAAGCAATAGTAACAAAAACAGCGTGGTACTGGTACCAAAACATGCAGGTGGACCAATGGTACAGAATAGAGGATACAGACACCAATCCACAAAATTACAACTTTCTTATATTTGATAAAGGGGCTAAAAGCATGCGATGGAGGAAGTTTAGCATCTTCAACAAATGGTGCTGGGAAAATTGGAAATCCATATGCAACAAAATGAAACTGAATCCCTTTCTCTCGCCATGCACAAAAGTTAACTCAAAATGGATCAAGGACCTAGATATCAAATCAGAGACACTGCGTCTGATAGAAGAAAAAGTTGGCTACGATTACATACTGTGGGGTCGGGCTCCAAATTCCTTAATAGGACGCCCATAGCCCAAGAGTTAATAACAAGAATAAACAAATGGGACTTACTTAAACTAAAAAGTTTTTTCACAGCAAGAGAAACAATAAGAGAGGTAAATAGGGAGCCTACATCCTGGGAACAAATTTTTACCCCTCACACTTCAGATAGAGCCCTAATATCCAGAATATACAAAGAACTCAAAAAATTAAAACAATAAGATAACAAATAACCCAATCAACAAATGGGCCAAGGACCTGAACAGACACTTCACAGAGGAGGACATACAATCAATCAACAAGTACATGAAAAAATGCTCACCATCTCTAGCAGTCAGAGAAATGCAAATCAAAACCACCCTAAGATACCATCTCACTCCAGTAAGATTGGCAGCCATTATGAAGTCAAACAACAATAAGTGTTGGCGAGGATGTGGGGAAAAGGGTACACTTGTACACTGCTGGTGGGACTGCAAATTGGTGAGGCCAATTTGGAAAGCAGTATGGAGATTCCTGGGAAAGCTGGGAATGGATCCACCATTTGACCCAGCTATTGCCCTTCTCGGACTATTCCCTGAGGATCTTAAAAGAGCGGCACAATTCACAATAGCTAGACTGTGGAAGCAACCTAGATGTCCTTCAATAGATGAATGGATAAAAAAAATGTGGCATCTATACACAATGGAGTATTACGCAGCACTAAAAAATGATAAAATCATAGAATTTGCAGGGAAATGGATGGCATTAGAACAGATTATGCTAAGCGAAGCTAGCCAATCCTTAAAAAACAAATGCTAAATGTCTTCTTTGATATAAAGAGAGCAACTAAGAACAGAACAGGGAGGAAGAGCATGAGGAAAAGATTAACATTAAACAGAGACGAGTGGGGGGAGAGAAAGGGAGAGAGAAGGGAAAGCATATGGAAATGGTAGGAGACCCTCAATGTTACACAAAATTACATATAAGAGGTTGTGAGGGGAAAGCGGGGGGGGGAAACAAGGGAGAGAACTGAACAACAGCAGATGAGGTAGAGAGGGAAGATGGGAGGGGAGGGGAGGGGGGATAGTAGGGGATAGGAAAGACAGCAGAATACAACAGTCACTAATATGGCATTATGTAAAAATTGTGAATGTGTGACTGATGTGACTCTGCAATTTGTATTTGGGGTAAAAATGGGAGTTCATAACTCACTTGAATCAAATGTATGAAAGATGATATGTCATGAGCTTTGTAATGTTTTGAACAACCAATAAAAAATATATGTATATATATATATATATATTAGCACTAAAAAAAATCCAAGATACAATGGGTTATCACTAGGTATCACTAGGTTATCTTTAGGTAACCTATCATGTCAAACTACCAACTATTTGGTAGTTAGAAATCCACTCTTTATTCAACACTATCCTATAGTATCTAGCCAGTGCAATAAAAATGAGAAATAAGCCGAATCCTGATGGGTAAGGAAGTTTAACTGCTTTTACTGACAGACAATATTGAAAAAATTTAAATATCATTTACAGTAGCTTCAAAATGAAGTATACAGGGATACATTTAACAGATGTACAAGACTTATACAATAAAAATTTCAATGCACTGCTGAAAGACCTAAAAAAATGGATATACATGTTTATAAACTGAAACATTCAGTATTATCAATATGGCAATTCTTTACAATTTTTTTTTCCTTTGCTATACTGGAGACTGATCCCAGGAATACTCTACCACTGACCTATATCTCCAAACTTTTGTACTTTTTATTCTGAGGCAGAGTCTCACTAAGTTCCCCAGGCTGGCCTTGAACTTGAACTTGCAATCCTCCTGCCTCAGCATCCATAGTTACTGGGTTTTATAGATGTGTATCACTGTGCCTGGCCCCAAACTGATCTTTAGAGCAAATGAATTCCAATCCACATGCCAGCAAGCATTTTTGTAAAAGTTGATAAACTGATTCTAAAATTCATATGGAAGTGCAAAGTACCTAGGAGAGCCAAAACAAATTGGTAAGTAGGTTGGAGAACTTACACTACCCAATTTGAATACTTATGAAGTACCAATAACCAATACAGTATAGAACTAATGTCAAGACAGACAAGTAAATCAATGAAACAAATACAAAGAACAAAACAGAACCACAAATTTCTGGGGCAACTGATAAAGGTCCAAAAGCAAATGAGAAAGGCTTTTCAAAAAAGGCTTGTACAACTGAATATCCATATGCAAAAAGCAAATGAGCATTGATGCTCATTCAAATATTAATTTTAAAGTGATAATAGATTTAAACATGAAACCTAGAAGTACAAAACTTCTAGAAGAAAACAAAGGAAAAATAACTGTAACCTTGCTTAGGTAAAGAGTAGGTACAACATCAAAAGTATGCTCCATTTAAAAAAATAAATAATTAATTAAGCCAGGCACTTTGGTAGGCCTATAATCCCAGCAGCTCAGGAGGCTGAGGCAGGGGGATTGCAAGTCCAAAGCCAGCCTCAGCAATTTAGCAAGGCCCTGAGCAACTTAGCAAGGCCCTGTCTCAAAATAAAACATAACAATGGCTGGGCATGTGGCTTGGAAGCGCCCTTGGGTTCAATTCCTGCTACAAAAAAAAGAAAGGAAATCAACTGTACTTCACTAAAATTAAGAACTTCTGTTCTTCAACAAGGCACTGGGGGGTTTGTTGTTGTTGTTTGTTTAAAAAAAAAAAAAAAGAAAGAAACAACCATACTGGCATGCCCCTGCCGTCCCAGTTACTTGGGAAGCTAAAGTGGGAGGATCATTTAAATCCAGAGTTCAAGACCAGCCTGGGTAATAGCATAAGACCCCACCCCTGCCTCAAAAGGGGGACAGGAGGGCACAAATATCCTCAATAAGGAAAACAAATGAATAAAAGAGTTTAACAAATATTTCATCAAAGAAGATCTAAGGAAGGCAAATAAGCATATGAAAATATGCCCCAAATCATTATTCTTTAGAGAAATATAAATTAAAACCACAATGCAATACTATTACACATCTATTAGAATGGCTAAAATTAAAAAGACTGATGATACCATTGGTTGGAATGTAACAAAATACAATCACTTTTGAGAACAATTTGGCACTTTCTTAGAAAGTTAATATACACCTACTATATGATTAACTATTCCACTAAGTATTTATTCAAAAGAATTAAAAGCATTTGTCACATAAAGACTTATACCCAAATATTCACAGCAGCTTCATATAAAATAGCCCAAAACTGGAACAATCCAAAAGGGTAAAAGAATTGTGCTATATCCAGACAACAGAATACCACCTCTCAGCAAGAAAGAGGAATTAACTATTGCTACATGCAATAATGTGAATAAACCTAAATTATGCTGAGTGAAATAAAAAAGAGTAGATACCAGATGATTCCATTTGATAAAATTAATTTGTAGTGACAATAAACTTACCCACTAAAATTTCTTGAAGACTGAGATGGAAGCATAAGGAATGAATTATAAAAAGATATGAAGAAACTTTTGGGGATGCTGGATACTTTCATTACCATCATTCTAGTGATGGCTTCATAGGTAATACGTATGCCACAACTTAAATTATGCACTTTTTTCAGCAGTACTGGGGACTGAATCTGGCGTCTAATGCATCAAATTGTACACTTCAAATATGTGCAGTTTATTGCATGTCAATTATACTTTAACAAGAGTTTTAAAATAATTTTTACATAATCTACATTCTAATGTAAATTTGCTATAAAGTGAGGAAAGGTAATTTTAGCTAATCCCTAATGGAATTAAAATTTTTGAGCTCTAAAAAGAAACATCTTCCAGGTATACTGAGATACTCGCTTAAATTCATAAACAATAGCCAGAGCATTCTCATAAATTTTCTACTTTTTCAAAAGTGATTTTCAGCAACAACAACCAAAAAAAAAAATCAAAGGAAAAAAATACTTCCTTGAACTTGTTCTGCATTTATTTTGTTAAGAATTTACAATATATTCAGCATCTAACTTATATGATAGCCATGTAGAAATCATTAAAAATTCCCATAAAATTTAAAATAACCTTTAAAAAGGCCCATTCTTAACCACTATTAACAAAGTAACAGTGATTAAGATTTAAAGGTTAAAAAAGTAATACTGTTGCATATATTATTTGTATAAAAACAACCACTTACGCCATTCTCCTTTCTTCGTTGTTCAGCAGGAATTTTTACACCATTTCTTTTCAGACTTGGATCTTGAGATCTTGGTCCGCTCACTAAGCACAAAATTCAAAAACTATGCATTAACACTAGTTGACAGATACTCTTTTGTCAGTATTTCATTTGAGAGTTCTGTTATTGTTGTTCTTTGATACTTAAGTTGAATGAACTAAAATATATTCTAATAACAATGGAGTTAAGATTTTACACCAGCCTACTTTGGAAAATCAATTACATAGAACTGTGAATAATTACTAGCACTAAGGAGTATCACACCTATTCACAAGACGAACAGTGGAAAAACAGATAAAATTAACATGCTTCAGACTATGGGTCATTCATGTCAATTGCTGATAGTTACTCACCTACTTCTCAATTTAGCTACTCAGTAGTGATATCAAAAAGGGCTTCATTCAAAGAAATAACTGAAAATTAAACTGATCCATCCTTGTACCTTAACAGTATTTATAATTCATGTTATAAGAATGCATCATAAAAGGAAAAATAATTAATTCATGTTATAAGAAATAAGATCAAAAAAGAGAACTTTTAAATAAATTAAGCTATACCTGTAATTCCCTGAATTAGAAAAATTATTAAATTACATTCCAAGAATTCATATTTCTTTGAATCAAATGTCTTTTGCCAAAAAGCTTAGCAAAAATTCTCATGTCAAAACATAAACATATTCATCCTCAGAGTCAAGTATCACACACACACACAACTCTAACGTATTAGCTTTATTTTTTAAATATTGCTGATTCTCTAATGGAATAGCTCAGATAATCTATCACAATATTTCTGCAAGAAAAAATCAAATACAATTTAAGAATAATTATTTTCTTTGCTGCCTCAAAGAAGAAAGTACTTAACCAGTTTTTCCTTAACATAATCAGTTGTGTAATTAAAGTCAAAGCAAGAGCTTTAAAACTAATTTCATACACATTATAAGTCATAGGTCCAAGTTGAATTGAAAAAATAATAAACAATAGCCATAAACATGATAACAGTTTCCTAATCTTTAGTCTAGAAGTCTGGACTCAACAGGGTAAATTAACACCTTCTTACAGGAGAATGAAAAGCAATCCTGCTTTATCCCAATCTAAACACTGTGTGGCACTGGTGTTTTGCAACAAAGTGAAACATCTCTTTTATCTTCAGATTGCATGTCTCACATTACACACCACGCTGAAATTGCATATTGCACTATTGGGAGACTATTTAATAATTTACTCGGTACTACACAGCAAGATATTTCAACTGGAAGATGAACAGACAAAATTCGACTTACTAACTAGAAAAGGACGTATGTAGTAATGTAAATAAAGAATGAAAAAAATAAGATCCAAATGCCAATTAAAAAAAAAAAAAGCTTAAAGAAAAAAACATGCATACAGATACCACTGAAAGGCACGTAAGTCAGCCTGGTCAAGGTGACTCAGGTTCCACTCCTGGCTCTGCCTCTAGGTGTGTAGTCTCTGACGTCACTTAACCCCTAAGTATCAGCACTTCTCATCCAGAGTAGAGAAGACCTAGGCCAATTCTGTTTAATCATTTTTAATAGTCAGGTGCCATATGGACACTTATATTAAAACAACAGTCCACTAATTAACATATTACCTACATCCTTAATCCCAAGAAAATTGTCCTTAACTTTCCATTTTTGTAAATTCTACCATTTTTGGAAATACTTAGTAATCCGGCTTTTACCCATGGATTCCTACTGAGAACAGTACTGCCTGATGATCCCAGAACTGAAGCTGCTCTTTTTTCCACAACCTACAAGACCTCCAAGGTCCTAGGGATGGCCATGCCCTCAATGTCTAGGACTATTTCCAGCCCATATCTCTCTACCCAATGTATTATCTTCTACCCTCTCCTTCTTATTATCATCTGTAAACCCTGGTCACAACCCTTGGTCAGTAAGTGATCACCTGACTCCACTTTCTTTCTAGCTTCAAGTCCTGCCTTTATTCTGGAACATTCTACTACCCCAAAACTAGCCTCTCAGTTCTATAGCCAAAATTTTTTCCATTCTAATTCAGGCTCATTTCAGGGTCCAACCCGAGATGATTTCACCTAAAAGTGTTGTACCTTTGAAATTTTAAATTCAAACTTTCTACCCATCTCGATTCCTTTCACTATGCCAGCTCATTAATCAAATTGAGACTTTCGCTCTCTGGACCCCATCTATTCTTTCCCCACTGCCCCTCCTATCTTCACCTCTTCCCCACCCAGGTTAGATGTCACCTTGCCAATACCACATTCTCCCTTGTCCCATGAACTTCCATTGAGTTTGTCTGGCAAAACCCCAAATTTGGAACAATCCAACTGTCTTTTCCTCTCGTAAACCACTTGAGTTTTAAAGTACAACTAGAGAAAAACTACACATGGTCTCAGCATCTCTCATCTCAGTGGGCCTCAGGGCTGGTTTCCCAAGTAAACACACTCTTCTCCACAATAGCTTCAATTGCTGCCCTAGGTCCACCACTGACACTTTCAGGTGACTTTACTTCTCATCACAGAGAAAACCCATTTTCAAGATGAGAAACCCCTTCATTTGCTCCCCGAAAAATGCATAAATTTAACTGCAGCTGCCCCAGTTTTCTTTCTATTAGTGTTCAAGGGATCCCTCCTCTTGCCTAAGAGGAGTCTCTCCAGCAGCACTGTGGAAGCACCTCCTCAGAAGTCTTGCTACCAGCTACTCCATCTCTCTCAGAACTTCAACCTCCTGCTCAACTGCCTCCTTCTCATGCACCTAAAAAACAACAGTCAAATTTCTCCCACCTTCAAACAAAACCATATCCTTTCGTTTTGTCTCCCCACTCACAGGTCTTAGAAAAGCAGTCTATCCCCACTATTTCAACTTTCTAACCTTTCCTTCATCTCTCAAATTACCTGGCTTCCCATCACATGTCACCTCTCCCCCAGCTACTGCAATGCACAAAACACATGCTCAAATATCTGTTATGGTTCACAGAACGCTACCTACCCACATCCCTGCCAGGGTGGCGTTCGTGACGAAGGAAGAAACGAACTTCACTTCTCTGACTTCCAAATCGTTGAAGAACATCAAACATTCTCTCATTATCAGCAACTGGACGTTCTAAAAGAAATGAGAAATCACATTTCTACAAGTAAAATAAAGATAAAACATACTATATATCATTGATACAAACTATACATTACCTATATAGGAAATACTTGGCATCCTCAGACATTTTTTTCTTTCAGAAGCTCTTTGAAAATAAAGCTTCATAGATTTTCTACACTTACAATCAGTCAAGCCAAGATGAAAGACTAGAAAGAGGAAGGTATTAGGCCAGCTATCAAAAGCTTCAGTCTAATGCAGCAAGCTCTTATTCATTGTAGCCATGCCATTTAACCTCTGTGGATTTTGAACATTTCTGTAACCTATTAGAACAGGGTCCCTCCTAACATTAATATTTTGATTTCCTAAGTATACAAAGGTAAAATTTAGAAGCAACTTTCTAAAAAGCCTAGTCTTATTTTTTCAATTACAGTCTTTAATACAGGCTACTTCTAATTATAATTTAATGTAAAAAAGTCAGATCCATTTTCAAATAAAGGATATTCATTATGGTGAAAATATATCTATTTGGACCCTCTACTAGTGAGAATGCCAGTTTTCAGAACTTTTCTGGAAGCTTCCAGAGAACCCATCTGAATTCACCTCAAAAAATCTTCACATCTCAGGAAAGGAAGCTGGATTAAAAAGGCAAATGTAGAGTTTGAAAAGACAACTGCTTACAAATCAATGGCAATATAATTTTTAAATATAAGAATGCTGAAATAGCCTAAAAAACTACACACACTTATCAGTAATCAAAGACAGTATCTCGGTGCCTTAAATAAATAACATGGACAGAGAATGGGGCACCCAAGCATTCAGCAGCCAATTTTGTGAATAAACCCTGAACTTAATCAGCCTGGCTGGAAAAAAACAACATGCAGTTCTAGTTTTACTTTCAGTAATGAAACATACCGAGTTGACACAGATAATCCCCTTCTAGATACTATATAAATTCTAAGACGAAAACACCCACATCTGAGAAGACAGCCTCCAAAAGAAATTCTGAGTAGACCCTCCACTCTCCATCACAAAACACACACACACACACACACACACACACACACACACACACCACACACCTCTTAAGAAAGGAAGGAAAATCTTCAGGTCCCTAGAGCAAAGAGAGAACTCAGAGAAGTTAAATTAACTTCCAGGCCATATAGTACTGCCCTGGAGGATAAGGCCTCTTTTATGAGCTATGGGAACAAAGGTTCTGGTAGCCCTGTGACAGCAAAAGATCAGGTGCTAACCTGCCCAAACTAATAGAAACTTCAAAGGTTCTCAAAGCTCCCTATGAACACCTTTCACTCTATCTCCTATCTTTGACATTTCTGCCTGTGTGACACTGGACATGCCATTCCTGACATGTCCCTGACACCCTGTTCAACAGATGGAGCACACCCATTTTGGCAGTTACTGAATTGTAATACAACTGTCATCTGATACTTCTTTCTTCTTCTGCACCATAAGACATTCAAAGGCAGAAACTTTCATCTCTGTATCTCTCAAAATTGAACATACAATAGGTATTGAAATGCTCACTAATATATGAGTGAATAGTAAGGAAATGGAAAGGGAAGGAAGGAATCAAGAAGGGAGAGTAGGAGCTTTAACACTTATAGAATAAAATAATAGAGTACCTTTACAAATTTGGAGTAAGAGAGATTTACTTCAAATTAAACACAAAAAAGCCTGAGATCAAGAATAGTTTTTTCCTTAAAGCCTACAATCAAGAAGGAAAGGCAAAAGCCAAAGGAATTATGAGCAAAGTATATAAAGAACCAATCTGAAAAAAAGAGAAACCCAAATGGCCAATAAACAAATGAAAAGATGGGCAACCTTACTGGTAATCAGAAAAATGCAAATTTAAACCAAAGACTAGTTTTCAGCTATCAGAAAAAATTAAAATATTGTAAATGTTGATGAATAATTTTGAAAATAAGTGGAAAGAATATTCATGGAGGGAAATATGGTAATATATATTTCTTTGTTAAATATGTGAACCTTTAACCCAATAATTCCACTTCTTGGTATTCACCCTAGAGAAAAACTGGCACATGATCAAAAGAGTCTATTAAAAGGATTTTCACTGCAGCATGTATAAAAACAAGAATAAAATTAACATAAATGTTCATGAATAAAGAAACAGAGCAACTGTAGTTTATGATAATTATGGAAAATTATGTGATAAAATAATGATATAAATTTATACATACTAATCTGAAAAGATCTTCCTGGCTATGTTATAAGGTAAAATAATATGCTAATACGTATCTACAAATGCTTATTTACATTAAAAAATAGAAACAACACAAAATTATTTCTACAGTTACTTAATAAATGAAGAAAAAGGGTCTGAAAAGCTATCTGCTAAATCCTAAGTGATTACATCAAGCAAGCAGGGAGTAGGCTTGGGAGAACAGACATCCATTCTGTCTGTTCATTTTTCTCTTCTTATAAACAGAACACAGCCAGGTGTTCTCATTAAATTGTTTTAAATTAGGGTTGGGGCTAGGGCTCTGTGGTAGAGCACTGCATAGAATGCATGAGGTCCTGGGTTTCAACCCCAGCATTGCCCCCACAAAAACTCTTAATTTTTTGTAAAAAAAAATTAATTAAAAAGTTATGAAAAAGAAGCACTTTACACATCAACATCACATAACTATGGGTTATTCAACTCAACTGAGCAAGGCACCAGAGAGGAAAGGGAATAAGTAGGTGGAATTGAGAGCTTCCCCCAATACTTTGGAACAGAGAACACTTCTTCCCCTAAGATGTGAAGAAAAGGCGGGCACACAATCTGATATACCAAGGAAGGATGGTTTCAATTATCTCAGTAAAGCATAAAGCAAGGTTAAGGGGGGGGGAAAAAAAAGGTATAAAGCAGCTGGGTGTGGTGGAGCACATCTGTAATCCCAGCAGCTCAGGAGGCTAAGGCAGAAGGATCATGAGTTCAAAGCCAGCCTCAGTAATTTAATGAGGTCCTAAACAGACCCTGTCTCTAAATAAAATTCAAAAAGGGCTCGAGATGTGGCTGAGTGGTTAAGTACCCCTGGGTTCAATTCCCAGTATCAAAAAAAAAAAAAAGAGAGAGAGAGAGAGAGTAATGTAAGGAGATTAACCAAGAGCAGTTAGAACTTCATTTACTCAATTAAAATATATTTAATGTGCTCCTACTAGGTGCCATGCATTCCCCTGGAACAGGAGAAAAAGCAAAGAATAAGATAAGCCAGGTCTCTCTTCTCCAGGTAGTTGATACTCTAATATGTTTGGGGCTACAGAGATTATTAAGACAATAGACCAATACATACACACAAAAACTCAGACTGACATGAATTATTTTTTTGGGGGGAAGAGTACCAGGGATTGAACTCAGGGGCACTCAACCACTGAGTCACATCCCTAGCCCTATGTTCTATATTTTATTTAGAGACAAGGACTCACTCAGATGCTTATTGCGTTGCTTTTGCCAAGGCCGGTTTTGAACTCATGATCCTCCTGCCTCAGCCTTCTATGCAGCTGGGATTACAGGCATGCACTACCATGCCCAGCATGAATTCTTCATATTAAATTAGAATGATATAACAGAAAACTAACTTCAAGGCTATTTTAACAGGATGTTCAGGAAAAGCCCCTCAGAGGAAGTCAACATTTTAGCTGGAATCAAAATGGCCATCAGAAGCCAGCAATGGCAAAATTGAGAGTAAGAGCAATAATGATGGTGGGCAATACAGGCACCTGGAGCCTACTGCCACTGGCTCTAAGGTGGAATGGAGTTTACCTTCAAAGAGTATTTGAAAAGCTGCACGAGGGGACAAGAAAGGAAATGGCACAAGATGACAGCAAAGACAACAAATTCATAGGTCTTTACAATCTCAAGATAGAATTTGGATTTCATTCCAAGTGGAAAAGAAGAGACTAAAGAGCTTTAAGCAGGAATATGGTTTTTAGTGGGGGTAATGGGGGAGGGTACTGCTGAGGATCAAATTCAGTGACTTGAACCCAAGGCCTGTTGCACACTAGACAAGTGCTCTACCACTGAGCTACACCCCGCTCCCAACTGTTATTTTAATAAGAGATCACTTGGTCTTCTTTATGCAAATTGTCTATCTGGCTTCTATGTATAGGAAAAAAAAAGTAATTCAGAGAGAGGGCAGAAAGGCTTTTAGAACATGCAAATGTGGAAAAGTCAACCAAAGATGAATAAAAGGTCCTGCCTAATAAGAAGAGATGGCTAGGATGAATTCAGAGGCCATGAATGGAACAAACTCAATTAACACAGTGTGTACCTCACTCTGAGGACACCTGGCACCCCAAATAGGAGGAAAAGAAAAACCATGAGTGTTGACCAGTGCTGTGTAGAAACGAGGCAGAAATGAGGGAAAATTATTCACATGTTTACAAATTCCTATGGGGCCAAAAGAAGGAAGGCTGCCCCATTTTAGAACTCCAAAGAACTACCCTGAAGGATTGATTTCAAGCCTTACAATACTGCCTACGAGATCTTCACTGCATCCTGCTCTACAGTTCCTCAGCACTGAATAGCTTTCCTAAAAATGAAAGAGAGGACGAGATAATCAAGAAGTCTCAAATGTCTAAGTAAAGCATAAACATGCAAAAAATACTTCTGAACACCATACATTTGACCAGAACATCCCAGAAGCTTTCACCTAGCACGTCAGCCATCTGTCCTATGACCTGTTAATTTTATACTGCAGTGTCTTCATCTTACTGCAGAAAAAGAAAATGTCAAAAAGACTAATGTCACAACAAAGCTGGATGGAGAACACTATACCTAGAAGGACATGCTCTTCTACAGTTTATCTATGCGTGAACATAAGTGTTCACACAGTGCCACTCCTAGAACCCCAAAATAGTAGACAGCAGAACTAAAGCACAAAGTTGGTCTCATACCGGAGCCACACCACACTTCAGCCAAATGGCAGTCGCTCTCGCCAGGCTCTTTGCACAGATCCACCACATCTCTGCATATCGTCTCTGGAGTAACTGGAACTTCTGTGAAGTGCTGCTCATTGTTACTAAGGTACACTGTCAGAAACATCTGAAAATAGAAATACAACAGTCACCAGTACTATCTACATGGGTGGGATTCACCTTAGAGTCCTTCTCTGAACAAATCCCAGTTGGAAGCACAAATATGCAGCACAGCAGTCTGGCTGCTCCTTTGCCAAAGTAGAGTGGGGATCTGACATGGTCAACTGGATTCCCACCCTTCCACAGCAGTGCCTGCAGAACTCCTGGAACCCCAGATATAGTCAAAGCAATTCACACAAAACTTCAAATCAAATCTCTTCTGACAGTTCTATTTATACTAAATTGTTTACCCAATAATTCAATTTTGGAATGCCCCCGAACCATACTAAAATAAATATTTTCATCAATTCTTTCAGAGTTGCTTAGAAAATATCATACTTATATTTATTTATGTGCCTCTTTCTGGAAAAATACATTAGAATATATATAATATGTGCTGCTTCTGAAGCGAAGAAAACAGAAGACAGCCAGAGGAAAATCTAATCTTCCTATTATGTGCATATATTACCTATCCAAAAAAATTTTAAACTTAACTGTTTTAATCAAATTAAATACCTACTCTGAAGTACTAAGATTTCATTCATAAGTAGAAATGATGAGCTAATTATGCTTACCTGACCTTGTATGTAAACATTCAGGCCAACAGATGATTAAACGTATTAAAAATCTTTCTTCAAGCAAAAATAAACACTGTGTCTTTAAAACATTGCTACTAAACAATTATTTTCATACCTACTAAATCATCACAAATTAAAAAAAAAAAAACGTTAATTCCCAATGCTGAAGAAACTAAGTGAAACATCAAATAAGCTTTTCATGGCAATTAATAAACCCTATGTTCATTCAATTCCATGAGTACCTACACTTCATGAAAACCAATATGTATCAGGATTAAAAAAATATATTTTTTGAAAGAATTATCACACGGTGAGAATTTATCCTGTAAAAATAATTATAATCAAAGAAAGGAATGCAAAGGCTATGGAACATAAACTTGATGGGCAGGACATGGATTAATGAGACTATGATAGACATTGGGGAATGTGGGGCTTTTATGACTGCAAAAAGAAAAAAAAGAATGAGTAGGATCTGCAATATGCTCATAATGACACAAGGATAATATATAGCAGTCACAGCATCTGCCAACAGTCACTCAATACCCCCTGCCACCTTAAACTTCTCTACCCATTACTGAGAACTGAGAAAGCTGTGTTAGGCACTTCTTTATGAAATAGCAGTGTCCAAGTAGGGATGATGATGAAAGAAACTATCCAAAACATCTGACTGGGGCCACAAGATAAGGTAAGAATAGGAGACATGTCCCAGAGAAAAGCTAACATCTGTGGGTTTGGAGCTCCTCCTTATACTAAAACCAAGTTTTCTTAAGGTGGTTTGAGTCTCCACTTTTTGTAACCAAATCTCCTCCATGCACACAAACATCTGTAACATATAAGGTAACCCAGAAAAATTAAGTAAATAGCATTACAACAAAAAATACAAAATACAAAAGAAAAGCTAGAGACTCCCATTGTGAAAGGCTTTCATGCCAATTATCTCAGGTTTTTCACATTCTAATAAACTGTACTATATAGAGATACATAGTTCCAGGTCCTTCATTTAGCCAACAAGGCAGAACTTAAAACTGCTACACAAAAAAATCATAAACCCTTGATAATATCACTTGAAAAACTAAAGATTAACTAAGCTCACAGAATTCTACCCTTGCTGCTCCCCTGGCCAAAATACTTGGCATACCTAATGATGGAGACAAATAATTTACACACTGGTATTAAATAATACTTCTTCATACTCCCCAGCCACACCAAACTTTCTTTGAAGTTTATCACTCCAAAAATAGAAACTGTTTTCATTGTAAATATGAGACTTGAAGATGTTTATTAAATTACAGAAATACTGGACACTTAGTCCAAATACTAAACACGCTGTATAACAAATAAAAGGCTATTATGTAATATAATAGCCCCTTACCTTTGTACACTTCATCTTTCAGAGTACTTTCACACACAGTCTTGCAAACTTACATCAACTCTCAGATAAACAAAGCAGGTATTATTTTCTCTTTAGAAATGAAGAAAAAGACTGAGAGAAGTGATCTCCCTAGCTACTGAAATGAAGAGGTCAGGGTACAATTCTGTTTTTCTGATCTTTCCTCTATTCTTTTCCCTTACAGCAGGAAATATTAGCCACAGTAATTCAGACCCTAACAGACATCTGGTCTTTTACTTTTTGGAAAACAAACAGCTTCATTTATTTAAAGGTATAATTACAAATAAGAATGATGAGAGATGCCATCCTACTTAAGGGTCCATTTCCCCATAGGATTAATACTGTTATGAACAGCAAGTGCACGAGCTGACCCGATTTCTTCTTTCATGTATGAGGACTAGCTCTGTAATGATTTTAGTAATTACACTGAAGTCTTCAATACAAGGCCAACAATGTGACATTTCTGTAGATTCCTAGGCAGATCTGACTCGAACCTCAAATCTGTTCATAATTTGACTGCCTCAAGGAAGTAAGATCACCTAAATAAGGCCACCACTCTGAAAGTCTTTACGACTTTTTCAGAGTCTTTTAAGTTCCCTAATAGTTACCATTTAGTAAGTGTTTACCAGGGTCAAGGCAACATTACATTGGGGTCTGTCCACATCTGTCCACACCTGTGGCTGCCTCCCCCCCATTATCTTTCCCATTCCCACTCTGCTCTACCAGTGTGCTTCTTACTGTTCCACAAATATGCCAAGCATGTTCCCATCTTGGAGCTCTGCACTTGCTGTTCCTATTTGGAATGCTCTTCCCTGCATGCCAGCAGAGCTTACTTCCTTATTTGTCTCATGTCATTACACAGATGTCACCCTCTCAGGTAAGGCTTCCCTGCTTGCTTACTTAAAATTCCAGCACCACCACCACCCACACACACATATCCTAGTTCACTCTGATTTCTTACTTGACACAGTCACAAATATACCACGTATTTTATTTATTTAACTCATTTTTCTAATGTGACTCCCCTACTAGAGTATAAGCCCCATACAAAGGTCAAGGACTTCTTTGTTAAGTACTGGATCTTCAGCACCTAGAATTACCTGGCATATAATAAACACACAACATGTAAAGCCTGTAGACAGCATTGCATTTTACAGATGAAGACAATGAAGCACAAAGAGATTAAGTGACTTACCAGGTCACATAGTCATTAAATGGCAAAGCCAAGATTCAAACCCAAGTCTGATTTCCTCCATGGCCTGAGCTCTCAACCACTATTTTATCTTACCATCCTCTTGACAGCATACAGGCAAGGACTTTTCCAAATTCGGAGCACACGGTGCTAAGTGTGTCACTGCTACTAGTTCTGTCTTTAGGGTAACATTTTTGCCCAGTACATCATCTTATCTCTTTTCATTATAAGTTTCCTTTCAGGTATTGCTAAATGGTCTAGCATACAGTCTACAGCAAAGCCATATACTCTGAAATCAGAGCATGTCCTCTGTTCAATGTTTTTTTTTTTCATTAATTTAACATTTTTATAAATTATATACTGCACAGTAGATAATTTTTGCTAAACAGCTATCACAGTGGAAAATCCAAAAAGAGAGAGCTATGTGGAGGAGGGATGCAGTGAACACAGACAGAAGAGCCAGGGGAATAAACATCCCAACCTGGCTGCTTCTCTCTCATATCCCCCTCCTACTCCCCACTGAGCAAATCTGAGGTAAAGCCAGATGGCAAGGGAGCACAGATGCAGTTTATAGAAGTCATCCTCCTGAGGCACAAGGCAAGGAAGGTAGACGAAGGTAGAAAGTAAATATGGAGAAGAAAAAAAAAATCAAAAAGTCTGCACAAAAGCCCTCCTCTCTGTACTATGCAGAAAGGGCTCTTGAGCAATGTGCAACTATCTAAATGAAATGATGGCACAAGCCCTGCTAAGTTACGGGAAAATAATGCACCAAGCAGAGGGAACAAACATGTAAAGGCCCTGAGAAGGGAACAAGTTTGTCACGTTTGTGGAAGAGGAGGTCAGTGCAGAGGGAACAAGAGGAAAGGATTACAGGAGATTAATTCAATGAGGCAAGTGGAAATCAGACCATGCAAGTCTTTATAAACCAAAGGTTCTCCAACTTTGGCAAGGACAGAGGGTTACTGAGCACAGACTGTAGGCCCCACCCTGAGAGGGTCTGATTGGGCAGGTCTGGGACAGGAACTAAGAATTCTCCATTTCTAACAAGCTTTCAGGTGCTGCTGGCACTGCTGGTCCAGAAACCATGCACTGAGAACCACTGTCTACGCCACAGCAATGAATTTGAAATTTAATATATAAGGCCACTGAAGGTAAATCATCAGAGACAGAAAGTCAATTTGTGGTTGACAGAGGCTTCAGGAAGGGGAAACAGGAATAACTGCTAATGAGCACAGGGCTACTTTTTTAAAGTGATGAAAATGTTCTGGAAATAATGACAGTCACAGAACTCTGTGAATACATGAAAAGTCACTTAGTTGCAAACTTCAAAATGGTGAATTTTGTAACGTGGATTATAACTCAATTTTTAAAAGAGGTTACTGGAACATTTAACAATATAGTGAAGTGATTCACATTATTAAAAAAAAACCACCCTGACTACTGCAGTAAGACTACAGGAGGAGAGGCAGGGAAAACCAATTAAGGGGCAAATATAGCACACAGCATGAGTTACGATGGAATCCTGGGAAGATCGAAAATATGAAAAAGGGTAAGTTTGAGTTACATTTGAAGGTTGAGCCAATAAGAATCATTTGAGGGATAAGATGCGTGATATGAAAGTAGAAATTAAAGAGAATTTGGGTTTATTGCCTAATGGGTAAAAAATGGTCCAATTTACTGATGAGGAAGGAGGAATACACCAGGAAAGGGCCCACAAGACAGGGGCCTCCATCTCAACTTTGAGATGCCTGCCTATCAGACATTATGTAGAGGAATTTAAAGCCACAGACCAGATGAGAGCAGCTGGGAACAGCTTGGGACAGAAAAGAAAGCTGAATTCAGTGCCTTGAGCTAGTCAACACCCCCAGAGGTCCCACAGAGATAAGGATCCATCAATTAAAATGGAGAGAGAGAGAGAAGCCCAAAGAATGGTGTACCAAAACCAATAAAGAAAGTGTTTCAGGAAAGAAGATACAATAAGCTGAGTCCAATGAGATTTAGGGATCTACAAAATGAGGAAGAATATTGGTGATTAGATCTGGCGAGCTGAAGGATGTCAACTGCCTTGACAAGCACTGAATAATGGGGATAAAAGTCAGATAGGAACAAGCTGGAGAACCTGAGGGGAGAGGAGACACAGTACAGGTAACACTTCCAAGGAGTTCTGTTTTAATGCAAGTCAGAGAAAGTGGAGGCATACATGGAAGGAGATACACAGCAAAAGGAGTGTTTTGTTTTTATCTCAAGATGGAAGTTTCTACCGAATGTTTTAATGGGTGGGAATGACCAATAGAGAGAAAAAAGTGTTGATAGTACTGAACTGAATCACATTATCTACCTCTTGTGTTCTAAATGGGTTTTTAATTAACTGTCCGGTGCTAATACCTATCTGGAGAACCCACAAACACTTCACAGTTAGTTGAACCCACAAACACTTCACAGTTGCATGGTCAAATGGTCACCAACCCACCTCACTTTTTTTTATTACAGTGATTAGTCTACTTTTTTTTAATTACAAGGATAATTTATCAACTGTGATAATTTCTTGATTGGACACTATAACACAATGGCAACAATATGGTCAGAAAAGGTATCTGTAAGATGAGGCTATATAACATTTCACACAAAACTGAGGGGCAAAGTTCCACCTGTCCATACCACAGGAGGAAGTGGGGTAGAAAAGGGCCCCGTAGTGTTCCAAACTGATCAGTGGATTACAGTATCCGTAACTGCTACTTCTCCCCCCCCCGAGACATATGATAAGAACAAAATGAAGGCATTACACCTTTTGAAACAGACTTTTAAAACTCATTTCATATACTCTTTAAGTTTATAGACATAAGTATGTCCTCAAGAAATAAAGGTTAAATAAAGCTTGCTTCAGATCTTTTAATTTATAATCTAGCTACAATAGTAGATTTTCATGTGGTAACTTAAAATTATTTATAATTTTATGGAGAAAGTGAAACATGAATTTTTTCCCCAATAAATATCAATCCCCTTCTCCTTCCATTAATTGGAAGAAAACAAAAAAGGTAAAGAAGAAAAAAGAGAGAATTGATTAAACTAAAGAAAACATGCAAGCACATGTTCTTTATATTGCTTCTTTTATGTTTTGTTTCATAAATCAGCTCTCCAAATGGTAAAGAAATTCTTCAAAACTGCAATTTAATTCCCTGAATAACAAAAATAAAAGCAAGAGGAGCAGCTCCTTCTTTTGGGTGAAGTAGTTTTACTGGAATATTGAAAAATATAATTTACTTAAAAGAAATTTTAGGCTACTCTATTAACTAAGTCCTTCAGAAAACAACAATCTTGGCCTAGAATCATGACCTCTAATAATAAAAATAAACTAAACAATATCCATTATCTAACACCAAAACATTTCACAAGGAAAAACAAACACCAAAACTTTCAAAAATGTATCAGTTTTGTTAAGAAACGGTACTCATCATATCCTGCTATGCAAATGAAAAAGAACACAGAAAACACACACACACACACACACACACACACCTATATATTAAAAAAATATATATAGAACTCATATATGTAATACATGTAGAAAAAAGCCCGAAGTTATAACCATCAAATTAATAGTTGTTATACTTTAGTGGTGCGATTATAAAGTGAATTTTTAAAAATTTTTATGCTTAAATATTCTAAAATGACTACATCCTACTATTTTTATAATCAAATTGATTTTTAATATTTATTTTTTAGTTATAAGTGGACACAATATCTTTATTTTATTTTTATGTGGTGCTGAGGATCGAACCCAGTACCTCATGCATACTAGGAAAGTGTTCTACATCTGAGCCACAACCCCAGCCCATCAAATTGATTTTTTAATCAATCAGTGATAAAAACACTAAGATAAATATAAGGTGTCATTTTTATTCACACACATTACTGCTTCCCTGGATCTTTGTTATCAAATATTTGATAGTGCTTTTCCTGGGTTACCTTGCTGTCTCCACTTTAGTTAGGGCCAATAAAAACAAGCAATCAAGAAATGTATCTTCAAAGTACACTACTTTAGAATGTAATGAAAGTCATTACAAGATATGAAGTACTGATACATGCTACAACATGAATCTTGAAAACACTGTACTATGTAATAGAAACCAGGCAAAGACTACATAGTTTGTGATCCCATTTATGTGCAATGTCCAGCACATGCAAATCCAAGGATACCAAAAAAAAAAAAAAAAAAAAAAAAAAAAAAAAAAACAGATTAATGACTGCCAGGAGCTGAAAGGCAGAGGAAGAAAAGGAGTGATTAGTAAAAAAGTGTGAGTTTTTAGGAGGTGATGAAAATGTTCTAGACTGAGGTTTCAACCAAGAGGAATAAACTAATGGAGAGCATAAAATAATATTTTTTAAAAATCTGTAGTAACCTTACTTCCAAAATGCCATCTTGTCTTGATATTTTATATTTTTTAAAATGGCATATTCTCAAGAAAATAAAAATGACATCAGTAGCTGCTTTTCCACATGGAAACAAGCAAAATGGGGCTCCCTAGAGTTAAATCCTCTAAAATGCTGTGGCGAGAAATTTATTCTGTCTCAAACCACAAAAGTGCTTCTGAAAACCCATGAGGTAAATTACTTCTTCAAGAGTGCAGCAACCAAAGGTCAAAACAACACATCAGTCTTTATAGATGCACCCATACTGCAAAGACAATAAGTTGCTGGGACATCTGAAAATGCTTCCAATGTCTAGCTTAGATAGCAACAAAGAGACAGCTTTTCTTCTCTTTAATAGCAGCAGTGGATGTCAGATCAGCTCTTCTCCGTAACCATATAAACCAGGGGGAGGCATGGGAAAAATGAAGGAACTCTGATTGGGCAAAGGGGAGGGAGAGTTGGGAGGGTGGTGCATGGTAGCAGGAAAGATGGTAGAATGAGATGGACATCATTACCCTAGGTACACATATGTAACTGCACATACAGTGTGACTTACAGTGTGCACAACCATAGAAGTGCAAAGTTGTGCTGCAACTGTGTACAATGAATCAAAATGCATTCTGCTGTCATATATACCTAATTAAAATTAATTAATTAATTAATTTGAAAAAAATAAGTAAATAAACCATACATACATTAAAATGTTAACTTCTTTTCAAATTGTAAATTAGGAATGTCTTTTTATTTCCCCCCCCCCATTTTTCGTACCAGAAATTGAACCCAGGGGCACTTAACCACTGAGCCACATTCCCAGCCCTTTGTATTTTTTATTTTGAGTTGCTTAGAGCTTCTCTAAATTGCTGAGGCTGGCCTTAAACCTGCCATCCTCCTGCCACAGCCTCCCAAGTCACCAAGATTACATGCCCAGTAGGAATGTCATTTTTTGTAGTATGGTCCACAAGGAAAAGAGATTAATCAATAAACAATAAACTCTAAAGCATATTTCAGAGCAGTAGAGATAAAAGAGATCACACAGACAATACAAATGGAAAAATATGGGGAGAAGTTGTAAATTAAAGCAAGGTACCACTCACAACTATTATCTTCAACTGAAAGATTAGATTAAAGCAACATAGGTGAAGTTTTAGGAAAGTGATTCACTCAAAGATACAATGGATAGTACTATAAACTGTTAAAAATTCAATTCAGAAAATGAAATGAACTATGTAACAAAAGCTACAGATTATGTAGCTTTTCCGGGAAATTTATCCCAAAGAAATACTGAAGTGAAGAAAAATTCTAAAAGCCTTAAATTTTCACTACAGTGTTAGATCTATAAACAATAAAGTGGAAAAGTAAATGTCCAGCAACATGGAACAGAGTAAGTTAAAATACATGTGCTGGCAAGAATGGAATGACCCAGCTACCAATTACTGTAAGTATAAAAAGTCAGATAAAGTTACATAACACAGTATTAAACTGTAGATTATAGCCCTTTTAAAACAGATGCACATATGAAATGACGTGAATGGAAAAAACAAAAATTAAATCAGTAGTATAGGAAAGCAACTGAAGTCACTTTTAAATTTTTTCAAATTTCAAAGCTGAAATACATTTACAATAATTTACAACCTAAAAGTCTACTTAACATAATGATTACTACTTATTTCTACCTCTACAGTGATCAATTTTAAAAGAAAGAAAACTAAGGTAAAGAAAAGGCAACCCCTACACATACTGCACAGTAATTCATGCCAGTCACATCCAAATGTAGACTTGCCCTTCCAAAAAACCAAGGACACAGATAACTTTTATTTTAAAAGAATGGGTTATAGATTTATTTTTAAGCACTCTATTGTTATAGAGTAAGTATTCACTGTAACTGTTATGTCATTGACATAAGAATGATTCTTTTTCAAAGAAGAGTTATTTTAGATTAAAATTTGAATGACCTTTTCAAGAGGAAATAAAAAAAATGGCTAGGGCTTTTTTACAAGAAATTTGCTTTGTCAGAGGCTTAATTATTCAAATGATTTTTTAAAAATCATATGAAGTTCCATAGAAAAAAAGAAAGGAACCAGGAGTGTAAGATGTTCCTTATCAGAGACAGGAAATTAAAGCTCTGCAGTAACACCTTCAGCTTTCTAATTTACAAAAACTCAAATCCCCTAGGTTTGCCTAAGAGAAAAAAGGGCATAAGGCGAAAAAAGTATCTTTTAAAGAAAAATGAACTATCTGTAAAAAGAGCAACAAATTCTCAAATATCACAACTCACAGGCAACTCCCCACAGATTGGCCAGCTAATTATCCTAGTAAAGAGATTAGAGAAATATATGAAGGGTTTCTGGATTTGATAATTCCTCTGTGGAGAAATAAATGTGAACTATTTCTTCATTTTTATATTTTATTGTAAACACTCATGAAGGAAGGCCCCAGAACACTTCTGGAAGAGAAGGAAGCCACCAGGTTTCCTTTAACCTGAGCAAGCAAAAACAACATCAACCAAAGCCTCTCTGAATCTCAAACTCACACATTTAGCCCAACCATGACTTACTTATAACGCTGAAGGGGCTTAGAAACAAGATGCAAATCATTCTCATCTTCTGGGATATTGTGCCTGCTGCTCCATACAGACCTGGCTATATGCTCTGATGGCCACTCTGCTGGCAGACAATGCACACAGGGATGAGATGGTCAGTTTTGCTCTCTAATTCAGTCATTCCTGGCCCTCGTTGTGGGCTAAGATGCCATCCTTCTGCACACTTGTGCTGCTCAATACCTCAGCCTGGACTGTCCCACATCTCCCCAACTGCTTTCTGACAGAGCATCTCACAGGGTCTCTATGAAGCCTGCCTCTCAGGAGCTCCAGTACTTTACCCCAGAGACACTCCCCAGCCTCCCAGATGATATATTCCAACTTTATTAGTTATCAGAAGATAACTGCTTACAAAGGCCTTATATGATTTCTAAGCTGTTTCTCCCACCTAGAGTTAACTCTTGGGGTCATTAAACTTTTACAAATCTTCCATCAATTACCATGAGTTATATCACCAATGTTCTATTAAGGCCCAATGATAACTTCTACACCAAGTGTATCACTTTTTATTATGGCATTAGCCCATCAGCCATTATCAGTCAAATCTGAGTTAAAGCAAAAATCCTAAAATCATATCCAATGGGATTCTTTTTTACATCACAAACTATTTCTCTGGTCACTTTTAGCAAATTGGAATTTGGATATCAAAGAAGTCTCAGTATCAATTTCAACAATATTCTGCTAAAAAAGTTGATCACACATGGAATATTCTGGTCATTCAGTAACATCTAGAATCAATCATTATCTAACATAATCAATATTCTGGGGAAAAAGGATACAGCAAAAAATGATTACTTTAATTGTGGGGGAAATTGTTTGCACATTAAAAATTAGTGTTCTAACAGCAAGTAACCTCTGGTCTTAGCTGTCTGGTAACATAACCACTTCATATGTGGTAACAGAAGCAACTGTCACTTCTACACTGTGACTTACAGGCATAATGTCTTATCAATGTCAGTTACTAATAAAGTTGCTCCTGGTTCCATGTCTTCCTCTCAATCCCAACTCTTTGCTGACATTAATGTCTTTGATTCACTCAACCATTAATATTTACTGAGTGCCTATTATGCAAGCACAGTTTATGTAATAGGAATAGTGATGAAAAAGCTTGCATTCCTTTGGGCACAGAGAGGAGACTGATAATGGCTAATTATGATTAAGGAGAAGCCAGCACTTGAATCATCTTGAAGACATTCTATGAAAAGGCCCTGAGCTACGTAGGGATGAGCTTAGACTGTTGCATGACCAGAAAGAGCAACACATCAGGAACAGTCACATACCAATGAAGGCAGAGAGGGAACCAGGTCCTAGCTCCTGTAGGGCATCGTAGGTCAGAATGAGGGTGGGCTTTATTACAAAGGAAAAGTAACTAAAGTACTGATTCTTAAAGCATGGTCTCCAGACCAAGAGCATCAGCATCACCTGGGAACCTGTCAGAAGCACAAAATCCAGGCCCCAACCCAAACCCCCTGAATTAGAATCCCACCCATGCAAGCACACTTAAGCTTGAAAACTACCTCATTAGAGGATTTTATGTAAGCGACTAACATAAAATTACGTTTCTGAGTAAGTTGCTATAAATAATGCTCAGACAGTATTAGTGGCTTGATAGATAACAGCAGTGTGTGTGTGTGTGTGTATTTTGGGGGGCAGTGTACCAGAGATTAAACTCAGTGGCACTCAACAAATGAGCCACATCCCCAGCCCTATTTTGTACTTTAGTTAGAGACAGGGTCTCACTGAGTTGCTTAGCACCTCACTTTTTGCTGAGGCTGGTTTTGAACTCTCAATCCTCCTGTCTCAGCCTCCCAAGTCGAACAGCAGTATGTATAAATAATATCTAATATAAGCTATTATAATGTCAATAGTTATCTCAATAACAATATCAAAACATCACAACTCCACATCCACTTGTATTTATCTTTGCATTTCTGAATTTCAGAGAATTCCAATTCAATTATAAGAAACATAGAATGGGGGGCTGGGGTTGTGGCTCAGTGGTAGTGCACTTGCCTAGCATGTGTGAGGCAGTGGATTCAATTCTCGGCACCGCATATAAATAAAGGAATAAAATAAAGGTTCATCAACATCTAAAAAATATTTTTTAAAAAAGAAATATGAGTTTCCCTTATCAAAAATGTGCACAGTGGTGCACACCTGTAATCACACCAGCTCGGGAGGTGGAGACAGGAGGATTGAGAGTTCAAAACTAGCCTCAGCAAAAAGTGAGGTGCTAAGCAACTCAGTGAGATCCTGTCTCTAAATAAAAATAGGGCTGGGGATGTGGCAATGCTTGGGACCAGAAGTTATTTCTGATTTAGGGGAATTTGGGGGGTTTTGTTTGTTTGGTGTTTTTTTTTTTAAATATCTGCACATATATGTGGGAAATCTTAGAATCAGTACCCCAAGTCTAAACACAAAATTCATATGCTTCATATACACCTTATACACACAGCCTGAAGGTAATTTTATACAATAATTCTAAAGCACCTGTGTTTTGACTACAACCCATCACATAAGGTCAGGTGTGAAATTTTTTCTCTTTTGGGATCACAAGATATGCTGCAAAAACTTTTAATGTATAAAACTTGCTTTACACACACACATACACATACCCACACACACACACCAAAAAAAAAAAAAATCAAAAAAGTTTCAGGTTTTGGAACTTTTGGGTCAGGGATGTTCAGCCTGTACTAAGAACATATATTTTAAATTATATGTTCCATGTATAATTGGAACATATAATTTCCTCCTCCTCAAATCACCAAATAAGAAATCCCAAAAAACATATTTTTCCTCACTTCTCACATCAGAATAGGTTCCCTGCTCCCTAGACCCTGTCCCTTAGTGTTGAAGTCATCCCCATTCATCTAGAATAATTCAAAGAGCATAAAACTTGCCCTAGTCCAAGTCAGAATGAGAACTGGCTTTATTGCAAAGGAAAGGTCATTAGAGTTCTGAGGCAAGAAGACCACAGAACACCCAACACTTCCAGCAGAAGTAAATTTTTTTCTTTGCCACTCTGCAATCACTCCCTCATAGGTGTCTGTATCTGTCTTATCTATCCCACTGGTCTAAAAATTTCTTTAAGACAAAGGTTTGGGTTTTGAAATACTTCCCGTTTTTCTCCTCCACCATTATCCCTCACTCTCCAAAGAGCACTCTGATTTTACACACAGTATATATACAACACATACCTGTTCAAGTAAACCAATGATACTATAAGTCGGGGATGCAAAGTTCCATGGAAGAAGGGAACAAGAACAGGAGACTAGAACATGACAATCAGTACATTCACATCAAGAAACATTCATTTATCCATTAAACGCATGGCATAACTTCAGAGCGTGCTTTTTCAAAAGGCAGACAATGTCTGGAATGAAAAAAGACAACACATTCTGCTACTCTGGGGAAAGTTAAGAAATCTCTCCTTTTCAACTGTGCCTATAGCTAAATTTAGACAGATTTCAAATTCCAAACACATTTCCCAAAGCAATTCACCTTGAGGCTACTTCTACTTTCAAGAGTTTTCATAAACAATCAACAAATAAATTAAAAGAACTAAAAATATACTTAGTCAATTCTTCCCCTCTGCCCTTCTCCTTATAAAATTAAATTTTGTAAGTTTAATATTGGTAGGCTTTCTCCTAAAATTATCATCACTGCTTTGTGGGCCTGTGACTCATTTCATGTTATATATTTCACTTTTTTAAAAAATTTTTATTCTCTAAGCACTCTATTTATTTTTAAGACCGTCCATGATGCTACGAGTACAGCCAATCCATTGCTTCTAGTTCTTTCCTTTCTACCTCCCACTTTGCTATTTAGTGTAGGCAAGACCTATCCTCACCACAGAAAATTTAAAAATATTTATTCATTCACAAAAAGTCCAATGCTGTGCTAAGTGCGAGAAACACAGATGGAAAGGCATGGTGCCTACACCCTCAAGGAGGTTTATTGAACAAGGAAGAAGCACTGCAAACAATGACTCCAAAATGAGAGAACTTCCTAGTGGAGGTACACTTAAGGTCCAATGAGAACAGGGGGAAAAAAAGCCCTTCAGGGAGAAGATGACTTCACAACAGGTCTACTGAGCTGAAAACTGAAGCATGCGCAAGACAAGCAGGAAGAGGACCATGCAGATAGTGAAACATGTATAAAGGCACAGAGACAAGAGAAAACGCAGCTTGCTGTCTTAAGTAATCCTCAATCCACGAGCCACAAATGTGCTGCAAAAATTTTAAATGTATAAAATTTGTTTTACACACACACAAACACTCTCACACTGTTGGCAAAGTCCAATGGAGCAGAGTAGGTTGTGGAGAGCAGGATACAACAGGGTACAACTCACTGTGAACAAGAGAAAACCCTAACATAAGCATAGGATCCTAATGAGATCCCCTGAGGACCCTAGAGGGGGAAATAAACAGATCTTCCTGAGCGGCAACACAACTCCAAGGAAAGCAGGGGAAATGCTGGTGACCAGGGGCAAGGCACACACACTACTCTTCTGCCTTGGCCAGTGCAGCACTTTAATCGCTAACCCTGGTGTTGTAAGTCTTTTTTTATCACTTCCGCTGTGTGGCTACAATTTCTGGGGAAATGTATTACTGACACAAAAAGGCTGAAATCCACTAACTTAGACAACAAAGGAGCTTGATACCTAAGCTAAGGAGTTTGTATTTAACGCTATAACAGAAGTCCATCTAGAGGAATTCCAGGGAAGGAAAAGACAGTGCTGCTCAGAGAGAAAAGGAAGCAGAGTACTGAATGAAAACACTAAAGGCAAGAAACCTAGCCAGCCATGGTGGCGCACACATGGAATCCCAGTAACTAGGGAAGAAGGCCAGCCTTCCAACTTGACAAGATCTGTCTTAAAATTTTAAAAAGGGTTGAGGATATGGCTCAGTGGGAGAGTCTTGCCTAGCATATACAAAGCCCTAGGTTCCATGTCTGGGATCACTCTCTGATAAGATGGAAAGTTGTTTCTCTTCAGTCTCCCGGGAAGGAACTTAGGGAGGGATATGGCAGAGAATTCCACTATTCCTGCCTCTCTTACTTGCAACCCTGGGTAAGTGCTACTGTTTTTTTCTCTCACCTTTGGGGATTCCAAATTGTCACTCAGACCAAGTTAGGTAAGCAAGTGGCAAACTCAGTTGATTGAATCTACCACCAGTTTCTACTATCAGCTGGCCCTGAATGTAATTAAACAATTACATCTTTTACTATTTTTGGCATCTATCTGCAGACTTTCCTGTGGTGGAGTTCTAAGGGGCAGCGGTGGAGGGTACTGGGGACTGAACTCAGAAGTGTTCTACCTCTCAACTACCTCCCCAGCCCTTTTGTATTTTTTCATTTTTGAGATAGGGTCTCAGGAAGTTGCCCAGGCTGGCCTCAAACTTGAAATCCTCTTTCCTCAGCCTTCCCAGTATTGAGGATTACATGTATACATCACCATACCCAGCTCCTTTGACAGAGTTCTAAACCTTCGTACACTTCCCACCTATCCAAGTCTTTATTGGCAGCACCTCTAAGATCCATTCTCCATACAGCAACAAAACCAATGTTTCTAGTTAATCAAATTATGCCATTTTTACTACCTAAAACTCAACTGGCTACCACATCCCTTATCACACCACCTACTCTTGCCCTTAGCCCAGGAAAATCTATATGCTATCAAGTCCTCTCACTTCAGTTCTTGCCACTCTCCCAACTGCCCACTAAGTAATGGCCTGCAGGGCTTCCTCCAGGTCTCTGAAGGAGTCCCTAAGAATTGTGCCCATTTGAAATGTCAGTCTTAGGTATAAGCACATAAATTCCTAGGATGTTTCCTTGCCCACAAGACGGCAAACACGTCCATCTTATTTGAACCTTGATAAGAGACTGTTCATTCTTTTTATCCAGTTTGGATTTCAACAGGGAAAGATGTTTTTCTTTTTCTACTCCAAAAATAATTATTCTCTAAATGGCAATATCTGAATTTACCATTAGCCAAAAGAATATTATGACTACTGTTTGTCCAATCGAGTATATAAAAATATTATAACCTAGACATTTGCAATCTTGAACAAAACATGTATTTGTACATGAACCTGATCCAAAACTCATTTCTCTGGAATGACCAGGAGCAAATTACTTAAACCCGCTGAGCCTCAAAGTCTTTATCTGCTGAATGAGAATGGGAAGATCAACTTCACAGTATAATAAGGGTATAAGATAGGATGAGGAACCTAAATTACTGGGCACTGTTAGAGTGAGGAGTTCTCAGTAAAAATCTCTTTGTCTGCCCTAGAAGGAAAGTAAGCCAGTAGGGCTTCCAATCCCCTGGGTTTTTATATAAACTGCTCCTTATACAGTGGAAAAAATGTTAATCGCCTTTATCATTTTTTTATTATCACCACTAACAGTTTAAATTAGTGTTCTACAATAGTTTATTCATTATGGTTTTCTACTAACTTTTCTACGCTTTCGTACCCTAAGGAATTTTTAGGAATTCATTGAAACGTTTGAAATTTAAATGATATAGTACTAAGTTATGAATTTTACTCTAGAAAAACAATTGATGTATGTTTTGAAAGTTTGGTACTTACCAAACAAATGGCATTTTCACTGAAGATTTATCTATTATCATCCAAATAAATAATTTGTTTCATATTTTATGGAAGGAAAAAAACTAAAAATGACCACAGTTGCTAAGTGTGTGAAACTAGTTTTCCTAACCATCATCTAACAATGTGTGAATTTCCATTTCTTTGATAAGACAGTTTTCCTCTGATAAGGTAATATGCTATTTGTTTTAAGAATCTGCCTCCTTAATATTTCATGCTCTCTGAAAGGACCTTTCAGTAACCAAGACTGCCCCACTTTACTCCAGTAAAATGGAGGATTTTAAGGTTTCACCTACCACAACAACTTAAGTATATGCTCATGCCTACTCATATTACCTATTGTTTTCTTTTCTCATTCCAACTAAGAAAATGTTCTGTTAAATACCTAGCACACCAACAAAACACAAATATTTAAATAATGTTCACCTTGATTAAATGGAAAGAATTGAAAAGAACACTCTGGATTCCTAAATCTTTATACCTCAATCTTCTTATTCTTTGAGATACTCCTTAGTAGAGAAAGCTGGGGGAAAGTTTATAATACACGACAAACCATACTAGCATGTGTTGGTATGCAATTATTCTATCTTAGCTTAAAAGAGACTGGAAAACATGCAGGCTTCAAGAATGGGTGGGGGGGGGTGTTAAATTAGCTTTAGAAAGACTTTTGGAGGAGTGCCACACACTATGGTAGATCACCAAAAGAGATAAAGGTCTACCGTATTCCTTAAAAGCTCCAGAAGAGAAAAGTTTGTTTTATTGTTTTCACTGCTGGTAGGAGAAGGGAATGAAGAGTAAGGAAAGTAGTTCTTCCTAGAAGTAGAATATAAATAAATGACCCTCGGGGGTCCCATCCAGATAAATTCTCTTCACTTTTTAAAATATAAGCAGGCGTATACTTGTACAAGTTTCTTTATAAAGTCTAAACCTGGTTTCTCCAAACCAGGTAAAAATACAGAAAATTCCAATGTTTTTTCATTAATATAACTAAAATCACAAGCAACTAAATTAACTATATAGCACATGAAATGTGAGATGTTTTGCACATTTTTTAAAAATAGATGTTCTGCCTAACAGCCTTTCGGAATTACAATCTATAAAGACAGGAACCAGTCTTTAAGAACCTAATCTAAACTTGATTCTGGAATCAAATCTGATCTAAGTTAAGTTACCACATTATTATTCAATAGAAAGGAATTTTTTCAGAACATAGTATATCATATAAATCTAATGTTCCACAGCTATAGCTTCAAAAATTTTTAGTTTCAAAACACAATTTCAGATTGGAAAATATGTGCAAACAAAATTAGATAATACTAAGTAATAACATTAATACAGGCAATAATTTGATTCATCAAGTGTAAAACTGTTAAAGAAGATACTGAATATCCTATTTATTAGTCCTAGATGCCCAATATCAGAAGCTTCAACAATCAGATTTTATTTTACAATATTACAAAATAACTAGAAATAATTATAATGTCTCTATAGCAATGAAAGATAAAATACCATAAGTTCAAAAATTAACACATGATCATTTCAATAGAACTTTTAAAAATTATTGTTTTCTTGACATATTACCTGCATGGGCCTAAGGGTATATATAGTTCAGTGGTAGACCATGTGCTTAGTATGTACAAGGTCATAGATTCAATTCCCAGCACTCCATCCCCCCAAAAAGAAAAACCATATATTATTTGTAATCTGTATAAAGCCTAAGTGATAACTTTGATTTGACTGCACTTCAGTAGCCATCAGGCACATACATGTGGCTATTTAAACATAATTAAAACTAAATAATTATTTTTTAAAGTTCATTTCCTAGGTCCCATAAGCCACATTCAAAGTTCAGTAGCCGCATGTGCCTGGTGACTACCATACTAGACAATACGGATACAGGACATTTCTATTGTAACTGGACAAATACACCAAATATGATGTGGCAACATTTACCACTAAGTGACACAGGCAAATTCAAGCACTCTGGCCTTAATGTGGCACTGCCAAATAGTGTGTGTGGTTTTGGTATGTAGCTTTTTGTTTTGTTTTGACCATTTCAGCAGTAGGTACAGAAATTTTTATAAAACTGTTATCTGAAAAGAGCAGCAAATGCTTTTAGAGTTAGCCAAGCTCTTCCAAAAAAATTTGAATATAACACTTCACAAATGAAAGTAGTCAATAAAAGATACCTAATGTGGTTTTAAAATGGTTAGAATTTTTGCTTTCGATAACTGACTCTATTCGACAATCAAATACAATGAGTGGATCACTAAAAAGCCAGTCTCTCCAAGTGCAAATAACCTATTTTTTAATAAAGAAAAATAAGAATGTTTTAAGTACAAAAGATTAATCAGTTTTCTCCTCACCAACTTGTAGAAATATCATAGAAACATAGATATTAGCTATGGCAGGTATCTGAAAATGAGAGTAATTATCACTCCAATTTCTGCAGTACCCTATCATTATCTCTGTGATTCTCAGTGCTTGCCTTTTTATTTTTAGTTAGCCTACTAAACCCATCTTCCACTTCTGGTTGGGACCAATTATCACTTCATGTCCCACATAAAAGAAAATCACTTGATTCTGTACCATTTGGTGAGAAAACACATGAAATCCATTTATCTGCACATTTTTAATATAATGCAGTCTAAGAAGCAAAGTTATCTTTAGAATGCCCTTAAGAGCATATCAATTAATGTACTCTATGCCACAGAAACAATTTAACACTTAATAGTTAATAGTTATAATGATAAATTTTAAGTTATGTACATTTTACCACATTAAAAAAGTATATCAAGGCAACTGTCTACATTCTGATTATCCATTTTTATATTATTAGGCATTATAATTTTTCCTGAAAAAAAAAATGGTTTTAAATTTCCAAAGTAATAAAATACAACATGGGGCTGGGGTTGTGGCAAAGCGGTAGAGCGCTCACCTTGCACGTGTGAGACCCTGGGTTCAATCCTCAACACCACATAAAAAAATAAATAAGTGAAATAAAGGTATTGTTTCCAACTACATTTAAAAAATTTTTTTTAAATTAAAATAAAATACAACAAATCTTACTCATGTTGGAATAAAAATCCAAGCATATTAAAAGCTAAAGATGAAGAACACTTTTTAAGTTTTAAAAATACTTTTTAAGTAAAAACACTTTTTAAGATATCACAGTGATGGACTGGGGTTGTGGCTCAACAGGAGAGTGCTTGCCTAGCATGTGCGAGGCACTGGGTTCGATCCTCGGCTCAACATAAAAATGAATGGATAAAATAAAGATATTGTGTCCATCTACAACTAAAAAGACATCACATGGGGCTAGTAAATGAAAATATTTTTCATTTGTTTATGTATCTCAAGTTTAAGAGTCTTCTGTTTACTCAATATCACAAAATCAGTAGTAGCTTTTATCTTGCACCTCTTACAAGCTAGGCACTGTACTACTGGCTTCCATCACAAACAGTAACTCTAATCCTGAAAAACATTCTAAGAGCTGGATACCATTATCATCCCCAATTTACAGATGTTGAAACTGAGAGACAATTTTTTTAAGTGACTTGTGATCACTAAAAGTGGTAGCTAAGCAAACACTGAAGGGTTAGTCTGATTTCAAAGTTGGTACACATGCATCATACAGCCTGTGAAAGATAATCAAGAGGAACCACACCTGCTAAACTGAATGTAATCACAAGAGCACATAACTTTTAAGAATTCTGATTATCTAGTATGTACCTGGGAGAAGGAAAAACACTCTACCTTTTGTAGAAACCCCAAAGGATACCATGACATAAAATTAATCTTTAATAAAGAGACCATATTGCAACAACCAACACCTTGTCTCTTTACTTCTGTGTTCAGGAAAAAACTCAGACACCTGCAAAAATTACTTAAAGACAAAGAAATGTAAATCCAAGGAATAAAAATCTTAAAATCCTTCACCCTTATCCACAATACATATTTTAATACAGGACATTCACATTACAAACCTAACTTCATAAATAAATATCAAACTAAAATCAGATGCGAAATGCTATTAACATTTCCAATTCCTTGAATTCTGGCAGGACAACCTATCCCAAGCCATCTAAACCCAATTAAGCAAACTGCTATGTTTGTTCAGTATGTGCAAGTTTCGGGCGTCCTCCAGGAAACAAGTAAGGGGTCAGGGGACAGCATATTATATTCTGCGTGTGTAACTTCAGAAAACAAATTGTTATCACTTCATTCTTCAGGTTTTGCAAAAGCAAAAGAAAGGTTGTTCCTTTGTTCAACAAATGAAGCATAAGAACAAGGGATGACTGCAAGATGGTCCCGCTTCAGTGGGAGAGGAGCAAATACAACTTTCAGGAGGCCATGCCACATGCCTGCGGAGCTCCCAAAGAACCAGCTAATCCTCTCCAGAGGTCTTGCTTGAACAATCTGTGGGAATCAGAGGGAGCCGGGCACAGACGTTTTCCTGCGATCTAAAACTTTTGAGGTTGTATTTACTAAAACCCGATTCCACAAAGAGATAAGAGTGACTTGGTTGCTATCGCAGACATCAAGCTCGAAATTCCACTAAAAATAAAGCCAAAGTACCCTTTTCAAAGTGTGTTATGTTCCAATCCGGTAAAAAGTTTGAACAATCAAAAATAGAAAGACAAAGCAAAAAAACAAGGTTCCCAGTTTCCCTAGTCTTGACCTTCAAAGAATCGCAAAAAAGTCAGGTCCCAAAGAGTAAAAGTTTCGAGCCGCGGCCCCAACCAGCTGCTCAACTAACTCCGGAGCAGGTGAGGGACCCCTCCTGGCAGGGAGGGTGTCCTCGGGCCCCAGGCTGGGGGCTGGGAGGATGGAGTTCGGACCCTCCCGACACCTCCAGAGGCGCGGGTGGCCGGGCCCGCGAGGCTGAGCTCCCGACCCACAAGCGGCGCGGACGCCCCCGCCCGCGACCCCGCACACTTCCGGCCCCGACGCCCCGCGCCCCCCGCACGTCTACCCACTTACCGGCATCATTTTGGACCCGAACCGCATCGAAACTGGGGGCCAGATTGCAGCCCCGGCAGAGCGGAGGCGCTCCGGGGGTCGCGGGCACCCAGGAGCAGAGCGGAGCGGAGGGCGAGGCCGCCAGCGACGCGGCGGACCTGTTGAAAGGCGGGGGCGCGCGGGTGCCCCCCGCAGTGCAGGGGCGCCACAGAACCGCGGGCCCACCCCGCGACCGGTCCCCGGACACGGCTTTGTCTCCTCTGCGCTCGCGGTGGCCCGAACGCCCTCCTCCGCTCCGAAACCAACTAATCCCCGGCCTGGCCCCCGAGCCCAAGCCCGCCCCGCCCCCGAACCCGCGTCCGCCCCGCCCGCGACGCGCCGGACGGCCTGGGGGAGGGGAGCGCGGCGCCGGCTGCGGCGCGCGCCTGCGCGGACCCGCGGGGCGGGGCGCGCCCCGGGCGGAGGAGCCAAAGACCTTTTCTTTTCTCGCCTCTGGTCGAAAGTGCAGTCGGGGGCGCGCAGCGGAGCGGCTCAAGAGCGCGCCTCTGGCGGAGCCGCGGGTGTTGGGAGGCGGTGCCTCCGGAAACAATAAACGTGAAAAACTTGCAGCGAGACGGAGGGCTGTGACTCGCATCTGCTTTTCGGCTCGGAATTGAGCAAGAGTCCAACCCTCTCCCTTCGGGAACGTGGGCTCGAGGTTCGACACCTGGGCCGGGCGGAGAGGGGCGGCCCGTCCCGACAAAATGGAGATCCGCGTGTCGCCTGGGTCCGCAGCACAATCCGAAAGTTCCTCGACTTCTTCACCCTTGGTCTCCTTTATGATTGTCCAGGACTGTCCTGTGATACTTGCTATAATGTTAAAAAAAAAAAAAAAAGGATGGGGGGGACTTCAATATGACAAAGGCAGACTTTATGTTATGTATATTTTGCCACAATCAAAATGAATAATTCAAAATATAAAAGCAACCAGGAGCCTGCGACTGGACTCTCAAGGGTAACGCAGGAGGATCGCAAGTTCGAGGCCAGCATGGGCAACACAAATAAAATAAAAAATGTAAGAAGAGCTGTCTCTGGGGCTGGGGTTGTGGCTCAGCGGTAGAGCGCTCACCTTGCACGTGCAAGGCCCTGGGTTTGATCCTCAGCATCACATAAAAACAAATAAATAAAACAAAGGTATCGTGTCCAACTACAACTAATAAATAAGTCTTAAAAAAAAAAAAAAGAAGAAAAGCTGTCTTAAAATTAAAAAAAAAAAAAAAAACCAACTGCAGATATAATTCAACTGTAGAGTAGTTGCCTAGCACGCTGGAGGCTCTAGGTTCCATCCCCAACACTGTAAAAGGGAAAAAAAAAATGTCAAACAGCATTCTAAAGAGCTTTTCGGCTTGTAACATCCTACAAACCGCCTGATGGAGAGAGAGAATCTTTTTGTAGGCAGGGAAGCAAAGGCTTAGGAAAATTGCAGTGGCTTACTTTAAAAGAAAAACAACTGAACAGTTACCCCCTTCCACATTCTAAGAAGTCCTTTAATTTCTCCTTAAATTGTCCGCTTAAACCCAAAATCACTTTCCTCTGTCATTATACATGACTATTCAGTGGAACACACCTAGGTTTATGTAGCTCCAAGAATGGATGGCTTTTTATTAGTCTAGCATATCCTTTACCAGAATGTCCATTAAACTCCCTATTGTACCACCCCAGCTACTATATCTGGAAATATCGTTATGATATTTGTCTTGAAACTCACTTCCAGCCAATTGAGAATTCTCAGCTGCCAAATAGCAGGTATGTTTATTTTAAGGTCTGTTTTGTTTTGTTTGCTTATTTGTTTTTTAATCACAGAAGCATGAAATCCAAGAAAACTTTTCTTTGCTCTTTTCCTCAAATTCTGTACCACTCACATATGGCTCTCAGATGGGTTGTCAGTTCCCTTCTAAGCTTCACTTTTTCTTTCCTTCCACCCTCACCTACTTATTTTTTAAAGAGTCTCTACTTGGTTCTCCCCACCCTATAATTCTGTATTCCACTCCAAGAAAGATAAGTCAAATTACCACAAACTGTGTGGGGAGAAACTGTCTTCTCTCTTAGATCTCACCCCACCCCTAGGCACAGTACAATTAATGATATGTTTGGCTTGAGTTCAAATATTCAAGTTCCCAACTTCTTCCCCATGTTACTCTTTCCCATTTCCCACAGATGTTCCAAACCCAGAATCCTCCCCCTACTCCCCAGAAGATGAACTCCCATCTTTCTTAGTTAATAAAATAAAGACAATTGAGCTTGCACTCACTCCTTGAGGCATTCCTCCAAAGCCATGAAGGATCAGTGCCAGGACCAATCAGATACTAATATCTGCAGATGTTCAAGTCTTTTATGCAAAATAGTATAGTATTTGCATATAATCTGTGTTCATCATCCTGTGTACTTTTTGTTGTTGATGGTGGTAGTGGTGGTCGTATCAGGGATTGAACCCAGCCACTTCACCATTGAGCCACATCCCCAACTCTTTCTTTTACATAGAGACAGGGTCTTGATAAGTTGCTTAGGGCCTTACTAAATTGCAGGGGCTGGCTTTGAACTCTTAATCCTCCTGCCTCAGCCTCTGGGACTGCTGGGATTACAGGCATGTGCCACCAGGCCCAGCCATCTTGTATACTTTAAAGAATCTCTTGATCACTTTCACTACCTGAAACATTGTAAATACTTTGCAAGCTGTTATACTGTATAACGCTTGTTACATTGTATTATTTAGAGAATAATGACAAGGGAAAAAGTCTGAACAGGTTCAGTTCAGACACTTTTTTTTTTCTGAACATTTGATTGAAATAGATTGGCTGAATCTGCGTATGTGGAGCCCACAGATATGGAGGACCAACTGTGCTCTTGTGACCTGTGTTTTGTCAGAGACTGTTCTAGACTCTAGAAGCAACAAAGACTCATCCTTGAAGCTTATATTTTAGTTGGGAAACTAGACAATAAGCAAATGAATGAGGTAATAATAAATGCTATGAGGGAAAAATCAAAAAGCAACCAAGTAAACCTAAAAGAGTAATGTCTATTTTAGAAAGGGTGGCCAGAGAACATCTCCCAGGAATGAAGCAGGGGAAGGAATCAGACTCTAGGCATTCGGAAGAAGGGCAAAGGGCCTGAAATAGTCTTGTGTTGACATCTTAAAGAAAAAGCAAAAAGGCTAATGTGCCTGGAGCCAAATGGCCAAGGAGGAGAGTAATAAGAGTCGTGGCGGATGTAACCAGAGCCTGGAGCATGCAGCACCATTTAATGTGCCAATTATCTTCCCCAGATACTTCTTCTTTGAGCTTTATTTTTAAATTTTTAAAAAATTTTTAACTCACATATAATAATTGTACATTTTTATAGGATACAGTATGATATTTCAATGTATGTATACAATGTGTAATGAATGATCCAATCAGGGTACTTGGTATTACTTGGTATATCCATTATCTTGGACATTTATCATTCCTTTGTGATAGGAATATTCAAAATTCTACTGGCTACTTTGAAATATGTAATTAATTACTGTTAACTATCATTATTTTGGGCTTTCTTAGGCTACAAATTTATTCACTTCTCTTCTGCATTCCCCTCACGTTAGTAGTAATCAGGAAAAAAGAGATGGAGGAGAAGCTCGTTTTTCGTGCCTTAAATACCTTTCCTCCTTAAGGTATGTGGCAAAATTCTACTCATCTTTCAAGTTCCTTCCTAAGTCATGTTTGATATTTCTCAAGCAGAACTAATCAATACCTCATCTACATTCTATGTTGCCCTGTTGCCACATGGTACCATATGACATAGAAATAAAAGACATTGCCAGGCAAGGTGGTGCACCAATCCCAGTGGCTTGGGAGGCGGAGGCAAGAGGATCTTGAGTTCAAAACCAGCCTCAGCAAAAGTGAGGCATTAAGAAACTCAGTGAGACTTGCTAAGCAACTCAGTGAGACCCTGTCTCTAAATAAAATACAAAATAGGGCTGGGGATGTGGCTCCGTGGTCAAGTACTCCTGAATAATCCCCAGTACCCCCCCCCAACAAAAAATCTCTCCAATGAGATTTAATGACAAAAATGACTTCTTATTCATTTGTGTACCTTCAGTCCTAACACTGTGCCTAGGGCAAAGGTACCCAATAAATGCAAAATTGGCAGTATGCAATAAATGTTTACTATGCTCTCTTCTCTTTGCTAGGTTTGTGAGGTTTGGCTTCTGATTCCTGCAATAGCTTTGGACAGTTCTTCCTTCGTCTTCTCCTTCCAAAGCACTCTCTAAATTCACCTAGGGATTGGCAAACTAGAGGCCAAATCTGGACCTCTGCCTGTTTTTGTATTGCCTATGAGCAAAAATGATTGACATTTTTTTAATTGTGAAGAAGGAAAATCAAAAGCAGCAGTAGATTTTGTGACACATAAAAATTCCATGAAATCCATATTTCAGAGTTTATAAATAAGATTTTACTGGAACACAGCCACACTTGCTTATTTATATATTGTATTGTCTGGGGCTGCTTTCTGGCTATAACAGCAGAATTTATCGGTTTTTTGTTTGTTTGTTGTTATTGTTGTTTGGGGATTTAACCCAGAGCACTCTACTACTGAGCTACATCCCCAGTCTTAATTATTTATTTATTTACTTATTTGTTTGTTTATTTTTAAAATTTGAGACAGAGTCTCACTAAGTTGCTGAGGGTCTCACTACGTTACCCAGGCGAGCCTTGAACTTGCAATCCTCCTAACTCATCCTGACACCTGGCATGAATTAAACCATGGTGACAGAACCCGAGATCTTTGTTATTTGTCCTGGTGCTATGGCTCTTGTTTGTAGTCAAAGCTACAAGGCTGAGGGAGGAAAATCACTTGAGAACCTCCTGGGCAACATAGGGAGATGCCAATCAAAACAAAGTCAAAAACGTATACATTTATTTTCTGGAAGTTTGCTATTGTATTTGCTCTATCCAGCAGCAAGAATAATCTGTTCAGCACACAAGTAATCATGTCACCTCCATGCTTCCAACTCTTTAGTCAAAGTGGAAGGGATGTAGATGGGGCAGGACTGAAGGTTGAAGGATATGAAAGCCAGGTGAGTAGTACATGGACACATACACTTTTCCATCTTCTTGTGTATACTCTAAATTATAATAACAAGTCTTTTTTAAAAAAAAAAAAGGCTATCATTTGCTCTCTGTTGGATTTCTTTCTTTTTTTTTTTTTTTTTTTTTTTTTTTGGTACAAGGGATTGAACCCAGGGGCACTTAATCACTGAGCTACATCCCAGCCTCACTAAGTTGCTAAGGCTGGCTTTGAATTTATGATCCTCCTATATCTGCCTCCTGAGCCTCTGGGATTATAGGCTCATGATTTCTCATGTGCTTTAAAAAAAAAATTAGTTGTAGATGGACACAATGCCTTTATTTATTTTTATGTGGTGCTGAGGATTGAACCCAGTGCCTCACATGTGCTAGGCAAGCACTCCACCACTGAGCCACAACCCCAGCCCCATATTGTCTTATCTTCTATTGTCAGCCCTCTCCCTGGTTCCTCACCTCCCCCTCACTCATAATGCACCATTCAGGTTTCACTATTGACAAGCAAGAGAAGTCCATCCTAAAATACTGAAAACAGTCCAAGGCTTCCCAAAAACCTGTTGGTCACCAACTGGGTGTGCTGCAGCTTCCATTTTCCCTGGTACAATGAGGAATGTACATGTATTTCTTCCTGGACTCTGTTAAAACACACTGTGAATGTGTCTGAAGAACTTTGTTCTCATCATTTTTTCAACTATTTTTAAACCTGGGGTTTAAACAATTATTTTTCAAGAGTACTGATATAGTTTGGATCTTAAAAGTCTCTCAAAGACCCATGTGTTAAAAGTTCAGTCCCCAGCCTGTGTTGCTACTAAAAGGTGATGGAACATTTAGTAAGTGGGGCCTACTGAGAGGGGGTTAGTTCATGAGTAGTGTGCCATTGAATGGGGTTTTTGGGACCCTCTCTGTTTCCTGGGCATCATGAAGTGAGCAACTTTTTCCATGATGTGCTTCTGCCATGTTATGCTGCTTCAGCACAGGCCCAAAAGCAATGGTGCCAACCAACGATTGATCAAAAGCTCCAAAATTTCTTCTGCATTTATTATCTCAGGTATTTTGTCACAGTGACTGAAAGCAGACTAATACAAATACCTATGAAAAATACACAGGTTCTATAAAAAGTGGGCAAAATTCACTGGGGCAAAGGCCTAATTCTTAAAATTCTTGATATTCCCTGTAGCCTAGAATACAGTGTTTCACTATCAATTGATCATTAAATGAATGTAATCATGTTGCTGCTTTGAAAAGTTTTTTTTTCAAATAGCTAAAGAAAAACAGAGAAGAAAGAAGTTAATCATATAGTCTTCTATATTATCATTTAAATCTTACTTATGTGGAGTTCATAACTCACTTCTAATAGCTGTTATGTGTAACATTTAAGTTAGTTATTACTTGACAGTTTAGAATAATCTACCACAACCCCATTATTGCCCAATGTGTGTTGAAGAAGAGTAACATCTCTAAAAGTCTTGGATGAATACAAATTTTATTTCTCTAGTTAAAGCCCAGAGGGAGCTTTAAAAAAGTTCTCAGAGAAGGCAAATTTAGAAGACTACAAAATCAAAACAACAGAGTAGTATCTGTTAGGAAAGAATTTTCACTTAAAAATATTGAGTCCCTGAGCTGTAACCTGTAAAAGCTTTTGCTATTTTTTCCCCCTTAGAGAAATTTGTTTTCTGAAAGTGTTTCTCAATAGATTTGGGGGAGAGCATAAACCTAATCTCAAACATACTTCACATTTACCACAGCTAATAGAAGGATATGGAATTGAAAAAATCAAAATCAATTAAAGCATGTTTATACACATTACATGTGTATGTGACAAGATGACTTATGTAAAGTGAAATAAGCAACAAGAGAAATATATTATCTTCCATTCATCATGTTAAAATAGGAAGTGTATTTTTCTAAATTTTTTATTTGTTCTTTTTAGTTATACATGACAGTAGGATGTAGTTTGATGTATTATACACACATGGAGTATAACTTCCCATTCTTGTGGTTGTACATGATGTGGAGTTACACTGGTTATGTATTCTAGATATGCTGACTTAATTGATTGATTCAATAAATTCTAAAGTACTTATTTTGCATGTGCTAGGTACAATTCTAAGCTCTAGGGACACCATTGTGGAAAAGACAGATAAATTCCTGCTCTGCTCATTAAAAGTTTTTATTCTTACTGAGATGAAAGGTGATAAGAAAAGTTTTTATTCTAATTGGGATTAAGGTGATAAGTGAATAACACAACTGCTAAGAAAAAACAAATTACGATAGTGTTGTGGAGACTGGGGATGGGCATTTTGGAAAAAGTGGTCAAGAAAGTCCTATCCAAAGAGATGGCATTTGAACTGAGATCTGAATGACAGGAAGAACAATCCTCAGAAGAAGTGGATACAGAGGGACAGCAAATGCAAAGACACTGAGAGCAGTGTGTTTGGCATGTTTGAGGAACAGAAGAAAAGCCAGAATGGCTAGAACAGAGACCCTAACCCCAAATCACACAACTAATAAATAACAGAGAAGATGTTCAAATCCACATCTGCCTAAGACATTTGCCCGTATTCTACCACTGTGCAACACTACCTTAAAGAACAGAAAGATGACTCAGCCTTCATCTCCTTATGGCTTGGATGTGAAAAATCTCCCAAAGTCTTATGGATTCAGAGGAAGGGCTTTTGGGGTGTGATTGGTTCATAAGGGCTCTGACCGCATCAGTGGAAAAATACATTGCTGGATGGATAGACTAGTGGGAAGTGGGACCTAGTTGGAGGAAGTAAGTCACTTGGGGCCTGCACTTTATCTTCTCCCCAGTCCTCTCTTGTTTCTTTGTGATCCTCCTGACTCAGCCTCCTGAGTTGCTGGGATTGCAGGCATATACCACCACACTCAGCACTGAGTGTGTTTTAAAGTTAACTTCAGCAACATATAAAGAAAGCATGAAATAAAAGAGGCAAGTCTCACAAGCAGAAAGTCTTCCTCCAAGAGAGGAGATACACAAACGAATAAATCATGGCATCGCACTAGCTGTATCAAACCCAGCTTCACCTAACCCTCATGTCTCAGCTTCAACCCATGATGCATTCTCACGTCTTATCTTAGACTGGAATGCAGCTCTGATGCTTTAGATTAGGGGATCAGATAAGCCGCATGTCAAAGATTCTTGTAGCTTCTCACAGATGCTGGCAAAGAACTATTCAGTCTGAAGAATCCGTACTTCTGGTGGTTCCAAGGGAACCATGCCAGTGAGCAGTTCTTCAGGAGACAGTGCAGCATTGGCTAGTGAAACTGTGATTAAACTGGTGTTCATATGAGAAAGGGTGGTAAGTTCAGACAGGAGTTGTTACTGAGATAGTAATCATAGGTAAGTGGCAGATGACCAAATTGTGGGCAGGGCAGGCTCAAGTTGCCAGACAAGCTGTCATAAACAAGGAGGACAGAAACCTTAGCGAAATGTAACACCACAGATGAGTCCAAGAGAGACATTTTGTTCTGGTGCTTACCTGGGACAAATACACCCATTTTAACTCAAGCCAGTTATATTTTATTTAAAAAGCCAAGCTTCTTCCTATATCTGGGCATACAGGGGAATAAAGTATAACTCCATTTCCCAGCTGCTAATTGCCACAAAAGAAGATAATTTTCTAGAATGTGATGTTATAATTTGGATCTGAAATGTCACCCAAAGGCTGAATGTTAAAGGCTTGATCTGCAGAGTGGCACAACTGGGGGAGGTAGAAACTTTAATAACAGGTGGAGCCTTAATGGAAGGAAGTTAAGTCACCTCTTTCTCTCTGCTTCCCTGCACCATGAGGTAAGCAGATCACTCTGCCACGTGCTCCCACCATGATGTGCTGCCTCACCACAGGTTCAAGAGCAAATGGGCTGAAAGGATCAAGGACTGAAACCTCCAACACTGTGAGCCAAAATAAACTTTTCCTCTTTTGAAGTTGGTTTTTACAGCAATGGACAGCAGCAACTTGTACATTACATGTGTAACTTGTACATGCTACCTATGTGTTATGTGGGTGGTGGGAAAGGGGTACATTTTGCCCTTAGATCTGTAGAAGCAGCTCCTCTAAACTATTCAGATGAATTATGAGCCAAATTCTTTCATAATATGATTAGGGGAAATCCATGAATATTAGTAACAAGAATTACCTTTGATTTTTAAGTTTCATGCCAAAACATGAAATTGTACAACATGTAAGTATCTTATTAAATACACCAAAAGTATAAAATTGATACTATTAATATTCCCTTTTATAAAAAATTTGGACTTTGATAAGTAACTTGTGCAAAGTCACATATTGATAAGAAATAGTGACAGGTCACCCTGATGCAAAAATTTTTCAGTTTTATTTTCTATATCAACTTTTTTAGGTATAATAACATACAATATAATGAGTCTTAAGGGTATGTCCTGCTAGCTGGCAGGGTTGACAAGATGAGCTGGGTCCAGAGGAGCTGGCTGCAATAACAAACTACAAAAACTGCGAAGAAACCACGCAACACATGAACATGAGTTTTGAGGGTGGGACTGCTCTGTGACCCCAAGGGTCAGATCCACAATAGATAGCACTGAAAGGAGCAAGAGAGAAAGCGCACTCGGAACCCCTCTATTTATTGGGGAAGACATTCAATAGAATATTCCACCCAAATAAGTCAAGGGTTAGGGTTCCGAAAGGTGAAGTCTTGCTTGGTGATGTTTGTGGTCAGCAGATCCATCTACATCTTGGCAAGTCACGCCCATCTCAGAGGAGAGGCACACTTACCTTGCAAAGCCCCATAAGCGTGCAACACCGGACCAGTCCCCTCATATTCTCAAATGCGAGTAGCTCACACACACAGCCCAAGGATGGCTTGTGACAGGCATGGTTATTTGAGACTTGCCAAATACATAAACTCTCTCAAATACCACTGAATCAAGCTATGTGACATTCTGCTCACCCTTATGCCTGTTGTACCAATCTTTCCTACTCTGGAAACTACTGGCTTTATATCTGACACTAGAGTAATATTTGCCTGTTCTATAATGTTATATAAATAAAATCAAATGGTATGCATTCTTTTGTGTTTGACTTATTTTGCTCAGCATAGTGGTTTTGTCATTGTTGTATTCTTGAGGGAGTTATACTTTGGCATACTGTACTCTGCACTGATAACCTCAGTGAGTACAAAATTCAAAAGAAAGATTTCAACTTTCAGTCTCATTTTTATATACAATTTTTTTAAAAAGTAGTATTTTTTAATAAGATGAAATTTCATTTATATTGTATATAAATAGATGAAATTTCATTTATATTGTGTTTACATCTTACATTACCTTTTTTTTTTAAATTTGTGAGGTTCCTCTAGGTTTACTGAGACATAACTGACAAAATTGTACGATTTAAGGTGGTCACCATGATGCTTTGATACTTATATATGTTGTGAAATGATTATCATGATCAAGTTAGTTAACACATTTATCACCTCAGTTACCATTTTTGCATTTGTATAGTGAGAATATTTAAGATCTACTCTTTTAGCAAATTTCACATCATTAGTTTCTTTTTGAGATTGATTCATATTATTGTAATATATTAATATATTTTACTTGTTATTGCTATGTAGCATTCCCATTGTTTATGTGTACCACAATTCCTCTCTCCATTCACCTGCTGATAGATAGTTGGGTTCTATCCTATTTCTGGCTATTATGAGTAAACATGATACAAACATCTATATAAAAGTTTTGTAAAAAATATTTATTTATTTTATTTTTTTATATGTGGTGTTGAGGATCAAACCCAGGGCCTCACAAGTGCTTGGTGAGTGCTCTACTGCTGAGCCACAACCCCAGCCTATATAAAAGCCTTTTTATGAACATATTTTCATCCCTGCCCCCTCATGTGGTACTGGAGATTGAACCCAGGGGTTGCTTTACCTATGAATCACATCCCCAGTCCTTTCTTTTGTTTATTTTTTGAGACAGGGTCTCACTAAATTACTCACACTGGCCTCAAACACAATCCTCCTGCCTCAGCCACCAAGTTGCTGGGCTTATAGCTGTGCATCACTGAGCCCAGCTTAATTTATCTTTGACAAATACCTAGTGACAAGAATTGCTGGGTCAATTCATTGGTCAATTATTTATAAAAAACTGCCAGGCTGTTTTTAAAAATGGTTGTACATTTTATACTCTCACTGGCAATGCATGAAAAAGTTCCAGTTCTCCACACACTCATAAACACTTGGTGTTTTCTCATGACTTATGATAAGCATCTTTTCATGTGCTTATTGGTCATTCATATATCTATTTTTATGAAGCCTTTAGCCCATTTTTAATTGAGTCATTTGCCTTATTATTGAATTGTAAGTATTTTAAAATATATTTTTGGGGCTGGGGATGTGGCTCAAGCGGTAGCGCGCTCGCCTGGCATGCGTGCGGCCCGGGTTCGATCCTCAGCACCACATACCAACAAAGATGTTGTGTCCGCCGAGAACTAAAAAATAAATATTAAAAATTCTCTCTCTCTCTCTCTCTCTCTCTCTCTCTCTCTCTCTCTCTCTCTCTCACTCTCTCTTTAAAAAAAAATATATATATATTTTGGGAAGCTGTGCACAATGGTATACACCTGTAATACCAGCAACTTGGGAGACTGGGGCAAGAGGATTGCAAGTTCAAGACCAGCCTCAGCAACTTAGAGATCCTGTCTCAAAATTTTAAAAAATAATAGTAAAAATGGTTGAGGATGTAGCTCAACAGTTGAGTGCTCCTGGGTTTACTCCCCAGTACCACACACACACACACACACACACACACACACATACACACACACATATAAACACAAGTATATGCATGTATACATATATATTCCCATTTGTGTATGTGTGTACATATACACACATATGTATATGCCTACATATATGTGTATTTTTGAGGGGAAATTTCCTTAGACAGATATGTGTATTGAGAATATTTTCTCCCATAGGTGTCTTGCCTTTTCATTTTCTTAACATGAGTTAAACATTCCTAGTCCACAAATCTAAAGCATGAAAATCTCCAAAATCTAAAAGTTTCTGATGCTGACATGACACCCAAGTGAAAGATTCCATATCTCACCTCATGTCACAAACCACAGTCAATACAGATGAACTAAAAATATTATATAAAATTACCTTCAGGTTATGTGTACAATGTGTACATGAAACATAAATGAACTTCATCCACAAGATATCTCATTGTGTATATGCAAATATTCCCAAATCCATAAACATCTGAAATCCAAAACACTTATGGCTACAAGCATTTCATATAAGTCATACTCAACCTGTGGTATCTTTCAAAAAGAAGCAATTGTAATTTTGATGAAGTTAAATTTATCATCTTTTCTTTTGTGCTTTTTACATCCTATGAAACCTTGCTGAATCCAAAGTATCAAAGGTTTTCTCCCAGGTATTCTTCTAGCACTTTTACAATTTTAGGTCCATGATCCATTTTTAGTTACTTTGTGTGTATGTTTGAAAGTGTCAAAAAAAATTTTTTTTCCTACCTGAAGATCCAGTTTTCCCATGATAATTTGTGAAACACTCTATCCTTTCCCCCACTTAATTGTCTTGGTTCCTTTTATCAAAAATCAGTGCTAACAAGACACACAAGTGAAAAATTTCATATCTCACCTCATGTAAACAGACCACAGTCAACACAAATGATAAATATTATATATTTATATATATCTTATATAATAAATGATAAATATTATATATTTATGTATATCTTATATAATAAATGATAAATATTATATATTTATATATATCTTATAATATTATATATTTATATATACCTTATATATCTTATAAATTATATAAATATATATATTTATAAATATATAAATTTTATAACCTGAAGGTAATCTTATATAATATTTTATATAATATATAAATAATTTTATATAACAAATAAATAAATAAATATAAAAGTATTATATAAAATTACCTTCAGGTAATCATAAAATTTATATATATATGAAATTTCATTTATATTGTGTATAAATATAAATATATAAAATATAAAAATTTCATGATTACCTGAAGGTAATCTTATATAATATTTTATATAATTATATATATATATATATATATATATAAAATTTATTTTTTGGTTCTCCATCTTGTCCCATTCAGTTATATGTCTTGCAAAGTGTTCCCTTTTCTCTACTGTAATGCCCCACAGATTCAATCCAGTTCAACAGCCCCAAACTCTCATCTCTGTCTCCTCCTCATTTCAAAAAGACTCCCCTCCCCCACACTCTGAGCTCTACTTAATGATGACATAGTCTAGAAATTGTTCCAAGGTCAAGAGCCAGGGTCAGTGGTGCTCACCCATCAGCTTCCATTTCTCCAAGGATCACCTGTGCTCTGTTGCTAAATGCCTGAAAATAGCTATCTCATATTTTGTCTAGCGCTCTACTTGTTTGTGGCAGGAAGGCTAGCACTGTACCAATTACTCCATCTTGATGGAAGTAGAAGTAAAGTCTTCTCCTCCCAACCCTAAGTTATAGTGCCTCCCAAACCTGGAAGAAAAAAAAAACCCTGGAAGAACACCTTACCACTGCAATTGGTAGCAATTTCAGAAGCAGCTGTTAACTCTCTGCAGCTGCAATTCCCCCGCAGCACCTAACTGTGCCCCTATTGGCAGTATGCTCACTACCAAAATTGAAGTGAGCCACTAGGATGCAGTAGACTCACTGAAAACCCTCAAGAAGGGATTCATTTGTGTCTGAGAATTACATGAAGACTGGAAAAGGTTTCAAAGTTCAACTTAGCAGGTTCTTTATGTAGACACAAATGCATAGGTGTCCACTAACTAGTGGATTTCTTCCACTAATTCAAGGCCACCAAAAAAGTCTAAGCATAAAGGGGGTTACAAACCACTGTGTCCCCAGATGAGCCCAAATACATCATGGGGATCTAAATGTCCCAGCAAGGACATACACATAATCAACAAAGAGTACCTTCTTGGGCTTTAAGCTAGCTAAGAAGATCCAGATAACAACCTAACTACCTGGTGGTAGCAAGGTTGAGATGAACTGGGCCCTCATAGATACATCCAGAAGTAGCAAGCAGGTTAGTATAATCACCTCTGGGGATATATGTGAGGGTTTGGAGAAGACAATATTGACAAGCAGCCTGTAAGAGAGGGAGCTAAAGATAACTGAAGCTAAAAATTAAACCAGGGTAAGTTAGACCTGTGAAACCCAAACACACATTTGCAGATCTTGGTGGGCAGTGATAAGGTAAATGGTTCCTTTTGGATAATTCCAATACCCTCAACCATGAATTTTAAGTAAGTCTAAGAATAAATTTTGAAAAACAAAAACAAAATGAACAGAAGGATTTTCCAACAGGCTGAAATAAAACTTCTACCAAGTATGTTTGTTCTTGGGTGCCAAGAACTGGAGGACAGCAACTTCTGTCAAGAGATTAAACACCTGCTGAGTCTGTTAATAAACATTTCTCAGACACAAGCAGAAGAAAATTGGTCCCTACCTTTAACTAGGGACCAATTACCAAGTGTCTAACTATGCCCCTGAAATAAACTCTATTTGATGTTCAAGAAATTCAGTCTCAAAAGTATATATAGAGTAATTAAAATCATGGACTTGCAATGTCACACAAAACTGCATTGGAAGCCAACCCTGTCACATAGTGACTGTGTGACACTGGACAATTTATTTAATCTTCGGACGCCTCAGTTTCCACATCGGCAAAATAAAGGAAACAATACTTAGCTCTCAAGTGACTATGAAAATTAAGAGAGATAGTGTACACAAAACATTTATCCCAGAGCCCAGCCCATGCCTCCATAAGAAGTAGGGACAATTATTATCACACAATATCAAAGTCATTTTCCCCAACTTGTCCACTTACTGTTGGTGTGGATTATATAGTGCAAACCCTCTGGAAAAGTCTGAATCTCTCTATCCAAGATCATACTCTCACTTGGGTCAGAGGTCCAGGTTCCCAGGATCTTCTTCTTTAGACTCTTTATTCTCCAAGCAAAGTAACTGTCTAGTTTTACCTCCATCTGCTGTAGTTTGAATGTGTCTTCCAAAGTTCAGATATCAAAACGCAATAGTATTATGAGGTGGAGTGAGTGGAATTAGCAATCTTATGAAAGGATTGGAAGGAACTAGTGTTTACCCTTTTGTCCTGTTCCTTTTGCCATTTATCCCCTTCAGAGGATGCGGCAACAAGATGCCATTTTGGAAGCAGAGAGACTTGAACCTCACTAGACAATGAACCTGTTGGTGCCTTGATCTTGGACTTTCCAATATTTAGAACTGTGAGAAATAAACTGCTGTCGTTTATAAATTACCAGTCTGGTATTTTGTTATAGCAGCACAAACAGGATCTTTGACTTAAGTCATTTCTATATAGGTCTTTGGTTCCTCAAAGCCCTACTTGACTATTCACCAGTCTCAGTCTTGTCTTTGTGGATAATCACAGAAATGCCTGGAGGTCAGAATATATATGTTAGTGAAACCTCACAGAGAACATGAGCTTTAGCTCAAAATAACTGACTCAACCCAAGAACCAGCAGCTGGTGAGACATGGGAAAGAATGCTTTTTCAGGAAAGAGCAAGTGAGTGAGCAAAATTCAGTGAGGAGGCTGGCCACCTGTCACAGCATTGGAAAAGAAAACAGAACCTAGTTTCCAACCACCAAAGAGGCCCAAGACTAAGATAGGATGTGTAGGATGTGGTCAGCTTTGAATCAGGACTGAAGCAGCTAGCCATAAGGTGGGAGAATGAGATCACCTGCTGCTCACTTGCTGTACCTCGGAGCAGAGGTGCTTTCCCCACTAGAGGGGCTGCAAAGAGGGCAGACAGAATCTCTGGATGTAGGTATCATAGCTGCAAATGACATGTCACTCAGACCCTTCAAGCAGCAGTAGCTACATCACATATCAATACACTCTGGGAGCATCCAGGCCACCCCACAGAGACCTGACTGCAAAGAGGGATGTCAAGATGTACAGGACATGAAAGTTTGCAAAACAACCCCAGGGAAGAAAAGAATTACTATTCTATCAAAGGGAAATGACTGCTCCATTTGTGGGAATGTTGCAAATTATATAAGATTATACAAATAACTCTAAGGAGGTTATCAAAGTTGAATTGACGATTAACTTGTAACTTAAATATTTACAAAACTAAGCTTTTATTGAATTAAAAAGTGACATGTTTTAATGACTTGTTTGTGAATTCTGTAAAAGGCACTCATTTTTAAATTTTTACATTATTGTTTTGCAAGCCTGAATAAAGTTTTTATCACTTTCCCAAGTGAGACTGTTTCTATAATTATTATATGCACAATAGTTATAACATAGGCAACTTGAAGGTGAATCCATATACCCTTCTTCTGAGTATCTGCTGTTTTTTAAAAAATTGTGAGAAAAGTTCCCTTTATGTAAATCACTTTCCCTTAAAAAAGATCATATAGCAACCAAACTATCACTTCTGAGTAAGTTATTGGATAGTTGGTGACATCATATAATTATTAAAACTTTAAGAATATAAATATTTTTGTAGTTATATTTTAAGTCCTTAACTTCTAGATATCAAAAAATACATATGGATTGAATGATATGAGATATAGAATTTGCTTCAAAATAATACTGAATGGAGGATTTATACAAGGGTGTAAACGAAATGAGATTGGTCTGGACTTTTGAAGGTGAGTGATGGGACCCAGGGGCACATTATGTTCTTCTCTCTCTTTTTTTGTATATGTTTAAAATTTTACATGGTAAAATGTTAAGAAAAAACAGGACATGACTTCAAATATTTAAAGGATCATTCTATATATAGAAGAGGGCTTCGATTCAATGAGTAGAAATATCAGGAGGAAGTTTGGTTGAATTAAACAAAGAGGGAATGTCCTGCCTTGTGAGACCAGCGCCAGGAGGTGATGATGACATAATGGTTCTAGGCCATGATCATTGACGGTTGCCCACGTCACAGAGCGACAAACAGATATTATATGCCTCCTGACAGAAATACGCAACACTGCCTGTGACGCAATGTCTTTTAAAGCTTTATGGAGTCGTTTTAGTTTTCTATTGCTGCAGTAACAAACGACCATAAACTTAACTACACCACAATCATCATTTTACCGTTCTGTGGGTCAGAACCCCAGTATGGGCCTTATTGGATTAACATTAAGGGGTCATCAGTTTAGGTTCTATTCTGAAGATTATAAAAGACAATCTATTTCCTTACTAACTTGGGTGTTGGTAGAATTCAGTCCATTGTAGATGTAGAGCCAAAGTCCTGTTTTCTTGCCAGTTGTAAAATGTAGCTGTTCCCAGCATCTAGACACTGCTGTATTCCTTCACTCATGGCCCCCACTTTCAAATCTACCTCCAATGGTCCCATTTCTTTAAAAAGGACATTGCAAAGAAAAAAGAGAGAGAGAAGAGAAGGAGAACCTTTAGATCAAGAGACTTAAAAACGTATCAACCAATGTATGTGTTTTCTAATAATCCTGATTTGAATACCAAACTATAGAGGGGGAGAAGGGAAATGGAGAAATTTAAACACAAATATACGATGACTTTAAAATTTAGTACACAAATACTTTCATTGAAAATTTACCAAGGATAGAAAAGAAAAAAGGCAAAATGTAGAAAATGAAAAGTAAGAGTAAACAGAGAGATTGATAATAGATGTAAATTAAAAACATTTAACATTGATGATCAATTAATTATAATAATAGTTTTTGCATGTCTAAAAACAATCTAAAATATCAGTATCAAGCTAAGTATGGAAATATGTTCGGAAGGAAATTGAAATGCACTAAATTCTCACCTCATTCAGGAGGGGCTATAAATGCTAATTAAGTTTAACTTTGTAAGAAAAAATGTGTGCATGTTAAAAATTTAGAGTAGCCACTAAAATATTGCATCTAGAATTATAGTAGGAAGAATTTTAAAAATATTAATTCAATGGAGGGCAAGAAAAAAAGGTATTTTTTAGAAAGCATGGAAAAAAGAAAACACAAAATTAGATAGTAATGACAAATCTAAATATATTAGTAATCACAGTAAATGTAAATGGTAAAATGCACCAATTTAAAAAAAAAAGACTCTTAGATCAGAGTTTGAATTCCAACGAAACATTCTAAAGTATATATACCTTGCCATCTATTAAAAATTAATATCACAATAAAAACATAGAATTTAAGGAAATAACAATAAAAGAATAAAGAGGCTATTACATAATGCACTAATATAACAAAACTGTCCTAGAAAATGCTCATAGAAATTCAAGAGATTCTTTCCAATAGACTTCATTTACTTCGTTGCTGTGTACACTTCTTTTAACAGTTTTAGATTTTATCTTTCATGTGTCTTTATGTATTTAAATAGTTCAGTACCAAAACATCTACTGGCACAATAGTCATTTAGGTACTTTGAAGAATCAATACTAGGAAAGACAAATGGAAGGTAAGCAAAGCCAATGAGCTCTTAACTCTTCAGAGAAAAAAGCAAAGAATCATAGCAATTCCCACGAATGTATTATGAGTTTATTGTCATAAAGGGCCATGATGTGCAAAGGAAGGAGGCTACTCTCACCAGAAAGAGTTGGAACAGACTTAAGAGATGGTATGGCAGGCAGAATTCCAAGAGCGATTTCCAATATCCTCTCACCCTTTCGTAATCTCTTCCCCTTCTAGTGGATGGAACCTATAAATATGAAGTGATGTTATTCCCATTATTATGTTGGGCCCAGTCTAGTTACATGAGCCCTTTCAGACTGTTTTCTCCACCTAGTGGTAGATGAAGTCAAGGAAACTCAAAACACAAGGAGACAACTTCAGAGAGGCTGTCTGGTGCTAAGATGGAAAGAGCCCCTGGAAAGACCTGAGAGCAAGCAACCCCTAACCAACAGCCAATAAGAAGACAAGGGCCTCATTTCTACCACCACACAGAACTGAATTTGACCAACAATCTATGTGATCTTAGAAGATTCTTCCCCAGAGTCTCTGGATAATCTCCCATTCCCAGATGGCACCTTGATAGAGAAATAGAGGGCACCTGGCCCTCTATTTCTACCTTGTGTGACCCTGAGCAGAGAATCAGTTGAGCATGCTCAGACGTCTGACTTGCACAACTATGAGGTAACAAATGGCTGTTCATTTGAGAGAATGTATTGGTCCATTTGGGTTGCTATAACAGAATACTTGAGACTGAGTAATTTATAACAAACAAATTCATTGACTCACATTTATGGAGAAGTGGAAATTTAAGGTCAGAGCACTGGCAGATTCTGTATCTACTGAGGACATTTTCTTTTTTCCAAGATGACCTCTTTTAGGCTGCATCCTCCAGAGGGGAGAAAGGCTGGATGCTCAAATGGCAGAAAGTGGGAGGGCCACGAGAGAAAGCATACTCCCCAAAGCCCTATAATTAAGGGATTAAACCTGCCAAAGAAGATGGAGCCCTTGTGGTCCAATCACTCTTAAGACCTACCTTCCAATACCACTACATCAGCGATTAAACTTCAACGTGAGCTTTAGAGGAGACAAACATTCAAGCCACAGCAGCCACTATGTGTGGCAATTTGTTAAACAGCAATAGAAAGCTAATTCAGTAGGCTTTTGAACTGTCCTTCGAAGGATGGATAGGATTTCAAATTCTAGAGAAGAGGAAGAGGAAAGTCTTCAGGCAGAGGGGCGAGTGTAGCCAAATGTGGAGCTGGGCATGCAGGGGAGCATTCAGGGAGCAGGCGGTGATGCTGGCTAACTGGGTTTCCTATAAAATTTAAGAGTTTGAAATAAACTCACAGGACCTGGAGTGTCAGCCCAAGGAATTCAGCTTTTCTGCAGGATATCATGAAGATATATTGAAGACTTTCAAGCACAAGGATTACAACAAGAGCTGTGCTTTAGGAAGATGAAGTTGACATTAGATGTAGGAAGGATGCGAGCCAGAGATAAAGGAATAGGAAGACTTATTAGAAAGCTACCAGTTTCCCAATACACCAGACACTGAAGCAGTGCCAGCCTCACATTCCCTCAGCCTACCTGTGATTCCAGGTGACATACAGTGGTTTTTCAGTGGACTGCCACAGGGCTTCTCTAGGACTCTGCAGACCTAGTAGGTCACAGGGCAAGTGCAGCTCAGAAGCACAGGGTTCCCCTCAGCTAATGATAGATACCAGTATTGAATAAATGTCTGCCATTCTTTTCAATTCATCTGTTCTGGGAGCCATTCTGTACTCTTCTTAAAAGATTCCAGTGCAGTCACATCTCCACTGCTTCAAGCAATTTGGATCCTCGGTAATTCACCCAGGTGATGACTTTTCCTCCTTCTCCATCTCCCTCTCCCCATTCCCTCACTCCTGCTTCCTGTACCCAGGTCCTATTTGAGATGCTACTTTGGAGGAAAATCCACACTAATCCATTCTGCCAAGAAAGCCCAGCCTAGGCTGGTAGTGTGGATAAGAAAGAGATAGAAATGTTGCTTTGGTACACTGGGCAGGGGACAGGGAACAAAAAGGGAAGAGCCCAAGAGGACACCAAGGTTTCAAATCCAAGGGTTATTAGCAGAAAAAGGCAAGTATTGAGGGGAGGTATATTTTGTACAGTACTTAAACTAACATTTACCTGAACATTAACAGTATTTTTGCAGATTTGTTTCATTGAGTTATGCATCATAACCATTAATTCATATTCTGTGTTCTATATCCCCTTATCCTTTGTCACAAAATACCAAGTTATAGTTGCCAATTGGTATTTGTGTAAAAAGGTGAGCAGCTCACAAAAACATCCCCAATGGTGACCCACAGCTCTTACAATATCACATGCCCTTATGGGTTCCCTTGGTGGCTTTGTGTCTGAGGGACACAGGCCTTTGGCAAAGGCACCCACTGTCACATGTTCAACAAGACTTTGCATGCTAATATGCCCTGCACCTGAGTGTTCAAAATCCACAATGCATAGTTTGCTTTCTGGGTAGAAAGGTGCAAGAGTTCACCTTATATTACCCGCAACCACACAAACTATATTTTCTGAGCTTCTAGAAAAACTATAATATTCATAACTTAATCTCCAAAACTATAAGATTAAGTTATTACTTAATCTCAAAAATGTGGAAATAAAAGCAAAATCTAGGAACCACGATTCTAATAGAACTAAAGAAGAGATTCCAAGATACATCAAATATCTTTTCTCCTACTTGACTAAAAAACCAAAATGACACCATTCTGTCTTCTAAACAAGGACTTCACTTATTGAGTGCTTATCATTTATTGGGCACATCTACAAAATAGCTTCTTTAAATTCTCACAACACTATGAAGTAGTTATTATGTCTCCATTTTTTTTTTACACAGAAAAAAAAATCCAGATTCTCAAAAAGGCAAAATAATCTGAGCCAAGTAAGTGGAGAAGTTGTAATTAAAATCTGAGTTGGCTTAATTCCAAAGCCCACTCTTTCTATTGTGTAATCCTGACCTACTTGGGGGCTTGATAGCCAAAGAGTGACATTCCACAGAGAAGATGACAGGTTAGCACTATTTCCTTTGGGTCAACAACCCTTAATCTCTTACCTCATTGTTGTGATTACATCGGGTTTTCCATATTGATTTTCCAGAACAGAGCCAAATGATTAAATCATTAGGGATCAATATTAATTTAACTCTAAAACAAGTGTGCACAGTGTGACACTACCTCCCATCTCCACCCATGTATTATGTTTCCTAAAATAATTCATCCTATTTGGTCCTCACGGGTGGATCAACCTATCAATAATCATGAAGTCATTCATTCACCCTGAGCTGTATCGATTTCCACTTGAAAGATCTTCTGCCTCTGTGTGTAAACATTACAGGCTCAGGCTCACTCTTTGGCACTTGTGAGGGACTGAAAGGGGATTTCCACCATGTGATTTCCAGTGTTTTCTTGGTGAAAACACACACACACACACACAATTCCTGCAACATAGTGTCATAGTAGTTTCAGATGTCAGGAGTTAAATGATTCACAATGAAAGCAGTTGTCAAGGAGCTGGGGGTGTAGTTAACACAGAGAGCCCTTGCTGGCTAATTCTTGGTTACAAAGTTACCTATTCCTTCCATGAAGGAAGAAACTGGAAATCAACAAAAGGGAATGCAAGGTGTGCTGTGGGAGTTGTGTAGACTACAGAGTGTTTCATCTGTGACCTACCCCTCCTTATTATAGCTGCAGAAAATAGTCAGGGCTGCTGGGAAAGGGAGTTGTGTGGATTTCCCAACATAAATAACAGACTAATCAACTTGGAAAAATTCAGAGAAGCTGAAATCCTTCCCAAACTTCTGCTTCAGTAAACACTATCAGCTGAGATACTAATCCATCTCTAAAATTCTGGGAAATCTGACTATGTCATCAACCAGGCCAACAGAAATAACCCTTGATTGTGGTATTAGTCAGCGATACTAAAGCCACCTAAAGAAAGAATGTGACATAGAGGAACAGTTCTGGGGAGAATGGGTGAAGGGAGACAAAAGTAGCCAAAAGCATCTAGCCCCTTGCATTCAAGACCTTGCATCAGAGGTCATTGAACAGAAAGCACAGTCACTGGAGAAACATTCTATGATGAGAAGAGGTTTGTTTTGTTGTTGTTGTTTTTTTTTTTTAATCAGCTGCACAGGAATAAAGGTGACATGTACCTCACAGCCACAATGCTCTCCTTGTCCAGGTTCTAGCCTTAACAAAGAGCCTTCTGATTTAATAACACAGCCACTGAAGATCCTTTCACTAGAAATGATGGGAGCACTCTCCTAAGACGTGGACTGGAAACCTAGGCACTCTGGTCCCTGGAAATGGAAACCTCCTATTACAAATCATTCTCCTGAAATTCTAAAGAACATGTCAATCATGAGTTAACTCAGTAGGCGTGAGTGCATCACCAGATCGTCGGAGAAAGTCCAGGTGCTGGACCCAAAATTCTAAAGACTAACTAAACCCCAAGCTCAGAAGCCCCTCAGAGGTGCAGCTTGAAGACCTGTATGTGACCCACTGGATTCCCCTCATTGACAATATTCCCTCAACAAAAGTCCTTTACACACCAGAATGCTAGAAATTATACTTGTGTTATAATGATACCATTCGTAAAGTCCTTCTTGGAAATCATTTTAAAATATTTGGTTGGCCACAATATACCTTTTTTTTTTTCTTCTATCCACAATGAACATAGTATATAACATAAAAAACTACACACATTCTTTCTGTCTTCTTCCTTATCACCTCTTTTTACATTTTTCCGCATCTGGACCCAGAGTTGGGGGCTCAGACTATCAACCATAGTCTCTACCATAATTCATTTATATTGGCATTAGTAAAAAAAAAAAAAATTGCAGACCAAGTTCCAGATGATTCAAATGAGACCTTGTCAAGGTCTTTCCTATTCTCAAGTTTGCAGGTCACTGCTGTCAGGATCAGGCCCCTGTTCCATCCTCAGCTCATCCTTTGGAGTTGGTATCTGTGTATCTATTAGCCTCCTGGGCATGATTTTGCTTCCTTGATAATCAGGCTGTCAGCCCACTCCAGTAACACATCCTGATGCTTCCTGGCTTAACCAGGATGTGGCTCAAACTCTTCCTGGCTTGAACCCTAACCCAGCACCAGGGAAATCTCCCACCCCCTTTTCTTTCTCACATTGTACTTGTGGCTTGGTGAAATGAGAGCCATAGACTCTAAGTACCTATAAAATATGGATTCTGTACTTCCTGGGAGGGTGATGGTAATCAGCTGTGACTACAATAAATATTCTAGGCATCCAAGACCCTCCAAAGCTACCAAAGTCATGGGGCCAGGGGTCATTGTCACACAGCTTCCAGAATGACCTGCCCAGCACAAATCAGAGATGCATTGAAAGGAGTCTTACTGCCCTCAGGAAGAAAGAAATGACCAAAGTACCTTGCCGGATATTCAAGGTCCTGCATGATTTCATGCCAAACTATTATCTACATGTTATAGGTCCTGGTTCCCCTGTGTACCATTGATGACCAAGCCAAGTGCTACTCAGGGATCCCAAAACAGATCGCAGACAGTCCTTTCTCAGACCTTTATTCACAGGCTCCTTTCTCTTGGAGTGGTCAGATAGTAGTTTTCATATGAAGCTGGTCCCTTGAGGATACCTACTGTGCACCAAACAGTAGCAGAGACAAGCAATCACAAACAGCCCCGACAATCTGTTAGTCACATCTAGGGTCATTCCTTCAGTCACTCTTTGATAGCACACCCTCAACTGTCCCAGCTACTACCAGTAAGCATCTTCTTGTTTTCCCTTTTTAAAATTTTGATTTTTATAGAAAACTTCCATTCTTGGCTTGGGCTCCACATTTTTTACTTCTCTTCTACTCTGCCTATCTGATCTTCAATACGGGACATTCCCAGCTGCCACTGGCACTGAGAGTTATGACAGGAATTCCTGTTCCTTGATTTCACATGTCTAAGTTCTTCCCACTCTTCTGGGACCTGCTCAGATACTGTCTCTGCATAAATTCTTTCCAAATTTTTTTAAGATAGGAGAAGCTCTTCCTCATCTGGGTCCCCAGTACACTTGATTTATTCCTCTTTGGACACTTCAACTTTGTTTCCATAGCTTTCTGTGTGCTTGGCTTAACCTTTTTTAAGGTATGAAAATTCAAGCTTGGCAAACCTAAGCTTTACTTTTAATTTATCTTTGTTTCCTTCCCAACCTAGAAGCACAGTACATTGATCACAAGAAATTCTAAATATTTTGTTGAATGAATGAATGAATGAACGATCCTCTTACTTTGGAGCCAAATTTCAAGTCGCCATTTACTTTTTACCAGTCACAGATGGGTGGCCCAGTCTTTCAAGAGTAAGTCCATGAAAAGTTATGCAGTTATTTAAATACAAGTTAAATCACCAAAAGATTTGGGCTATTTTTGATTGTTGAGCTCATCAGAATGCTAGTTTGTGTTTTATGTAGATCTAGGTAGGAGGAAATTTTGATCCCAGAAATTTGAATCCAGCCTGGGCAACACAAGAACGTGTGTGTGTGTGTGTGTGTGTGTGTGTGTGTGTGTATTTTTAGTTGTTAATGGACCTTTATTTTATTCATTTATTTATATGTGGTGCTGAGAATTGAATACAGTGCCTTACACATATGAGGCAAGTGTTCTACCACTGAGCCACAATCCCAGCCATATATATTTTGTAACTTTTCTCCTAATTATGTAAGACAGAATGGTAATCCAGAATCTCCCTTTTTAAAAAATCAATTGTCAGTATAAGTAAACATGCTACACTCTAAATGAAATATAATATTCACATAAATGAGATATAGTTTATGTCCACTTAAATGGAGAACCCTATATATCAAAAATCCTTTGTCTGACTAATGATTAGGTGGAAAGAGACCAATTTCAGTGGCTGCCTTTCATATCAGCAAAAGACCACTAAAGCTGGTCTTCAAAATAAAGGTTGATGTGCAGAGGTTGAGGAACTGCAATCTCAGCACCACCTTCCCACTAGCTCATCCACCTCCAAGGTCCCTTTCTACTCTTTAGTCTGGAAACCAACATCAACCTTTTAAAGACCATGCAAGGGTGACAAGAAAATGCAATTGATAACTTCCTTCATCCCCTACATCTGGGATCTCACATTTGCTTGGCAGGGTAACTTTCTGTCATAACAAATATTCTTTTAATTGGAAATCATGTATTTTTGTTTGCTTGTTATGTAACTGGCTTATTGGGATTGCAACTCAGGCCTTAATCAAACTCTTGAAAAAAAGACAAAACCTGGGGCCAGGGTTGTGGCTCAGTGATAGAGCACTTGCCTCGCATGTATGAGGCACTGAGTTCAATCCTCAGCACCACATAAAAATGAATAAACAAAATAAAGGTGTTGTGTCCATTTACAACTAAAAAAATATATTTAAAAAAGACACAATTGTGGTTTGAGGGTGAGAGGTAGAAAGAGGTCTAATACTAAATCCAAGCTTAAATTACTTTATAGCTGGCCAAGAATAAGAAGAGGCCACATATGCTACTAAACAAAGACTCCTTTAGTGGCCATAAACTAATTTAATGGTATGTGAAGAAGTGACCAAGATTCCAAGGTTCTAAATCAGAGAGCAGTGCCAAAATGGTTTTGACCTAGAAAGTTATTTTTTTTAAGACCTAGAAAGTTTTTTTTTAACGTTTCCTGTAGAACATTTAGTTTCAAGCAACATAGTTTTCAGAGCATCTATTAGTATGAATTAGAAGGAAAATATCATGTCTGTGGGCAAAACAACCTTGGAAAACCTTTGGCAATTTCTTCCACATCTGAACTCATGCATACCCAATGACCAAGCAATTTCACTCCTAGGTATATGCCCAATGGAAATGCAAATATATATTCACAAAAGGCATGTGCAAGAATATTCATAGTAGCGCCATTTCTGATCAAAAACCGGAAAGAACCCAAATTCTCAGCAACAGTAGAACAAAAGTGAAACACTGTAGCCTGCCGAATGAGCATGGCCAACTATGTCACAGACCCAACATAATGTTGCAAAACCCGGCAGACAGCAGTGCCTACTGCATTATGCCATTTATATGAAGTTAAAAAAACAAAGGAAAAGCTAATCCATAGCTTTCAAAGTTGGAAGAAGTAGTCACCCATGTAGGGATGGGAAATAAAAGGGAGGGAACAAGAGGAAAGACTCCCATGACAGCTAATGCTCTCTTTCTTGATCCATGTGGTGACCACATGGAGATAAATTGATGATGGCTACAGTTTTCTGTGTGTATGTTATGCTTCAATAAAAATTTTACTGTAAGACACACACTCCTACCCAAATAATAATCTGCTCTATGGCGATCACAGAAATTACATTTCTAAAAATACCCACAAAACATTGTTTTAATCTTTAATTCTAAATTCTTATTTCTGACAATAATCCCAGAGCAGAACAAATTGTTTAAAAGACGACTTCTGGCTTGTGACAATAAAACTGCCCCTCTAGTGTAGAGGAAGGTCCTCCATGAGAAGAATGAGAACAAATATCTCAAGCATCTGAATGCAGTATCTAATCACCAAATCCCCTCTGATGGTACTAAAGCCACCTGCCAGGAGGACCTGATTTCCCCAGGCTTTAAAATGAGTCTGTGATAAGACAGTGGTACAGACACATGGAATAGCTCAGATGAGCTTCACTGATACACCTGTTGGGCCCCGGTTCTTTTGTGTCTCACAGGCCTCCTCTGACCCATTCCCGGGACAGAGCTCCTTCCCCATACACCTGTTCCCAGCTGTGAGAACCTGACTTCCTTCCCATCCATGGGATCCTGTTGTTGATGCTGTTGTCATCCTGATTCCACCAAGACGAGAGCCCTGCCTTGTTGCTATTTTTCTTGTAGTTCTTTGTAATGATCTCTCTCTCTCTCTCTCTATTACTCATCTGTTAAATTTTATTCCTGGCGCCAGTTGGATGTGAAAAAAAATTGTTAAAGTACTTAAAAAATGTGAAATAAATTCTCTTTAATCTTAACATATGACACAAAATCCAAATCCTGTTTTAAAATCACTAATAAATAACATTTAAAAATCTATTTCATAACCGCACAAAGGATTTTATTCAAATAAGTTACTAACATCACGCAGCATTAGTAGGACATATTTGAAAGACGGAAAGAATGGGGAAGAAATATTGAGCTTGACCTAGTAGATTTATTGTCAATAGTGGCATTGGCGCTACAGGTCCAAAACTATTTTGTGTGAACTGCAGTAAAAAGCAATAAGCAAATTAACTGGAACAAAGCTTTCAGCAGAGAATTGAGAGAAGTGGGGAAGAAATATCTTGTGTCAGGTTTGAATAGGAATGTTGCATGTATTTGATTTTATGCCTTTTAATTCTGCAGGGAAATGTAATGAACACAAAAGATGAGAGAAATGCTGCACAAAATATTTATAACACACATGACAAAGAGATAATTCTCTTAATATGTAAATACCTTCTGTATCCTAACACACCTAACAATCTAACAAAGCACAGAGGATCTGAACAGGTATTTTTTTAGAAGAGGAAAAAAAAAGATGGCTTATTTTTTTTGTTGTTGTTTGTTTGTTTGTTTTGTTTCTGAGGTACTGGGGATTGAACCCAAGGCCTTGCACATGCTAGGCAAGTGCTGTACCACTAAACTATACCCCCAGCCATTTTGAAATTGTATTTTGAGACAGGGGCTCCCTTAGTTGCCCAGGCTGACCTTGAACTTGTGAGCCTTCTGCCTCAGCCTCTTGAATAGCTAGCATTACAGGTGTGCACCATCATGCCCAGCCACATGGATTCTTATATCAAAATAGCTTGACCTGAAAAGAATAAGGTACCACTAGATACCTATTAGAATGGCCCAAATTTAAACACCACAACACCAAATGTGGGTGAAGATTTAGAACAACAGTCACTCTCACTGTGCTGGTGGGAAGGCAAAACGTATGCTGCCTTAGAAGACCATTTGGTGGTGTCTTATAAAACTAAACATACTCTTAAACACATAATCCAGCAATCACACCCCTTTGTATTTACTCAGAGGAGTTAAAGCTAAGATCCACACAAAAACCTACACATGGATGTTTTTTGAAGCTTTATTCTTAGAACTTAGAAACAGGCAAGATACCCTTCCATAGGTGAGTGGATAAACGGTGGTAGCACTTGCAATCCTCCTGTTTCAGCTTTCCAAAGCACGGGGATTCCAGGCATGCACCACCACACCCAACTGATACTCAGACTTGATGTATACGGTATGTTAGTCAGCTTTTATTACAGTAACAAATACCTGAGATAATCAGCTTATAAAGAGAAAAGGTTTACTTTGACTCACAGTTTTGGAAGTTTCAGTCTATGGTTAATTGGTCCCCTTGCTTTTGGGCCTGTGATGAGGCAACAAATCATGGTGGAGCAAAGCTGCTCACTTCATGGCCAAGATGAGAAAGAGTAAGAAAAAAGGGGCCAGAGTTCCACTATCCCCTTCAAGGTCTTGCCTCCAGTGATCTGAAAACCTCCCACTGGGGCCCATCTCTTAAAGTTCCCAATACTTCCCAATACCACCACAACGGGCACCTAACTTTTAATACAATGGGTCTTTGGAGGTGATTTCTAGATTCAAACTACAGGGAGTGGTCAGTACTGTTAAGTAGTTTTCAGAAAAGTAAATCTAATCAGGTAATCATTGCAGAGGGGAGCAAAGTAATGTTACTACTGAAAGAAACATCAAAAGCCATTATACTACTGAAAATACAATCTGATAAAACTTGGAGCTTTTCAAATGGTTTTATTCATTTGGATGGTGTGTGAGCACCTTTTCCCAAACAATGTTGATACATAGCTGCTGAAATACATTAAAATACAACTTGCTCTTTCAAAAGGAGCAAGTTCATAGGTCCACTGAGTAGTGAAGAATTAAGTGATACAAGAAGAGGAAAGAGGAAGGGAGGCATACAACTTATCAAGATACTAAAAGTAGAACATCAAACAGTAGATGAACCCTTGTGACAATTATATAAAGTCTATGCAAAGACATCATGGAAGGCAGAAAACTAATCTGAAGGTGCTAAGGGTTGACTCAGTGGTAGATCATTTGCCTTGTATGTGCAAGGTCCTGGGTTTAATCTCCAGCACTGCAAAAAATACCAAAAAAAAAAAAAAAAGTGGAGCGGAAATTGTTTATAATGAAGTATTCATTAGGCTTTGCATGAATGGTTGTTCAAGAGAAGAACCTATGCATCTGGCGGGCATTACAACAGAACAAGGAGAACCAGATGGTCACAGTAATAGGTCAGTACAGAAGAAAGAATACCTAGGATTGGATTGATTACTGATGGCCCACCTCTGAGGCCCAGGGCAGTCCTTGTCCCATAAGAACCCCAGGGAATTAAAGGCCACCTGGTGGTTATACCAGAGAATTACATCTCCTATAATTGCTGGAGGTCAACAGCAGCAAGAAACCCGTTACAGGATCTGATCACAATTTATTGGCTAGCTTCACCTACACAAAAAAGCATTTTTAACTGGCTCCTGGTTTTGCAACACTATTTCCTATGATACTCCTACTTTCTCTCTCTCTGCCAGGGTCCGCAGTCATGCCTTTTCTTACCCTCAATCAACTTAATTTCTCCTTTTATTGTCTCTCCTCTGAAAATGCCATGTTGCATAATATATTTCTGCTGTGTGTGAGTGATCAAAATTTGGCTTTGAAATAGTTAAAAACTTTCTCTCCACTCTAGTACACTCTCTAGCTCTTCTCCAGAAAAAAACAACAACAAAATGTTGTGTTCATAAGCAATAACAATAATAGAATTGCTTCATTTACAAGGACAAATGCATATTATGCTTCAATATCCTTTTATAAGTGGCTCATTCATTATACAACAGTATTCCCACCATTCAGTCAAGTCTTAATTATCTTTTAATATAGTTTGGGTAATTAAAATAGCAGCATTTAATTTCTGGTCTATTTTTCAGAGAATTGTTATTAACCATCAACAAAGAAACCTATCTGCCCCAAAAGATGGCCTCCCAGATAAGAAGTCCAAGTGTGATGGTAAAATGCCATTTAAAAGGCAGGAAACATTTTTTTTGGAAAGGAACCTCTGGATGCTGACACCTCACTCCTTTGACTTTTGTTTAGTTCCTTTACTGTTGGCCTCAATTTCCTGTTGACTCAGTGGACCATTCCTTATTTATTTGTCATAAAAGCATGATCATAGCAGGAGCTCAATAGACATCCTTCTCTTCCCTTTTTATCCTTTTAGACCAGCATGTTTGTGTAAAGGCTGGAAATGTGACACAGGATGGCAAGTGCCAATCATATAGTTAGAATGCAGGATATGAGTGGGTATAGGTATCCAGGGGGTCCAGCTTTTCCTTCTAACCTCTGGGTCAACCGTGGTCTTGGGAAATCCTGGGGCCAGAGTGTACTCTGCTATGCCGGTCATCTTGACATCTGCCATTCATCCCTTCAGTCAGTTTCTCCCAACCAAGGCCGTCTAGGCTTAGTCAGGAAGTGTTGCAAATCCACTGTCTTTAAATCCTTCTTGCCACAGCACTACAAATGTTTGCTGTCCATCAAACTAACAAAAAAAATTAGAAGGTGTGCACAAAAAGAAACTTGAAAAGAGTGATTTGGGGGAAAAAAAACTTCAAAAATCCTTCGGCTTAACTGTATTCCAACATGTTGGTTATTCTTTGTTCCTCCAGTCCGACTCCATCAGTGATTGAAATGTCTGAAAATAATGAACATCACCATTAGAGAAACAAATTGACAGTATGAGTTTTTCAAAGTAAGGCACCAAGCAAGGCTACACTCACCAAAAATATACAACCCAAATCCAATCATGAGAAAATAAACCCAAATTGTGAGGTATTCTACAAGACTACTGGCCTATACTCTTTAAAAAAATTTAAATTGTAGATGGACACATAACCTCTTTGTTTATTAATTTATTTTACATGCAGTGGTAAGGATCGAACCCAGTGCCTCACACATGCTAGACAAGCATGCTGCCACTGAGCTACAGCCCCAGCCTCTGGCCTACCCTCTTAAAAAACAGGAAATTAATGCTAAGCAAAGACTGATGGGTTGTGACGAGTTAAAGGACACTAAAGAGTCATCTCAAGGATATTATTGAGAGAAGTGGGAAAACTTGAATACAGATTGTATATTAGATATAGATTAGCAAGTTTAAATTTCCTGAATTTTATACTTGAATGATGGTTATACAAAAGAAAGTTCTTGTGCCTAGGAGATTTCTGCTAAACTATTTGAGTAGAAGTGGGCCAATTGTTTAGGGAAAAAAAGTAAAATGAATGCATAGAAACTTATAATATAGGAAACAATAAAGTAAATGTGCCAAATGTTAATAATCAGGGTAAACTGAAATGTGGAAGTTCTTTGAAGTATTCTTTTAACTCATAAATTTGAAAATATTTCTGAAAAAAGAAAGGGAAAACCCAAAAATAGAAGAACCTTCAAGAATCAGACCCTCTTCTGCTTTTGGTAGACTTCAAGCAAGTAATTTGCCTATAACTCTTATATCAGTTTCCCCACCCCAACCCCTGGGTACTAGGGATTGAACCAAGGGTACTTAACCACTGAGCCACAAATCCCCAGCCCTTTTTATTTTTTATTTTGAAATAGGGTCTTGCTTAGTTGTTTAGGGCATTGTTAAGTTTCTAAGGCTGGCTTTGAACTTGTGATCCTCTTGCCTCAGCCTCCCAAACTGCTGGGATTATAGGCATGTGCCACCACACTGGCTATCAGTTGCATTTTTAAGTTGAATAGTAATTTTGATTCTGGGGAATTAGGTTATTTTCTATGTGGATCTAGCAAGATTATATTCAGGGAGAGGGCACCAATTTGCTTTATAGGATTTCCTAATTAATCCTCAAGTGCTCTACCCATCTAGTTCAAGGGAGGGTTTGATCACAAATAATAATTGTTGATGCATATCAACTGCTTATGGGTGAAGTACTATGCTCTCCTTTTTTAAATTTATTTTTTTTAGTTGTAGTTGTACACAATACCTTTATTTATTTTTTTATGTGGTGCTGAGGATCAAACCCAGGGCATGCACATGCTAGGCGAGTGCTCCACTGCCCAGCCACAACCCCAGCCGCTATGCTGTCCTTTTGATAGCACTAAGATGTTAAATTCTCACACAACACTCCTATCAGCCATGTACTTTATTATACTCATTTTTACAAATGAGGAAACTAAGACACAGAGAAGGTGAAGAAATTTCATGATGTCACAAAGCTACTTGGTAAAGGAGCCAGGAATTTAAATCAGGTCCATCTGGCTCCACCAGAGATACTCTTAAATCTTGATGTCACTACCAGTGTTAAGGAGCCATGCTAAGCCAGCATTTTGTCTGGAGCTGCATTTGCCTAGGGTGGCTCCTCTTAGCACTAGGATTGGATACCATCATAGGTCTGCATATCTAACTAACTGCATGCCAGAGATGGTTCTGAAGTCTTTAAGAACAGAGGTAAGTTCTTCCCCATTCACCACCTTCTGCCATCTATATATTCCACCAACTGAAGGAGGTCTTTAACTCAAGGCTTATAAAGACAAACAACATGATGAATGTGCCCACACTATGGAAGGAGAAGTACATAAAGTTTTCCATAGGTGAACTTTGGTGTTGATGTGTGTTCATCTGGAATTTTTCTCCCTACCTTGCCTGGTTCTGAACACCTCCTTCCTATTTCTTACCATTTCTTTATCCCCCGTGAATCCTTCAGTGGATAAATACCCACTTTCATCCCAGTTCTCCTGTTTCACTTTGTTCCACACCAACTCCAAGCTCATCTTAGGTCCAATATGGACTGTTCATTTCCCTCACACACACCATTCAAAATGCACACAGCAGTTTCAACTTCCGACCTTCTGCTCTGAGTATTTCTTTCTATGAGAATTCCCTGGCAGTGACCTTTGTGCTCAACTGTCCTATTCTTTGTTTGGCCTTCATTGCAGCAATGGGAGGGGTATTTTACATTCTGCTTTTGGCAGGAAAAGTAAATTACGTAAGGCAGGGGTCCACACTGAAAACAGATTTCTATGTTAGAGAGAAAGATGGATGCCTGCAGCACTCTGGGTCACACCATTCAAAATCCAATCTCATTATACAAACCTGTAAACAAAGGGTGGGGAGTAGGTATGGAGTGGGAGAAATAGGGGAGACCAGATCCCCTCAACTTCCCGGAGGGGGGAATTTTTGTAATGACCTGAAAATAATAAAACTATTGGAAGCATGAGAAATCAGTTTTATAGAAAGTTTACTATTTCTTAAGATGTGGTTCCCTTTGTACTGCAATGTCACAGAACCCACAAACCATTCACCAACATAGACAATATAGACTTAACACTGCCCCTCTGGTACTCTTTATTCTCATATGATTATTATCTCATATTCTCATATGACTGAATCACACTATGTTCATGTTCAGGGGTCCACTGGCTATTTTGAGTGCTAGAACTGCAACATGATAGGCAGATCTGGACTGATCCTGTCTGTGGGCTGTAGCAGGTGCTTGAGGAATGAAGAGTAGCAGGTGATACATTTGGCCTAAGAGAAGTCTCCAAGAAAGGCAAAACGATGACTCAGGCAGCATGCAAGCCACAACTACTATCCATGGACTAACATATGTCTGGATGCCCTGTGACGCAGGTGAAGCCCTACCTGTAATACTCAGAAATCCAGGTAGTTATCATCAGGTAACTGTTAGCTGGTTTCAGGGCATCAATCACAAGGCCATGGCTCTTGGACAGACTCTGATCCTTGGAAATAGGATGATACTTGTGGGAAGAAGGCAAATTCCCAGGTTTGGATGTGGTGAGTACTAGGCAGACTTAAACACATCAAGACCACAACAAGCCAGTGATCAGAACCAGCTCACAGGCTCAGCATAGGCTAGAAGGAAGGGTGAGTTGGGAGTAGTCCTAGAATGTTGATCTATATACAAGGTCAAATGCCTCTCTGTCCAGGGTCAGGATTTGTTTTAGAGACCAAGGCCTGCAGGTTACACATGTCAAGGTTACTAAACCTAAGGAAGTGGTTTCAATTTGGGTTCCCAATGTCAAGCAGAGATCCTTCATTCATGTAGTAAATATTTTCTGAGCACTCAGTTTGAGCCAGTGGCTGGTTCACAATAGAGAACAGTCCCTGCCTTCAAGGAGCCTGAGACACAGACTCATTGGACCATGGTGAGGAGTCATGGAAGCAGGATTCTTTGCAGCACATCTGGCACAATCATCACAGACTGGAGACCAGCTTCCATATAAGACTGCAGACATGTTTTGTTATGCCCTGCAGAGCACAATACATACACAGTAAAGTGTGCAAGTCTTAAGGGAACAGCTTGAGGCCCTTATATACTGACCAGCAGAGTGTTTTAAAAGTTTAGTCATCATAATGTCAATCCTGAATATACATAGGAAGTAAAATAAATCTGTAAGAAGGCCTAATAATCCCCCAAAACTATCCTCATCCTAATCCCAGAACCTAAGAATATATTTCCTGACACAGTGAGAAGGACTTTGCAGATGTTTGAAGTGGAGAGATTGTATTGGTTTGTCTGGATGAGCCAATCTAATTGCATGGTCTTCAAAACCAAGAAATCTTTCTTACTGAGCTCATACTCAGAGATGAGACTATAGAAGACTGGTTGGGAAGATGTGACATTGTTGGCTTTACAGGTAGTGGAAGGCAATATGAACCAAGAAATTCTAGCAGCCTCTAAGTGTTTGAAAAGAAAACAGATTCCCCCGACATCCTTCAGAAAGCCACAGAGCCTTGCAACACCTTGAATTTAGCCCAGTAAGACATATATTGAATTGGAGGCCTACAGAATTGTGAAATAATAAAACTGTGTTGGTTTAAGCAACTAAGCTTGTGGTCATTTGTTACAGCAGCTATAGGAAAACTAATATAGTGGGTCATATGCCCAATTTTATGAAGCTAAAAATATTAGCTGTTATCTTTCTATTCCTATTATCCAAAATTTGCTAAATCCTCATCTATCATAACAGAAAATTAGCAGTGTCCAAATGAATTCATAAAATTATAGTTTAATATATTCTTCACTCATGGAAGCAAATACCAGAAAAATGTCTAAAAGAAATGAAAGTGATATCTTTAAGGAGTGAGACTACAATGTGGAGCAGCAGTCTACTGTTTTTAGTGTTATTAGAGTTATTTTAAAAAATCAAAGTTCATTAAAACTTGGATTTAAAAAACGCTAAGGCAATGTAATTAGACAAGTGTCATCCTTGTTTAAGAGCAGTTATTAACTAGAGCAGTGCTGCTCTATATAGTATCCACTAGCTATAAATGGCTTTTATGTTTTAAATTAAAATCAAATTAAATTGAAATTTTAGGGGCTGGAATAGTGGCTCCATGGTAGAGCGCTTGCCTAGCACGTGTGAGGCCCTGGGTTCCATACTCAGCACTACATACAAATAAATAGATAAAATAAAGTTATTGCGTCCACCTACAACTAAAAAATAAAAACAAAAAAAGTTGAAATTTTAGTTTCTCAGCCACACTAGCCACCTTATATGTGCTGGAGATTATATTGGAGAGTACAGATTTACTACTTTTTGCCAAAACATTCCAATAAGAGTACCGATCTTTCCTGTACTCTGCTCTAAATATCCTCACCATCATTTGGGTTTGCGACTCCTGCTTAGAGGCAAGATAAATCCAGAGTTGTGAAGTATGCAAGAGACCACAGGCCAGTTAAATAATTACACCTGCCAGCCAGGATAAAGCAAAATGGGACCAAGAAAGGAATGGACTGGCTCAGTTCCAGTTATGTAGGGCTGAGTAACAAGCCATCTGTCCATCCTAGTGGAACTGACTGGGTGGTTTGGTAGGCAGGTGGGGCACATCTGGAGGAGGTGGCCCACTGGAGTTGTGCCCTGGAAGGATTCATCTTCCTTTCCTATCCCTCTACTCCCAATCCAATCCCATTTCCTGGCCACCATGAATGGAGCAGCACTCCTCCACCATGCCCTTCCACCATGATGTTCTGCCTGACCTTGGACCAGAGCAGTGGAGGCCATCTGTGGACTGAAACCTCGGAAACAGGGAGCTCCAAATAAACTTTTCCTCCTCTAAGTTGTCCCTGTTGGGTATTTTGGTCACAGTAATGTAAAGCTGACTAAAACACCACCTCAAAATGTATGCATCCCAGAATAACCATTTGTAATTACAAAATTTGTAGGACAGAAAATGGCAGGGTATGGTGGGGGGTGTTGTCCCTATTCCATAACACCTGGGGCCTCAATCTAGAGATTCACTGACGGGGGCTTGTATCATCTGAAGTCAAGTCTTCTGACACATCTGTCTATTGCCTGGGAACTCAGGCTGGAAACCGGCTGGAACATCACGTGGTCTTTTTGTGTGGTCTGGGGTTCTTCTCTGCATGGTGGTTGAGGTCCAAGACAGAAAATTCAAGAGATGGGAAATGGAAGGTTCTTAAAGCCTGGACCTGGAGACTGGTCCCTATTCATTTCTATTACAGTTTGTTTTGTCAAGTAATCCAAAGCCCAGGTTTAGGGAGAGGGGACATCATGGACCCCACTTCTCAATGGGAGAAGTATCAAAGAATTTTAGGGTCATGCTTAAAATTTCTGCAGCTTATAATTCTCCTACCTCCCTTATAAATGCCTGTTTTGTTTTTTTTTTTACTTTTTAAATGCAGTACTGTGAACCCAGAAATACTCTATCACTGAGGTATATCCCCAGCCCTTTTTATTATTTATATTTTGAGACAGGGTCTCACTAAGTTGTTCAGGCTATCCTGGAACTTGCAATCCTCCTTCCTCAGCCTCCCAAGTGGCTAGGATTATAGGCATGAACTACAGCTACAAGCTCAATGCCTTCTTTTCAAAGGGGAGAAGTTTTTGTTTGTTTCTCATATAACAAGACTCTATAAAACCTTTATAAATGCAAAAATATTTACAACTTGTGTTCATTTAGTATTTTAAAGATATAAAATCTGAAAGGAAAGTGACCACAACACTCGGAGTGACCAAAAGATCTTTATTGCAGCAGTGCAACAAAGAGAAAAGAAGGAAGGAGAGAGAGAGAGAGAGAGAGAGAGAGAGAGAGAGAGAGAGAGAGAGAGAGAGAAGAGATCAACAGGGAGAGAGCAAGAGCAAGAGAGAGACAGAGAGCAAGAAAGATAAAGAGCAAGAGAGAGAGAGCAAGAGAGAGAGGGGCCTGGCAGGAGGGAGTTTTTATAGCCCAAATCTAATGGGGCCTCTGGGTCTGCATGCTGCCTTGTTGGCCCAAGTGGGGTTGAGTGCTCAGCCTTGAGCGGGACTTGACACAAACAGGTGATAAAGGACCAGATAGAGGGGGGTTTGAGTGTGTGGGCTATCTTGCAGCCAACATCTGTTCAGCCTGCCCTGCAGACAACACAGTTCAGCCTGCTCTGCACCCAACAAAATCCCCTACTATTTGTCAAATAGTATAGACTATTGCCTTTTTGAGTTATGATATGAAGGAGAAAATTTTTAAAATGCAATGTGGAGAAAGCTTTTTTTTTTTCCCCAGATGGAAGAACATTTGCACATGTTTATAGGTCAAGGGGAAGAAGAATGTTGTAGATATAGAAAAAGAATCCAGATCTGGGCAGAGAAGGGAGGTTTGGATGAAGAGCCCCAGGGAAGGAATGTACATAAGGCTACAGAAGCCTTGCAGGTCCTGTGTCCCTTTCGAAACTATTTCCAACCTTACTTCCATTGGTGCTATACATTTCTCCCTCTGAACACTTAAAAACACATTTGGACAGAACAGTGTGTGGCCTTAGCAGAAAAACCCAAGGGATACCAAATGCCATTATTTCTATCCCCCCATACAGAAGAGGTGAGTCTGTGTGTGTGTGTGTGTGTGTGTGTGTGTGTGTGTGTGTGCGCGCGCGCGCATGTCTGTTAAATTGTTCCTTCCTTGTTATTCCATGAAGCAAAGACACTAGGTAGCTGCAATGGGCTCTCGAAGCAATTCTGATTTTATGGGAGTTGCAAATATTTTCCTTGTTCTGTGAGGTTTGGTTTCCATATTCAAGAAAAGAACCTTTTACCACTTTCCAACTTTCTTACCTGAATCGGCCATTCCAAATCCATAAATGCAAACAAGGCATTCATTAAATGTCTAAATCATCCAGAGTATAATCATCAGATCAATTTGGTATAAGGTTGCACAATTGTCAATATTGTCATTCTTGATATTGATTAAAGCCATTTTATTCTGCAGTTTTTTGACTGTTGTCAATGATTTTTGTTTTTTTAATAGGCCGTGTGATTTTCTAAAACTACCAACAAAGTTTTCTGTCCCCGCCCCCCCAGTATTGAGGATTGAACCCAGTGCCTTGTTGATGCTAGGCCCATGCTCTATCACTGAGCTACACCCCAAGATCTCACTTTCTGATTTTTTAGAAATATGTGGACATTTATAGGCAGTACATTTAGTTACCAATGGGAATCAAATCTAAAAACCATGCAAAATCAAATAGACCAGATTGTGAACCTGTGCTTCTTTCTTGTGTCTATTCCTATCTGTTGGATTAGAATTGTCAACAGTCCACAGTAATAAATTCATGGTATTCCAGCTCTCTGAATGAATTTCTATTTGCATTTTAATAAATATCTACAAAGCAGCATTGCAGAAAAGGCCAAATATGAGGAAGAAAGTGGTCAATGTGAGCAAGGGAGCAAGAACTGAACTAAAGAATCCAGTGATGATATGGGAAAGAGAACAGAAAATTCTTATTTGGACATGAAGTTTATATAAACATGAGTGGACAACCGGAGGACAGAACTGAATACGGGAAGCCAAGTTAAGACAATGAATTCTAAGCCATTATTTTTTGAAAGGACAGTTCTGTGGCGAGTTCCCCACTGAGTCCCTGCTGAGGAAACAAAGGAAGGGATGAAAGCTGAGAAGAAAAAGAGGGCTAATCCAGGGCCCCCACCTCCCTGGGTAAACCTGATTGTCAATGCCCAAGTTAGACACAGGAGGAGAAAGGGTGTTTTCCCAGGCTCCTGTTTGTGTTATCTGAGGCTTTCTTTTTTCTAACAATCTAATCTAATGTATCCAGTATCTGATTAAAAGACAAATCCATTGACATTCCTGGTTAATTTATAGACTCATTTCTGCTAATATTTGTTAACTGTTGCTTGATTTCATCCATAGCTTATGTTTCTTAGTTTTGCATGAAAAGTCTTCAAATATTTTCTTTTTTAAAGGGGCAGATATGTTTCATTTAGTGTTTGCAAGAAGTATTCTAGCCATAGGACTTTGGCACTTTTGCTACATGAAGGGAATCCTGAATGAATCAAAGTCAATTGTCTGTGTGTGTGTGTGTGTGTGTGTGTGCGTGTGTGTGTGTGTGTGTGTGTGACTCAGTTTGTTTATTATGAACTTTTTTTTAAAGAGAGAGTGAGAGAGGGAGAGAGAGAAAGAATTTTAATATTTATTTTTTAGTTATCGGCGGACACAACATCTTTGTATGTGGTGCTGAGGATCGAACCCGGTCCGCACGCATGCCAGGCAAGCGCACTACCGCTTGAGCCACAGCCCAGCCCAATTATGAACTTTTTAAAAAATTTTAATTGTTATATATGATAACAGCATGCATTACAATTCATATTACACGTATAGAGCACAATTTTTCATATCTCTGATAGTACATAAATTAGAGTCACATCCTTTGTGTCTTCATACATGTACTTAGAGTAACAATGACCATCACATTCCACTGTCTTGTCTTTTTTAATTCACACAAACATTGAGGAACCTAGGAAAGAGGCTGGGGGCAGGGGATAAGATATAAAGTCAGGTTTGGCATGGGGCTTGAATGGTGAATAGCAAAGCCTGGAATATTGATTCTAAAGTGCCCAGTGGCAAAGAGCATGTGCTAAGCAATCACCAAAGTGTCAGGGGGCATTATTTGTGTTTTCTTTATGAAGCATGCTAGTTATATCTCAGACCCATAACTGGAAATTCTGTGGCTATTATTATTACTGTTATTACTTTCTTGACAATAAAAGTCATGAGATTTTTTGATTTTTTTTAAACTCCAATAATGTGCTGTGCAGAATATAAACTAAGACACAAAGGAGAGAGACTTTTTATTAAGTCTGTTTTTCAAGCTCTTGGCTCATAAAATACAAAATTATATGGATCAAAGCAAAAGCTCATGGGTCAAGATATGAAAAGATAATGGGTCCCAATTGCTTCAGAAGCCTAATACTAAAGGAAATTTAATTATGTTTGTAAGAAACAAATCACCAAAAGTAAACAATGAGTGTGTTCTCACTGCCCAGAAAGCCCCTCATGCCACCTTTCTGGCAGGATCCTGAAGTAAAAGATGAAAGAGTGTAAGGAAGTTGCAACCTAAGCCAACTGCTGACCGTTCCTCCATGCAGGAAGTTGATACATGACAACTCCAGTACAATGCACTCATTCCCAATCGGTCCCCCAAAGTGTAGTTTTGCTTCCGTCCTAAGGACTTGACTCCTCACATGGACTATGAGGAAGTCATGTGGTAGCACCAACAGATCTAAATCAGGGTGGGAAGGATCAGTCCTTGAGGGCTTCATGAGATGGATTCCTGATCACCTTGCTGGGAATGGCCCAACTCAATTCACAGGTAACACATCATTCCACACAGTTTGGAAAGCACATAGACCTCTAAGACACTCACTTTGGAAATGTCCCTGACAGCTGTGGCTTTTACTATGTTTTGCATGAAAAACTCGCCCCCCCTCCCACCGTGTGTGTGTGTGTGTGTGTGTGTGTATGTGTGTGTGTGTGTGTGTGTGTGTGTGTGTGTGTGTGTGTAAGAGAGAGAGAGATGCTGGGGATCACAGCCAGGGCTAGGCAGGCTTTCTACCATTGAGCTACATCCCCAGCCCATGACATGGGCTGGAAATTCTCTGGCTATTATTATTAATGTCCTTGTTCTTGGGCACACATTGGTTGTAGTCTTTGCAGAAAATAAGCTGCATGTGACTGTGATCTTTTTTAGCAACACTATTGTTCCCTTCTTCTTCTCCTCCTCCTCCTCCTCCTCCTCCTCCTCCTCCTCCTCCTCCTCCTCCTCCTCCTTCTTCTCTCTCTCTCTCTCTCTCTCTCTCTCTCTCTCTCTCTCTCTCTCTCTCTCTCTTGGTGTGGTGCTAAGGATTGAACCCAGGACCTGTGCATGCAAGGCAAGCCTTCTACCAACTGAGTTATATCCCTAGCCCTCATTTTTTTTTCTTTTTAAATGTCATCTTGAAAGTGAGAAAGCCCTTTTCAGGGCTTGATCATTTCTGAGGGTAATTTTCTTAACTTTTTATTACTTAATTTTCAAGCTTAGTTATGAACCTTTCTCATGAAAAAATTCCCAGAAATATAAAAATTTATTCAAAGTAACAGCATACACCAAGTCTCACAAATCACCACCAAATTACATCTTAAATTCTGATCATGCACAGTAGATGAAAGGCTGAGGGCTCCACTGGAATTCATTTTCCACTTGCAGACACTATCTGGATAAATTTTTACACAGAAAAGGAGCACCATCTTTGTCCCCAAAGCAAGATGATCTCTAATAGTGTATCAGCTCTCTGTAGCTCTGTTCCTGCATCAGTAATTGACACACATAGTTGCACAAATGCCCTAGTACTGGTTTTTAAAGTATGTTACTAGCTGGGCACAGAGGCACATGCCTGTAATCCCAGCTACACAGGAGGCTTAGGCAGGACAATGGATCACTTGAGCTCAGGAATTCTGGGCCAGCCTGGGCAACACAGCAAGATCCCATTTCAGAAAAGTTTACTACTCATATTAAGGAAAATTTGAATCTGATACCTGGTATGTTCAATTAGAATGTTATCATTTTTCTATTGAATATGTTATTATTGAATATGTAAACCGAAACTGCTTTGCAGAGTACCACTGGGTTAATCCTTTATAGAAGCAAGAAACACCAGGATGAGTTTAACTGGAAACCAATTCTTAAGTGCTTTCCAATTCCTAAGTGTCTAGGTTGCTTTAAATTCTTTTGGGAGAATCTTTAAGAAAATAAATTCAGTTTCATGAAACAGCTCAGGCTTCCAGTGGGGTTATTACTCAGAAGAGTTAAATTAAATAACCTCCCAAAGTTTTTCCAACAAAGGTTTCATGGTTTTTCTTTTTTCTTCTTCCTCTCCTTATGCTTCTGTTTCTGCCTCTCTTTCTTTTTTTTTTTTTTTCTTATGCTTTTCCCTCTCTTTCATCTCAAAGATAATCAGGAAGCCTCCTAAGATAAGGTTATTATATTCAGGTCTTGCCAAAAAAAAAAAAAAAAGTAAGAAAAGAAACTCCTATTTGATTGGATCAAGAGGAATAATTATACTTCCTAAAAATAAATCGAGGCTAAGCTAAGAAAATGAAAAGGTTTATGAAGAAGGTCAGTTCTTCTCTTTCAGTCTCCTTTCATCACTATGTGATTTACTTTAATAGTAGCCTGTCATTTCTAACTAGATGACTCAGTGGCCTGGTCACAGCTTACAGAACATTCATCTGTGGTCACCCACCCTGCCTAGGGAGAAATGAATATTCAGTCACTACAGGGAAGTGTTACTGATTATTATTCTGCACAGTAACCTCCTGACCCTTGCCCAATCAAAAAGATTGGTGCCAGTCTGCTTTAATCTATCCAGAGAAAAAGGAGAAGATTCGATACGACCTTGATTTTAGGAGATGGTGGTAAAATAGAAAAAGGAATTTCAAACTTTGCCTCTTCAGTTCCTAAATCTGCAACATGGGCTTTTATAATCACAACTGTGTCTTATCTCTCTCCAAAAAATGAAATTGCTCTCCACAATAAAAATTTAAGGGAATGAGTTAATTGGTGTTTTGGGTTTTGTTTGGATTTTTTGCTGTGCAAGGGATTGGATCTAGAGTCTCACGCAAGCACTCTGCCACTGAGCTACGTGCCCAGACCTAATTGATGTTTTTAGCCAAGTATTATGAGATCATCATACAATTTTTTCTTTCCATTGTTAATTAGAAGGAATTATGGCATACTCAGAGCTATTTTCTAATTAGGTCAGCAGACCCTATCAAGCACATGATCCCTTCTCTGTGTAGATAATCATAGTGACAAGTGACTTTTGGGTTTAAGCCCTTGTGCTCCAGGATTTCTGATGTGCCCCAGAAGGCGGTTCCCCATGCCAGCATTTTGAGTGCTGGCCGTAGGGCCTGGCTCCCCTGCCTGCTTGAATTTGGGAATTTTACCTCCCTCTTAACTTGTGACTCCCCCCCACCCTGGGTTCTGACCTATTTTTTTTTTCACCTCTAGCAACAGCATGCTCTTTAACACTTGTTCTGCATACATAAACCTTGCCTTTTGCTTATTTCCAATATTTTGGACTCTAGGACCAAACCACTCCATACAAACTGGGAAGAAGGGAGACAGACTGAAAGAACCAAGCCCAGAGTTTGTGATTAATGAAGATGGACCACCCCAGGAGTGAATGACCATACAAATGTTCACTTGGAGGACATATGCTTTGCTATAAAGCCTTAGATTTCATACATGTGAGGTCCGCATGTTATAACTAGCATTGGGAGTCTAACAAGTGACAGATTTTTCAAACCTAGGTTACAACATAGAGCATAGTCCTCAAAATGCATGTTGACTCACAGGGCAAAAATATCTAGTCACATTCAGGTCACTATTGCTGGGCCAACTATGTAGTTGTGCCCCAAGGACAAGAAGCTCAGTGTTCGTTTAAGGCCTGAGCACTGAGAGGCCACAGAACTGTACAAGTTTAAGGAAGGTCTTCATCCTTTACAAATACAAATGCACAATATGTAAAATTGCGTACATTTCTCTGGGGGAAATTCTTATTCTACATGTTCAAATGCCTTAGGGTATTATGATTTGGATATGTGTTGTCTTCCAAATGTTTCTGTTAAAGCAAAACTATTCAGAGGTAAATCATGGGCTTATGAAAGCTAGGGTAGCCTCATTAGTTTATCCTAATTTGAATGGACTACGTGGTAAATGTTGGCAGATAGGGTGTGGCTGGAGGAGATGGGTCACTGGGGGCATGCCCTGAAAGGGTCGTTCTTCTTACAATCCTTTTCTTTCTCTTTCTTGCTCTCTGCTTCTTGAACCTGCCATGAACTGAGAAGCCTTCCTCCACCAGGCCCTTTCCTCATGATATATTGTCTTATTTTGGGCCCAGAAAAATGGAGTCAGCCATCTATGAATTGAGACCTTGGAAATTGTGAGCCCCAAATAAACTTTTCCTTCTCTAAGTTGTTGTTGTTGTTCTTCTTCTTTTAATATGGTGTCATTTCTAAAATACCCTTATTTTGTTTATTTAATTTGCTTATTTTTATGTGGTGCTGGGAACCAAACCCAGTGCCTCAGGCATGCTAGGCAAGCGCTCTACCACTGAGGCACAATCCCAGCCCTCTAAGTTGTTCTTGTTGGGTATTTTGGTCACAATGACAAAAAGCTAACTAAAACATGTATTTAAAAAAATTAAAGTAATTTGGATAATAAAAGGCTAGTGTGAACTACAAGGACTGCTCAATGGAGTATTAGGAGGCTTGGTTGGAGAACTTGCTCAGTCACTGATCAGCTGGCTCTCGAATTCTTTGTAAAAAATAACAAAGGTAGGGCTGGGGTTGTGGCTCAGTAGTAAAGTACTCACCTAGCATGCATGAGACACTGGGTTCGATCCTTAGCACCACATAAAAATAAAATAAAGGTATAAAAAAAGAAGGTATTTTTGTTTTGCTTTGCTTTGCTTTTTTGGTACCAGGGATTGAACCCAAGGGCACTTAACCACTGAGCCACATCCCTGCCCTTTTTATTTTTTATTTTGAGACAGAGTGTCACTAGATTGCTTACATCCCCACTATGTTGCTGAAGCTTGTTTCAAACCTGCAATCCTCCTGCCTTGTCTCCCTGAGCCACTGAGATTACAGTCATGTGCCACGATACCCAGTCAATGAAGGTGTTTCTAAATCACATTATAGCCCTTTCATTTCTAGATAATTCTTTGACCCGGAAAAAAGAATCAGAGGATTGGAAAGGACTTTATAAATCATTTAATTTGTGAGGGAAGAAGATGGCAGAACAGATCTAGGCAGCAACCCCTAACCCCTTCACAGCCCAGAAAGGAAACTGTGAAAGAACAACTGACCAGAGACAGCATTACTACCATTTAATACCTAGACTAGAGGAACAGTGGAGAACATTATCAACAAGTTTTTGGTTTTCCTGAGGTTGATTATTATTATGTAACTTTGCCCTGAAATAACTATAGTAAATAGAGTTTAACATCTTCCATCAAAGTGGTGCTGATACTGAGAACAGCAGAGAACACACATTGGGTGAAAGTATCAATACTGGATGTTTGCCCAGCCTGGGGCTCTTAAGAGAAAGAAGCTCACTAAATAGTCCCTTGAATAAAAGTAGAAGCAATAATCATCCCAGCAGATGAGTAGACATACAATCAGTATGAAAAAGCAAAGGAACAAACCACCCCCAAATGGTTCAGAACACTTCAATAACTGATCCCATTGACACCACAGTGGAGGAAATGTTAGAAAAAAAATCTAGAAAGTTCATAGCTAAAATGTGAAATGAGCTAAAAGAAAATGTAAGGAATGAATTTAGAAAATGCAGGAAGAAAAAGATTATTTCAATAAAGTCAGAAAGATTCTGAAAAAAGAACCAAACAGAAATCCTGGAAATGACTCAATGAATCAAGTTAAAAATTCAGTGGAAGGCATCATCAATAGATTAGACCACTTTGAAGACAGATTCTCAAGCTTTGAATACCAATTATATAATGTTGAAAATAAAGTCAACAAAGAAAAGATGTTAAGAGACCATGACCAGAATATTTAAGAAATCTGGGATAATATAAGAGATCAAATCCAAGAATCATTGATGCAGATGAAGGCAAATACAAACTATGGAATACACCATATTTTCAAAGAAATAATATCAGAAAATTTCCCAATTCACTTTTGTTCTTTGGGATTGAACTCAGGGACACTCAACCACTGAGCCACAATCCCAGCCCTATTTTTTTTTTTTGTATTTTATTTATAGACAGGGTCTCACTCAGTTGCTTAGCACCTCACTGTTGCTGAGGCTGGCTTTGAACCCATGATCCTCTTATATCAGTCTCCCAGGCCACTGAAATTACAGGTATGCATCACCACACCTGGCTATTTGTTCTTTTTTGACATACATGACAGTAGAATGTATTTTGACATGTTATACACACATGGCATATAACTTATTCTAATTAGGATCCCATTCTTGTGATTGAACATGATGTGGAGTTACACTTGTCTTGTATTCATGTATGAACATAGAAAAGTTACGTCCAATTCATTCTAATGTCTTTCCTAGTCCCATCTCCCCTCCCTCCTTTCATTTCCCTTTAACTAATCCAATGAACTTCTATTCTTCTGCCACCCCTTCCTTATTGTGTGTTAGCATCTGCATATCAAACATTCGGCCTTTGGTATTTTGAAATTTCCCAAATTTTAGAAATGAGATGAAAATCCAAATACAAGATGCATGTAAAACCCCAAATAGGCAAGATAAAAAAAGTTATGTTCCAGTACATATTATAACTGAAATGCCTAAAATACAGAATAAAAATAGAATTTTTAAAACTGCAAAAGAAAAATAGCAGGTCACATTAAAACTAAGCCAGTTTGGACTTCAATTGATTTCTCAACCTAGATCCTAAGAGCCAAGAGAGCTTAAAATGATATATCCTAAGGTCTAAAAGAAAACATGTGCCAATCAAGATTACTATATCCAGCAAAACTATTCTTCAGAATTGAAGATGAAAAAAACTTTTCTATGATAAGCAGAAATTAAAATAATTTATAACTACTAGCCTACATTATAAAATATACTCAAAGAAATATTTCATGCAGAAGAAATTTAAAAAAACAGCATATGGATGAACTACATTAGAAGAGTAGTCAAAGTAGAACCAAATCTCAATTAAATATAAGAAATAAAATGGCAGGAAATTAAAATCTATAATAACATTAAATGTAAATGGACTAAACTCTCCAATCAAAAGACAATAGATTGGCAGATTGGATTAAAAAACAAGATCAAGTCATACTTGTTTACAGGAGATTTGCCTTATAGGCAAAGACATCCTTAGACTAAAGATGAAAGGATGGGAAAAGAAACACCATGAAAATGGAGACCAAAAGCAAAGGGGGTAGATACTCTAAAATCAGCCAAAGTAAACTTTAAGCCAAAATTAACCAGAAAAGATAAAGAAGATCACTTCATACTGGTTAAGGGACTCATCCAACAATAAGATATAATCATTGGAAATATTTATGACCCCAAAATTGTGTACCTACATATATAAAACAAACTCTTCTTAATATAAAAAATAAAATAGACCCCAATACAATAATACTGGGTGATTTCAATATACCCCTCTCAGCATTAGGTAGGTTATCCAGACATAAACTAAGTAAAGTCTCTTCAGAACTAAAAAATACTATTAATCAAATGAATCTAATAGACATCTATAGAATATTTATCCATCAATAACTGAATTCATTTTCTTCTTAGTTGCAGATAGAAATTTCTCCAAAATGGATCATATTTTAGGGCATAAAGCAAATATTAGCAAATATAAAAAATAGAGATAACTCCTCGCAATCATATTAGATCATAATGGAATGATCTTAGAAATCAGTGACAAGATAAAAAACAGAAACCATTTTAATATTGGAGATTAAATAGTACACTTCTGAATGAGAACTGGATCACAGAAGAAATCATGGGAGAAATTTTTAAAAATTCTTCGACACAAATGAGAATAGAGATATGACATATCAAAATCTCTGGGACAGGGACTGGGGTTGTGGCTCAGTGGTAGAGCACTCGCCTAGCACGTGTAAGGCCCTGGGTTCGATCATCAGCACCACATAAAAGTAAATAAATAACATAAAGATATTGTGTCTGACTACAACTAAAAAAATATTTTAAAAAAATCTCTGGGACAGTATGAAGGTAGTAGCAGTTCTAAGAGTAAAGTTCATAGTACTGAGTTCCTACATTACAAAAATAGAAATATGCCAAGTAAATAATCTAATGTTATACTTCAAAGCCTTGGAAAAAGAAGAACAAACTAATTCCTAGATCAGTAGAAGACAGAAAATAATTAAGATCAGAGCCAAAATTAATGAAATTGAGCATTAAAAAAATTCAAAGGATCAATGAAACAGAGCTGTTCTTTGAAAAGATAAACAAGATTGATAAACCCTTAGCCAAAACAACCAAAAGAAAGAAGACTGAAATCAACAAAATTGGACATGAAAAAAGGAGAGATATCACCACAGACACTTCTGAAATACATAGGATCATTAGAAACTGTTTTGAAAATGTATACCCCAATAAACCAGAAAATCTTGAAGATACTGACAAATTTCTAGATTACATGTGACCTACCCAAATTGAAACATGAGAATATAGAAAACTTAAACAGATCACTATCAAAAAATTAAAACTTCAGACCAATATTCCCAATAAACATAGATCAAAAATCCCTACTAAAATATTGGCAAACAACATTCAAAAACACATTAAAAAACAGTACACCATAATCAAGTGGGTTTCACTCAGGGAAGCTAATTTGGTTCAACATACACAAATTAATAAGTGTAATTCACCATATAAATAGAGTTAAGGACAAGAATCACACAATTATCTCAATAGATGCAAAAAAAAAAAAAAAAAAAGCATTTGACAAAGTTCAGCACCCATTCCTGTTTAAAACACTGAAGAAACTAGGGTTAAAAGGAACTTTCCTCAACGTTGTAAAGGCTTATATAGGACATACCCAAGGCCAATATCATACTGAATGGAGAAAAAACGGAAGTATTTTCTCTAAAATCAGGAAAAAGACAAGGATATCCATTCTCACCACAGTCCTTGAAACTCCAACCAGAGCAATCAGGAAAGAGGAGGAAATTAACAAATGGTGCTGGAAAACTGGATAACCATATCTAAAGGATGAAATTGGATCCATATTTCTTACCCTGCACAAAATCCATCAAAGTAGATCAAAGACCTAGAAAATACACAAGAAACTTTGCAACTGCTAGAAGAAAACATAGGCTCAACTCTCTAACATATTGGCAAAGGAACCAACTTCCATAACCAGACCCCTAATGTTCAAGACGTAAAACCAAGAATCAATAAGTGGGACACCATCAAATTAAAAAGCTACTGCACCGCTAAGGAAACAACTAAAAGTGTAAAGAGAGAGCCCACAGAATGGGAGAAAATCTTTGCCATCTGCTCCTCAGGTAGGGGATTAACATCCATAATATATAAAGAACTCAAAAAACTTAACACCAAAAAACCAAGCCAATTAAAAATTGGGCAAGGGCAAAGTAACTAAATAGACATTTCTCAAAAAAAGAAATACAAATGGCCAGCGATTAAAAAAAAAAAGTTCAACATCTCTAGCAACCAGGAAAATGCAAATCAAAACAATTTTAAATTGAGATTTCATCTCACTTCAGTCAGAATGGCAATCATTAAGAATATAAATAACAATAAATGCTGGTGAGGATGTGGGATCAAAGATACACTCATACATCATTGGTGGAACTTAAAATTAGTATAGCCACTCTGAAAATCAGTATGGAGATTCCTTAAAAAATTTGGAATGGAAACAACATATGACCCAATACCTCACTTCTTGGTATTTGTCCAAAAAAAACCCCAAACATCATCATACTATAGAGATACAGCAACTCACAACTACCAAATTATGGAACCAGCCAAGATGCTCATAAATAGATGACTGGATCAAGAAAATGTGGTATGTATATACAATGGATATATTCCCAGCCGTTTAAAAAAACGAAATTATGGCAATTGCTGGGAAATAGATAAAACTGGAGAAAATCATGCTAAGTGAAATAAGCCAGACTCAGAAAGTCAAGGGTTGAATATTTTTTTCTCATATGCAGAAGCTAGACCAAAATAAGGGAAAAGGGATGGGACCCACAAAAATAGAAAAAAGGTCAGTGGAGTAGGGGAAGGAGATTGAAGAGGAGGAAGGAGAGACGGGAAAACAGAGGAAGAGTGAAATGAAACTGACCAAACTCTCCTGTGTGAGAATATATGAATAAACCACTACATGTATCTATCACTAATTTTAAAACTATAAATAAATAGAAGAAAGACCAGTAAAATAGAGGAAAGGGAGCAGGGGAAGGAAGGAAGGGAGGGATAACAGGAATGACTAAGGACTGAATTGGAGCAAATTACATTCCATGTTCAAATGATTATATCAAAATGAACTCTAATATCATGTGTAACTCTAATGTGCTAATTTTTAAAAAGAAATTACTTAATTCAGCCAATAATTCTTCAGACACAGAGAGATAGGGAAAGAGAGCAGCTTCCTGAAGACCAGCCCATGCCCAATACCAACTCCTTGGGGAGCTCTTAGCAGAAAGGTCTTTTTGATCTTGAATTGCCACTCTCCTCTCTATACTGTCTACCATTAGTTCAAATTCTCGCCTCCCAGACAATATGATCCAAATTTAGTCCTCCACCCATATGATGGCTCATTATATTCCCCTCTTATATTCTCAGTCTCAAACAAGCATTGTTAGATGTTTCAAAATTCCTCATACGTTGAAGTTTTAAGTCCCATCTCTACCCCTTCACTTTTGTCTGTTTTAAGATGAGATCATCCTTGTTGAAGTACAGGATAGGGAATCCCAGGGTATCCACAGACAAATACCAAAGACACAGAGAATATACCTCCCTCCCCTGCTCTGAGCATTATATTTCTATACTTTTAGTATATAAACTAGTATACTACATAAGAATTAGCATTTGAAAGACAGTCATATCACATCAATATATTACATTGATATTATAGTCTTTTCCCATGTGTGGGCATTAATCAATACCTCTACTATTTTGGGTTGTTTTAAAGGAGACTTTCCCCGTGTATAAAACCTTACAGTTTATCCCTGTTGGATTTTATCTTGATAGTTGTTGGAAAATCCTTTAAAAAAGGACCAGGGCAGGGCTGGGATGTGGCTCAAGGGTAGCGCACTCGCCTGGCATGCGTGGGGCGCTGGGTTCCATCCTCAACACCACGTTAAAAAAAAAAATAAACATATTGTGTCCACCTAAAACTAAAAAATAAATATTAAAAAAAAAGAAAGAAAAGAGCAGGGCAAAAGGGAATAAGTAATGGACCTTCACGGAAAAAGGAATAAAAAACGGACCCAGGAAAGCAAAGAATTAAATAGGAAGACTCACCATGGGACTACTAAGAGGGCAGACTATTTTTGCTTCCTCTTAACCGCCCCTCCCCCACCAATAGATTGACATAATAGTGATTTTTTTTTAAAAAAAGGTACAAATTCACAAAGTAAAAGGGAATGGAAAGGTCTGTAACAGCACAAAATTTTGGAATTTAAAAAAGCTGAATGTGCCAGGTGCTCTGGTACCTGCCTGTAGTTCCAGCTACTCAGGAGGCTGAGGCAAGAGGTTCATAAATTGGGAGATTTGCCTTGGCAACTTAGCAAGACTTTGTCTCAGGATAGCATTTTTATTCTTAAGAAATCAGGAAGTGTTTGGGCATGTAACCCAGTGGTAGAGCACTTGACCAGTATGTGTGAGGCCACGGATTCCACATCCAGCACTACAAAAAAGAAGGAGGAGGATGAAAAGGAGAAGGAGGAGCTATTAAATCCCAGAGCCACTTCCCTGCCTCTGTAGTAGGAGGTATATTATCTGGACAATAAGGAACTGTTGATGGTTGGGATACGGTTTTCTGGAGATTAAAGGGAATATATTCAGCTCAGCCTCTTTCCTACAAAGTATTAAAAGGATCATTGTCTAGAGAATTCAAGCAGTCCAAGAAGAAAGACCTAAGAATTCAGTGTTGAAGGGCACCTCAACAACAGAGAAGCCTACAAACAAGCCCCACCACTATACAAACAGGCTACAGGGTGCCTCCCCCAAACATGAGTAGACAGCTAAGATTCCCCAGGTCAGGAGGAAAATCTGTGGCATGGAAAACAGATCCCAAAGAACAAAGAGAAGACAGAAACATTTAGAAAAGACACAATAAAACTATAATTAACAACTTCAGAAAGATAAGAAAATGCTGCATTCATGAAATAGGAGTACTTTAGAGACTTTAGAGTACTTTAGAAAGTCTCAATAAAAGATTTGGAAGACACTATTGAAGAAATTTCCCAGAAAGTAAAGAAAAATGACAAAAGGATGGGAATTAGGAGAATGTCTAATGCTTGACTATTAAGAGTTCTATAAAGAAAGAATAGGGAAAATGGAGGGGAGGAAACTATCAAAGAAATAATTCAAGAAAATTCCCCAGAACTAAAAGGCTTGTTTTCAGATGGAAAGGATCCATTTAATTCCAGCACAATATTTGAAAATAAAACCACAGAAAAACATATATATATATATATATATATATATATAGAGAGAGAGAGAGAGAGAGAGAGAGAGCGAGCCTGCCTGGCATTTGTGAGGCGCTGGATTGATTCCCAGCACCACATATAAATAAATAATAAAATAAAGGACCATCAACAACTAAAAAAAGAAATGGTTACTTAAAAAAAAAGAAAGAAAGAAAGACTAGTTTAGTGGTAGAGAACTTACCTAACATGTGTGGGGGTCTGGGTTCAATTCTTAGCACCGAAAGAGAGAGGAGAGAGAGAGAGAGAGAGAGAGAGATACAGATACAGACAGACAAGAACACTGGAGACAAATTCTAAAAACAGGCCATATATAAAGCATCAGGAATCATAATGCCTGGAAACCAGGGGGAGAAAAATGAAGCATTGCTTTCAAAATTCAGAGGGAAATTTTTTTTTCCAGCCCCAAATTCTACAACATATTTCAATTAAGTACAAAGGCAAAAATGGAGACATTTTAAGACATGAATTATCTAATGAACTTAACTCCTGTGCATAGTTCGCCAGGAAGTTTCTGAAGGATGTATACCACCAAAACAAGAGAAGAATAAAGGGAAAGGACGACACAAGAAGGGAACATCCTGATGCAAGAGATACGCAAAGGATTTCCCTAGAATAACACTGAAGAGATGTCTTGGGAAGACAGCTGAGCAGCAGGCAGAGAGCAGCCAAGTCAGCCCTGGGCAAGTCGAAAAGCTCAGGGAGAGATTCTCCAAGAAGATGAAGAGGGAGAGCTTGTGATGATGAGTTTGAAAGTGTTCAAAGGAGATTTAGACAACCTTGGAGAGCTTGTGGTTTAATTAATTAGACTATAGTGAAAACTAAAGGGGGGAGAAAACACAATTATTAACATCAGAGAAAATTACAAGTTGTACACTGAAGGGTAAATAGTCATAGCAAACCACAAAGCTCATGTACAAATGGTGTCTCCACAGTTATTACAATGAAAACATGGAATCTTGTCCTAACCAGAATAGGATGGAGCAACGGTAAGTGTGAGAGAATTCAATCTTTGTCTATCATGGTAGAAAGTCAATTGATAATGTCTAATACTGAAATGACAAGAAGTAACAGTAGAAGTACATTATTTAGATGTGGCTCAGCAGTAGAGCTCATGTTTAGCATGTGTGAGGCCCTGGGTTTGATCCCCAACACCACAGAAAGAAAAATAAATAAATAAAGGGAAGGAAAAGAAAAAAGAAGCAAATTTAAAATATTTAAAGATTTGAAAGTTGAAATTTAAAGATTTGAAAAGTGTTGCCTCTGAGGAAAGAAACAGGGTGGGGGATAAAGTAATGTATTTTGTAACAACGACTTGGAGGGTTATTAACTGAGACTATGTGCACAATATCTGGGAATAAAAATAAAGACTAATTGGAAACAAGAATGAATAAATGCATGAAGAAAGCAACCAAGAAACCTATTTAGCCCTGCCGAGAAAATCCTGTGGTGGTGAGTGAGGAAGGAACAGAACTAGTCCAACACTTCAAAGCCAAGTGGGAAAGGGACCAGCAATGAAGCCTAGGAGGAAAGACCACTGCTTGAATGTATAATTAGGTTGGTGGGAAGAAGGAAACATGGGTGAACCACCAGCACTATAAATTTCACCTTCTGGCTATTTCCTGATTTCATTCACTTCTCTCCAACTCCATAACTGCCTTCTCAATCAAGGCAACCAGTACCACTCTCTTATGTGAATTCAACAGCCTCCTGCCTTTATTCCCTCCCAGTCCACTGTCCACAGCAGCCAGATTGTCCTTTCTGGTTATATCATCCATATGGCTTAATGACTTTCCATAGACTTCAGCATAAACCAAGTGATCTGACAGGAACTACACATTTTTAAATAATCTCTACATCTTATCTTTCCTTCACTACCCCATTAGCACAAAAGGACAGGGCCATAAGCAAACTTCAAGAATCAGCTCAGCTCTTTTTTTCAGGAATGAATTTTCCTGCAGGGATCAGGTGATGCGCCTCTGATGGACCCACTTTCCTGGGTGGAAAATGAGCCACTGGCCAAAGGAGGAGTCTGGTCTTATATAGGTTCTACAGAGAGGTGATTTAGTGTGTCAGTTTGGGTACTCAGGAATTGGAGGTTGGGGGTTGTGACCGCTTGAGAAGATTTATCTTGGAAGAGATTAATGTTTCCCAGAGACTATCATTCTAGGTTTGATGAAACACTTTCTCCCCACCTGTGGCCAGCATCTGAAAAGGATTTATCTTGAAAGAGATTAAAACTGTCAATGTATGGCTTTCCAAGACCTCACTATCTTGGGGTTTTTCGTTTTCCATATCTAACATACCCCACCATGTGAACATGGTGTCCTTCCTCTATTTTGCCATGCTCATTCTCCACTGAATCTTCCCAACCTTGCCCTTTCCATCTGCCTAGTTATTACATATTCTTCAAGATGTGACTCTGCAAAACCTTCCCTGACCTCCTAACCAGAATGGTTACCCTTCTGAGAGTTCTGTAACACCCCATCGTACAACTGAGCTCACTAGACCTCTCTCCTAAACAGCAAGCTCTAAGAAAACTGAGACAATGCCAGTCTTAATCTCTCTATTGGCCATGATTCAACTGGTCACAAAAGTTAGCTCTTCACTCACACTAGCTAACACAGGTGGGAACTGATTAGCTCTTAGTGTCCAGGAGTGGAGGCAGTCCCACCTGTGGCCAGAGCCATCAGCTCTCTCTCTTCCCCTACCAGGTCTGATTTTCTCTGTGAATTAATCTTACTCTCTCCTAAGACAGACTTCCTCCACCATCAGTTCTTATTCTTCCAACCTTGGGATTCAAAATAACAAGGTAGTCTTCCTTACCTGATCTGGAAGAAGAGTCCTGGGAAAGACAGATTCACTTTGCTGGAGGCTGTGCCAGTCCCTCAACAAAGGAACAAGGAACTTGGGGGCAGCCTTGAGTTCTCAGGGAAAAACAGATGGATTGGGCAGTCTCACTGGCCAGGTATGGGTCGGTTACCAGAAGATGGAAAGGACATCCATGATTGGAAAAATACCTACCACATTCACCTTATATTCCCAGTGCCCATTAAGTGGCGGCTGACCCTATAATGTTCAAAGGATTATTTGTTGAATACACCCACATATATCCTGAGTGCATGATACCACATCTGTTCTCTTTGCTGGGGAAAATTTAGTGAAAGTGTGGGATTGCTGCAGCTAATTAGTCAGAAGAAAACAACAATAATAGCAAATGCTTATGTAACTCTTACGGAACTGTTCCAAGTGCGTTGATATACATCAAGCCACAACAACAGATACTCCTTGGTAATTTGGAGGTTGAAGAGGTGGGAGGAGCAGATAATTGTTGATACCAAAATTAGGTCTCATGAGAGAACTGGGTTGTCCTTGTCCAGAAGTTGCTGCAGGACTGGGAAGTGGCTGGACTCTCTGGAGGGCTTCTAAGGAAATAATAAATGTTAAGACCATGATCAGGTCATACCAGGCTTGTTCTTAGGAACCAGATCCTTGTCATGCAAACAAAGCCTCCCCACACAACAATTCTCCCTTGCACCTCTTATTTTTCCATGTCTTGCTCTGGGTTTCAGAAGAACTGCAAGTGAATGTCCAAAAACTGAACCCCTCTTCCCACTTCTAACCAAGGTCATAGGAAAAATGAGACAGAACAGTAGGAAGAGGGGAATTGAAATAGACAGTGAATGGAAATAAACCAATTACATTTAATTTTTCATTTTGGCCACTTAACATTATTTATGTATTTATTCATTCATTCAACAAATACTTATTCAGTTTCCACCATGTACAGGTGTGAGTGAAACAACAATGACAAGATATTCCCCATCCTCAATAAGCCTAATCTGTTGGAAGTCTGCTTTCTTCATCATTTTTTCAGAATGTTGTCGTTTTAGAAATGGGGGACAAGGAGATGGGTACAGAATACAGTGTCTAAATGGGCATAGAATTCTATTGGGTGACAAAAACTCCACTGAACTTGGCTCTGGGCAGCTCTCCTGTGAGTATTGTGTACTTTCTAGCCTATCATCTTTACCCAAGGAATGACTTCAGCCATACACAGATGGCCAGTGATAAAATTCAGCACAAAATAGAAATTCAACAAGCTGAGATGAAGGGCAACTAAAAATGAAACCTCAAAGGATTCTAATTCTGCAACATTTGGGGAAATTCCTGATCTTGTTAAGGGAACATGATATGGAAGAAAGAAAGAAAGAAAGGAAGGAAGGAAGGAAGGAAGGAAGGAAGGAAGGAAGGAAGGAAGGAAGGAAGGAAGGAAGGAGCCCAAACTGATAGTAAGGAGGGGAACATAACAATTTCAATAACTGTCTAAGCCTAGAACAAAATCTTTCATTGGCTCTTGGCTTACTCAAAAAATAGGATGTTTATATACATGTTCCTATAAATTTCTTGGAGAGTTCATCCTTGCACCACAATTAGTTTGTTTACTTATTTGTTAGCTTGTGTGTTTACCTTTTTCCAAGAAAGATTTCAGGTTGCAACTACTGTAATACCTTCAAACAGAAATTGAACCAATCTATGTGGTTTTCTTTACCTTCATAAAAAGGGATTTCTACTGAGTGGAGAAAAAGTTATCCCAGTAGCAAAGAAGTACAATAGGCTAGTCTGCAAAAATAACATCCAGAAGTCCTCTGAGTCAAATGATATTCAAAATGTGCATATTGAAGCCTGGTGTTGGGTGCATGCCTGCAATCCAGTGACTCAGGAGACGGGACAGGAGGGTTGCCAGTTCAAAGCCAGCCTTAGCAACTTAGAGATGCCCTAAGCAACTTAGTGAGACCCTGTCTCTAAATAAAAAATAAGAAAAAGGCTAAGGATGTGGCTCAGTGGTTAAGCATTCCTGGGTTTAATCCCTGGTACCAATATGTGTGTGTGTGTGTGTGTGTGTGTGTGTACATGTGTACAGAAATCACAGTTTTGTAAAGACTACTGTGCCTATGTAAATTCTTAGAGGGAGTTATATTATTAGTTTTCAAGCTATAAAGTGATGCTGTCAAAGCTGTCAAAGATACTGTTGTGATACAAGAGTATGTCAAGCTTTATGGCAGGAACCATTTATTACAAGAGTTTAGAATGTGACCATGAAATAACCCATTAATAGTGTACCCCTGACCAACAATTGGCACTAGATAATGATAAAAGCACATTATTTTTCACTAGAAAAGCTGATTCTTTTTCTATCTGGATAAGTGTACTAAAGACTTTTTAAGAAAAACTTTATTATTGTAAATCTCTTTCACTCAGAACATTACACCGATAGATTTTGAGGCTTCTTATAGAGATAATGGTCACTGCCATGGGGACAGGCTAGAAACCATGTCCTTAAATGACAGCAACCCTTCACTGCCAACCCAAATTTCAAGCTTCAATGGCATTTCAGAAGACATAGGAAGTGTTAAATGTAAATAAGAAGAAAAATAGCTTAGGTTTTAACACTTCTAACCCTATTGCAAGTTTTTCTGAAAGGTAATAGAAATCTCAATTTCAATTTTCAACATTTGGGTTTTGTTCAAAGATAATGTTGCAGATGATTTTACTAAACCCTGAGTATCCTTTTGTCCTCCACCAACCTATGCAGGTGGAAATGGACTGGTAGAAATGGACCTGAAGATCAATTATCTATTCCATGAATACTTATGGAGGAACAATTGTATAACGCCATACTAAATGCCAATATTTCAAAGTCCCAGCTGTTAAGGAGCCTCCATGTCAGTAGGAAAATAAGATAATGTTATGTGCAAAATTGAAATAAGAGTATGGGACTATGTGCTACTAAATGATAAATGGGGAAAGCATTAATAGCTGCTAACTTTCTGAGAAGGAAGGTTAGTCTAGAGAACAGAGAGGCATTGTTGCCTGGTAGAGCCCAATAGCCTTCATTTAAATCCCAATTTGACCTTTGCCAGTCCTTTGACCTCAAGCAAGTTACTTTACTTCTCTCTGCCTAATGTCCTGATCTGTAATGAGCAAAGAGGATGCAGGTAGATAATGTAGAAGCAAAAACTGACACTTGGCCTTGTTTCCATGTGACTAAGGTTTTACATTCCATAATCAGGGGGAAAAAAAACCAGTACCTTGTGATTCATAGATAAATCTAAAATAACAATCACCCTGATTCTCTTTCCATGAATAATTAAGTCCTCTATAGTTCTCATAAACTCCCTTTTATCTCTAAAAAAAACTTATCTCTTTTTTTGTTGTTGTTATGTTGGTATCTGAACATGTCATAACTTTTTGTGAAAATGATAATCATGTGGGGAAGTTGTTGCTTTTTCACCCTAAAAAAATATGTTAATTCTAAAGCCAGGCGCAGTGGCACACACCTGTAATTCCAGTGGCTCAGGAGGCTGAGACAGGAGGATCACGAGTTCAAAGCCAGCCTCTTGCAAAAGCAAGACACTAAGCAACTCAGTGAGACCCTGCCTCTAAGAGAATACAAAATAGGGCTGGGGATGTGGCTCAGTGGTCGAGTGCCCCTGTGTTCAAATCCCTGGTAAACACCCGCACCCACCCCCTGGCCCGAAAAAAAGATATATCAATTCTATAACCTTAACAATTTTTAGGTTTGGGCCCTTTAAATCCTTCTGTGTGTATTTGGCAAACAGGGCTTCTGAAGTCTGACTCTCCCACATTCTTTGCAAGTCAATTTTCTGTTTCCTTTTCTAGATGTTCTGTCTGAGTCTCTTTTTGGCAGTAATCATACCTACCTCCTAAAGCTGTTGCAAGGATTAGCTGAGTAAATATTTATAAAGCACTTAGCACAGTATGGGGCTTTTGTTAAATCATGAAATGGCACAGTATGAGAAGACTTCCCAGAGAAGGGCAAACTTGACTTGGTGGAGGGAAATCATTTAGAAGGAGAGAGGGACTGTTATGAGGGTAAAGATGTGAAGAAGCAATTGAAGAGCAGAGAGGCCACCTCCTTGGATGGGAACAAAAGACGGTGGAGAGAGAGAGAGAGAGAGAGAGAGAGAGAGAGAGAGAGAGAGAGAGAGAGAACCCAAGAGTGTCCCGTTTTGAATCATACATCGAAGGGCCTGTTCTTGTTGAGGAAAATAATAGGGAGTGAGGGACACTTTTATATTCAGTGTCACGACATGGCCACAACTCTGCCAGAAGAAATCTTTTCTTCCAAAAATGCCTTCAAGGCCAGCACCACCATTATCATGAATCACTGAAGCTTAACTTTTCTCTTGCCAGTTGCCTACTGCTGCTGCTGCTGCTGCTGAAAATGGATCTCAGTGTGGCTTCCTGCCCACTCTGCCAACCCCGCTAATGTCAGGGGCTGCTGGGTCCTGGCAGTCTGCTTGGAGGCCACAACTGAAGTTATTTTGTAAACCAATTAGAGAAGCCACAGTGAGCTTCTTTAGTATGTCCTAATGGCTTTTTGTTTCTGCCCATCCTATTTGAGGTCAAGCCACTTCAGATCATCAAATAATTGCTGCTAGCACACTGTGTAGTGTCCAGCCTTCCTTCAGTTCCTTTAGAACTCCCCCTCCACTGATCATGAATCTAGAAGTGGAACATGTGATCTAGAAGAACAAGAACAAAGCTCAAAACCTCATCCTACCTGGGAGGATTTGGGTGAGAGACCATAAAGGCCCACATGTCAAAGATTTGGTCCCCAGGGTGTTATTAGGAGGCGATGGAACCTTCAAGAGGTGAAACCCATTGGATGTCTTCTGGTCACGTGAAGGTGTGCCCTCCAAGGGGATATTTGGACCCTTCTTCTCTATTTTCACTTCACCTCACTGCCATGAGGTGATCAGCTTCCTCCATCACACAGTCCCGCCATGATGTATTTTCTCATCACAGGTCCAAAAGCAATAGGCCAATTGACCATGGACTAAAACCTCCAAACTTGTGAGCCAAAGCAAACCTTTTCTCTTTTTGCATTGATTATATCAGGTATTTTGTTATAGTAATATAAAGCAGATTAGCATACTATGTAACTTCAAAATATACTACAAAGCATAGTAATGACAACATACATGGTACTGGCATAATAACCGACACGTAGACCAATGGAACTACATTGAGAGCCTGCAAATAAACCTGCATATTTATGGTAAATTGATTTTCAAAACAGGTATTAAGAAAACAATGGGTAAAAGGATAACCTGTTCAATAAATAGTAATGGGAAAACTGGATATCTACATGCAGAAGGATCTCATTCCATACACAGAGATCAACTCAAAATGGATCAAAGACTCTAACATCTGTCTAGGCAATGATTATTTGGATATGTCCCCAAAAAACACAGGCAATAAAAACAAAAATAGAGAAATTAGATTATATCAAACAAAAAAAACCCTTCTACACAGCAAAGGAAACAATCAACAGAGTGAAAGATGGCCAGTAGAAAGGGAGAATATATTTGTAAAACATCTGATAAGTGGTTAATATCCAACATATATAAGAAACTCAGACAATTCAATAGCAAGAAAACATAACTTATTTTTTAATAGGAATAATATCTGAACTGATATTTTTCAAAAAAGACATACAGAGGCTGGGGTTGTGGCTCAGTGGTACAACGCTCCCCATGCATGTATGAGGCCCTGGATTCAATCCTCAGCACCACATAAAAATAAGTAAGTGAAAAAAGACATACAGCTAGGCTCAGTAGTGCATGCCTGTAATCCCACTTATTTGGGAGGCTGAGGCAGGAGGATTGCAAGTTCAAGATCAGCCTGGGCAACTTCACAAGACCCTGTGTCAAAATAAAAAATAAATAAAAGGGCTGGGAATATAATTCAGTGGTAAAGCACCCTTGAGTTCAGGTATTAAGAAAACACACACACACACACACACACACACACACACACACACAGCCAAAATATATATCAAAAAATATTCAACATTACTAATCATCAAGAAAATTCAAATTAAAGCTATAATGAAATACCATCTCACAGCTATTAGGTTGGCTATTATCAAAATGATGAAAAAAATCTAATAGTCCCATATCTTAGCCATATAATAAATTTTGTGTTCTTTTTGCTGTAGAAAAAAAAGGATGAAGGATAACAAGGGTTGGTGAGGATGTGAATAAAAGGGAACACTAGTATACTGTTGCTGGGAACATAAATTAGTATGGCCATTTTGGAAAAGAGTATAGAGGTTCTTCAAAAAGTTAAAAATAGAACCACAATATGATCAAACAATCCCACTATTGAATATTCCAAGAAAATGAAATCAATGTGTGAAAGACATATCTACCCTCCCATGTTCATTGCATGCTACTCACAATAAACAAAGAATCAACTTAAGTGTCTATCAACTGATGAATGAATAAAAGAAAATATAGACTATATGCACAATGAAATACTAGTCAGGCTTTAAAAAAGAGCTTCTGTCATTTGTCATGAATGGACTGGGAAGACAATATGCTAAGTGAAATAAAGCCAGACACAGAAAGATAAATACCACACGATCTCATTTATATATGAGATCTAATAGCATTTAAGTGGAGAGTAGAATGGTGGTTACAAGGATTCGGAGTTTGGGGGCCAGGAAGATATTAATCAAAGGATACAAGATTTCACGAAGATAGGAAGAATAAGTCCAAGAGATCTATTATATAACAAGGTGACCAAAATTAAAATCAATGTGTTGTATTTTGAAAATTGCTGAAAATAGATTTTGAATGCTCTTACCACAAATAATGATAAATCACTCACAATGGACCCATTTCACAACATATACATATTTCAAAACTGCACATTGTATACCATAAATATGCACAATTTTATTTGGGAATTTAGCAAAAAAAAGTATTTTTTTAGAATTGACTTATGGACCATTCAGAGAGTAATACAAACATTTTGCAAACATTGGTTTGACACCTAATTCCCCTTTGCCTTTATATTTCCTATCCCCTTGATTCTATACTACCTTCTAACTTTTAAAAAATCAATGGAACATGTGCAGGAAATCAAAAGATTTTTTAATTTTCCTGCCAGTTAGAAGAACTGCCTGCCAAAATCTTTGATTCCCACCAGAATCTTCTAATCTCAATTTTTTTCTGCATCTGCAAAGGAGTACATAGTTTTGTGGTTGTGCTTTAGGGAATGTTATTATGTACCTATAGCAGTTCCAATTGCTAGATTAAATCATTTAATTGGCCTGGTGCTGGGAAAAGAGCATTGGGTTCTTATCCTCACCTCAATTCATGGCATGCTCTCAAATAAGATCTACACTCACTGAATTTGATTTTTATCACCTGTAAAAAGGAGGGTAGAACTTGTATAGACAATATCTAAGGTTCTTTCCAACATTAAAATTCCATAACCTATTATCTCACGTGTATCTAATCAGTAAAGATGCCCTAAGACTTCCATCTCACTCCAGTAAGAATGGCAGTTTTTAAGAATACAAACAACAATAAGTGTTAGTGAGGAGGTGGGGGAAAAGGTACACTCATACATTGCTGGTGGGACTGCAAATTGGTGCAACTGCTCTGGAAAGCAGTATGGAGATTCCTCAGAAAACTTGGAAGGGCACCACCATTTGACCCAGCTGTCCCACTCCTTGGTCTATACTCAAAGAACTTAAAATCAGCATACTATAGTGACAAAGCCACATCAATGTTTATAGCAGCTCAATTCACAATAGCTAAATTATAGAAGCAACCTAAGTGCCCTTCAGCAGATGAATACATAAAGAAAATGGGATATAGATAGATAGATAGATAGATAGATAGATAGATAGATAGATAGATAGATATAGATATAGATATAGATATACACACACACACACACACACACAATGGAATATTACTAAGCCATAAAAAGAATGAAACCATGGCATTTGCAGGTAAATGAGTGGAGCTGGAGAATATCATGCTAAGGGAAATAAGCCAATCCCAAAAAACCAAAGGTTGAATGTTTTCTCTGATATGTGATACTGATCCATAATGGGGAGGGGCTAAAGAAGAATGGAAGAACTTTGGATTGGGTAGAAAGGAGTGAGGGGAGGGGAGAGCATAAAGGGGTGGAATGAGTCAGACATTATTACCTTATGTGCATGCATGATTGCATGATTCTGCATCTTGTACAGCCAGAGGAATGAGAATCTGTGCTTCATTTGTGTACCTAATGTCAAAATGCATTTTGCCAGCATGTATGACTAATTAGGACAAATTTTAAAAAATAGTTATTTTGAAACAAACTCATTAAAGGATACCTTAAGTATTTAAAAAAATGCCCTAAGTCACCAAACTCTGTGGACTAAACTGTTTGTGGTAGAAAACCCCTGATTTGACTCCCAATGTCCCTCACCTCCCTCCTGTGTCCATGCTCTTATGTAATCTCATCCCTTTCAATGTGGGCTGGACCCAGCATCTTGTTTCTAACTGATAGAATACAACAAAAGCAATGAGATGTCACTTTGCTGATTAGGTGCAAGGCTGCAAAACTAAGTGATTCTAACTTGATGCTAACCACCTGGAGTTAAAGCAGACACATAGATTTAAGGACACAGTCCCCAACAATATCTGCACATCAGAAACCAGACCCAAGTTTTGGGGATTCCGCCGGCCACTGGCATTTCAGAGCAACTATCTACAAATTTGGGGAGTTTTCACAGTCTCCTCAGGTTCAAAAGTTCACTAGAACAACTCACATAACTCAGGAAAATGCAATACTTACAAATTATAGTTTTATTGTAAAGGATACAAATTAGGACCACCAAATGCAGAAACACATAGGGCAAGATTGGGAAGGGTCCCACATGCGTAGTTTCCATGCCCTCTCCCTGTGGATTCAGGACACACCATGTTCCTGACACATCAATATGTTTACCAACCAGGAAATGTATACAAACTTCAATGTCCAGAGACTTTATTGACATTTCAGTGTGTAGGTAAGATTGAATGAATCACTGGTCATGTGGTATGATTGAATTCAATCTCCAACCTCATCCACTCTCCATCCAGAGGTCAAGTTAGAAGTTCCAACCCCCTAATCACATGGTTGGTTTTTCAAGCATAGCAACCACTATCCTGAAACTGTATAAACCCCATCATGAGTCATCATGTTAACACAAACTCAGGTGTGGCTGAGGGGCTAATGATGAATAACAAACACATTCCTATGACCCAGGAAATTCCAAGGATTTAGAGGTTATTTCCCCTGAACCAGAAGCAAAATTAAGACAAATTCTGCACCTTTCAACGTTAAAACATTACCAGACTGTGACCTTTGTCTTGCTAGTAGAATGCCCCTCATATTGACCTTGATGAAGCACGTGAGATGGTACTGAAGCCCTCAGGTGAAAATGCTGGAGGAGCTGAATTTCTTCAACAACTCCATGAGTTATGTTGGAAGTGGCTTTTTCCCCAGTTGAGCCTTCAGATGAGGAATTCTGCAGCTTTATGAGGAATTCTGAAGCAGAGAACCCAGCCTAGCTCATCCTGTGTCCCTAAATCATGGTAACTGTGAAATCATGAACATAAATTGTTTTAATCTGCTAAATTTTGAGGTAATCTATTACATAGCAAAACACACACACACACACACAACTAATGTATTGACTACATTATGACCAAAAGCCAGTGATGTCCCGAACACAGATAACCTAGAAGATTAACCGATGGATCTCCTATAGAAATATTTAGTAAATGACAAAATAAAATGGATGTGTTAAGAAGAAAACTACTACCAACCTGAACTTCTTGTCTTAGAAACAAACTTGAAATTGCTTGGCAATAAATCCTAAAAGCTAACAATGTTCATTTTAAGCTGTGTGCCAGGCATGGTTCTAAGTATTTTGTTTATAGTCTCTCATTTAATTCTCACAGAAATTCTATAAAGGAGTTATCTTTATTAATCCTATTGTAGATAAGGAAACTGAGGCACAGAATTAAATGGCTTAACCTAGCTCAAGTAAGAAGTTAATAGAGTGAATATTTGAACCCTCAGTGGCCAGAACACAACCAATGCATTAAAACATTACCTACCATACATTTCCTCCAATAAAAACTCAAACTGTAAAAAGTGAATTGCCTGTTAAACTGGTTAAGGGTCCATATTCTTATTAAAAAGAATTTCTCCCCCTCAAGTTTTTAACTAATTATTTATGTGACATTGTTTACAAAGATATTATAAAGTATCAAATTATTCTACAATACCCCATGATATCTTATAATCAAAATAAAACCAAGGACTAAATCAAAATAAAGAAAATATAAAGATAGAGGGGAGAAAGAATGAAGATTGGAACAAATTGAGAGCTACAAAGTCTTTTTTCATTGGGCAACAATGAAAAACCACAAACTTAACTCTGAATGTTCAAAGTTCCAGTACAAAGAAAAAGTATATATGGTCAATTTTACATGATCCATAGTCATCTCAAAAGATTAAAGCAATTAGTTGCATAGGACAAGAATAATCATTTCTACTTGAAACCAAGGGAAAATTTTTCCTGTATGCTCTCACAAAGGAAATACTATGCAATATAGTTCTGACCCACCTCAAGCACATAGGAGGCTAAACAGTGCTTCTAAGCTTTCTGCTGATGGCTCAGCTCATGCACAGATTAACTAGAAATGCCTCACCTCTCCTTTTTTTCCTTTTCTAATTTCTCAAAATAAATTTTTTTAGTTCCTCCTACTCTCTGGTACCTTCTCTTCTGTCATTAGAGCATGGTGAAAAGACCGAAATTCAGAGCTGAAAGTGAAGACCAAATACAAAATCACTCTTACAATTATGGTTCTCATAAAGAGTAAGAAGACAGGGAGGGAAAAGAGGACCTAGTGCCCTAAATAAATAAATTGCTTCCTTCTTATTGTCAGCTAACTCTCCTCCATAGTTATAGGCCCTGTGTTCTGCTATCCTGTCAGTCAAGTTTTAAATTTGCTCTTATGAAACAGTAGATTCCAGCATATATCTTCTCCTTTTACAGTTGCAATAAGATTCTTTTTAATCTCTTTGCTGTGAAATCTTAATCCTCCAACACTATCCTCAACAGCCGAGCTGGGAAACGTCCTACTCTGTGCAGCTATTTGAAGTCTCTGGCCAACCTATTTGAATGCTCATTATTTCCTGGATCCCAATGACCTTTAAATGAAGCTATTATATGATTATGGAAGAACTGTTAAAAATAATATCAGGAAGCCAGGGGATATAAAACAAAGACATGAGTAATTGCTTTGGTCTGTGATCGTTAAATGTTTGGTATCCATAAAAGGCAAAGCACTTAAAGTGGAGCAGGATGAGGCAAAACACTACCCAACTTCTTCCCAGAGTGCCCTTTTGCAGATTGGTGCATATGGTTAGCCTTCTGATATGCATGTGATTATTAGACTAGACAAGTGATTCTCAAAGGTAAGTTTTGTTTTATTTTGGTTTTTTTTTGGGGGGGGTACTGAAACCACTGACCCAGCCCTTTTTTATATTTTTCTTAGAGACAGGATCTCCTTAAGTTGCTTAGGACCTCACTAAATTACTGAGGCTGGCTTTAAACCCACAATCCTCCTGCCTCAACCTCCCGAGCTACTGGGGTTACAGGCGTGCACCACTGCATCCAGCTCGAGGGTATGGATTATCCCTCTCCCCACCTGAGAGGGATTTATCAGAATCTAGAGAAGTGAACTCTGGAAATCACATTACATTATAATATTTTGCATTGGGAAAAAAGGAAAATGCTTATTTTAGTTGCCAAAACTTATAAAAGTAGTGCTCAACAAGATCAGAGAATATGGAGAACAGGTGAATCTCAAGAGCACTTATCTGTAGGGTATATAAAGAACTCAAAAAGCTAAACACCAAAAAAAAAAAAAAAAAAAAAAAAAAAACAAATAACCCAGTCAATAAATGGGCCAAGGACCTGAACAGACACTTGACAGAAGAAATACAAATGGTCAACAAATCACTAGTAATTAGAGAAATGCAAATCAAAACTACTCTAAGATTTCATCTCACTCCAGTAAGAATGGCAGCTATTTTTAGTACAAATAACAATAAGTGTTAGTGAGGATGTGGGGAAAAAGGCACACGCATACATTGTTGGTTGGACTGCAAATTGGTGCAGTCAATATGGAAAGCAGTGTGGAGATTCCTTTGAAAATTGGGAATGGAACCATCATTTGACCCAGCTATCCCACTCCTTGGTCTATACCCAAAGGACTTAAAACAGCATATTATAGGGACACAGCCACATCAATATTTATAGCAGCACAATTCACAATAGTTAAATTGTGGAACCAACCTAGATGCCCTTCAGTAGATGAATGATAAAAAAAAATATGGCATTTATACACAATGGAATATTACTCAGCAATAAAAGAGAATAAAATCACGACATTTGCAGGGAAATGGATGGAGTTGGAGAAGATAATGTTAAGTGAAGTTAACCAATCCCCAAAAAAACAAATGCTGAATGTTTTCTCTGATATAAGGAGGCTCATTCATAGTGTGGTAGGGAGGGGGAGCATGGGAGAAATAGACAAACTCTAGATAGGGCAGAGGGGTGGGAGGGGAACGGAAGGGGCATGGGTTAGAAGTGATGTTCATCATTATCTGAAGTACATGTGTGAAGACATGAATTGGTGTGAGTATACTTTGTATACAAAAAATGTTTAATAATCATGGTAACAGAGAAAATCAAATTAAAAATTTGCCATAAATATTAAAAAAAGAAAACCATCATATCAGACAATGGACTGCCTAATTCAGTTTTTATTCTCCCAGTATTTATGATTTCTTTTGTATAATCTCTAGGACAAATAAATCTAATCCATGGTGATGGAATAATATTAAGTGGTTGCTTGGGACAGGGGGTGGGAAATGAAGATCAACCGGAAAGGGGCACAAGGGACCCTTTAGGGGAAATGGAAGTGGTCTTTATCATTTTTGGGGTGGCATGAGCATATATATTTAGTATCACATATCACACTACCCAATTAAAATGTGTGCATTTTGTTATATGCAAATTATACGCCCATAAAGTTTATTTCAAAAGGAAATGTAACATGTTAAAAACTGAATTTGTGGTACCCTTCACACCAAAATCACTCCTCCTGGGCTTCCTTACCTCAGGAAATGTCAACTCCATCCTTTCATTTGTGCAGATCTTAAAGTCATCTTTGATTCCTCTTCATTTTGTCTATAATTCCTTTATTTTCATCTACGTATTGTGCTTGTGTGTCTCCTCTGCTCAAACCCTGTTAACAGTGTCCTTGATCATTCAGGATAAATTCCAAAGTGCTTACACAGCCTCCAGGACACTCCATGATCTTTCCCCAGTCCTCTTCCCACATAGAAATAGTCTCCCTTCTCTACACACACATGCCTGCCTTTTGCTTTTACACTTACCCTCCTCACTCACTAGGCTCCAGGCCCGCTCTCCTCTATGCTGTGTTTGTTTTGTTTTGTTTTGGGATACCAGGGGTCAAACCCAGGGTTACTTAACCACCGTGCCACATCCCTGGCCCTTTTTATTTTTTATTTTGAGATAGGTTCTTGCTAAGTTGTTGAGGCTGGCCTTGAACTTACAATCCTCCTGCCTCGGCCTCCCATGCACACTTCTCCCTCAGGAGCTTTGACTTGTACCTTTGCCTTTGATTGACATTCTTCCAAATATCCTAAAGCCTCATCAGAAAGGCCATCACTGACTGCCCTACAGAATAGTGTTCCCTGTCAATCTTTATCACTTGATCCTACTTTTTTCCTCATTATAATAATCACCACCATCTTACATATTATACTTTGGGGTTCTTTTCCTCTCCTAACTAGAATTTATTTATTTTTTTAATATTTTGGTCACTGATATATTCTAAGAGCCTAGAACAATACCTGGGATGTTTAAAATGATCAATACACTTTTGCCCAAGGAGTCCATTTTTCTTTCCTTTCAAGTCTGAAATCAGTCTTAAAATTGGCATGACTTGGGTTGGGGCTGTAGCTCAGTGGCAGATCGCTTGCCTAGCATGTGTGAGGCACTGGGTTTGATCCTTAGCACCACATAAAGATAAATAAAATAAAGGCATTCTGTCCATCTACCACTACAAAATTGACATGACTTGTCCATCCCTTAGTCTCTCCTCATTAAATGGCCTCATCAGTCACCTGTTGCTCCCAAACCTAGGAATCAGCTTTGATTCCTCTCCTCATCTCATCCCTCACACTCAATCCATCAATCCTTTTAGATCCATCTCCAAAATATAACCTTAATCAATCTATTTCTCTTATATTTCTACTGCCACCATCCTAGTCCAAAACAACATTATCTCTGCCCTGAATTATTAAAAGAGTCACTTGAATGCAAGTGGGTCCAAATGTCCATGTTCCCACTCCTACCATATCGCTTTCTCTAGCTTGTACCTAGGACCTCATGGGGAGTTCCCTAAGATCATTAAGCAGAGAAAGACAAAATTCAGGCCTAGTTTACCTCTGGTTCTGCATGAGTAAGTGGATAGCAACAGCATTATACACTCTTTCTAGGATATCCCCAGGGGACAGAGGTGAAGGAAGGTGCAGAACTTCAAGTTATATGCCAGCCTGTACACTTTGCTAAAGAAGAAATGTCTAGACCTACAATATATAATGATATATATAATGAGATATATAATGATATATATATATATATATCTCCAATGATTTGGCTAGTTGATCAAGAACTTGGCAAGAATATGATGGGAAAATTGGTGCAAGGAATATTGGGAAAGAGGTATGTGAATAGACTTTTCTGAATGGACCAAAAAGAAAAAAAGTGGAGATATTGTGTTCCATGGGAATGTTCACCAAAAATTGACTTCAACAAAGGAAAATTTTAATATTCAAGAGGATAGGTTGACTCGTTCTGTGGCCACGAGTTGGTATCTTTTCCCAGTCACCCTGTCATTGCTCAGTGGGCTCATGAGCAAAGTATGTATGTCAGCAGGGGTAGAAGTTATGCCTGAGCTCAGCAAGTGGGACTTGCTTTCACCAAGGCTGTCCTGGTTATAGCCACTGCTGAGTGCCCAATCTGCCAACAGTGGAGACAACACTGAATCCCTGATATGGCACCATTCCCCAGCGTGACCAGCCAGTGGCCTGGTGGCAGGTTGATTATATTGGACCACTTTCATCAGGGGGTACTCTTGTACATTGCTGGTGGGACTGCAAATTGGTGCGGCCAATTTGGAAAGCAGTATGCAGATTCCTGGGAAAGCTGGGAATGGAACCACCATTTGACCCTGCTATTGCCCTTCTTGGACTATTCCCTGAAGACCTTAAAAGAGCATACTACAGGGATACTGCCACATTGATGTTCATAGCAGCACAATTCACAATATCTAGACTGTGGAACCAACCCAGATGCCCTTCAATAGATGAATGGATAAAAAAAAAATGTGGCATTTATACACCATGGAGTATTACGCAGCACTAAAAAATGACAAAATCATGGAATTTGCAGGGAAATGGATGGCACTAGAGCAGATTATGCTTAGTGAAGCTAGCCAATCCCTAAAAAACAAATACCAAATGTCTTCTTTGATATAATGAGAGCAACTAAGAACAGAGCAGGGAGGAAGAGCAGGAAGAAAAGATTAACATTAAACAGAGACATGAGGTGGGAGGGAAAGGGAGAGAAAAGGGAAATTGCATGGAAATGAAGGGAGACCCTCATTACTATACAAAATTACATATAAGAGGTTGTGAGGGGAATGGGAAAATAAACAAGGAGAGAAATGAATTACAGTAGATGGGGTAGAGAGAGAAGATGGGAGGGGAGGGGAGGGGAGATAGTAGAGGATAGGAAAGGTAGCAGAATACAACAGTCACTAATATGGCATTATGTAAAAATGTGGATGTGTAACCGACGTGATTCTGCAATCTGCATTTGGGGTAAAAATTGGGAGTTCATAAGCCACTTGAATCTAATGTATGAAATATGATATGTCAAGAGCTTTGTAATGTTGTGAACAACCAATAAAAAAAGAAACTTATTGTGGAACAAAATGGACAGTAAATGATTGTACAAATGAAATGAGGAAGGGAAGGAGGAAGGAAGAGGAAAATGACAAAAATAAAAACTAGTTGACTGATTTCCAGCAGGGGTAAAATATTTTGCATTTCAATATTAACCATTTGACCTTAAAAAGTTCAGACTCTTTGATTCATTAGTATCATGCCTGAAGAATCATTGAAAAAAAAATTACAGTAAAATGTCTAAGTATAAACTCTTTATTACATTGTCTATACGGTAACAAAAAATTAAAAACACCTCTGTGTTAAACACTTGGTAAATGGCTAGGCAAGTTGTAGACATTTAACATTAAAATTACCAACTGCCATGGTCTAAATGTTTGGGTCCCTTTAAAAGTCATATGCTGAGGGACTAGGATTGTAGCTCAGTGGTAGAGTGCTTGCCTCCCACATGTGAGGCACTGGGTTCAATCCTCAGCACCAAATAAAAATAAATAAATAAATAAAGATATTGTGTCCATCTACAACCAAAAAAAGAAAAATTTAAAAAAAAGTCATATGTTGGGCTGGGGATGTGGCTCGCTCAGCTGGCATGCATGTGGTCCGGGTTCGATCCTCAGCACCACATACAAACAAAGATGTTGTGTCCGCCGAAAACTAAAAAAATAAATATTAAAAATTCTCTCTTAAAAAAAAGTCATATGTTGAAGCCTAATCTTCAAAGTATTAAGTATTTGGGAGCTTTAAGAGGTAATTAGGTCATGAGGGTAGAGCTCTCATGAGCAGCATTAGTAGTCTTATAAAAGGGGCCCAAGAGAACTCATTTGTCCTTTTCACTGTGTGAGAACACAGAAAGACAGCATCATCTATGAAATAGAATAAGCTGTCCCCAGACCCTGAATCTGCTGACATCTTGATCTTGGAATTTTGAGCCTCTGAAACTATGAGCAACAAGTTTCTGTTGTTTATAAACCACCCAGTTTATGGTACGTTAGTTATAACAGCCTGAATGGACTAAGTTACCAACCTTATATGATATCAAGGGGAAAATGTTTCTGGTATGTTGTGTTTTTAAAAAGCAGAATCTAAATTTATATATTACAAATATGTAAAATATGAGTTTAGCACATAAAGAATTGCAGAAAAGGGAAACATCTATATTAGAATGGCAGAAATATAGGGAACTTATGTTTTTAAATTTTTCTTTCATGCTGATTCATAAATTTTTATAAGAAAAATTTTGTACCAAACAAAATGATGTATTTTCTCAGATTTGGAGGCCACTATTCAACTTGAAGACAATTTTCCAGAACTTCTGGTACATAAGAATTTCTTGACATTCAAGATAAGTTCCCTGGACCCACCCCAACCAGATGCACTGAATCCAAATCTCCAGGGAGGTACCCAAGAATCTTTTAATAAGCACAGATGAGTTAACAACCACTAATTTAGGGCAACAAATGACGTCATTGTAACTTAAAAGAGTCAATGTAATTTTCAGTCCACCAATTGATTTGCTCCCATAAGTACATGTTTCTCATTCCTCCTTATTCCCTCTTATTAAAAGCCTCGACCTAGTTCTTGCAAAATCTCACAAGGTAGCAATGTTCTCAAGTAATGCATGGTAACAGAAAAGAAATCTGGAGCCTGACCTGGGTTACTCAGTGAATTACAGGTAGAGAGTAGACCAAGATATTGTTTATGCAACCTGGAGTCAGAAAGAAGGAAACTAAATTTTTTAAGCAGTATTAAAGTGATTGCAATGATACATTGGGGAGAGGGCAATGATTGAAGAAGGAAGTAGGTAAGAATACAAATTTTATTTTCAAAGGTGACAGTTGCTTCTTTCTTTCAGAGATGACAATGTCTCAAGAAGCTCAGAAGCTGAGCAGGAGGGTGTGCATCTAGCTCTTTAAAGGCCTCCCTTCTCTAATCTATATGCACATGTGAGCCACAGTTGTAAACTCCAGAGCCCCGTTTTTCATTCAGAAATATTTCAGACACCTCAGGTCTACAGCCCTGGTCATTTCATTTTCTCCGATCACTTGTCTCATTCCATGGCTCCAGTTCTGCAATCCACCCTTCAGCTCTTGGCATCTCCTATTGTGACATGTGATGAATTGGCTTTGCTTGACTCTGCTTTCACATCCTAATCTGGCTCTCGTGTGCTCCTGTTGCACCTGCTTACAATACTGATGTCTTAAAACAAGCCCCCTCCAGGGAGTACAGGACAATGACCAATGGACAGGAAAGATATTGGAAATGCTATTTGCAGGCTTATCTTCACTTTAAAGCTGCAGATTCATTTTGGTCTATTATTTATGGCTTAGAACCCCAAACCCTTATGTCACATTTAGATGAAAGCAAGAAAAAAAATAAAGAATTTTTTAATGAGATTTATTATCTCCAGGACCACGATTTTTACAAAAACTCCACAGGCAGTAGTGTCTAGTGAGTCTTAAATCAGAAACACTTGTGATCCTGAGGCTGTGTCGATTAGAAGAATTTAACTTGGGGAATAATATCTTTCAGACTATAGATCATCTGTCGCTTACACTGCTGACAGCTCCTCTATCACTGCCCAACCTGTGACGATGGAAGGTGCTGCTGCTGCATCTGCCATTGCTGAAGAGCTGAACACCCATCCCCATTCCATTCCAGACCAATGACTAATAAATCCAAACACGCCCCACTGTGTGCCATCATCACTTTAGCTAATTCACTAGATATTCGGAAGCATCAACTATGCCAATGTACCATGCCACATACTTGAGGAATACAAAGACAAATGAGTCAAGTTCAAGTTCTTAAGAAGTACGAACCCAAATTTAGAGAGAAAAAGAAATCAAACACTTATTTATCAAAAACATTTAGACTTATTTATCCCCACAAAGCTTCATAAAAATCACTGAAGTAGAGGCCAGTGCCTGAAAGCAAGAAGAAAATGGTTGTTAAAAAAAGTTCTTAAATAGTTAACTATTAGTTAACTACTCAGAAAATCTGAGTTCTCATGTTACTATGAACTTGAGTACAAAATTATGCAATCTAAAAACAAGGGCTTCCTCACTGATTGTGGGGGAGGTGAAGAACATATAAAACCAGAAATTCAGATGCTGTAGAATGCCTAAAGAACAAGTTTGGGGCTTATTTATAACAGAGATTCTCAGAGTTTCCAATATAATAGATCTTGAGTAGGGCCTGAAAACCATAATTTTAAATGAGCACTCCAGATGCTTCTACAAGTTTCCACAGTGTTGAGAAATACCAAACTGTGGGGAGCCATTCTGACACGTGATTGGGTGACTCCCGTTAAGGGCCTGAGGCACTCTGGCTGTGTCGGAGTTATCCCGACCCTTTCCTGATGAGAGAGCCCATCCGTGTGGGGGTGTGCGTAACCACTGACCCTGGAGACCCAATCACTGACCCTGACCTTGGAGTGCAGCCCCCCCCTCAACCTTCATTGGATGGAATTCTCCCCTGAATCTCTTGTCCCCCCAAATAAAAGGCTACTCCCCGGCGTGTTCGCTCTCTCTCTCTCTCTCTCCTGTTAGCCCAGAGTAATCCTCGCTGCCCTGCTGAGCGGCTTGAGGAGGGAAACAAAGAGGCGAGCCGTCTTGGACCTAGCATTAAAATAAGGTACTGTCTGTGTGTTTTATTTTGATCTCTTCTAACTAACTGAATGCCAGAACCTCATTAATGAAACCACTGCGCAGGCCGCGTGGTAGACCAAACTTTAGTAATAGGAGACAGGGGCAGATCATGCCACATTGATCTGAAACTAAATCGGGATATTGAGATTCAAATATCCAAATGCCCTGGATCTGTCAATTTGTCATCTCTCACTCTCCTCCATTAAAATGTTCTTAGAACTTTAAGAAATAGGTCTCTGTTTTTCATAAATCACCTAGTCTTGGGTATTCCATTATAGCAGCACAAAATGGACTGATAAACATTCAATAAATTGGAGCTATTACTATAATTCTCTTTAAACAGAAGCTTCACAGACACTTAACCCCAATATGCCCAAAATCAAGCTCATTTTTTTTTCTGCTCTCACACCCAGTCTGCTCCTTTCCCTGCAACCCCCACCTCTGGAGTGGCACATCTAGTTATCCCACTGCTCAGTTTCCATAGCAGTGTCAGCTTTATATTCTTCTAATATCCTATCCTCAACATCCAGTGAGTATTAAGTACTGTCAATTTCTTTTAGTTCTGTCCATTTTAACATGTATGTGTGTGTGTGTGTGTGGGCGGGGGGTGTTGGGGACTGAACGCAGAGCCTCATACATGTTAAATATATGCTATACCATTGAGTTACACACAGCCCAATTTTAACATTTTAAAACTCTCCATTAATCCCTCTTTTTCCTGTTCTAATTCAGGCCCAAAGTCTTCTTTTTCTTTGAGTACTATATACTAACTTCCTAACTGATATCCCTAACCACCAACTCTACTTTCCAGGAGAGTCTTTCCATCCTTACTAGAATGATTTTTCTAAAACACAGAACTGACCAAGCTCCTCCACTAAATGGCTCCAAATTGTCCATAGTAACAATTTTCAAGTGTTCTATAGAGCCCTGGGGTTTTGAGAAGCACCCTTAGAGAGGGAAAAAAAAAAAAGGCTGAATGAGGTAAGGCTTGGGCCTTCCACCCAATAGCGATCTGCACTTATCTGTTCTATATAGTAGAGTTCTTAAGATTATTTTTTTGCTAAAAAGAAAAAAGATTTCCTAACCAAATAAATCTGGGTCCAAACAAGAGAAAGAAATAATACAGTAATTTGAACAGGAAAAGCTTACTATAAAGATTTATTAACTGTAGCAAGGGATTGAAGCAATGAGTGATGAACTAATAAGAAGAGACCTCTGAAGAATATAGGAAGAGCAAATATAAGGAGCAGCCATATCCTTTGAGCTGGGATACAGCACCCAAGGAAGAAGTTCCTGCAGGGCTGAGTGAGTCCCAGACCTTGTCGGAGGGCACGCTACATGGCAGAGAAGTCACTGCGGCACTGTGCTGGCAGAACTTGCTGGAAATCTCCTCCAGTACCTCAAGGAAAACTTCATGGGGAGGAGTCTCATCACAACACCATGCAAGGGAGGAGGAGATGCAAGGGCACTTGCTGGCCAGTGGCTACTGCTGACTGCCATGCAGTGCAGGAGGCACTGCCCAAGAAACCGCCCACACGCCCTTGTGCTGTAAAAGCCTGCCAGTCAAGCATATAGGAACTAGGAAGCAAGATCTTTCCTTCCTACAATGTCTCTCCGGAGCCCCCTACTGACACGGCTTAACACTATGCTAGCTAATAAAGGGGAACTATTTCAAGGGCCCAAATGTATTTTCACAAAGCAGACAACAAGGGTGAATTTAGATCTCAAAGGCAATGAATTGATAATTGTCACAGCTTTTTTTAAAAAGCATGAAAGCAAAAACAACCACTGTGGCTTGCAAAATTAAAGTCCAAAATCCTGAGCATACATTCACTTCTCCCAAATCTGAATGTTTATATCATTTATGCCATTTACACTGTTATTTTGTTTGAAATGTCTGCATGTCCATCTTTGCCTTTTAATTAAGAAAGCCTCTGGGGCTGGAGTTTTAGCTCAGTGGTAAAGTGCTTGCCTTAACCATTTAAACTCTCTATCCCAGTGCATGTGTGAGGCACTGGGTTGGATCCTCAGCACCACATGAAAATAAATAAATAAAGGTATTGTGTTCATATATATATCGAGAAAGAAAGAAAGCCCCTGCTAGGATCCTCTGCTAGGATCCTGTTATAGTTTGGATATTAAATATCCCTCAATGGCTCATTGTAAAAGGCCTGCTTGCCAGCCTTTGGTGCTATTTGGAAGTAGTGGAAACTTTTTAAGAGGTGGGACCTAGTGGAAGGAAGTTAGGTCATTGAGGGCATGCCCTTGAAGGGAATATTGAGGCGCTGGTCTCTTCCAGTCTCTCTCCTTGCTTCCTAACCTCCATGAGGTAAGCAATTTTGTTCTGAAACACATTTCCACCACAGGCTCAAAGCCAAGGGTCTGTGGATGGAAAACCCTGGAACCATGAATCAAAATAAATCTTTTCTCTTTTTAAGTTGGTTATCTTGGGTATTTTGTCACAGTAACCGAAAGCTAACATAGATCCCACAGCACCATTATTCTAGGTCAAGGTCAACTATAACCTCCTCTGTGAAATGTTTCCTAATTTTTCAAAACAGAATTAACTGCTTCTACTTATATGTTCCTGTAATTTGTGTTTACACACCTTTCTTAGGGCTGAGAACACTGCTAGCTAAATCACTTCTTCTAAAGAACAGCCCAGGAAATTAAGCTTTTCTTTCTGAATATACAATTTTAGGAAGACTTCACTTGAGGGAATAAAAGAGATACCAATCAATCTTGCCAGGACATGGGGATCAACTCAGTGGATCCTCATGGTGACTTATAGTGTTGTCAGACTCACAATCTCCTGAGGATGAGAAACATTTATTTCTTAGCATCTTTCTTGTATTTTACTCATTTAGCAGCCAATAGACACTGAATTAAAAGTTTAATGAACAACTTTCTCTGGAATCAAAGCTTCAAATTTAATTTTATATATATATATATAAAATATCCTCATATATATATATATATATGTGGATATTTATGAGAGTTCCCACAATCTATTTACAACATGGTTTTATATATATATATATATAGAGAGAGAGAGAGAGAGAGAGAGAATTTTAGACATTAGCCATGATAGTAAACTTCTCATCTGGTCAAAATATGGGTCTTTTAAAATGTAGGTAATTATAATCCACAGAAACTCTGAGCCTCTTATTGTTTAGGATATGAGCTCATCACTCATTCTTTCTGAATATATTACAAATCTGCTAACAAACAGAAAAAAACAATGTCTGGTTTTAGTTTCCTCTTTTACATATATAAAGCTCTTCTTCTTGTAGAGGTGTCATCGAATAAATTAGATCACTTCTCATCCTACCCAACACACCCAGCTCCTTAATACACATGTGGATCAGGAAGCAAAGGATAGGGGAACCAGGATGACATATTATCTGCACTACAGTATATTAGCTTTAACACTTTTAATCAGAGGAATTGAAGATTCTACACCTTTGCTGCCTCAGTTAATCTTTATACTAACTGAGTGAGATAAAAGAAGGTAATCGTATTTATTCTCTTTTACCAATATAAAACTAGAAACACATACACCTTAAGAAGTATGTGCCTAGCCATACTTGAAACTGCTGTCTTGCAGTAGTTTGCTGGCATACAACTACAATTGGAACTCAGAACTCCTCCTAAGGGCTCAAATATTTATTATAGTTAGAAATATTTGTTTTGGTTGGAAAGCATATCTAAAACAAGCATTGATTTTAATAACTGAAACAAAGCAGCCATTTGCTTTGAAATTCTCTTTATTAAAAAAGTATAGGAAATACAAGGGTAGAGATCCAGTATATATAAACAGAGAACAATTTGAATGAGCTGACTGGCAGGAACTGGTTTAAATTGTTCCCATAGTTGTACTCTGTTATTTATATTAAGAGATCTAGATGTTAACTAGTTGGCCACCCATGGAGAGATAAGGGAGTAGGAATGCTTTTTCACAAGACCACTTCAAACAAACAACTGCATGTAGTGATTGGATTTACAAAATAGATGAATTAAATTAAATAATAATGATTCACGTTTAAAAGGACTTTCTTTAATTGAGAGTCCCCACAATCTATTTACAATATGGTTCCATTTATAGACATTCTAGTTCAATCTAACGTATCACGAAAGCATCTAATTTTAATAAAGCAAGGTAGAAAATGAATTCAATTTACAATAAATATAATAGGTTCTCTGAAGAGATAGCAACAACCTAAGTAGAAAAGTGAAATTACAATCTATTAGGGGAGATAAAACTAACATATTATAAATATGCAAACATCTCAGGAACCGTTAGACACAAAGCATATATTGAATGCAAAACCACTCTGCTATAGTTGGGTATGGTTTGAGTATATCCATCAAGGATTCCTCTATTGGAAGCTTGATCCTCATTGCAGTGACATTGTAAGGTGGTAGAACCTTTAAGAAATGGAGTCTACTGGAAGGTGATTCGGCCATTGGGGGCACTACCCTTGAAAGGGATTAAGTAGTTCTCATGATACCCAGTTAATTTCTAGGAGTGTGAGTTTTTATAAAAAGATCAAGACTGGTCCCTTCCTGTTTTGGGGCTTCCAATATCATCATGTTATGTTTCCCTCTCCCAAGTGTTCCTACCATGATGCCATTCACCATGATGTGACACAGCCAAGGGACCCTCACCAGAGGTTAAATGAATAAAGTAGCCCTGTCTTGGACCTTTGGCCTCCAAAACTGGAGCCAAATAAAATTCTTTTCTTTACACATTATTCAACCTCAGGAATTTTTTATAGTAATGAAAAATGGACTATTACAAACCCCAGCATAGGAGAATCAAAGAAATAATCAGCGGGGTATGGTGGCATATGCTTGTGATCCCAGCTACTCGGGAGACTGAGACAGAAGGACAGCAAGTTCAAGGCTAAAGGTGTTAGCAACCTAGTGAGACTCTGTGTCAAAAAAAAAAAAGGACTGGGGCATAGCTCAATGGTAAAGCACTCCTGGATTGGATCCCCAGTACTCTTCCACCACACACACACACACACACACACACACACACACAAGTTCAAAAGTTTTGCAACAATCATAGGTAAAATGACTAACTGTTTACATGCCCAGTGAATAGGGAAAGTTCAATCTGACAAGCTCACCACCAACAATACTTCCAATTAATTTCCTCACTTTAGTTATCTCCATATTAGCTTTCCCTTAACTGTTAGTCATGCTTAGCTTTTTCTGCAGTTTTCATACCTATGGCGCAACAATTAGATTCCAAAACAAAGCTGGAAAAGAAAGGACAATTGGATACTTTAAGATGAAGACCCAGAACCTGCTGGCTGTGTCTGGCTGGGCACAAAATCATGAGCCACTCACAGCCTTGTAGATTCAAACAGCAAGTCTTTATTCCCGAACTCTCACCAGCACTCTACACACCTGTTCTGGGAAAAATCCACACTTCCACTGGGCTCTGCATCCCAAAATACTCTCTGAATCCCACCAGAACTCAAGGAGCGGGCGGGCACCTGAGGCAGCAGGATACTCCCTATTCCCAGCAGGATACACCCTAAACCTGGACCCACCCTAATCCAGCAGGATCCTCCCTAAACCCGGATCCACCCTGGTCCTTGAACAGGGTCACCTTTCTCAAACATTCATGCAATGTCACTGCAAATGACCTGGGTCCAAGGCAAGCCCATTTCCACAATGGAGAGTCCTCCCTCTAAGCAACATTGGGTAGGCTGACAAAGAAATTGCCATGCGTCATTCCTACTTGGCTATGGCTCTCAGCAAGAACCAAGGAACAGAAAGCTTCAAAATTTGGTAATTTAGGTACCTTTATCTTTGTCATATGGTATTATGAGGATACAAAGTTGTGGAAATATTAAGCAAACTTTGAATTTTTTTATTCTGAAATAATTAAAAAATAGGGCAAGGACATTCAAATTTGCTCTGCACCCAAGTTCACATATTCTCACCTCTTGCTATATTTGCCTTATTAATCTCATTCTATTTGAACAATTTGAGAGTAAATAGAGATATCATTCTCTTTTTTCCCTAGATACTTCAATATGTATTTCTTAGGAACAAGGACATTGCCTTAAAAAAACACAATATAATTATCCAAATCAGATTTATTTTTCAGTACTGTGGACTGAACCCAGGGGTACTCTATCACTGAGCTAAAGCCTCAGCCCTTTATATATTTTTTTAAAAATATTTTTTTAGTTATGGATGGACACAATATCTTTATTTTTTTATTAATTTATTTTATGTGGTGCGGAGGATCAAACCCAGTGCCTCATGTGTGCAAGGCAAGCGCTCTACCACTGAGCTACAGCCCCAGCCCTTCAGCCCTTTATATTTTTGAAACAGGGTCTCGCTAAATGGCCAAGGTTACAGCATGGTTCGCCATGCCAGGCCCAAATCAGAAAAATCTGATGATTAAATATTAAAGTCAATTGACATAACATCCTTTATAGCTATTTTCCCCCACACCAGGAACCAATCCAAGATCACCATTGATTTAATTGCTATGTCCTTTTAATCTGAGACAATTTCTTAGTCTTTGTGTTTCATGACATTTTTTTTGAAGAACATGAGCCAGTAATCTAGATTTGTCTACCTCAACTACAGATTATGCATTATTGTGCAGGAATATTACATTAAGTTGTGTTATTCTCATTTTAAGATGAGAATAACATGTCAGTTCTTCCCATAACTTGTGATTTTAGTCTTGGTCATTTTGCTATAACAGTGTCTATTAAATTTCTCTATTGTAAACATTTTTCATCTTTGTAATTAATATATAATGTGTGGAGTTATTTTTATGTAAGTTTTTTATTTATATATGACAGCAGAATGCATTACAATTCTTATTACATAAATAGAGCACAATTTTTCATCTCTCTGTTGTAAACATAGCATATTCACACCAATTTGTGTCTTCATACATGTACTTTGGATAATAAGGATCATCACTTTCCACCATTATTAATCACCCTATGCCCTCTCCCTTCCCCTCCAACCCCTCTGCCCTATCTAGAGTTCATCTGTTCCTCCCATGTTTCTGCTCCCTATCCCACTATGAATCACCCTCCTTAAATCAAAGAAAACATTCAGCACTTAGTTTTTGGTGATTGGCTAACTTCACTTAGCATTATCTTCTCTAACTCCATCCATTTACCTGCAAATGCCATGATTTTATTCTCTTTTATTGCTGAGTAAAATTCCATTGTGTATAAATGCTGTATTTTCTTTAGCCATTCATCTATTGAAAGGCATCTAGGTTGGTTCCAAAGTTTAGCTATTGTGAATTGTGCTGCTATAAACATTGATGTGGCTGTGCCCCTGTAGCATGCTGTTTTTAAGACTTTTGGGTATAGATTGAGGAGAGGGACAGCTGGGTCAAATGTTGGTTCTATTCCCAATTTTCCAAGAAATCTCCATACTGCTTTCCATATTTGCTGCACCAATTTGCAGTCCTACCAGCAGTGTATGAGTGTACCTTTTTCCCCACATCCTCACCAACACTTATTGTTGTTTATATGCATAATAGCTGCCATTCTGCCTGGAGTGAGATGAAATCTTAGAGCGGTTTTAATTTGCATTTCTCTAATTGCTAGTGATGATGAACATTTTTTTCATGTATTTGTTGATTGATTATACATCATCTTATGAGAAGTGTCTGTTCAGATCCTTGGCCCATTTATTGATTGGGTTATTTGGGTTTTTTGGGGGGAGGGGGTGTTTAGTTTTTTGAGTTCTTTTTATACCCTAGTGATTAGTGCTCTGATTTGTTGTGGGGTTAAAGATTTGCTTCCAAATGTAGGCTCTCTATTCACCTCACAGATTGTTTCTTTTGCTGAGAAGAAACTTTTTAGTTTGAGTCCATCTCATTTATTGATTCTTGATTTTAATTCTTGTGTCACAGGAGTCTCATTAAGGAAGTTTGGGTCTAATCTCACATGATGGAGATTAGGGCCTACTTTTTCTTCTATTCAATGCAGGGTCTCTGGTTGTATTCCTAAGTCCTTGATCCATTTTGAGTTAAGTTTTGTGCATGGTGAGAGATAGGGGTTTAATCTCATTTTGTTGCATATGGATTTCTAGTTTTCCCAGCACCATTTGTTGAAAAGGCTATTTTTTCTCCAATGCATGTTCTTGGCAGATTTTTCTAATATAAGATAATTGTAGTTTTGTGGGTTAATCTCTGTGTCCTCTATTCTATACTATTGGTCTACCAGTCTGTTTTGTGCCAATACCATGCTGGTTTTGTTACTATTGCTCTGTAGTATAGTTTAAGGTCTGGTATAGTGATGCCACCTGCTTCACTCTTCCTGCTAAGGATTGCTTTAGCTATTCTGGGTCTCTTATTTTTCCAGATGAATTTCATGATTGCTTTTTCTGTTTCTATGAGGAATGTCATTGGAATTCTGATTGGAATTGCATTAAATCTGTATAGTGCTTTTGGAAGTATGGTGTGTGGAGTTATTTTGAGACACTAAACATTATGTTCATCATCACTTTTTCTTCTAGTTTTAGCATTTTTTGATAATTCTAGCCTAAAATTAATTGTTTTGCTGGAAAATAATTAGTATATAATAAAAATTCATGGTAGCTATTATGAAGACAAACAACAATAAGTGTTGGTGAGGATGTGGGGAAAAGGGTACACTCATTTACTGGTGGAACCGCAAATTGGTGCAGCCAATATGGAAAGCAGTATGGAGATTCTTTGGAAATCTGGGAATGGAACCACCACTTGACCCAGCTATCCCTCTCCTCAATCTATACCCAAAAGACTTAAAAACAGCATACTACAGGGGCACAGCCACATCAATGTTTATAGCAGCACAATTCACAATAGCTAAACTGTGGAACCAACACAGATGCCCTTCAGTGGATGAATGGATAAAAAAAGTGTGGCATATAGACACAATGGAATTTTACTCAGCAATAAAAGAGAATAAAATCATGGCATTTCAGGTAAATGGTTAGCATTGGAGAAGATAATGCTAAGTAAAGTTAGCCAATCCCCAAAAAACAAATGCCTAATATTTTCTCTGATATAAGGAGGCTGACTCATGGTGGGGCAAGGAGGGGGAGCATGGGGGGAATAGATAAATTCTAGATAGAGCAGAGGGATGGGAGGGAAAGGGAGGAGGCAGGGGATTAACAAGGATGGTGGAATGGATAGTTATCATTATCCAAAGTACATGCATGAAGACACGAATTGGTGTCAACATACTTTATATACAACCAGAGATATGAAAAATTGTGCTGTATACATGTAATAAGAATTGTAATGTATTGCACTGTCATTTATTTTTTAATCAATAAAAATTCATTATCTTAAATTATACAATTCATTATTTTTAGTATATTAACAAGTTGTGCAACCATCACCACTATAAATTCCATTTCATCCAAAAATATACTGTGCACACATTACCGTTGTTTCTCTTCCATACTTCTCCAGACCTGTGGCAAATACTAATCTTTTCTTTTAAGTCTTCAGCTACTTCATTTAAATGGAATTATATAATAAATGGTCCTTTGTGCTTGTCTTCTTTCACTGAACATTTTTTAAGGCTCGTCTTTGCAGTAGTTTTACCGATAATTTTATTCTTTTTTGTTTGCCTAAATCAATTTATTACCATGATTCTGGGAAAATGGTAATATTCTAACTATATTATTATTTTTATTATCAATATTTTTATTGTCTTCTGTGAGGAAATTCTTCAAGAAAACTGTACCAGTGAAGTTCATTTTAATAGCTAGGATTCCCTTGCTCTCAAGTGGTTTCCAATCTTAGATAAAAGAGTCTAGGACGACCACCTTTCTTGAGGTTTTCCAGCTCTTTCCTCATTTCCACTTGAACAAACACCAAGCCTGTCACCCCAGAGCTCCTCCCTCTCCCCAAGGTGCCCCCTCCCCGTGGTTGCAGGAGGAGGAAGTGACGCGCCGGAAGTATCCCCGTTCCCCTTACAGTGGGGGAAGGAATCAAACTCCCAAGATGGCGGCGGCGTCGGAGGAGCGGATGGCTGAGGAAGGAGGCGGCGGCCACGGCGACGGCAGCTCCTCTTCGGCCGCCGGCTCTGCTCAGCGACAGCTCCCACCGCCTCCGCCACAGCCTCCGCAGCCGGGGTCCCAGGCACCCCCAGTGCCGGCGCTGGCTCCGGACCAGCTGCCTCAAAACAACACTCTGGTGGCGCTGCCCATCGTAGCTATCGAGAACATCCTCAGCTTTATGTCCTACGACGAAATTAGCCAGCTTCGTCTGGTGAGGCCCCTGGGGACCCGGCCGCCCTCTCCTCTGGGCTGAGTTCTGTGGAGGGGAGGCGCGGGGATTGCGTTCCCGGGGAGGGAGCCTTCCTGGAGCCCCAGCCTGTGCGAGATCCCGGAGCTCGCCCCTCCCCGTCTCGAACTGTGTCTTGGCGTCCGTCAGCGGGAGTGGGCTCGTTCCTGATTGCGCCGTGGCTGCGGGATCGGGGGCTACTTCCCGAGAGAACTTGGCCCCTAGTCGGGAAGCGGGACCGCGGGTGAAGTGGAGTTGGGCTTTCCACGTATCTGGCCGGAGCGTGGACCCCCCCAGGGGTCTTGTTTCCTGTCTCTTATATACCGCCTCCCAACCCCTGGCCCGAGTTGGCAGGCAAAACTCAAAAGTGGGCTGATCCCAGCCAGACTTGGTTTGTCTTGCAAGAATAACGAAGGTATTGTTCCCCCCAATCACTCAAAGATGAAGATGAAGTAGGGGTCGTCGATTCTCCCCAAACCCCGGTAGAGATAGTGAAAAATTGGAACGTGTTTTCGTGGCTTTAACCCAAACGTCCTGCTTGACCACTAAAGTAGAGCCCTGGGAAATGACCATTCTGGCCCCTCCTCACCCTGACACTTCCCCTCCGAAGTGAAGTAACTTGCCCTTTGACAGCCCCCCCCCCACTCTTTTGCAATTCATTTTTAAACTGGTGCTTTAAGTCCACCCTCCAGCTTTAGGAGAGGTTTATTTATACTTTAAAATCACAGTTGTTCTGTCCAGGATATTTTAAAACAAAAAATTTGCCATTGGAATTTTATTTCACCCCAGTGACTTGACTGAAGATTTGATGAATGTCTTAGTTCAGTCAGATATTTTGCTTCCTTTCAGCGAATTTATCTTTAAGTGGTCAGGAAATTGAAGGAGGTGGACATTTTGAAGTGATTGCAAGCCGATTCTGTGTAGAAGCTATATCTGCTTGGGATTGTTTTTAAGAGGACAAAGACATTTTGTAAATGTGTTGTGTATAAGCATTTCTTATTAATCAATATGCCATATTTTAGGCTTAGGCCTCCAGTCTGAATTGGTTATAATCGCATTTTTCAAAGGAAATAATATTTTTAAAAGAAAGCTTGTAAATATTCACACTGATGGCCAATTTTTTCGTAGTCAACACAGCAGTTCAATCATGCCAGTCTGCAGGATGGAAAATTTCTTCAGTTGAAAATAGATATTTCAAAATTTATTGTCCCTGATTTTCAAAACATTTCATCCTAGAATTTTGTTTAGAATCTTAAATATTTCTTCAGATTTTTACAGACTGGTGTTTGATCCAAATTTACACTGTATGCACATGGTGTCTGGAAATTGAACAGAACATTTGATTGAATTGAGCTATTCAGCCAGACAATGGCTCTGTGAAGCTTGAAGTGTTCACAGTTGTGTTTCATTATAAATGTAGAGGAAAACTGTGGGTTTTGTTAGCTTATTTGTTAGTCATTTTACTGTTTTAAAGTTAGAACATTCTTAAGGGGGGAGGGACAGCCCATCTTAGAGAACAAGAGTTGAACACATTCCACAGTTTATTAATCAGTAATAATCTCTTTCAAGTGATATATTCAGCTGCATGCTTAATTTTTTAAGCAGTTCTCGTTTTTTTGGTCTTTTAAGGTTACAAATTTATCATTTCAGACATTTTCTGAAGAGTCCCTTTAGTACCAACTCCCACTCCCACCTCCAGGAAAAGATTTTGTAGCCAGTTTTACATCTGCAAACAAGTTTTGTTTTTGTTTTGTAGTGAAGGTTTTTTTTCTTTCTTTCAGGTTAATGGATAGTTCTTAAATAGATTAAATGGATAGTCTTTTGTGGGAATTTAGAGGTGTCTTTGGTTTTAGAGTCCATTGGTTTGATTTCGGAAGGTATATTTCAGGTAGCATCATAAAAGAAAGATGTTCTTTCTTGCCACTAGGTGTCAGAGTTAATTTAATTATGTTTTTTAATGAAATTAAGACAGTGCCTGGTTAGGTACATTCCTTTTCAATTTAAGTGGTTATTTATATCTAAAGAATTGTTTACCAAAAAAGAAATCTTGAGACTTAAGTATTGGTACCTGCTGTATGTATTGCAAAATTTCTTTCATTTTAAGATTTTTTTTTAAGAAGAATTAAAACTGGATATGCTTGAAAGAGAATAATATTGAGAACAGAATTCATTTCTGTAAAGCCAAATGGAAAATTCATTTCCATTAGCTATTTGGTGGAATGATGAGCTAGCTTATGCGTTGTGTGGGTGTTTTGTTTTGTTTGGACTTTTTTCTTCCTTCCTACTTTACTTACTTACCTTATCCTATATGACCTCACTCATAGCCACTGTTAGCACTAACTTAGAGGACAAGTGTACAGTCCATGTGCTTATTTTCTTTGAAAGATTTCCTCTAAGTAGAAATTGCTTAGAATAATGGTTTTTTTCGATTATTTGTGCAGGTTAGTTGATAAGTCTTTGTCTCCAGTTACCATGAATAATTGAAATTTGACTCCAGTTCACTGATTTCCAAGGGACTGTCTGAATGCCTTATTAAATTGGATCTTTTTCTGCCATTGATATTGTTCCAAACATGTACCTAAAACCTGCAAATCCTGATTACACAGAAATAGTTTTATATTTAACTCTTTAAAAGTATTTAAAATTATTTGGATGAACACAGCTTTTGAAATGACAAAACACGTACTTTGTTACTCCAATAAAACAAATTTTTGCCTGTGCTACATTATTAGTGTGTCACCCAGGCCCCCTTAGTAGGTACATGAGAGACTTTGAAACAAGTACCAGAAGTCCCCTACCCTTAGAGAACAGGTCAAAGGTAACTTTGAGCCTGTAACTTTGGCTCATAAGCACAGTATTCTTAATCTGCTGAAAAATAAGTACTGGAGGCGTTTAAGAGATGTTTTAGAGAGAGGCACTATCAAAGGTATTTCCCTGTGATTCAAGTGGAACCATTAGTGGTTCAGAACACAGTTTAATGAGAATTCTTATTTATTATCTGGAATGAAATTTTCTAGTCAGCAACAAAATGTATAGAAACACACTTTGTCCTAAGACATTTTTCTAGAGTGCTCTAAGTAATCAGTCTGCTACCTATGTATAATTCTTTCACATCTTCAAATGTTAGAAGAGTTTTGTTAACCATATTTCACTGCATAATTGTTGAGCTGATTTTATGCCAAAATTTTCCCCCAAAGCAGGGTGCAACCGTTATGTGAAACTTAAAAATTGTGCCAGTATTACTTAAAAATCATTTATTACTAAACTGTCTTTGGTAAAAGATGAGGATGCATGTAATAGTTGTGAATATATGTTAAAACTGAATAGTCCAAATTGGTGCACATCATTTCTTCATGACAGTTAAGTGAACATTAGTTATTGATTTGTGACTACTAGTCAAAATATTACACTTGGGAAAATTTACTATGATTCTGTGAAGTATGGACTTACAGAATTAACTCTGTCTGAAGACTCTGTGCCACTATCATTGGTTTTATTATCTGACACAAATGCCCACCCCAGTCCTCAGTGCCACTCTTATTCGATGTGTTTATGGTTAGTGCTGCAGCACTCTAAACAAAACCACACCAGTTCCACTTTGGGAAATAAATACTGACAATGCACATGGGCTGAAGAAGACAAACGTGCATCCATATAACACTGGTGAATGCACTGCTGCTCTGTTTACCTTTTAAGTGGCATGAGGAACAGTATTATACCATGCTATAATTATGTGTTGAAAAGTTATAAGCCAATTTTTGGACTGAAAAAAAACAGGCTGTTATGCAGTGGCAACCATTTATGCAGGGTAGAGTAGGTCGGTTGGTAGAAAACATGAAGGAAAATGGGGGAAATTACTTCTTTTAAAACAGGAAGGTTTTGTTGTTGTTTTTTGGTACTGGGCATTAAACTCAGAGGAACTCCACCACTGAGCCACATCCCCAGCCCTATTTTGTATTTTATGTAGAGACAGGGTCTCACTGAGGCTGGTTTTGAACTGATAGTCCTGCCTCAGCCTCCTGAGTGGCTGGTATTACAGGCTTGCACCGCCACACCCGGCTAAAGCAAAAAAAAGTTTTGGTTTAAAGTATAGCACTCTCTGCCTTGTATTGCTCAATGTATACCAAGAGTTCTCAAGTTTTTCTTTCATTCAAGCATTATAATTATACATAGTATTTGGGTTTCTTTTTGACAAAATTATACATATAAGGAATTTGCTTTCAGTTCCCATTTCCTCTCCCTTTTCTCCCTTTCTCCATTCCCCTTTTCTCCCTCCTCTACTTAACTGAGCTTCCCTTCACTCCTTTGTTTATTTTTGATTGGTACTTTTTACGTATACATAAACGAGTATTCCCTTTGGTACATTTTTATATCTATAAAACATAATTCTGGGTCTGGGGCTATAGCTCAGTGGCAGAGCACTTGCCTAGCATGTGTGAGGCTCTGGGTTCAATCTTCAGCACCACATAAAAGTAAACATATAAAATAAACATATAAAATGAAGTTGTCCATGCACAACTACAAAAAAATTAAAAAACATAATTCTGTTGTAGATTCATTCCATATTTCTCTCCCCTCCAACCTCGTGCCCTCTTATTCTCCTGCTCTACCAATCTCCTCCCCGGCTGCCTTCTTTCCCTTATTTTGCTTTAGCTTCCACATATGAGAAAAAACATTTGACTGTTGATTTTCCGAGCCTTGCTTATTTCACTTAGCATGATTTTCTCCCCTGTACAGTCTAAAAAGTTATTGAAAGTCCTAAGAATTTACCTTAAAAAATTCTAGAAAACACAAAAATGCCAACATATGCCATTAGCTGCCAGAACAGTAATATCATCATTGTCTTATTGCCTTTAGAAAATGATGCTTGGATACTTGTTAGAAAATAAGTAAAAAGTCAAATAACTTCTTAGCATTATGAGAATAGTTTGGTCTTACAGATTTACAGAAAGTATCCTTTGAATCCCTGGAGTCCCCATACCACACCTTAAGAACCATTGCTCTGTACTGTGTTCTATAGAGAATACACTCTGTTGGCAAATTTTTATAGAGTTTTTTCCCTCTCACATCTCTTCCTCAGGCTTTTAATCTTCTTAACTGGTACTTAAGAGTAGATAAGAAATTATAATCGATTGGGGACAGTTTATTCTTTCTGCTAATTTTCTTAAAATAAAGGGGCTCAATCAGTAAATCTGTCAGCAGTGTAATCATGGAGACATAATGTATACCCTTCCTTGAGCATATTTACAAAGCACCAGAATAACAGATGTAAAGATAGTAAATACACGAATGTTCGGTTAACCAGGAGACTTTCTCAAGATAATGAGTTCTTAATCAGTAAAAATGGAAGAAAATTCCCAGCAGAAAAAAGTGACATATAATGATGAAATTGGAGAAGAGTGATAAAAGGATTGATGAGCTTAAATTTGAAGTATATTAAATATTCTGGATTATTGGTCAGTCTTCCCTCAGCCTTGAACTTTTTTATTTCACAAACCAGTCAAATGTAAGAAACCAGGCTGAGATAGCGTTTATAGGGGGAGCAAAAAGGATATTTAAAAAAATTTTTTTTGTCTTTTAATATCATCATTATTTCATAAGAGTGACTAGATATATCTGCATACACTGTGCTATAATTTAGATCTGGAATGTCCTTTCGAATGCCTAGATATTAAAGATTTGGTCCCAAGCTTGTTACTCTTGAGAGGTGATGGAAATGTTTTTAAGTGGGGCCTAGTGGGAGGTCTAAGTCATTCATGTGTGTCCTGGAAGAGGACTATTGAACTCCAGTTTATTTCTCTCTCCCATACTTCCTGCCACAAAGTGAACAGTTTTGCTCTGACACACACTCCTATCATGACCTACTATTCTCTGCCCTTCAGTTGCCTAAAAGCAATGTCAGCCCAGTCATGGACTGGAACCTCCAAAACTGTGAGCCAAAATAAACCTTTCCATTTGTAAGCTGTTTATCTCAGGTGTTTGTTGCAGTAACAGAAAGTGTACACACCCTGATAAGTTCCATGTGATACAGATTCTTAAAATATTAAAAAAGGTACTGTATTAAAAGAGTGATCTGTGCATGTAAATCCAATTTCGTGATTTGGAGACTAGAAGCAAAGAGAACATTTAGTAGAGGTTTCTCCCAACCAACTGCTTTCACCATGAAAGATTAAATGAAACAAACATGAGGTTGTTTACTTTCCCCAACATCTCAGGCCTCTCGGAGCACCTACTTCTGTTTTCCTTCTCCTGTGCCTTTCAGCACCTCAAGTGTTCATACTCAGCAAAGCCTTCCATGATTCTTTTTCTACCTGAAACAGAATTGAACCCAGGCCCTGGAACATGCCAGGCAAGTACTCTACTGCCAAACAACATCCTGAGCTCCAGCCTTGTGTGATTCTTATCTGAACTTAGCCAAAATGTCTTTAAGTTCCCTTTACATCATTATTATAATTTTGGAATTATTTTTGGAAGAGCTTATTTTCCGTGAGGTATAAGCTCCGTGGGGGTGAGAACATACCTCTTTTCATCGTGAATCTGAAGGCCTTAGACAGTCTGTGATTCGATATAAGCACTTTATATCTGTTGAATAAGTAAAAGTCCTTTGAATATAAAAGTCCTTTAAATAAAATTATAATAGTGTTAAAAATTGCTGCTTAATACCTCCAATAGAGATTAGAAGTTCTTTTAAATTTTTTAGTGCACCTAAGATCTTTAACAGATTATAAGGCCATTTTAAGAAAATGGGTGACTCAATTCTTACGAGAATAAAAATTGATAGGGTAATCTGCAGTGAGTATATAATGAGCAGATAGCCATTTATAATAGTGCATCAGATCTTCTTCATTTTAATCAACACTCAAGTCTTTATATTAATGAGGAGAATAGGCTGGACATGGTGGCACACACCTGTAATCCTAGCAGTTTGGGAGGCTGAGACATGATGATCGCCAGTTCAAAGCCAGCCTTAGCAACGGAGAGGCACTAAGGAATTCAGTGTCTGAATAAAATATAAAATAGGGGTAGGGATGTGGCTCAGTGGCTGATTGACCATGAGTTCAATACCCAGCCACCCCCCAGAAAAAGAAAGAATAATAACAGATAATAAAAAACAATAATCAGAATAGGTGTTCTCTTTATGGAGTCATTATAGGAATTATGGGAACAGACTTCTTAATTGTTTTTCTCAGGCCAGTGTTAAAATGAATTTATATTTTCTTTCCAAGTGAATAATCTAGGTGAGATACCTAGAAAATGTAAAATTTGTTGTAATTCTACCTGTAGCATTTGAGGATTACATATATATATGTGTGTGTGTGATATATACATACCCACAATATAGTAACAAAATAATCTTAGGAAATCATGCAAGGTAGGTGGAATTTTTTTTATAAAAGATTACAGTATTATGCAAGAGGTGGCAAGTTGTAGCCATATTTAAGTGAGGGAAAATAAGATGAGTTCATAGTAAGAGGAAATAGAACAAAAGAAGATCCAGAATGGTTGTGATTCATTCATTATTCATTTCTAAATGATTTTTTCAGTTGTCATTAACTTTTGGCACATTTGCTTTCTTTCACTTGTATTCATTCTTTCTCTAAATATGTACATGCACACATGTACACATACATAGCAGACAAGGATATGTGTATCTCACATATACATTTATTAAATCATTTGAGATATGCAAATATAATTATATGTTCCCCCTAAATATCTTTCTTCCATAATCACAATATCATCACTTTCAAGAAATTTAACATTGCACATTATATTCAAATTTCTCAATTACCACCAAAATGTCCTTTATAGCTCTTGTGGGAGGTGGTATATTTTGAATCTAATAAAGGAAGGATTCAACTCTAGTCTAGAACACTCCCCACCTCCCTCCCTCCCTCTCCCCCCACCCCTCACTCACACTCTTTTTCATTCTTTCTTGGCATTGACATATTTGAAGAGTCTAGCCTACCACTTGGCTTGTGTAAAATGTTGAGAACTGTAGGGCACCAAATGAATATCTTTTTTAAAAATTGGGTTACATTACACTATATTCCTCTAAGATATAAATAGTTTTATATTTTAACTTTTTTTTTTTTTTTTTTGGTCTTCCTTTTAGGAACTGGGGATTGAACCCAGGACTTTCACACATATGAGGCACATACTTTGCCACTGAACTACATTCCAGCCCACATTTTGGTATTTTTGAAATAGGAATGTATCTTGATTCACTTTTGTATATATTATTGTAGCATTATTTCTTGGATTCCCCCCCCCCCAAGACCTTTGATTAAATTGATCATATGTCTTTGTCCCCATAGTATCTTAAAATTAAAGAAGTCCAGCATACTGTTTTTCATGTCAACTAAGTTATGTGAGAAAAAAATGATATGAATTATGATTATAAGACATATATTGTAAGTCTCAGTGTCAGCTGTTTAAAAACATTCAACTTTAACTCAGTTATCATTAGATATTAAAAGAAAACAGCATGTCTTGCATTAGTAACAAGGGCCATTTTGGCATAGTAAATCTAAAAAAGATTTCTAAGCAAATACAAGAAATATTTGTCTTACTGAACACTTAAATGAGAAAGTGAAAAAAGGATAAACATGGCATTTTAAGTCCTGAATTAACAAACTAAGAAAAACTGCATCTATTATTCAGCATGTAGCAAGAACTTATCTAAATATCAGTATCAAACCAGTAATTTTTCCTATTAATTCCCTTTGGGGGTATATTTTTTTAGTGTTTTATAGTTTATATTTTTCCTAATCTTTAAGTGCCCTGATATTTTGGGGGAGAGGGCTTTTTTGTACTTAAAAATTTTTAATGAAGCCAGGCATGGTGGCATATGCCTGTAATCCCAGTGGCTCAGGAGGCTGAGGCAGAAGGATTTCAAGTTCAAAGCCAGCCTCAGCAACTTAATGAGGCTCCATGCAACTTAGGGAGACTCTGTCTCAAAAAAATAAAATAAAATAGGCTGGGGATGTGGCTGAGTGGTGAAGCACCCTGGGTTCAATACCTGGTACTAAAAAAAAAAAAAAAAAAAAAATTGTTTGTAGTGACATTAAAGCTTTTTCTTTTCATAAAGTATATTAATTTTAAGAGCATATTATTGATGTGAACGCCTATATTGCATTGAGTTTGCCATCTCAAGACTATAAACATCTTGTTAATTAACATATATACATCTGTTATCTTTGCTATTCCTGTGGTTTTGCAACTATCATACTGTGTAAATTGATTATAGCTTTTTAAATAAAAAGACAAGGGTAACAGTGAAGGCTGTTCCCTATAACATCATTTACATTTTTTTTTAATGGTCAACCATTTTTTTTTTAACTGATACGTAAGTATCATATAGATTTATTTATTTATTTGTTTGGTACTGAGGCTTGAACTCAGGGGCACTCCACCACTAAGCCACATCCCAGCCCTGTTTTGTATTTTATTTAGAGAAGGTCTCACTGACTTGACTAGTGTCTTGCTTTTGCTGAGGCTGGTTTTGAACTTGTGATCCTTCTACCTTAGCCTGCTGAGCCGCTGGAATTACAGGCCTGAGCCACCGTGCCCAGCAATCCATACAGATTTTTGAGGTGCCATTTGATGTTTCCACATATAACACATTATTTAATGTTCTAATCCTGGTAAACATCTATCTCTTCAAACCTTTATCATTTCTTTATAGTGAATACCGCATTTAAAATCCTTTTATTTATCTTTTTTAAAATATAAGCTACTTTATCCTTATCTGTAGTTACTATTCTGGGCAATAGCATAGCAGAACTTCTTAGTCCTATTTAATTGTAACTTAGTACCCATTGATCACCCTCTCCCCATCCCTCCCAGCCTCTGCTAAGCTCCATTCTCCTTTCAGTGTCTATGAGCCCTGATGATTTTTCTACTTGGTCATCATCTGCATTATCTTCTGGGGTCTTATTTTACTGTCATATTGCTAGGATTTTTAAAATTTATTACACAATATTTCTTTCTTTTAGCCTTAGAAAATTATTAACATAACAACATAACCTTAACCAATAAAAAAAAAAAAAAAACATAACCTTAAATTTGGAGCTATACTTTTTTGGGGGGGGGGCAGGGGATACCAGGGATTGAACTCAGGGACACTCAACCACTGAGCCACATCCCCAGCCCTATTTTGTATTTTGAGACAGGGTCTCACTGAGTTGCTTAGCACTTTACAGTTGCTGAGGCTGGTTTTGAATTGGTGAACTTCCTGCCTCAGCCTTCTGACCCAGGGGGATTACAGGCATGCACCACTGCACCCAGCTGGAGCTATACTTTAAATGAGACAAATTTTTTGTTGTTGTTTGGGGTTTTTTTGTTTGTTTGTTTGTTGTGTGTGTGTGTGTTGCTAGGGATTGAACCCAGGGCCTCAGGCTTTTGCACTCTCTGGATTGAGACATAGCCCCATCCCTAAATGAGATACTTTTACTTGCAAGTTAGTGTACACTTCCAACAGTGATCATTAAATTCCTGGCCTTGGGGAAATTCTGTGTATTTCTGTTTTCCAGTGGTCACTTTGTTTCTTTTCGAATTCTAAACAAAAGATGTATGCACGTTCTTTCCAGTTCTTGCGTTCTTTCCAGTTCTTGTGCTGACAATCAATGTTTACAGAACATGAAAGGAGGACAGTGTTGACTAATGTTTCACATATATTTACTTTGTCTTTTGTAGTGATATTTTAATTTCTTTGTGAACTCTTTTCTTTTTTTCTTCAACCAGCTTCAAACTACAAATGCCAGGTGAAGTTTCATTTGTAGGCATTTACTTTTTTTAATACAATTATTATAATTATTTTTTAGTAGTACTTGGACACACTATCTTTATTTTATTTATTTTTATGTCGTGCTGAGGATCAAACCCAGGGCCTCACACATGCTAGGCGGGCGCTCTACCACTGAGCCACAATCCCAGCCCTGGCATTTACTTTTTTATCTTTGACTTCTTCTCTTGGAGTTTATCTACATTGACTTCAGCTATCTCCAGAGAAATTTCCAGAACCATATCTTTAGTCCTAATATTCCAGGGCTTACAGAAAATAACTAACTAACTATCCTAGTATGAGATCTTTCAAAAATGAGTGATCTTTTCTTTTTTCAAGTGATTTCTTATTATCTTGATCTCCCTGCTCAAAACACAGAAAATTCTATTCTCATTTTTGTCCAAACTAGTCAACACTAATATCCAGTTGAATTTCAAGATGACTAGTGAAAGACCAGTAAGCCCTAGCACTAGCTAGATTCAGTGCAGCAAAATTCAAAATAATTTCAGCAATACCTTGAAAAAAATTTTAATAGTAATTGACCTTTGTTGTTTTTCTCTGTTGTTTTCACTGCTGAGAAACTATTTCATCTCTGACGTTAACTGCATTGTGAATGTAATTGTAACGTCTGTGGAGACTACAAGGTTATGTTAGAGGATACATAACAGGTCTTTCTTTTTAATAACTCTTTCCATCTTATGATGTAAAACATCAAGTAGTTTTGACAACAAAAATTAGTTTTTGCAGTCCCCAACTTTTACTTTCCGTAGGTACCACTTTCAAGTTCTTTGGCTGATCTTCTATTGATTTTCTACTATGAAAGAAGAGAGGTTAGGTATCCCATATTTTACACCGAAAAACACACTGCCATTTCCTTCCTCCAATAATATAGTAAAAGTTTATTTTCTGCTGGGCACAGTGGCACATGCCTGTGATCCCAGCAGCTCAGGAGACCAAAGCAGGAGGAATGCAAGTTTAAAGCCACCTAAGCAACTTAAATGAGACCCTGTCTCAAAATAAATTTTTAAAGGGGCTGGGGATGTGGCCATTGGATTCATTCCCTAGTAACAAAGTATTTTCTTCTCACATAAAACATGGTACTAGTGTCTGTGACAATGTAGGTATTCAGGATTAGGATACTGATTGTCAAAGTATGGTCCAGGGAACCAACAACGATTCCTAGGATCTTTCTAGGGGTCCATAAAATCTAAAATATTTTTGTTAAACAATATTAAGATATTGTGTTTTTGACTCATTATTTCACAGCTATAGAGTGGCAGTTTTCCAATAGTTGTGTGAAATGGAATGATGTCTATATACTGACAGTAAATAAAACGTGTGCTTATGTGTTCTTATATTTTTTAAAAGGTTTCTAAGTTCTCAACTTTTCAAAAATGTAATATAATGTCACTATATTTTGTTTTGGAAGTAAGAGTTATTTTTTATTAAAAACTGTTAAATGTTAACTTGTTTGCTGGATTTTTTTTTTCAGTGACACTGAACAAATACTGATAACTGGTTTAATTTAATTAGAAATAGATTCTACCACATTTTAAAATAACGTTCGTTAGAAATTACTCTGGGTACTTACATTTTAATTTATTATGAGGTGAAAAGAACTGTTTTCCTTAATACTTTTCACATGGCATGCTGTGGTATAGGAACTATCTAGTTTTAATATTAGAATAGTAAGGCCTTCATGAACTTCATCCCAGTTTGCAAGAATGATTTTTCTTCCTATATTTTCGGGAGGAAACAAGTAGATTGCTTCGTCAGCATTTCATTTCAACAAATATTTTTCAAGCATTTGTGCTTAGATACTATGAGAAAGATAGAAGCATAAGATAAATTGTGTGTAATTGACCTGGCCGTGTCAGAAATTTATTTCAGTGTCTTAAGTACCCATCCCTATCCAGTGATCAACATTCAGGTTGATGACTGAATTGCTGCAGAATTCTCCGCAATCAAAAACCAAACAGATATTATATATTAGGTTTAATTAAGATACAAAAGATAGGAGCTGGGGTTAGATATTGTGTCCAATTAAGGAATAAATATTTTTTTAAAAAGATACAAAAGATGCTAGGATATCTCAGAAATATAACAAATATGCGGGGAAACGTTTTTTAATTAGCGTTAACCAAATGATTTAGCATGTATTATTCTAATGATACGCCTATAACTAAAAATACTGTTCACAGTGTATTGATGGCTGTCTCAGGTGCTCAAATGATAGCTGACATGCACAAAATACATACAGATTGGGTTTCAGATGAGCTGTTTTGACTTCTGATCTTTTGCTTTTGCTTAAAAAAACACCATGTTCCTTGAGAGTTCGAAATAGTTCTTTCTCCTACACTTGAAGATATTTTGGAGGATATAGCAGAAATTAGTCTAAAGGCTTCGACCCCTTATTCTCTATAGTTAAATTAAATTACTAGAAGAAATAAAAATTCTCATTTGCTTATAATTGTTATAAATTTTGTGAGAGGTTTGACTGAAGTTTGAATGTACATTTTTGGCTAACGGAAATTTTCTTGTTTCATGCTATTAAAAATCTTCAAATACATTGTTTTACTGATCTTAATAACTAGTCTCTGAGAACATTCAGTTGACACTTAAATGATATTCATTTGCCCATAATGTAATATTAGTAATGAGATGCCATAGAAATCACGTAGATTAAGGGATTTACCCACTGCCACTAATAAGAGATTCAGACACCAATTGGTGAACAAGTAGAGAGAACTTTTGGTCATCAGTTAATTGTCTATTAATAATTTAGTTATTAATTTTGTTTTTATTCTGCCTCCCCTGTCCTCATAGGTTTGTAAAAGAATGGACTTGGTCTGCCAGAGAATGTTGAATCAGGGATTTCTGAAAGTGGAAAGGTACCATAATCTATGTCAGAAACAAGTTAAAGCACAACTTCCAAGGTATGATATGGCAAACAATGGAATTAATTTATAGTTGGGGGTATTTTTGTTTCTTGTTTCAGAGGCTTTTGTTTGTTTTTATTTTTGTAAGGATAGTCTTTATTTGTTTATTTATTTAGAGACAGGATCTTGATGTACTGCTTGGGCTGGCCTTGAACTTGCAATCCTCTTGGATTATAAGCATGCATCACTGTAGCTGGCTAGACTTTTAGTGTTAAATAGTTTTCAACTTTTTCCTAGCAAAGAACTCACAGGTACATTAAGTGGGCAACTTTGGTTATATAGTGGTGAGCCCAGCTGCCTTTCAGAATCATAAGTGATTTTTACTGTCACTCTCCACTCTCACCATTTTTGTTCAGCATTTTATTAGATTTTATAGTCAGGGAAATAAACAAGAAAATGAAATAAAAGTCATCCAACTATGCAAAGATGACAAGTTCTCATATACAAGGATTACACTGTTGTATAATTAGAGGTAATTAACAAGTTCAGCAAGGATGTGGGTATAAGATTAATATACAAAAATCAATTGTTATTTCTGTACAATGAACCATCAAAAATGAAGTGAAAAAGACAATTCAATTTATAGTAGCATTAATAAGAATAAAATACTTAGTAGTAAATATCATAAAAGAAACCTGCAAAAGGCATTGTGGCACATGCCTGTAATCCCAGTTACTTAGGAGTCAGAGGCAAGAGGATCACAAGTTCAAGGCCAACCTGGACAATTTAATGAGATCATGTTTCAAAATAAAAGGCTAAGGAGGTAACCCAGAGATAGAGTACTTGCTTAACTTGAGAGTTGTATGCCAAAAACTACAAGGCATTGTTGAAAAAAAGTAAAAAAGACTTAAAGCAATAGAAGGATATTTTTAGTTCATGGATTGGAAAACTTTCATATTGTTATGGTCAGTATTTCCCAAATTGATCTATACATGCAGTGCATTCCCTATCAAAATCCCAGCTGTCTTTATTTGTAGCACACAAGAGACTGATCCTAAAATTCCTTTGGAAATAAAAGAGATTCAGAATAACCAAAATCATCTTTATGAATAAAAATATTGGAGGACTAACATTTCCTGATTTCTAAACTTACTACAAAGCAGCAGTGATCAAAACAGTATGGTACAGGTATAAGGATAGACATGTATCAATGAAATAGAATCAAGAGTCCAGAAAATAAACCCTTCTATATTGACTCAGTTGATTTTCAACAAGTATGCAAATACAACTTAATGGGGGAAAGAACAGTGTTTTCAATAATGCTGCTAGGAAAACCAGGTATCTTCATGTAAATCAATGAATTTTTTTTTTTGGATCCCTTCCTCAGACTGTATACAAAAGGACCACAGATCTAAGTGTAGATTGTCAGCTCAATACTCTAAAATCCTTAGAAGAAAACATAAATAATAAATCTTCATGAATTTGGATTGGGCAATGGTTTCTTCCACATGACAACAAAAACATAAATGGTAAAAAAATAAAGTAGGCAAGTTAACGTCAAAATTTTACAAAGTTTTGAGGCTTAAAGGATACCATCAAGAAAGTGAAAAAAAAAAAAAACCATAGAGAAAATTGTGTGAATCATGTGATAAGTGACTTGTATTTAAATTATGTGAGAAACTTTGACAACTCAAAAAACAACCAAATTCAAAGTGGACAAATAATCTCTTTCTCCAGAAAAGATATACTCATATCTGGTAAGCATATGAAAGATGGAAGATGTTCAGTATCAATTGTTATAAGAGAAATGTGAATAAAACCATTACAAGGGGCTGGGGATACATCTCAGTTGGTTGAGTGTTTGCCTTGCATGCACAAGGCCCTGGGTTCAATCCCCAGCACCACCAAAAAAAAAAAAAAAAAAAAAAATTATTAGGAGATAACACTTTCCATCTTCTTGGGTGGTGAAATAAGAAACCAAAAATGTTGAGTGAAATGTGGACATATTGGAGCCTTCTTTTATTACCATTGAAATATAAGACAGTACAGCCACTTTTAAAAACAGTTTGGCTGTTTTTAAAAAGTTAAATAGACTTACCATATGACCCAGCAATTTTACTCCTAAAGAGAAACTAAAACGTGTTCACACAAAATCTTATGGGTGGGAGTAGGGGATGTAACTTAGCAGTAAAGTACTTATCTAACATACATGAGGCCCTGCCTCAGTCCCCAGCATGGCTAAAGTATCAAAAACTTGTGTATAAATGTTATTGGCAGCATTATTTATAATAACCAAAAAGTAGAAACAACCCAATTATACATTAGCTAATAACTAAATACAGTGATGATATATGATTGAATGTTCAGCAATAAACAGGTACATGCTGGAATATGAATAAACCATGAGAACTATGTTAATGAAAGAAACCAGACCCAAAAACACATACTGTGATTCCTTTTATTACAAACATGTTCAGAATAAACAAATGTATAGAAATAGAAAATAGATTAGTAGTTGGCAGAATGAAGAGTGTTAATGGTTACATGTTCTTCATCTGTGTCCTTCATCTATGATTAAAATGTTCTGTAATTAGGTGGTGATAATTGTACAACGCTGAATATATTAAACACTAAATTGTACACTTTAAAATAGTGAAGTTTGGGCTGGGGATGTGGCTCAAGCGGTAGCGCGCTCGCCTGGCATGCGCGAGGCCCGGGTTCGAGCCTCAGCACCACATACCAACAAAGATGTTGTGTCCGCCGAGAACTAAAAAATAAATATTAAAAAATTCTCTCTCTCTCTCTCACTCTTTCTCCTCTCTCACTCTCTCTTTAAAAAAAAAAAAATAAAAATAAATAAAAAAATAAAATAGTGAAGTTTATTTGTGTTAATTCCTTCTGAACAAAATTGTTGAAAAGTTTGAAGGAAGTAAATTTCATTCTTAATTTTTGGTACGTGGGATTGAAACAGGAACCTTGCACATGCCAGGCAAGTGCTCTACTGATAAGCTGTCCCCGGCTCAGGAAGTAAATTTTATGAGCAAAAATATGTAGTCTCTTACCTTAGGGTCCCAATATATTTCTTTCATTTACCTAATTTCTCTGATTCTCATAGCCATTAGAGTGATAATAGCCAAGAAAACAAGTCAGAGATTGAAATTAAGTAAAAAAATATATATATTTTTTGTAGTGCTATGGCTTTAACTCAGGACTTCTTGCATTCTAGGCAACTGCTCTATCACCGAACTGTATTCCCAGTCCTAATTCTTTTTTAATATGAAGTTATTTTTTCCCCAAAACATTTTGTCAGTAAGTGCTAGTCCTCAGGAAGGATTCCTGTGCATTATAATTAAATTATGATCCAAATGTAGATTTCTAAGTTGATAATGTGTCAGTATTACACCATTTTATTAAGGCATTTTAATTGTTTAACATTTTAGTTCACAGTTCTGCTTTAATTATCATTTATTTTTGTATCATTATTTTAGGAGAGAGTCAGAAAGGAGAAACCATTCTTTAGCTCGTCATGCAGACATCCTTGCTGCTGTGGAAACAAGGCTGTCACTATTAAATATGACTTTTATGAAGTATGTAGATTCCAATCTCTGCTGCTTCATCCCAGGAAAGGTAAAATACAACTGCTTATCCAAAATAGCTTGATTGTCCTGTGTAAATTTTAAATTGTTATAAACTTATTATTATAAATTATTATATATTTTAAATTATTATAAACTTATTAAAATTATTATAAGTGATTTTTGAGATGTTAGAATTGTTCTTCTGAATAAGTTTCTATGAATGTCTTTGTTGTATAGTTATCAATAAAGATATGTATGTGTGATGTTTATATTTAAAATTCCAATTATGAAATTCACAGTAGAAGCTCTGATAGTCTGTAAAAAGCTTGTTAAGTGTGAGTATGCAAGCTTGGCACAGTGACACATGCCTGTAATCTCAGTGACTCTAGAGGCTGAGGCAGGAGGACTGCAAGTTCAAAGCCAGTCTCAGCAACTTAGCAAGGCCCTGACAATTTAGTGAGACACTGTCTCAAAATAATAAAAATTTTTAAAAAGGACTAACTCAATGGTTAAGTGTTCGTGGGTTCAATTCCTGGTACCAAAAGGAAAAAAGAATTCATACTCAAGAAAAAATACTGAATTTTTACTTTCATTAAATGCCTAAGATACTACAATGCATAAGAGATGAGTTACCCTGCTTTCAAGATTTTGTAATTTGGGGGAAGTGGAGAAAGACAAGTTTGTTTTGTTTTGTTGGAGAAATGTTTTATAATGACAATCTTATAAACTTTCAGATTTGACCAGAATACATAATTGCCACATAACAACACAATCAGAGCTAAGTAATGGTCCTCTTTAGTATAGAAATAAGTATATTTTGGTATATTTACCTTTAATAAATTAATGAAAATCCCAACATACCACATGCTCCTTAATGAACTGTAAATCCAGTTGAGATATAGAAGCAGTAGAGAAGTACTTAAGTCATTTTGACACCTGGTTGATGCTTGGAAAAGATCTTAAAATGGTTGTAATATTGTATTATTGTTATTTCCATAGATAATTTATATTGGCAATACCATATATGTACTATCTTTTTTTTAATTTTCTATGACATTTATTCTGAGGGACAGTCCTACAACTTATAATTTCTTTTAAACAATGAACACATCTTCTTATAGGGTTTGGGTTTTGGTGTTTTTTTTTTTTTGTTTTAGTAGAGGGACACAATACCTCTATTTTATTTATTTACTCTTAGATAGTGCTGAGGATCGAACCCAGTACCTCACACATGCTAGACAACCCCCCAGCCCCTACTTATAATTTTATTGAAATATTCCTTGGTATATATCACTTTTCTTATATTACCTACAAATACTTTTATAGTTACTATAAGAGGATAAGAGGATAACTAACTAGAAGCTTTAGATTCTGATTTTTTTTTTTTTTTTTTTTTTTTTTTTTTGGTTCTAGAGATTGAATCCAAGAGTGCTTTACATCCCCAGCCCTTTATATGTTTTATTTTAAAGCGGGGTCTTGCTAAATTGTTGAAGCTGGCCTAGAACTTGTAATCCTCCTGCTTTAGCCTCCCAAGTTGCTGGGATTATAGGCATGTGCCACTGTGCTTGGCATAGATTCTGATTCTTATGCCAGATTTTATCTGAATCTGATTTATTAAATCCTTAACTCATAGTGTTACCTTTGAATCAGTATAGGTTGTCCCCTCCAGCTTCATAATTTTTATTACATGTCTCATTTTTAGAGTATGAACATTTAAGAAGACATTTACAGTTTTCAGAACTTCAAACAGTTCAAGTACCTGTTAAACTAACAGAGTAGAGTAATTTGTGGCCAAGTTCATGGGTCTGCAGAAATTAAAATATTTACTATTTGACTTTTACAGAAGAAGATGCCAGTCAGTAATGGGGATTTTTGCTATATAAGCAAAAGAGCCCAAGTCCATTTGAGTCCTGTTGGTTTTTTTGGGGGGGGAGGGGGGAGTGGGAATACCTGTTGGCTTCTCATTTTAAATTCTAATTCCCAAATAAAAGCAGCCACAGAGGACATCTGTAGTTTCCAAGATGCAATAGATAGATCCTACTATCCCTTTTTCATTGATAAGAAAACTAAGGCCTAGAGAAGTTGATCTGACAAAAGCTATACTTCTGTCTTTTGATTTCTCAATTTTTTTTTACTTTTATCTTCCATTTTTCCTTACTAGTACCCATTTCTTAATGAGAATTTATCCTAATTTTTTCTCCTACAAGCTCCTATCAAAAAAATAACACACTTTTTGTGTTTATTCAGATATGTGTACCATCATACTTAATTCAGCTTGAATTATTTTTGTTCCTAAAAGTACCTTCTTTATAGTTTACATTTTTCCTAAAACAACAGTATGTATACTCAGAATTTTTATTGTTTGTGTTGCTTTTTTTTTTTTTTTTTTTTTTTTTTTAATAAATGACCCAACTTCTCACAAAGTCACACCACTTAAAGGTTCCACCTCTTCCCAACAACGCCCAGCTCAGGACCAAGCCTTCAACAGATTAGCATTTGGGGGACATTCCAGATATATATTATAGCAAATATTATACAAATAATTTTCTCTCTGCCCTATATAATTTTGATTCTCTGGTGATTTATTCCTGTTATCCCTCTGAATGTGCTCCTGGATTATAATAGTTCAGGAGCTTTTATACTTTGCAAGAGAACTCATTTTGTGAATAAGATTGTGTATCCATTTTGTTAAAATTTGGATCTACTATCAGCATTTTATTTCACACGTGAATCTAGGCAGTAATAATGTAGTTTAAATTAGATTGCCAGAATTGTACCACAATTTTGAGAGTTTGCTGCTATTATCTAAGGCAAGGACCAACAAACATTTCTGGTAAATATTTTTGGCTTTATGGACCATGTGGTCTCTATTATAACCAATGGACTTGGAGAAATAACCATGGACAACATATAGTTCTAGTAAAATTTAATTTGTAAAAACTGGCACAGGCCAAATAGAAAAATATTTGGACCACACTGACATCCCATTCATCTTCTCTCAGAACTGTTATTATAAATGGTTGACTTTCTCAAATCTTAGATTATATAAATCTGACACATGGAGGTTGTACTTTTTATACTAATCTCATGTCCACAGCAGGAGTTCCCACATACTAAAAATTTGTGCTGTATGTGAGTGGTGGACAGCTAACCATTCTGGAACATACAGTAATGAAATACGGCATGATAGTCCCTGCTCTTGATCATTATTAGTAGCCCTGGTAAATCTTGTGTTCTCGTGGAAATACAGTGTTGTCCAAAGTTAGGGTTTCCCCAATGTGAGTGTATGTCTTAAAGCTGTCCCTAAACAGATGTAAACTCTATATATTAATGTGACCAATGGTTTGTTTTTAATGTTTTGGGAAAGAAAACTAGTGTTGTTGTATTTTGTTATCCAGAGCCAAAAGTTACACACCTTTTTTCCTGTTTGCTTTTACATTTTATCTATATTTGTCTTTTTCCCCTGAATAATTTGAAAATAAGTTGGAAACATTATGATCCTTAAATTTTTGTGTTTCTTAAATATTTCAGTACATTTCCTAAGACACTCACTTAACCACAATACACATAGAAAAATTGAAAAATTTAACACTGATATAACAACAAATTTATATTAAAATTTCATTACTTTTGTGGGGGGATGGGCTTACTGGGGATTTAACCCAAGGGCACTTTAACACTGAGCTACATCCCTAGCCCTTTTTATTTTTTTACTTTGAGACAAGAGTCTCACTAAGTTGCTGAGGCTAGCTTCTAACTAATAATCCTCTTGTCTCAACCCCTCAAATCACCAGGGTTACAGGCATGTACCACCATGCCAGCAGATTTCATTACATCTCAATAATACTTGTCCTGGCAGGTTTTTTTCCTCATTCCAGAATCTAATCTTAGGACCATATGTGGATTCTAATCTTGAATCTGAAACAGTTTCCAGTCTGTTTTTGTATCTCTTGATTTTCACTTTTTTGAACACCGTAGGTTAGATATTTTGAGGGATGTCTTTCAGTTTAAGTTTTTATAATGTTTCCTGGCTTCATTTATTTTATAATTTTAAAAAAAAATTTTTAGTTGTAGATGGACAATATCTTTATTTTATTTATTTATTTTTATGTGGTACTGAGAATCAAACCCAGACCCTCATGCATGTGAGGCAAGCACTCTACCACTGAGATATATAATTGATTTTAATGTGAATATGCTCGTAAAAATCAAGATTAGTTGGGAGCTTTTCTTTGTTTTACTGTGAATGTCCTAAAATATACATAACTATAAGCTTTTAAAATGAAAAAAAAAGAAAATTGGTCTATTTTCCTATTGAATTGTTAGATCCCTCCTCCACCCCCATCTTCCTGATCAGCTTTTTCTGTGCAGCAGCCTTAAATACAAACAGTGCAGAGAATCATCAGACTGATACATATCAAAACAGGCACTTCTGTAATCCCAGCAGTTTGGGAGGCTGAGGCAGGAGGATCACAAGTTTAAAGCCAGCCTCAGCAACTCAGTGAAACCCTGTCTCTAAATAAAGTACAAAACAGGCCTGGGATGTAGCTCAGTGGTCAAGTGCCCCTGAGTTCAATCCCTGGCACACACCTCCCACCTGAAAAAAACATAAAACAAAAAACAGGAAGAAAAAACATTTGAGGAAACCATGTAAGGGGTAGAAAATTTCAGAGGCTATAATACTTGAAACTCTATTCAAATGCATGCCGTATAAGAAATATTCAAAAAGTTTTAAATGCACTTAAAAATTTTAATATGAAAAAAATTTAAGTTAAATAAAATAGGTAGAAGGAGAAGTTAAGGAAATTTCAAGTAAAATAAAAAGACAAAGAAAGTGAGGAAAAATGAGATCATACAGTCAATATTCAAATAAGCTTTATTTGCTAAACAGATTAAAAAAGAGATGTTCTCTCACCCAAAAAGCCTAACAACTTAATATGTCATTTATTACTATGCCAATGTAAACAGAAACGAGATTAGCGAACTTTGTGTATTAGAAATGCAACAGTAGTTGAACACATTTGGCTTGTACCATACTTTTTTAAAACTTAAAAATATTTTTCATTACTTCTTTTACCTGAAGCCTATGTAGGGTTCAGTGTGTGGCATATTATTTGAAAGGCATAGAAAAAACTATTAGGTGGTCTTTCCACTGGACTCAACGTAATTTATAGAAAATGACCATACCTACTCAGAAAATGAACGATTTTTCAGATGTGGTGAGTCTTGTGTATGCCTTTAAAAGCCATTGTAGCCACCAATAAATCTGAATGGAAGGTGTGTAGTTCTATCATAGTGTTGTTTTGGTTCATCAGGTTTTTTTTTGGTTTGGTGTCCTTCATCTTGTCCTTTGCTTCCCACATTATAAGCAACTATTTTAAATTTTATTGAAAATGTGAATTATCCCACTTGATTTAAATCTCTATATAGTAAGATTTGAAAATATTACCTTTCCTAATAAGATATTTAAGCAAATGCAAAGAGATACTTTGCATTCATACTATCTTTAGAAGACTAAATACTAAAGAATATTTCATAATTTCTTTTATAGATGTACTTTAGTATCAGCATCCCTGTGGGATATTTTAACATGAAATTTTCTGAAGAATAATGATTATGGAAAAGATCAATTAAAATACACCCTAGAATAAATACCTGGTGGACAATAGTACTACAAAATATTGATTTCTTCTCGTCACCTGTCCATCCACATCATCACCTGCCACTTTGTCTGTTCTCCCTTCCCTTACCTGTTGAAGTTGTACATACTCCTTATTATCATGTTCTCATTAGACCTACCCAGTTCTCTGAAACAGACCTTATCTCTACTTTCTTTATTTTCATGTAGTACTTTGCTTGTACAGTGAGTGTATTCCAGTCTGTCTGACTTATGCTTTGCTGTTGGGTCTTTCATGATGTCATTATGTTCCACTGATAGGACCTGTGTCTTTTCATGCCTGAACCTTTACAACAATCATTCCTAGTAGTTCAAACATACTGTTAATATTCTTCTACCTGTATTTTTGTACAAACATAATTTCTAGAGATTTATTAATAAAGCTATGATAAACATATAAGTACAATTTTAAGGTTGTTTTTTTTTTTTTTTAGAAATTCTGTTAACTTTGGCTTTTATTATTCAAAACAGAATCTTGACTTCTAAAAACTGTATTCTTGGGATTGGGGATATAGCTCAGTTGGTAGAGTGCTTGCCTCACATGCATAAGGCTCTGGGTTCAATCCCCCAGAACCACAAAAAACAAAACTGTATTCTTGTATTGAATTTAACTCTGTAACTTTTCCCTTATCAGTTTTGCTTAGGTATGTTGATATTAAGCAGTTAAACTATTTGACCATCATTATCCCTGATTTAAGAAACACTTATCAAATATCTGCCATATGCCAGACTCTGGTAGGCTCTAGAGATCTGACAGTAAAACTAACTAGTTGTGATCTCTTCTGTCAGAGCTTACTGTATTATAAGGAAGACAAAATAACAGAAAGATGTACTTGTATACTATGAAGGGAAAATAAAAGATTTGATGACGATGTTAACATGATTTATACTGGAGAAAGTTTCAGAGAAGACAACTCTCAGAAAGTGAAATGTTATTGAGGCCTCAAGAATGAGTAAGGAATTTGATGTGGAGGAGATATACAAGAAAAATATTACAGAAAAAGGGATCAGAATGTGCAGAAGCCCTCAGGCAAGAAAATTTGGGGTTTTATTTAGTTCATAGAGTTAATGACCAATTTTTGGCTATAGATGCAAATATACTAGCCGAACATTATAAAAATAGTGGAGTATTGTAGTGCTTTTCTTACTTATAACCCACATGTAAAACTTTATCCTGGCACTAGCAAAACATAAAATTAGTCAATGAATAACCTTTTAAAAAAATACACTGCTCTGGGCTGGGGCTGGGGCTGGAGCTGAGCAGTAGTGCACTTGCCTGGCATGTGTGAGACACTGGGTTCGATTCTCAGCACTGCAGATAGATAGATAGACAGACAGACAGACAGACTCACTCTTCTAAAATGAGTTTCTTACAGAGTAGAAATGCCAGAAGTGAAAACATCACTAACCACTAGTGCCTTAGACTTTGCCTTTGACTATCTTGTTCTGCATGTTCTCCCTTGTTACTCTCACTCCCCTTATTCTATTGGCTACTGAAGTCTCACCATCATCTGCAGTTTCTCTCCTGACACCTGCGTGTCCCATGTAATTCAAAACCAGAATGTCTTATCTCCCATTACATCTGCCTATGTACAAACCACCACAGCCCAAGCCAGTTCTTGTTCATTTCTCCAAACCCACAAACCCTCTTCTGTGAAGTCTTCCTTGAGTTTATAATAAGGACAAATTCAAACAGTTTAGTTTTTCCTAAATTTATTAGGCACATGTCATTATAGACTAACAAGGATCATTACATTGAAAGTCTAGAAAACATTAAGAACTACGAATGTTTCCAGGTACTATTCTGATAGATAATGTTTTTCTAATAGTCCTCAGCAGAGAGAAGAAGACAGATTACAAAATTGAATCCAGAGTTGGAAACTGACTGGATAAATGCAGTAACAGGAATGTCTAGGATTCCAGGTTGTTTGGAATTTTGGTGACAGAATAATTTAGGTTTATTAGTCCACAATTCTCATGAGATAAAAATCCTTTTGAATAGACATTAGCTGGACTGGGGTCTTCAGAGATGTGAATTATTATATTCAATTCTATGCTGAAGCTATGGAAAGTATTAAGAACACCCTCACAGGGGTGTAAGCATATCATTTCTTCTTCATGTATTAGCTGTGCCTTGTCTTTCTCCATTGCATTTACCACTAAAACAAAAAAGGATCTTTTGCTGTACTTTGGTGATGGCAAGAAAAATCTGTTCTGAGGAAACCTCATTCCAATCCATGGTAGCTTGTAGAGAAATAAAACTTCATAGGGGAAGTGCAAAAGAGAAAAGGAACTGAGTTCCTGGGACTTGGGGAATAGAATGGGTTTGGAGAATTAATATAATATGGGTTTGGGTAATGTCCCATCCTGTATCTACTCCCATAAAGGATTTAATTTCTTGGTTTAGTCCTCTGGTTTCTTTAGCAATTTATATAGCCTTCTTTGTAGAAAGTGTGTGTGTGTGTGTGTGTGTGTGTGTGTCCCCAGAAATCTGTGATTTCCTTCAGGGCAGGAGCTATATTTTGGTGGGCAGGGGAAGTGCCAGACATTGAATTCAGGCACTCAGTCACTGAGCCATGTTCACAGCCCTATTTTGTATTTTAGAGACAGGGTCTCACGAGTTGTTCAGTGCCTCTCTTTTGCTGCAGCTGGCTTTTAACTCCAAGGCCTCCTTGGATTACAGGCATGCACCATCACACCCAGAGCTGTATTTTATTTGTCCTGGTTCTTAGCCCCCCCAGCACAGTACCTGGTAAACATAAAAGATCCTTAATAAATCTAAGTATAAAGTATTATACAAGACCAAAATCCATGTGTGGCAGATGGTAATATTATCCACAACTTGTATATCAGCTAAGTCACCCTTTAGGTCTTTATTAGAAATTGCAAAACATGCAATTACATCTGCTTATTTAGCACTTTTCTTCAAAAAAGAAAAAATCTGAAATACTAATAAGAATTTGTTTTTTTAGGTGATTGATGAGATTTATCGTGTGTTGAGATATGTCAATTCTACCAGAGCCCCTCAGCGAGCTCATGAAGTACTACAAGAGTTAAGGGATATTTCCTCCATGGCAATGGAATACTTTGATGAGAAAATTGTTCCAATTCTAAAAAGGAAGTTGCCAGGATCAGATGTGTCTGGAAGACTTATGGGCTCTCCTCCAGGTATTTCTTATTTGTAATATCTTCAGTTTATAATAACATTCATACATAGTTTTATAACTTGTCTTTTTCCCCCATAACCATATATTTTGAATTTTTCTGCTAGCAAATATTTATCCACAGCATAATTTTTACTGATATATTGAATAACAGATCATATGTAACTTGTATAACTGATCTACTTTTAAGGTATATTTGTAGTTTATGATTTTCTTTTCTTTTTTGGTGTTGGGATTGAACTCAGGATCTCACACACAAGGATCTCACACATGCTATGTACATACTCTGTCTACCATTGAGCTACATGCTCAACTTTCTGTTTCAAGTTTTTCAATTAAATTATACTGTATAGAATGTACTTATGGCTAAATCTTTGCACATATCCACAACTGCTGACTTACAGTAAATTTTGTTGAAGTAGCATTGCTACTCAGGAAGCTGAAGCAGGAGGATTGCAAATTCAAGGCCAGCCTCAGCAACTTAGTGATACCCTGTTTTAAAATTAAAGAGGGTTAGGGATATAGCTTAGAGGCAGAGTTCCCTTGGGTTCAGTCTCTAGTACCCTACCACCCCCCAAAAAATAAATTTTTTTTTTTTTTTTTTTTGAGAACAGAATCTAGCATACCAAATAAAACCCAAAAATGTCTTTATGGGAAGAGTAAAATCCAATGAACTATTTCAGCCATCAAAACATCTGGCTTCTACTTTCAGAAACATAAGACTGTTTTGAACTCAGTCACTTCTATGGTAGCTATTTTGCCCTTATCTACTGAAAGGCTGAATTGTTTAATTTCCTCAACTTTTGTAAATACTTTAAATTAGGGGAAAACATTTATTAAACCTTTTTGTTTTGTTCAGATTAGTTAGCTCCCTGTAGTACTCAGTGGGATACCTGAGTGGATCTCTAATTTAATAAAAAAGCCTACAGTATCTCAGCATTAATGTATGTGTTATTTATTAAGTACCTATTATATGCACAGCACTATACTGTATCCTATGAAGAATAAAAAGAAGTGTAATACATGGTGTCTTCTCTCAAGAACCTTACTGTTTTAAAAGGTAAGACGTGTCCAGACTCAAAGTGAAATCATCATAAGCAAGAGAAATATTTAAGACAGTGTCTACTTATATACCAAATGAAGCAGAGACAGAATCTTTAGGAAGATAAAATCACTATTGGAGCTGGGGTTGTGGCTCAGTGATAGAGTACTTGCCTAGCATGTGAGAGGCCTTAGATTCGATTCTCAGCACTGCATATGAATAAAATAAGATTCGTCAACAATGTAAAAAAAAAAAAAAGAGTTTTTAAAATCAGTATTGGCTGGTCTCACTGAGATGTCAGGAAAGGTAAGAATTGTCTTGAGTCTTGATGTAAAAGCAAGGGGTTGTGGTTGTAGCTCAGTGGAAGACATCTTGCCTACCACATGTGAGGCACTAGGTTCGATCCTCAGCACCACATAAAATAAATAAAATAAAAAGTATTGTGTCCATCTACAACTAAAATAAATAACTTTTTAAAACAGAGTAAAAGCAAGGATAAGCAGAGGGAAGGAAGACTGTACTCCAGCCAAGGAAAATATTGTGATTATTTAGATGTGCAAGGAGAAAAATAGTTCAATGGATATAGGTAGGGGTAGATCCATCTAGTTCTTTTTGAAAAAGATCTTCAGAGTAAGGTTTTTAAAAATTAGGTAATTAGCTTAAAATAGTGAATTCCATGCCTATGTTATAATTTATTTACTCCTAAAAGGGAATAGTTCCAAAGCCTTCCTACACCATGTTATGTGTGATATAACCTACTCTTTGATGTAGTTCCTGCTTTGTGGCTAAGTTGAAGCCTTTGCATTTATTTAAGTGCTGGTGAACTTAAGAACATGATAGGTCTAAACTTCTCACTTGAAAGTTTGTGTTTGTTTATGTAAAATTAGAAACCATTTTCTAATTTTAATACTTGTATTTTCTTACTAGGTCCTAAAAATATTGAGTAGTATTTTATTTATATAATTTTATTTGTTTAGTTGTAGATATTTATTTTATTTATTTATCTTTTTGTGTTGCTGAGGATTGAAACCAGTGTCTCACATGTGCTAGACAAGAGCTCTACCACCGAGCTACAACTCCAGCCCCAGCAGTATTTTAAATCTAAGTGTATGCAGGAGAATGAGAATTCAAATTCATTCATAGTTAAAACAATGTGTCTGATTAATCTGTAGAACAAATAGATTGGAAAGAATAAATTCTTAGAAGAGATAGGAGGATATTCCATTCTAAAATAAGTTTGTTACTGATAAAGAAATATGTATTAAGTAGTTGACCCTTTCAAACGATTTCTCCACAGTGCCAGGACCCTCTGCAGCCCTAACAACAATGCAGCTCTTCTCCAAGCAAAACCCTTCAAGACAAGAGGTTACCAAACTCCAGCAGCAGGTTAAAACCAATGGTGCTGGCGTGACTGTTCTCAGGCGTGAAATTTCTGAGCTTCGCACCAAAGTGCAAGAACAGCAGAAGCAGCTTCAAGACCAAGACCAGAAACTGCTAGAGCAAACCCAAATCATAGGTGAACAGAATGCACGTTTGGCAGAGCTGGAACGCAAACTACGAGAAGTAATGGAAAGTGCAGTAGGAAACTCCTCCGGGTCTGGGCAGAATGAGGAGTCTCCTCGGAAACGAAGAAAGGCAGCAGAAACTATAGACTCTCTTAGAAAATCTAAACGTCTTCGGAATAGAAAGTGAATTGAAATATGGTTCTAGCTCCAGAGGAATACACAGCTTGGTAGCTTAAGCAGTTATGCATATCAGGATACTGGGAGCAACATGGTGTCTGTCCCTTGGGCTTCTAGGCTTTCAGAACACAAACTTGAACTCTATGGTTGGGACATTCTTTTCCCACTTCTGGTGGAACTGATGCACAGAATCTTTTTACTTTGCAATAGATTTGTACTAACCAGACCCGTTCTATCATGTTTTGGGGAGTTAACTTTTTTCTGTGCAGATAATAAGGAAGTTTGTTTGTTTCTGCATATATGCACATGACATAAGGATCTTAAACAAAATCCAGTCTTGACAAGAGTTAAGTTTAATACAGAAAATGTCCTGTTCACTTGAAAGAAAAAAACCCTACTTTTTAAATGGACACTATGTTGTTTAAAAAAAAAAAAAAAAGCAAAAACAAAAAACGTTGACTTTTTGTTATAAGTGACCTTTGTCTGGAATGTCTGAAAAGTAGTTAATGCTTTTTGGTATTGAAGTGATGGGTAACTGAAAGGATTTCCATAGTATTGACTGTAGAAGGAGCCTCTACAGTATTGACTATATATTTTTATAAACTACTGGCAAGGGACATATCCAGTTGTTATTATATACATGTTTTCAGTTCTTTTGGGGGCCATGTCCTACATTTGCATGGATGGATGCATGCATTGCCTAGTCAACTCACTTAAAAAGCTCTTGCACTGGTATCGATCTTGAACCTCTATACTTCCTTCTCCACTTTTTAGAGCAGTGTCTTCATTGATCTAAGCACTTAACATCTTCCACCACAACAGTTTGCCTCTAGAGAGAGAATTGTTAGTCCATTTGTCCTCCAGTTTTATAGGAACAAGACTATTAAAGCCCATTGCTTTATCTATTCTCTGTAGGGTTCAGGTACACTGGTTAAGGCAAAGTCCAAATTCCAAGGCTGTTTCTGTCAAGATCAGACCTCCGGGAGCTAGCAAAGATCCTAACTCGTCGCTATGTGCTCATGGATCATATTGGTGACTGAATAGGGGACCTAATTGTGGATGCAGTTTGCCACTGAAGGAAAGTTTATTGAAGAAAATTGTACCATAAAAAAGCAATTCGATCATTTCATTTCTGGGAGATGACCCGAGGGAAGCTTTTTAATATTAATTTCAAGCCTTCCTTATCCTATAACAAAAGCTTTATTTTATTTTATTTTTTTGCACTTCTGTTTTTAGCTTGTAACTGGAAAAGCATGTCTTGCACTGTTCAACCTTTGAGTGGTCACTTTAACAATCTCCAAATTGTGTACAGTGGTTCTTTTGCCAAAAACAGTTGTATATTTTTGAGACATTCAACGATCACTGTCCAAGTTTTATTTTAATGTACTACTAAATTATGTAGTTATTTGTCAAGTTTTTAAACAACTGTTGCCTTGGGCTTCAGTTATTTAAAATAAATTTAGGTGTAATATAGAAAACTATCCCTTTCCAGGTGGGAGTTTGACACCTGTATACAATCTAAGGTTTTGGTAAGTACCTTAGTTGAATAAAAGCACAAGGTTATCACCTTTTTGATCCGTCCAACATGACATGGTTTTGCATTCTTTAGGTTAACTTTTTCCTATCTTTTTTTAGTATTGTCCTTTCATAATATTGTCCTTAGATTTTGATCAATTATATGTCTACCTTTGAAACTCCATTTACAATGTAGTATGTTTTCAATGAAAAAACATAAAGTAACATCCAAGTGTTTATGGTTTGTTGGGAAGGTAATTTTAAAATAAACAGTTTCCTAAAAACATTTGTCAGCCAAGGTCATCCATAAAAGTCCCTGTCTGGAACTCATTTTCTCAGCAGGTCTCATTTTGCAATCATAGGATTTAGCCATATTATCATAACTTTGGAGGAGGCCTACTGGAATACTCATGGCCTTTACTATTATGCTTTTTCTGGTAATAGGAAACCTTTTTTAAGTATCAGAGTACTGGTTTACAAACTATGATCCTTATGCATCAAAGGGATATAGCCTCAGCTTTTTGGTTTTTTTGGTTTTGGCAGTACTGGGAATGGAACGCAGGGCCTTGTGCATGTTAGGCAAATACTGTAACCACTAAGCTACACCCCCAGTCCTCAGATTATTTCTCTAATAGTTATTGAATTACTAAAGTTTCCTGAATTTCTTTTTAAACTACATCAAAATAGCCTAAATATATCTGTAGTCTTCCACTAGTTAACATGAGTATATGGCTTTCAGAGTGAGCATTCACACTGTTAGGAGGTAAATTTTTTGTTTCCAAATTCAAATTTCTACAATGTATACTTATAATCCCTGTCCATAAGACTGAGTTGCACTTGTTAATGCATGAGTGTTTCATAATTAGAATAAAGCACTACAGTTGTTTTATGTTGTAGACTAGCTAAAACAGGTTATGGTATTGTCTTCACCATTTATTAGAATAGTTATTGGGTAACTGTTAAACTTGCTTTTGGATAGCATAGTAGCATTTAGGGTTCTATAAATACATCTAAACTTGACATGTTACAGGAATTTTATAAATTAGTCTCAGAACCTTCTTGCTCTGCATTTTATGCCAGTAATTTAAATGCTGTATGTTTTAATAGTGCAGCATTCCATGAAGTATTGCCATCATCTTCCTTGGCGGAAGAGACTTCCCTGTTTTAATGGGTCATTCCCACACATAAACTATGGTACAACACTACATACATGGATAAAAATGTGAAAAGACATGGATAGGAAATGAAGAGGACTGGCCCCAACCCTCACCCCAGCCAGATCCTCAGCTTAGCTTTCGTGTGGACACGGTTTACTTGGTTTTCACACATTCTGAGGTTATAGAAACTGCTGTTTTTCAGAATTCTCTTTTGATGTTCAGAGCCTGGAAATAATGGGGCAAATGCAAATGTATTCAGAGTAACCCAACTGTTTTTAAAAGACTATTGGGGTGCCACCAGGTCTAAAGCCGCTGGTTTTGGAAGCAACTTTTTTTGTAAAATGTGTTTTTTGGAGTACTGAACTTTACAGAGGCTTGCCTTAATCTCTATTTAGTAGTTTCAAGATGTATGCGCTATTATTCTACATGTTCAAATGTTAAAATATTCTATGTAGCCCCAAAAGTGGGTAAAACAGAGTATAAGTAATGCCTAAATAAATAAGCTAAAAGGTGTCACTACAACTGAGTTTTTCAGAGAAAGTGGACATATAAAAATAGGCTATGCGTCATAAAAATAATGGCACCTTAGGATTGCACTATTTTATGCATTATTTTATATGCCATTTCATAGCCTGCACTTTAATCTCCAAAGAAATGATGTATGATATCCCAGTTGTTCCTTATTATTAATAAACTTTTTCCTAAGACAGGGCACTTAATTCTATTTTACTATACTGAATTAGTTTCTTGGAGGTGGATTCTTCTTTTGGGTTCTCTGTTTCCTTAGCCATAATATTTTCTAGGATCTGGGAACTCCCTCTTTTGTCTATTTCCAACAGTATATAATTTTAATTTAATGTAATGTAAATCTCATACCGGTGATCAGCACATTCTTATATTCTCTTCTAGCAGTGAGTACCCATTTGTTACATTTATCAAACCGCTAAAAATCTGGCTGTAAAATTTGAAGGCAGGAATGAAAGGCATCCTGATGCAGTCACTAGCAAAGAAAGCTAATTGTAATAGGAAACCCAATTTGATGTGCTGTCCAATTCTTTGACTTGGCATCTATCTGAATTCCTTTAACTAGCAAACAAAAGGTAAAGTTAGAACTACTTAAAAGTAAACTTTCAGCCTGCCATCTTCAGAAAGTTATTTTCAGAAAATATTTAATCTACAAAATGAGACTAGTCATTAGTTGATTGCTGCCTGCCATAATCTCATTTTGAATAGCAATACAGTTATATTGATAAATATGACAGGCTGAAGTAAATTAGTTGGCCTTTTGCACCTTCCTAAGAATCTTGGTTAAATTTCTGAAGTTCAGAAATTAAATCTAAATTTTTCCTGTTGTGTCTGAAGAAAACCATGAGGTTTAGAAGCATTATTGGTAATCTGCTGAGTTTGCCAAAGTCTAGTGGTCCAAATTCAAAACTACCAAAAGGTTAGAGTGTTTAAAATTCCTTTATGTGGCACCATGTCTGTTTACCTATGCTTATGAGCAACAATGAGTCACTAGTTGACCTTATGGAATTTTAATTGTTAAAACCTAATCAACTATTGGAAAGTAAAAAACACCTCCCAGTTACACAACAGGGTACGTGAATAAATGTGTTGTTACCAGTGCTACTTGTTTTCTTTGTATTTCATGCACAAGTTTGGAGCTCCATTGCTAATGGGTACCATATTAGTAGATATTGTCTCATGAAGCACTGTACTGTGTTTTTACACATAGTTCTTCACAGCCACCTTATCAAGCAAGTTTTACTCCACGTGTGGTCATTGGACTTTGGTTAAGGAACAGGTCTGAAGTGTTAGGTAAGTGACATTTTAGGAGTTGACCCAGACTGCCTCTGAAGGGTTGTACTTCTTGCTGCACTGCCACATTGAGACACTAGACTTCCTGTGTGAGTGATCATGCTGTACATCACACAAAGCAGCCAGTGCACAAAATCACTAATGCTAAAAGTAGTATATAGAACTTGAATCAAGTATAAGCTGATCTGAGGAGGGACTGTTACACCAAAGGTTTTTTTTTTAGCAATGGGTTCACTCTAAGTGTGTAAATAGAAGAGATAAATGTCAAGTTTTTTAATTAATTTCATGTTTCTTAAAGATGTGACTGACAGGGAATTGCTGACAAGAAAATTCTCCAAGGAAAGACAAACTTCCTACATAGTTAGTGCTTACTCCCCTTCCCCAGCTCATCCACAAGGTTGACAAAGTGAGATCACAGATAATGTGATGCTGAAAGGTGAGGGTGACAGTGGAGTCAGTTGTCCCAGTAATACCACTGCATTCTGATCACCCTGATAACAGCCTAGAAAAATAAAACCTGCTGCTGTGTATCCCAGTATTCAGAAGTGGAACACAGTGGAAATCTATCTCTAAATTCTCAGTGGCTCAGTTGTGTAATAGTTTCATGATGTTAGAAAAAAACAAGGATCTTGACCAGTATTAAAGCTTTTTTTTCCCTCCTAGGGGTGCAGTTCAGAGGTACAACATGCGCATACACAAGGCCCTAGGTCCCACACATACACACAGAGCTCTTTATGAATTTCCTCATGTTAATTCCTGAAACAATTCTTACAGGATCCAAGATCCATTAAAGATGGAAATTAAAAATTAATTAAGTCCATTAAATACTGCATATTATGTTTTACTTGCTGGTATACATTCCTCTGGTTTTTGGTGAGTCATTCTCAGAGCAAAATGAAGGGTAAATTGTAAGGAGACAAGACAGGAGTGGTGGGTGTTTGAGCCAAAAGCAGAAATTATGTCTAGAAAGAAAATATAGATCAAGGTTGAACTTTTCAAAATTAAACATTTCATTCACAGAAACAAGGTACGGGTGACAATGTAATCAGTTTCTCCAACACTGTACCTCTATTTCTGTAATATCTAAATAGGTTCAGCTTCTGTGTTTTAAATCCCCCCACTTCCTTGGAATTGAATAAACCTGAGTTTATAATTAACAGATTTGGTAAAATTTAACCCTGGGAATGAAGATCTAAGGTATACCACTGTGCTGAGACTAGAACACAACTCATCCTTCTCGAGGCCAAGTGAAGGCCAACTTGTTCTTTGTAGGTTCGGAGCAAGCTTACCTGCACAAGCTCTTAAAACAGTTTCCATGACCCTTACCATCTTAACCATTTTGAAGCATACAATGCAGTAGTTTTGAGTACATTCACATTGTTGTGCAGCCATCACGACCAGGCCACATTCTTGATGACTTGGCTGAAGTGGCTGGGCGTGATGCCATTTCTCTGATCTTTCCTTTAGAATGTAGTCATGGAGCCAACTCTTGCACACCCCCAGAGGTCCAGGTGCCCTGATATGGAAACAGCTGATGTGAAGAACCAATTCTTATAAGGAGCAAGTTGTTTGTGCTTGGCCAGCTGGACTCTGTCCACCCACTCCAGGACCTTCAGCTTCCTGGATTTTTTAAGAAAGGCTGCCAGAACTCTGATGAACTCTTGCTGGTTTACATCTTTTACAGGAATTCTAAGTTTCACGTGCTTTCTGGACTACTGACCAGGGGAAAGGGCATCAATTTTTTTTTTAAGCCAGTATAGAGGATATAAGATAGTATTTCATTGTGGTTCAAATTTGCACTTATCTGATGACAAATGATGCTAAGCAGCTTCTTGTGTGCTTGCTAGACACTTTCATATCTTCTTTAGTGGAGTATCTTCAAATCTTTAGTTTATATTTGGAAATTATTATCTTTTTATTGAACAGGAGTTCTATCTATATTCTACATACAAGGCCTTTGTCATATATATATATTGAGAATAATTTCCCACAATCTACAGCTTCCTTTATTTTCATAACAGTGTGTTGTGAAAAGTAGCAGTACTTAATTTTGATAAAGTTCAGTCTTTCAAGTTTTTTTCTTTTTTTAATATTTTTTTAGTTGTAGTTGGATACAATACCTTTATTTTATTTATTTATTTTTATGTGGTGCTGAGGATTGAACCCAGCCCCTAGCACATGTTAGGTGAGCGCTCTACTGCTGAGCCATAATCCCATTCCCTCAAGTTTTTCTTTTATAATTTCTATTTTCTTCATTCTAAGAAATCTTACCCCAAGATCACCAAGATTTTTCTCTTATGCCTTCTACTAATGGTTCCATAGGGTTTGAATCATATTTTCTAAGGTTTAAACATGCTTTGATTAATTTTTTGTGTATTGTGTAAGAAATAATAGGTTTTATTGTTTTTCTATATAAATGTCCATTTGTTCCAGAAACATCGTTGAAAAACACCTTTTCTCTATTCAATTTCATTGTCCGTTTGTCAAAAACAAATGGGCCATTTACAGATTCTATTCTGTTCAGTTGATCTGTGTGTCTATATTTACACTATACCATCCTGTCAAATTACATTAGCTTTTAAAAGATTTATTATAATTTCAAAATTTAGCATGATACATCTTCCAACTTCTTTCTCAAAACTATTTTGTCTAGTTTAGATCCTTTGCATTCCTTTCCAATTTTTAGAATCAGTTTGATAGTTTCTGGAATTTTCAGTGGAATCACATTCAATCTAAGGCCATTTGAGATTTAATATCTTAATAATTCCATGAGCAATGGTATATCTTCTCTTCTATTTAGGTCTTCTTTAATTTATTCCAACTATACTGTGAATTTTCACATACAGGTCTTGCACATATTTCATTAGACTTATCACTAAGCATTTCATGCTTTTGATGCTGTCATAAATGGCTTTTAACTTCAATTTCCAATGGCTTGTTGTTACCATTGATTTTTGTATTTTGGCCTTTTATCCAATGACCTTGCCAAACTCATTCACTTTTACAGAGTAGGAGTCTTTATAGATTCCTTACAATTTCTAAGTCCTTTTATCATAAATTTTACAATTTCCTTTCCCATCTGTATACTTTTATGTGTCTTTTGCCTTACTGCACTGGCTAAAATTCCTATACAATGTTGAATGGAAATAGAGTGGACTTTCTTGTGTTGTTCTTGATTTTTAAGGGAATGCATTCATTCTTTCCTGCTAGCTGGGGGTTGGGGGGTGCGCGGAACACTGTATTATTGCCTTTCTGTGTGACAGGAAAACCTCTTGTCATCATCCGGTTTCCTCCCTATTTTGTTTATTTTATAAATTCTGAGCTCCAAGTCTGTGAGCCTATTGCTTAAAATATTTAAAAGCAACCCTCAAAAATATCCTTAACATTTAGATGACATACTGGTGGAAAACATCCCATTTATAATAGCAAAATAATGATAAAATTTGGTAAAGGGAATTTTCAGGTGAGCTTTCCACATCTGAGGATTAATATTTATTTCAAACCAGCAGAAAACATGGACCAGAACCCGGGTCACAGCCTCCCAGTATGCAGTCAGAAGTCATCATTATCCAGACCCTGCTCTTTTACAGGCTGGCTGCCCTGATGTGGTCTTATCTGAGACTACTTTGTGGGCATTAGCCTAGTTCCATTTTCTGATCTCTGTCTCCCCACATCACCAAAACCCATTTTAGCTTCCATATTATCAGGTACAGGTTCTTTATGGGTACTGTAAAAAGTTAATATTTTCCTACAATTAAAAGAGAAAGAGGAGCCCTGGGGGTTTAGCTCAGTGGGAGAACATATGCTAGCTTGCCCTGGGTTCAGTCTCCAGAACAACAACAATAAAAAGAATCCGTGTGCTGCTCTGAAATTTTAGCAATTGTCATGAAAACATTGCCCTTAAGTGCTGTCCTTTCCACCTTGATTATAGATTAAGGGCTCTTTCTACATAGCTGTCCATTTTGCCTGAGCCAATCACACTCCTGGTAAACATTTAGATCCTATCAGAATCCCTTCTGCTTCAAGGAAGAAGTTTCACTTTTTAAGACATTCTCATCAACAAATGTGAACAATACAGTGTTCTCCTCTCCACCTCCGGCCTTCATCCTGGATATCTGCCCAGAACATTCAGTGAATCCTATTGAACTCTTTCAAATTCAGTCTTCTGTCCCAGTTTTCTACTGCTTTAAAATCAGCAAAGACCTCAGAAAGCTTTTAGCACTTTCCCACAGGGTTAAGGCCTTAGCTGCAAGATGGTTTGATTTTCTTTTCTTTTTTTTTTAAAGAGAGAGAGAGAGAGAGAGAGAGAGAGAGAGAGAATTTTTTAATATTTATTTTTTAGTTTTTCGGCAGACAGAACATCTTTGTTGGTATGTGGTGCTGAGGATCGAACCCGGGCCGCACGCATACCAGGCGAGCGCGCTACCACTGGAGCCACATCCCCAGCCCGATGGTTTGATTTTCTAATTTCAGTCTAGGAATTTTTTTAGTGAGCCAATAGTGCAGACATTTATTGTACAAAATAAAATTTTTTATAAAATTTATTCTTTTTAAATGTATTGTGAAATATAATATAGCATATATAATATTATTTCCTCTCATACTAATTTTTATAAAGGTATTTTTTATTTTTATTTTTTTAGTTGTTGATAGACCTTTATTTATTTATACGTGGTGCTGAGAATCGAACCCAGTGCCTCACACATGCCAGGCAAATGTGCTACCACTAAGCCACAGCCTCGGCCCTCATACTAATTTTTTAAAAACACTTTTTACTTAGTTATAGTTGGACACAATACCTTTATTTTATTTATTTATTTTTATGTGGTGCTGAGGATCGGACCCAGCGCCTTGCACGTGCTAGGCAAGCGACCTACCGCTGAGCCACAACCCCAGCCCCTCATAGTAATTTTTACATTTAATTAATTGTGAAAGGTAGCAAAGTAGTGTATGAAAATTTATATTTACAGAGTAAAGAATAACAAGTAAAACAAACACTGCATGCTAAAGAAGAAATCAACCCTTCATACATAATAAAACTCAGCTTAAAGGTTAAAATGCTGATAACAATAACGAAATCTTTAATCATCTACAACCATCATGACCCTCTCATCCTTTGCCTTCTTCTGATTGAATAGTGTGACTTCCCTTGTTGATATATATATATATATGTATGTTTGAATGCATTCTCAAATGTTCTGGGCCTTTGAAGTTTGTTAATGATGAGCACAAGGCCCTCCTTGTTGTGTGGATCCCAAAGCAGTTCTAGGAAGAGGTACGTATAGTTAGGGGAAGGAATTGTAGGTGGTTAAAGGAAGAAACTGATGTCCAGCCTTGAGATGTTCTGGTCCCTGGACTGAGTGGTTGGTCCCCTCATTTCTTTCTGCATACAGATCTCTAATAAGTGACAAACACACATTTCAAAAATGTGAGTTTGTGGTCTTTTGTACAACTGCATGTACTGCCCAGTCCAAAGAAATAATTAACCCCAGAAGCCCTGTGTGTTCCTCAGAAATTACGTTCCTTCCAGTGGCACTATGGTTTGCATCTATCCTCCAATATATTTCATGTGTTGGAAACTCAATCTCCCAATTCAAATTTTAATGGTATTTGGAGGTGAGCCTTTGGGGAGGTGACTGGGTCATGATGGCACTGCCCACATAAGTGAATTCACTGACATATGGATTAATGGGTTACTGAGAGAGAGAAAGCAATCACTTTCTGACCTGGTGGCTCTGTTCCACCAGGTGATGCCCTCTGCCATGTTATGATGCAGAAAGAAAGACTCTCACCAGATGCTGAGTATATACCAGTGCCATGCTCTTGGACTTCCCAGCCTCACAACTGTGAGCTAAATAAACATATATTCTTTATAAATTATCCAGTCTATAGTATTCAGTTATAGTAACAGAAATTGAAGTAAGACAAGTGGTAACCAACATTCTGAGTTTGGTATAGTCATTTCCATATTTTTCTTTAGAGCTTTTCCCATCTATGTGCTAGACAGACATACTTTCAATGGTAGGCTGGCAAATGTTCTACAACAGATTTGCACGGGAAGAAGAAGCCATGATGTATAGTAACTGCAGATTTCTATGCTTAAATACTCAACTGGTAGTCAATTTCAAGGGACCAATGTGACATCAACTGACTCACAAGTTTGTAATGATTTAACTTTCAGTACTTGCATACTGGCCCTAATACATCACTGTTAATGGCTTCAAGATGATATATAATCCATTGTCTATATATACCACATTAAGTAGTCATATTTTGATGGACACGTAGGCTGAATCTATAGTTTTGACTATTGTGAAAGTGCTGTTATAAACATGGGTGTGCATGTATTGCTCCAGTATGATGACTTTCATTCTTCAGGATAAATACTGAAGAGTATTACAGCTGGGTCATATAGCGGTTCCATACCTGGCCTTTTGAAGAACTTCCATGTTGATTTCCATAGTGGTTATACTCATTTACAATCCCACCAACAGTGTAAAAATGTTCCTTTTTCTCCATATCCTTTCTAGCATTTATTATTATTTGTTTTCTTGATATTCTTGATGACTGCCATTCTGACTGTGTGAGATGAAATCTCAGTGTAGGTTTTTTTTTTTTTTTTTGGGGGGGTACCAGGGATTGAACCCAGAGGCACTCAATCACTGAGCCACGTCCCCAGCCCTATTTTGCATTTTATTTAGAAACAGAGACTCACTGAGTTGTTTAGGGCCTCGCTTTTGCTGAGGCTGGCTTTAAACTTGTGATCCTCTGTCTCAAGACACTGGGATTACAGAAGTGCCTGGCAATCTCAGTGTAGTTTTGACTTGAATTTCCCTCATTGCTAATGGTTTGAACACTTTTTTCGTATATTTGTTGGCCATTTGTATTTCTTCTTTTGAGAAGCATCTGTTTAGTTCATTTGTCCATTTATTAATAGGCTTAATAGGATTGTTTGTTTGGGTTTTTTGGTGTTAAGATTTTGTATATTCTAAATATTAATTCTCTGCTAGAAGAATAGCTAGCAAAAATTCTCTCCCATTCTGTAGGCTCTCTCTTCAAATTCCTAATTGTTTCCTTTGGTGCATAAATGTTTTTAATTTGATGCTATCCCACTTATTAACTCTCGACATTATTTCCTGAACTTCAGGGGTCCTATTGAGAAAGTTTCCTGTGCCTATATGCTGCAGTGTTGACCCTACATTTTGTTCTAGAAGTTGCATAGTTCTGATCTAATTCCTAGGTCTTTTATCTATTTTGAGTTGAATTTTGTACATGGTGAATAATGATCTAGTCTCATTCTGAATATATGAATAACCAGTTTTCCCGGTACCATTTGTTAAAAGGGCTGTCTTTTCTTCAAGATATATTTTTGGCAGCTTTGTCAAGAATCAGATGACTGTAGATGTCTGGGATTTGTCTCTGTGTCTTATTCTGAACCATTGGTCTATGTGTCTGTTTTTATGCTAGTACCATGCGATTTCTGTTACTATAGCTCTGTAGTATAATTTGAAGTAAGGTATTGTGTTGTCTCCAGCGTTGCTTTTTTTTTTTTTTTTTTTTTGGCTTAGAATTGTTTTGGTTATTCTGGGTCTTTTATTCTTCCAAATGAATTTTAGGACTGTTTTGTCTAATTCTGTGAAGAATGCCATTGGTATCTTGATGGAGATTGGTAGAATGACCAGTTTAAAAATATTAATTCTGCCTATCCATGAACATAGGAGGTCTTTCCATCTTCTGAGATCTTTTTCAATGTCTTTCTTCAATGTTCTATAGTTTTCATTATAGAGGACTTTCACCTCCTTAGTTGATGGTGTAACCAGAACCACAGAAGACCAGGTTCCTGCTAGGAGATGCAAGCTGCCTGGGAAAATAAAAAGTCTGAAATAATCAGTAAGAAAGACAAATCCAAAGATTAGATTTAGGAAGTGGGGCACCTGGTGGGTCTTCTAGCCTTGACAGCAACTGGAACTGAAGGACTGAAAAAGGCCCCAATTCTTTATTTAAGGGGAGGCACATCAAAGCCAGGGATAAGGTTTCACTATGGGAGGAGTCTTGTTTACATGCTTGGCAGGTTACTCCTATCTCTAGGCAGCTGTGAGGTAAGGCAGGGTGCCTGCATGATCTGGGCTTTCTCAAACCCAAGATTATTACCCAAGAGTTCCCAGGAAAGCAGCTTCCCTGCCTTATGTTGGCTCAAACAAACCCAAAATTCAAATATGGTTCCAACACTTAGTTAAGATTTATTCCTAGGTGGTTTCCTAGGCAGCATATACATAGCTGCCTCCTGTGTGCTTACATAGTCTTTCTTCACTGTGTGTGTGTGTGGATAGAGCTCTTATAACTCTTCTTTTTCTGATGAGGACACTAATTCCATTGAGGTGGCTCCACCCTCATGACCTCATGTAATCCTAATTACTTTTCAAAGACCTCACCACCCAGCCTGGTAGATATAAAATTCTTGATTGACAAGGTTTTATTTCAGCACTTTGAATTGTCTATTGTCTGCTGATAATGACACAATACAACACATTGGGTAAGTTATAAAGAAAGGGGTTTAATTTGGCTCATGCTTCTAGTTGAAGGTCTAGGAGCTATGTGTGAATCAGCTTTCTGTTACTGTAACAAATAAACTGATAAGGAGGAAAGTTTTATTTGGGCTCACTGTTTTGGAGACTTCATTCCATGGTCAGTTTGCTGACTGCATTTGGACCTATGGCAAGGCAGCACATTGTGGTGGGAGCATGTGATGGAGAAAGTTGCTCACCTCTTGGTGGTCAGGAAGCAAAGAGAGAAGAAGAGAAAGGGATGGAATTCCACTGTCTTCTTCAAGGGCTCACCCCCATGATCTAACTTCTTTCCACTAGGCCCCATCTCCTAAAGTTTCTACCATATCTCCGTAGCACCACAGGATGGGGACAAAGCCTTTAACATATGGACCTTGAAAGACATTCAAGATCCAAACTATAGCAGGCCACATCCAGTAATGGCCTTCTTATTGGTAGAGTTGTGAGGCAGCACAGGGCTTTGTGTGGTGAGAAACAGGGAGCACATGTGTATGTGCCTCCTTTAGTCTATTTCCTTCTTCTTAATTAGCCGCCATGGGGGATACGTCCTGGTGACATTACCTAATCCTAATCTCCTCCCAGAGGGACCACCCATAAATTCTATAGTCAGATTGGATTTCTACCCTCTTAATACCTTGTAATGGGGTAAGTTTTGGAGGAGTCAAATCATATTTAAACCATAGTACTGTACCACTGCCTTCTAGCCTTCATTGTTTCTGATGAGTCAGCTGTGAATCTTATTGGGGTCTTCTTATCAGTGGTGTAATTTTTTTCCCCTTGGTGCTTTAAGATTTCATCTTGGTCTTTGGCCTTCAGCCTTTGATTATGTTGTGTCTGGGTACAGATCTCTCTTTTGTGTTCATCCTACTTGGAGTTCATTGAATTTGTGAGATGTATAGATTAATGTTTTTAATCAAATATAGATAGTTTACAACCTACTTTTTCTTTCAATTTTTGTTCTGCTCCTTCTGTCCTCTATGTCTGGTACTCTCATTACATGTATGTTGATGAGCCTGATGAAGTTACACATTTCTCTAAGGTGTTATTTTTGTTGTTTAGTTTTGCCGACACAGGATCTTACTATGTTGCCCAGGCTAGCCCCAAACTCATGGGCTCAAGCAGTCTTCCTATCAGTAGCTAAGACTACAAGCATGTACCACCACACCTGGCTCATTTTTTTAAATTGTGGCAAAATATATATAACAAAGTTTACCATTTTGACCATTTTTAAGCGCAGGAGTCAGTGGTACTAGGTGTATTCACAAAGTTGCACAATGTCACCATCTATTTCCAGAATTTCTTCATAATCCCAACAGAAACTCTGTATCCATTAAAAAAAAACCCTCATCACTCCCCTCATCTAGTTCCTGTTAGCATTTATTATTCTTTCTGTCTCTACATCTGGTCAATTTTTATATTTTAATCACAAGAATTCTCTATCAGGTTTTCATAGAGTGTAGAAGGGAAAATTCTTTGGCTTAAAATATAATTTGAAGAAAATAGGTGCTTAGGAGAAAGAAAAGAAAGTCCTTCCACAGGTGAGGATAGGGAGGGTGATGATTCCTTATGTTTTTATTGTCATTAATGGGATTAGTACCCTTTTAAATAGCTCCTAGAGAGGTGACTACCTGCTTCCACCATGTGTAAGGAAACAGTGAGAAGATGCCCATCCATGAAGCAGGAAATAGGTCCTCACCAGACTTTGAATCTGCCAGTAGTTTGATTTTGGACTTTTCAGCTTCCAGAATTATGACAAATAAATGTTCCCTAGTTAATGGTATTTTGTTATACCAGCCCAAACAGACTAAGACACCTAGCATGCTCTACATAAACCATCTTGCTCCTGCTGTTAAATTTTTGGAGCCTCTGATCAAACTTCAGAACAAAAAGAAAAACCAAGCTTCTATCCAGTTGTGATATATTTAGTGTTGTACTTTCATGCTTGCCACCTGAAATTTTTCTCATGAAACCATACATTCCACAAGTTTGAATTCCTTTTGATATCCTATGTGCAAATAAACAAATAAGATTAACACTGCTTCCTGCATACACTAAAAATGCATCTGTAGTTTTGTGAGATCAGACCAATGGGAAGCATAGGTGTCTGGCTCCTCTCAGCAGAAGGAAGTGAAAGATCACTCACCACCTTGTCCACTACAGTAGAAGTCAAAATTATGCCCCCAGACCCTTCTCAGAAGATTGCCTCCTGACTCAGATATTTTGCTTTGGTTTATAGGCTGGGTGTCTTTAATTCATCTAGAAGTAACTGAAATACACGTGGGAAATATAAGAATGGCCTTTTCTACCATTCGGCTTTGTCAACAATTTTACAACATGAATGGCTTCTTTCAAAAGTATTTTTACACAGAGAAGTATAACTTAAACTCTATTTAACAAATGGTGATACATTAAAAGATGATGCACACAAATCTGTTTTACATCTTCTGTACTATGCATGGACTCATCACTGGTAAGTATTTTTTGTTCACTATACTATCACTTCAAAGATGGCAACTGCTGCCACCCCGGCCCCAAATTGGATGTCCTATTACCTGAGTTCAGAATTCCTGTTTATTGCTGAATCAAGTTTTATGTTAAAAAAATTTTCAGACTTATTTGGAAATCCTAGCAGCTGATGACAAATGGGTGCATACATTCGTTTTCTGGGGGCAAACCCATAAACTGGGTAGCTTAAATAACAGAAATCTACTGTTTCACAGTTCTAGAGCCTAGGAGTTTGAAATCAAGGGGTTAGTGACTTGTGGATGGCTGTGACTTGTGGACAGCTATCTTCATGTCCATCTGATGTTTTCCTTGTATGTGCTCATTTATGTTTCTTTGTATTTTAAAACTGTTCTTTAATGAGTTGCATCATCTCTGAGTTTGACAGTGTGTCAGGTCAAATCCACTATGGAGCCTCCCTAGTGAGTTTGGCATTTCAGTTATTGTACTTTTCAACTCCAGAATGTCCCTCTGGTTCTTTTTTTTTTTTTTAAGAATTTTCTTTTTATTGTCATTCTTTATTTGATGAGAGATGTAAACATAACTTCCTTTACTCCTTTGCCTGGTTTTCCTTAGTTCTTTAAACGTATTTAAACTGGATGCTCTAGACTTTTTAAAATCTGAAATCAGGGCCTTCTCAGAGTGTTTTACCACCTCTTCCCACTCCTGCTGCCCAATTTCTTTGGATGTCTGCTATTTTTTTCTCAGTACAGAACTTAGATAACATATTGTAGCAATCTTCACCTCCAGTTTGTGTGATTTCAGATAGCTTGATTTTTCAGTGCAGGGGCGCTCTACCACTGAGCTACATCTCTATTACCTCCCCCTTAATTTGAGAGTTGCTAAGACTGGCCTTTGAATTTGTGATCCTCCTGTCTTAGCGTCCTGAGTCGTTGGAATTATAGGCATATGCCACTATACCTGGCACTTGATTATTTTTATTAGGTGACTTGCCTGGACTATTTTAGTGAATCCTGTATCCCCCTCAATGTGACCTCTCAGACACTGCTCCCCAGGGGGCCTTGGCCATGCTCCATGTAATCCTGAGATAACAATAGGCTCTTTGATTACTCCTTCCCTTGGTCTGTTAAGAGGGCTTTTTCTGCAGGTATAACACTGAGTTAGTTGGGCTCCTCTAATTGCAGGCTAATTGCTCTATTGTTTTTGACAATATTCTGGATCATAAATTGTCCCACAATCCAATCCAATAAATTTGAGCTATTTTCCAGGAATATTTTTTGAGGCCAGTCTTTGAAATTTGTTCTGACCCTTGGAGGGCTCTTTATTGTTATTACTGGAAATTGAATCTAGGAGGTGCATCCCCACCCTCTTTTAATTATGAGACAGGATCTTGCTAAATTGCTGAGGTTGGCCCCAAACTTTAGATCCTCCTGCCTCACCCTCCTGAGTCACTGGGATTAAAAGCATGCACTACTGTGCACAGCCCCTGGAGGACTTCTCTTAGCAGACTCTTTCCCTAGTTTTCTATGGTAACCTAGTTGGTGCAGGGTTTAGTTTGTTGCTCTTATGGATCTGCCAACTCCTTCTTTATTGCCTACCATGATATGCCCATTATTTTTTCATGCATCCTTAGGCTTGAATTTCCCCACCTTCTGTCCTAAATAGGACCAGTTCCTTAGGGACAGCGTAGGAGCTCTCTTTTCTTGTGGCCTCCCTCTTCCATTCTCCACTGGCCAAGTCACTCCAGAATTGAAGACTGGACAGTTGCTTGCTTCACTCTTTAAGGACACTCTGGCTTTATAAGCAAGGTGCTAAGCCGGGCTGGCCACCTCTGGTCTTCTTGGCATGGCATTTCTGTTGTGAAACATCCCTTTATAGAAAGTGAGGTGAAGGTAATGGTGTGGGAGCCTCCACTTTTGAATGAGTCAGAGATGGGAAGGTGAACAAAGCCCTTGACTATGTGGCTTCACTCCCCTGTAATTTAACCTTTGTGACACAGAGTATGTAGACAGGATGAAAAATGCTGGCAACCTATCCCGTTAGGAAGACACTGTGGTCCTTGATAGGGAGCTGGGGAGATACGGAGCCTTATCTTTTAGGTCACACCTGCCTGGTGTCATGCCAAGCTGGAGTTGAGGGGAGAGACAGCAGCTAATCTGGGGCTGAGGGACAGAGAGAGCCATAGACCTTGCTGCTGTTACCAAAATTTAGGTTTTCTTGGATAAATTTTTTTTTAAAAGATAGACTTTATTGAGAGAGGGGGGGGAGGGAGAATTTTTCAATATTTATTTTTTAGTTTTCGGTGGACACAACATCTTTATTTTTATGTGGTGCTGAGGATCGAACCCAGAGCCCCACGCATGCCAGGCAAACGCTTTACCACTTGAGCCACATCCCCAGCCCAATAAATATTTCTTTATTTGCTATATACCCTTAGGACAAATTATAGAGACTTTAAGTAGTTGTTGTAGTAGTTTTGTAAAGTATTCACCAGTTAAGATGGATCCACAAAGCTACTCACTCCTCCATTCTGGAAGTGAGAATTTTTGTAATAGTATTATATTGTGGATTTTATTTACATGTCTGCTATAGTTTGAATCTCGAATGTAACACAAAGGCACATGTGGCTTGGTCTCCCAGCCTGTGGTACTGTTGTGAGGTGGTGGAACCTTCTGGAGGTTTTGCCTAGTTGGAGGAAGTTAGGTCACCGGGGGCGGGGGGGGGGGGGGCGGTGCTTTGGAAGGGGATATGGGACATTGGCTTCTTACTCTCTTTTTGCTTTCTGGCTAATGAAGTGAACAATCCTCCACCATGCACTCCCACTATAATGTACCGAGATGCCACAAACCCAAAGCACCAAGGTCAACCAGGGACTACAACCTCTGATATCATGAGTCAAACATTTCCTCCTTTTAAGTAGCTTTATCTCAGATATTTGTAAAATAACAGAAAGTTGACTAACACAATGTTCTTGATAAGTAACACTTTTCCCCACTACACCATCCTGGGCCATTTGCACCAGTTCACACCTATTTTCCCTCCCTGCACTGTCGCTGTGAGTTGTTTTCTAGGCTCTTATGCTAGCTGGATTCTGGCTGACTTTGGCCAATGGGAGATTCCGAAGGAAGAAGAAAGGGAGAAGTCAGTGATTTCTCCCTTCCTTTGTCTACCTTAGGCTTCACCAACTGCAGTTTTTGCTCCAGTTCTGGCAAGGCCAGGCCAAGCCTCTATGGCTTCCACTTTCACTGGGTAATGCAGCACATTCTCCTACCTGAGAAGGCCTTCCAACTGAGGGATTAAGAGTGGCTTCCCACATTGTCCTTCCTGTCCCTATTACCTCTCAACTCTTGTCCCCTATCTAACCAGTGCCCTGCAATAAACTCCTTCTGTTACAAATACCTAGAATGGTGTCTATTTTCTGGTTAGACCTTGACCAAGACACCATAGTACTCCCTTTTCTCTTCAATCCTTTATTTATTCTGCTATTTTCTATTTTTCCTTTTTTTGGGGGGTTGGGGGGTGGGGATGGAACCCAGTACCTCACATATGCTGGACAAGTGCTCTACCACTTAGCTACATATATCTCCAGCCTCTTTTTCTTCTTATTCTAAAGTTCTTCATATCCTTTAAGTACTAACCCTTTATTACTTTTTTTTTTGGTAGTTGCAGATGGGCATCATGCCTTTATTTATTTATTTTTGCAGGCGGTGTTAAGGATTGAACCCAGTGTCTCACACATGTTAGGCGGGAACTCTGCCACTGAGACACAACTCCAGCCCATAACCCTTTATTGATTTTATGTCCTGGGAATATCTTCTCTTAAGTTTGTTATTTGTCTTTTCATTCTTCTTTACGTTGCATTTTGATGAACAGTTCTTTAATTACATAATTTAGTTTTCAAATTCTCTTTCTTGATGGTTTGTGCTCTTTGCACCTTAAGAAATCCTCCCTTGAACTTCCCTCAAGAACATATTCTCCTAAATTCAAAAGTTTCTTAGTTTCATCTTATACATTTAAGTCATAAAATAACTTGAATTTACACGAGGTGGGTCCAATTTCATGTGAAAAGTCTTCCTTCTCTTTATAGATCTTCTAGTTCTACATACGTACAGGATATATTTCTGGACCCTATTCTGTCCCATTACTATGTTCTTTGTTCCTGAATTACTGTTTTGCTACCTGCTATAGACTAAGAGTTTGTGCTGCCACCACAATTCATGTGTTGAAGTCTAATTCCTAATGTGATGGTATTAGGAAGTGGGATACTTAAGAAGTGATTACATCATGAGGGTGGAACCCCCATGCATAGGTGGTGAAGGCATTCCTCTACCCACTGTCTGACAGGGTCACAGCACGGGGGATGCTGTGGCAGGGCCGCACAATCTGGAAACCAGAACCATGGGGAATGTTAAGTGTTTTGTGTATGATACTCATGATATGGATAATAGGGCATATATCAATCAATAATAAGAGTAAGTATTGCCTGAGATTGCAGGAAAATTCCCAGAATGAAACTAAGGATACAATTAAGACATGCCACAAGGTGTGTTTCAATATCTCTCAGGATACAATCAATAGTGTTAATCCTCAAGAAATTTATGGGAAAAAGATTGCAAATCGAGGTTCCTGAGGAAAGCTTAACAATTTACATTAAGCCCCCAATTCTAAAGCCACAACCTCTGCAACATACACCCCCCGCCCAAGACGGTCCTTTGCTTTACACAGGAATTTATGATGAAAATGGGAAACACACAGTTAATATAAATGACAAATGGGTTGAGGTGCAAAGCCTGCCCTTTAGTTAAAGACTACAAAGACATAAGAATTGGTGTGCTTTGACCAAGGATCAAGAAAACTCAGTAAGAAAGCAGTAAAATAGGTCATATGAAAAAAGGAAATTACCTTGGAAATTAAAAATAAAATAATGTAAAATTAACATAGATATATTTTAGAGGCACTTCAGAATAGTAGGCTTTTAAAGTAATAGACTTTCACTATTTTAAGTGTGTTTTACTGGGATTTTAGTTTAGAAGTAAGAAAGTTTACCAATAATCATAAATATGTTTTAAAGTTAAAGGTTAATGAAATAAAGTATGCTTAAAGTGAATAATAGGTCAGGAGACATGTAGTCTTGTTGCCTAGCCTAACACCTAGTGATTGAGGTAAAAACGTAAAAGCTTAATCATGATTGGCTAAGATTATAGAAAAATATTTCTTTAAGAGAGAGTGAGAGAGGAGAGAGAGAGAGAGAGAGAGAGAGAGAATTTTTAATGTTTATTCTTTAGTTCTCGGCGGACACAACATCTTTGTTGGTATGTGGTGCTGAGGATCGAACCCGGGCCGCACGCATGCCAGGTGAGCGGGCTACCGCTTGAGCCACATCCCCAGCCCTAGAAAAATATTTTGAGGGGCTGGGGTTGTGGCTCAGTGGTGGAGTGCTTGCCTAGCATGCACCGGGCACTAGGTTCTATGCTTAACACCACATAAATGTAAAATAAAGATACTGTGTCCACCAAAAACTAAAAAATAAATATTTTTTAAAAAAGAAAAATATTTTGAACAATATACTCATTATCAATGTATGTCAGAAAAGATTGTAACTCTTGAAAATTATGTAAATCAAATAAGTTTAGGGCTTTGAAGCTCTTCATTAACTACCTAAAAAAACACTTGTAAAAAAGATATAAAAATATATTCTTCTTTCACCAACGCCACTCCTCCTTCAGGACCCCTGGATCCCCCGCCGGGGCTGGACCCTGGCACATAGGATTAGTGCCCTTATGAAAGAGATTATACAGAGATGTCTCCTGCATTCCACCTCAGGAGGACACGGTAAGAAGATGCCAGGAAGAGTCTTACCAGACACAGAAACTGCCAGTGCCTTCATCACACACTAGTTGGTTTCCAGAACTGTAAGAATACATTTCTGTTGTCTATCAGCCACCCCCAGTCTATGGCAATGTATTAGAAGAGCCTGGACAGACTAAGACACTGTCTATATTATAAATTAAAGCTCTACACAAACCTTAGTATTTGGCAAGGTAAACCCCCTTACCTTGTTTTGTCCTAGATTTGTCTTAGGGGTTCTTGATCCTTTCATTCTTCCATATCTGCCCTGATACGTGTGTGTGTGTGTATGTGTGTGTATGTGTATACACACATTTATATATATAATTTGATCTTGAAGGTCTCATATATCTTAGATTTGTTTCTAGGTACATTTTTATGTTATTATAAGTGCCTTTTAATTAAATCTTTGAACTGGTTGTTGCTGGTATACTAAATTACAAATTTTTTGTACATTAATTTTCCAGCTAACAACCTTGTGAAATTCTCTCATTTTATTCCAAGACTTCAGTTCTACTGGATCTTCTACACAGTTGTTCCCAATAGACATTAAATTTTATCAAACCTTTTTCCTGCTTATTTTGAGACCACCACACAATTTCCTCCTGCCACCTGTGCTTCTACCAATACTGCATTCCTGGTAAGTTGAGACACAGGCAGGCAAAAGGTATGGTTGCCTGCCTGGCTCTCTTGGTATAACCCGAGAGCTTAAAGTCTCAAAGGGTAGCCCTGTTTGCAGTGCATTTAAGCAGTACATTAACAATCAATAAGGGAAATGTCTAACTGATAAGCCTGAGGACAATCCCACAGAATCCTGCAGAACCCCTCATGGATAAGGAACTCAGCTGAGGGTGAGTATCCCTCCAAAGAAGGGAGGCTCAGAGTCCTGAGAAGGCCGTGTACTGGAAGGACAGGGACCTTGAGGAGACAGGCCCAGATTAGACTCTGAGAGTAAAGACCACATGGGACTAAAGATGCCAGCAGTAAGTGGGAGTACACAATGTCCCCTGCTACACAGAGTGAGACCAGCAGGGCAGAGAACAGACAGGCAAGGTGGAGTATATTTCCTATTACACTAACTCCACTTTAGTTAAAAACAAATCTGTGAATGTTTTAATTGCAAAATCAAATGTGCTAATTTTATAATCCAATAATACATTTTAAAATATGTAAGAAAAGATATAAGTTGGCAACTAACTGCTGACTGGGTTACTTGATGTCCAGAAAAAGATGACATATTATTATTGTGGTTCAGGTTTGTTCATAGTGAATAAAGGATGTTTAATTTCTGTGGAGAGCCATTCTCACACGTGACTGGGCAACTCCCGGTTTGGGTCTGAGGCACTCTGGCTAATCTGTGTCGGAGCTTTCCCGGCCCTCTCCTGGTGCAAGAGCCTGTCTGTGTGGGGGTGTGACTGACCACTGACCCCGGGGGCCAATCACTGACCCTGACCTTGGAGTGCGGCCCCCCTCAACCTTCACTGGATGGAATTCTCCCCTGAATTTCTTGTTCTCCAATAAAAGGCTACTCCCTGGCGTGCTCCCTCTCTCTCTCCCCTGCTAGTCCTGAGTAATTCTTTTTTTTTTATTGGTTGTTCACAACATTACAAAGCTCTTGACATATCATATTTCATACATTAGAATCAAGTGGGTTATGAACTCCCATTTTTACCCCAAATACAGATTGCACATCCACATTTTTACATAATGCCATATTAGTGACTGTTGTATTCTGCTACCTTTCCTATCCTCTACTATCCCCCCTCCCCTCCCCTCCCATCTTCTCTCTCTACCCCATCTGCTGTAATTCATTTCCCTCCTTGTTTATTATCCCATTCCCCTCACAACCTCTTATATGTAATTTTGTATAACAATGTATAATTTTGTATAACAATGCATCCATTTCCATGCAATTTCCCTTTTTTCTCCCTTTCCCTCCCACCTCATGTCTCTGTTTAATGTTAATCTTCTCTTCCTGCTCTTCCTCCCTGCTCTGTTCTTAGTTGCTCTCAGATGCCCATCAATAGATGAATGGATAAAAAAAATGTGGCATTTATACACCATGGAGTATTACGCAGCACTAAAAATGACAAAATCATGGAATTTGCAGGGAAATGGATGGCACTAGAGCAGATTATGCTTAGTGAAGCTAGCCAATCCCTAAAAAATAAATACCTGAGTAATTCTTGCTGCCCTACAGGGTTGTTCGAGGTGGTAGCCAGAGGGGGGAGCCGTCTCAGACCTGGTCATAGAAAAAGGTAACTGAGTCTGTGTGTTTTATTTCGATCTCGCTAGCTAACTTTTATGCCAAGAACCTCATTAATGAAACCAGTGTGCTGGTCGCATGGTGGAAATTTCTCTTCTATAAATTTGACAAAGTTTCCTGTGGCAACTACCTTTCAACATCATTACTAGATCTCAATTAAATCATTATTGAAATGGTCATAAAGATTATTTGCCTATTCAAAGATTAAGCAAATGGAAAAGAAAACAACTGTGTAGAAAAATGTGTCAATTTCAAAAGTGTGTTGCTCTTATCTGAAATTTCCTAATGTCATCTGAAACTATTCAGATTTACCACAGCTTTGAAAAGTAGACTGGACAGTTCTTTCCAGAATAACTGGTATGATTGCCTCACTGAAAATTACTTGACAAAAGTAAGGAAAAGATGTGAGAGCCAGATAATGTATTAAAAATCTTAAAACTCCAAAGCATTGTATTTGTACTCAGTTACCTTTTTGATTGTGCTTATGCATTAAGAAATTTTAAAAATGCAAACTAAAGCATGCCTAGATGTTAAGTAACTGTCAATCCCTACAACAATTCTGTAGCTCAAAATCTCTCCTTTTTCTACGAATGTCAAAAATCCACATTATTTTTTCACTTCAAATGTGACAAAGGATTCAGTGGGGAAAAAAATCCCTTCCACACTTTCTCCTCTACTTACTTACTCTACCACAAAGTAATCATTTCTTGTTTGTCCTGATAAACATTTTATGCATATCCAAGGAAACATGTATTATATATACACACCCCTCCCTTCATACCTACTGTTTTGCAATTTAACAGTATATTTTGTAGCTCAATTCATATAAATATATAAAGAAATGGTATATAGTCGTGTCTTGCGTTACATTGTTTGGTTAATTACATGTACCATAATTCAGTTGTAGTTTAGTTTTTCTTTTCTGGTATGAATCTGTAAGCAATAAAAGCTCTTTAAAGATGCAATAACCATAATGCTATCATCACACTTAAAAGTTAATAATTTCTTAATTCACCTAACCAATTGATATTTAATGTTTGCATATCAAACTTTTAAAAATGACTCTTTGAGTCAGAATCTAAATGAGGTCAACATATTGCAATGGGTTGATTCATCTTTTAAGTCCCAGTTAATTTGTAGGTTTCCTTTCTTTTATTTATTAAAAAACCAAGGAGTCTTGCTATAGGGTTTCCCAGTCAGATCTTGCTGATTTGGATTCCTGTGGTGTGGTTTAACATGTTCATCTGTTCTTTCCAGTTTCTATACATTAACAGTCCAATTTAGGGACTTGATCAGATTTGGATTGTATATGCTGTGGTATGTGTATGGGTGGGGCATGAGTGTGGTTTGTACGTGTGTTATGTGTTCACAGTGTGTTCTTTAATTAGGAGGCACACCACGTCTGGTTATCTTTGTAATCTTAGTACAATATTTTTTCCTTGTTTTCTTTTTCTTTTTTTTAAAGTGCTGGGGCTTGAAGGTTTGAACACAGGGCTTTTCGCTGTGCTAATACGAAAAGCCCTTGATGGAGAAGTGGTAACTAATTTTGAAACAGAATGTCCTGTCTTTCAGGAAGAGGTTGTGGTTGATGACTTCAGTGATACACAGGTGCAAGGTTGAGCAATTACTTTGTAATAGAAATAACATTAGAATGACAAATTCCATACCCTTTTCCCCCCTCAAAAATTGAACTTTATACTCGATCAATTTCTAATTGCCATACACTTCACATTTCCCTCGACGTATCATTTCCAGAACGCAACGAAAGAAAAAAAAACACCTCAATGGACAATTTGCTATTAAATATCAAACAAAACTTGTCCCAGCAGCCAATTATTAACGCCAAAGGGCCTCAGATCACGGTGGAGCTGCAGCACCTTGGGGTACTTACCCACCCCACCCCCACCCCCACCGGCGCTAAGGCAGCAGCCTCGTCTAACTGGAGCTTTATTCTTCCTTTTTCACCTTTTCCTGAGTGCGGACGTGGGCACCTGCAGGGATTCGAAGTGCTCCGCGAGTCCCAGAACCTCAGAAGCCGGCGGCCAAGAACCGTGGAATCCCGGATCCTCGCTGGGGCCTCGGAGTGCGGCGCCCGGAGGCAGCCTCTCTCCGGGAGGCCGGGGGCGGGGCGGGGCGGGGCGGGGCGGGGCGGGGTCTTGGGGCTCCGCCCCCGGCCGCGTCTCGGACGCTGCGCCTGCCCCCCTCAGACACAAGCCGAGGAGCTGCCGCCAGCGCAGTCGCTTCGACAGATCCCGGCGGGGAGCGAGAGCCGAGACCCGGCCCGTGAGCCGCCGCCGCCGCCGCCATGGGGAGCCGCGTGTCCCGGGAAGACTTCGAGTGGGTCTACACCGACCAGCCCCACGCTGACCGGCGCCAGGAGATCTTGGGTGAGGACCCGGCGCCCCGTTATGTGCGTGCACGGCCTTCCGCGCGGGCCCTGCGCGGCCGAGGGCGCCCGAGGCCCGTTACCAGCCCGCTTCCCGCGCGTCCCGCCGAAGCTCCGGCTTCCTGCTCTTCCGCTCGCGCTGGAGAGGCCGGGGTGAGGCGCCGGGCCCGGCTGCGGGCCCGGGAGCGCCCGGAGGCAGGGGATCCCGCGCGTCCTCGCGCGTTGCCGGTGCCTTTCCGAGAAGAGGCGCCGGCGCGTCCCCGAGCGCAGGCGCCCACGCGGGACCCCAGCCGACCCGTTGGGGCCAAGGGCCCCCTGGGCCACCCCTGGCCATCCCTCCAGCGGGAAGATCCTGTGCCCTCTGTGGGCGCCGTTGCTGCCGCCTGCTCCCGGGCGAAGCCGGCGTGTGCGGTGTAGGGCGTGGTCCTGCGGCATCCCGGGGCCTCTTGAACCAAGTCACGTGGTCCAGTGCCGAGGGCCATCAGGGCGAGGGACCCGCACCTGACCCTTTGACCCAGGGTCTTCATGGATCTGATGGGTCCCCGTGTGCTTTTCCTTCAAGCCTTGGACGCAAGAAGGGTAGAATTCATAAGACGTTTTTCATCCATCCCGGTTTTGTGGATGAAAAGACTGAAATATGGAAGACTTGCCAAATAAACAAGATGTGCAGCTTAGCCTGCTGGTTTCCCAAATGATTGCTAATTTAGGCCTTTTAAGCCAAACTAACTAGGCCTTACCCAACTCTGGAGTGTTTGGGCCTTCTGTGTAAACATTTTTTTTCTTATCCCTTGCAGGCTGCTCTTAATGATATGTTAGGCACTGGGTTAAATGCTTTACAAAAATGAAATACCGGAGTTTAATCCTCTCTCTCAGAAATTTGAATAGGTCTGTAGTTTAAGTGATGAGTTAATGCAAAAAGGAGGATTCTAATCAGGTTTAGATTACCTCCAAAGAATATGTTTTTTAATTTTTAATAATTCTTGAACTAATAGTTGGAGAATTCTCTCATATATACAACTATTTCCCTCGTTTTTCTTTTCAACATCCATTTGCCCAGTGAAAGGAAAAAATCAAGATCCTTATTTTTGCAGGAGTATCTGAAGTTAGATGTTTGAGGTTTTCACAGATAAGTGATGGTAAATTCCATTGAAATGGTTTTTGTTGTTCCCCCCTTCCCTTCCTGGTAATCAGACTCAGCTAGGCAAGTGCACTACCACTAAGCTACAATAGATTTTAAAAATTGAGTCACTGATTAGGAGCTGAACTTTGTAATTTTTTTGAAGTTGTAGATGGACAGCATGCCTTTATTATATTTGTCTTTTTATGTGGTACTAAGGATCGAACCCAGTGCTTCACACATGCTAGGCAAGCGCTCTGCCACTGTGCTACAGCCTCACTCTGGAAGCTGAACTTTTACAGTTGCTTATTAAGGGTAGTTCTTTAAGTAACTGAGCTTTTAGATTTCTTTCTTTTTTTTTTTAATTAAAATGTATATTTCTCAAATAACTTACACATACTTGATATCAGAATGCATGTGTTACATTTTTTTCTGTGTCTTGTCTAAATGTCTCATAGGAATTAAAAAAAAAAAAAAAGACGGTGGCTGTGGCTCAGTGATAGAGCACTTGCCTTGCATGTGGGGCACTGGGTTCGCCACTCAGTATTGCATAAAAATAAAATAATGGTCCATCAACAACTAAAAAAATATTTTTTTTAAAAATGACTCCCAAATACTGGAATTTAGTTATCTATTCAATAGTCAGAAAATCAAGGAAGCAAGAAGATGCAAATTTCAACCAAAAGCTTTTTTGTCCCCCACAAAATTACTATCATTTGAACCTTTTCAGTTGAAAGGACTACATATTTCTCAATGAAAATTCATTTCCAAGCAGGTGATTGGAAATTCTTCAAGGGTGGGAGATGGAATAAGCTTAGGAAAAATAAGAATCTGGGGATTAGTTTAAACTTCTTTTAAATGAAAAGAGATATTTTTACAATTTCAGGGTTTGAGGGGGTAGGGAAAAGCATATTAGACCATAGACATATTTAACAATCATCTCTATATAGTTTAAATTTATATTTAGAGGGCTGAGGATGTTACCTCAGTGGTAGAGTACTTGCCTAGCTTGCAAGAGGCCCTGGGTTCAATTTGTAATACCTCAAAACCAAAACAAAATCCTGAAGGCTCGGGACTAGATCATTATCAGTGGGTCAAATAAGAATAAGTCACAAGTAATGCCTTCTTTACTTTTTGTACTTTCATAGGGAAGCAGTTTTTTAACAAATTTATTGAAATATTAATCACATAAAATTCACCCATTTAAAGGATAAAATTCATTCTTTTTAGTATACAGTTATGAAATTCTCCCTGTCATCTAATTTTAGAACATTTCATTATCCCAGAAGAGGCTCTGAACCCATTAGCAGTCCACATCTGTTTCTACTCCTTTACCCAGTAGAAGGCAATTTACTTCTGTCTTGATTGATTTACCTAATTGGGACATTTCTTATAAATGAAATCATACAATGCTTAATCTTCTCTGAGTGACTTCTTTCACTTCCTTTAATATTTTTGGACAGTATATCATCCTCTTTGTAGCTAAATAATTGTCTTTTTAGGGATATACCACTTTTTAACTTAAGTTGGTAGGTGTTTGGGCTCTTTCCCTTTTTCAGCTATTTCATATAATGCTGTGAACATTGATGTGCAAGTTATTGAATGGATATGTTTTCATTTCTTTGGGGTAGATATGTAGGAGTGGAGTTGCTGGGCCATTAGTCATTTTGAAAACTGCCAAAAGGTTCTCCAATTTACACCATTTTACATTCCCACCAGCAGTGTATGAAATTTCTAGTTATGGGCTGGGGTTGTGGCTCAGTGGTAGAGTGCTTGCCTAGCATGTGTGCAGTACTGTGTTCCATCCTCAGCACCACATAAAAATAAATAAAGGTATTTTGTCCATTTGCAACTAAAAAAAGAAAAACTTAAATAGTTCCAGTTTCTCCATATCCCCATTATTGCCTCTTTTTTATTTTAACCATTCTAGTGGGTGTGAAGTTGAATCTGTATTTTGTTTCTGTTTTTCCTACTGACTAATTATGTTAAACATCTTTCACCTGCTTATTAGCCTTTTGCATGTTTTTTTTAATTTTGTTTGGTTGCCATGCTGGGGATCAATCCCAGTGCCTTGCCCATGGCAGGCAAGCACTCTAGCACTGAGCTATACCCCTAGCCAAGTTTTTTTATATTCTGAATACAGTTCACCTATGAGATAGATGATTTGCAAATATGATTTCCCATTCTGTGGCTTGTCTTATCATTTTTTTGATGATATCATTTTCAACAGAAGCGATTTTGATATAGTCCAGTGTATCTATTTTTTTTCTTTTGTCACTTGTGCTTTTGTTTTAGTATGTAAGAAACCATGAAAGTTGAGAAGATTTACTTCAACGACTTCTTTTGAGTTTGACCCTTTTCTTATAGTTAGATCTGTGATCCATTTTTAGCTAATTGTTACATATGGCCTAAGGAAGGGGTCCAACTTCATTCTCTTGCATGTTGATTCCAGTTGTTCCACCATCATCTGTTGAAAAGATTATTCTTTCTCTCCATTTCCTTATGTGGCTTCCTTATACTACTGACTTTTTAAAAAAATATATTCTTAGTTGTAGATGGACACAATACCTTTATTTTCTTTATTTTTTTTATGTGGTGCTGGGGATTGAACCCAGTGTCTCACACATGCTAGGCAAGTGTTCTACCACTGAGCCACAATCCCAGCCCAGAACTAACTGACTTTTATATACTGTTACAGCTTTGTGAAATTTCATTACAGAATTACTTGGGGTTATTTGTCTGAGAGAAATGTGAAACTAAGTTTCATGGTTTTAAAATACCTACAGAATGTATATTATGTTCTATCCTTTGTCAAATGTTGATTTATTTTATAAGGTTAAGATGCTGAAGATCTGTATAACATAGATAAAATATTTAATACAAATGAATACATCTATATTTGGGAGTAATTTTTCTTGCATGAATATTAAGTTGTTGTGTCATAGTATTTTAAACTTTACTATCAGAATATTCTCTTTCCTTGTAGTAGGTAAACATTTGGTAAAGTCTTGAATAGAAGGAATATTATCATTTGGAGATGAAAATGTCTAGTTAATGTGTTAATTATAATTCATGAGTAACTAGGTACTTTTCTACATTCCTGATTTTTTTTTTCTTACAGCAAAGTATCCAGAGATAAAATCCTTGATGAAACCTGATTCCAACTTGATATGGATTATAATTATGATGGTTCTCACCCAGTTGGTTGCATTTTACTTAGTAAAAGACTTGGACTGGAAATGGGTCCTATTTTGGGCCTACGTCTTTGGCAGCTGCATTAACCACTCAATGACTCTGGCTATTCATGAGATTTCCCACAATTTTGCCTTTGGCCACCACAAGGCACTGTGGAATCGCTGGTTTGGAATGTTTGCCAATCTTCCTATTGGGGTTCCATATTCGATTTCCTTTAAGAGGTATCACATGGATCATCATCGATATCTTGGAGCTGACGGCATCGATGTGGATATTCCTACTGATTTTGAGGGCTGGTTCTTCTGTACCACTTTCAGAAAGTTTCTATGGGTTATTCTTCAGCCTCTCTTTTATGCTTTTCGACCTCTGCTCATCAACCCCAAACCAATTTCTCATCTGGAAATTATCAATACTGTGGCCCAGATCATTTTTGACATTATAGTTTACTACGTTTTTGGAATTAAATCTTTAGTCTACATGTTGGCAGCATCCCTGCTTGGTCTGGGTTTGCACCCAATTTCTGGACATTTCATAGCTGAACATTACATGTTCTTAAAGGGGCATGAAACTTACTCATATTATGGGCCTCTGAATTTACTCACCTTCAATGTGGGTTACCACAATGAACACCATGACTTCCCCAATGTTCCTGGAAAAAACCTCCCACTGGTAAGTAAAGGACTTGATGCATATTCTGATTTCTGATTAGTATGTAAGAAAACTAGTTTGACTTGCTTATTTTAAAGAGTCCACTATATTTTGTCAATCTAAGCTGCTCATCAAAGAAGGGGGAGAAAAGGGAAGGATGTAAATGCTGTGTCTGCCAGCTTAATTCTACAAAGAGTTAACTATCCTTACGCTTAATTTCTGAATTTAGGGTTCAGAAATGTTGAAAGATTTATATATATATATAATATATATATATATATATATATATATATATATATTATATATATATATATGTAATTTGGAAATAGAAAACTAAGTCCCTTGTGATCATGATCACTATTAAACCAGTGCTAAGACTTGTTTAATTTATGATGAACAGATAATCTGGATAATTGGTCTGCAAAATTAATGGACAACAGTTTCCAATACCATAATCTTTCTTAATCAGGAACTCTTTCTTTTGACCAAAGACTTTGTTTATTGTATTTTTACTGTAATACTATGGTTTTGCAGGAAAATGTTGATTGGTGATACATGTTGAAATATCTAGGGATAATATATTAGGGCTAAGTTGTCACATAATTCTCCACCTTTCAAAAAGTTCAGAAAAGAACAAAGTGTGTGGGTTTATTAGATATAATACAGTTTTCATAGTACACAGAGAGAAAGCGGATTCATAGGGTTAATCAGTGGTAAAACAGGTGAGGGCACATTAGTGTTCATTTTATACTTTTTGACTTTTGAATAGGTTTTACATTTTCAGAATAAAATGCATGGGAAAAAAATTAGCACACAACTGCCTGAAGACAGTTTGAGCCTGTGCTGCGATGCAGTGTCATGCGGGTGTCATGCTGATTATATGGTGGCCTGAACAGAGTGTGCAGCCTTTGTTTGCCTTTTCTGTGACTAGGAAAGTGATTATTATATAATTTGTTAAAAGGAATGTGGTTTAAGAAGAAAGCCAGTCACCCTTTGAACAGAGGGGGTTTTTTTCAACATAAACTGATACTTTCATTTTTCTAGAACAGTTCCAGAATTGAAAACTTAGTTCAGTCATCACTTGACTTAAGGCCCAAAGTACATCTCTGACTATTTACTTCCCTTTCCCTTTCATGTTGTCTTCTTATTCAGTTATCCCTAGAGTTCACTTGTCTTGCCTTTCCTATTCTATGCTGTGGTGTTGAGGAATATCTTCTTTCCTCAATAACTACCTGATATTTGCTGCATAAATTATAGTAGTTACACTATATATAACTATTGTATGGTTAGTAAGTATGCAATATGGAGTGTTTTTTTTTAACATCTATATTAAAATCACTCATATCATTTCCCCCACTTAAAGTATACATTTCAGAGATTTTCAGTATAATCAGAGTTGTGCAGCTGTCACTATAATTAATTTTTAAAAGTTGTTATAGTAAGATTTTTAATTTAATATCTTCATTTCTTTTTTTTTTTAATATTTATTTCTTAGTTCTCGGCAGACACAACATCTTTGTTGGTATGTGGTGCTGAGGATCGAACCCGGGCCGCACGCATGCCAGGCGAGCGAGCTACCGCCTGAGCCACATTCCCAGCCCTCTTCATTTTTTTTAAGTTTAATTTTCCCTTATTTTTGGTGAGCTTTGCATGTTTTTCCATTCTCTCACAACTCTGTAGAACACATACATAGACATCCAGAGATTTATTTTGTTAGCATTTAAATATAACTAGACACATTGGCTAATAATTTCTCAGGTTTTTTAACTCCTAATATTAAAGAATTTATTGATTTTTCTCTTAATGTCTTTGAAACATTTACAAATTATCAACTTTTTATTCATTATAATCATAATATTTCAATATGATTTGTTTGATTGCAGTGTTTGTATTCAGTGTCTAAATTGGCAGATATTTTACATTTTGGAAAGATGGTATCTTTCTGTTCTATTTGATGGTATCTTTCTGATCTAGCCAATAGTGATCACTAAAATTTATTGACCATAAATTCACTGTGGATTATGATCAAGGTTTATTTATACATATGTGTGGACTGTAGATCATCCTTGTTTATGAAAGAATTTTAGGAAGTTTGGAAGGACTAGGATCAAAGTTACCTCGGAGGAGGATTTGATATTTCATCCTTTTCTATTTTGTGTCAGACATTCACCAGTCATCCTTGATAGGCCCTAGTATAACACTTACTATCATCTTGCTGTATTTTGTCCCTTCCAGGTGAGGAAAATAGCAGCTGAATACTATGACAACCTCCCCCAGTACAATTCCTGGGTGAGAGTACTGTACGATTTTGTGATGGATGATACAATAAGTCCCTACTCAAGAATGAAGAGGCATCCAAAAGGGAAGGAGGTACTGGAGTAAATATCACCACGGCCAAAGGAATTCCTCTGTGAAGCTTTATAATAGCTGACAAAGTGGAATTTTTGCTGAAAACTGAAGATCAGTGATGCTTAGAAGCTATCATGACACAATTTCAAACTAGGATCTTCCTGCTGTTAAGAAACTAATCTTGGGCTGGGGATGTATCTCAGTGATGGAGCACTTGCCTGCAGCATGCCTGAGGCCCTGGGCTCAGTCCCTGCCAAAAAGAGACAATAGAAGCAGCAGCAGCAGCTACTCAGGCTTCAACAGGCAGCCCTACCCCTTCATGCTCAGCTTTACTCACTCACTGTATTGTCGTACCTAGAGGATCTTCACCCATTTCTGTCTTTTTGTAAACATATCATAAAGAGTATTTCTAGTATGTTATTTTCACTATAAAGTTTTACTTTATTAAAATAGCTAATGAACTGAGCTGTTAATCACAGTATATTAGTATTTGTTGCATTTTTGTATTTTTCTGTCTTTATAATATGGTTACCTGGGTATTGGGGGAACTTTCTTTAAAATTTCACTCCAAAAATAATAATTTAAAAAGGCTGCAAGTTGGGCTGGGGATGTGGCTCAAGCGGTAGCGCGCTCGTCGGGCATGCGTGCGGCCCGGGTTCGATCCTCAGCACCACATACCAACAAAGATGTTGTGTCCGCCGAGAACTAAAAAATAAATATTAAAAAAAAAAAAAAGGCTGCAAGTTAATACAGTATAAATGATTGAGACGGAAATGTTGCCGAACTACTTAAATTTTTCACTGTTGTACATGAGACCTCAGTTAGATTCTGCTGAATTCTGTACAGCCTACTCATGAATAAAGTACTTACTGAACTTAATCATGGCCAGCATCCAACTTCCCTTCAGATGTACTGACACTCTCACACATTAGTAATGGCTTAACTGATAGTCTTCCATGATCTTCATTCCAGGGGAAACTGATTGTAGGCTGATGGCAGGTATTTAGTATAAGGAGCCAGTATCATGGGCTATTAGACCAGCAGTCCTGGTTTTCTCAGATGGGTCACTTGGGGTGAATATGGTATAATATGGGAAACTATTATTAAAATATATTAGCTAATTATTGTTTTATGTAGTGGAAGGCAACTCCCAGGCAGCTAAGTGTGAAGAGAAGAATCTTCCAGGGACTGGCAAATGTGCTTTACAGTTTCAGCCCACAGTGCTTTGCTTTCCTTTCCTGACTCCCTAGCAAGGGAAATTCCTAGTAACATTGAATCTGTTGCTTAAATAACCATTGATCTAAAGTATAGAAGGATAATAGAACCAACTTTGCAATTCAGATTTACTCTGTCACTAAAAAGGTATCTGTGAAATATATCCATGGATTTACTACTACTTTTAAACAGACTGAATTCTTTTGACCCCTTGATTCCTCTCACCTGTAGAACTCTAGCCTAAAACTCCCAAATCTCCTCTGAATTCCACTACCTGCTAGATATAAAATACATAATCATCCCTCCCCATAATTTCTGTTTCCCTTACATTATCACTTTTTGCTGGTTAGACATTTCAGAGTTCTAGCAGGCCTACCTAGTCTGGCTCCCATGCCAGCTCAGTCCATTCTATAAGAGATCTGCCAGTTGGGGCAGCAGGAAGACTGAGCCCTGGAACCTTCAAGAAATTAAGCTTGAGGAATCATGCTTTCACATGCTTCACACTAGCTCGCAGTTCTGTCTCATTCCTTCACTTTTCTGGTCTGATAATCTTGTCTCAGGGCTCCAAGGCCTTCCCTGGACCATCTCCACCCTACAGCAGGTACCACTTTTTTGGACCCTGAGGACCAATGATTACCTCCTCATCTTGTCTCCAACCACACTGTTTTGTAAATAGACAGTTTGTCGTCCCCCCCCCCCCCCCCCCCCCCCCCCCCCCCCCCGGTTTCAACTCTTCAAGGGCTGAGGGATCTTCTGTAGTTATGTTCTTAAAGCTCACATGATCAGTGCTGGCCTTGGAGTAATTGCTTGATAAAGGAATAAGACCAGCAGAGAGTCTTTGAACTTGAGAAGCTTAATCTGAAACAGCCAAAACAGGGTTTGTATAACCTTCAGGTAAGTATGATATATTAAAAACAACAGACATTTCTTGAGAATTCTTACTTTTCACCTACACCAAGTGTTTACCTGTATAATCTTATGGAAGTCTCAACAATTCTATGATGTATTAATATCTTCATTTTGTAGATGAGAAAACCAAGGCTAAGAGAGATTATGTAACTGGTCCAAGGTCACACTGAGTACATTGCAGAAACAGAATCTGAAAATCACACCGTGACTCCAAAATCAAAACTCTTGACCAGGCTTCCCATGGCTTGTCTAGTGAGCCTGCCCAGGGAGTAGCAAAGAAAATCTAAAATGTGTTCCATTACCAAATTGGTGCTCAGTCCACTTTTATGTTCTGGAGAGATGTCTCTGGTTTTAACAATGTTTACCAATCTAAAATCCTAATATGAAACATTCATGTTTAAATCCATAGCAAAGTTGCATTTATTCATTTTGTAGATTCTTTATCAAATGTTGCATTAGAGAGTGAGGACTCAAAGTAGGATCCCAAACCAAGGAGCTGGGCAATGCATATTCCCATTCAGCAGAATTCAGTAATAAGGGACTTCACAAAATAGGATTGACACATGGCTGGAACCAGTGCTTTGTCAGTCAGTACGTACAGAATGATAGATAGTATTCTAATCCTCCAGCCTGACAAGCTAGCTATTAACCTCCACACTTTCTATGTGGAGATGTTGCTGAAAACTCAGTCCTTGTCCTTAATGCCAGTCCAATAACGAGAACACAGTTGTATGAAAAAGAAAAGGTTCATTGCTTTGCTAGCAAAGGAGAAACACAGAGGACTCCTGTTCCAAACACTGATTCTGCCCATCAGCAGGAAGGGGTTTTTAAAGAGGTGATTAAGAGAAAATGAGGTTAGGGAGGAGAGATCAGGAATAGAAGAATAGGGAAAAGAAGATCAAGGAGGAGAAGGTTAGGGAAAGATGAGGGAGAAGAAGTTTGGGAAAAAGAAAAAAAAGTTTCAAAGCCACAAGTGAACCCCTATTATGGAGGAACTGAATGTCCATGTTCTGGGGATTAACCTGAAGCCACTTCTGTCAAAGCTTACAATGTTCTGCTATAATACTTGTCCCGCTGACTTGAAGAGCTTTCACTGGACAAGAAAATGTGCTGTTTCTTGTTAGGCAAATCTTCCTGGAGCGACAGTCATTTGGAATGAAGTAAGAACAGTCTGATGACCTAAGGCTGGGAAGGCCCTGAGAAAACTACCCTCAGAAACCCAAGAGTGTTAAGGTACTTTCCATACTCAGTTCTGAGGACCAGCATGGCTAAAGCCTGTAGAGGAAGGAGCAGGCAGTGAACCATCAGGAGGTGAGGCCTGAGGCTGATGAGCTGAAAGCCCTGAAGTGGCTACAGTGTCAGCAGTGAGTGAATGGATAATATTCCACTATTGCCATGTATGAAATAAATAAATAAAAAGAATTGGGGGCATCATCCAAAAAGGGACACCTTTGCTTCTGCCAAGTTTCATCTGTATTGGCTGATGGCTCAGGAAGCCAGTAACTGGACTCCACCCAGGGGAAGTTTCAGGTGGCACTGAGTGGACACCTCACTGTATTTCTGAAGGCAGTGGCTCTCACAAACGTGAATTGACGAAAAGACCCAATGCAAAGGCAAAGTTCAGTTAGGGGATCCTTGGGAACTGGCTGGGTGGGGCTGCTAGTATAAACAGCACCTTCTGTGAAGGAAGGTGGAACCCAAGGAAACACAAGGTGCCCTTATATCACAAGCAGACCATTGGTTAGTAGGCACACATCTCTGTCCTTGCAGTTCCTGGGGGAAAGGACTGAATGGACACTGTGTGAAAGATGGAGGAATCCAACTGCCAACAGTGAGATGCTAAATCCTTGTGGAGCAGCAATCTCCAATCCAAGCAGGGCCTCTGTAATCCCCTCCCCTGTGAGTTTATTCTCAAAGGCTGCCCCAACAGACCTTTGGGGAGAGTTTCATAAGACCCAGAATGACCCTTCATTTGTCCAGGTAGTAGTGTGAGCCTCAATGAGCAGCCGAGAATTCTTTTGGCATAAGAGGGTGTCACCCTCTCCACCCAACCCCTTTTCCTTCCCATGCTGAACAGTAATCCCCCTCTTGGCCATAACCACACACTGAGAAACCTGTTTCCCCTCCAGGCTGGGCATTCCATATGCCAGAAAGTGGGTTCCTTTCTATCTTCTTCAGAAGAAACACACTCATGTGATCTCTCCTATTTTTAAGCTCATGTCTGCTTCAGCACCAACAAGGAGAAGGCCCTGCCTGCTCACACAGCCCTATTAGAGGCCTCCCTGTCCACACTCACTGAACTCTGAATCCCCACCTCTCAGGGCTGAGTTCTTCCCTCTGCACCCACCTCTGCTTCCCAGAGTGGAGTCCTTGGGGAATCTTCCTTACACTTCACTATCCAAGGATTCTCCTCAACCCAAGGGGTCAGAGGCCCCAGGGAAGCACCTGGATCATGAGGGATTACTTCACAGAGACATGATCATACATCAGTCTGGCAACTCCTCACAATCCCCGCCACAAACACTTTGAGAACTCTTTTCGAGTGAAAATAACAACGTCAGATTCTAATTTAATTCTAACACCCTTCAATTTTGTAATAGCAATTCTTTATTTCCTGTTACCTTCTCAAAAATACATATATGAAAACAAGTCAGGTCATCAAAAATCAAGACTAAATGACAAATTCAACCCATGTGAACATTGCCCCTCAGGCCTCATATCCCTGATGTTTTCTGTGTTCACAGGTTTGCTTTCCCTCAGAGCACCTGTTTCTGTCCTTGCTCAGTCCCAGCCCAGCCCTGGGGCCATCAGGGGAGATTTTTGACTGCTTAAAGCAGTCTGCAGCCCTTTGTTTCCACTAGGAGTCGGGGTGGGGCAGAGGAGAAGGTTAAAGGAAAATCTCAGAAACCTCAGTCCTTTGGGAAGTGAGTTGGCCATTAGCTCATCAGCCTGGACACTCAGGAAAGCCCCTAAGCACTCTGTATTAATACATCCATATTCCTTTGATTCCTGTGTTACTTTTTCACGGGCTCAGGAACAAGTATAATTATGTCTTAGGAAAATAACCTTCCTATTTCAATCCAATTTAGTATCTTTATCTCCTTTTAAAACGCACAAGGTTAAGTACATAATCATATCACCATTTAAAGGAAGAGAAAACTGAGACTCTAAGATGTTAGGTTACTTGCCTTGAGTTGACCAGCTTGATCTCAGGTGGAGGCCTAAGCAAAACCTGAACTGAACCACCCCTATCCTAAGTCTAAGCACTGGCCACCACCCGCTTACACCATCTTCAATTTGTGGTCCACAAAGAACTTCTATTTATGTATGCAGTGTGGGGTTGGGCAATAATGTATCCAGGTGGGAATTAAGAAGTCTAAAGTTTCAGTCAGAGATATAATTGAGAGAATATTCTGTGGTGAGGGCTGGGCCCCTTCACTCCTGTTGTCTCCCCACCGTCCAGGAGACACAGTGAGCTATTTCTTGCAACCAGCTAAAGCTCATGGCTGCAATAGAGGAGAAGCAGTGACATTGCTCCAGGCTTGTTTAGACTTGGCTGCCCTGAAGGTTACCTTGGCTTTGGAAAAGTTTGCTGAGTAAATTAATAATATAAGCAAGGGTGTTATGTTACCTCACAGACTTATACAATTAAGAAGACAGACTATTTTAGGACTAAAGGACTATGTACACAAGTGTGCCAGCTTATCCTCAGAGAACTGTAACTGGGGACTAATGAGCCTGATGGGGTTGCTGCCCTGTGCCAGGCACTGTGCTAGTCTTGTTTAACTTTTCAAGCTTTATTATTTTATTTTTTTTTTATAAAGAACAGAAATTTATTCCCTCACACTCAGGAGACTGAGAATTCAAGCTTCATTTAAGTGCAATGATCCAGGAAAGATATTAGATCTCATTAAAGACAGCCACCTCTGTGGGCAACACATAGTCCTCAAAAGGTGTGATCTGCTCCAACTTCATCATTTTCACCATCTCCTTCTGAACCAAGTGGGTGGCTCATCAAATAGATGAGACCCAAACCAAGTGGTCAGTGTGAATGCTTCTGATACACTGCTCTAATTTTACCATCCCTATCTCATCAGGGTTTCACATCTAGTATGATGGAATACTGCTAAGCAAGTGCAGGTTTTCTGTCCTTCTTTAAATCATAACTGTGCAGGGCATTCTCCCCTTAGTCTCTTTGCTGCTTTTACTTTTCTCCTCATCAGAAATAAAAAGTTCAGTGTCACGCTTATCTTTTCCCATCCATAGTTACACTTCCTGTGGTGTCTTCTACATTGGCATGCCATAACTTGCCCAAAGCTGTCTTCACTCCTGATGAGTTGACCTGTACCTTTTCATAAGATATAATATGATTATACCAACGTAGGGCATGACACAAGTCAGCAGACAATGGTCTGGGGACTTCTTTAAATACTCCCCCATCTGCTTGTGAAGGCATATATCCCTCACTGTAGCTCTTGCTGGCCAGGTAATCAATGAGCACCAGTGGCTAGGAAGGCTTTTTAGCTCTTCTGAACCTATGTCTCTTACTGGGAACTGGATTGGGAAAGAGTGTAAGAGGTCAGCACCCAGAACTAAGGAAAAGGCTCTATGAAATGTTTAACCCTCACACAGGTATTATCCTCATTGTGCAGCCAAAGAGACTAATGGGAGAGAATAAGCAACCTGTCTAAAGTCAAATAGCCGTAATTCAAATCCAAGGTCTAAATTCAAACTCCCTGACTTTGTAGAAAGGATTTGACAATGAACATTTTCCTCAAATTTGGAACATTCTTTCTTTTTTTTTTTTATTGGATGTTCACAACATTACAAAGCTCATGACAATCATATTTCATAGATTAGAATCAATTGGGTTATGAACTCCCATTTTTACCCCAAATACAGATTGCAGAATCACATCGGCTACACATCACATTTTTACATACTGCCATATTAGTGACTGTTGTATTCTGCTACCTTTACTATCCTCTAATATCCCCCCTCCCCTTCCCTCCCATCTTCTCTCTCTACCCCATCTATTGAAATTCATTTCCCTCCATGTTTGTTATCCCATTCCCCTCGTAAACTCTTATATATAATTTTGTATAACAATGAGGGTCTCCCTCCATTTCCATGTGATTTCCCCTTTTTTTTTCTCCCTTTCCCTCCCGTCTCATGTCTCTGTTTAATGCTATTCTTTTCTTCCTGCTCAGCCTCACTGTTCTGCTCTTAGTTGCTCTCATTATATCAAAGAAGACATTTGATATTTGTTTTTTAGGGATTGGCTAGCTTCACTAAGCATAATCTGCTCTAGTGCCATCCATTTCCCTGCAAATTCCGTGATTTTGTCATTTTTTAGTGCTGCGTAATACTCCATGGTATATAAATGCCACATTTTTTTATCCATTTATCTATTGAAGGGCATCTGGGTTGATTCCACAGTCTAGCAATTGTGAATTGTGCTGCTATGAACATCGATGTGGCAGTATCCCTGTAGTGTGCTCTTTTAAGGTCTTCAGGAAATAGTCCGAGTAGGGCAATAGCTGGGTCAAATGGTGGTTCCATTCCCAGCTTTCCCAGGAATCTCCATACTGCTTTCCAAATTGGCTGCACCCGTTTGCAGTCCCACCAGCAGTGTACAAGAGTACCCTTTTCCCCACATCCTCGCCAGCACTCATTGTTGTTTGACTTCATCATGGCTGCCAATCTTACTGGGGTGAGGTGGTATCTTAGGGTGGTTTTGATTTGCATTTCCTTGACTGCTAGAGATGTTGAGCATTTTTTCATGTACTTGTTGATTGTTTGTATGTCCTCCTCTGTGAAGTGTTTGTTCATGTCCTTGGCCCATTTGTTGATTGGGTTGTTTGTTTTCTTATTGTCTAATTTTTTGAGTTCTTTGTATACTCTGGATATTAGGGCTCTATCTGAAGTGTGAGGAGTAAAAATTTGTTCCCAGGATGTAGGTTCCCTATTTACCTCTCTTATTGTTTCTCTTGCTGAGAAAAAACTTTTCAGTTTAAGAAAGTCCCATTTGTTGATTCTAGTTGTTAACTCTTGTGCTATGGGTGTCCTATTAAGGAATTTTGAGCCCGTCCCCACAATCTGTAGATCGGAGCCAACTTTTTCTTCTATCAGACGGAGAGTCTCTGATTTGATATCTAGCTCCTTTATCCACTTTGAGTTGACTTTTGTGCGTGGCGAGAGGAGGGGATTTAGTTTCATTTTGTTGCATATGGATTTCCAGTTTTCCCAACACCATTTGTTGAAGATGCTATCCTTTCTCCATTGCATGTTTTTAGCTCCTTTATCAAATATAAGATAGTTGTAGCTTTGTGGATTAGTCTCTGTGTCCTCTATTCTGTACCATTGGTCCACCCGCCTGTTCTGGTACCAGTACCATGCTGTTTTTATTACTATTGCTCTGTAATATAGTTTGAAGTCTGGTATCGCTATACCACCTGATTCACACTTCCTGCTTAGAATTGTTTTTGCTATTCTGGGTCTTTTGTTTTTCCATATGAATTTCATGATTGCTTTATCTATTTCTACAAGAAATGCCTTTGGGATTTTTATTGGCATTGCATTGAACCTATAGAGAACTTTTGGTAATATCGCCATTTTGATGATGTTAGTTCTGCCTATCCATGAACAGGGTATATTTTTCCATCTTCTAAGATCCTCTTCTATTTCTTTCTTTAGGGTTCTGTAGTTTTCATTGTATAGGTCCTTCACCTCTTTTGTTAGGTTGATTCCCAAGTACTTTATTTTTTTTGAGGATATTGTGAATGGAGTGTTTTTCCTCATTTCCGTTTCAGAAGTTTTGTCGCTGATATACAGAAATGCCTTTGATTTATGTGTGTTGATTTTATATCCTGCCACTTTGCTGAATTCATTTATTAGTTCTAGTAGTTTTTTTGTAGACCCTTTTGGGTCTTCTAGGTATAGAATCATGTCATCCGCAAATAGTGATAATTTAAGTTCTACTTTTCCTATTTTTATGCCTTTAATTTCTTTCGTTTGTCTAATTGCTCTGGCCAGTGTTTCGAGAACTATGTTGAATAGAAGTGGTGATAGGGGGCATCCCTGTCTTGTTCCAGATTTTAGAGGGAATGCCTTCAATTTTTCTCCATTCAGAATGATGCTAGCCTGAGGCTTGGCATAGATAGCTTTTACAATGTCGAGGTAAGTTCCTGTTATCCCTATTTTTTCTAACGTTTTGAACATAAAGGGATGCTGTACTTTGTCAAATGGTTTTTCTGCGTCTATTGAGATGATCATATGGTTCTTCTCTTTAAGCCTATTGATGTGGTGAATAACATTTATTGATTTCCGTATATTGAACCATCCTTGCATCCCAGGGATGAATCCTACTTGATCATGGTGCACAATTTTTTGATATGCCTTTGTATCCGATTCGCCAGAATTTTATTGAGGATTTTTGCATCTAGGTTCATTAGAGATATTGGTCTGTAGTTTTCTTTCTTTGAGGCGTCTTTGTCTGGTTTCGGAATCAGGATGATGTTGGCCTCATAGAATGAATTTGGAAGAGCTCCCTCTTTTTCTATTTCCTGAAATAACTTGAAAAGTATTGGTATTAATTCTTCTTTAAAGGTTTTGTAGAACTCCGCTGTATACCCATCTGGTCCTGGGCTTTTCTTGGTTGGAAGTTTTTTAATTGCTTCTTCTATTTCATCTATTGATATTGGTCTGTTTAGGTTGTGAGTTTCCTCCTGGCTCAGTCTGGGCAAATCATATGACTTAAGGAATTTATCGATGTCTTCACTTTCTTCTATTTTATTGGAATATAGGTTTTCAAAATAATTTCTAATTGTTTTCTGTATTTCTGAAGCGTCTGTTGTAATATTGCCTTTTTCATCCCGTATGTTAGTGATTTGTAGTATTAAATGTATTCACACTATTGTACAATTACTGACTTTTTCATGCTGTAAATCTGAAACTTTGTACCCATTAAATACTTCTCCATCCCCTCCCCCAGCACCTAGAAACCATTTCACTTTTTTCTTTTACATTTACAGAAATGTATTTCCCATAAATTCGACTAGAGGATTTTTAATACAGTAAAGCTCTCTAATTTTTCCTATTAATATACACAACAAACAATCCATAGAAGGCCTATTTCACACACACATAGTAGCAAAGACAAATATTACTCATGGGTGGAGTCACAGCCTCCCCTGCCTTAGATGGGCTCAGGTTCAACACCCTGATTCACTGTCTGCTGGCAGCTGGAGAGACCTGTGGGCTGGCTGCAGGTGCTGCTGAGGGGGCTGGCAGGAGGCGCTCAGCTCACAGGGCCCTACTCTGCAGCTACCCCCACCCTCCTCATGCCTCCCCCTCAGCGGAGCTTCAGGCCATGAGCTTTGGCAATGGGAGCTGGGCTTCCACGATCAGCCAACACAACAGACATTAGAGCTGGATCCAGGCAATTCACACCTGCGCATTTCCTGAAGCCTATGTGGACAGGATTTGGTCTTTTCACTGCTTGATCTGCACAGACACTTGTCCAGGACTGGAATGGCCACATGAAATGGGTTTTCAAAACTGAACCTTCTGGGTGGTGAGAAGGAAAGAGGAAGAGAGGCCTTTCCTGCCACAGGTTGCACACATCCCACAGGATGGGAAGCCCCAAGGACCTGGCTCCTGCCTGCCTCTCCCATGTGCCTGCCCCTCCCCACACAGTGTCCTAGCAAGGCAGGCTTCTTTTCTGTTGTGTACACACTCAAGACCATTGAGAGTCAGGAACTCCACAGCTCCCTCCATGTGGACCCCTGCACAGCAGCTCCATCCCCACACTCAGCTCTCAACATCTATCTTTGTCCTCAGCAACTGGCTGAACTTCAGCTTTACCAGAAAGTGTTCACTGAGACAACGACTGTGACTTCTTTGAAAGATATCTCAAGACAAGGGTTAGGGAGTGGGAAGAAGTCAGAAGAGGTGGGTCAGTAAAGGAGCAAGTAACCATGGGGCAACCAGTCATCTAGACACCAAGTCCTAGAACAAGACACCCTGTCGACAAGGGGGGACACTGAGGGGAATGCACCTCACAACAGTCCCACCAATGGTTATGCAAGTGTCACCTTAGAGTACTTCATGGGGCTGCACATTTGTGTATTACCATGTATCAGCACTTTACAAGATTCTTAAGGTCCTGAGGAGTGAGGAAGGCTAGGTGCACACTCACCAACTCCTGTCCATCTTTGTTGAGAGCCACTGTGGGGACACTTCTGGTCTGCTGGGTGGGGGTACAGGGAAATCCCTTAGGCAAGGAGACCCAGGAAGGCCTTTGCACAAAGAGTCACTATCCTTTGAGGAGAGAAAGCAATGCAGATCTGCTGTGCCACTTCCTGGTGTCACACCCACCTCTCCTGTGCCTTTCTGTGAGTCCTAGAGGCCTAAGCTTCAGGGTCCCTCACTGTCTCTGGGACGGAGGTGTCACTAATCTCCTGTTTGCCCACTGACAAAGTGATATTAAGCAGTGAAAGGAACCTGCCCAGAGCTAGAGAGGCAGAGTAGGGCTAGTCCTACCACTGAAGCCCTTTCTTTAAGGAAACAGAGCACAATGATGAAAAGGTTAGTGGTTTAAGTCTTACACAATAACCCCTGTGTGGCCCAAGGCAGAAGTGGGTGATCCTTGAAAGGAGAGAGCACTTAAATGCTCTTAATGACAGGTTTTAAGAAGTGCAAGGAGCCAGGGACAGGTTGCCAATTTAGGTTCCAGAGAACAGTCTGTTAGTCTGCTCGGGAGCATGGGTTCACTTCATTTTTCAGTTACTAAAGTAACTCATCATATTCACAGAAAGGTAGCAAACAGGTGTACAAGTGATTGAGAATCCCAGGCTGCAAGACCACGACTCTGAATGCTTTTGTAACATTTGCCTTGAAGCTTTTCACAGGTCAGATGCTTTGAGTGTTTTTTTTTTTTTTTAAACAAAACAAAAAAACACAGGGCTTCACTCTGCTGCCCAGTCTGGCCCTCTATATCTGGAATCAAGCCATCTTCCGGCCTCAGCCTGCCAATTAGCTGTGCCCCACTGCACTCTGCTCAGCTGGAGTGACTTTCCTCTGTCATCAAAGTTGGCGGTGAAGGAGGTCTTTCTGGAACCCCTCTCTTGTCCCCCCAGGTGCTCACTCTGATTGTAAAATCACTACCTCATGAGGTGAAAGGGCACAAAGGTGGAAAGCTCTGGACAGATGACAATGGCTGGATCCCTTCCCAGCTGTGCCACTTTCCCTTAGCCTTCTCACCAGCTGCTTCATCAGAACCACATAAAAAATACTGGTACCTGGCCCACCCCCACCTTGTGCAAGGGTGACGTGCAGCTCCCTGACCTTCCTTTCAAGCCTGTCACAGGCCAGCATGGTGGTCTATAACTGCAGCTCTGTCCTTCTCCCTGTACTGGAGACATCTCCCTGGTGGGACCTTGCCACTCACTGCCCAGCATTCAAGTTCTTGGCTCCTGTGGGTCACAGTGAAGGGCAGATGAGGGATGGTGGCTGAATGATACTGCATGTGTCAGTCACCCAGGGGTTACTGTAACCAAGGGAGATAAATAAACCCTCAGCTTCTCTTGCTTTTATTTGTTTTACTTCCAATTTTAGAGGTCACATGGCTAAGCAATGTACTCTCACTAAAGCTTTGCTGTAGATAGCACTTCTGAAGTGTCGGTCAGGAAGGTAACAGCTGCCTGAGTTGTTTTTCAGGAACTTGGAGGTAGCTCAAGCCAGTTCAAACCACCCACCTCTCACACAGGTGTCCAAAGAGTCACTTGCGAAATTAAAAGGCTGGAAACTCCATCCTCAGAACCCGCAAGGCGCCATCTTCTATTCAGGTGTTCAAGGAAAACAGCTGAGCTTGACTACGCATGCGCAGAACACTTTCTGCCAATCATTTCCCCAACAAATTCTCCACAATTCCCTACTGCTTCATTCCACAAATGCTGGAGATTGGATTTTCAGGGAGGTGTTTTGAAACCTGGGCCTCCCATCTTTGATCACCTGCTGAATAAACCCTTTCTCTTTGCAAAATTTGCTCCTTCAGAGTATAGCTCTCATCACAGCAGGCCTGCCCAGCCTCCTTTAGTAACATTACTTTAACAAATGCCTGAGATAAATCAACTTGAAAAAAGGAAAGGTGTATTTTTGAGAGTGCTGGGTATTTCGGGGCTCCACTGATCTACCCTATTGCATTGGGCCTGTGCTCTACAGTACAGCATCGGGGTGGGGCTCCAGGGTCTCCAGGCGCTAGGTGCCCATTCACCTCACTGCTATCCTCCCCCTTGAAAAAGGAAAGAGGATGGAATGGGGGTCCCACAATCCCCTTTGAGGGCATGTCCCCAGTGACCTAACCTCTTCCCACGGGGCCCCATACTTTAGGGTTCCACCATCTCCCAGTAGTCCCATGGGATGGGGAAAATGCCTCCAAAAACATGAGTTTTGGGTGGCCTTTCAGATCCATATTATGGCACTCCATATCTGTGTCTGTGCAGAGTGTCTAGTGGTTAGCACTTGCTGTTTCCTCTGCCCAGTACACTCAGCCACAAGAGTTGCATAATATTCTTCCACTTCCTTCAGATATCATCTTACCAGAGGACTGTCCTGACCACTCTCTGTAAAATAACCACCACTACTCACACACTCAGCCCTCTCCAAAGCCTAAGCACGTGTCCTACATATGGACATAATGACTCACCCTTCTCTCTCCTCCCACAAGGAAGGAACTTTGGTTTGGCACATAGCTCAATTGCCACCAACCAGCTCAGGTGCCAGTCAATAAATATTTGTTGAACAGATTAATGAAATTTCTCCTCCCACGTACAATAATGTTCTTCCAGTTTCTAATTTCAAGGTACAGGTGGACGCTGAACTGTAAATTACCATACTGTGACCTGATCCTAATTTTAAAAATCACTAGAACCACTTGAAATGAATACTGCTTAATTTTAACTGCTACCCAAATACATTCCAGGTTCCAAGGGGAAACAAATACAGAATTCTTCAAGATTGAGACCTTAAGTAATTCCTAAGTAGTTTTTTCTCCACATTTATTACATGCTAAGCAGAAGTAAGGAGGATTCCTGGAATTTGTTCCTTATCCTCTTGAGTCGTAATCACACAATGCTTTCTATTCAGGCCAATCCCCATTGCTACCTGACTTCAAACTTCAAAATGTCTCAATCCAGTCCTTCTGTGAGTGGGGGTGGGGTCCATGTGAACAACACTGGAGAAAATTTTAATTTTAGCGTGCTGACTCACCAAATAGCCAGCTGACTGCATGTAGCTACAGGGCAAGGAAAAGGAGAAGGAAGGAAAGGTGCAAAGAGTGGGGACAAAGGCTTCTGTTTTTAGATTTTCTTTCTTACCTCTGACAAGTCTCAGAATGCATTTTGTGTTGAGACGGACGTGAGCACAAATGCTTGTCTGAATTGTGCATACCATGAAGGTGGAGTCATTTGCTCAGTGAGTCAAGTTTGGCAGGAACCCAAGGCCTGGCATTTGCTTTCTGCTAGATGAGCTGAAGCTGTCAGCCACTCACATAAGACCATCTAGACAATTCAGAACATAACCACTTCTGCCTCAGCCAATTATTTCAGTAGAAAAGCACTTCCCAACTTTTAAAAAATCTTATTGTGAAATATAAATACAGAAAAGGGTACTAAATACATATGTACAGCTTAGAAGATAATAATAAAGTGAACCCCATTTGCCTTATCATGGGTTAAGAAAAAGAACAAGCACTTTCAAATGAAGACCCCCTGGGTGCACTCCATCATATGCCTTTTCCCACCAGACACAGGTGACCACTATCTGGACCTTGGTGTTACTTCCTTGCATTTCTTCTTAATTGTCTTCCTTATAAGCAAATCTCCAAAAACATTATTTAGTTCTGAGAAGCTGAACAGGAAGCATAGACCTAGCTTGTTCAAAGAAGGGCAATTGCGCCCTGCTAGGTACAAGCTCCCAGCAGATGAGCTGAGCAGAGGTAGGGGCTTCAACTCTTCTCAGGTCTCCAGAGGCCCTCTGGGGAGTGGGCAACAGGGAGGATGTGAATGAGGTGCTGCTTGTCCAGCAAAAGCAGTCAAAGGGCAATGGTTGCTGTGGAATTTTTGCCTTGATTCACAACAGTGGCAATAGACTGAAGCTGATATGCCCAGAAGGGACACAAGTGTCCATGAGTGCTCTGAAAACCAGAATGTGTAGTGGGCTGGGTGCACGTGAGCATTTTGTCTGCACACACCAAGGCAGCTGGTTGCTCTGTGGTCACAATTTGAGTTATGTCTGTCTCCCGAGTCAGCCCCAGCTGCCCTCTGTGAGGAGCACAGCTGAATTCTCCCAGGCTCCTGTAACCCCTCTCTGGAGATGTCTTCCTTTTTCCTTGGTTGACTTTCTCATTTCGATGGGACACATCCTCCCATAGTTTCCTGAGAATGGGTGGAAGGATGTAGACAGACAAGGCTGCCTAGAGGCTATCAGCTGGGATTCCAGGTGTCCCAGAGAAGCCACTAAAGGCCTCTGGACTCAGAAGAAATCATCAAAGTGGATAGAGTCTAAGACAACTAGAAGAGTCACAAATTGATCCTATATGAACTTAGGTCAGCAATGGCCTGCCCTTGGGATGCCCCCAGGAAGGCAGGAATGGGAAGCCTGCAGGCCTTGCAGGGAGTCCATCTAACGCTGGTGGCAAGCATCCAGGACTAGAATCTGTACATTATGCCTGGGCTGGGTGCTCCCCAGTGTGGGAGACCAACCTAGCACATGACTTGAGTTAACTCCCCGCTGGGCAATGTGGCATCAGGCACCCATGCTGCTAGACTGCCCAGCTCTTCTAGGGTTCAAGTGACTGTGCCTTTGTGCTTGGGCATGTCATTCCACAGTTCCATGGGTGGAGCTATGCTCATCTGTTCCTTTGTAATATAACCCCTTGCCCTGTTTAGGATAGAATGTTCCATGGAAATGCCTTGTGTGTGTCCCCTTCTCTTACAGTGCCCTTGGGTGTGGCCTACCCAGGTATCAGTCAACCTGCTGACAGTGGACATCATGAAGATAGACTCAGCCCCCTGAAACCTGACCCTTTGCCCCATTTGAATAGCTTCTCCTCAATAAAAGGGGTCAGCGCATGTCCCCCCCCACTTCCTGCGGACCCTTAAGGTCAGAGGCGCCATCACAGCAACCCCAAAGAAAAAGGTATTTGTGTCTCTTGTGTGTTACTTTGCGCAGCCCAGTCAGCTCAGTTTACCTGGAGTGACCCCTGAGCCTTTTAGTTGCGAGAACAGAATCCCGGCACCCCAGCAAGAATATCAGAGCCTCACATGGTCTTGTAAGATGTTTCTGAGTGCTAAGGACACTGAGGAGAGGAGAGGTAGCAACCCCATACCACTGCTCCCCACCGGGCAATCTTCTCCCTGTCCACTGGCTAACAAGACACTGCTCTCTGGCAGGCAGTGTGTGAGATTTGAGGGGGCATATGGAGTCACACCCCATGTATCTGGATTCATCATGGGCACTACCCACTTGTTCCTTTGGGAGGACAACAAAGCAAAAGCAATCTGAAATTGAATCCAAGTCATCATACGCCCCCTCTAGTCACCCCTGTCCTGAGATCCAAGGCAGGTTATTGTTGGGCCCTGGATTAAAATCCTTATCTCTAAACTGGACGAGTGGATCCTCTGGAATTCTCTGTCATGGGACATTGGAATCTCGTGAGGAGACCAAAAATGCTGAGGCCACACTGCCCCAGCTGGAGACTCTAATATAAGGTTCTGCAGCAAGGTGCAGGGAGTGTAGTTTTGAACCCTAGCTAAATCCTGTATCATCCAGTTAAGACAGATGTTTAAGGCCTTTTGTGGCATTCAATCATCAGTTTAAGGAGATAGCCAGAGGTAATATTTTGCAAAATAAACTCCAATGGTAACTTACTTGGGGCATGTAGTCTTGTGAAAGAAATATTCATTGTTCTCTAGAATCTATAAGATTAAAAACTACAAAGCCAGCTCTGGATACTGACTATGCCTGAGAAGAGATGTGAGCATTTGCTACTGTCCCTAGAGTTACAGATTTGCCCATTTTCTAAAATCTTTTATTCCTGAGACTGGACAATAGGATTAGGTTATTTCTTCACCTTCCACCCTACACATTTAAAAATAATTTGTTTAAAATACATGAGTTAGGGAAGGGAGGTAGAAGGGCTGGGAAATATATTGGCCAAATTATATTGTTATATTGTGTATTGTGTGCATGTATGAATATGTAACAACAAATCCCATGGGTGTGTACAACTATAATGTACCAATTTTAAAAATGAGGAAAAAGAATTTTAAATACAGAGAGAGAGAGAGAGAGAGAGAGAGAGAGAGAGAGAGAGAGGGAGAACTTTGCATGTAGTGGGATGCATAAAACCTGTGGGGCATGACAGCCCTTTGAAGAAAGCCTAGAATAAATATCCACATTATTCTTTAAAAATAAAATAATATGGATTAAGCAGTACCTTGTCTGGGATTTGCTTCCAAACAAGCCAGGATGGGGTGTAGTAAGGAAGAAAGAGATGAAACAAGAGATGTGTGTAAGATGAAACAAGATGTGTGTAAGGTGGTCATTGGTAAAGCTGGGTGACAAGGCACATGGGGGAATCATATTTGGCTGAACCTGACATTGATCTTTTTTTTTTTGGAACTGAGGATTGAATGCAGGGGTGCTTAACCACTGGGCAACATACCCCAGCCTTTTTTTTGGTTTTTTAAGATAGGGTCTCATTTAGCAAAATAGTTCTCATTTAGCAGAATAGTGTTTTATTTGAAAACATCGGTAATAGTTAAATCATGCATTCAGTTTTGGTGTACTTTTAAGTTGATGTTCACAAATCCAGTTTTGACAATGATAAGCTAGAAAAACCTCCTGGAGTTTGAAAAGATGACCTGTTATCTGCTTACAAGGCTCAGGATCAGCCAGAGTGGGAGAGCAGGTTTTGCTGTCTGTACAAAAGAAGTTAGTTAGAATGTCAGTTGTAATAAATATCTACAATTTTCTCTTTCAAGCTGTCTGTTTTACAGAATGCTTATGTAGGTAAGGATCTTAGAAACACTTTCTTTTGAATATTCTGACCATCACAGGCCCATAGACCCCACAGCACAATAGAATTGCTACCGCTGTTCCAACCAGCAATGACTAACATCAGAGGAAGCTTCTCCTCCAAAATCTGGCTAGCTTCTCTTCAGGCAATCTTAAGATACCAGTTTCATCAAATATCCATCAAATCTCTCCAATATTAACCACTTTGTGCCTCAGGATTAACTGATTCTGTTTTCTAATTAAAAAACAACTTCATTCTATTGTCAACTGCTACAGATATACAAAAGAGCAGGGACCCTGCCAATGAGAGTCTCAATCTAGTGCTTAAAACAGCCAACATATAGGAGTGGTGAGGTCGGCACAAAATGCAGATTGTGCAGAAAGCAGAGGGACAGGGCAAAGTTTCTCAGGTGATGATATTTCAGTGAAAGCTGGCCCTGTGGCAGGTAAGGAGGAGGCATTCCAGGAAGAGGAAACTTCATGAGCAAAAGGCCAGATGTGAAAGAACATGGTGTTTTAAAGGAAAGGCAATAAATCTAGTCAAGGAAGGAGGAGGGCCAGGTGCCAAAGGTGGGCTGATGGCGGTTACAAAGTCCATGTGCCATCAGATGATGAACTTAAGATGCTGAGGGCTATTCAGGAGACAGTGACATCATCCGTTTATATTTAGGAAAGGCAACCTGATGTCAGTGTGCAGGAGACTGGCGGAGACGAGCTGGGAGCCACAGTGGGAGTCGTGAAAGGTGGTGACAGCCTATGCTAGGGTGGTGCTGTGAGAACCAAGGGGACGGATTTCAGGAACATTTCTAAATAATCGGTGACTGAGGACCAATCAATAGTACTGAAGATCTCTACCTGGGTGAGGTGGATGTGGAAGCAGAGCAGCTGTGCAGATAGAGGTGGAGGGAAGCTCCTGAAGTCCATCTGGTTTTCCCATCCTGACACTGTGGACTTGGAAGACTGAATGACTGTGATGTCACATGGATTTTTTAGTTTCACTTCTAAGGAAGAGTTCTCTGGAACAAACCTTGCTGTGTCATTCCTTTTTCCCGTCAGGGGCAAGGCTTACTTGGAAGACGGAGCAGATTGCACATTGTCACATGCTATCTAAAGAACATTCCAGAAGGTGACATTTACCCAGGTAACCTTGCAGGATGCATAAGTCTTTGAAGTTCATGTTCACAAATGGAGTTTGCCCAGGAAGAGAGAATGGCATTTGAAGCAGGCCAATCCAATTAACAACATCCAACCACTGTTTGCTCCCCCGACCTAATTTTCTCACTGCTGTCAAGGTGTAGGATAATATAATAGCATGCCTGACATTGAGGGTGGAGGGAAGGGGCAGGAACGCTGCCTAGTTTAGCCTCTAACGTGCTTTGTAGTGTTCTTTACTTTTAAGAAACCTAAAATTTCAACTCGGACACTCCTGACACTTTTGACTTTTTTTTCAAAATCAGTGGAAGAATCAAGAGTTGTACATACCACCCTACCTGGCTTCAGTTTTTTACCTTTTTTTAAATGCTAGAGAACACACTTGCAGAAAAGAGCACAGATGAGCCTCTGGCACCAAGAACTCTCATGAAGGAAGCATGCAAGTCCAACCATCACTGATCAGGAAAGTGCAGCCAGTACTCCAGGAGCCATTTCACATCGTGCTCCCTCCCAAAAATAACCATCCACCTGGTTTCTAATGGTGATGATTAGTTTTCTGCCTTCTCGGATTGTATGTAGATGATGTTCTTTCACTTATAATGGGGTTTTATCCCAAGAAACACACCTGAAATTGAAAATAGAGATAGGAAATACATTTAATACATTTAACTTACCAAACATGTTGGCTTACCAGGATGGGACACTGTAGAGTACTGCTTGTTTACTTTGGTGATAGCTGGCCTGACTGGGAGCTGTGGCTCACTGCTGCTTCCAGCATTCTGGGAGAGTCCTATCCACTATCAGTTGGCCAAGAAGAGATTAAAATTTAAAAATTGAACTATGGTTTCTACTGAATGTGTGTCATTTTCACAGCATGGAAAATTTTAAAAATCATAAGCTGGAGACCTTCCGTATTATTAAGTAAACTCTTACAGGATGTTCTGGAGTCTGGCTTCTTCTGTTCAGCACTGGTGAGCATCAACTCTGTTGCTACATACAGTCTGTCATTGCTGGGGTGTATTCTAGGGCAGGAAAACATCACATTGATCCATCCTACTTTTGATGGATGTTTGGGTTGAGTCCAGTTTTGCTCTAGGACTTTTTGACAACACACTCAGAGTCATGGGTTATGATTGATGAGTGCTGCTCCATGCTAATGACTTTGATTTATAGTCCAACTCTATTTTTGTGGGCACTGGGGATTGAGACCAGGGGTGTCTACCACTGAGCTGAATCCCCAGCTCTCTTTCTTTTTTAACACAAGGTTTCACCAAGTTGACCCAGCTGGCCTTAAACTTGTGATCCTCCTGCCTCAGCCTCCCAAGTCGCTGGAATTAATCAGCATGAGCCACTGGCCCAGTCAATTCTCCTCTACAGATTTTTAAGCACATGACCAAAAGCTTCACGCATTGTGCCTGTGCGCATCACACCAGCCAGACCTTAGTTACTCTTCTAGCAATCAAATCCCTTCACAACAAAAGGGAGAAGGAAGAATGGGTATTATGGGACAATTAGTTGTGTCTGTCACACATACCAAACTGGGCAGGAAGTTCTGAGTTCATTTACCATTATATCAGAGGTGCTTGCATACACACACACACACACACACACACACACACACACACAAATGCTTTGATAATGAAGCTTTGATAATGCTAGAATAGCAGATGTAGTTCCAGATATTTCTGAACACAGGATTGGGTCTTTTTCACAAGAGAAAGATTAAACAGCTGAAGACTAGAATTTAGACTGCTCTTGGATTAGCAAGTCATCTTGAACTAGCTCAACCTTGTGTTTTAGATAAAACACAGATGATGCTGTGTGATCCTTGGTATGAGTCGGGAGCATTACGTAAAACACATGACAGTGTCTAGTAGTACACAGAGCATGCTTAAAAATTATCTTCTCTTGAATTTGGAAAAGTGCTGGCAATATCCATTGTGACATTAACTGGTCCTTTTTCTGCCCAATAACTGCCTGCGGTTCAAGCTGCACAACTGCTGATTTGCAAAACTGTTGGACATGAAAATTAGGTAATCCAATGCATTTAATCCCTCATGCACTCTACATCTATGTCTGGACTAAGAAAAACTGATAGAAATTTGCTACCTAGACCTAACATTCACTTGTCAGGAATATCTTGGCTTTATATTTGGTAAGCCAGTCTGTGTTTTGATCTGGGTGATACCAGCCACAGAGTCAAATCTGTTATTCAAATTTAATACTACTTAAATCTGTTATTCAAATTTAATACTACTTACATTCTGGCATGTACTTCTGATTTTTCCCTTCAGTCTTTTTTTTTTTTTTTTTTTTCCGGTACCAAGGATTGAACCCAGGGGCGCTACACCACTGAGCCACATCCCCCAGCCCTTTTTAATATTTTATTTAGAGATAGGGTCTCACTGAGTTGCTTAGGGCCTCACTTATTTGCTGAGGCTGGCTCTGAACTCACTATCCTCCTGCCTCAGCCTCCTGAGCCACTGGGATTACAGGCGTGAGCCACCACACCCAGCTCCCTTCATTCTTTTTTTTTTTTTTTTAAAGAGAGAGTGAGAGAGGAGAGAGAGAGAGAGAGAGAGAGAATTTTTAATATTTATTTTTTAGTTCTCGGCGGACACAACATCTTTGTTGGTATGTGGTGCTGAGGATCGAACCCAGGCCACAGGCATGCCAGGCGAGCACGCTACCGCTTGAGCCACATCCCCAGCCCTCCCTTCATTCTTAATCATCTATCTCTTTTACATGATCCTGGTTTCTTGGCTTATTCATTTTTTTCTTTCTGGTGCTTTCTCTTCTGGGGTTCTATAGTACCCTTTCATTGAGTATTGTAATACTTTGTCTAGATATCTGTATTCTTCATCCTCAAAAATGGACTGTTCCTTATTGACTTTTGTAACCCTGATTTGCTTTTCTTTATTCATATTTTCTCTATTTTAACAATTATGTTCTTAAAAGTAGCCTAAAATGTTTTGTAGAATGAGGTGGAATAAAAACTCAGAAGAAAATTAGGTAGCCCAACCCATATGTATACAGCCTCAGAATATATTGTAAGCAACACTAAATGGGAAAAAAATAACCCTATAGTATAAGAAATCTGGCAGAAGCACCTGAATCAATGAATCAGAGTGAACATTACCAAGAAAAGAACAAGTCACCTGACAAGATATAGGAAACTCAGTATTACTTCAAAATAATCCTCATAAAGATGCATAATTTGAGTCCAATCAGGAGGAAACATCACAGAAGTGCACACTGCAGGCATTCTGCAAAGTAATTGGCCTATGACTTTCAAAAGTGCCAAAAGAGAAGCCAGAAGAGTTCTTCTACATCACAAGGGACCCAAACAGCCTCAGTAACTCACTGGAATGGCTAATTCTAAACTGGATTCTTTTGCTATATGGCTTCTCATTAGGACAGTTGAAGAAACTTGAATGGGGCCCAAGAATGAGATGGTAGCAATGTGTCAATGTTAATTTCCTGAATTTGATGGTTGGTTATGCAGAATATCCTGGTGTGTAGGAAATCTACATGAATGTATTTGGGAATGAAGGGACATGAGATTGGCCACTTAGTCTCAAGGAAAATATTTCTTTGTAACTTTTGTGTATGGTCAAGATGGTTTAAAATAAAATTTTTATTTGAATAAAGTATTATTTTGGCAGTTTAAAAAATTTCTCTGTCTTAAAGTAGGGAGTTCTCCCATAAGTCGCGCAGATGAGAAGAATCTTCATATCTAGATTGGCTTCATTAATTTCAAAATCAAATGCTTACATGAGGCCACATCTGTGTCAAGCTGAAACTGAGCACCTCAGGGCAGGTGGTCTTTTCTGCTGGTTTGATGGCTGGACTCCTCCAAGCCAGCTGCTGGATATGTCCCTGGCTGAGGGAGCGATGCAGAGCTTCATACATAATTTGACCCTGAGAGGAGGGGAGAAAACAGAATATAGACCTGATCACAGTTGGTTGTATTTTGAGGAGTGTTCCCCTCAGATGTGTAGGTTGAGGTCCTAACCCCCAAGACCTCAGAGTGTGTCTGTTTTTGCAGACAGGGTCCTTAAGGGGGTGATTAAGGTAAAATAAGGTTACATAGGCAGGCCCTAACACAAATGACTGGTGTCTTTGTAAGAAAAAGGAAGTTAAGACATAGATGTACACAGAGGGAAGGCCATATGAAGACACAGGAGAAAAAGCCATCTGCAAGGGCAGAGGCCTCAGCAAAACCAATCTGATAACATCTTGACCTCAGACATGGTCTCCAGAATTGTGAGAATATAAAAATTCTGTTGTTCAAGCCCCTTAGTCTGTGAGAGCCCAACTCACCTCCCGGTATCTAGATCCTACATGGGCTCCACCTCAGGGAATGTCCATGCCTCTCACTGTTGTCCACTAAACTTTGCCTTGAAAAAATCAACCAAGAGATTCTTATACCTATATCTAATTAGTAAAGCAAGCACAATCTAAACTATCACGAATCCAGATGGAAACACAGGCAAAAGCAAAGGCTTCTTAATGTATATTTACATTTACAAGACACTGCCAGAATGTTTTCCATTGTACTTGTACCATTTTGTGTTTATAAGCAATGATGTATGAGACTTCTAGTTACTTCATATCCTTGCCACTGTCTGGTGCTGCCACTCTTTTCAATTTTAGTCATTCTGGCAGGTGCGTAGCAAAATTTCGCTGAGGTTACATTGACCTTTAAATGCTGGGTGGCAATTCCCCTCCAATATATTTATCCCAAAGAAATAACTGCAGTATGATTTGTTTGTCTTCAGGCCCTTTAAAAATCTGTATTAAAAATAAAATTCCACTTCAGACATGGTAGCACACACTTGTAAATGTGTTTTTAATAACCAGCAGCTCAGGAGGCTGAGGCAGGAGGATTGCAAATTAAGGAAAGCCTCAGCAATTTAACCTTAATCTTGGCCTTCTTAGACTCCAGAAGAAATAAATGTGTGTTGTTTATAAGCCATCTAGCTATGGTATTTTTGATATAGCAGCCTTGACAAACTGAGAACAGGGAAAAAGCCCATACAAAACACAAAATCATTTCCTGGAAGAGGTAAACTTAAACTTTTCAAGTACCTTTCAGCTTCAAAAGCGGACATAAAACGTATTAGTGAAACACTAAACTAACTCTGAAATAAAATAAAATAGGGCCTCTGTTTCTTACCATCAAAGCTAGATGACAAAGTAAAGATAGCTTAAGCATGTTTTGTTTATGGTATGCCAAGCAAGGAAAAAAGTCTCTTGACCTTGACATTATTCCTTATTTTTTGAAAGATCTAACACAGAGTCAGCTTGGTAGTCTGCTTTATAATATTGATTAAAAATTAGCAGCCACATCGATGTAGCAGCTCAATTCACAATAGCTAAACTATGGAACCAACCTAGATGCCCTTCAACAGATGAATGGATAAAGAAAACATGGTACATATATACAATGGAATATCACTTAGCCTTAAAGAGGAATGAAATTGTGGCATTTGTAGGTGAATGGATGGAACTAGAGAATATCATGCTAAGTGAAATAATGGGATGGGGGATAGGGAAGAATGAAGGAACTTTGGTTTGTGTAGAGGGGAGTGAGGGAGGGGTGGGGCTGTGGGGATAGGAAGGGTAGAATGAGACAGACACTATTACCCTATATACATGGATAATTACATTACTGGAGTGACTCTGCACCATGTATAGCCACAGGAATGAGAAGCTGTGATCCATTTGTGTACAATATGTCAAAATGCATTGTACTGTAAATAAATTTTAAAAATTAGTATTATGTCATTACCAAAAAAAACAAATAATAGCTCCTTATTCATATTTTTTCAGAAATCAAATATGTAAAGTGTAAAGACATGACCCTCAAAGATATTCAAAAAATATAATGGAATAAAGTTGTTTCCCTAGGACATACATGTATCCTTCCAAGGGGATGTTCCTAAATTCTCCCACATGACCTACAGGGTCAATGCAATCCCAGTCAAGAGCCCATCGCCCACCAGACCTACCCTCCACCCCAGTACTAAGGATTGAATTCTACCACTGAGCTACATCCCAGATCTTCTTTTAAATTTTATTTTAAGACATGTTCATGATAAATTGCCCAGGCCAGCCTCCTGTATCAGCCTCCCAAGTAGCTGGGACTACAAGTGTTCATTATATGACCAAAACTGCAGGATTTTTATGTAATAATTGATATGCTGATTGTAAATGCTTAATTAAATGTTTAATGAAAATGCAAAGGACCAAAAATAAAACAAACAAACAAACAAAAAAAACCGGAGGGGGATACAAATTTAGAGCACTTATGTTATCTGATTCTGTAATCATCAGCGCAATGGCAAAAGGACACAGTGGCATTAAGAATAGATATAAAGATGAATGAACAGAATAGAGTGATAAAAATTCATGCACATACAATCAATTGTCTTTCAAGAGGATAGAAACTTTTTAATAACCAGAGCCAGAGTAAATACTGCATGGAAAAAAAATAACTACAATCCCTACTTGACATCAAACAAACAAAAAAATTATGCCCCATCTCTTTTCCTTAGATTCCTCATCCATGGATTCAACCAACTGAAGATAAAAAAATATTCTGGAAAAAAAAGTGCATCTATACTGAACATGTACAAACATTTTCTCCTTTCATTAGTCCCTAAATGATACAGTTTAACAATTATTTACATTGACATGTGTGTTGTAGTAGTTAATATGTATAATCTAAAACCAAGTTAGAATATATGGAAGGACATGAATGAGTTATATACAAAGACTATGCCAATTCATAAGACATAAGTATCCATGATTTTGTATCCATGGGGGTCCTGAAACCAATTCCCCACACATAATGAGAGAGGACTGTAAAATGGATCACAGACTCCAATATGAAAGCTAAAACTACAATACTTACAAAGAAGAAAAAAGAAGAATGAAGAAAAACACAGTAAAAAAATTGCAAGCTTGGGATAGGCAAAATTTCTTATGACAAAAATACACAAAACAGTAAAAATAAATAATAGTCAGGCATAGTGGTGCATGCCTGTTATCCCAGCAACTCAGGAGGCTGAGGCAGTAAGATAGGAAGTTCAAGGCCAACCTTGGCAATTTAGCAAGACTCTAAGCAATTTAGTGGTACCCTGTCTCAAACTAAAAATTATAAAGGAATATGGATGTAGCTCAGTGGTAAAGCACCCCTGGCATCAATCCCTGGTACCAAAAAGAAAAAAAAAATTGGAGGGTAGGGAGACAGAAACATAAATGATAAATTGACTATATCTAAACAAACAAAAAAAAACACCTGTTCTTCAAAAGGTGCTTTTAATGTATAAAATACTAAATCACAGATTAGGAGGAAATATCCTCAATATGTATAACTGATAAAAGAAATTCAATCCAGGAACAAATAAGAATTTATATTAAAACTCAATAATAAGGGAGGAAGCAATTTAAAAAATTTTTTAAAAGAACAAAAGATGAGGACATAAAATAAGATACCTGTTTCAGTCAGCTTTTTCACTGCTGTGATGAAAAGACTCTACCAGAACAACTGTAGAGGAGGAAAAGTTGATTTGGGGGCTCACAGTTTTAGAGGTATCAGTCCATAGGCAGCTGGCTTCATTCCTTAGGGCTTGAGATGAGACACAACATAATGGCAGAAGGGTGTGGTAGAGGGAAGCAGCTCACCATGATGATCAGGAAGCAGAGAGAAAGACTTTTACTCTCCAGATACAAATATACCCTATAGGCACACCTCTAATGACCCACCATCTCCAGCCACACTCTACCCGCCTTCAGCTCCCACTTGGTTAATCCCATCAGGGGAGCATTCACTGATTGAGTTAAGGTTCTCATAATGCAATCATTTCTTCTCTATACCATCTTACATTGTCTCATGCATGTCTCACACCTCACATCTAAACCACAACAATATCCAAGTGATCAATAAGCATGTGAAAATATGCTCCGCATTTCAATCAAGAGGGAAATGGAATTTTAAACCACAATGTGATACTAGATATTTCCATTCAGTAGAATGGCTAAATGGCTAAAATTAAAGACTCGCTGTATCTAAGTGTTAGTGAGAAAGGGGAACAACTAGAATGCTTGAAAGATATAAAATGGAACAGCCACTGTGGAAAACAGGCCGTCAGTTTACTTTAAAGGGTATGTATAAAAACATACACTCACGACATGACCCAGCGATTCCTCGCCTACTTTTATACTTGAAGAAAATAAAAGCACGTGTTCACACAAAGAGGGAGTGTGTGTGTGTGTGTGTGTGAGTGTGTGTGCGCGCACAGAATATGCACAGCAGCTTTATTCATAAAGGCCACATCTGGAAACAACCCAAGCGTCCACTAGTAGATGAAAGGATAAGAAAACTTGTGGCATATTTATACAAAGGCATACTGCTCAGCAGCAGAATGGACTCAGCTACTGAAAAACAGAACAACAAAGAATATTGGCTAGGGCTGGGGATGTGGCTCAAGCGGTAGCGCGCTCGCCTGGCATGCGTGCGGCCCGGGTTCGATCCTCAGCACCACATACCAACAAAGATGTTGTGTCCGATGAGAACTAAAAAATAAATATTAAAAATTCTCTCTCTCTCCTCACTCTCTCTTTAAAAAAAAATAACAAGAATATTGGCTGTTGGGGATGCAAATCAAGTCAAGATGGTGCCTGGCAGCCAGAAGGAGTGGTTTGTGAAGCAACACCAGCGAGCCATTAAAATGATGAGGATTCCTTATTGGCTGACTGCTGTATCTAGATGATGTTAATTAAGTTAAGCTGTGTGTAATTATTTGGGTATATGTACCTCTGCTGTCCGGCAGAGAGGCGGCTCCTGCTACCTTGGGTGCCCGCTACTTTGAGTTCTCGCTCAGTTCCCGCTGAGTTCACTCGCAATAAAGTAGTTCCCATTTCAACCTTCAAGTCGCTTGTCACCTCCCGGTTATTTGTGCCCAGCGGGACTGCGGCAATTGGCTTTACGATCAAATCTATAAAATGTTCTAAGACAGGCAAAATGAGAGTATGGTGGCAGAATCAGATCAGTGGTTGGTTATGGAGTTGGGTTTTGTCTACAAAAGAACACAGAAGTTTCTGCACTGATGGAAATGTTCTGTACTTTGACAGTAGTGCTGGTAACAATGTCCAAGACTCAAGGAATGGTACAATTAAGCTTGTACACTATTGTATATGAATTAAATTTCAATGTAGAAAGTAAGGCTAGAGCTGAAGAGTGAAAAATGTGGAGCTAAGTCATATGTCCTAACAATTTGACAACTAAAACTCAGTTCCAAAGTAAAAAATAATTTCCACTAAAATAAAAAAAAAATTACACCATCAAATCTTTGCAAGGACAATTATATCCCTAGTCTTGAGGGAGATGCAGAAGGGCTTAGGCAGCCAGGGAAGGATGGAAAGTGAGGAGGTTGGGGACATAGCCAGACAAAGGAGCATGGAGAGGGTCTTCTGGTGAGGTCAACTTCCTACTTGATGAAAGCACTTGTGGACAAAGCAAGGACCCAATCAGACAGACACTTCTGTACTAGTGCTCCTAAGTAGGGGATCCAGTAGAAATACTAAAACAGACACGTAGACAGAGGGGACACCAATCAGTAATAGGAGAATATGGACAGGGGAGGAGAGAAGGAAAGGACACATTCCAGAGACCATAAAAAGAACAGGCCAAAACTTCCCCACGGGATTCCCAGCTCTGGGGCTCCTTCTCTTCAGAGAAGTCTATTTCTGTTGATTTTGCAATAAATCGATGCTTGCTTGCTATCTCTGTGTTCTGTTCTTCAATTTTTTGCTGGATGGAGACAAAGAAATGAGTATCCCTAGACAATAACAGTCACTTGTTGATCAGAATGAAAAGGGCCAACAGTATTACCAGCAAAACTGATTCTGATTAAAATTAATAAGACTATATTTTACTCAAGGAATTACAGTGAAAAAACAAATTCCCTAGTACACAAGATGCTGAGAATTCAAGGCAGACTTGCTTTCCAGACATGGTGAAAGACTAGTCCAGGTGAGGCCTGTTCTTCCTTATTCCAGCTGAAAAAGTCATGTGCCCACAAGATACCACACCAGCCCAAACCCTTAACAGGCTACTCACTATAGTAAAGTGATAAGAAGGTCAACCAACACAACACGTGGACCACAGGGCACTGAAACACAGCATCTCAATTCATGCAACTGCTCTGACTCAATAATCATAATGAGAATGGCTAGACTTGGTGATAAATAGTTAATGATTTAAAAGAAGTTAACAGCCAGCAAACAGGTTTTCATGGCTAAAGCAGATTCTGGAAACAGTTATGAATCCCAAGTAAACAAATAATAATAGGGTTAGATATTTCTATTTCACCCTCGGTAGTCACCACAATAATCTAATTTCACTTATAGCAACCATTTTAACTTATTGTAAATAGAAAGCCTGATTACAGTAGGAGATATGTATAACCTGGCATTTATGTAAGGAAAAATCAGAGTGTTTATTTTTAAACTCTCTTCCTACCTTGTAGTGAAAGTATTTTACTCCCTTTAAATGTATAGCTAAATCTCTACATCTTAGTTTTAGTACAGTCTAGCTCCGAGAACATAAGATACCAACTGTCAAAAAGGGTGGAGTAGGTCAAATAATACTTGAATGAGATTGATTAATAATTCTGAAATTGCAGCCAGGTGTGTGTGTGTGCAGACTGTAATCCCAGCGATCTGGGAGGCTGAGTTGGGGACGGCAAATTCCAGGTCAGCCTCAGCAACTTAATGAGACCCAGTCTCAAAATTAAAAAAATAAATAAATAAAAAGGACTGGGGATGAGGCTCAGTGACAAAGCACCCAATACTCAAAATAAAGCAACAACAACAAAAATAGATTATGAAAACACACACAAGTAACTGTTTTACCTCTGAATAAGTAGAGATTGGAGAATCTAGAACTATACTCCAGTGCCCAAGACACATGCAAAATTAAAATCTCAAGAACATTCTCATGAAGGACAAATGTGGCTTGTTTTCAGGTCAAAACATACCAGGAAATTTCTTTAGAAAGTAGAAATGGTACAGAAGACACTATCTGTAAAATTGAATTTTATGGTTCATGAGTAGCTGTCACTTCTAATGCCCTTTTCTAGGTGCTAAAGAGTGTTCCTTACCTTTCCTGACATAGATGGTTTCACTTTCTTGAAAGCTTCTACAAAGTATGACTAATCTTGAGTTGACCTGTGGAGCAAATTCACAAATAGACACACCTCAATAGAGTCCATTGACCATAGATTATTAGTTTCTCTTGAAGGTGTTCAAGGCTTCAAGGGAAAACTGAGGAGATGAGTAATGAAATGAGCTCTTTTCCAGAAGAATATTCAAGCCTGATATATTCTGCTCATCAATTTTTTGTTTGTTTTTTTTTCAGTACTAGGCCTCGTACATTCTAGGCAAGTGCTCTACCACTGACCTACATCCCTATCCCTGCTTATTAGATTTTAATCCAGTGCTGACCAAGGCGATTTACCATTCAAAAACAGTTAACACTTTGTAGGACTTCCTTGTGCTGATTAATTCAACTCAATAATGATGTTTATGAAGAACCTGAATTTTTTTTTTTTTTAGGATACTTCAAATAAATTTAACTGGGGATGGATAGTAGAATCCCAATTAAGACTGCATAACATGATTAGATACATCATGACATATTTTATATTATATAAAATAGCACAATACTGGATCAGATGAGGATTTCTTTATAAGTTTAGGGGCCATTCACAAGTAACTGAAATAAAGGAGCTAAACATTAAACATGGCTTAGTTTAGAATGTTAATATGACAATTTACGTGATAACAAGTTATACTTAAAATATAAAACTTTCTACTCAGATACTACAGTATATTTACCTAAAAGTAAAATAAAATACATTGTTGAATATATCAAATGAATCTGGATAATATCATTGATTTTGGCTTCGTAAGACACCAATACAAAGTCCCTAAAGGCCAGGTAGCTAGAAATGAAAACTGTAGTAAAACAGGGGTGTCAGAATTTGTTATATGTAAGACAACACCCAAACAAAATTATTAATAGCAAAATTATTAATATATGTGCTGGGGTCTGTTAATTTTATTTACTAAACATACATCAGAAAGATGATTCAGCTCTTGGGTAGTATACCTGATTTTTATTTTACAAGATATTCTAATTTTGCTTATTAATATATCACCTACTTCCAAAAGGCATGGAATGTAGCTTATAATAAATGAAGTTCAGATCATTGAAACTTAAAGTTAACCCCAAAACAAAACAAAACACCTGGGGACTTCATAATGAAGATGTGTGTTGACACATCTAGGCAAAGCATGTGTTGCTGTAACTGTAAACAAATTTAGCTCTAAGATTTTTGGTAGCCAAAGAAAAATGGAAAGAACAGTACAAATATAAAAGGACATCTTTTGAATAAAAGGAGAGCACTACAGATTTAAAGTGCACATAAATACATGTGTTTTGGTTTGTATATGTTTTTGTGGTGCTGGGATGGACCCCAGGGCCTTATGCATGCTAGCCAGCCCATTTTTGTATTTTGAAAGGAAAGACTCAGTATATATGGAAAGTTACTCAATTTTCACTTTTTGCCTGTTTTTAACAGGCAAGAAGATAACACTTTAGATGAGTGCTTCCAGAATGGATAAGTGGAACAATCATGATGGAGACAGTGAATGGACCTATATGCCCTTACTTAATCACTTGTGTATGATAAGATACAATTCTGTTGATTTTACAGAGGCACTGATTAACTATGCTATTATTATACTGTCATTAACAGAGGTTATATAATATTCCAGAACAGCTTCTAAAGTTCTCATTTTAAAATGTAAGCTTTATTATCACAGAGAATAGATCCTAGAAAATAGTCATTTTCCAGTACAATTGTGGTTTTAACTATTCAAAGTGATACATTAAATTAAGAGATTGTGGAGAGAATTGTACCTTTTCCATTTCCCTCATCAGTCTTGCTAGTTCCAATCTCAGTGCAGAGAGAAGCTTCTTCTACCAAAGCAGAGAGGTCTGCACTCCTGAAATGAAATAAGTGTTCTTGTTTATTTATTCTTAGATACTGCAAAAGCCCAGGAAGAAATCAGGTGGAAATTTTATATTGTCATATATTAAACAATCAGGAACCAGACTGATGACCAATAAAGTTGGGACAAACTGATGAGGATCCGTAAGAAAGAACATGTAGCTTTCACTTAAAATGTTTCTAATCTTTAGAAAAAGGAGAAGCATGCAGGAAGCAATGCAATGAGAAATAAACCTTTTCATCCTAAGTGCCACAGAAACTAAGGTTCATATAAACTTTCCGCTAGAAGGACTGAAAATGTGATGGCTGGAGCCTCTTGGACTACATATGGAAATCAAATATATGGATGTTTGAGCAACAAGAAGAAAAAGCCAGAATTTCTGACACCCAACAGCAGTATTTTCCATGGACTGCTTATATCTGGACTATTATACAAGGGAGAAATAAACTGCTATCTTCTTTAATATACTGTTGTTGTTGTTGTTGTTACTAAGCTGTGTTTTTACTAATGAAACTTGGATAGTTTAGGGATGAATAAGCCTATGTTGAACCTATGCCATGTGCCTCTACTGTATATAACCTGCAAGAAACGAGCATCTCCTCCTCTCTTCCCAGTACACTAATCTGTTTGCAGAGCACAGTGAGAATCTAAAGCCCAGGACATGAAGGATAATTAGTTTCTCAGGAGAAAAATCTATGCTGACACAGATTGATATTAAGTTTTGTTTGCTGGTTTTTGGTACTGGGTATTGAACCCAGGGGTGCTTTACCACCAAATTACATCTCTCAGTTCCTTTTATTTATTTTTTATTTTTTTGTTTTGAGACAGGGTCTCACTGACTTGCTGAGACTGACCTCAAACTTACGATCTTCCTGCTTCAACCTCCGAAATCACTGGGATTACAGACGTTGCATCACAGCACCCAGCAGTATTAAGTTATTATCTGTCAAGTTAAAGGGCTTTGCTTGTGCTATTGGCAAATATGGAAAAATGAGATGCTATGGAATGATAATTATAAATGGAAGAATGCCAGTTTCTCAGCAAAACATAATAAAAAAGTAAAAAATCCAGCCAATAAAAACTTACATGCAATTTATTGTAGCATTTTCCCTTATAAGAGCTGTGCTAAAGTGATGACTAGCACCTTTGTATATTACATAATGCCTAAAGTAAGGTTATATAAAAAATCATTGAGATGGCTCCAAGTGGAAAAGGGGAAAACAAAGCCTAGAAAGTCTTTGAAGCACTTGATTCAGCTCAAGTTTCATGGAAACACCATAACAAGCCTTCATTTATGTAATTAATTCATGTAACAGCAGCAAGTCAGCACAGCATGAGGTCAATGAAAGACATTGGTGTTGATAGGTTTTGCAACATTACAGCTTTAAAATGATTCATAAAGGTTCTTTGAGAGAGAATTTGAATTTTGCAATTAAAAAATTTTCATTTCTGGACACTGAAGTTATTATTATACAATTCACACAATATATAAAGTTCAAGACTAATAGAGCTTAACTTACTAACCAAATACAACATTTCCATTGGCTAAGTGTGAGATTATTATATTATTGAAGAGTTATAACCAGATAGTGCACAGGGGTTCATGCCTGTAATCCCAGCTACCTAGGAAGCTGAGGCAAGAGGATCGCAAGTTTTAGGTCAGCTTCAGCAACTTAGTGAGACCCTAGGCAACTTAGCAAGACTCTGTCTTAAAATGAAAAAATAAGGCTCAGGTTCAGTCCTGTCACCCATGTCCCGCGGGGTGGCGGGTGCACTGCGACCTCTGTGCAGACCACAATGCCCATCATCCCCTGAGCCGCCTGTGCTGGACGTGAAGCCACCCTTCCTGTGCCAGGAGTCGCTGAGTGGCCAGGCCTTGGGCCAGCCTTTGGTCGCCTGCGTGGGCCTCAATGTACCTGCTTCTGTTTGTTATTCCCACACGGATGTCAAAGTGCCTGATTTCTCTATCGTTGCTCCGAAGTGTTAGATAGCACAAAGTCTTCAAAAGAGAGCAGCCAGACTAGAAAAGGTTTCTCCTATTTGGTGACTGCTGCAGCTACTGTTGGTGTTGCATATGCCGCCAAGAATGTTGTCTCCCAGTTTGTTTCCAGCATGAGTGCTTCTGCTGATGGATTGGCCATGTTGAAAATTGAAATCAAGTTATCCGATATTCCAGAAGCCAAGGACGTAGCTTTCAACTGGAGAGGCAAACCCCTCTTTGTGCGCCACAGAACCAAGAAGGAGATTGACCAGGAAGCTGCTATTGAAGTGTCCCAATGTCGGGACCCACAGCAGGATTTGGATCCAGTGAAGAAACCTGAATGGGTTATCCTGATAGGCGTTTGTACTCATCTTGGTTGTGTACCCATTGCAAATGCAGGAGATTTTGGTGGTTATTACTACCCTTGCCATGGGTCACACTATGATGCATCAGGCAGGATCAGGAAGGGGCCTGCGCCTCTCAGCCTTGAAGTTCTCTCCTATGAGTTCACCAGTGATGCTATAGTGATTGTTGGTTAGAGACTTTGAACTAAAGTCCTAGGCTGCTTTCATTTTTCACATCACCTCAGAAGAGTTGAGGGCAAGCCTCCTGTACTTCTAAGTTGGTTGATTTGAAATATTTAAGAATTGTTAATAGTGTACTTGCAAATGTGAAGTAAATTGAATTTAATATTGAATGCTTACAAGCATTCACTTAATAAAGCTACTGTTAAACATTGTTAAAAAATAAAATACAAAAAGGGCTGTGGCTGTGTGCTTCTGGTTTCAATCCTTAGTACCTCCCCCCCCCCAAAAAAATCATATACATCCTGGGGTATTTGTACCTCCCGTAATATTAAAGTTAATATTGGTGCAGACACTATTAACTAAGGCAAACAGGTAGCTGAAGCCTGTGGTAGTAAAATGCCTCTCAAAATGTGATGACAATAATAGTAAAATTCAAAATTTGTATCATCAACTTTAACCCTACCCTCTTTATGAACTGACACCCCATTGGGTATAATCCTCAAGACTTGGCACAGGGTAATTTCTGACATCAAAACTGCCTCAGTCACTCACAGAAAACTACAAACAACTCGTTTAAATCTCCTACTGAGTACTGGTATCAAAACAGGCGGGTGGACCAATAGTACAGAATAGAGGACACAGAGACTAATCCACAAAGTTACAACTATCTTATATTTGATAAAGGGGCTAAAAGCATGCAATGGAGGAAGGATAGCATCTTCAACAAATGGTGCTGGGAAAACTGGAAATCCATATGCAACAAAATGAAACTGAATCCCCTCCTCTCGCCATGCACAAAAGTTAACTCAAAGTGGATCAAGGAGCTAGATATCAAATCAGAGACTCTGCATCTGATAGAAGAAAAAGTTGGCTCCGATCTACATATTGTGGGGTCGGGCTCCAAATTCCTTAATAGGACACCCATAGCACAAGAGTTAATAACAAGAATCAACAAATGGGACTTTCTTAAACTGAAAAGTTTTTTCACAGCAAGAGAAACAATAAGAGAGGTAAATAGGGAGCCTACATCCTGGGAACAAATTTTTACTCCTCACACTTCAGATAGAGCCCTAATATCCAGAGTATACAAAGAACTCAAAAAATTAGACAATAAGATAACAAATAACCCAATCAACAAATGGGCCAAGGACCTGAACAGACACTTCACAGAGGAGGACATACAATCAATCAACAAGTACATGAAAAAATGCTCACCATCTCTAGCAGTCAGGGAAATGCAAATCAAAACCACCCTAAGATACCATCTCACTCCAGTAAGATTGGCAGCCAGTATGAAGTCAAACAACAACAAGTGCTGGTGAGGATGTGGGGAAAAGGGTACTCTTGTACATTGCTGGTGGGACTGCAAACTGGTGCGGCCAATTTGGAAAGCAGTATGGAGATTCCTGGGAAAGCTGGGAATGGAACCACCATTTGACCCAGCTATTGCCCTTCTCAGACTATTCCCTGAAGACCTTAAAAGAGCGTACTACAGGGATACTGCCACATAGATGTTCATAGCAGCACAATTCACAATTGCTAGACTGTGGAACCAACCTAGATGCCCTTCAATAGATGAATGGATTAAAAAAATGTGGCATTTATACACCATGGAGTATTACGCAGCACTAAAAAATGACAAAATCATGGAATTTGCAGGGAAATGGATGGCACTAGAGCAGATTATGCTTAGTGAAGCTAGCCAATCCCTAAAAAACAAATACCAAATGTCTTCTTTGATATAATGAGAGCAACTAAGAACAGAGCAGGGAGGAAGAGCAGGAAGAAAAGATTAACATTAAACAGAGACATGAGGTGGGAGGGAAAGGGAGAAAAAAGGAAAATTGCATGGGAATGGAGGGAGACCCTCATTGTTATACAAAATTACATATAAGAGGTTGTGAGGGGAATGGGATAATAAATAAGGAGGGAAATGAATTACAGTAGATGGGATAGAGAGAGAAGATGGGAGGGGAGGGGAGGGGGATAGTAGAGGATAGGAAAGGTAGCAGAATACAACAGTCACTAATATGGCATTATGTAAAAATGTGGATGTGTAACCGATGTGATTCTGCAATCTGTATTTGGGTAAAAATGGGAGTTCGTAACCCACTTGAATCTAATGTATGAAATATGATATGTCAAGAGCTTTGTAATGTTGTGAACAACCAATAAAAAAAAAAGGAGAAAAAATCTCCTACTCAAAGAAGTGAGATCATTTAATCAAAGACTGCTATTGTAACAGGACTTAGAGGCTGCTTTTGCTAAAAGCACTGACTCCTGAATTTATTTGGATGCCTGATGGTTAACTGGAAACAGGATACAAACTTGGCATCTCTGCCTCCATTTTGCATCTGTCTCCTTTTCTCTGAGTCATTCTCTCCCACAGTAACTTTGGCTTCCAGGAATAACAGGTCTGATAGATAAATATCTTGTGACAAGAATCTAAACTACCTCTAAGCAAGAGCAATTTTTCTACCTCAGACAAGGCCCCACTGACCAATCCTGAGATAATAATCAACCAGACCAAGTTTGCTTGATTATATACTTCTGCCTACTCCCTGCCCCCCACTACCCCAGTCTTGCCATATAACCTGGCAGCTCCTGGGATGCCTACGTCTGCTTGTCTTCCTGATAGAGCTACACTGATAACAGTCCTTTCCTGACTTGCGCTGCTTGTCTCTTCCATTGGCATCTTGGGACAGGTGGTAGAACCTAGTCCATCGGGACCCCTGGAGCCAGTGCATTCATTCTAAAACTCCCATAACAATTAGGGGGTGAGAAAGTGGAAATGGTGGCACAAGCCTGTTAATTCCAGCAACTCTGCAGTCTGAGGCAGGAGAATTGTGAGTTTAAGGCCGCTTCAGCAACTGAGCAAGGCTCTAAGCAACTTAGTGAGACTCTATGACAAAATAAAACAAAAGGGCTGGGGATGGTGCTCAGTGGCTAAGCACCCTTAGGTTCAATCCCCAGTACTAAAAAAGAAAAAAAAAAGAAAGAAAGTAAAATAAAACAATTAGGGGGTGAGATATATCCTCCTTCAATGGAGGGAAGGGTATTTACATAAACCCCATACAACCCCTGCCTGAGACCCTACAATTTCCCTTTCATTGAAAATTGCTCACTGCCTTTTACCGAGAAATGACTGCTGGCCACCATGTATTATGACTCTCAGGATCATTGGGGTGGCAGAACCACTGAGATTCCCTATTCTAGATGACCATATATAAAAGAAGTGGAGATTAAATTTTGTATCCTGACCACATTCCCCCCAAATTGTCTGCATGGTCTCAAGTGGAAATATCTGAATAAGAGATGGTTAGATGAAATTCCACAATCAGAACAGAAATAACTCGGAACCTTAATTACTACTAATGGATATGCCATTCGATTCAAATTTACACTGCTGAAAAACAGACCCCCCAAAACTCTCAAAGATAAAGACATAGACTACTGGCTTGCCTTAAATACTTGGCCTTGCTCTAGAGGTATAACCTGAAATCAACAAATCAGGGACAATCAATGGGCTGGTGGGGGATGGCTTTGTTAAAACATGTCTTCCACTTTCTTACTTGTGTCCCCAAATTGGGAAAGTTAACAAACAAATTTACTTAAAAATATATGAAGAGGGCTGGGGTTGTGGCTCAGAGGTAGAGGTCTCACCTAGCATGAGTGAGGTACCGGATGCATGATCCTCAGCACCACATAAAAATAAAATAAAGATATTGAGTTCACCTATAATTAGAAAATAAATATTTAAAAAAACAATATATGAAGATCTGGGTACAGTGGCACACACCTGTAACCTCAGCAGCTCAGGTGGCTGAGGCAGATGGATCACAAGTTCAAGGCTAGCCTATAAATATCTTAATGAAGACCTAAGCAACTTAGCCAGACCCTGTCTCAAAAGGGCAGGGAGACAGGCAAGGATGTGGCTTAGCGGTTTAGGCGGCAAGAAAGTGCTCCTTGTGTTTAATTCCTATTACCCAAAACACAGAAAGATACATATGTATCTATTCCCCAAACTACAGACCTTATGAAAGCCGAGGCACATGTGTCAGATTTCCTGCTGTGACTGCAGGCTGTGTGGCTGTGAGAGGTGTGTTGACAAAATGCATTCTGTGGTTGTGCAGAATGGAGAATGTGGCACTTGTACATGAGTCACTTCTAAAGGCACCTGGATAATTTGGCAGCCAGTCATGAGTATCATATCTGCTCAAATAGTCTCAAAGCACAATGTGTGACGGACAGCAATGTGGTTGGGGAAGTTTCAGTACCAAGAGGCAACATGTGACCTGATTCCCCATTCCCAGGAATTCTATGAAGAAGAAGCAAGGACTAGCCAGACCCTACATCAGAAGCTTCAGAGGACATCTTATTAACCTTCCCAATAACCTGGGAGGTGAGCATCATTCCCCTCCTTCTGCAGGTGAAGAAACTGAGCCCCACAGAGTCTACTGACTTGAGATTTAAATACTTACGTATAGCAATCACAGCGAAGGTCACCAGCAATTGCTTCCAAATTGACATCTGCATCCAGGGGAGGTTTGGTGCCATTCTGAAGAAGACAGAAACAAGAGCTTTCATTGGGGCTTTAAAGACCCTTATGCATCCACATCACAGGCTCTTATGGAAGAGGAGTGGCTGCTAAACTCAGTGAAGAGAATCAACTCCCAAACCAGTCTTACTCCCAAACCAATGTGCCACAAGTTTCAATTCTGAGAAATGAAGGTAAGGAGCAGACTCCAAATGTGGGAAAGCTAGAAAGCCATTTATGCTTATGAAGTTTCAAGAGTTCATGTGCACTCCTAGGGCAACCACCTCCCAAACAAGAACAACAAAACCCAGCAACTCAACCTCTTCACAGGTAAAGCAGTACTTCCGTTCCCTGAGTAACCATGGTGGTCGCTGGAGCAGTGCTGACTTCCGGTCTGAGACTGGCTGTGATGGGAGAATAATACTGAACCCAGGCAGGTGGGAATGATCACTAACCCACCTGCTCTCCACTGAAAGCCTCAAGGCCTCTGTGCCCAATATGCTCTCTCCTGATCCTGTATCATAAACAATCCTGACTTTGGAGCCAATTCCCATTCAGCCTTTATCAAGAGCTGCTAGAAATGACACGGATCAGAACATCTCAGCATTAACACTTAGCAAAGTACCATGTTACATAACATATTTAAAAACATTTTTTTTTGTAGCTTACACAACAAAGTAAACAAAACACAGTTTTAAATGACTTATAATGTATAACAGCTAGATGATATGCTCCTCAGTGTTGGCTCATTGTTCTGATAACATCTATATTGTACACTTTCTTTCCTTTGTAGTATATATTAACTCATGAAATAACTATTGTGAGACGAATCATACACCCAAGTGCATAAACATGACATTAAGTTATCTTAGTGTGAAATATCAGCCCTGCTGGGAATTCTGTCAGAAAGCCACGTCAGGGGTGGAGTCATCACCTTGTGCAATCACCAGCCTTTCAGGGCCCCCAGCAGGGCCTGTTCCAGACCTGCAAGACCTGCATGGCACAACTCTCCACTGCTATGTGAGGCCTCATCTGAATCAGGAAAGTGTTCATTGCCCACTCAATCCCTTTTGGGAAACAAACTCTCTCTGTTCTGAGGTGAAGGATGCTGTGCTAAAGGGTCAAACTGCATGAGCCCTAAGCATTTTTTTAGTGTAAATGATTTCCAGCTTAGTCAGGCTAGAGAATAACCCTGCAGAGGGTAGGGGTGCAATAGTGATGGAAGGAAGCAAAAGGGAGCTTTTGTGGATCTGGTAATGCTTTCTATTTTTTAATATGTGGTCAATGTACATAATATACAATTTTACCATCCAATCATTTTAAGCATTCCATTCAGTGGTATTTGATATGCCCACATTGGTGAGCAACCATTAACACTCTCCATTTCCAGAACCTTTTTTTGTCTTCCATAAATGAAATTTTGTCCCCATTAAACACTAGGTCACCTCTCACTCTGGCCCCTGTCCCCAGTCCCTGGCAACCACCATTCTACTGTCTCCTTCCGTGAACATCCTTTCTTGATCTAGAGGCTTCCTTTGTAACAATGTATAAAGCTGGACACTTAATGTTCACTTTTCCCCATGTCCATTGTGCCTCAATAAAGAAGACCTAAAATGAGGAAATTATATTGGACTTGGCATCAGAAATCTGAGTTCCGAGGTTCAACTGAATGCATCTTTGGGAAGTTCCTTAATTTTTATTATTTTAAAAATGTTTTGAGGGGCCTGGGGATGTGGCTCAAGTGATAGCACGCTCGCCTGGCATGCGTGCGGCCCGGGTTCAATCCTCAGCACCACATACAAACAAAGATGTTGTGTCCACAGAAAACTAAGAAATAAATATTTAAAAATTCTCTCTCTCTCTCTCTCTCTCTCTCTCTCTCTCTCTCTCTCTCTCCTCTCTCTTTAAAAAAAAAAAAAAGAGTGCTGGTCTCCAGCTAGAACAATAACTTTTAATTCCTTCCTCCTTTGGTTCTTTTTTTAAAAAAATGTTTTGATCATTGAAGGAGATAGTACTTTATCTCCAATTGAGTGCATATAATTTCATGTTATATTTGGGGAGGAAGTAGGGAAATGCTTTGAACAGTGATGGTGAACATATCACAGGGATTACTGCAATGGAGAAGAGCTGAGACCTTCCAAGCAATTACTAAGATAGAAAGGTCTGCTTTGCTGGAACACAACTCATTGATATCTCCAGCCACCACTGTAGACGTGTGGAGTGAGACGGTGGTGCTATCTAGAAGGCATGAGCTGTTATGAGAGGTTTAATGTTCATAAAATCTCTCAGCCTTTCCTTGACTATCACATAGCACATGGTTCTTTCCAATGTATATTCCATGTGCTATTGGAGATTTTTACCTCAAACCGTCTGCTGCCTTATTTAATAAAAAATCCAGTCACAAGAAATAAATTCACCAGGGATAATTCTTCTTTTCTCCTCAATATAAATTCTACTCCTAGGATGAGCACTAAACTTTCACAAAGTCCTGTGTCCCTTCAGAGAGCATTTCTCTGGCCTTTTATATTACTGTTATGAACAAACTGGCTTTGAGTCATGTCCTCACAGTTTACATAAGAGAATGATCCGGCTCAATCTGAGGGATCGAGGATCTTCAGGGATATTGTCAAAGACTGTACATAGCATTTTCATGTGCTCTTCACGAAAATCCAGAGGAGGAATTTTTCTTTACCATTTGCATACTGGGAGCAGCTATGAGTTTTCAATACTTAGGGTTCCCTTTGTTTAAGTAAAATATTTTTCCAAAGAAAGCTCAATATATAAAGAGACACCATAAATAAGTGAGATGGGTTTTGAACTTTTTAAGAAAACTACTTATCAATTTAGACATTCTTGGAATTTTTCTAATTCATAGCAAATTAATCATTTAGAAAAACAAATAGTTTGAAAAATACCCTCACTTAAAAGAAAGTAACAAACTTCCCTTTCTTGGAAGCATGAGGGATGGTCTACATGCCATACTTCTAAAAATTTCCAAAGCAACATTATTTTCCTGTTAGTAGAAATAAGGGCTGGAAATCTTTTTTTTTTTTTTTTTTGTACCAGAATTGAACCCAGGATGCTTATCCATATCCCCGGACATTTTTATGTTTTATTTTTGAGACAGGGTCTTGATAAATTGCTAAGGGCCTCACTAAATTGCTGAGGCTGGCTTTGAACTTAAAATCCTCCAGCCTCAGCCTCCTGAGTTGTTGGGATTACAGGCATGAGTCACCACGAAGGGCTGAAGAATCTTTGTGTCATTAAAATCTAAATACTCTTAATTGAAATGTGGCAATGTTTCCAAACTGTAGTAAGAAGGAATAAAACAAATGAATTCTACTTATTCTCCAGTGAGGGCAATCAGAAAAAATTTTAACATCATATTTAAAAGTTTATAGGGCTAGTGCCTAAAATCCCAGCAGCTCAGGAGGCTGGGGCAGGAGGATCACAAGTTCAAAGCCAATCTTAACAATTTAGCAAGTCCCTAAGCAACTCAGCGAAACCCTGTCTCTAAATAAAATATAAAAAAGAGATAGGGATGTGGCTCAGTGATTAAGCACCCCTGGGTTCAATCCCTGGTACCAAATTTTTAAAAATATTTTTTAAGTTTGTAAGTATTTTGGGAAATCATTTATTGAAATGGTACTAGAATATGAAATATTAAGAACTTTTTGTAATAACTTGGTTTTCCTTCACTATTTGTTTTACTATATATATTTTAATAAAGGCTCTAATGACATTTCAAGTTGGAGACTACATAAAGCTGAGCCAAAGGAATTGTAAGAAGAAGAAAAATATTTTTTTAGTAAGTATGGTCCAAAAATACTATATGATTCTACTTGTCTGGGGTGCATTGAGAAGGCAAATTCAGAGACACAAATGCCAAATAAAATATCTGAAAGAGTAGAAATGTCACCCTTGTCTTTCTTGAAGAAAGTTAGATTTCAAAACATACTAAGAAGTTCCTCTCACCCATAGGTCTTTTCAGACTTTGAAGACTGAATCTTGGTGGGACTGCAAATTGGTGTGACCAATCTGGAAAGCAGTATGGAGATTCCTTAGAAAACTTGGAAAGGAACCACCATTTGACACAGCTATCCCACTCCTCAGTTTATATCCAAAGATCTTAAAATACTACATGACACAGCCACATCAATGTTTACACCAACACAATTCACAAAAGCTAAACTGTGGAACCAACCTAGATGCCCTTCAGTAGATGAATGGATAAAGAAACTGTGGTATATATACACAATGGAATATTACTCAGCATTACAAGAGAATAAAATCATGGCATTTGCAGGTAAATAGATGGAGTTGAAGAATATCATGCTAAGTGAAGTAAGCCAATCCCAAAAAACCAAAGGCCGAATGTTTTCTCTGATAAGTGGATGCTGATCCATAGTGGATGTGGGGGGGGGGGGGCGGGAGGGAGCACTGGAGGAATGGAGGAACTTTGGATGGGGCAAAGGGGAGGGAGGGGAAGGAAGCGGACATGGGAGAAAGAAAGATGGTGGAATAAGATGGACATCATTATCCTACGTACATGTATGGAGACACCAATGGTGTGACTCTGTGTACAACTAGAGAGATGAAAAATTATGCTTTATATGTTTATTATGAATCAAAATGCATTCTGCTGTCATGTATAACAAATTAGAATAAATAAATTAATGAGAGTTTTATCTTACTCTCTCTGTAATATTTTAGATATGAATAGAAAAAGGGAAAATAACATAAAATAATGTGGGGAGTATTAACATAAAAAGATGGAAAACATTGAAACCAAAGGGTTTAAACATTGAAAATGCCAATTCTTCTCATTTTTGTTTGATTCACAAAGAATGTACATGAACAGAAATCTGACTTATGGGCTGTCCCCTTGGAATGACATCTTCTCTTTCCTCTACCTGTGCCATGCTTTAGCCATCAGCGATCTTTAAACAAAAGCATTTGTGGCCTCTGGAGGGAGGAGGGTAGATGAGAATGTAGCTGCAGTGTAAGCCACTCTCCTCAGAGGCACCAGGGCCAGGTAGGGCAGGAGGTGTGGCTAGGTATGTATCCTGTGCCTCCTGAGCAGTTCTGTCTAGTGGGATCCTAAGGGTAAAAACACCTGGATTTTTTTTTTTTTCCTGAATAGGGATTGAACCCAGGGGCACCCTACCACTGAACTACATTTCTAGTTCTTTTTATTTTGAGACAGAGTCTTGCTAGGTTGCCCAGGCTGACCTTGAACTGCGATCCTCCTGCCTCAGCCTCCCAAGTATCTGGAATTACAGGTGTGTACCACTGTGCCTGGCTACACATGGAATTTAAGCATTAAAACAACAATAACAACAACAACAACAAAAACACTCTAAAGTAAAAGAGAAAAAAATCCCCAGAACCCATACGTGGTTAGCACACACAGATGTTGAGACTGAGAAGGGCCTAAGCCACAATGCTACAGAAGTTGCTTTCAAAGCCAAATTGATTTTATATGAAAATGTCTCTTTGGGGTTTTTCCTTTCCTTCATATTCAAAACTCTGTGGTTGGAGGCTGTAGGCCTTTTCCATCTAATTCTCAGCTCCTCTCTAACCTCCACATTTATGCCAGGTGATTCTTCTTGCAAACAGACAGAATATGCACATACATCCTCAGGATAGAAAATCTGGAAACATGAAGCAGCTGAGAAAGAGAAAAGCAGCCCCCAACATCCAGCAAGTGGCCTGAGATGTTCAGGTGGGCCCTCACAGGGAAACTGTGGCATTCTACTGACTGGAAATAATCCCTCAGAACATGACTTCAGACAAGGCCACCATGTGACCCTGATGGATCAAGACAACAAGACTACTCTGTAATGTCTGAGCATGGACACACAAGACAGAAAGAACTGCTGTTTCTTTACCAATCACAGGTCTTTCTCCCTTCTAGGTAACTTAAGAGGATACCAACCCACAGAATGACTGCTGCTTTCTGACAACAATTGAGAGCAAGTCCCCATAATAAACCCTTCCCAAATCTAACATAAACCCCAAACATTTAAGTCCTTTCTAACAGGCTCTTACTCAAATGCCCCGTTCCCCAGTTATCTTGGAGTGTGTTCACTCTCTTGTAACAACAGGTCTCACCTGCTCAACTGTATTCCTGGTGCTCATTGGCTGGACAGCACGGACACAGCCAAAACCAAAAACCAAAACAAAAAACGCCTATAATCCCACCCACACAACAAGCACAATTAATATTTCAGTGCATTTTCTTCTGGACTTTTTTCTTTATACTTCTACCATAGAGTTGAAATTGCTAGGCTACTTTCCTTTGGATTAATATGTCTGCTATTGTTTCATTCATATGATTTTTTTCATCTGAAAGCAAGCTCCTTATTGCTAAGGACTATGTCTTATGTTTCTTGGTCTGCTCAATGGTACACACAAAATCAAGGATATACTGAATTTTTAGTGAGCACTTGTTGATTGACTAAAACAGCACTCACATTAGATAAGTATTCTATTATCTTTTTTTTTTCATTTTATCTTTTTTTAATCTTTATTTTTTTTAATGTGGTGCTGAGAATCGAACCCTGTGCCTCATGCATGCTAGGCAAGCACGCTACCACTTGAGCCACATCCCCAGCTCCTCATTTTATCTTTTTTTTTTTTTTTTTATAATATTTTATTGTTGGTTGTTCAAAACATTACATAGTTCTTAATATACCATATTTCACAGATTGATTCAAGTGGGTTATGAACTCCCATTTTTTACCCCGTATACAGATTGCTGTGTCACATCAGTTACATTTCCATTGATTTATAAATTGCCTTTCTAGTGACTGATGTATTCTGCTGTCTATCCCATTCTCCACTATCCCCTCTCCCCTCCCCTCCCCTCCCCTCCCCTTCTCTCTCTCCATCCCCTCTACTAAAAATCGTTTCTTCCACTTATATAATTTTTATCCTACTCCTCCTTTCCTCTTATATGTAATTGTGTATAACCCTGAGGCTCACCTTCCAATTCCATGCAATTTCCCTTAACTCTCCCTTTCCCTCCCGCCTATCATCCCTGTTTAATGTTAGTCTTCTTCTCCAGCTCTTCCTCTCTACCCTGTCCTTGGTTACTCCCCTTATATCAAAGAAGACATTTGGCATTTGTTTTTTAAGGATTGGCTAGCTTCACTTAGCATAATCTGCTCTAATGCCATCCATTTCCCTCCAAATTCTATGATTTTGTCATTTCTTAATGCAGAGTAATACTCCATTGTGTATAGATGCCACATTTTTTTAATCCATTCATCTATTGAAGGGCTTCTAGGTTGGTTCCACAATCTTGCTATCGTGAATTGTGCTGCTATGAACATCGATGTAGCAGTATCCCTGTAGCATGCTCTTGTTAGGTCTTTAGGGAATAGACCGAGAAGGGGAATAGCTGGGTCAAATGGTGGTTCCATTCCCAGCTTTCCAAGAAATCTCCACACTGCTTTCCAAATTGGCTGCACCATTTTGCAGTCCCACCAACAATGAACAAGTGTACCCATTTCCCCGCATCCTCGCCAGCACTTGTTGTTGTTGGACTTCTTAATGGCTGCCAATCTTACTGGAGTGAGATGGTATCTTAGGGTGGTTTTGATTTGCATTTCTCTGACTGCTAGCGATGGTGAGCATTTTTTCATGTACTTGTTGATTGATTGTATGTCCTCCTCTGAGAAGTGTCTGTTCAGGTCCTTGGCCCATTTGTTGATTGGGTTATTTGTTATCTTATTATCTAATTTTTTGAGTTCTTTGTATACTCTGGATATTAGGGCTCTATCTGAAGTGTGTGGGGTAAAGATTTGTTCCCAGGATGTAGGCTCCCTGTTTATCTCTCTTATTGTTTCTTTTGTTGAGAAAAAACTTTTTAGTTTGAGTAAGTCCCATTTGTTGATTCTGGTTGTTAACTCTTGCGCTATGGGTGTCCTATTGAGGAATTTGGAGCCTGACCCCACAGTATGTAGATCATAGCCGACTTTCTCTTCTATCAGACGCCGTGTCTCTGATTTAATATCGAGCTCCTTAATCCATTTTGAGTTAACTTTTGTGCATGGCGAGAGAAAGGGATTCAGTTTCATTTTGATGCAAATGGATTTCCAGTTTTCCCAGCACCATTTGTTGAAGATGCTATCCTTCCTCCATTGCATGCTTTTAGCCCCTTTATCAAATATAAGATAGTTGTAGTTTTGTGGATTGGTTACTGTGTCTTCTATTCTGTACCATTGGTCCACTTGCCTGTTTTGGTACCAGTACCATGCTGTTTTTGCGACTATTGCTCTGTAGTATAGTTTGAAGTCTGGTATCGCTATACCACCTGATTCACACTTCCTGCTTAGCATTGTTTTTGCTATTCTGGGTCTTTTATTATTCCATATGAATTTCATGATTGTTTTATCTATTTCTACAAGAAATGCTGTTGGGATTCTGATTGGGATAGCATTGAACTTATAGAGAACTTTTGGTAATATCGCCATTTTGATGATGTTAGTTCTGCCTATCCATGAACAGGGTATATTTTTCCATCTTCTGAGGTCTTCTTCTATGTCTCTTTTTAGGGTTCTGTAGTTTTCCTTGTATAGGTCTTTCACCTCTTTTGTTAGGTTGATTCCCAGGTATTTTATTTTTTGGGGGGATATTGTGAATGGAGTAGTTGTCCTCATTTCCGTTTCAGAGGATTTGTCGCTGATATACAGGAATGCATTTGATTTATGTGTGTTGATTTTATATCCTGCCACTTTGCTGAATTCATTTATTAACTCTAATAGTTTCTTTGTAGACCCTTTTGGGTCTGTTAGGTATAGAATCATATCATCTGCAAATAGTGATTCATTTTATCTTTGATGTACATACTTTGTGCATTCACCCCTTGTGTGAGGACTGACAATTTTGGCAAGTAGCACTGAAATAGCCTTACAGATGAAGGAAGTATAAAGTTGCTTCATGGGGTGAGTACTATTGAGGAAATGAAATGTATTTGGAAATATGAGTTGATCATACTTCTGGGTCCAAATCTGTCAGGCTTGAAATAGCACAGGCCTCTCCTTTGGCCTGTGTAGAAATGGACAGCACTCTATTGGTTCTTTTTAACTGGCGACATCCTGCAGGCAAGTGTGTCATCTTCATTATGTTATCATGACTACAGGAATTTCATAGGAACAATCTGGGAGTGTGTGTTTGTGTGCTTACTTGTATAAGCATGCATTATATACACATACATTAACCAAGGCAAACAAAATCTCATTACCAAAGTTCCCAACGACAGAGCCAGGGAAAGGGAGAGAGGTATGCCAGGATGCATTGCTCATCAAACTTGCTTGATACAGAGAAACAAGTATGCACAAGAAAAGCAGGCTTTGTTGAACTTGGCATTATTAGCACTTTGGATTGAGTCATTCTGTGGGTTGTGTTGGCTCTCCTATGCATTATAGGATGATTCAAAGCAGTACCACTCCCCTTTCTGGTGACAAACAAATATCCCCAGACAGTACCAAATGTTTCCTAACGTGTGAAGTGGGATGATATTACAGTTTGAATCTAGAGATTCCAAAATTTCTCATGTTTTGAAAAGTTCTCCTGTTTTAAAAATATATTCTCTAATACAGAAAGGTTCAATGGTGGGGCTTTTAGGTAATGATTAAGTCAGAAGTGCTGTTATCTCTGCAGTGGATTAACCCATTTGATGGATTAATAATTTGAATGGGTTACTGGGTGATAACTGTAGGCAAGTGGGGCATGGTTGGAGGAAGAAAGTCATGAGCGGGGGCGGGTGTGCCTTGGAGATTATATTTTGTCTCTGGCGCTCCTCTCCCTCCCTCCCTCTCTCCCTCTCCCTCTCACTCTCTGGTTCCTGGCTGCCATTAGCTGATCAGTTTTCCTGTGCCATGCCCTTTTACCATGATTTTTTGTCTCATCTTAGGCTCAGAGCAACAGAGCTGGACTGAAACCACAGAGCCCAAATACACTTTTCCTCCCTAAGTTTTTCTTCTCAGATACTTTGGTCACAGTGATGCAAAGCTGACTAACACAGACGGTGATAAACTGTCCTGACAAATAGTGAATAAAGCAACTTGTTCTCATGGCTTAGACTACCAGCAATGTGGTGATGACGGGCAAAATTATAATCCAACCAGAGGACTCTCCTGATCTTTTAGCCATGGAGCCAACCTCCTGTTAGACATCATCACTTGGGTAATATTCATGCTTCTGAAACCCCAGTAGCTTATCTTGCAGATCTCTTATCCTGGTGGACACAACTCTCAGTCATCCAAGCTGAGCATTTACCTGCCTTCTTCTCCTCCCTCAACTCAACACTTTATCCAATGTCCTATTAATTAAAACCTTTAAACAGTTTTTGTCTGAGTCCCTTTTGCTATTCTCTGACACTGCCTTAGTTCTGGTATGCTGAATTTCAGTTTGGGGTTGCACCATCTTGTCCTCCATTAGTGGGAGCTTTTTAACCCACAAAGCTGACCAGTCTTCTCATCTGTCCTCCCTTCTCTTGGAGATTGTTATGAACATGATTACATGCAGTTTTAGGTTATGATGGCCCATGAAAATTGGATCATGGTCTTCACTTGCCAACACCCAAAGAACTAAAAAGTTAAAAAATTTACCCCAAGCAACCAAATCAAGAAAGGGGAAAACCTACATGTTACAAATGTTGAAAGTGGAGGGGAATAAAAAGGGAAACTTAGTGGGTGGCTCATAACCAAGCCTCCATCCCTGGAAAGAGCACTGCAGAAAGAGAGTAAAGTAGCAAAATCTTGTGAATGTCCACTGATACTCAAATATGAAGAGAAGCAGCCTAAGGAGAAGATATCCCTACAGAAGGTTAAAGAAAGTTCTCAGACACACCCATCACGGGATTTCAACAGAATCAGGAGGAACTACCAAGTTATAACATTCCCCATGGCGTTGTGCAACCGTGGGGCACAGTGCCAGATGAGTGAGATCACCAGAGTGGGGCAGGCGTAAGACCTCTGTAACATGGGCAATGGCCAGCCTCTCATTGGGGGATTCTTCTTCCTGCCCAGGAAGATGTAAGCCACCCTAAAACTTCAAGTCTCAAGTAATTAGTGAATAACACATACAGCCAGGAATATATTTACAAAAGACGAAGCCCCTGAATAGATCTAGTCCACATGGGGGCTGGAACTCGGAAAGATGGCTCAGATGGTTTATTGAAGGGGATACATCAAAGACAGGGCTAAGGTTTCAAGCGCAGAGTCTTGCTCCACGATGTCTAGTAGTGAGCAAGCTGATTGGCATCTTCTCAGGTCGCACCCATCTCAGGTGCTGTGGGGGATCTTTGGCAGAGCTTGAGGGGGATGTTCACCTGCATCAGGCAGTCAATCCCTGTGGGGGGGGTTCCACGGGAAGTTCCCAATGCCAGACTTATCCCTCACGAGGCTACAATGCACAACATAGTCCATACACAGCCCATGGACAGCTCACGACACCTCTCAAGGGGTATCTCTCAGAAGACAGTAAGCTCAGGCCTTTTCCGAAGGGATTACCTTAGCAGCTGTGCTCCCTTTCCTGTCCCAAGCCTGTAAAGATGAGGACGCAAAGCAGTTAGCCAGGCCTTAAACCATAATGTCTGAGCAATAGGAAAACTATTTCCCAACAGTGATGAATGGGGTCAGAGAACTCATTCACTCCGGATTAGGACAAAGGTGGTCTGAATGGAGTAACTTCGAAGATAAAAAGGGAATGGGAAAACCCATTAACAGAAAGAAGCATGGAAGGAAGGAAGGAAGGAAGGAAGGAAGGAAGGAAGGAAGGAAGGAAAGAAGGAAGGAAGGGAAGGAGGGAGGGAGGGACGGGTGGAAGAAGACCAGATGTTCATAATGCAGTAGGAAAGGACAAAAACTAAAACTATAGACAAAAAACGTAGAGCGTCAACAGGATCTAATCTAAGAACAACCAGTGACCTTGCACAAGTAAACTCAGTATATGAATAAAAAGAACATTCAACACAGAAAATTTTCCCTGGTACGAAGGAAGAATCAAGTCTACAAAATAAAAAGAAGCACCAGATGTTAGCTCCCCGCCACTCTAAATAAAACACCACCACCAGAAACAACAACATAAAGTACCTGGCACTGACTTGTATTTCTTTAGTCATTACACTTCAAATATAAGAATTTTGTGGGGATCTCAGTAGAAAAAGCAAGTTACTGACAAAGAGGAAAAGAAAGCTCAGACTGGCCTCAGACATCTTTATAGACAAAAAATCTGAAAATAACACTGCAATATTTACAAAGGCAATAGGAAAGATTGTGTGACCAAACAAAAATTATTCCCAACTAATCTGTTGTTCAAGTATAAAAACAACAGACAGATGTTTTTAATCATGCAAAGAACTCAAGTAATAAAATTAAATACACTTTTTTTATATACTGAGGATTTAACCCAGGAGCACTTACTACTGAGCTACATCTCCACCTTCTTCTTTTTGACACAGCGTCTTGCTAAGTTGCTTATGGCCTCACTAAATTGCTGAGGTTGGCTTTGAACTTGGTGTCCTCCTTCCTCAGCCTCCTGAGTCGACTGGGATTACAGGCATTTGCCACCACACCAGGATGAATACACTGTTCATAAACAGAATAAATCTAATGAGCAAATAGAACCAGAAGTTGAACCAAAATAAAGAAAATAGAAAAAAATTAAAACTATGCAAAAGAGCTACCAAGGGTACAGGATCTATTCAAATATGAAGTTAAGATTATTGCAACAGACTAAAAAAACAAATGTGACTAACTGGAGATATATATATATGATATATGTATATTATATACATACATTACATGTATGTATACATGTGTGTATATGTACACATGAGGTCATGTGTATATACATATATGTCCATGTAATATATACACATATGTATATGTGTGTATGCATGTATATACATGTATATATGCATATATTATACATATATATGTTATATATATATATACACACACACACACACGGAACAAAATCTGGGCACTGGAAGAAGTGAAGTACAAGAATGCTGATTATCTGATTAATTGAACTAATGTCCATTAAAAAAATGTGTGCCAAAAAATATGTCTTTATCTGTTCATTGACTTTCTTAATTTTTTTTAATCTTTAGAGTGTTACTTTAGAAATGTGAATCTGTTGGGGCTGGAGTTGTGGCTTAGTGGTAGAACACTTGCCTAGCATGTGTGAGGCACTGGGTTCAATTCTCAGCACCATATATAAAGAAATGAATAAAATAAAGATCCACCAACATCTAAAAAAATATTTTAAAAAAAAGAAATGTGAATCTATTGTTGAAAAGAAACATTTACCAGAAGTTTAATAATCTCTTTCATTTTGTTCTTTTAATTTTCAAATCAAATTAACTTTATTTATTTTAAAAAAATATATATATATATATATATATAGAGAGAGAGAGAGAGAAGTTTTTAAAATATTTATTTCTTAGTTTTCAGTGGACACAACATCTTTGTTTGTATGTGGTGCTGAGGATCGAACCCAAGCTGCACCATGCCAGGCGAGCGTGCTACCGCTTGAGCCACATCCCCAGCCCAAATTAACTTTATTTAAATAATGTGTTTAAGTTTATTTCCCCTCCTCACTCAGCCATCCCCATCCACTAACCCTGCTCATGGAGATGTTTGCAAAGGTGTTGTCCTAAGTATGGAGATACATTATTTTGCAGTGTTGCAATCTAGGGTGCTTTGCTTCCTTCTTTGTATCTTGCATGCATCGCTTATTATTTGTTTAAGCCAAACCTGTATAGCATCTTCAAAATTGGCATATGCCAAAATAGAGAATAGAATTCAACACGGGGGTTTCAAAATTCAGTTTTTCTCTGATGCTTTTAATGGGCCTATATCTATTTACTTTCCAGCTGCAAAAGTTTGTATTCAATTTCAAATATTATCTGGTGATAATTCTTCTAAAGCAACAAATATTAAAGGAATATGTTATCAGAATGATCTTTCAAATATAGTAGTTGAGTATTTAACTTCAAATATCCTTCTGCTAGGGGTTTAGATCTGAAGTGCCTCCCATCAGCCAAAGCTCATGTGTTAGGCAATGTTCACAGATGAAAAGATTAGACTATGAGAGTTCTGACTTCATTAGTGGATTAATAATTTGAATAGACTACTGGGTGGTATCTATAGGTGTGTGAGGCATGACTGGAGGAAGTAGGGCACTGGGGGAATGGCCTTGTGGACTGAATCTGTACCTCGCCCCTTCCTCCCTGGTTTTCTCTCTTCCCCTGCTTTTCACCTGCCATGAGCTGAGCATCTTTTCCCCACCACATCCTTCCACCATGCCTCAGGTCTAGATCAGGGACGGAGATCTCTGAAACCATGAAAATTTTCTTCCTCTAAGTTGTTCTTGTCAGGTATTTTGATCATAGTGATGAAAAGCTTAAAACACACCTTCATTTAGTTTACCTTTATATTGAATAAATAAAGATAAAAATGGACAATATCTTCAATCATCAACAACAGTTCATCTTTGTTGGGAGATATAAATATTGGATTTGGCCAAGGATGAGTCTGTCAACCTCTCCCTAGACTTTTTTTTTTTTTTTTTTTTTTTTGGTGCTTAGGATTGAACCCAAAGCCTTGTGCATGCAAGGCAAGCATTCAACCAACTGAGCTAAATCTCCAGCCCCTAAACTGGATAAATATTAAGAGCTACAGAAAAGAAAGAATTTAATCATCTGAATTCCTACCTGTTGTAACTGTAGCTATCTAGAGAAACATATATGAAAATATGCCCTCTCCTTTACTCACTTTTGTGTTTTAAGATGACAAGACAGTCTGCTAGGGAAAGCAAACCCACAAAGAGTGTTTTAACCAGCTGATCTAGGCACAGAATGGCAGAATCAATGACATCTGGAGGGTAAAAAACTTACATAAATGAAATAGAATAGTTTTAAAATGTAATTAACATGAGATGGGAAGAGCCCTTTTTTAAAAAATAAAAAATTGATAAAGAGGATGTTATTAAAATCCGAAGCTTTTTGCTCATGAAAAGTTCTAGCCTCAAACCTGCTCTTAGGATTCCCAGTTTCAAAATCCCAACCGCACCCCAAAACAGCAGACTGGTTTCTCCCTTCCCTCTACACAGGTACAAGTTCCATCAAGTCTGTCTCTGATTACCTTAACCATCAGTTCAAGAAAACATAAGCCCTTAACTGATCCAGCTTGTAAACCTCCCCTTATAATGCTGCCAAGGTTATCTGCCTAAAACACAAGTCCATTCTTTCAACTCCTGCGCCTTCCTGCAAAATGGATGCTACATTTCTAACCGTGGCAGGAAAGCCCTTAGGACCTCACCATCTTTCTTTCTAGTTTGATTTCTCCCAGCCCCCAAAACACTAGTTATCAGATGTCTTGCTGTTCCCTAAAAGATCCAGAAGCTTCAAGCCTCCTCCTCTGTGCTCTCAGCACTGTCTTCCTCTGAAATGCCCTCCCCCATTCATATCCATTGCAGTTCTCAAAGGACACTGCTGTCTTTCCTGAGTCTCCTCAAAGAAAGTCTCCTGCCTTCTTTTGTGCTTGGTCTCTGGGTGCCAGCAGCACTGCAAGCCTCACACCCATGCCTGACAGGAGGCTTCTTATGAACATTCCTGACTTCTCTACAGAGTCTCCATTTTTTAGCTAAATCATTTCCAACAGTTAACTTGGCATGAAAGAGCTCTTATAGCACACAATGGTAAGACCACTGTTCATAACAAACCTAACTAGAAATAATGAAACTCATGTTTCTAATAAATATATCGCCAATTATCCAATAATTTCCTCCTCCACAAAGAGATAAATTAGTACTTTTTTGATCTGAAATTCCAGGGTAATGTGGATCGAACCCAGGGGTTCTTAACCACTAAGCCCTATCTCCAGTACTTTTTATTTTGAGACTGGTTCACTGAGTTGCTGAGGGCCTTGCTAAATTCCTGAGGCTGGCTTTGAACTTGCAATCCTCCTGTCTCCGTCTTCAGAGCTCCTGGGATTACAGGTGTTCACCATCACACTCCGCAAGATAATGAATTCTTATTAGTCAAAGCGGAAAAACATTCCTAGCAGGAAAAAAAAAAAAAAAGACAGACAAAGTAATGAAGAGATTAGAGAGGGGTGCCACAGAGGAATTAAAATGAGGATTAAATTTGAAAATGTAAAGTTTAAAATGTTCTGGATTATTGGTCCATCTTCCCTTTACCCTTGACTCTCTTATGTCACATATCAATCAAATGTAAGAAACTGCTTTTGAGAACCTCCAGGGTTGGCAAATTTTGATGGAAGGTGCAAATAAAAAACCCAAACAACTTTTGTTTCTTAGCATTGTCATCAATTCCTAAAAGAAACCAGCCATATCATCCTGTGCTATAGTTTGGATCTGAAGTGTCCCCCAGAGACCCAGGTGTTAAAGGCTTTTTCCTCAGCCTGGTGCTATTATTAGTTGGTGGTAGGACCTTTAACAGGCGTGGCCTAGTGGGAGGTCTTAGTTCATTGGGGGTGTGGCCTGGAAGGGCCTGTGAGACCCTAGTCTCTTTCTCCCTGTTTTGCTTTCCTGCCATGAGGTAAATAGTTTTGCTGGGCCACCCTCTCCTGCCAGGATGTGTGGCTCCCGCAACTCCCCCTCCACTGGCCATCAGCAGCCTAAAAACAATAGATCAGGCCAGCAATGGACTGGAAACTCCAAAATGGTGAATAAAAATAAACCTTTACGTTTGTAAGTTGATTATTTCAGGTGTTTGTGACAGCAATAGAAAGATGATAAACTCTGGTATAAATTGAAGGATATACTGTATTAAATGGAAAGTCTACGCATATAAATCTTATTTCGTAATTTTTGAGTCTAGGAGCCAAAGATTAACAGTTGAAGAGAGGTTCCTCCCAACCACCTGCTTGTAGTATCTTGCATTTAAGACTGAGTGAAACAAACATGAGGTTGTTGAGCTTCCCAACTATCGTAGGCCTTCTAGAGTACCTTTTCTCTCGTGTTTTCTGCTCTTATGAAACATCTGCATTTTCAACATACACCTCAAGTGTTGGAACCTCAGGAAAGCCTTCTGTGTTTCTTACCTAAACTTTACTCAGCCAGTATGTTTTAAGTTCCCTTTGCAGCATTATTGTACTTACAATATTGGAATTATTTTTGGAAGAGCTTATACACTTTCTTACATCATGAATCCTTAAGGCCTTAGTAGTCTGTGGTACAATGGAAGCACTTTATCTGTTGAATGAATGAAAGTTCTTAAAACAGTTCACTCCTCTGAGTATACAACAGAAAATACATTATGGTAAAATGAAAGTGTTTTCTGTAAAAATTATAATAGTGCTGAAAATTGGTGCTTATTATTTACCTTTCAGATTAGAAAGTTTTTTTAATTTTTAAGTTTTTTATTGATTTTAAAAAATAAATGACAACAGAATGCATTACAATTCTTACTACACATCTACAGCACAATTTTTCATATCTCTGGTTGTATATAAAGTATGTTGATTCCAATTCGTGTCTTCATACATGTACTTTGGATAAAGATGTCTATCACATTCCACCATCATTGCTAATCCCCTGCCCCCTCCCTTTATCTCCCACCCCTCTGCCCTATCTAGAATTCATCTACTCCTCCCATGGTCCCCCTCCCTACCCTACTATGAGTCAGCCTCCTTATATCAGAGAAAACATTTGTCATTTGTTTTTTTGGGATTGGCTAACTTCACTTAGCATTATCTTCTCCAACACCATCCATTTACCTGCAAATGGCACGATTTTATTCTCTTTTATTGCTGAGTAAAATTCTATTGAGTATATATGCCACATTTTTTTTATCCATTCATCCACTGAGGGGCATCTAGGTTGGCTCCACAGTTTAACTATTGTGAATTATGCTGCTATAAACACTGATGTGGCTGTGTCCCTATAGTATGCTGTTTTTAAGTCTTTTGGGTATAGACTGAGGAGAGGGATAGCTGGGTCAAATGGTGGTTCCAATCCCAGATTTCCAAAGAATCTCCACACTGCTTTCCATATTGGGTGCACCAATTTGCAGTCCCACCAGCAATGTATGAGTGTACCTTTTCCCCCACATCCTCGCCAACACTTATTGTTGTTTGTCTTCATAATAGCTACCTTTCTGACCAAAGTGAGATGATGTCTTAGAGTCATTTTGATTTGCATTTCTCTAATTGCTAGAGATGATGAGCATTTTTTCATATATTTATTGATTGATTGTATATCCTCTTCTGAGAAGTGTTGGTTCAGGTCCTTGGACCATTTGTTGATTGGGTTATTTATTTATTTATTTATTTTTGGTGCTTAGCTTTTTGAGTTCTTTATGTACTCTAGAGATTAGTGCTCTATCTGATGTGTGAGGGGTAAAAATTTGCTCCCAGGATGTAGGCTCTCTGTTCACCTCACAGATTGTTTCTTTCGCTGAGAAGAAACTTTTTAGTTTGATCCATCCCATTTATTGATTCTTGGTTTTAATTCTTGCACTATAGGAGTCTTATAAAGGAAGTTGGGGCCTAATCCCACATGATGAAGATTAGGGCCTACTTTATCTTCTATTAGACACAGAGTCTCTGGTTTAATTCCTAGGTCCTTGATCCACTTTGAGTTTTGTGCATGGTGAGAAATAGGGGTTTAATTTCATTTTGTTGCATATGGATTTTCAGTTTTACTAGCACCATTTGTTGAAGAGGCTATTTTTTCTCCAATGCATGTTTTTGGCGCCTTTGTCTAATATAAGATAATTATAATTTTGTGGATTAGTCCTGTGTCCTCTATTCTGTACCATTGGTCTACCAGTCTGTTTTGGTGCCAATACCATGCTGTTTTTGTTACTATTGCTCTGTAGTATAGTTTAAGGTCTGGTATAGTGATGCCACCTGCTTCATTCTTCCTGCTAAGGATTGCTTTAGCTATTCTGGGTCTCTTATTTTTCCAGATGAATTTCATGATTGCTTTTTATATTTCTATGAGGAATGCCATTGGGATTTTGATTGAAATTGCATTAAATCTGTATAGTTCTTTTGGTAGTATGGTCATTTTGATAATATTGATTCTGCCTATCCAAGTGCAAAGTAGATCTTTCCATCTTCTAAGGTCTTCTTTGATTTCTTTCTTTAGGGTTTTGTAGTTTTCATTGTATAGATCTTTCAACTCTTTTGATTTTTGATTCCCAAGTATCTTATTTTATTTTTGAGGTTATTGTAAATGTGGTAGTTTTCCTCATTTACTTCTCAGAGGATTTGTCACTGATATACAGAAATGCCTTTCATTTATTGGTATTGATTTTATATCCTGCTACTTTGCTGAACTCATTTAGTAGTTCAAGAAGTTTTCTGGTGGAGCTTTTTGGATCTTCTCAGTATAGAATCATATCATCAGCAAATAGGGCTAATTTGAGTTCTTTTTCTATCTATGTCCCTTTAATTTCTTTCATCTGTCTAATTGACAAAACAAAAAGTTGGTTCTTTGAAAAAATAAATAAAATTGACAGACCTTTAGCTATGCTAATGAACAGAAGGAGAGAGAAATCTCAAATTACCAGAATATGTGATGAAAAAGGTAATATCACACTACATAAATAAAGAGAATAATTAGAATTATTTTGAAAACTTATACTCCAATAAAATAGAAGACATTGAAGGCATTAACAGATTTCTTAAGTCATATGATCTGCCCAGATTGAATCAGGAAGATATACACAATTTAAACAAACCAATATCAAGTGATGAAATAGAAGATGCCATCAGAAGCCTACCAACCAAGAAAAGCCCAGGACCAGATGGATACACAGCCAAGTTCTACAAGACCTTTAAAGAAGAACTAATACAATACTCTACAATTTATTTCAGGAAATAGAAAAAGAGGCAGCACTTCCAAACTCATTCTATGAGGCCAATATAACCCTGATCCCAAAACCAGGCAAAGACACACACCAAAGAAAGAATACTTCAGACCAATACCTCTAATGAACATAGATGCAAAAATTCTCAATAAAATTCTGGTAAATTGAATACAAAAAATATATCAAAAAGATTATGCACCATGATCAAGTGGGATTCATCCCAGGGATGCAAGGTTGGTTCAACATACGGAAATCAATAAATGTAATTCATCACATCCATAGAATCATATGATCATCTCAACAGATGCAGAAAAAGCATTTGACAAAATACAGCACCTTTATATGTTCAAAACACTAGAAAAACTTGGGATAATAGAAACATATCTCAACATCATAAAGGCTATCTATGCTAAACCTCAGGCCAACATCATTCTAAATGAAGAAAATTTAAAGGCATTCCCTCTAAAAACTGGAACAGGAGAGGGATGCCTTCTTTCACCACTATTCAACATAGTTCTTGAAACACTGGCCAGAGCAATTAGACAGATGAAAGAAATTAAAGGGATATGTATAGGAAAAGAAAATCTTAAATTAGCACTATTTGCTGATGATATGATTCTATACCTAGAAGACCCAAAAAGCTCCACCAGAAAACTTTTTTTTTTTAAAGAGAGAGTGAGAGAGGAGAGAGAGAGAATTTTTAATATTTATTTTTTAGTTCTCGGCGGACACAACATCTTTGTTGGTATGTGGTGCTGAGGATCCAACCCGGGCCGCACGCATGCCAGGCGAGCACGCTACCGCTTGAGCCACATCCCCAGCCCCCACCAGAAAACTTTTAAGTTTTTAGTTCACCTCATGTCTTTTACAGATTTAAGGACATTTAAGAAAATGAGTGATTCAAGAAAACTCTTAAAAATTGATAAGGTGATCTGAAGTAAGCATATGATGATCCAGGATAGCTATTTATAATAGAGCATCAGGTCTTCTTCGTTTTAATCAACATTCAATCTCTATATTAATGAAGAAAATAATAATGCAAATAATAAAAAACACAATAATCAGAATAGTTATTCTCTTTATAGAGTGCATTACAGGAGTTCTGGGAACAGACTTTTCTTTCTGTTTTTCTCAGGCTAATGTTAAATGAATTTATGTTTTTTCCCCAAGAGAATATCCAGGTCAGATACACAAAGAATGTAAAATTTGTTGTAATTGTACTTGCAAATAATTGAAGATTACATATACACACCCACAATATAGTAACAAACTAATCTTAGTTATCCATACAAGGTAGATAGAATGTTTTATAAAGCATTAAAGTATTCTTACGCAAGGGCTGAAGTTGTGGCTCAGTAGCAGATCACTTGCCTAGCACATGTGAAGCACTGGGTTTGATCCTCAGCACCATATAATTAATTAATTAAGAAAGAAAGAAAGAAAGAAAAAAAGGCATTATGTCCATCTACAACTGAAAAAAAAATTGTTTTAAAATTATTCTTATGCAAGAGGTGGCAAAGTACAATGTTCAAATCTGGGTGAATATATCTATCTCCTCAAATTGTCACCATAAGGGGTTTGAGATCCCTCCCAAGGCAGAAAATACCTCTCCTGGGACCTTTCAGGCTTTTCAAATGTCACAGCAAAGAATATAAGGATGAGTCAGGCTTTAGCAAAGAAGGACTTAGAAAGTGAGAGGTGAAGATATATTTTCAGGGCAGAATGTGGTCTATATGGAGAGCACAAAGCAGCACTTTGGGGGTCTCAATCTCTTCTTTTAAAGGAGAATTTGTGAGGGGTGGGCTTGGGAAGGATGGTGGGGATGGCATCAGCCTGGTGATCACAAGACAGTGTGTGGAGGGCTGATCTTCTTCCTGGATGTTAAGGTTGACATCCTCTCATCTATCTAGATAATGTCTGGAATGTGCCTATTACAATAGATTTTGTAAAATTCATCCCCCTTTGCTTTATCTAATCTGAAAACACATTGTATAAGCTAACTAACTGGGCTCTCATAAGCATTAAAACAAGGTAATTTCCCATAGATGAGATAACTTACAGTAACTTTTAAGATTTATAGATTTCTCAAGAATTTGGGAGTGACTGGGCAGGAAGGAGGACAGGCCTGAGGAGTAAAGGTGTGAGTACCCTTGATCCTGGGGCTTCTAGATTTATAGCTGCAGTCTCTCTTCCTTCCCTTTGTCTTCCTTCTACACATCTTTTATTTCTTTTCTACCTCAAAACTTTCATCATTTCTATATAACGAAAAGATTTCAAATAATTTCTGGCCACTTTTTTTAAATGTACAGTACATTATTGTTACTGATATTTACCCTACTGTGCAATAGCATCCCAAACATTCGTTCTCCAGCTGTAACTTCGTGCCCACTGATAACCTTTTCCCATTTCTCTGTGCTTTTTCTCTCCCCAGCTCTGCTTAGCACCATTGTGAGCCCTGATAGTTTTTTACAGCCATCGTCTTTATTACCAGGCTTTGGATTTTTATCTTACCATCTTGAGTAAACTGTCAAATTGCCAGGATGTTTGTTTTTGTTTTAACAACCAGGGAAATAAGATCTCTTCCCACTAGCCTTGAGGATTTATTTTAAAATACCCTTAAACTTAAAACTGACCATTAAATGGGATATTTAATGAGTTGCAAGTTATCATACATCTCTAGCACTGGCTACTAATTGTTGGGGAAATTCAGTGTATTTCTATTCCTGGGGTCACTTTCTTTCTGAATCCTAAACAAAAGATGTATGTATGCTCTTTTGAGTCTTTGTGTTTGTGCTGTCAATCAGTGTTTCCTGAACACCCATGAAAGGAGGAGGACCACAGTGAAAGCTGTGTTTGTTTGACAGTATTGACTGTTGCTTTGCGTATTTTATATTGGCCTTTGGGACTCTATTTTAATTGTCTTTGGGACCTTCTCTTTTCTGGTTTGGTTTGAACTGGTTTTACCAGTTTGAACCATAAATGTCCATTGAAGCTTCCTTTATAAGTCTTTCCTTTATCTTTGACTTCTTCCCTTGGGATACGTCTACATTGATTTCAGTTATATCCAGAACTGAATCTTCAATCTTAATTAGAGTGCTTACAGTAAATAACCACTGTCCTTGTGTCAGATCTTTCAAAAGATGAGTGCATCTTTTTCTTTCTCAAGTGTTTTCTCATTATCATGATCACCAGGCTCAAATCACAGGAAATTCTATTCCTCTCTCCTATGCCCACACACCTGATTTCTCTTCAGAAGGGCTTAAGCTAATGCTTTTCTCCTTCCTGAACTTTGTGTCTTTGCCTGCATCATCATCTGTAGCTACGGAGTCCTTCCCTCTCTTCTTCAAAGTCTACTTCAGATCATTCGTCATGTGAGATCTTAGTTGACTTCAAGTGATTGTTCATACCCTCATTACCTAGTCTTACGTATTCAAACTAAACCAGTAAGCATTCACAAGCAATTGAGTTTCTAGATGATTAACAAAAGCTACGCAAATCTTAGAACAAGGTAGATTCAATGCAGCAAAACTCAAATAATAAAACACTTCAACTGTACCTAGAAAATTATAACTGTAGTTGACCTTAATTTTTAAAAACATTTTTTAGTTGTCAATGGACCTTTATTTATTTATATGCAGTGCTGAGAATCAAACCCTGTGCCTCACACATGCTAGGCAAGTACTCTAACCACTGAGTCATGACCCCAGCTCTTAATTTTTTCTTTATAAATATGTTCTTGTTAAGAAGTTATTTCACGGCTGAGGTTGCAACTCAGTTGGTAGCGTGCTTGCCTAGCATGTGTGAGGCATTGCATTCTATTATCAGCACCACATATGAATAAATAAAATTCTATCAACAACTAAAAATTTTTTTCTTAAAAAGTTATTTCAGGGGCTGGGGATGTAGCTCAAGCGGTAGCATGCTCGCCTGGCATGCGTGCGGCCAGGGTTCGATCCTCAGCACCACATACAAAAAAAAAAACAAAGATGTTGTGTCTGCTGAAAACTGAAAAATAAATATTAAAAAATTCTCTCTCTCTCACACACACTCTCTCTCTCACTCTCTCTTTAAAAAAAAGTTATTTCATCTCAGAAATTATCTGCAGCATTGTAGAGTCTACAGAGACAAGAAATGTTTTTCTACAAGTTTGTGTTAGAGGGTGCCTCCGTTTTTTTCTTATTAATAGCTATCTTTCTACTTGATGACTTATAAACATGAAATAATTTTCACACATGAAATGGTTTTTACAATCCCCAATTTGTACTCCTCAGTGGCACCCTTTCAAGTTATTTGTATTAGGGAGAACTTGACTTAGGCAATGCCATTTTGAAATATATTCTCCACCTTAGAACAACTGTTAGCCCATGGTCACTCTGACCCAGAGCAAAAGTCAGCTTGACCTAAACCCTAGACAATACCCTGTAACAAGAACTGATTTGGGGGACTGAAATCTTGAGAAACATCCTGTTCAACATGGAACAGAGACCACCACAAAGAATGATGGTGACTACCACAAGACCCCTTCCCTAGATCCCCCTAGCAACAGCCAAAGCACAAAAATTTTCCCACCCCTTCACTGTCCTATAACTTCCCCGGGCTGTAAGTACATGATGGACTTCAGTCTCACTGGGACCCCCTTTTGCAGGTTTATCCCAAATAAATCTGTGTGCTGCTGAGCCGCCTCTCCTCTCTCCTTAATTCCCTCCATTCTGTTCTTTCCTTACATTTTGACTGATCTTTTATTTAATATTATTTGTTGACTATGAGAGAGTCTCATGTTTCTACTGTGAAAAAGAAAATTTCACCACCTCTATTCACCTCATTTCACACATACAGACACACTCCCTTTTCCTTCCTCCAATAACACTATAAATTCATTTTTCTCCTACCAGATGCTGTGGCTCATGCCTACAATCCCAGCTGCTGGAAGGTTGCAGCAGGAGGATCAAAGTCTAAGGCCAGCCTTGGCAATTTAGTGAGACTCTGTCTCAAAATAAAAACTAAAAAGGGCTGGGATGTAGCTCAGTGGAAGAGTGCGCCTAGGTTCAATCCTCAGTACTGAAGAAAAAAAAAATTCCCACTTCAGTTCAGTTCTGGTGTTTGTGGCAATGTAGTTTATTCAGGATTAGAGTACTGATTGTCAAAGTATTGTCCCAGGGGTTCCTAGAATCTAAAATAAAATATTATCAATGATTCTGAATCAGAATAGAATTCTCAGGATTCAAAAAACATATTTTATACTAGATTTAATGAAGAAAAGATGTCAAGATATCTCAGAAAATAGCAATAACAAGTTGAACAAAGATTTCAAATGAGTATTAAGATAAACTTTATTTGACTAGCAATTTATGTAGTATTCCAGGTGATTCAGCATGTATTATTTCATTTAATCCTAATGATGTCTCTATGAGTTAGATGCTATACACTTTTTACAGATGACTGACCCAGGTCTTCAAATGGTAACTGACTTGAGCTAAATATTAGGTGTTTTGACTTCTGATCCTTAACTTGTACTGTATAAAAACTCCATATTCCTTAAAGACTCCAAGTAGGATGGTACCCAGTCATATCCTGGTGATGGTGGCATCTTCCCCTCCAGAGGCCTGGAGGCCATGTCTCTGCCTCCTGCTCTGGGCCCACTTGCTCTGGGTGGTGACTGGGATGGGGTTATGGTTGTCCTCCTAGAGGACAACACATTGAATGAACAAAGACTGAACTTTTTGTTTGTTTGTTTTCTTTTTCTTTTTTGGTACTAGGGATTGAACCCAGGAGTGCTTAAACTCTGAGCCACATCCCCAGTCCTTTTTATTTTGAGACAGGGTCTTGCTAAGTTCTTAGGGTCTCACTAATTTGCTGAGGCTGATTTTGAACTTGCAGTCCTCCTGCCTCAGTCTCCCCAACCACCAGGAATACAAGCGTGTACCAACATGCCTGGCCAAAGACATATGCATTTTATAAAAGGCATCTGTGGAATAATGCTTCCATTTGAATAATAAATGAGTTCCCATTTTGAGCCCCCTGGTTCTTACACAGCCTCACTATCTGAAGAAAGTTCATGCTAAAAATCTGATATAATTAATGGGTAAATATGATCAGATATCTGCACCAAGTTCTCAGCCTGATAAGGAGAATCCTTTTGTGTCAACCTAATGAAGCATTCAAAGAAGTCATATGACTCTTTTCAAGATGAACTTGAAGATTATATTAAAGCACAGAAAGACAGAGGCTTAGTTAGAGTCAAGACTTGTTCCAGGAAGGTGATAGAGAACTATTTGGAAACCTGTGGGTACAGAGAAGAGGTTGATTCCAGACACAGATATAGAATGTTTGATCAAAAACTCCCATCTGGAACTGTCCAGACCTACCCAAGATCATGCAATATTTCATAAACAATGGGAAACCAGTTATCTCAGTGCTTACCAGCTCAGGATGGCAAGCTGAGACTAGACTCTCTGAGGACCATCAGTTCCCCAAGAGTTTAAACTCAAGTGTGAGAGCATAGTTTTTAGCTAAAAGGAAATTTTTTTATTGTTTCAAACTATTCGGAATCTTCAAATACATTGTTTTACTGAATTTAAGGGCTACAATCTCTGATTCAGAACATTCAGCAAATATGTTAATTAAAAGATACTCTTTTGCCCACAAGTAGTATTAATTTCTTTTTAAGTTTTTTTTTAAAATTTAGTTGTAATATGGATACAATACCTTTATCTTATTTATTTTTATGCGTTGCTGAGGACTGAACCCAGCGCCTCACATATGCTGGGCAAGTGCTCTACCACTGAGCTACAACTCCAGCCTCAGTATTAATTTCTTAATGAAATATCCTAAGAATTACATGGCTTAAGAGATTTGCCCACATGCACAGATTCAAAGATTCAGTCACTCATACTAGCACAGAAAACTCAGCTATTAGAAGTCTCCTATTAATTTGGTTATTTGTTTATAAGTTTTAAAATTCTGTCTCCCTCTCCTCAAAAGTTTGCTAAAAGAATGGACTTGGTCAGACAGAGAATGTTGAATCAGGGATTTCTGAAAGAAACAAGTTGAGGGACTAGGATTGTGGTTCAGTAGTAGAGTACTTGCCTAGTACAGGAGTGGCACTGAGTTGGATCCTCAGCACCACATGAAAATAAATAAAATAAAAAAGGTATTGTGTTCATCTACAACTAAATTTTTTTTAATTAAAAATAATTTTAAAAAAGAAAAAAGTTTCAGCACAACTTTCAAGGTATGACATGGTGAACAATGGCATAAATTTACACTTTCGGCTTTTGCTTGTTTTTTATTTTTTTAACTTTAAATTTTTTTTGTTAAAACAGAGTTGATATGTAAACTGGTTTCCAAATTTTTGTAGCAAAGGACACACATATCATACCAAGTGATTTCTATTGTCATCTGTCCAGTCTTGCCACTTCTTGTTCAACATTTTACTGGAGGTTCTAGCCAGGTCAATTAACAAGAAAATTAAATAAAAGACATCCAAGTGTAAGAAGAGCAAGAAAAACTTTCCGTTCAAGAATGACATGTTATTGAATGCAAGGAATATACTAATGACTCACCAAATTACCAAATAAACAAGGTCAGTGAACATTCAGAGTATAAGATCATCATATGAAAATCAATTGTATATCTAGACACTAGTAATGAATGGTCTGAAAATAAAATTTTAAAGACAATTTCACTTATCATAACATCAAAAAGAATAAAATACTTGTAATAAATATCACAAGAGAAAAACTCCCGGGAGGGGGTAACAGGTGCCCTGTTTCCCACAGTTGGAATATTTTGCAGTCTTTCCCAGGCACTCTTGAGATAACCAATGCATGGTTGGCCAGAGCACATATCTAATCCTAAGCAAAACATCTTACATTGTGACCAAATGTAACCTATTGATATAAGTAAAGCCAACAGCTCAGACAAGCAGCCATTTTGCCACTTAGCCATTGCTGCCTTGGCATCTTGCTTCTCTCTCCTTTTGTTTTCTTCACAGAAGAGCATGTGCCTAGCAAGCGTAATGCCCTGGGCTTGTTTTCTGTACCTTCCAAAAAAGCAAAACAAAACCCAAATGTTCAGAATATGCATATCCATAGAAACACTGGTTGGCCAGGGCTAGAGAATGGAAGTCATTGATAACGGTTGTAGGCTTTCTTTTTGTGGTGATATGAATGTTCTAAAAGTAGATAGTGATAATGGTTTTACAACTCTGTTAATATATTAAACACCATTAAATTGTACACTTTAAAATAATAAATTTTATATTCATGTGAGCTATTTATTTTTCTTTCTTGGAGACAGTGTCTTGCTATGTTGCCTAGGCTGGCTTCAAGCATCAAGACTCAAGTGATCTTCTTGCCTCAGCCTTTCAAGTAGCTGGGACTATAGGCATGAATCACCCACCACTCCTGGCTATATATGTTATTTCTGAATAAAACTTTCTGTGCGTGTGTGTGTGTGTGTGTGTGTGTGTGTGTGTGGTGCTGGGGATTGAACCCAGGCCCTTGTACATGCAAGGCAAGCACTCTACCAACTGAGCTATATCCCCAGCCCCTGAATAAAACATTTTTAAACAGTTTGATGAAGCTAAATTTTATTAGCAAAAAAATATGGCCTCTTGTCTGTGTGTCACCAGGATGAGTGAGAGTCCTGAGGAGTAGTCCCCTAAAAGGGAGGTAGACCTCAGTTCAGGTAATGAGGATCCTTGACATTGTCAGAGAAAGGAATATAAGGATGAGTCAAAGTGAGGCACAATTTGAATTTATTGAGAGAAAGAAAGAAGTCCACACTCAGAGGCAGTATAGGGTGTGGGTATTGGAGAGGATGTGTTAACTTCACCTTACCCAGGCCTATTTATATGTGTATGATGATAGTGCAGGGACATGATCTAAGAGATGTTTTTTTAGTTCTACTTTGTGTTATTATGTGGCCATGTTGACTCTTACTGGGATGCAAGTCATTTACTGATATGTTGACCATTACCAGGACAGGGTAGGGGGTCATTTTCTTCTTTGATTATTTTACTTTGTGAATTTAGACTATACCTAATTGTGCATCTGTGGAAATTGTTGTGATCAGGCATTTGAAAATGACTTTTAAATCTGGACTTTAAATCCATGCAAAAGCAGACTTTATATCTGAACTTTGAATCATGACCACTCTTGTTTCTTCCTTTCAACCTGTCTTTATGTCTTCTATCCTACCTCATGTGTCCATGCATAATTCTTTCATAGATCAAATTTCTCTGATTCCAAAAGCAATTCAAGTTTGTATAGTCATAAAACAAAACAAAAATTAAATTAATTTTTCAAATGAGGTGATTTTTTGGAGGAATGTTGGGGGTGTAGCTTAGTGATAAAGTGATTACCTAGCATGCATGAGGCTCTGGGTTCCATCTCCAGAAGAGAAAAACACGTTTTTGGTTTTTTTCCCAAATATTTTGTCAGCATGAATTTAGTTCTTGCAAGGTTTATGTTTTTATTTTTGTTTTCTTTTTGGTAGTACTGGGGATCAAACTCAGGGGCATTCTTCTACTGAGCTGCATCTGCAACCCATTTTTATTTTTGAGACAGGGAATTGCTGAGTTGCTGGAGCTGGCCTTGAATTTGGAATTCCTCCTGCCTCAGCCTCCCAAGTTGCTGGGATTACAGCTATGAGCCACTACACTTGGCTTCTTAGCAAGGATTTCTGTGCATGGTTATTCATTCATCATTATACTTGAATTATGACCCTATTGTAGATTTCTAAATGAACATGTAAAAGGCAATTGAATTGCTTTTAGCACTTTAATAGTTGCTATTTATTTTTATTATTATTGTTGGAGAGAGTCAAGAAAGGAGAAGCAATTCTTTACCTCTTCGTCAGACATTCTTGTTGCTCTTGCTCCCAACCCCCATACTGGTGGTTGAACTCAGGGGCATTTTATTAATAAGGTTCATCCCTGTTCTTTTTATTTAAGACAGAATATTCCTAAATTCCAGAAGGTCTCAATAAATTACTGAGTTACTAAGGCTGGCCTCAAACTTGCAGTCCTCCTGCCTCAGCCTCCTGCATCACTGGATTACTAGTGCCTGGCTTCTAGCTGCTTTTGAAATGAGGCTGTCACCACTAAATTTGACTTTCATGAAATATGTAAATTCTGATGTGCTTCACCCCACAAAAGGTAAAATAAAACTGCTCGAAGGATATGAACAATCGGCTCCAGAGAGGAAACTTCCCTTACTGTTTCCCTACCTGCCCTCTTGCCCCACCCTAAATTAATCCCACCACCAAAACTCCTTCCAAGACCTGGCTCTGCTAAGGCCCTAAAAAACCCAGAGCCTCACAGCGGCCCACCGCCATTCCCTACCTACAAGATGTGCCCGTCCAGTGCTGAATAAAGCATCGCTGGTCTATGAGGTCTCCCTCCATTTTCTTTTTCTTTTTGTATTCTCTTTCGTGTGCTTTCACTGCTTACCCAGAGCAGTTGCTGGAAGAAAAAATTTTAAACTAAATAAAATAGCCAGGTAGGGTGCTGCACACATGCAATCCCAGTGACTGGGGAGGCTGATGTAGGAGGATCAAAAGTTCAAAGTCAGTTTCAGCAATTTAGTGAGGCCTTAAGAAACTTGGTGAGACCTTGTGTCAAAAATAAAAGGGCTGGGGATGTAGCTCAGTGTTTAAGTGCTCCTGGGTTCAATCCTGGCACCAAAAAACAAAACAGAACAAAAAAAAAATACAACAAACAAACAAAGAAACCCTAAATGAAACAGGTAGGAGGGGAAAGTTAAAGAAATCACAAGTAGAACAAGAAGACAAAATTGGAAAACGAGTTAAAATGAGAATATAGGTAGTTCCATGTTCAAATAGCAGCTTTGTTTGCTAAACAGGTAGATTTTTTTTAAAAAAAAGAGTCTTCCTCACCCATACTTGCATAAAGGCTTAAAAAATAGTATAAAATTCATTATTGTGACAATTTAAACGTACGCATGATTCAACTAACTGTGTGTTAGAAATGTGGCAGTTGTTCGCCACATTTGGGATGTACCATACTTTTTTAAAACTTAAAAATATTTTTCACAATATATTACCCCAAGCCAGGTTGGGGTTCTGCAGGTGACACACACACTTCACAAATGTTCTAAGAACTTGCTGTTGTTAGAGATGGTGAAGGCCAATGTCATGCAGCTTGCACAAAGCAGCTCGGTGAATTTCATGCTTTAGATATTTCTGAGAAAAGCACAGAAGTTCCCTGTAGGTCATTGTCCCTTCAAGTGTGGTTCCTGAAACAACAGCCTGAGTCATCTAGGAGTTTCTCTGAAATGTAGGCTCTCAGGCCACATTCTGGACGAAAATTTGCATTTTAACAAGATCATCAAGTAGTGAACTTTAGAATTTGAGGAGTGCTAGTGTTGGATACTCCTGCTACTTTGAAACTAAACCCTAACCAACTCTTAGCTCCCCGTGTATGCAGCAATCATAAAGAAAGGTGGGGTGGAGTGGGGAAAGTTTGGAAGAATAATAAATTTAGCATATGGCCAGGGACAGCTTTTATTCTGAGACCAGCAGAAGTCATGGCAATCAGCCAACCCAAACATTTGGAAACAGCTTCATCACCTTTAGTGTCATAGAAAGTTTTTTCTATTAAAATCCCCATCTAGTAGGAGACCAATCACCAAAATTTGAGAATAAGGACTATAAAAATACTCACAATATCAATAAGAGTCTGGTAAATATGCTGTGCTTAATCTTTTAAAGAGAATACTAGGTAGCTGTAAAATGAGAAAGTACTTTTTATTTTGGTAAGGAAAACTCCTCAAGGCTTCCTATTCAAACATTGAACAAACATCTGAAAGTAGTAGATTTTACAGATATTTGTGCTAAAAAGAGGGAAATAGTATACTGCTATCTAGTTGGATGTATATGCATAAAGAACTCTGGAGAAAATATACAAGAGTGTATTTTGATAAACATAAGTTGATAACAATGGTTATATTTGGGGCTGGGCAATATAACAAGGGGGATATGTTAACCTTTGGTAATGAGGAAAACATTCTATGCTTTGTGGTGGTGGTGATATGGGCATATTGCAGTTGTCCCATTTAAAGAATGAGGGGTTGGGACGGAACTCAGTGGAGGAACACATACTTAGCATGAGTGAGGCTCAGATTCAATCTCCAGCACCAATAAATAAACATTAAAGAATGCACCTGAAAAATGGGTATGTTTCAATATTAATTTAAAAAGATGATAACAAAATCATCAATTCTTCTAACATCTTTCACTTTCACTCCTCTTTCCACTGCCCTCTCTGACATTCACAGTGCTAAGACTCAGAGATAGCTAATGTGCACTACTATACATTACGCACTTATGTATATAATTTCACTAGGAAATATTTGATCATGTGGATATTCTATACCAGACCTTGTTTATCCTCTCACCTGCTAACAGATAGGAGTGTTATTTCTAGATCATTATCAGTTGAATCTGCCACGTGTAGTTATGTACTAGACTTGAATGCGTTCAGTTCTCTAGGGAGAGTAGCTGAAATGGAATGGATGAGTCACATGTAGGTGTATGTTGGCTTATCACTAGATAACTTTGGCGGGGGGTTTTGGGAGAAGAACCCAGGCTCTTGTGTAATTCCAGGCAAGCAGTCTACCACTGATCTACATTCCTAGCCCCCTATACTTTTTTTCTATTTTTTTAACTACAGAAATTATTAACTACTCAAAAATTAAACTAACTGCTGTGGACTGAATGTTTGTGTCCCCTCAAAATTCATATGTTGCAGGATGCAGCAGCCCACACCTGTAATCCCAGTGACTGGGAAGGGTGAGGCAGGAGGACCATGAGTTCAAAGCCAGCCTCAATAACTCAGTGAGATCCTGCCTCTAAATAAAAAACATAAAAAAAGGGCTGGGGATGTGTCTCCGCGTGGTTAAGCGCCCCTGGGTTCAATCACTGGTACCAAAAAAAAAAAAAAAAAAAAAAATTCACAATTGAGGTCTAATTCCCCAGATGGGATATTAGGAAATGGGACTTTTAGAGGGTGATAGAGATTAGTACTCTTACAAAAGAGACTTCAGAAAACTCCCTCACCCTTTCTGCTGAGTGAGGTTATAGTCAGAAGATGGCAAGAGGCAACCTTCACCAGACCCCAATTCTGCTCTTGCCTTGATCTGGAACTTCTCAGCCTCCAGAACAGAGGAAATGAATTTCTGTTGTGAATAAGCCACCCAGTCTATGGTGATATGTTAGAGCAAGCCAAATAGACTAAGACATTAATAAAAAGAAAAAAAACCATATTATCTTTTTTGTTTGTTTAATTTTGAGGCAGAATCTTGCTAAATTGCCCAATCTGTCCTCAAATTTGAGATCCTCCTGCCTCCACCTCCTGGATTACTGGGATTACTGGTATGTATCACTGTGCTTGGCATAAATTTCATTCTTTTGAAAATAGTATGAATTTACTATAACTGAATCTTGGTACCTTGATTGAGGTATGGAAAAAAGAGACTTTAAAAGAACTGATGGTTATCTTATCATCTTTATTACTGTTATGGAGGAATACATTAATCAAATACAATGTGGCCATTTTTAGTGTATAGTTCTTTAAATTTGACAAATGTAATATACCCACATCACCACAATCAGTAAACATGTTTTTTTTTCCCACCCAAAAGTTTTACTTTGACCCTACCCCCAGACTCTATCCCCAGATCCACTCCAGCCTCAGACAAACACTGATCTACTTTTTATCACTATAGATTAGATTTGTCTTTCTACATTTTCATATATGAAAGAAGTCAGGCCAGGGCTGGTGGCACATCCCTGTAATCCCAGCAGGTCAGTGGGCTGAGACAGAAGGATCATGAGTTCAAAGCCAGCCTCAGCAATGGCAAGGTCTCAACTCAGTGAGACCCTGTCTCTAAATAAAATATAAAATAGGGTTGGTGATGTCTCTGTGGTTGAGTATTCACAAGTTCAACCCCCAGTACGAAGAAGAAGAAGAAGAAGAAGAAGAAGAAGAAGAAGAAGAAGAAGAAGGAGAAGGAGAAAGAGAAGAAGTCATCAGACAGCCTTGTATTTTTTCCCCGAGTAGGGCTTCTCTCATTTAATGTATATTTTTAGATTCAAGCATATGGATGCATCTCATCACTATAGTTTTCTATCATATGGATACACTGGATCAGAATTTGTTTATCCCGTCACTTACTTATAGACACCTATGTTGTTTCTACCTTTGAGTATATATAAAAAATTTGCCATAAACAGTCATAAATAATATTTTCATAAACATGTTTTTACTTCTCTAGGAAAAGTACCTTGAAGAAGAATGGCTAAGTCAGTCATGTGGCAAGTGTATGTTAAGCTTCATAAGAAACACCAAACTTTTTTCCAAAATAATTAGAACATTTTACCTCCTGTCACGCATGTATGAGCATTCCAGTTGTTCCATGTTGTCATCAACATTTCATATAGTTGGCCTTTTTAAAATAAACTTTATATATGTATATGTATATAGATATATTGATATATTCAGTTGCAGGTGGACACATACCTTTACTTTATTTTTATGTGGTGCTGAGGATTGAACCAAGTATTTCACATGTGGTAGGCATGCATTCTACCACTGAGCCACAACCCCAGTCCCTGGTCAACCATTTTCTAATAAGGCAATTTATTAACTCAACAGAATTTGTTCTAATGATAACTGCCAGCCCCCTCTTAGTTGCTTACCACCAAAATGCTCACTGTTTTGCATGCACCCCTTCAGCTTGAAATACCCATATCCTGTCCTCTATAGAGTGAGTTCTTTGGGTTGAGTTTTGAAGCTCTCTTCCTCTGGCCTGCCTCTCTGTCTCAGCACAATCCTAGTCTACCAGTGAAGAAATAAAGGGAAGAGCAGTGGCTTGCGTCCCTCTTAAGGACAGCCTGGCTTTATAAGCAGGGTGCTAGGTTGAGCTGGCCGCCTCTTGTCTTCTTGGCATGCCCTTTCCATGGGCAATTGGGGCAAAGGTGACTGATTTGGTCAGCTATAATCAGGAAGCAGAGAGCGATTTCTCACCAGGCACAAATATATGTCTAAAGCCACGCCCCCAATGCCCCACGTCCTCCAGCCACACCCCACCTGCCTTCAGTTACCACTTAATTCATCCATCAGGTGATCAGTTCACAGATTGGGTTCAGGCTGTCTTAACCCAGTCATTTCTTCCTCCTTGCATTATCTCATATATGAGATTTGGGGGGACACCTCACATCCAAATCGTACCAGTGATGATGTCTGAGGACTAGCCTGCCACAATCGGTGTAGAGCCTCCACTTATGAATGAGTCAAGGATGGGAAGGTGAATGAGGCCCTTTACTACGTGGCTTCACTCCCCTGGATTTTAGCCTCTGTGACACAGAGCAAGTAGACAGGGATGAGAAACGCTGGCAACCTATCCTGCCAGGGAGACACTGTGGTCATTGACAGGGAGATGGGGGGATAAGGAGCTCTATCTTTTAGGTCACACCTTCCTGGAGTGGAGCATCTGTCATGCTAAGCTGGAGTTGAGGGGAGAAAGAGTAGTGTCATGCTGCAAGTACCATAGACACTTTTACCGTATGCACTTAGGACAATTGATACAGAGTTTAAGTAGTTGTTAGAGTAGTTTTGTAAAAATTTTCACCAGTTATGATGGATCCACAGAGCTACTCACCCCTTCATTCTGGAAGTATTGCTGAAATATTACTGGTTTTTGCCTTTGATTTACATACCCTTGATCAGTAATAATGGTGGGTATTTTTTTTTTTTTTTTACATCATCCTGGGCCATTTGCCCTAGTCTGTACCTGTTTGCCTTCAGACCCATGCCTCAATGTTTTCCTGTCTGCACTGCAGAGGGTCCTGGCCCTCTGTAGTTTCTGTTTCCCGTGCTCCAATGCCAGCTGGATTCTGGCTGAGTCTGGCTAATGGGAGACACCAAAGAAAAGAAGGGAGGGAGACGCCAGTGATTTCTCCCTTCCTTTATCTACCTTAGGCTTCACCTGCTTTTGCTCCAGCTCTGGCTGTGTCTAACCACCATGACTCCTGCCTTCACTGGGTAGTGTAGCATATTCTCCTACCTGAGGAGGGATCAGGAGTGGACTGTGAACTCTGGCAATTGTCCTCCCTGTCCCCATTTGCTTCTCAACAATCCTGCCCCTTGTGTATCCAGTGCCTTGCAATAAGTTCCTTCTGTTACAAATACCTGGCACAGTGTCTGGTTTTTTGGTCAGACCTTGACTGAGGCAGCACTAATGCCTCCTTTTTTGTTAAATCTTTCTTTATTTTGCTTATTTTCCCCCTATTCTTCTGCCCCTATTTTCGTCTTGGTTTTTTAAGAGTCCTTCACATTTTATCTACTAATACTTCCTTGATTGTATTAGAAATATCTTCTCTCAGTTTTTTATTTATCTTTTCATTCTTGTTTATTGTGCCATATTTAACAGTTTTTAATTTCAAAGAAGTAGTTTACTTTTAAAATACATTTTATCTTTGCTTGTTTTTAGTGCTGGAGATTGAACTCAGGGCCTTGTGCATGCTAAGCCTATGCTGTACCACTGAGCTACATCTCCAACCAAAAATATGTATTCATGATGTTTTGCACTTGAAGACATCCCTCCTAACCCTTTCTAAGTAATATAGTCTCCTAAATCCAAAAGTTTCTTGTTTTACATTTAAATTATAAAGTAAGTTGAACTAACTTTATTGTTCAGTATGAAGTGGGTTCAATTTCATTTGAAAATTTTTCCTTTTCTTCACTGAACTTCTAGTTCACATACTTACAGGATTTATTTCTGGACATTGTATTTATTTATATAAATTTTATCCATGTAATTATCATGATTAAAAGGTTGAAATTAATAAAGAATGTTTTATGTACTTTTATGAATTAAAATCTGACCAAGCTTCCCATAAGCTTATACCTGTCAATACCATTTTTAGCTCTAAAGTGAATAATTACTGAAATGATCACAAAAGTGAATTGCCTACTTGAAAATTTAAAAAAATGCGAAGGGAAACATCTATCTAAAAAAGCATCTCCATTCCAAAAGTATGATTACTCTCATCTGAAATTTCCTAATATCATCCAGAACTATTCAGATTTATTGAAGCTTTTAACAGTAGACTGGCTAGAGTGTTCCAGAATAACTGGTATGATTACAAATCATTTGGCAAGACCAACAAGAAGATATGAAAGCTAGATAATGCATTAAGAACTTTTGAAACTCCAAGGTATTTTATTTATACTTCTCTTAGTTTACTTTTCTGTTCTTAGTAGACATTAAGAAATTTTAAAAGTACAAACTAAAAAATCATGCTTATACAATCAATAAAGATATATCCAACCTAGAAAATGCTATAAGTCAAATGGACCTAACAGACATCTATAGAATATTTTGCCCCCAAACAGCTGAATTCACCTTGTTCTCAGCAGCTCAAGGAACCTTTTTCAAAACCATATTCTATGTACAATATAAATCTTAGGAAATATAAAAGAATTGATATAATCCCATGCATTCTATCATACCATAATGGAATAAAACTGAAATTAACAGTAAGAAAATAATAGAAACCACATAAATATATGGAGATTCAACAATATTTTTAAATGAAGAATGGATCAAAGAAGAAATGAGACAAGAAATTTTTAGAAACAAATGATACAAAATAACAAAATCTCTGGGACAGTATGAAACCAGTACTAAGAGGAAAATTCATTGCATTAAGTGCTTACATCAAAGAGAGGAGAGAGAGAGAGAGAGAGATCCCAAATAAATAATACTTCACCTCAAAGCCTTAGAAAAAGAAGAACAAGGGGGCTGGGGATGTGGCTCAAGTGGTAGCGCGCTCCCCTCGCATAAGAATCAGTGCTGAAATTAATGAAATTGAGAACTTAAAAAAATAAGATCAACATGACAAAGAGTTGGTTCTTTGGAACAATAAATAAGATTGATAAACCCTTAGCCAAATTAATCAAAAGAAAGAGAAGACCCAAGTCAACAAGATTAGAAATGAAAAAGGAGATATTATCACAGACACTTCTAGAATTCAGAAGATCATTAGAAACTATTTTGAAATCTTATACTCCAATAAACTGCAAATTCTAGAAGACAATATAGTTCACTTGGTAAAGTGCTTGCTTTGCATACACAAGGCCCTGTGTTCCATCCCCACCACACACACACACACACACACACACACACACATACACACAAACACACAAAAAAAACTTGAAAAAAAATTCTAGAAGACACTGATAGATTTATAGATATGTATAACTTGCTCAAACTGAACCAGGAAGATATAGAGGACTTAAACAGACCAATATCAAGTAATGAAATTGAAACAGCAATTAAAAGCCTACCAACAAAGAAAAGCCCAGGATCAGATTGATTGTCAGCAGAGTTCTACCAGATCTTTAAATACGAACTAACCCCAATCTTTCTCAAATTATTCCATGAAATGGAAAGGGAATGAACACCCTGCACAAAAGTCAAATTAAAATTTATCAAAGACTTAGAAATTAGATCAGAAACCTTGCAACTGCTAGAAGAAAACTTAGGGTCAACACTCCATCATATTGGTTCAAGTACACACTTCCTCAACAAGACCCAGAAAGCTCAAGAAATAAACCAAGAATAAATAAGTGGGATGCCATTAATTAAAAAGCTTCTTCTGCACAATAAAGGAAATTATTAAGATCATGAAGAAAGAACCTACAGAATGAGAAAATCTTTGTCAGCTACTGTAACAGGAGATTAATATCTAGATTATATAAAGAAATCGAGGACTGGGGATATAGCTCAGTTAGTAGAGTATTTGCCTTGCATGCGCTAGGCCCTGGGTTCAATCCCCAGCACACAAAAAACAAAAAACTTCAATGCCAAAAAAACAAATAGTCCACTCAATAAATGGGCAAAAGTACTAAACATAAACTTATCAAAAGAAGAAACACAAATGGCCAAGAAATAAGTGAAAAATGTTCAGCATCTGTAGCAATTAGGGAAATGAAAATTAAAACTACACTAAGATTTTATCTCATTTCTGTCAGGGAAGTAATTATCAATAACATAAATAATAATAAATGATGGTGAGGATGTTGGGTGGAGGTACACTAATACATTGTTGGAGGGTCTGCAAATTAGTACAATCACTCTGGAAAGCAGTGTAGAGATTCCTCAAAACACTAGGAATGGAATCACCATATGACCCAGCTATGGCACTCCTCAGTATTTATCTAAAAGATGTAGAATCAGCATACTATAGCAACACAGCCATCTCAATGTTTATAGCAGCACAATTCACAATAGCCAAATGATGGAATCAATCCAGATGCTCATGGATGGATAAATGGATTAAGAAAATGTAGTATCTATGTGTCTATTCACACAAAATGGAGTTTTACTCAGTCATAAAGAAGAATGAAATAATTGCCTTTGTCAGTAAATGAATGGAAAAGAAGAAAATCATGGTAAGTAAAATAAGCCAGGCTCAGAAAAATCAAGGGTCGAATGTTTTCTCTCATAAATGGAAGCTAGAGAAAAATAAAGGAAAGAAGGTGGGGAGGGGGGACCAGATATCATAGATACAAGAAATATCAGTGGAGTAGAAGAAAGCGAATGATAGTGAGGGAAAGGGGAAGAAATATGGAATAAATTTAACAAAATCATGTTATATTCATATATAAAGGTACCAAAGGGAATTTCATTTTTATATGTAGAAAAAAGAAAATTTAAGAAAGAAGAGGAGGGACAATAGGGGGAGGGAGGAGGGGAGGAAAGGTGGGGGATTAGGGCTTAAAATCAAATTCCTTGATGTATGATTTATCAAAATAAACCCAATTACTATATATAATTATAAAGCTTCAAAAGTTTTTTAAAAATTTTTTTCTGATTCTTGTTAAATTGGCAAGGAAGACTTTATTTAGAGGAGCTGAGGATGTGGCTCAGTGGTGGAATGCTTGCCTGGCACGTGTGAGACACTGGGTTGGATCCCCAGCACCACATAAAAAAATAAAAATAAATAAAAGATAAAGGTATTGTGTCCATCTACAGCTAAAAAAAAATAGTGCAGAGAGATTAGACTTGACTCCAGATACAAGAAGAAAAAATGAGCATTTACATATTTATTTTGGTACTGGGGATTGAATTCAAGGGCACTTAACAACTGAGCCACATCCTCAGCAATTTTTATATTTTATTTTGAGAGAGGGTCTCACTAAATCGCTTAGGGTATCTCTAAATTGGTGAGGCTGGCTTCAAACTTGGGATCCTCCTGCCTCAGCCACCCAAGACACCAGGATTATAGGTGTACACCTTTAATAAAAAAATTTTGAGAAAAATTTGAAAAACATGCTTAAATGTAATTTATTTTTTTATTGTTGGTCGTTCAAAACATTACATAGTTCTTAATATATCATATTTCACAGTTTGATTCAAGTGGGTTATGAACTCCCATTTTTACCCCGTATACAGATTGCTGTATCACATCAGTTACACTTCCACTGATTTACATATTGCCATTCTAGTGTCTGATGTATTCTGCTGTCTATCCTATTCTCTACTATCCCCCCTCCCCTCCCTTCCCCACCCCTCCCCTTTTCTCTCTCTACCCCCTCTACTGTAAATCATTTCTTCCACTTGTATTATTCTTCTCTTACCCCTCATTTCCTCTTATATGTAATTGTGTAAAACCCTGAGGACCACCTTCCAATTCCATGCGATTTCCCTTCTCACTCCCTTTCCCTCCCACCTCTCATCCCTGTTTAATGTTAATCTTCTTCTCAAGCTCTTCGTCCCTACCCTGTCCTTGGTTACTCCCCTTATATCAAAGCAGTCATTTGGCATTTGTTTTTTAAGGATTGGCTAGCTTCACTTAGCATAATCTGCTCTAATGCCATCCATTTCCCTCCAAATTCTATGATTTTGTCATTTTTTAATGCAGAGTAATACTCCATTGTGTATAAATGCCACATTTTTTTTTATCCATTCATCTATTGAACGGCATCTAGGTTGGTTCCACAATCTTGCTATCGTGAATTGTGCTGCTATGAACATTGATGTAGCAGTGTCCCTGTAGCATGCTCTTTTTAGGTCTTTAGGGAATAGACCAAGAAGGGGAATAGCTGGATCAAATGGTGGTTCCATTCCCAGCTTTCCAAGAAATCTCCATACTGCTTTCCAAATTGGCCGCACCAGTTTGCAGTCCCACCAACAATGAACAAGTGTACCCTTTTCCCCACATCCTCGCCAGCACTTGTTGTTGTTTGACTTCATAATGGCTGCCAATCTTACTGGAGTGAGATGGTATCTTAGGGTGGTTTTGATTTGCATTTCTCTGACTGCTAGAGATGGTGAGCATTTTTTCATGTACTTATTGATTGATTGTATGTCCTCCTCTGAGAAGTGTCTGTTCAGGTCCTTGGCCCATTTGTTGATTGGGTTATTTGTTATCTTATTGTCTAATTTTTTGAGTTCTTTGTATATTCTGGATATTAGGGCTCTATCTGAAGTGTGAGGAGTAAAGATTTGTTCCCAGGATGTAGGCTCCCTATTTACCTCTCTTATTGTTTCTTTTGCTGAGAAAAAAACTTTTTAGTTTGAGTAAGTCCCATTTGTTGATTCTAGTTATTAACTCTTGTGCTATGGATGTCCTATTGAGGAATTCGGGGCCCGACCCCACAGTATGTAGATCATAGCCAACTTTTTCTTCTACCAGACGCCGTGTCTCTGATTTGATATCAAGCTCCTTGATCCATTTTGAGTTAACTTTTGTGCATGGCGAGAGAAAGGGATTCAGTTTCATTTTGATGCAAATGGATTTCCAGTTTTTCCAGCACCATTTGTTGAAGATGCTATCCTTCCTCCATTGCATGCTTTTAGCCCCTTTATCAAATATAAGATAGTTGTAGTTTTGTGGATTGGTTACTGTGTCCTCTATTCTGTACCATTGGTCCACCCGCCTGTTTTGGTACCAGTACCATGCTGTTTTTGTTACTATTGCTCTGTAGTATAGTTTGAAATCTGGTATCGCTATACCGCCTGATTCACACTTCCTGCTTAGCATTGTTTTTGCTATTCTGGGTCTTTTATTATTCCATATGAATTTCATGATTGTTTTATCTATTTCTACAAGAAAAGCTGTTGGGATTTTGATTGGCAATGCATTGAACTTATAGAGAACTTTTGGTAATATCGCCATTTTGATGATGTTAGTTCTGCCTATCCATGAACAGGGTATATTTTTCCATCTTCTAAGGTCTTCTTCTATATCTCTCTTTAGGGTTCTGTAGTTTTCATTGTTTAAGTCTTTCACCTCTTTTGTTAGGTTGATTCCCAAGTATTTTATTTTTGGGGGGGATATTGTGAATGGAGTAGTTGTCCTCATTTCCGTTTCAGAGGATTTGTCACTGATATACAGGAATGCATTTGATTTATGCGTGTTGATTTTATATCCTGCCACTTTGCTGAATTCATTTATTAGCTCTAATAGTTTCTTTGTAGACCCTTTGGGGTCTGCTAGGTATAGAATCATGTCATCTGCAAATAGTGATAATTTAAGTTCTTCTTTTCCTATTTTTATGCCTTTAATTTCTTTCGTCTGTCTAATTGCTCTGGCCAGTGTTTCGAGGACTATGTTGAACAGAAGTGGTGAGAGAGGGCATCCCTGTCTTGTACCAGATCTTAGAGGGAATGCCTTCAATTTTTCTCCATTCAGAATGATGCTGGCCTGTGGCTTATCATAGATTGCTTTTACAATGTTGAGGTATGATCCTGTTATCCCTAATTTTTCTAGAGTTTTGAACATAAAGGGATGCTGTACTTTGTCGAATGCTTTTTCTGCATCTATCGAGATGATCATATGGTTCTTATTTTTAAGTCTATTGATGTGGTGAATAACATTTATTGATTTCCATATATTGAACCATCCTTGCATCCCAGGGATGAATCCTACTTGATCATGGTGTATAATTTTTTTGATATGCTTTTGTATTCGATTCGCCAGAATTTTATTGAGGATTTTTGCATCTAGGTTCATTAGAGATATTGGTCTGTAGTTTTCTTTCTTTGAAGTGTCTTTGTCTGGTTTAGGCATCAGGGTGATGTTGGCCTCATAGAATGTATTTGGAAGTTCTCCCTCTTTTTCTATTTCCTGAAATAGCTTGAAAAGTATTGGTGTTAGTTCCTCTTTAAAGGTTTTGTAAAACTCTGCTGTATACCCATCCGGTCCTGGGCTTTTCTTAGTTGGTAGTCTTTTGATGGTTTCTTCTATTTCCTCTATTGTTATTGGTCTGTTTAGGTTGTCTATATCCTCCTGACTCAATCTGGGCAGATCATATGACTTAAGAAATTTATCGATGCCTTCACTATCTTCTATTTTATTGGAGTATAAGGATTCAAAATAATTTCTGATTATCTTCTGTATTTCTGAAGTGTATGTTGTGATATTGCCTTTTTCATCCCGTATGCTAGTAATTTGAGTTCTCTCTCTTCTTCTCTTCATTAGCATGGCTAAGGGTCTGTCGATTTTATTTATTTTTTCAAAGAACCAACTTTTAGTTTTGTCAATTTTTTCAATTGTTTCTTTTGTTTCAATTTCATTAATTTCAGCTCTGATTTTAATTATTTCTTGCCTTCTACTTCTTTTGCTGTTGTTTTGCTCTTCTTTTTGTAGGATTTTGAGATGAAGTATGAGATCATTTATTTGTTGGTTTTTTCTTTTTTTAAGGAATGAACTCCAAGCAGTGAATTTTCCTCTTAGAACTGCTTTCAATGTGTCCCATAGATTCCGATATGTTGTGTCTGTGTTTTCGTTTAACTCTAAGAAGTTTTTAATTTCCTCCTTGATGTCTTCTAAAACCCATTGATCATTCAGTAACCTATTGTTCATTCTCCAAGTGATGCATGATTTTTCCTTCCTTCTTTTATCGTTGATTTTCAGTTTCATTCCATTATGATCAGATAAGATGCATGGTATTATCTCTACTCCTTTATATTGCCTAAGAGTTGCCCTGTGACATAATATATGATCTATTTTTGAGAAGTATCCATGTGCTGCTGAGAAAAAAGTGTAACTGCTTGATGTTGGGTGGTATATTCTATATATGTCAATTAAGTCTAGGTTGTTAATTGTGTTATTGAGTTCTATAGTTTCCTTATTTAACTTTTGTTTGGAAGATCTGTCCAGTGGTGAGAGAGGTGTGTTGACGTCTCCCATGATTATTGTATGGTGGTCTATTAGACTCTTGAACTTGAGAAGAGTTTGCTTGACGAACATAGCTGCACCATTGTTTGGGGCATATATATTTATGATTGTTATGACTTGTTGGTGTATGGTTCCCTTGAGCAGTATGTAGTGTCCCTCTTTATCCCTTTTGATTAACTTTGGCTTGAAATCTATTTTATTAGATATGAGTATGGACACTCCTGCTTGTTTTCGCAGTCCATATGAGTGGTATGATTTTTCCCAACCTTTCACCTTCAGTCTATGTATATCTTTTCCTATCAAATGCGTCTCCTGTAGGCAGCATATTGTTGGGTCTTGTTTTGTGATCCATTCAACTAGCCTGTGTCTCTTAATTGGTGAGTTTAAGCCATTAACATTTAGGGTTATTATTGAGATATGGTTTGTTCTTCCAGCCATATTTGTTTATTAATGTTACTAAACCTGATTTGTTTTCCTCTTTGATTACTTTCCCCCCTTTACTGTCCTACCTCCCACTGTTGGTTTTCATTGTTATTTTCCATTTCCTCTTCCTGTAATGTTTTGCCAAGAATTTTTTGAAGAGATGGTTTTCTAGCTGCGAATTCTTTTAACTTTTGTTTATCGTGGAAGGTTTTAATTTCATCTTCCATCCTGAAGCTTAATTTCACCGGATACACGATTCTTGGTTGGAACCCATTTTCTTTCAGTGTTTGAAATATGTTATTCCAGGATCTTCTAGCTTTCAGAGTCTGTGTTGAGAGATCAGCTGTTATCCTGATTGGTTTACCCCTAAATGTAATCTGCTTCCTTTCTCTTGTAGCTTTTAAAATTCTCTCCTTATTCTGTATGCTGGGCATCTTCATTATAATGTGTCTAGGTGTGGATCTCTTATGATTTTGCACATTCGGCGTCCTGTAGGCTTCTAGGATTTGGAATTCTGTCTCATTCTTCAAGTCTGGGAAGTTTTCTCGTATTATTTCATTGAATAGATTGTTTATTCCTTTGGTTTGGAGCTCTGTGCCTTCCTGTATCCCAATGACTCTTAAGTTTGGTCTTTTAATGTTATCCCATATTTCTTGGATGTTCTGCTCATGGTTTCTTAGCAGTCTTGCTGAGCTGTCTATGTTCTTTTCAAGTTGAAATACTTTGTCTTCATTGTCTGATGTTCTATCTTCTAAGTGATCTACTCTGCTGGTAGTATTCTCAATTGAGTTTTTAAGTTGCTTTATTGCTTCCTGCATTTCTAGGATTTCTATTTGTTTGTTTTTTATTACCTCTATCTCCCTGTGTAATTGATCTTTTACTTCCTGGATTTGTTTATGTAATTCCTTGTCAAAGTGATCTTTCATTGTCTGATTTTGCTGTCTCATGTCTTCCTTGAGACTCCAGATCATCTGAAGCATGTATACCCTGAACTCTTTATCTGACATTCCATCTGTTGCAGGTATTACCTCTTCTAAAGTTGAGTTGACCTGCATTGCTTGTGGTCCTTTCTTTCCTTGTCTTTTCATACTGCTCGCGTTTCTTTCTGCTTGGTGAAACTGTTGTGTTTTTGAAATTTTCCCCCTATTTATTTATATTGCTCTTGTATAGTTGGAAAATCTCCCTTGCAGGGCGGGTAGTGGCTGTGCTCCTCCTCTAATTAGGGTGATCTGTCTACCACGCTGGTCAGTCGCAGGTCTGCCCACCCTGCGGGCGTGGGTGGCAGCTCTGCTCTGCCCGCACTCCAATTGTGGTGACGTAACTACCACGCCCTCGGGTCGTTGGTCCTGATCCGGATGTGGGCGGTGGCTCTGCTCGGCCCCTACTCCAATTGGTGTGACGTGTCTACCACGCTGGCAGGCCTCTAGGCCTGTTCCACCGGTGGGTCGCAGGTCTGCCTACCTTGCGGGCTCGGGCGGCAGTTCTGCTCAGCCCCCACTCCCAATGGGGGTACCTGACTGCCTCTCCAACAGGTCGCTGGGCCTTTTCCGGACACGGGCGGCGGCTCTGCTCCACCCCCACTCCAACCAGTGTGACGTGACTGCCTCGGTGCTATGTGTCCACTACGCTGGCAGGCTACCGGGCCTGTCCTGCCAGTGGGTCGCAGGTCTGCCTACCTTGCAGGCTCAGACGGCGGCTCTGCACAGCCCCTACTCCAAATGGGGTGACTTGGCTACCTCGCCGTCGGGTCGCTGGTCCTGTTCTAGGCGTGGGCGGCTACTCTCTTCAGCCCCAGCTGCAGTTGGGTGTCGTGATACCACGCCGGCGGGTCACTTGGCCTGCTCTGGGCGCAGGCGGCAGCTCCACTCTGCCCCCCTGGCCCCCACAGCACCCAGCAGGACCCGGACCGAGAAGCAGTCACTGCAGGTTCCCCAACCCTGGGCCAAAGCAGCTTCGGGAGCCAGAACCTGGTCTCTCCGATCCCGGCTCATGCTCTGCTAGGAGCAGGCTCCAAGGAGCGACCCCCGCGGGTTCCCCTGCCCCAGGCCAAAGCAGCTCCGGGAGCCAGAGCCTGGCCGCTCCAAGCTCTCCGAGCTCGGTGCACACTCCCCTGGGAGCAGGCTCAAAGATGCAGTCCCCACGGGCTCCCCAGCCCCGGGCCAAAACTGTTCCGGGAGTCAGAACCCAGCCGCCCCAAGCTCAGCGCATGCTCCACTTGGAGCTGGCCTCAACACGCAGTCTCCGCAGGTTCCCCAGCCCTGGGCCAAAGCAGCCCCGGGAACCAGAATCCGGCCGCTCAGAGCCCGGCGCACGCCTTGCCAGGAGCGAGCCCCTAAGAGTATTCTCCACTGGTTCTCCAGCCCCGAGCCTGAGCGATCTGTCTGCGAGACGCAGGCAAATACCAGCCTGAAATCACCTGTTCCGTAGCTGAATGAGCTGAGATCAGTAGAAAACAGGGATGATTACATCAGCTCTCCAAGATGGTGGCTGCTGTCCTCCTCCGTGGTCCGACCGGTGTTGAGAACCGAACTGGACCGCTTCTCTCCTCTGTCTCAAAGCCGGAACTCAGCACTAAGCACGGCCATTGCACCACTGGCAGGAGCCCCCAGAATCCGCATTGCTGCACCCCTGCTCCGGCACCTTGCTGCTTCCCAGCGTGCGCCACAGACTCCAGCTGCGGGGCAATCCGCCAATCAGGCAATGCGACCCTCCGTGCGGAGAAATCGCCCACGTCCGAGCCCCCGCAGCCGAACCTCACGTGATGGAAATCCATCCACTAGATTCTGGAGCACCTCAATTTCACTGGAAATTCCCAACAAGATAGCCTTCAGCTGTTTCACCTCGTCTTTCTCCCATACAGTGACGCGGCACACTGGGGTGATGCACTCCCTTCGCCGCCATCTTCCCCGTCCTGAATCTAAGAGTCTTAAATGTAATTTAAATAGGCATCAATCCACATAACAATTTTGTAGCTCAAGATCTTTGCCTTTTGTCAGAATGCCAAAATTCACATTTTTAAAAAATCTACATTTTTTCAAAGTCTGCATGTATTATATTATGTATATATACTATATTATATATCCCTTCATACAGCTCCTGCTGTTTTGCATTTAAGAGTAAATTTTGAAAATCAATTCGTATTAATATATATAACTTCTGCATTTATAGTGGTGGCTTAGCATCACTTTGCATGGTTAATTGCACATACCATAATTTAGTTGTTTTAGTTTAGATATACTCCCTAGTATTTATCTCCAAGAAAATCTTTAAAGGAACTATAGTCACAGTGCTATTATCACACTTAAGAAATTTATAATATAATTAATATATTAATTAAATGATCTCATTTCAATTTTTTAATATTTATTTTTTAGTTTTAGGTGGACACAATATCTTTATTTTACTTTCATGTGGCGCTGAGAATCAAACCCAGTGCCTCATGCATGCTAGGCAAACGCGCTACCACTTGAGCCACATCCCCAGTCCCCTCATTTCAATTTTTTAAAAAAATTTTTGAATCAGAATATTAATGAGGTCAACACATTGCATTTGTCTGATTTTTTTTTAAGGGAAGTCTTACAGATTTCCTTTCAGATTTTTTTTCCTCCTTGCATTTTATTTATTAAGGAACCTACACCTGGTATAGTGGTACATGCCTGTAATCCCAGATACTCCACAGGCTGAGGCAAGAGGATCACAAGTTGGAGGCCAGCCTGGTAATGTAGCAAGACCCTTTCTAAAATAAACAAATAAATTAATAATAATAATAATAATAATAATAATAATAATAAAGTCTGGGATGTAGCTCAATGGTAGAGCACTTTAGTACTTTCCTAGCATGTGTGAGGCCCTGGACTCCATCCCCAGGTCTGCAAAACCAAAACCTAGGACTTTGTCGTATAGTTTCTCATATGATATGTTTTGCTGAATGCATCCGGGTGGTGTACTTTCACATGTTCCTCTATCCTTATTTTCTGTAGGTTAGCAGTTTGATCCAGGGATTTGACCAATTTATGTTGTGATATGGTGTGTGTGTGTGTGTGTGTGTGTGTGTGTGTGTTCTTTCATTAGGAGGCAATCATGTCTGGTTATATTTCTATTTGCACTCTTTCTTTTTTTGAACAGAAATGGTAATTGATTTTGAAAGGAAATATTCCCTCTTTCAAGAAGAGGTTGGGGTTATTATATAACTTGTTACACACACATGCAAGGCTGAACAATCATATTGTAAATGAAATGGTTACATTACAGTCACAAATTCCACATTATTTTCCCCTCCCACAAGATTTTTTTTTAAATTGGTGTTTAATTGTCATCCATTCCACATTTTCCATGGATATGTCAGTTTCAAAAGGCAGTTTAAATGGTATAATAGAAAATATACTATTAAAAATTAAAACTTGGGCTGGGGATATAGCATGTACAAGGCCCTGGGTTCAGTCCCCAGCACCACAAAACAAAAATAATAAAACTTTGATGGGCCCAGCGGTGCACACCTGTAATCCCAGCCTCTTGCCTGAGGCTCAGGCAAGAGGATCTGAGTTCAAAGCCAGCCTCAGCAAAAGCAAGGCACTAAGCAACTCAGTGAGACCCTGTCTCTGAATAAAACACAAAATAGGACCGGGGATGTGGCTCAGTGGTTGAGTGCCCCTGAGTTCAATCCCTGGTACAAAAAAATAAAAATAAAATAAAACTTGGCCTGACGGAGTGGCATATGCCCAGGGGGCCACGTGTCACGAGATGATTTCGAGTGGGTCTACATCCATGAGCCCCACGTTGACTGGCGCCAGCAGATCCTGGGTGATGACCAACTGGCTCCCCTTTTTAGGCAAGATCGCCAGGGATTCCTGGAGCCCATTACCTGTGGGTTCCCGGTATGTCCCTCCGCTGCTCGGTTTCCCGTTCTTAGAAGCGTGCGGAGGGACCCAGCTGAGACTGGTTTCACGCGGGTCCCCTGCCTCCAGCTGGAAGATCCTGTGCCCTCGGGCGGGCACAGTAGCTACTGCCCCCTCCCGAAAGGCGAAGCCTAGCTGCCAGCGTGTGGGGCTCAGGACCTGATCCTGGGGTGACGATGGGGGATCCCGGGATTCCCTAGAACCCCGCTTACATGGTCCAATGCAGCAGGCATTCCTGCTGAGGAACCGAAACCCGATAGTGTGACTAGGAGTTTGAAGGACAGGAAGGGTCCTAGACAAAAGGGATAAATTTATACACACTTTTCATCTATCCCTATTTTGTGGATGAAAAAACTGAACTGTGGAAGACTTGGCCAAATAGGCAAGATATGCAATTTAGCTGATCTCCTAACTACTAATTTAGGCCTTTTAGATCAGACTTTCTAGATTATTTGGGGGTTCTAGGTAACAGAGATTTCTTTCATCACAGGCAGCCTGCTTTTGATGATATGCGAAGCACTGGGTTGAGTACCTTGCAAACATTACCCAATTAAATCTTCCCTCCTAGTAATTTGAATAGGTCAGCATTTTAAAAGATGAGATAAGAACAAACAAATTAATGCTAAAAGAAGGATTCTAATCTGGTGTAGATTTCCTCCAAATAATATGTTTTTAATTTCGTTATTTCTTTAACAATTGAAGAAACTATTGAATAGAACACTGAGTATGAGGAATTCTCTCTCATAAACCCTATTTCCATAGTTTTTTCTTTTCAACATCCCTTTGCTGGGTAAGAAAAAACAACCTCTACATTTTGCAGGAGTAAAGTTAGAAAATTTGTGTTTCCACAAATAAGCGTTAGTAGATCCCATTGAAATAGATTTTAACAATTGGATCACTAAATTGGGTAGGTTAACCTTTACAGTTGCTTTTTAAAGGCAGCGGTTAATCAGTATTGGGTTCTTAAATTCTTCTCTTTCTTAATTAAATCATATATTTTTGCAAATCACACATACTTAATTTGAAAATGCATATATTAAATTTTATCTATATGTTATGTACATGTTGTATAGGAACTATCTGAAGTCCATCCTTGTAAAAGTTGACTCTCATATAGAAATTTAGCCATCTATTCAAATAGTCAGGAAATAAAGAAGCAAGAGGGTGCTAATTTTTGCTTATCTCAACACTGAACCTTTTTATTCCCCCAAAATTATTTTCATTGAACAATTTCAGTTAGAAAGTTAAAAGGAATACTATTTCTCAATGAAGATATAACATTTTCCAAGTAGGTGTAAGTAATGCTCAGCATTTCATTTCAGGGGTGTAAGATAAGAATCTAAAGATTTGTTTATGTTGTGTTTAAATGATGAGACATTTTTGAAATTTCTGTCCTATTTTTTAGGGGCATGGATAGAGAAGCTTGATAGAACATAGATGCGCTGTTTAGCAATCAACATCTGTGTACTTTAACTTTACATTTAGAGTTCATGTTATAAGTCATTTAAGGCCCCACCTGCAGTCTGGCTCCCAGTTGTTCATGAACAAAGCAGATAGAGAGGAACTTCAACAGGCTCAGTCAAGGTTCCCTCCTGGTTATACATTACAAGTGAAGGAGCTGGGGGTAAAACTCATGGCTCCAGCAGCTGCCCTGCCCTTGGGCACCCACTGGCATGGAAGTGGTAGAGAGGAACAACACAGTTCCTGCTGCTGCTCCTCCAACTTATTTCCCACTGCCATTCCATACCTGCATCTCGTCCAGCCCTGCATTGCTCTCAAGGCTGGTTGTGAGTGCCAAAGAGGGGGTGCTCTGGTTCCTACCACTGCCTCTTCATGCGCATTTGGGCTCAAACTTCAAAGTGGTTGAAGGAAAAGTACTTCAGGCCCCTTATTACTGCTAGGGCTGTCAGTGCCACAGTCCCTTGCTCCTGGTAGGCTAACATCAACAGTGCAGGAGGAAGCCCCTGTTGTCTGATAGGAGCCATGACTCCTATGCAGGAATAAGCACAGAGTGAGCAGCCCACACCCATGCTGTTACACCACACTTATCTGAATTTGCAGAGTATCCCCACTGTTATGTGGCCACCAGAGACAGTGGGTTTCTTTGATGCTGCCACCGTATATATTGTACCCAAAGTCATTAATCACAAGAAAAGAAATCATAGATTGACTCCATTAGGGTGCCCAGCTGGAAATAAAGCCAATATTGCATAATAAGAAATGACAGCTCAATGCATGTCTTCAGGAGAAAGCCCAAGAAGATCACCCTACAAAATTGGGGATACCTGAAACACCAGATGCAAAAATCTTGACATAGGAACATAAAAAATATGAAAAAAATAAGGTAATGTGATGCATTCAAAATAACATAGTATTCTAGCAACAGATTTTAAGGAGATCAATAAGAATGAAACGCCTGGTAAAGAATTTAAAAGAATGGAGGGCTGGGGGTGTGGCTCAATGGTAGAGCGCTTGCCTAGCATGTGTGAGGCACTGGGTTCAATCCTCAGCACCACATTAAAAATAAATAAACAAAGTGAAGGTATTGTGTCCGTCTGCAACTAAAAAATAAATCTTAAAAAAAAAAAAAGAATTGGTGGCTGGGATTATAGCTCAGTGGTTGAGCTCTTGCCTAGCATGTGTCAAGGCACTGGGTTCGATCCTCAGTACCATATATAAATAAATAAGTAATAAATAATAAAGGTACATTTACAACTAAAATATTTTTTTAAAAAAGAATTTAAAAGAATGGAGCTGGCACACACGGTGGCACACACCTGTAATTGTAGCTACTTAGGAGGCAGAGGCAAGAGGATTGCAAGTTCAAGGCCAGATTACGCAATTTAGTGAGACCTTGTCTCAAAATAGAAAGAGCTGGGGGTATAGCTCAGTGGTAGACCACCACTGGGTTCCCACAAAAAGAAAAAAAAAAGGATATGAAAAAGCTCAATGAGAGTCAAGAGAATACAGATAAGCAATTAAATGAAATTGGGAAGAAAATTCAGGATATGAGTCTCTCAACAAAGAGAGATTCTAAAAAAAAAAAAAATCAAACACAAATCTTGGAAATGAAAAGCTCAGTAAGGTCAAATTTTAAAATACAGCTGAAAGCCTCAACAACAGATGAGATCAAATGAAAGAATATCTGAACTTGAAGGCAGGTCTTTTGAAATGTCCCAGTCAGATAGACGAAAGAAAAGGAAAAGAAAAGAAGAGGGGCCCCTGAGTGAGCAGTGCAGGCAGTGACTGTCTTCCCTTCCTTCTAATTGCTGGTTGAGTAAGAACTGGAAACAAGATGTAACTTGCTGGTGGCAGTGCCATGAGGACATTCCCACATACAATTCAACGCCCAGGAATCAGACGACATATATTTGCATCTCTGGTTTTGCCATTTCTTAGTTGACTTGACTTTCACTGAATGTTTCTTCATCAGTAAAATTGAGGTGTGGTTTTGTTTTGTTTTGTTTTTTGCTATCTGTGGAAACTTTGTAATTCATTTTTCCTCGCTGCAATATTAAGAATTATACCAAATTGAAAAGTTATGAGTGAGTATACTAAAAAAGGAAAAGGAAGACTTTACACCCTTCTCATTCTTCAGATTCCTCTGGAATAAGCAGAATTGCAGATGGGTTCAGTGGATTTTATCTGATCATTGTTACAGTGTCTGCTCTATGTATGAGACAGCCAGACTTAAAGTATTTTGACAATAAAGATGATGATTCTGATACCAATGACTTGCCAAAATTTGCAGATGGAATCAAGGCCAGAAACAGAAATCAGAGCTAGCCGGTTCCCAGTCCTATACTTAGAATGATAGACCACACTGCCTTTTCTACAGAAAAATCTGCTGATATAGAAATTTGTGACAAAGAGTGTGACTCACCCAAATCAATTAACCAGCAAACTCAAGAGGAGAGTTCTATACAAGTTCACAACACTGAAGATGTCCCCATTCCTGTAGAAGTACATGCAATTTTTGAGGATTATGACATAGAGACAGAAAACAATTCTTTAGAGAGCTTCCAAGACTAAACGGATGAAGAACCACCAGCTAAACTTTGTAAAATTCTTGACAAGAGCCAAGCTCTGAATGTGACTGCCCAGCAGAAATGGACTTCACTGAGAGCTAATAGTTGTGGTCTCTATAAATGTGAACTTTGTGAATTCAATAGTAAACATTTTTCTGATTTAAAGCAGCATTTGATACTGAAGCATAAACATACTGATTCAAATGTGTGTCAAATATGCAAGGAAAGCTTTCTCTACCAACATGCTTCTGATCAAACATGCCAAACTACAAGAGGATCCCTACATTTGTAAATACTGCAATTATAGGACAGTAATTTTTGAGAACCTCTGCCAACACATTGCAGACACTCACTTTAGTGATCACCTGTATTGGTGTGAGCAGTGTGACATGCAGTTCTCCTCAAACAGTGAACTCTACCTGAATTTCCAGGAATATAGCTGTGATGAACAGTACTTGTGTACTTTTTCCATGAACATGAAACAAATGATCCAGAAGATTTACATAGCCATGTGGTAAATGAGCATGCATGTAAATTAATAGAACGAAGCGATAAATTCTCCAGAACAATGGAGAACATGGACAATATAGCCTCTTAAGCAAAATTACCTTTGACAAATGTAAAAACTTATTTGCATGTCAAGTATGTGGTTTTCGGAGTAGACTTAATACAAATGTTAACAGGCATGTTGCTACTGAACATACTAAAACATTTCCTCATGTTTGTGATGACTATGGAAAGGGCTTTTCAAGTATGCTTGAATATTGCAAGCATTTAAATTCACATCTATCCAAAGGGATTTATTTTGTCAATATTGCAAATATTTAACAGAATAGATCAAAAAAATCTTAAAATTCATCTAGATTTCAAGCATTCGGCTGACTTACCTCATACATATAGTGACTGCTTGATGAAGTTTGGAAATGAAAAGAATTAATATGTCACCTTCCAGTCCATGTAACAGCTTAATTTTGACTTTTGTAATGTTTTTGTAAAATAATAAATTCAACTTTTTTTAGATGTTAAAAAGAAAAAGAAAAAAAGGATGAAGAGAACATTCAAGACCTCTGAGACACCATTAAATGAACAAACATTTCGGAATACCAAGAGGTGAGGAGAAAAAGTTATGAGCATAGAAAAATCTATTCAATGAAATAAAAGAATGGATTACCTAGTCAATGAAAACTGTCCCAACCTTGGGAAAGATATGGATATCCAAATTCAGGAAGCTTATAGAACTCCAAGTAGACATGACCAGAAAAGATCTCCATCATGGTGTATGATCATCCAATTGTCAAAAGTACAAGAGAAAGAAAGCATTTTCAAATCTGTAAGAGAATGTACCCAGTCACATTTAAGGGGATCCCCATTAGACCAAAAGAAGATTTCTCTGCAGAAAACCTTGAAGGTCAGGAGGAAATAGAATGATATATTCCAAGTCCTGAAAGAAAATAACTCACAACCAAGATTACTATACCTAGCAAGGCTTTCAGATATGAGGAAGAAATAAAGACTTCCCAAGACAAGCAAAATCCAAGGGAATTCATGGCTGCCAGATCAACTTTACAAAAGATGTTTAAGGGAGTCCTACATCCAGAAGTGAAAGATAACTATCATCATGAAAGCATATAAAAATCATAAATCCCTCTAGAATAGTAGATACTGAAAAAAACTAGAAAAAAATCAAACATCACAATAGTAAACCATTAAATCACAAAGATGAACAAAAGAGTAAAAGAACAAAAAAAGTTCAAAACAATCAGAAGAAAATGACAGGATTAAGTCCTTATTATTGAATAACATTAAATGTAAATAGACTAAATTATCCAGTTAAAAGATGTAGATTAGGGGCTGGAGTTGTGGCTCAGTGGTAGAGCGCTTGCCTCGTATGGGTGAGGCACTGGGTTCAATTCCCAGCATCACATATAAATAAGGAAATAAAATAAAGGTCCATCAACAACTAAAAAAATGATGTAGATTGGTTGAAAGGATTACAAACAAACAAAACAAAACGTTCTACCTATAACAAACTCATATTACCAATAAATATTCAAACTGAAAGTGAGTGGATGAAAAATAATAAAAAGGAAATAAAAACCTAAAACAGAAAGCTGTAGTTATATCTGACAAAAGAGACTTGGGAGGTGGCAGGGGAACAGTTACTGGAGATTAAATCCAGGGGCATTTAACCACTTAGTCACATCCACAACCCTTTTTATATTTTATTTTGAGACAGGGTCTCACTACGTTGCTCAAGGCCTTGCTAATTTGCTAAAGCTGGCTTTGAACTCACAATCCTCCTGCCTTGGCCTCCCCAGCTGCTGGGATTACAGATGTACACTACTGCACCTGGCTGCAAAAGAGACTTTTAAGATAAAAACTAAGAGACAAAAAGGGTGCCATGTAATGATAAAGGGATCAATTCAACAAGAAGATACAATGATTATAATTTATATGCACCTAATGTCAGAGCACCCAATTTTATAAAACAAACACTATTAGCTTCAAAGGGAGAGAAAGGCTCCAGTACAATAAAAGTGATGGGCTTCAAAACCTCACTTTCATCAATGGACAGATTATCCAGACAAAAATTCAACAAAGAAACATCAGTGTTAGCCATATATGGTGGCACATGCATGTAATCCCAGCTGCTCAGGAGGCTGAGGCAGGAGGATTGCAAGTTCAAGACCAGCTTCAACAATTTAGCAAGACGCTGTCTCAAAATATAAAATAAAAAGGGGTAGGGATGTAGCTCATTGGTTAAGCATGCCCCTGGGTTCAAGTCCCAATATACAAAAAAAAAAAAAAATTAAAGAAAGAAACACCAGAGTTAAACTATACTATAGATTGAATGGACTTTACATTTCCAGAACATTTCCAACAGTTGCAGATTATACATTCTCTTCATTAACACATGGAACTTTCTTTAGAATAGACCATATATTAGGCCACAAAACAAATCTTTGAAAAATTCAAAAAATTTTGATATCATATCTTATATCTTTTCTGATCACAATGGAATAAAACTAGAAGTCAGCGACAAAAGAAATTTTGGAAACTTTACAAATACCAGAGACTGAACAAAACAATTTTAAACAAATTATATGTTATCAAAAAAAGTCAGAAGGGAAATTTAAGAATTTCTTGAATAAAATGAAAACACAATATGCCAAACTTGTGATACAGCAAAAGCAATACTAAGAAGGAATCGGATAGCAATAAGAGCCTACATTTTTAAAAAACTGATTTCAAATAACCTAATGATGCACCTTAAGAACTTTAGAAAAGCAAGAACAAATCAAATCCAAAACTAGTAGAAGGAAAGAAATAACAAAAATGAGAGCAAAAATAAACAAAATAGAGCCTAACAAAATAGAATACTAAAGATCAATGGAAGGTTGAGGGATATAACTCAGTAGTAAGATGGCTATGCAAGCCTCAGGTTAGAATCTTTGTACTCTCAAAAAAAAAAAAAATCACTGGAACAAAAAGTTTATATATTGAAAGGTGACAAAACGTTAGCTAAACTAACCAAGAAACAGACAAGACCCAAATAAATAAACAGAAATGAAACAGGAGACATAGCTGCCACAGTCTGGCTGGGCACAATTCAGGAGCCACTTGTCAAAAGAAACGAAATTTATTTTTAGAACACACGCCAAACCACACAGCTCTTCAGGAAAACCTTCAGAGCCCAACTGCCACCACCAGCTTCCCACAAGCCTCTCAACCTCCCCCACTCCTCCTGCTCTTGAGGCCCATTGGCTGGGTGGCATGGAGGGAGCCAAAAAAAGTCCCCCAATGAGCAGCTCCATAATCTGAAAGGGCGGGGAAACAACCCAATGAGCATCACCGCAGAGGAGCCAATCAGTTGGCAGCTAGTAGTTTGCTGGCAGCTGGTAGTTTGCTGGCAGCTGGAAGTTTGCTGGCAGCTGGAAGTTTGCTGGGGCCGCTTTGGCTGTGGCTCTCAACACATCGCAGCTGATACCACAGAAATGCACAGGATCATTAAGGATTACTATGAAAAACTATATACTAACAAACTGGAAACCTAGAAGAAATTGATAAATTTCTGGACACATGTGATCTAGCAAATTGAATAAGGATATAAAAGACCTGGATAGACCAATTACAAGTAATGAGATTGAATCAGTAACATAAAGTCTCCCACAGAGAAAAACCTCAGTATCAGATGACATCACGTCATTTTACTAAACTTCTAAAAAAGAACTAATGCCAATTTTTAAAAACTATTTCAAAGAATTGAAAAGGAAGGAACCCTTCCAAACTCATTCTGTAAGGCCAGCATTACCCTATTATGAAAACAAGAAAAGGATACAACCAAAACAAAATAAAACTGGAGACCAATATCCCTAATGAACATAGATATAAAACTCTCAACAAAACTAAATCCTAGGGAGTCTAATTCAATATGCATCAAAAAGATCATTCACAGGCTGGGGATATAGCTCAGTTGATAGAGTGCTTGCCTGGCATGCATAAGGCTCTGGGTATAATCCCCAGCACCACACACACACACACACACACACACACAAAAAAAAAAAAAAAAAAGAAGATCACCATGATTGAGATGATTTCATCCTAGTAATGAAAAGGTGGTTTGACATATGCAAATCAGTAAACACAATGCATCACATCAACAGAATGAAGGACAAAAAAAAAAAAAAAAAAAAAAAACCAAGAGTATCCCAACAGAGGCAGAGAAAGCATTTGATAAAATTCAGCATCCCTTCATGATAAAAGGCCTAAACAAATGAGGTATAGAAGATTCAGACCTTAACATAATAAGGGAATATATGACAAACACATAGTCTTTGTCGTATTGAATGGGGGAAAGCTAAAAAAAATTTCCTTTAAGATCAGAAACAAGATAAGAGTGTTACTGTCACTGCTCTTGTTCAATAAAGTACTAAAAAAATTAGTCAAAAACAAGCAAGGAAAAGAAATACAATATAAACAAATAAGAAGGGTAGAAGTCAAATTATTCCTGTTTGCCAATGGTAGGATTCTATACATAGAACAGCCTAAAGACTCCGAAGACTGTTAGAACCCATCAACAAATGCAGTAAAGTAGCAGGATACAAAATCATATTTTAAAAAATCAGGAGTTGGGAGCTGGGGTTGTGGCTTAGTGGTAGAGCACTTGCTTACCACGTGTGAGGCACTGAGTTCAATCCTCAGCACCATATAAAATAAATAAATAAAATAAAGGTATTCAGATTGGAGTGAGATGAAATCTTAAAATAGTTTTGATTTGCATTTCTCTAATTTCTAGAGATGTTCAACATTTATATTTGTTGATTGATTTTATATTTTCTTCTGAGAAGTGTCTGTTCAGTTCCCTAGCCTATTTATTGATTGGGTTATTATTATTATTTTTTGGTGTTAAGTTTTTTGGGTTCTTTGTATATTCTGGAAATTAGTGCTCTATCTGATTTGTGTGTAGTAAAGATGTTCTCCCACTACGTGGGCACTCTCTTCACATTATTGATCATTTCTTTTGCTGAGAAGAAGCTTTTTAGTTTGAATCCATCCCATTTATTGATTCTTTTTTTTTTCATCTCACTCTAGTCCGAATGACAATTATCAAGAATATAAGAAACAATAAGTGTTGGTGAGGATTCGGGGAAAAAGGGACACTCATACATGGTTGGTGGCACTGCAAATTGGTACTCTAGAAAGCAGTATGGAGATTCCTTAGAACACTTAGAATGGAACCACCGTTTGACCCAGTTATCCTGCTCCTTATGTATAATTGCTCCTCAGTCTATACCCACAGGACTTAAAATCAGCATACTATAGTGACACATAGTATGTGACACAGCCACATCAATATTTATAGCAGCTCAATTCACAATATCTTAACTGTGGAATCAACCTAGATGTCCTTCAATAGATGAATGGATAAAGAAACTGTTGTATATATACACAATGGAATATTACTCAGCATTAAAACAGAATAAAATTATGGCATTAGCAGGTAAATGGAGAATATCATGCTTAAGCAAAGTAAGCCAATTCCCCAAAACTAAAGGCTGAATGTTCTCTCTGATAAGTAAATACTGATCCATAATGGAGGGTGGGGGCAAGGGAAGAATGGAAGAACTTTGGATTGGATAAAGGGGAGGAAGAGGAGGGAGCATGTGGGTAGGAAAGATAATGGAATGAGAAGGACATTATTACTCTAGGTACATGTACAATTGCACAAATGGTGCGACTCTACATTGTGTATAACCAGAGAAATGAAAAGTTGTGTTCCATTTGTGTACAATGAAACAAATGCATTCTGCTGTCATGTATAACTAATTAAACAAACAAATTTTTAAAAATATTAAATAAAAATAAAAGTATTGTGTCCATCTACAACTAAAAACTTTTTTTAAAATCAGGAGCTTTTTAGCTGGGTGTGATGGCTCATGAGTATAGTGGCTGGAGGCTCTAAAGTCTGAGACAGGAGGATCAAGAACAGCTTGGGCAACATAACAAAAAAAAAATCAAGAGCTTTTTTATATACCAACAATGAATTTGATAAGAAAGAAAATATGAAAGCAATTCTATTCACCTTGCTATAAAAAGTTAAATACTTAGTAATAAACTTAACCAGGGAAATAAAAGACCTCAAAAGTGAAAATTACAAAACACTGATGTAAGAAATTGAAGAAGATACCAAAAAAAAAACAAAAACAAAAAGGAAAAAAACCTAAAATGAGACACCATCTTACCTGTTAGACTTGCTATTCTTGCTACTATAAAATATATATATATATGCTATTCTTTTAAAAAAAATGCTGGCAAGGATGTGGAAAAAAAGAAAATCTTATACACTGCTGTCGAGATTGTAAATTAGTACAGGTATTATGGAGGATAGTATGGAGATGCCTTAAAGAACTAAAACTAGATCTAGCGTAGGATCCACCTATCTCACTGAGTATATATCCAAAGGAAATGAAATCAGCATACCAAAGAGATACCTGTACACCATGATTATTATGACATTATTCACAATAGCTAAGATATAGAATTAATTTAAATTCCCATCAACAGATGAATGAATAAAGAAAATGTGGAATGTATGCACAATAGAATATTCTTCAGCCACATTTAAGAAAGAATCTGTGCCATTTGTATAAAATGGATGGAATTGGAGAATTAGGTTAAGTGAAATAGGTAGCTGTAGAAAGAGAAGTGTGGGGTATGTGTAAGTATACACGTGTGTGTATGTGTATATATTTTAGTTTACTTATGTTTTTCAATGAAACATCAAAACTAGGGCTGGGGATGTGGCTCAAGCAGTAGCACGCTCGCCTGGCATGCGTGCGGCCCGGGTTCGATCCTCAGCACCACATACAAAGATGTTGTGTCTGCCGAGAACTGAAAAATAAATATTAAGATTCTCTCTCTCTCTCTCTCTCTCTCTCTCTCTCTCTCTCTCTCTCTCTCTCTCTCTCTGTCCTCTCTCTCTTAAAAAAAAAGAAATATCAAAACTACCACTCAGAACCATTAGATTTATACTTTTAATTTGTCTACACTTAATTAATTCTTAGGTTGTGAGAATGTTTAGGTATACCTTTCATGCTTTGTTTTTGTTTCCCCTCATTACATGTCTTAGTCCATGCATAGGTAATTACGAGTTTTTTTAAAATAATCTACACGACACTATGTAGAATATGGTTAAGCACTTCTTTTTATTGTTTGTAGTAGTTTCATACATTGATATCTCATGTACATTGTCTCTTTTTGCTCAAGGATAGAGGTGTCACTTAAAAGACACTCAAGAACATTTTGTAAATGAATAAACTAATCATATGCCTTCATTATACCACACAGTGCCTCACATACTGTAGGACTCAATAAATACTTACTGACTGATAAATTGGTATTATTACATCCTTGTATCATTTGAAAATACTGAGCTGCTGTGCTTTCTGAAGAAAGACTGAAAGTTCATTTTGTTTTGCAATGGCTAAAAACGTCAGCAGTAAACTAGGATGGGAGGGGAAAAACAACTCAAAGGGCATTTGTTTGATAATAGTAAGGGCTAGGGACTAGACCATTATTAGTGGGTAAAAGAAGAATAAATCATAAGAGGGCTGGGGATGTGACTCAGTGGTAGAGTGCTTGCCTGGCATGTAGGTGTGAGGCCCTGAGTTCAATTCCCCAGTAACCACCCCCCCAAAAAAATGAATCACAATACTTACTGCTATACTTTCACAGAGAAATAGTATGTTTTTAACAGCCTTATTGAAATATAAGTCACATATAAAGTTCACCTACTTAAAGTTTACAATTTGCTGGGTTTTAGTATAGTCACAGAATTTTTAGAGTATCACCATCATCTAATTTTATTTATACTTTTTCCACCTTTTTGTTGATTCTTTTTAGTTAAACATAACATTAGGCTTTATTGTGATATAATTATAAAAGCATGGAATATAATTTGCTCTAATTTCAGTCCCCAGTATGTCCTTTTCCCCTCCCTCTATTCTCTTCTAGGAGGTAGGTTTTCTCTATTTTGCACAGGTTGTCCCTGAACTCCTGGCTGAAGTGATCCTCCTGCTTCAGTCTTCAAAGCAGGTGGGAATTATGGCATGCACCACAGCACCTGGCCAAAATGTGTTCTTAAACAATTGATTTGCATTTTAATTCTCTTCCACTGAATTTTAGAACATTTGTTATCTTAAAAAAAAAAAATTCTGAACCCGTTAGCAGTTCTCATATCCCTCTACTACCACTTGCCAGTCTTAGGCAACAACAAACCTACTTTCTCTCTATGGATTTGCCTATTGGGGACATATAAACAAAATCATACAATATGTAGTCTAAGTTTCATTCGTGTTCTAGTATGTGTCAGGATGTCATCCATTTTGTGGTTAAATATTAATTCTTTTGTATGGCTGGACACATTTCACTTATTCTACAGACATTTGGGTTGTTTGCTCTCTGGGGCTACTATGAACATACATGTGGAAGGTATTGAATGGATGTATGTTCTCATTTTTCTTGGGTAGGTATCTAGGAGTGGAATTACTGAGCAATTGGTAATTCTATGCTTAGAATTTTAAAGAACTGCCAAATTATGTTCCAAAGCAGCTATATTTCCAATTTTTAATTTTTGTTGTAGTGCTGGATCAAAGCCAAGGCCTTGTGCTAGAGAAGTGCTCTACTACTGACATTTAACCCCAATCCAGCTGCACCATTTTACATTCTTACTGGCAATTAGGAAGGTTCCAGTTTCTCCCCATCCTTGTTATTGCTTGTCTTCTTTTTATTATAGCCATTCTAATGGGTGTGAAACTGAATCTGTGGTTTCAATTTCTGTTTTCCTAATGACTAATGATGTTAAATATCTTTCATGTGACTATGGACCATGTATATGGCTTTTATGGAGAAATGTCATTTGGATACTTTGCATGTTTTTAAACTGGTTTATTAATTGTAAAATTTTAAGACTACTTTGTATATTCTGGACACAATTCCCTTGTGAGATAAATGATCATTCAAACACAATCTCTTATTCTGTGGATTGTATTTTCAGTTTTAGGATGTATGTGTTTATGTTTGTGTGTGTGTGTGTGTGGGGGGGGTACTGGGGATTGAATCCAAGGATACTCTACCATTTGGTTATATCTCCAGCCCGTTCTTATTTCAATTTTTTTTTTTTTTTTTGTGTGTGTAGTGTATACCAGGGATTGAACTCAGGGGCACTCAACCACTGAGCCACATCTTCTGATAGACCCAACCTGATCTTTTCTTAAAATTGGGAGCCATCTCACCACAAAGCCATGAAAAGATAATTTCGGCTTTACTATAAATTACTGCAAATTCTGAACCTGCTTGGAATGACTGCCCGTGCCTTGAACTCACCCATGCCAGGCTCTCTGATCAGACAGCAGCCCTCTCTGAAACTTTAGTGACGCCTCACAAATCTTGGCCTTTCTTGGCCAGATAACGACCCCCTCTGAGGCTCTAATGACCTTCATAAATTCTGATGTTGGGGCCAGCAAAAATGTAAACTACCATTAGTGTTGTGCTCCTCAGAGTTCTGTTATCTGTAACCCCTCTTTGTGTAACTTTCTGGGCTATAAAGCTAGGCTGCAGGAAAGCTGTAGCTGCTGTCTTGTTCCCGAGGTTTTGGGTGGGAGAGGCAGCCCGGCCGGTCGAAATAATAAGCTTGCTTTAATTTGATTTTAATTGGAGTCAGTGGTCTTTTCTTGCATCCTGGTCTAACACTTCAGCCCTACTTTGTATTTTATTTAGAGACAGGGTCTCACTGAGTTGCTTAGTGTCTCTTTTTTGCTGAGGCTGGCTTTGAACTTGCGATCCTCCTGCCTCAGCCTCCAGAGCTGCTGGGATTACAAGCATGCACCACCATGCCTGGCCTTATTTTAAATTTTGAGATAGGCCCTCTCTAAGTTGCCCTGGCTGGACTCAAACTTGGAATCCCCCTGCCTCAGCCTCCTGAGTAGCTGGGATTACAGGTGTGTGCCACCCACTACACCCAGCTGGCCCCATTCTTTAAAATTCTTTACTGGGCATTTCAACCTTATTGATTTCTTTGGAATCTGTTGCTAGAAAACTGTATTATTTTGGAGACATTATATTACCTGATACCTGACTCTCTTCACTTTTTTGATGGTATCATTTACAACAGAAGAGATTTTGATACACTTTATCTACTTTTCTATTTCATCACTTGTGTTTTTGATATAATATATAAGAAACCATGAAAGCAATGAAGATGTATTTCAATGTTTTCTTTAGAGATTTATAGCTTTCTTCAGTTTAGGTCTATGATTCATTTTGAGTAATTGTTTCATATGATCTAAGGAAGACACCCAACTTCATTCTCTTGCAATGTTCATAACCAGTTGTTCCAGCATCATTTGCTGAAAAGATTGTTCTTTCTCCACTTCATTATAATGGCTTCCTTGTACTACTGATTTTTATATACTGTTATTGCTTGTGAAATTTCACTACAGAATTGCTTGGGGTGATTTGTCTGAGAGAACTATAAAAATATAAGTTTCATAGTCTTAAAAATACCTGTAGAATATATATTGTGTTCTATCCTTTGTCACATGTGTTGATTTAATCATGTTTTACATAAGATAAATATGCTGGAGATATAACCAAAGGTAAGACATGTTTTAATACATTAGAATGTAGCACTTCTATATTTGGGGGCTAATTTTTCTTGCATGAATATCAAGTTGTGATGTCATAGTATTTTACAAACTTTACTATCAGAATACAATCCTTCCCTGTAGTAGGTAAACATTTGGTAAAGTCTTGAATAGAGGGAATATTATCATTTGGAGATGAAAAAGCCTAGTTAATGTGTTAATTATAATTCATTAGTAACTAGGTACTTTTCTACATTCCTGATTTTTTTTTTCTTACAGCAAAGTATCCAGAGATAAAATCTTTGATGAAATCTTTCCAACTTGATATGGATTATAATTATAATGGTTCTCACCCAGCTGGTTGCATTTTACTTAGTAAAAGACTTGGATTGGAAATGGGTCATATTTTGGGCCTACGTCTTTGGCAGCTGCATTAACCACTCAATGACTCTGGCTATTCATGAGATTTCCCACAATTTTGCCTTTGGCCACCACAAGGCACTGTGGAATCGCTGGTTTGGAATGTTTGCCAATCTTCCTATTGGGGTTCCATATTCGATTTCCTTTAAGAGGTATCACATGGATCATCATCAATATCTTGGAGCTAACGGCATTGATGTGGATATTCCTACTGATTTTGAGAGCTGGTTCTTCTGTACCACTTTCAGAAAGTTTCTATGGGTTATTCTTCAGCCTCTCTTTTATGCTTTTCGACCTCTGCTCATCAACCCCAAACCAATTTCTCATCTGGAAATTACCAATACTGTGGCCCAGATCATTTTTGACATTATAGTTTACTACGTTTTGGAAATTAAATCTTTAGTCTACATGTTGGCAGCATCCCTGCTTGGTCTGGGTTTGCACCCGATTTATGGACATTTCATAGCTGAACATTACATGTTCTTAAAGGGGCATGAAACTTACTCATATTACGGGCCTCTGAATTCACTCACCTTTAATGTGGGTTACCACAATGAACACCATGACTTCCCCAATGTTCCTGGAAAAATCCTCCCACCATCAAATCCAAAAAGGATTTGATGCATATTTTGATTTCTGATGGGTATATAAGAAAATTAGTTTTGACTGACTCATTTTAAAGAATCTAGTATATTTTGTCAGTTTAAACTACTGGTCTACAAAAAAGAAAAAAGGGGAGTTGGGCTGGTATGTAGCTCAGTGGCAGAGCACTTCCCTAGCATGTGTGAGACCCTAGGTTCAATCCACACTACTGCAAAGATAAACAAATAAAAAGTAAAAACATAAATCCTGTGTCTGGGGCTGGGGTTGTGGCTCACTGGCAGAGAGCTTGCCTAGCATGTGTGAGGCACTGGATTCGATCCTCAGCACCACATATAAATAAATAAAATAAATATCCATTGACAACTAAAAAGAAAAAATATTTTAAAAAATCCTGTGTTTGAGCTGGGCATAGTGGCACACTATGTAATTCCAGAGGCTTGGGAGGCTGAGGCAGGAGGATTACAAGTTCAAAGCCAGCCTCAGCAATGGTGAGGCACTAAGTAACTCAGTGAGACCCTGTCTCTAAATGAAATACAAAATAAGGCTGGAGATGTGGCTCAGTGGTTGAGTGTCCCTGAGTTCAATCCCTAGTACACAAACCCCCCAAAAAATCCTGGGTCTGCCAGCCTAATTTTTTTTTAACATTTGTTAGTTAGTCACAATATCTTTGTTTTATTTATCTTTTTTTTTAATGTGGTGCTAAGGGTTGAACCCAGTGCCCCACGCATGCGAGGCAAGCGCCAACCACTGAGCTACAACCCCAGTCCTGCCAGCCTAATTTTGCAAAGGCTTCACTCTCATGGATCCTTAAAATTCATGGTACAAAAGTGTTGAAGGTTATATTAAATCTGTTGTCTGGTAAAATGATTCAGAAAAACTCCGCAAAGTAGGCACAGTTCATGGAACCTTCATTGCTATTAATCCTATATGCTTTGCTAAGAGTTATATATTGGTTTATGATAAAGTACAGAAACTTGTCCGGCATGGTTGCATGTGCCTATAATCCCAGCAGCTCAGGAGGCCGAGGCAGGAGAATCTGAGTTTAAAGCCAGCCTCAACAACTTAGCGAGGTCCTAAGCAACTCAGGGAGACTCTATCTCTAAATAAAATAATAAAAAGGGTTGGGGATGTGGCTCAGTGGTTGAGAGCCCCTGAATTAAAACCCCAGTACCAAAGGAAAAACAAAAGTACAGCTATTCTGCATAATTGATCTGCAAAATTAATCGACAGCAGTTTCCAATACCATAAATTTCCCTAGGCAGAGACTATCTCTTTACCTTGACAACAAACTTAGTATATTGTACTTTTACTGTAATGGTGTTTGTTGTGCTTTTTTGGAGAATGCTGTTAGGAATACATGTTGAAATATTTAGGGGTGAAATATTAGAGGTAAGTTGTCACATAATGTCTGCAATTTACCTTCAAAAGATTTAGAAAGGAGAAAAAGTGTGTGTGTTTATTATAAATGATATAGTATACATAGAAAGAAAGCATGTCACCGGGTTAATCATTAGTAAAATGGGTGAGGGCATATGAGTTCATTATACTATTCTTTAAACTTTTCAGTAGGTTTTATATTTTCAGAATAAAAATGGGAAAAAACAGCACACTACTGTCTGAAATGATGATGCTAGCTCCCAGCTACTGGTTATCATATTGCCCTGAAGTGAAAATGTAGCCTTTGTTTGCCTCGTCTGTGACTGGAGAAGTGAATTTTTTATCATTTTTTCAGGGGATATGGGTTAAAGAGAAGGCCAGTAACCCTTAAAACAAAACAAAACTTTTCCATTATAAACCACATACTCTTACTTGTAATTTTCTGGAACATTCCCAATAACGAAAACTTATTTCCATCCACATCACTTGGCTTAAGTTCCATGGTACATCAATGAAGACTTCTCCCGCTCTTCCATGGTCTCTTATTACTTTGTTAGTATATAACAAACAGTGGTAAAGTTGCTAGTTCTGCCTTTCCAGATCTTTCTGTGCAATGTTTCAAGGAACATCTTGTTTTGTTTCCTCAGTTACTCCCCTATGTTTATTGTATAGTTAAATTATAGTAGTCACCTTGTATATAGCTATTACATCATTAATAGATACACATAATAAAGTGGTTTCTTAACAGGTGTACTGAATTATAGCTCATATAAAATCTACCCATTAATAGTATATAATTCAGTGGGTTTTAGCATATGCAGAGTTACACAAATATTACTTATCAATTGTGGAACATTTTTATCACTGTATTTCATTTAATATACTCATTTTTAAAGTTAATTTTTTGCTTATTTTTACTGAGCATTGCTATTCACAAAACATTCTAAGTGTTTATCTTCCCATTTTCTCACAATTTTGTGACATACAGAAATATCAGGAATTTATTATCAATGTTTAAATTCTATACATGACAGATAAATTCCTTAGGGTTTCTAACTCTTAGTATTTATTGATTTTTCACTTCATGTCTTTGAAATACCTACAGACTATCAAATTTTAATTTTCATTATGATCACAGAACCACAGTATGATTTTAGTGTAAAGGGGTATCTCGACTAGTGTTTATTCAGGGTCTAAACTGTTACTGTCATTTTACATTTTTGGAAAAATGGTATCTTTCTGTTCTCGCAGTTAAACTGATCACTTATGGCTTTGACATAAGTTCACTATGGATTATGATCAAAGTGTTCTTATATGTGTGGACTGTAGATCATCCTTATTTATAAAAGAATTTTAGGAAGTTTGGAAGGAATAGGATCAAAGTTACCTCCCCTTGGAGGGGGATTTGATATTTCATCCTTTTCTGTTTGTGTCAGACATTCACCAATCATCCTTGATAGGCCCTAGTGAAACACTTGCTATCATCTTGCTGTATTTTGTCCCTTCCAGGTGAGGAAAATAGCAGCTGAATACTATGACAACCTCCCCCAGTACAATTCCTCGGTGAGAGTACTGTACAAAAGGGAAGGAGGTACTGGAGTAAATATCCCCACAGCCAAAGGGATTCCTCTCTGAAGCTTTAAAATAGCTGACAAAGTGGAATTTTTGCGTTATTAAACTGAAGATCAGTGATGCTGAGAAGCTATCATGACACAATTTCAAACTAGGATCTTCTATTGTTAAGAAACGAAACTGGGGCTGGGGATGTATCTCAGTGATGGAGCACTTGCCTGCAGCATGCCTGAGGCCCTGGGTTCAGTCCCTGCCAAAAAGAGACAATAGAAGCAGCAGCAGCAGCTACTCAGGCTTCAACAGGCAGCCCTACCCCTTCATGCTCAGCTTTACTCACTCACTGTATTGTCGTACCTGGAGGATCTTCACCCATTTCTGTCATTTGTAAACATATCATAAAGAGTATTTCTAGTATGTTATTTTCACTATAAAGTTTTACTTTATTAAAACATCTAATGAACTGAGCTATTAATCACAGTATATTAGTATTTGTTGCATTTTTGTATTTCAGTGTCTTTATAATATGGTTACCTGGGTATTAGGGGAAACTTTCTTTAAAATTTCACTCCAGAGATATTATACCCCAATTGATTCAAATGTATGAATTGCCAAGATCATTGTAATGTCATGTGTAGCTAATAAAAAAAAAATCACCCCAAAAAGAAAAAAGCAATAATTTCAGAAAGGCCCAAGTTAATATAGTATAAAAGATTGAGATGGAAATGTCTTAAGCAATAAGATGAGCTACTTATTTTTTTATTGATTTTTTAAAAATGACAGCAGAATGCATTACAATTACATTACAATGTATGCAGCACAATTTTCATATCTCTCTATATAAAGTATGTTGAAACTAATTCGTGTCTTCATACATGTACTTTGGATAATGATGTCTATCATATTCCACCATCCTTGCTAATCCCCTTCTCCATCCCTTTCCCTCCCACCCCTCTGCTCTGTCTAGAATTCATATATTCCTTTCTGCTCCCCCTCCCTACCCCACTATGAGTCAGCTTCCTTATATCAGAGAAAACATTTGGCATTTGTTTTTTGGGGATTGGCTAACTTCACTTAGCATTATCTTCTCCAATGCCATCCATTTACCTGAAAATGCCATGATTTTATTCTCTTTTATTGCTGAGTAAAATTCCATTGTGTATTATGCCACACTTTTTTTAATCCATTCATCTACTGAAGGACCTGAACAGACACTTCTCAGAAAAGGATATACAATCAATCAACAAATATATGAAAAAATGCTCATCATCTCTAGCAATTAGAGAAATGCAAATCAAAACCACTCTAAGATATCATCTCACTCCAGTCAGAATGGCAGCTATTATGAAGACAAACAATAATAAATGTTGGCGAGGATGCGGGGAAAAAGGCACACTTATACATTGCTGGTGGGACTGCAAATTGGTGCAGCCAATATGGAAAGCAGTATGGAGATTCCTTGGAAATCTGGGAATGGAACCACCATTTTACCCAGCTATCCCACTCTTCGGTCTATACCCAAAGGACTTAAAAACAGCATACTACAGGGACACAGTCACATCAAGGTTTATAGCAGCACAATTCACAATAGCTAAACTGTGGAGCCAACCTAGATGAGCTACTTATTTTATTTAATTTTTTTTTGAGAGAGAATTTTAATATTTGTTTTTTTTTAGTTCTCGGCGGACACAACATCTTTGTTTGTATGTGGTGCTGAGGATCGAACCCGGGCCGCACGCATGCCAGGCGAGCGCACTACCGCTTGAGCCACATCCCCAGCCCCCTTATCTTATTTTTTTAAAGAGAGAGAGAGAGAGAGAGAGAGAGAGAGAGAGAGAGAGAGAGAGAGAGAGAGATAGATTTAATATTTATTTTTTAGTTTTCGACGGACACCATCTTTGTTTGTATGTGGTGCTGAGGATCGAACCGGGGCCGCATGCATGCCAGGCGAGCGTGCTACCGCTTGAGCCACATTCCCAGACCCATGAGCTACTTATTTTAAAATTTCCCTGTTGTACATGAGACCTAAGTTAGATTCTGCTGAATTCTGTACAGTCTAACTCATGAATAAAGTACTTACTGAACTTAATCATGGCCAGCATCCAACTTCCTTTCAGATGTACCTACACTCTCACACATTAGTAACAGCTTAACTGATAGAATTCCATGATCTTCATTCCAGGGGAGACTGATTGTAGGCTGATGGCAGGTATTTAGTTTAAGGAGCCAGTATCATGGGCTATTAGACCAGCAGTCCTGGTTTTCTCAGATGGGTCACTTGGGTAAATATAGTATAATATGGGAAACTATTGTTAAAGTATATCAGCTAGGGCTGAGGTTGTGGCTCATGATAGAGCACTTACCTAGCATGTGCAAGGCCCTGGGTTCAATCCTCAACACCACATAAAAGTAAATAAAATAAAGGTATTTTGTCCAACTACAACTAAAAAATAAATATTAAGAAAAAAAAACATATATATATCAGCTAATTGTGGTTTCCTGTAGTGGCAGGCAACTCCCAGGCAGCTAAGTGGGAAGAGTAGAATCCTCCAGAGACTAGCAAACCTGCTTTACATGACCAGTTTCAGCCCAAGTGCTTTGCTTTCCTTTCCTGACTCCCTAGCCTAGGGAAATTCCTAGCAACATTGAGTCTTAAATAACCATTGATCTAAAGTATAGAAGGCTAATAGAACCAACTTTGCAGTTCAGATTTACTCTGTCACTAAAAAGGTATCTGTGAAACATATCCATGGATTTACTACTACATTTAAACAGATCGTATTCTCCCCTACCCCTCCATTCCCCTCACCTATAAAATTCTAGTCAATGGCAACAACTGCCATATCTCTGTGTGCTGAAAACTCCCAAATCTCTCTGAATTCCACCACCTGCTAGGTACATAGTGTACGTTAGCATACCTGCCCATAATTTCTTTTCCCCTTACATTATCACTCTTGATGGGTGGAAGTTTCAGAGTTCCTTCCAGGTCTAACTAGTTTGGATCCCATGCCAACTCAAGTCTGCCAGTTGGGGCAGTAAGAAGGCTGGGCCCTGACACCTTTAAGGAACAAGGCTTGAGAAATCATGCAGTGGCTGTACACTAGTGCTCCCTTCTGTCTCAGCTTCATTCCCCATTTCTGGTTTGATTATCTTGTCTCAGGCCTCAAGGCCTTCCCTGGTCCATCTCCACCATACAGCAGGTGCCACTTTTTTGGACCCTGAAGACAATGTTTACATCCCTTTTGTCTTGTCTTCAACCTCACTTTCTGTAAATAGACATTGTTTGTTTTCCCCTGAGGTTGTAACTCCTCAAGGGCAGGAAGGATCTTCTGTTTCTCTATTTTGAAACCTTACAAGGTCAGTGCTGGACTTGGAGTAATTGCTTGATAAATGATTGAGACCACCAGAGAGAGTCCTTGAACTTGAGAAGCTCTATCTAAAACAGTCCAAACAGAGGGTATATGTATATATTAAAAACAACAGAGATTTCTGGAGAATCCTTACTTTTCACCTATACCAAGTGATTACCTGCATAATCTTATTGAAGTCTCAACAATTCTATGATGAATTAATATTTTCATTTTGTAGATGAGAAAACCAAGGCTAAGAGAGATTAAGTAACTGGTCCAAGGTCACACTGAGTACATCAGATTCTGCAGAAACAGAATCTGAAAATCACACTGAAACTCCAGAATCAAAACTCTTGACCAGGCTCCCCATGACTTGTCTGGTTAGCCCAGGGAATGGCAAAGAGAATCAAAACCTCATGTTCTGTTACTAAATAGGTGCTCACTCCCACTGCCTTGCTGACCACTGTAATCCCAGCAAGTATGAGATAGGAAGATCAAATTTTCGAGGCCAGCCTCAGTGACTTAGCCATGTTCTAAAATAAAAAAGTCTGAGGATGTAGCTCAGTGATAGAGAACCCCTGGGTTCAATTCCAAGCCCCAAATGAAAGAGAAAGACGATCAAACACATGCCCCACTATCAAACAGGTACTCAGTCCACTGACTTCCCATAGAAAAACATTTCTGTATAGATGTCTGGTTTTTTCCCCAATGCTTAACAATGTTGTAAGCAAAAATAACCAAAACCGTTTTGATACCATAATGAAAGCACAAATAACCAGGACAGGAACAGACTTCATGGATCAGCAATGCCTTTTGTTCATCAGCAGAGTCAGACATCAGAGGGGCTCACTTTCTGGGTAGAAAATGGCCCCTGGTTACAGAAGGGGTCTGGGTTTTCATAGGTTACACTGAGAGTTAATCTTAGCAGATTTAGTTACACTAAACAGTGTAACTTAATCATTAGAGACTGCAAACATGCAATTAGGCAGTCAGGAATAGTTGTGCAGATTAAAAATTTAACTCCGGAAAACAGCTATAAAAGCTTGAAATTTATTGTCACTGGGGTAAAAATTTAGAGCCCAGAGTTCATTTGTTTGCCTTCCCTTCAGGACTCAATGTTACTGGGAAAGAATAAAAGCCCAGAGCGTGAAGCTCATGGCTTATCTTCTTCCTTTGGGATCCATTGTTACCCAGAGCTTCATTATTTGGTTTTCTCCTTCCAGGACTCATCAGCAATGGGAAAGGGCCCAGTGTTCAATATTCACCTCTTTCCTTCAGGACTCATCGTCAATGGGAAGGGATGAATATTTGGGTTAATCCCCCCCCCTCCTCCCAGGCCACAATGTTCTTCTTTCTCTCTGGGAGTTGTCTTTGGGGATGTTATTTTAATATCCTTCAAACATAAAATTCAACTATGAAATAGTCATGTTTGAATCCATAGTAAAAGCACATCCATTCATTCGTTCATTTTGTATATTCCTCACCAAATATTGCACTAGAAAATGAGAACATAAAGGGGGGGTGCCAAACAAAGGAGCTGAGGCTTTAGTGCTGGGAAATGCATGTCCTGTTCAGAATTCAGCAATAAGGGACTTCATGAAAAAGGGAGAGATGATATGTGGCTATGATGGGGTGGAGGGTGCATATCTGGACCTAGTTCTCTGCCAGCCAGTACATACAGATTAGCATTCTAACTCCTGTCAGACTAATAAACTAGATCCACACTTTCCATTTAAAGAAACTGAAGCTCTATGGACAGGTGATTAGCCTGAGGACACAGGATGGGTGCCAGGGCCAAAACCCATGTCCGTCAAACCTTATGCTCCTCTTCTATGCTACCTGCCCTGCTGACTTGGAAGGACTTTCATTGTACAAGGAAATGTGCTGTTTCTTGTTAGGCAAATCTTCCTGGAGCTTCAATAATTTGCAATGAAGCAAGAACAGTCTGATGACCTAAGGCTGTGAAGAAACCCAAAAGTGTTACGATCACCTTAGATCCTTTCTGTATTCAGTTCTGAGACTAAGGAGCAGCCTGCAGAAGCCTGTAGAGGGAAGAGAGGGCACTGAACCATCTGGAGGTGAGGCCTGAGGCTGATTAGCTAAGAGCCCTGCAGTGGCTATAGTGTCAGCAGTGGGTGGGGAGCATTAGCAATGGAAAATTAGTACATCTGGGGATTCCTGACTAGGGAAGAGGTGTAAGATTGGACAAGTGGATATACAGGTCAGATCAGGGAGGTACTGTTTGCTTGGAAAGCTACTAATAACACAGGAACAAGAATTGGGAGTATCATCTAAAAAAGGGACAGCTTTAATTCTGCCAAGTTTCAGCTGTATTGACAGATGGCTCAGGAAGCCAGTAACTGGACTCCACCAAGGGGAGGTTTAAGGTGGCACTGAGTGGTCACCTCACTGTAATTCTGAAGGCAGTGGCTCTCACAAACGTGAATTGGCGACAAGACCCAATGCAAAGGCTAAGTACAATTTGGAGATCCTTGGGAACTGTGGCTGGGTGGGGCTGCTAGTATAAACAGCACCTTCTGGGAAGGAAGGTGGAACCCAAGGAAACACAAGGTGCCCTTATATCACAAGCAGACCATTGGTTAGTAGGCACACATCTCTGTCCTTGCAGTTCCTGGGGGAAAGGACTGAATGGACACTGTGTGAAAGATGGAGGAATCCAACTGCCAACAGTGAGATGCTAAATCCTTGTGGAGCAGCAATCTCCAATCCAAGCAGGGCCTCTGTAATCCCCTCCCCTGTGAGTTTATTCTCAAAGGCTGCCCCAACAGACCTTTGGGGAGAGTTTCATAAGACCCAGAATGACCCTTCATTTGTCCAGGTAGTGGTGTGAGCCTCAATGAGCAGCCGAGAATTCTTTTGGCATAAGAGGGTGTCACCCTCTCCACCCAACCCCTTTTCCTTCCCATGCTGAACAGTAATCCCCCTCTTGGCCATAACCACACACTGAGAAACCTGTTTCCCCTCCAGGCTGGGCATTCCATATGCCAGAAAGTGGGTTCCTTTCTATCTTCTTCAGAAGAAACACACTCATGTGATCTCTCCTATTTTTAAGCTCATGTCTGCTTCAGCACCAACAAGGAGAAGGCCCTGCCTGCTCACACAGCCCTATTAGAGGCCTCCCTGTCCACACTCACTGAACTCTGAATCCCCACCTCTCAGGGCTGAGTTCTTCCCTCTGCACCCACCTCTGCTTCCCAGAGTGGAGTCCCTGGGGAATCTTCCTTACACTTCACTATCCAAGGATTCTCCTCAACCCAAGGGGTCAGAGGCCCCAGGGAAGCACCTGGATCATGAGGGATTACTTCACAGAGACATGATCATACATCAGTCTGGCAACTCCTCACAATCCCCGCCACAAACACTTTGAGAACTCTTTTCGAGTGAAAATAACAACGTCAGATTCTAATTTAATTCTAACACCCTTCAATTTTGTAATAGCAATTCTTTATTTCCTGTTACCTTCTCAAAAATACATATATGAAAACAAGTCAGGTCATCAAAAATCAAGACTAAATGACAAATTCAACCCATGTGAACATTGCCCCTCAGGCCTCATATCCCTGCTGCATGATGTTTTCTGTGTGCCCAGGTGTGCTTTCCCTCAGAGCACCTGCTTCTGTCCTTCCTCAGCTCCAGCCCATCCCTGGGACCATCAGGGGAGATTTTTGACTGCTTAAAGCAGTCTGCAGCCCTTTGTTTCCACTAGGAGTTGGGGCTGGGCAGAGGAGAGGGTTATAGGAAAATCTCAGAAACCTCAGTCCTTTGGGAAGTGAGTTGGCTCTTTGCAAATCAGCTTGGAGTTACCTGACTATGTGTTTCTGGATACACTCAGGCCATAATCCCCTGGACACTTTGGAGAAGCTCCCTGAGTTGACCATAGGAGAACCATATGGATGCATCCCTTTGATTCCTCTGTTGTCTTCTTTTTCACAGATTCAGACAGGTATAATCATATATAGGAAAATGATCATCCTATTTCAATCCAATTTAGCACCATTATGTCCTTTTAATTTATATAATAGAAAATAAATTATCTTATCCCCTTTTAAAGAAAGAATCAAAGAATTTGTTACTTGCCAAAAGGTGACTAGTTTGATCTGATGCTGGAGGCAGAATCCGAACATGAAGTGAACCACCCTGTTCTAAGCCCAAGCCCTTGCCAATACCCTCTTACATCACCCTTCAATTGCATCTACAAAGAACCTCTGTCTGTTCATGTATGCAGTGAGGAGTTGGGCAATAATGTATCCATGTGGGAATCGAGAAATTTCAGTCAGAAATGGTACAATTGGGAGAATATTGTGTGGTGAGGGTTGGGCCCCTTCACTCCTGTTTGTCTTCCCACAGTCCAGGAGATACAGTGAGCTACTCCCTGTAACCAGCTCAAGCCCATGGCTGCAATGGAGGAAAAACAGTGACATTGCTCCAGGCCTGTTTGGACTTGGCTGCCCTGAAGGTTACCTTGGCTCTGGAAAAATTTGCTGAGTAAATTCATACATAAACAAGGGTGTAGAGAGAACTTTAGCCTACCTCACAGAATTATATATTAAGGATCCAAACTATTTTAACTAAAGCATTAGGTACAGAAATGTGCAGCTTATCTTCAAAGAACTTTAACTGGGAACTCAAGTACCTTACTTCTACCCTGTGCCAACCACTGTGTCAGTCTACCTATGGTCTGTTCAACCCTCACACAGGTATTATCCTCATTATGCAGCCAAAGAAAATAATAGGAAAGAATAAGCAACCTGTCTAAAGCCAAATAGCTATAATTCAAATCCAGGGTCCAAATTCAAACTCCGTTAATTTGCAGAAAGGATCTGACAATGAACATTTTCCTCAAATTCAGAGTATTCTTCCTAAAGACTCCAGCACATGTGAGTTTTGTAGTCATAGTATCAGTTCCACCATCCCCAGGAATAAGGGAAGCAGGCAAGCCATGGCTCTCAGCAAGGGTGAGAGTGTGTCACGGGGTGTGCAGTCAACTCCCCAAGCTCTTTCCACACTCAACTGCTCAGAAAATGCTGAATCTGAAGCTAGGTCAGGAGCTTGTGGCCTGGAGCTCACACTTAACCAAACATTTTTCAGATCTAGCCTAGACACATGGGTCGTCCAAACTCCACAGGTCTGCAAAGCCAAGTTTCAGTCATCCAATTGCCATGCTAGGAAAAGAGGCCAAACCAGGGAGGCCCAGGTTGTCAACAAGAAAGAAAGGTGGACATCTGTACACTGTGAGATCCTAAACCAGATGACTCCTCATGACCAGGAGGATGATTAGCTGCTGTTTAACAAGCCTCAGCAGTCAAACCCAGTCACAGGGCACAGGAAGAGCTCTGGTCTGGGAGTGCAGTCGGAGGCAGAGCAGCCATGGGGATGAAAGACGGGATCGGCATGGCCTGTGTGACTGGAGCAGGTAGGTTCTCTGAGCTTATCTGCCAGCCTACTCCCAGGCTGTGTCCTGGCTTGGAGATCACAGGAGAAAAGACACAGCTCTTTCTCCCCTGGGTGGGCTTTAGTTGTGCTGGTTCTCATTGCCAGGGGATATTGGAGCTGTCATTTGGGACAGGTCCAGCAGCAAGTGGTTAGGTCACAATGGTTCCAAACTATAGCAGTTAATGCTTGATGTCCAAACTTTGGTCTGAATAATTTTGGAGGTTTTTTTTCTTTTTTATAATATTGTGGTGGAATACATGAAATGAAACATAAATTATACCATTGCTACACTTTACTTATTTTCACTTTTTTTAAAGATATAGATGACAGTAGAGTGCATTTTGATACATTATTTATACATGGAGTATAACTTGTTCTAATTAGAATCCCATTCTTGTGATTGTACATGATGTGGAGTTTCACTGGTCATGTATTCATATATAAACATATATATATCCAACTCATTCTATTGTCATTCCTATTCTCATTCCCCCTCCTTCCCTTTGACTAATTCAATTAACTTCTATTCTTCCCTCCCCTTTCCCCCATTGTATGCTAGCATCTACATATCAGAAAGAACATTTGGCAATCAGGTTTTTGGGACTGGCTTATTTCACTTAGCATGATAGTCCCCAGTTCCATCCATTTACAGGCAAATGGCATAATTTCATTCTTCTTTATGGATGAGTAATATTCCATTTGTATATATACCACATTTTCTATACCCATTCATCTGTTGATAGGCATCTAGGTTGCTTTCATAGTTTACCTAATGTGAATTGAGCTGTTATAAACATTGATGTGGAAGCAATGTTGTAGTATGCTGCTTTTAAGTCCCTTGGGTGGGGCTAGGGCTCTAGCTCAGCGATAGAGTGCTTACCTAGCACATGTAAGGCCCTGGGTTTGATCCTCAGCAACACATACAAATGAATAATAGAATAAAGGTATTTTTTTAAAAAAAAGTCTCTTGAGTATATACCAAGGAGTGCAATAAATGGGTAAAATAGTGGTTCCATTCCAAGTTTTCTGAGGAATTTCCATATTGCTTTCCAGAGTGGTTGTACCAATTTGCAGACCCAGCAGAAATATATGAGTGTGCCTTTTCCCTGACATACTCTCCAACATTTATTGTTACTTGTATTCTTTTTTTAATATGTATATTTTTTAGTTGTGGAAGAACCTTATTTTTAATTACTTATTTGTATGTGATGCTGAGAATCGAACCCAGTGCCTCACACATGACAGGCAAGCGCTCTACCACTGAACCACAACCCCAAGTCTGTTACTTGTATTCTTGATAACTTCCATTCTGCCTGGAGTGTGATGAAATCTCAGTGTAGTTTCCATTTGCATTTCTCTAATTGCTAGATATTGAAATTTTTTTCACATATTTCTTGACCATTTGTATCTCTTCTGTGAAGTGTCTGTTCAGTTTCTTTTGCCTATATATTGATTGGGCTATTTGGATTTTTTTGGTATTAAATTTTTTGAGTTGTTTATATATCTTGGAGATTAATGCTCTACGTGAGGTGAAGGCAGCAAAGATTTTCTCCCATTCTGTAGACTTTCTCTTCACGTTCATGATTGTTTCCTTTGCTGTGAAGAAGCTTTTTAGTTTGATAGCATCCTATTTATTGAGTCTTGATTTTACTTCTTGCACTTTAGCAGTCTTATTGAAAAAGTCAGTTCCCAAGCCAATATGATGAAGAGTTGGGCCTATATTTTCTTCTAGTAGGCACAGGGTCTCTGGTTTAATGCCTAGATCCTAGACCCACTTTGAGTTTTGTGCAGAGTGAGAGATATGGGTTCAATTTCATTCATATGGATTTCCAGTTTTCCCAGCACCATTTGTTAAAGAGGGATCTTTTCTCCAATGTATTTTCACGGCACCTTTGTCTAGTATGATACCTGCGTTTATGTGTTTGTCTCGGTGTCTTCTATTTTGTTCCATTAGTCTTCATGTCTTTTTATGCCAATAGCATGCCATTTCTGTTACAATAGTTCTGTAGTATAATTTGAGTGGATGCCTCCTGCTCCACTTTTCTCACTGAGGATTTCTTTAGCTATTCTGGGCCTCTTATTTTTCCAAATGAATTTCATGACTGCTTTTTTTTATTTCCATGAAGAATGACATCAGAATTCCACTAGAAATTGCATTATATCTACATAGTGCTTTTGGCAGTATGGCCATTTGGACAATATTAATTCTGCCCACCCAAGAACATGGGAGGTCTTTCCATTTTCTAAGATCTTCTTCAATGTCTTTCTTTAGTGTTCTGTAGCTTTTATTATAGAGGTCTTTCACCTCTTCAGTTAGATTGATTCCCAAGTATTTTATTTTTTGAGGCTACCGTGAATGGGATAGTTTTCCTAATTTCTTTTTCAGTTGCTTCATCATTGGCATATCAGAATGTAACTGATTTACTGGTGTTAATTTTATATCCTGCTACTCTGCCATTGCTACAGTTTATAGTGTACAGCTCAGTAGTATTAAATGTATTCACACTATTGTACAACCAATCACTGACTTTTTCATGCTGTAAATCTGAAACTTTGTACCCATTAAATACTTCTCCATCCCCTCCCCCAGCACCTAGAAACCATTTCACTTTTTTCTTTTACATTTACAGAAATGTATTTCCCATAAATTCGACTAGAGGATTTTTAATACAGTAAAGCTCTCTAATTTTTCCTATTAATATACACAACAAACAATCCATAGAAGGCCTATTTCACACACACATAGTAGCAAAGACAAATATTACTCATGGGTGGAGTCACAGCCTCCCCTGCCTTAGATGGGCTCAGGTTCAACACCCTGATTCACTGTCTGCTGGCAGCTGGAGAGACCTGTGGGCTGGCTGCAGGTGCTGCTGAGGGGGCTGGCAGGAGGCGCTCAGCTCACAGGGCCCTACTCTGCAGCTACCCCCACCCTCCTCATGCCTCCCCCTCAGCGGAGCTTCAGGCCATGAGCTTTGGCAATGGGAGCTGGGCTTCCACGATCAGCCAACACAACAGACATTAGAGCTGGATCCAGGCAATTCACACCTGCGCATTTCCTGAAGCCTATGTGGACAGGATTTGGTCTTTTCACTGCTTGATCTGCACAGACACTTGTCCAGGACTGGAATGGCCACATGAAATGGGTTTTCAAAACTGAACCTTCTGGGTGGTGAGAAGGAAAGAGGAAGAGAGGCCTTTCCTGCCACAGGATGCACACATCCCACAGGATGGGAAGCCCCAAGGACCTGGCTCCTGCCTGCCTCTCCCATGTGCCTGCCCCTCCCCACACAGTGTCCTAGCAAGGCAGGCTTCTTTTCTGTTGTGTACACACTCAAGACCATTGAGAGTCAGGAACTCCACAGCTCCCTCCATGTGGACCCCTGCACAGCAGCTCCATCCCCACACTCAGCTCTCAACATCTATCTTTGTCCTCAGCAACTGGCTGAACTTCAGCTTTACCAGAAAGTGTTCACTGAGACAACCACTGTGACTTCTTTGAAAGATATCTCAAGACAAGGGTTAGGGAGTGGCAAGAAGTCAGAAGAGGTGGGTCAGTAAAGGAGCAAGTAACCATGGGGCAACCAGTCATCTAGACACCAAGTCCTAGAACAAGACACCCTGTCGGCAAGGGGGGACACTGAGGGGAATGCACCTCACAACAGTCCCACCAATGGTTATGCAAGTGTCACCTTAGAGTACTTCATGGGGCTGCACATTTGTGTATTATCATGTATCAGCACTTTACAAGATTCTTAAGGTCCTGAGGAGTGAGGAAGGCTAGGTGCACACTTACCAACTCCTGTCCATCTTTGTTGAGAGCCACTTGTGGGGACACTTCTGGCAGGGAAAGTCCTTAGGCAACAAGACCCAGGAAGGCCTCTGCACAAGGGTCACTATACAACGAGGACAGGAGGCCCTGCAGATCTGCTGTGCCACTCCCTGATGTCACACCCACCTCTCTTGTGCCTTTCTGAGACTCCTAGGGGCCTAAACTTCAGGGTCCCTCACTGTCCCAGGGACAGAGGTGACACTAACCTCCTGTTTGCCCACTGACAAAGTGACATATAAGCAGTGAAAGGAACCTGCCCAGAGCTAGAGAGGCAGAGTAGGGCTAGTCCTACCACTGAAGCCCTTTAAGGAAACAGAACACAATGATGAAAAGGTTAGAGGTTTAAGTCTTACCCAATAACCCCTGTGTGGCCCAAGGCAGAAGTGGGTGACCCTTGAAAGGAGAGAGGACTTAAATGCATATATAATATATCTATATCTATATCTATATATCTATAGATATAGATATATATATCTTTATTTTATTTATCTATGTGGTGCTCAGTATTGAACTCAGGGCCTCTCACATTCGAGTCGAGCACTCTACCGCTGAGCCACAACCCCAGCCCCCAGACTTAAATGCTCTTAATGATAGGTTTTGGTTAGTACAGGAAGAAGTGCAAAGAGCCAGGGACAGGTTGCCAATTTAGGTTCCAGAGAACAGTCTGTTAGTCTGCTCGGGAGCATGGGTTCACTTCATTTTTCAGTTACTAAAGTAACTCATCATATTCACAGAAAGGTAGCAAACAGGTGTACAAGTGATTGAGAATCCCACGGCTGCAAGACCACGACTCTGAATGCTTTTGTAACATTTGCCTTGAAGCTTTTCACAGGTCAGATGCTTTGAGTGTTTTTTGTTTTTTTTTTTTTAAAAAAAACAAAACAAAAAAACACAGGGCTTCACTCTGCTGCCCAGTCTGGCCCTCTATATCTGGAATCAAGCCATCTTCCGGCCTCAGCCTGCCAATTAGCTGTGCCCCACTGCACTCTGCTCAGCTGGAGTGACTTTCGTCTGTCATCAAAGTTGGCGGTGAAGGAGGTCTTTCTGGAACCCCTCTCTTGTCCCCCCAGGTGCTCACTCTGATTGTAAAATCACTACCTCATGAGGTGAAAGGGCACAAAGGTGGAAAGCTCTGGACAGATGACAATGGCTGGATCCCTTCCCAGCTGTGCCACTTTCCCTTAGCCTTCTCACCAGCTGCTTCATCAGAACCACATAAAAAATACTGGTACCTGGCCCACCCCCACCTTGTGCAAGGGTGACATGCAGCTCCCTGACCTTCCTTTCAAGCCTGTCACAGGCCAGCATGGTGGTCTATAACTGCAGCTCTGTCCTTCTCACTGTACTGGAGACATCTCCCTGGTGGGACCTTGCCACTCACTGCCCAGCATTCAAGTTCTTGGCTCCTGTGGGTCACAGTGAAGGGCAGATGAGGGATGGTGGTTGAATGATACTGCATGTGTCAGTCACCTAGGTGATACTGTAAATGAAGGGAAAAAATCAGAAATTCTTAAGCTTCATTTGCTTTTAGTTATTTGCTTTGTTGTCAAGTTTAGAGGTAACAGTTATGCAACGCAGTCCCACTGCTTTACTACAGACAATATCTTTCATGGGTCAAGATGGTAACAGTTGTCCAACTTTTTATCAGGAACTTGGAAGTATCTCAAACTGGCTGAAACCACCCACCTGTCACACAGGTGTCCAAAGGGTCACTTTTGAAGTTAGAAACTGAATATTCCACCCTGACAGCACATAAACACACCATTTTCTGTGGATGTGTCCCAGGAAGATGCCCACACTTGATTACTCATATGCACAACACTGATTACATCACTTTCCCCTACTGCCAATCACTTCTCTCCACAACTCAGACCACCCTGCTGCTTTATATCACAAATACCTGAAACTGTATCCTTGGAAGGTGTTTTGGAAACCTGGGACTACCATCTTCTAACATTTGACCACCTTGTGAATAAATATTCTATTCTTACTGTTTCAGGGTAGATCATACATCATACAAAAGGGATTCCATTCCTTAATAGTATAACAAATATCTAAGATATAGCAATTTGAAAAGAGGAAAGGTAGTTTTTTTTGCTTGTTTTGCCCTGTTGCTTTCAGTCTGTGGAGGCTCAGTACATCATAGGTTGAGTTGACATACATCCATTTACTCCATGGCCGCTATGAAAGGAAAGAGGAAGGGGTAGGATCCCAAATCCCTTTTAAGGACCTCCCCTATGATCTAACTTTTTCCAGGTAGGCCCACATCTTAAAGGTTTTACCATTTCCTAATAGCCACACATATGTACATGTGTGTATATATTACATACATATATATAGACTGTACATGCTGAGGCAATTTATGTGACTAACACAGAAGAAATTCTTAGTGTGCTGACTCACCAAACAGCCAGCTAATTGGACTTGACTACAGGGGAAGAAGGAAACATGCAAAGCATGGGGACAAAAGGTATCAGTTTTTAGTTTTTCTTTTGTACTTCTTACATTTACCATGTGTATTCCATATTGAAATTGAGGTGAGCACAAATGCTTGTCTGAACTGCACTTGGGGGTGGGGGCCGGGGTACTGAGGATTGAATCCAGGGGATATATTACCACTGAGCTACATCTTCCGACCTCTTTTTCTTCTTTTTTCTCTCTCTCTCTTTTAATTAAGACAGGGTCTTGCTAAATTGCCGAGGCTGGCCTCAAACTTGTGATCCTCTTGCCTTGGCCTCCAAGGTGTGTGCCATGCTTGACTAAACTGCACATATTCCTGAAGGCAGATTCATTTGCTCAGTGAGTCAACGGTGGCAGAAATCCAAGGCTTACAGGCCCAACGATTGCTTTCTGCTAGTTGAGCTGAGCTAAAGCTGTCAGCGGCTCACATGAAACCATCTACACAATTGAATCACTTCTGCCTCAGCCAATTATTTCAGTAGAAATAATTACTTGTATTTATTCTTCCAAAAGCAATATGCAACTTTTAAAAATTGCTTTTATTGTGAGACATAAATACAAAAAAGAGTACAAAATACAAATGTACAGCTTAGAGAAGTAAACCCCATTTGCTTACCACAGGTTCAGAAAAAAGAACATTTCTTTAAATATTATTGTATTTTTTATACCTTTATTTATCTTTATGTGGTGCTGAGGATCGAACCAGTGCCTCACACATGCTAGGTAAGCACTCTACCACTAGGCTACAACCTCAGCCTCAAGAACAATCACTTTTAAAGAAAAAATCACATGCCTCTTCCCACTCACCACAAGTGACCACTATCCAGATGTTACTTTCTTGCATTTCTTCTTAATTATCTTCCTTATAAACAAATCTTAAAAAACACTGTTGAGTTTTGAGAAGCTGAGCAGCAATCACAGACCTGGCTTGGTCAAGGAAGGGCAATTATGCTCCAGCTAGGTACAAGCTTCCAGAAGACGAGCTGAGCACAGGTGCGGACTTCAGCTCTTCTCATGTCTCTGGAGACCTTCTGGGAGTGCCAATAGCGAGAGTGTGATGAGGTATTGCTTATCCAGCAAAAATGTGGTCAAAGGTCAGTGGCCACTGTGGATTTTTTGCCTGGAAGGAATATCAATGTCCCCAGGTACTCTTGAGAAGCAGGGTATGTAGTGGACTTGGTACACCTGGGCATTTTGTCTTCAAATACCAAAGCAGTTGGATCCTCCATGGTCATAATCTTAAATGAGTCTGTCTCCTGAGATAGCACAGCCTGGAATGGTGGTCCTCCGGGGAAAATACTGCTATCCTCTGTTAAGCTTCCTTATCATCTCCATCTCTCTGGAGATGTCTTTCTTTTCCCTTTACTGACTTTCTTATTTTAGTGGAGGCACTTCCTCCCATAGTTTGCTGGGGATGGTGGAAGGAGATAGATAGACGAGGCTACCTGTATGCCTTGGATGGAGGGCTTCAACTACTTCAGAACACTTTTCTAAGGGCCTCATGACTCCACAGAACCCATCAAAATGAATGAATTCTCAGAAAAGTAGGAAGGGCCGAAAATTAGGTGAGTCAAGAGTTAACTTAGGTTAGCACTTCCCTACTCTTGGGTAAGAGTAGAAAGACAGAAATGGAAAACCTAGGCTTTGCAGTGCAGATACAAAAAAGGGGAATTTGGTGCAGCAAAAGTTTCCAGGCTAAGGATCTGGACATTAGGCCTGAGTTCCAGGAAAATAGAAGGAAAAATTTAATAAGTCCTTCAGTCTCACTTGATTCCAGGTTCTTGCTTCTATCGTCAATTTTACAGATCATACAGCTAACCAACATCTAACTTTAGGCATGCTATAGGTTAATACCTCTGATATATGGGTCTCAGTAATAATAGGTGCCTAAGTTCCTTTTCAGGAACTTCAAGGCTGCTTTTGTCTATCTTAAAGTACCTGAAATAACCAAATCCTCACTTGGGCCTGTGTGGGTATCTGGTAGGTTACTTTTAGAATTCAGAGGACCAGTACACCGCATTATCAGAGTACACTAATACTGTCCCCCACCTCTTTTGTTACTGGGGATTGAACCCAGAGGTGCTATACTATTGAGCTACATCCACACCTTTTTTAATTTTGAGACAGAGTCTCATTAAGTTGCTTAAGGCCTTGCAAAGTTACTGAAGCTGGCCTCCTGGCAATCCTCCTGCCACAACTCCTGAGAGCCATAGCAGGAATCTTGAAAGGTAATGACAGCCTATGTTAGGGTGGTGCTGTGAAAACCAATGGGATGGATTTCAGGAACATTTCTAAGTAATCAGTGTCTGAGGACAATTAGAGAAGCACCGAAGCTTTCCACTGGATGGATGTGGGAGGAGGATGTGGGAGAAGAGCCGCTGTGCAGATGAAGGTGGAGAGAAGCTCCTGAAAGTCCACTTACTTTTCCCATCCTGACATTTACCTTGGTCTTGGAAGACTGTCTGTAACATAACATGGGCATCCACTTCTAGGTCAGTGATGGAGCATGTGCTTAAAATGTATGAAGTCCAAATAAAGAAAATAGGTATGTGGGGGTGAGTGCGTATGCAAATATCAAGGCAGAGGAATGCTTCCACATTATAAGACCAGAGAGACTCAACAACTCACTAAGATAGCTAGAGGAACTTGAGTAGGGCCTGAAGATTAGATGGCAGCAAACTGCTAATGCTAATATCCTGATTTTGATGGTTGATTATGTAGAATATCCTAGTGTTTAGGAAGTCTACATGAATGTACTTGGTGAGAAGGGGCATTGGGCTGGACATGTACTTTCAGAGAATTTAAGGGAAAAAATGTGTAGCTTTTGGGTATACTGATTCAAAATAAAAATTTCATTTGAATAAAGTTTTATTTTGGCAGTTTTAAAAAAATTTCTTTGTCTTAAAGAGAAAATAGAGAATATTCCCACAAGGATGGAACAGATGAGAAGAATCTTCAGCTCTAGCTTCAGTTCATTAATTTGAAAAATGTTTACATGAGACCACATCTGGGTCAAACTGAAAGTGGGTACTTCAGAGCAGGTATTTTTCTCTGCTAGCTTGATGTCTGGACTCCTCCAAGCAACTGCTTAATATGTCACCGGCTGAGGGAGCGATGAAGAGCTTCATACATCATTTGATCCTGAGAGGAGAGAGAAACAGAATATAGAGCTGATCACAAATATGCTGAATGGTGTACCCCTCAAATTCACAGGTTCAAGCCCTAACACTTAGGACCTCAGAATGTATCTGTATTTGACATGACTCTCATCACTGTCTACTAAGCTTTGCCTTGAAAAATCAATCAAGAGGGGCTGGGGTTGTAGCTGGGTGGTAGAGTGCTTGCCTAGCAGCACTTGTAAGGCACTGGGTTTGATCCTCAGCACCACATAAAACAAATTAAAAATAAAGCTAAAATAAACAAACAAAGAGATTTTTATGCCCATATCTAATTAGTAAAGCAGGTATAATTCTAAAGTATCACAAATCCAGACGGAAACACAAGGCAAAAGTAGAAAATTCTTAAAGTGTAATTTACATTTCCAAGAAAGTACGAATGTTTTTCAATGTGGTTGAACCATTTTATGTTTATAAGTAACAATCTAGTTGCCTAACATCTTGGTACTGTTTGGTGCTGCCAATCTATAAAATTTTATTTCACTCTGAAAGGTGTGTGATGGAATCTCTTAATCTCTTAAGCTGGGTGGTAATTCTACTCCTATATATTTATCTGAAAGAAACACTTGCTGCATGTTTTTGTTTGTATCCTGGCCCTTTAAAATCTATTTTAAAAGGCAACTGTGTTAAAGTTTTCATCTGGATAAGTATATAATATTTATAAGATTTTAAAATACATAAAAATATGAATGGAAAAAGACTCTCCTATACTTCCCTCCCCTACAACTAATGTAATTTATCTTTTCAGATTCTCCTTCTACATATATAAGCAAATGTCATAATTTATTATTTTACCTTTTTTTTTTGGTACAAAAAATACTACAGTATTTTCTAAATACAATTCCTAAATTTTTTATTTAATGATATATTTGGGAGATATTCTTTAGGTTTTAGAAAAGTTATATCATAATTCATAATACAAATACTTAAAGTTTTAATCTTTACTATATTTTCTTGAGGATAAATTAACGGAAAACTGGGTCATGTATTGTTATAATTGTGATTTTGGCAGACAAGCCAAACTGCTATCCATAAGGGCTGGAATGATGGATAACCCACCAACTGAGTAAGAGTATGTCTATTTCCTTACACCATGGCCAAATGCTTGTTGTTTATAAGCCAACAGGTTTATGGTATTTTTGAGACAACAGCACTGACAGTCTGAGACACAGACAGAGTAAATATTTCATTCAAAATAGAAAACCATTTCCTGGAAGAAGTAAATTTTTCAAGTAACTTCCAAATTGTTCCAGAGGAAACTAAGAAAATACTGATTTAACTCTTAAATAGGACTAAAGGGCCTTTGTTTCTCAACATCACCACTAAATAACATAGTAAAGTTATCTTAAGCATCTTTTGTTTAATCAGACTAAAAAAATTCCTTTTTTACAAGTAACTTTATTACAAAACTGTATCTATGCTGGGTGCGGTGGTGCACGTCTATAATCCCAGCAGCTCGGGAGGCTGAGACAGGAGAATTGTCAGTTCAAAGTCAGCCACAGCAACAGCGAGGTACTAAGCAACTCAGTGAGACCTGTCTCTAAATAAAATACAAACTAGGGCTGGGGGTGTGGCTCAATGGTCAAGTGCCCATGAGTTCAGTCCCTGATCCACCCCAACCCCCCAAATCTATTACAAACATATTAGAAAACACAAAACAACAGAAATAAAAATAATCCTTCCCAGAAATAACTCTCATTACCTTGGTCTCCTTCAACTTACAACTGTGATTTTTAAAATATTTTAAAATTGTGATTTTAAAATATGAAATGTCATCCTCCACTCACTCAGTCTCCCTCCCCATGAGCAACCATTATGACTACTCTGAGAAGGATCTTTAAGATTAGTTAAGTAAGCCAAACAAGGAAAGAAGACTCTTGACCTTGATGATATTTCTTATTTTTAAAGGTTCAAACAGTAATAATCCATTTAAGTTATCTTCTTTATTTTTTTTTAAAGGGAGGGAGGGAGGGAGGGAGGGAGGGAGGGAGGGAGAGAGAGAGAGAGAGAGAGAATTTTTTAATATTTATTTTTTAGTTATCGGAGGACACAACATCTTTGTTTGTATGTGGTGCTGAGGATCGAACCCGGGCCGCACGCATGCCAGGCGAGCGCGCTACCACTTGAGCCAATCCCCAGCCCATAAGTTATCTTCTTTACATTATTCACTCAAAATTAGTACTATGCCTTTTTCTAAATAAATAAATAAATAAATAGATAAATAGTAGATCCTTACTCACTTGATGCTTTCCAAAACAATATGTAAAGTGTAAGACATATTCATTCCCCAAAGATAGCGAAAAAAACAACAGAAGCAAGTCACATTTTACTAGAACATACATATACCCTTCCAAGGGATGTTCCTAAGTTCTTGCAACTGATCTACAGATTCGATAAAATGTCACTCAATATCCCATCAGGTTTTTTTCTATAAAAATTGATAGGCCAATTGTCAACATTATATGGAAATACAAAGGACCTAAAATAGATAAGGAAAAAAGGTGGGAGTACAAACTTGGGGCATGTACTCAACCTACTTTCAAGACTTATCATGAATCTGTAACGACTTAGACAATGGCAAAAAGACCTAGTGGTATAGAGATGAAGATCAATGAACAGAGAAACAGTGCCAAAATAAATTCATACATATACATATGTGATCAATAAATAGAGAGCATGATAGTTCACTGAAGGACAGAATCATCTTTTAACCAGAGCCAGAGTAGATAGCTATGTGGGAAAAAGTAACTACCATCCCTACCTGACATCAAATACAAATATTATATCTCACCCCGCAAAAAAAGGAGTCTGTACAACATATGAACATATAAGTTCCTTAACTATACACTGCAACATCTATTTACATAGCATTTTGTAATATAAATGATCTAGATTTGATTTACAATATATGGAAGGGTGGTGCACAGTTTACAAACAATGTCATTTTATATAACAAACTTGATTTTGGTACCTATGGGGGTCTTGGAACAGGTCCCCTACACATACTGATGGATGAATGTAATTTGAAATGGAAATACATACAAATGTAAAGCTAAAACTATATTATTTCTTTTTTTTCCATAATACCTTTATTTATTTATTTTTATGTGGTGCGAGGATCAAACCCAGGGCCTCACACCTGTTAGGAGAGCACTCTACCGCTGAGGCACAACCCCGCCCCTAAAACTATAGTATTTCTAAAGGAAAAAAATACAGGATTAAAAATTTTAACCATTTGGGATACCAGAGAGTTTTTATGACATAAGAGACTTCTTAATACATAAGCCATGCAAAACAAATAAAAATTGGACAGCATTCAAACAATAAAAATCCTGTTCTTCAAAGGTACCCTTAAGTATAAAGATAAACCACACATTAGGAAAAAATGTCCTCAATGTGTATTTGATAAAAGACTTCAACCTGGGAAAAATTAAGAATCTATCTACAATTCATTAAGAAAAAAAAATCTAATTTTTTAAAAAGAGCAAAAGATGAGAATACAAAATAAGATATACAAATGATCAATAAGCATGAAAATATGCTCCACAATTTAAATGAAAATGGAAATTTAAATCACAATTTGATACTAGATATTTCCATTCAGTAGAATGGCTAATGAGCTAAAATTAAAGATTCACTGTATCCAACTCTTAGAAAGGAGAGCAAAAATATAAAATGGAACAGCCACTGTGAAAAACAGGCTGATGTTTACTTTAAAGTATATGTATAAAAACACACACTTACTACATGCCCCAGCGATTCCATCTAGTTTTTTTACTTTAAGGAAATAAAAACAAATATTCATGTAAATAGGTGTGTGTGTGTAGGTATGTGTGCGCGCAGAATATCCACAGCTGTTTTATTCATAAAGGCCACATCTGGAAACAACCCAAGTGTCCACTAATAGGTGAAAGGACAGGAAAACTTGTGACATATTTATACAAAGGCATATTGCTCAGCAGAAGAATAGACTCAACTACTGAAAAACAGAACAACAGAGAAGAATCTCAGAACATCACACTGAGTGAAAGAAGCTAGACAGGACTATTGGTTTTACCATTCCATCTAAAAAATATTCTAAGACAGGCAAAGTGAGAGTATGGTGGCAGAATCAGATCAGTGGTTGGTTATGGAGTTGGTTTTGACTACAAAAGAACACAGAAGTTTCTGAACGGATAGAAATATTCTGTACTTTGACAGCAGTGCTGGTGACAAAGTCCAAGACTCAAGGAATGGTACAATTAAGCTTGTACAATTTCAATGTAGAAAGTAAGGCTAGAGCTGAAGAGTGACAAATGTGGAGCTAAGTCATATGTTCTAACAATGTGACAACTAAAATGCAGGATCAAAGTAAAAAATAATTTTCTTTAAAAGAAAAAAATGTACACCATCAAATCTTTGCAAGAAAAATTGTGACCTACTCTCTTGTAGATCAGAATGAAAAGGGCCAACAATATCCCCTATAAAACTGATTCTAATTAGTAAGACTATATTTTACTGAAGGATTTTCAGTAAAAGAAAAACATTTTCTCTAGTACCCAAGATGCTGAGAATTCAAAGCAGACTGTTGTTTTCTAGCCATGGTGAAAGTCTCAGTCCAGGTGAGGTCAGTTCTTACTCCAGCTGAAAAAGTCATATGCCCATAAGATACCACACCAGCGCAAACCCTTAACAGGTTACTCACTTCAGTTAAAGCCATAAGATGGTCAACTAAGATAACACGTAGAACATGGGACATGAAACACAGCACCTCAATTCATACAATTGCTTTGAACCCTGATGTAAAAAGAGTTTCAATCAACAATCATAATGAGAATTGCTGAATCTGGGGTGATAAATGGCCAATGATTTAAGGGGAGTTTTAATACAGTCAAGAAACAGGTCCTCATGACTAAAGCAGATTCTGGAAACTTATGAATCCCAAGTGAACAAATAAAACATCACAACTGTGTCCAATTCAGACATTTCTTAGGGTTAGACATTTTTATTCCAACCTTCTATAATCACCACAATAACCTAATTTCACTTATAGCAACCATTTTAGTCTACTGCAGATAGAAAACCTGAATATAGGACAAAACATGTAAAACCTGGCACTTTATGGAAGAAGTCAGAGTGATTTTTTTTTAACACTTTTTCTCCTTGTGGTGAATGTATTTCCACCTCCCTGAAATATAAGGGTAATCTCTATGGGTTACTTTGGGTACAGTCCATCTCCAAGAAGATAAAAAACTATTTGTCAAAAATGGTGGGGTAACTGGGCACGGTGGCGTATGCCTGTAATCCCACTGACTCCGGAGGCTGAGGAAGGAGGATCTTGAGTTCAAAGCCACCCTCAGCAATTTAGTGAGGTCCTAAGCAACTCAGTGAGACCCTAATAAAACATTAAAAAAAAAAAAAAAGGACCGAGGATGTGGCTCAGTGGTTAAGTGCCCCTGGGTTTTTTTTTTTTTTAAAGGGGGAAGGTGGGTAGATAAAATAATATTTGAATATCAATGAGTAAGAATTATGAGACTGTGGGAGCATACATGAGTACTTATTATCTCTGAAATAAACAGGGGCTGGACATCTAATGTGTAGAACTATGATTCGGTAAAAATTAAAATTTCCCCAAACATAAAGGTCATTATTTAGCTTGTTTCCAGGTCAAAATTTAACATGCAATTTCTTTCAGAAGAAATGATCTACAAAATATTTTATGAATCACGAGTTCAGGTCTACTGCTTTGACCTCAAATCTTTTTTTAAGATACAGAAGAATGTTTCTTACCTTTACTGATATAGATGGTTTCACTTTCTTGAAAGCTTCTTCAAAGTGTGTATGATTAATCTTGAGCTCACCTGTGAAGCAAATGCACAAATATATACTTCTCAGTAGAGAATACTAACTGTGAGTTATAACTTAGTTTCTCTTGGAAAATGTCAGCTTTCAAAGAAAACTGAGGACACTGAATGAGGAGATGGGTTCTATTCTTTACCCAAAGAGTATTCAAGCAAGAAATATTCCACTCATCAGTTTATAATGCAGTGCCAACCAAAGAGACTAATTACTCATAAATAATCCTCTGTAGGCCATCCTTGCTCTGCATAACTCAACTCAATGTTGACATTTATAAAGAAGGAGCAAAACTGTTCTCTTTCAGGATGATTCAAATATATTTGACTAGAAAAGGAAAGTAGAATGTCATAATATTTAAGAGTGTAGGGCTGGGGATGTGGCTCAAGCGGTAACATGCTCGCCTGGCATGCACGGGGCACTGGGTTCGATCCTCAGCACCACGTAAAATAAAATAAAGATGTTGTGTCCACCAAAAACTGAAAAATAAATGTTTAAAAATCTCCCTCCTCTCTCTCTCTTTAAAAAAATTTTAAAAAGCGTACAACATAGTATGATGTGACTTGGAAAATCATTTACATTTAATATACATATACCAAAGTATCAAAATACTGAAATAAAATACATAATGTTAAAATACAGTTTGGTTTCTAATGTTAATATGATAACTCGTGTGACAATTTATAATTAAAAATAACAAGTTTTCTCCATAGAATTAGAATTATTACCTAAACAGAAAATAAAATGTGTTGCTGAGGGGCTGGGGTTGTGGCTCAGTGGTAGAGCTCTCGCCTAGCGCGTGCGAGGTCCTGGGTTCGATTCTCAGCACCATATAAAAATAAATAAATAAAATAAAGGTATTGTGTCTGACTACAACTAAAAAATTTTTTAAAAATTTTCATAAACATACATAAAATAAGATACAAACAAAATTAATACTAGCAGCACCAATATATGTGCTAGGGTCTGTTAGTCTTTAGTGACCAAATACACACTAAGAAAATGATCAGATTCATTTTTCAGATGGAATACTGATTTTTCATGCTACAAAATATTCTAATTAGCTGGGCGTGGTGGTTCATAGCTGTAATCCTACCAGCTCAGGAGGCTAAGGCAGGAGAATCACAAATTCTGCTAAGCAATTCAGTGAGACCCTGTCTCTAAATAAAATAACAAATAGGGCTGGGATGTGGCTCAGTTCAATCTCTGGAAACTCCCCCCACCCCCCTCCCAAAATTCTAATTTTGCTCATTGATACATTACCTATTTCCAAAAAGAAATTAAAAAAATTCAGGGGCTGGGATTGTGGCTCAGAGGTAGAGCACTCGCCTCACATGTGCGAGGCCTCGGGTCCGATCGTCAGCACCACATAAAAATAAATAAATAAAAGTATTATGTCCAACTACAACTAAAAAATAAACACTTTAAAAAAAGAAATTCAGATAAATCGTTTTTTTCCTTTTCTTTTTTTGGGGGGCGGGGAGGTGGTACACTGGGTAATGAACACCGAGATGCTCTACCACAAAGCTGCACTCTCAGTCCTTATTTAATTTTGAGACAGGGTGTTGGTATGTTGTTAAGGCTGGTCTTGAACCTGCCTCAGCCCTCTGAGTACCTGGGTATACAGGTGTGTGCCACTACACATGACTAGATAATTTCATCTTAATGAAGATATGTGTGTTGTCAAATCTAATCTAAGTATGTGCTGCTTTAGCCATAAAAAGAATTCAGCTTTGAGATTCTTGCAATGCAAGAAAAAAAGAAAAATCAATATAAATGCATAAAGACATTTTTAAAAAATCTACAGGCAGGCATGCAATACACACTGGACATTCCCATGAAAGTACAAGTACAGAGGACAAAATACCTCTCGTGAACAAAGGTATTCTGCAAAATTGCAGAAACACTCATAAACTGCAACTGGCCAAACTACTGTTCACAGCAGACCAGCAAAGTAAAGATTACATGGCATGGTTGGAATGAAGGTCACAAAAATTTTCATCCATAACACACTTTTGTCAAAAGTGAAGGATGCTGCAAAGCTGTTGAAATGTTCCCAAATGAATGCATAGTGGACTACATGGATTGATTAGTAACAGTAGGTTTTCATTTTGTTTGTTTTTTTGATGCTGGGATATAGTGCTGGATGAAATGTAGGGTCTATGTGCAAGCTAGACAAGGGCTCTGCCCTGAGCTATATGCCCAGCCCATCTTGTATTTTGAAAGGAAAGTCCCAATATGGAAAGGTCTCTAATTTCCACAACTTACATATATTTCTAACCTTTGCAATTTAGGCTGCATTTTTTTTCTTCTTTCCTACATTGTATTTTAACAGGAAAGGAGATGATACTTCAGCAAAAGGATGAGGGCTTCTAGAATTGATAAGTGGAACACTCATAATGGAGAGAATGAATAGATTTGCTTCCACTTAATCACTTGTGTATGATGATAAAATATAATTCTACTGATTTTAGAGAGACAATGATTAATTTATCATTATTATATTATCAAAGACAGAGGTTATATAATATTACAGAACAGCTTCTAAAGGTTCATTAGAGAATATAAGCATTATTGTAACAGAAAATAGATATTAAAAGCTGGTCATTTTCCAGGGCAACAGTGGTTTTAACTATTCAGTGATAAATTGAAATACTGTAGTGAAAATCATACATTTTCCATTTCCACTCTTCTGTCTTGCCATATCCTGTCTCAGGGCACAGAGAGAAGCTTCTCGTACCAAAGCAGAGAGATCTGCACCCCTGTAATAAAAGAAGTGTTCTTATTTATTTATTCTTAGATACTCCAAAAACCCCTAAAGGAAAAGGTGACAATTTTCTAAGGCCACATATTAAGCAATTAGGAAAGACACTGTTTTTATAACTGTATGGAGTAAGCAATCCAATGAGAAATAAACATTCCTAACAGCCACAAGCAAATATTAATATAAAAGACCTTGTCAGAAGAAATTCACATATATTTACCATAGTACTTTTACTTATAAGGGCTATGTAACTAGCCCTTATAAACTCATATATTATATAATATCTAAAGTAAGCTTGTATAAAAAGTCACTTATGAGCCAGGAATGGTAGTGCAAGCCTATAATCCCAACTACTTGGAAAGCAAAGACAGAAGGATCCCAAATTGAAGGCCAGCTTGAACAACTTAACCAAACCCTATCTCAACAATAAAAAATAAAAGGACTCTAGATACAGCTCAATGGTAGAGCAACCTCGGGGTTCAATCTCTAGTAGTGCAAAAAAATAAAGAAAGAAAAAAAGAAAAAAAATCCATGATTCCAAGTTGAAAAGGGGGAAACACAAAGCCTAGTCTTTCATGTGATTCAATGTCAAGCTGAGTGAAAACATCATAACAATACCTCATTTATGTGATTATTCTGTGGAATAACATGCTTACTTAGCACATTTACAGGATAAAAAGCATTGGTGTTAGGATTTTACCACATTAAAAGCTTCCTTTCTTTGTGTTTTGTTTTGGTACTGAACATTGAACTCAGAGGCACTTTATCACAGAGCTACATCCTCAGACCTTTGTATTTTTTGAGACAGGATTTCACTAAATTGCCAAGGTTGGTCTGAAACTTACAATTGTCCTGCATCAGATTCCTGAGTCACTGGGATGACAGGCATATACCATGGCCCATGGCCCATTATAGCATTAAAATAATTTATAAAGAATCTTTGAGAAAAAGCATAAATTTCATAATTTAAAACCTCATTTCCAGACATAATCTTTATTTATTATATGATACACAGAACACATAAATCTAAAGACCACCAGAGGTTAAATTACTAACCATATACAATGTGTTGCTTGGCTAAGTGTGAGGTTTTAACATTATTTGAGAATAATATATATCCTGTGGTATACATTCCTGTCCTCTAATGTTAAATCTACATTGGTCAACTAATGCAAACAGATAACTGGAGGCAACAGTAGTCTCTTTCAAAAAGTGATAATTATTATAATACCAGGTGTGGTGGCACATGCCTGTAATCAAAGGCCGAAGCAGGAGGATTGTAAATTAAAAAAAAAAAAAAAAAACTCAGTAGTTAAGCAGCCCTAGGTTTAATCTCCAGTATCAAAAAACAAAAACAAAACTAAATAAATAAATTAATAGATAAGTAAGCAAATAAATAAGCAATAAAGAAAAAGTGATGCTAGGGGGCTGGGGTTGTGACTCAGCTGTAGAGCGCTCGCCTACCACGTGCGAGGTCCTGGGTTCGATCCTCAGCTACCACATAAAAACAAACAAACAAAATAAAGGTATTGTGTACAACTAAAAAATAAATTTAAAAAAATATTTTAAAAAATAGAAAAAAGAAAAAGTAATGATAGACCACGAAAATCCAAAATGTTAACTCATGAAAACCAGCCTCTTTATAACCTGATACCCTATTTGATGTAATCCACAAGACCTTTCTGGGATAAATTCTGCCATGAAAACTGTGTTTATCATTCACTACTTGTTTAAATCTTTTCTCCTCTCAAAGAAGCAACATCATGTACTAAAACAACATTATAGGTATGATTGTAATTAGACGGTGAGATGCATCCTACCTCAGTGGAGGGACACCATTTATAACCCCACACAACCCCTGCCTGAGACTCTTACCATTTCCCTTCACTGAGAATCATTGTCTTTTACTCTATGAGACATGATTGCTGGCCACCATGTATTATGTCTCTTAGGATCACTGGGTTGGCAGAATCACTGAGATTCCCTGTCCTAGATGACCATACATGAAAAAACTGGAGATTAAAGTGTGTATCCTAACCACACTCCCCAAAATCATCAGCATAATCTCAAGTAGAAATATCTGAATAAGACAAGATTACATGAAATTCCACAATTAGAATTAGAAACAAATGGGCACAGTAATCACTACCAGTGGATATGCTATTAGACATAAGTTTACACTGCTGAATAACAGATTCCAGAAATCTTCAAAGATGAAGACACAGCTTGCCTTACATGGCTGGGAAAACGCCACATTTTGGCCATGCCTTAGAGATATGTCCTAAAACCAAGCATATCAGGGACAATCAACGGGCTAACAGGTGGAGGCAATGTCTCTGTTAAAACATGTGTGCCATTTCCTTCCCAATTGGGAAAGTTAACAAATTTACTTTAAAAATATATATATATATTTTTTTTTCTTCCTGTCTTTCCAAGCCCATAGAGGGAAAGACAATAAGGGTGACACCATTCCACCATTCCTTAAGAAGTCTTGCTTAGGGCTGGGGCTCATTTGGTAGAATGCTTGCATAGCACATGTGAGGCACTGGGTTTGATCCTCAGCACCACATAAAAATAAAATAAAGGTATTGTGTCCATCTACTATTAAAAAAATCTTTTTTTTAAAGAAATTTTGCTTTAAAAGAAAAAAAAAAAAGACAAAGAAATCTCACTTCAGGTCTTTTTCTTTGTTTCTCACTTCTCTGCATCTTTTCCCCAAAAGGAAAATCTCAGTTTGACAAACTGCTCATTGACAGTATTTTTAAACTGCTTTCAGGATAAGGTTGCTGATGGTTCACTATTGCATCCTTGACACCTAGCATGTAAGTGTTTGTTATATTATTTTTTTTTAATAATTTTTATTGGTTGTTCACAACATTACAAAGCTCTTGACATATCATACTTCATACATTAGATTGAAGTGGGTTATGAACCCCCAATTTTACCCCAAATGCAGATTGCAGAATCACGTCAGTTACACATCCACAATTTTACATAATGCCCTATTAGTAATTGTTGTATTCTGCTACCTTACCTATCCCCTACTATCCCCCCTCCCCTCCCCTGCCCTCCCTTCTTCTCTCTCTACCCCATCTACTGTAATTCATTTCTCTCCTTGTTTATTTTCCCATTCCCCTCACAACCTATTATATGTAATTTTGTATAGCAATGAGGGTCTCCCTTCATTTCCATGCAATTTTCCTTATCTCTCCCTTTCCCTCCCATCTCATGTCACTGATTAATGTTACTCTTTTCTTCCCACTCTTCCTCCCTTGCTCTGTTCATATTTGCTCTCATTATATCAAAGAAGACATTTGGTATTTGTTTTTTAGGGATTGGCTAGCTTCACTAAGCATAATCTGCTCTAGTGCCATCCATTTCCCTGCAAATTCTATGATTTTGTCATTTTTTATTGCTGCATAGTACTCCATTGTGTATAGATGCCACATTTTTTTTATCCATTCATCTATTGAGGGGCATCTGGGTTGGTTCCACAGTCTAGCAATTGTGAATTGTGCTGCTATGAACATCGATGTGGCAGTATCCCTGTAGCATGCTCTTTTAAGGTCTTCAGGGAATAGTCCGAGAAGGGCAATAGCAGGGTCAAATGGTGGTTCCATTCCCAGCTTTCCCAGGAATCTCCAAACTGCTTTCCAAATTGGCCGCACCAATTTGCAGTCCCACCAGCAATGTACAAGTGTACCCTTTTCTCCACATCCTTGCCAGCACTTGTTGTTGTTTGACTTCATAATGGCTGCCAATCTTACTGGAGTGAGATGGTATCTTAGGGTGGTTTTGATTTGCATTTCTCTGACTGCTAGAGATGGTGAGCATTTTTTCATGTACTTGTTGATTGATTGTATATCCTCCTCTGAGAAGTGTCTGTTCAGGTCCTTGGCCCATTTGTTGATTGGGTTATTTGTTATCTTATTGTCTAATTTTTTGAGTTCTTTGTATACTCTGGATATTAGGGCTCTATCTGAAGTGTGAGGAGTAAAAATTTGTTCCCAGGATGTGGGCTCCCTATTTACCTCTCTTATTGTTTCTCTTGCTGAGAAAAAACTTTTCAGTTTAAGAAAGTCCCATTTGTTGATTCTTGTTGTTAACTCTTGTGCTATGGGTGTCCTATTAAGGAATTTGGAGCCCGACCCCACAATCTGTAGATCATAGCCAACTTTTTCTTCTATCAGACGCAGAGTCTCTGGTTTGATATCAAGCTCCTTGATCCATTTTGAGTTCACTTTTGTGCATGGCGAGAGAAAGGGATTCAGTTTCATTTTTTTGCATATGGATTTCCAGTTTTCCCAACACCATTTGTTGAAGATGCTATCCTTCCTCCATTGCATGCTTTTAGCCCCTTTATCAAATATAAGGTAGTTGTAACTTTGTGGATTAGTCTCTATGTCCTCTATTCTAAACCATTGGTCCACCCGCCTGTTTTGGTACCAGTACCATGCTGTTTTTGTCACTATTGCTCTGTAATATAGTTTGAAATCTGGTATCGCTATACCACCTGATTCACACTTCCTGTTTAGAATTGCTTTTGCTATTCTGGGTCTTTTATTTTTCCATATGAATTTCATGATTGCTTTATCAATTTCTACAAGATATGCCATTGGGATTTTGATTGGCATTGCATTAAACCTATAGAGAACTTTTGGTAATATCGCCATTTTGATGATGTTAGTTCTGCCTGTCCATGAACGGTATATTTTTCCATCTTCTAAGATCTTCATCAACTTCTCTCTTTAGGGTTCTGTAGTTTTCATTATATAAATCTTTCACCTCTTTTGTTAGGTTGATTCCCAAGTATTTTATTTTTTTTGAGGATATTGTGAATGGAGTGTTTTTCCTCATTTCCGATTCAGAAGTTTTGTCGCTAATATACAGAAATGCCTTTGAATTATGCGTGTTGATTTTATATCCTGCCACTTTGCTGAATTCATTTATTAGTTCTAGTAGTTTCTTTGTAGACCCTTTTGGGTCTTCTAGGTATAGAATCATGTCATCTGCAAATAGTGATAATTTAAGTTCTTCTTTTCCAATTTTTATGCCTTTAATATCTTTCGTCTAATTGCTCTGGCCAGTGTTTCGAGAACTATATTGAATAGAAGTGGAGATAGAGGGCATCCCTGTCTTGTTCCGGATTTTAGAGGGAATGCCTTCAACTTTTGTCCATTCAGAATGATGCTAGCCTGAGGCTTAGCATAGATAGCTTTTACAATGTCAAGGTAAGTTCCTGTTATCCCTAATTTTTCTAATGTTTTGAACATAAAGGGATGCTGTACTTTGTCAAATGCTTTCTCTGCATCAATCCAGATGATCATATGGTTCTTATCTTTAAGCCTATTGATGTGGTGAATCACATTTATTGATTTCCGTATGTTGAACGATCCTTGCATCCCAGGGATGAATCCTACTTGATCATGGTGCACAATTTTTTTGATGTGTTTTTGTATTCGATTCGCCAGAATTTTATTGAGGATTTTTGCATCTAGGTTCATTAGAGATATTGGTCTGTAGTTTTCTTTCTTTGAGGTATCTTTGTCTGGTTTCGGAATCAGGGTGATGTTGGCCTCATAGAATGAGTTTGGAAGGGCTCCCTCTTTTTCTATTTCCTGAAATAACTTGAAAAGTATTGGTATTAATTCTTCTTTAAAGGTTTTGTAAAACTCCGCTGTATACCCATCCGGTCCTGGGCTTTTCTTGCTTGGTAGTCTTTTGATGGCTTCTTCAATTTCATCAATTGATATTGGTCTGTTCAAATTGTGTGTATCCTCCTGACTCAGTCTGGGTAAATCATATGACTTAAGAAATTTATCGATGTCTTCACTATCTTCTATTTTGTTGGAATATAGGTTTTCAAAATAATTTCTAATTGTCTTCTGTATTTCTGTAGCATCTGTTGTGATATTGCCTTTTTCATCCCGTATGTTAGTAATTTGAGTTCTCTCTCTTCTTCTCTTCGTTAGCATGGCTAAAGGTCTGTCGATCTTATTTATTTTTTTGAAGAACCAACTTTTAGTTTTGTTAATTTTTTCAATAGTTTCTTTTGTTTCAATTTCATTGATTTCCGCTCTGATTTTAATTATTTCTAGCCTTCTGCTACATTTGCTGTTGTTTTGCTCTTCCTTTTCTAGGGCTTTGAGATGAAGTGTGAGCTCATTTATTTGTTGGTTTTTTCTTTTTTTGAGGAATGACCACCAGGCGATGAATTTTCCTCTTAAAACTGCTTTCATTGTGTCCCATAGATTCCGATATGTTGTGTCTGTATTTTCATTTATCTCTAAGAATTTTTTGATTTCCTCCTTTATGTCTTCTGTAACCCATTGATCATTCAGTAACATATTGTTCATTTTCCATGTGATGTAGGATTTTTCCTTCCTTCTTTTATCATTGATTTCCAGTTTCATTCCATTATGATCAGATAAAATGCATGGTATTTTCTCCACCCCTTTATATTTACTGAGGGTTGCCCTATGGCATAATATATGGTCTATTTTTGAGAAGGATCCATGTGCTGCTGAGAAAAAAGTATATCCACTTGATGATGGTTGATATATTCTATATATGTCAGTTAAGTCTAGGTTATTGATTGTGATATTGAGTTCTATACTTTCTTTATTCAATTTTTGTTTGGAGGATCTGTCCAATGGTGAGAGAGGTGTGTTGAAGTCACCCATAATTATTGTGTTGTGGTCTATTTGATTCTTGAACTTGAGGAGAATTTGTTTTATGAATGTCGCAGCACCATTGTTTGGTGCATAAATATTGATAATTGTTATGTCTTGTTGGTGAATGGTTCCTTTTAACAGTATATAATGACCTTCTTTATCCCTTTTGATTAACTTAGTCTTGAAGTCGATTTTATTCGATATGAGGATGGCCACCCCTGCTTGCTTACGAGAACTGTGTGCGTGGTATATTTTTTCCCATCCTTTCACCTTCAGCCTGTATGTCTTTTCCAATCAGATGTGTCTCCTGGAGGCAGCATATTGTTGGGTTTGTTTTTTTAAACCATGATACCAGCCTATGTCGCTTTATTGGAGAGTTTAAGCCATTAACATTCAGAGTTACTATTGATATATGGTTTGAACTTCCATCCATGTTTGATTGCTTATCCTTTTTTTAAAAAAAATTTAGTTTGTTTCTCCATGATTATCTTTCCCGTCGCCCTCTGTCTTTACCGAGGCACTTCCCACTGATGGTTTTGGTTATTGTTTTTCATTTCTTCCTCGTGTAGTGTTTTGCTCAAAATGCTTTGCAATGCTGGTTTTCTGGCTGCAAATTCTTTTAACTTTTGTTTATCATGAAAGATCTTTATTTCGTTGTCATACCTGAAGCTTAATTTTGCTGGATACAGAATTCTTGGTTGGCATCCATTGTCTTTCAGAGTTTGAAATACATTGTTCCATGACCTTCTTGCTTTCAGTGTCTGTGATGAAAAATCCGTTGTTAACCGTATTGGTTTACCCCTAAATGTAATCTGTCTCCTTTCTCTTGTAGCTTTTAATATTTTCTCTTTGTTCTGTATATTGGATATCTTCATACAATGTGTCTTGGCGGTGGTCTACTGTGATTTTGTGTGCTCGGTGTCCTGTATGCATCTTCAATTTGTATATTTGTTTCCTTTTTTATTTCTGGAAAGTTTTCTGTAATTATTTCATTCAGCAGGTTTCTCATTCCCTTGGTTTGAATCTCTGTACCTTCTTCTATCCCGATGACTCGTAAGTTTGGTTTCTTCATGATATCCCATAACTCTTGGATGTTTTCCTCGTGATTTTTTACCAGCCTTTCTGAGTTGGCTAGACTCTTTTCAAGATGGTATATTTTGTCTTCATTATCTGACGTTCTGGCTTCTACTTGCTCCACTCTTTTAGTGATACTCTCAATTTGGTTTTTAATTTGGTTTATCGTTTCTTTCATTTCTAGAATTATTGTTTGATTATTTTTTATAATCTCTATCTCCTGATAAAGATGCTTAACTTCTTCTTTTAGCTGTTTATGTAATTCATTCTCAATGTGTTCTTTCGCTGCTTGAATTTGCTGTCTTGTATCCTCTTTAAGGTTCCATTCCATCTGTCTAAGGTGTTCCTTGAGGTCTTTATATGACCATTTTTCTGATGACTCTAGGTCCTCCTGAATATTTAGGCTGTCCTGCATTGTTTGTACTCCTTTTCTTCCTTGTTTCTTGAAGCTGCTCATGTTGCTTCTTGTTCTGTTTGACTGCTGAGTTACTGTTTACTCCTATAAATTTATTTGATGCAATTCCCGGCAGGACCCCCTTCACGGAATTTTGCTAGAAGTTCCTCAGTAGGTAGACTGCCGCTGTTCCAAAGGGTCTTTTTGATCCCCTTACTGTGGAGACATTAGAATCGCTTCTTCCTTGTCGGCGGCCATGTTGGATTCTTACTTTAAAAATATGAAGATCAGGCTGGGCACAGTGGTGCACACTAGCAATATCAGCAGCTCAGGAGGCTGAGGCAGATGGATCAGAAGTTCAAAGCCAGACCTAGCAACTTAGTGAGGCCCCAGGCAACTTAGCAAGATCCTGTCTCAAAATAAAACAAAAAAGAGATGGGGATGTGGCTCACTGCTAGCCCCTCTGGGTTCAATCACTGGTACCAAAAGAAAATGAAAAGAAAACCCTCAAAATTACCCAAACCATAAGCATATGAAAGCTGAGGCAGAAATGTCACGATTTTTCTTTTTATTTGTTTGTTTGTTTGTTTATTTATTTATTTATATTTAATTGGTTGTTCAAAACCTTACAAAGCTCTTGACATATCATATTTCATACATTAGATTCAATTGGGTTATGAACTCCCATTTTAACCCCAAATACAGATTGCAGAATCACATTGGTTACACAACCACATTTTTACAAAATGCCATATTAGTAACTGTTGTATTCTGCTACCTTTCCTGTCACGATTTTCTGATGGTATGGCAGGCTATGTAGCTATGAAGAGGTAGTGACAAAATGCTTTCTGTGGTTCTGCAGCATGAAGAATGTGGCACTTGTATATTAGACACTTCCAAAGGCACCTGGATAATTTGGCAGTCAGTCATGAGTATAATATCTGCTCAAATAGTCTTAAAGCACAATGTGTGATGGACAGCAATATGGTTGGCACTGAAACTTGCCAAAAGCAACATATGACCTGATTCCCCATTCCCAGGAATTCTATGAAGAAGAAGCAAGGACCAGCCAGACCCTACATTAGAAGCTTCATAGGACATCTCATTAACTTTCCCAATATCTGGGAGATGGACATCATTCCCCTCCTTCTGCAGGTGAAGAAACTGAGCCCCACCGAGTCTACTGACTTGAGATTTAAATACTTACGTATAGCAATCACAGCGAAGATCACCAGCAATTGCTTCCAAATTGACATCTGCATCCAGGGGAGGTTTCGTGCCATTCTGAAGAAGACAGAAATATGAGCTTTCATTGGGGCTTTAAAGACCCTTATGCATCCACATCATAGGCTCTTATGGAAGAGGAGTGGCTGCTAAACTCAGTGAAGAGAATCAACTCTCAAACCAATTTTACTCCCAAACCAGTGTGCCACAAGTTTCAATTCTGAGAAATGAAGGTAAGGAGCAGACTCCAAATGTGGGAAAGCTAGAAAGCCATTTATGCTTATGAAGTTTCAAGAGTTCATGTGCAATCCTAGGAAAACCACCTCCCAAATAAGAACAACAAAACCCAGCAACACAACCTCTCCACAGGTAAAGCAACACTTCCATTCCCTGATTAAACACCCATTCCACAGGTGAAGCAGTACTTCCACTTCCAGTCACTGGAGAAGTGCTGACTTCCGGTCTGAGGCTGGCTGTAATGGGAGAATAATACCGAACCCAGGCAGGTGGGAATGATCACTGACCCACCTGCTCTCCACTGAAAGTGCCAAGGCCTCTGTGCACAATATGTTCTCTCTTCCTATATGGAAAACAACCCTGACTTTGGAACCAATTCCCATTCAGCTCATATCAAGAGATGCTAGAAATGACAAGGATCAGAATATCTCAGCATTAACACTTAGCAAAGTACCATGTTCACAATAGTACATATTCAAAAATATTTTTGTAGGTTACATGACAAAGTAAACAAAACACAATTTTAAATGATTTATAATGTATGGCAGCTAGATAGTATGCTCCTCAGTGTTGGCTCATTGTTCTGATTCATAACTAACATCTATATTGTACACATTCTTTCCTTTGTAGCATATATCAACTTGTGAAATAAGTATTGTGAGAAGAATCAAGCATACATTTAAGTGCATAAAACACGCCAATTAAGGTTTTCTTAGTGTGAAGTGTGAAATATCAGCCCGGCAGATGCTCCCAATGTGGCTCTGATTCTATCAGAGCCAGGAGGCCAGGTGTGGAGGCATCACCTTGTGCATTCACCAGTCACTCTGCCCACTCACACACAGGCCTCTCAGGGTTTCTGAGCAGGGCCTGTTCATGACTTGCAAAATCCATAGCTCTGGTAGTTGCTGTGATCTGATAAAACATGAAGCGTCTTGTATATCTACAATGGTGGGCAATCAACATTCTCCATTTCCAGAACTTTTTCATGTCTTCCCCAAATGAAACTTTGCCTCCATTAGACATTAGTTCACTGTCCCTCCTGCTCTGGCCCCTGTCAACTACCATTCTAATGTCTCCCTCCATGAACACGAAGGGCAATGTTCTTTCCTGATATGAAGGCTTTCTTTGTAACAATTCGTGGAGCTATACACTTAATGATATGTCCACTTTTCCATATTTCCATTGTGCCTCAATAAAGAAGATCAAAACCACAGAGATAGCATTGGACCAGGCATCAGAAACCTGAGTTCCAAGGTTCAAATTTGCAACTGAATGCATCCTTGGGAAGTTCCTTAATCTCTATTATTTTTCAAATGTTTTGATCATCTAATTTCATGCTACACATGGGAAGGGAGGGGGGAAATGGTTTAAATAGTGATGGTGAACATATCACAGGGGAACTGCAATGGAGAAGAACTGGGACTTTCCTAACAGTTACTAAGCTAGAAAGGTCTTGCTAGAACACATCTCATTGAGCATCTCTAGCCACCACTAGAGGAGGTATGGGGTGAAGGGTGGGTGTAGTGAGCCGTTTCTGCGAACTGTGGTCGCCATTACAAGATGGCGCTGGCTCGACTGTGGTTTGTGACAAACAACTCCTTAATTGGGAGAGTTGGTGCGTGGTTTTCTAACACCCTATGAGAAAGCTCCACGTGGCAGCTTCGCATTGGGGCTTGAGATGCTTTATTAAGGCTGGTAGGAGCATTCGGAAAGGAAGATGAAGAAGAGAGTAGAGTGGAAGAGATCTCGAGAACCTGAATAAACGACTGGAAGAAGATTCCCGGTGTTGCGTCTTCCTTGCGGGCAAGGGGGTCGCGACAAATGGTGCCGAGACCCGGGAAAATCAGAACTTTCAGTCGTCAGGAGTGGTGCACCAATCGTCCCGTGAGTGGACCCCTCGTCCCGTGAGTGGACCCCTCGTCCCGTGAGTGGACCCCTCGTCCCGTGAGTGGACCCCTCGTCCCGTGAGTGGACCCCTCGTCCCGTGAGTGGACCCCTCGTCCCTGAGTGGACCCCTCGTCCCCGAGAGCGGGACCCCGTAGGCCTCATATTTTATTGCAGCTGCTATGTGTACTTTCACTTTTGTTTTCTGTGTTTTTTTTTTGTCGTCTGTGTCTTTCGTTTTCTGTGTTCCTTCTGTTGCTGTGCCATGGGTGCCGCAGCAGCAGATTAATTATGACCCTGGGATCTATGCCCAGGGACGCCCACTGCAGCCGGGAAAAGGGAACAGGAGCCCGCCCCGGCCCGGAAGCCGGAGTGTGCGGGGATGGTCCAGAAACAGAGCAGGCTGCTGCCGCAGTAAGAGCTTGGCCAGGCGGGGAAAAATGCAAACAAAATCAGGCAAGGTGCGGTCGGCTAGGAAATCTTGGGGAACTTTTGCCCTGAGGGTGAGCGGCGGACTCCGTGTTGCTTGCATCACTATGGTAACCATGGGCTGCCTGGCGGAAGAGCGGCTTCCTGGTCCCACCTCCCACACTCTTGGGGGCTACCGATTGGTTCTTCCACAGTCACTCAGACAGGACTTCTAGTCCCGCCTTCCAGCCACTAACCTGTACTGCTGCATTTCAGATTTCTACCGGAGCTACTCAGAAACTGTATTTTTAAAAATGCCTACCTGTAAATGCTAACGGAAGATATCTTTTTCAGACAAAATTTGATTCCACAGGTTTCTATGTTAAACTCATAAGATGATAAATTGAAGACCCTGGCGGAGTCTGTGCGCACTTATGGAGTGGATGCCGCCTTCACACTAACTCAGGTGGAAAGCATTTTTAATCAATCTCAAGTTAATCTCACAGGAGTTTCTTGTTTTGGCTTCGGGAACGCTCATTGTATTAGCCTTAAGACCAAGAATTTGATTAACTGGAAGGACCCATTGCGGTCCAGTCAGGTCTCAGGGAAGCATTCTCAGTGCTGTATTGAGCTAAGTAGCCTCAGGGGAACAATCAGGCTCAGGAACCCCCGTAAATAGCTCTGCTTTAAACATAACTACCTTGGCTATTATCTCCGAAGTACTAATCCCAGTGCCTCCTTCTTCTAATAGTCTTTATAATGCCACTCATTTTAAGGCCTCTCCTTACTGTACCCCTAATCTTGGTTTCCCCCCAACATTTACGCCTTGTCAGGATCATTCTTGGGAGAAACGTCAAGTTGCTAAAGGTTTCTTCCTTTCCCCCTCTCTTAAGAGGTATGTTTATAACTTTGACAACAGTGCCAACTCCTCTCTTTCCAGGAATTTAAGCCTCTGTATGATCTCCTCCAAGGAGACCCTTCCCCCAGCTCAGCCAGGAATCCCACACCTGAGGCTCTACAATCATTAAGACTGATAGAGAAGGCCCTACAAGAGAATCCCACACCTGAGGCTCTACAATCATTAAGACTGATAGAGAAGGCCCTACAAGACATGCAGGTTACCCAGATAAACTACTCTATGCCCCTATCATTTATAATCCTGCCATCAAAATTAACTCCTACTACAGTGTTTTGACAAATAGGTCCCATCTATTGGGTCCATTTACCTGCTTCTAACTCTCGGGTAATAACTCCCTTTTATGAACTAGTGACAAATTTGATCTGGAAAGCCAAATATTTGGGTGATGCACTGTTTGGAAAGACTTTTGACATTCTCATTCAACCTTATACCCAGGATATGATTTTAAATTTCCAACAAGAACATGATCTTTGGTGTCTCTTCCCTTGTAATTTCAAAGGTCAAATTAATAATCACTTTCCCCGACATAAACTTCTAGAAGACCTCAAAAAATGTCCTATTATTTCTCCTAAAATTATTAAAGGGGAATCTATCCCGGGAGCTCAGACTGTTTATACAGACGGAGCAAGAGGGGGGTTTGCTGTTGTTTTTGATGGATCTCAAGTAATTCGACACCCTGTTCCTAGACTGTCTGCCCAAATATCAGAAGTTGAGGCTCTAATTATGGCCCTTAAATTATACAATTCCATCCCACTTGATGTGTATACTGATAGTCTCTATGTTGCTAATTTAGCCTCAGTTATTGAGGCAACCCCTTATATTGGCAGACAATTTACTATCATGGAACAATTACAAACGGATCAACTCCTTAGCTCCATGCTAAATTCCATCTAAATGCACAATCCTTACGCTTCTGTGCGGGGTGCTCACGTGATCAGACTCTACAAATTGTTTTCTTATGCCCAGTGTGTGCTCCATTCATTCATTCCCCTAGTCTAAGTGTTAATCCTAGAGGCTTACACACCAATGATGTCTGGCAAACTGATGTTACCCACTTCTGGCAAACAATAGAGGGAGAATCAGATATTACTATTCAGTTTACTTCCAATGGAAAACAGCAGCCAGATTGGACTTAAGGATATCTCTGGGGGCTGCGTATTTACACCCCCGGACAGTACAATCCTGGCCTGCTTTTTCGGCTTAAATTGACCACAGAACAGCCTACTGGAAGTTTAATAGGACCCAATCAGGTGCTCGGAGATCAAAAGGCCCCATCTGGACCCAAACAGTCCATAGCCCCAGCAGTAATATCTTCCCCCAGCGGTCAAACAATAACTGTGGGCTATCAAACCTTTGATTGTGCCCCTGGGCCCATACACCCTGGAACTGGAGATCGTCTTTTTGATTTGGTCCAAGGAGCCTTTTTCGCTCTCAATGCCACTAGTCCTAACAGGACCCAAGATTGCTGGCTATGCTTGACCTCCAGGCCGCCCTATTATGAAGGGGTAGCAATACTGTCTAAATTATCCTCTAATACCACTGCAGATCCTAAATGTTATTCTCTACCCAGTTATAAGATTTAACAGCCATGGCCAAGTCAATTACTGCTTTGGAAAAGTCCCTCACCTCCCTCTCAGAAGTTGTGTTACAAAATAGGAGGGGACTAGATTTATTATTCCTAAGGGAAGGAGGACTATGTGTAGCCTTAAAGGAACAGTGTTGTTTTTATGCAGATCATACTGGGGTAATCCGTGAAACTATGGAAAAGGTCACGGAAAGATTGGCTAAAAGACAAAAGGAGTTTGAAGCACAACAAGGATGGTTTGAACAGTGGTTTAAAAATACCCCATGGTTAACTCCTTTGATATCCACTGTAATGGGACCGCTTTTCGGTCTCCTCCTTATAGCTGCTGTAGGCCCCTGCCTAGGTAAGAGAATGACACAATTTATTAAAGACCAAATTAACATTCTGACTTCTAAGCCAATACAGATCCATTATCAACGCCTGCAGACCAAGGATGATCTTGCTGAAGTTTGTCTCCGACCAATTCGAAGATGATTTTTCTACAATGATCCCTGCTTCATGCCTTCCTCCTTTTGCCCCCTTTTTCTTCTTTATTTTTACTCTATGCCTTGTTGAACCGGAACCAATTAAAGACCCAATAATGACTGGCTGAATAGATACCACTGAACGCCTTGGCAACAACAAGCTGATCTTGTAGTACCCAGAGACGGGCAACTTTCACGCTTGCACTGCAACCTAAGACAGGGGAATGGGGCCTCCCCAAAAGACGGGTAAGCAGTGTAGGGGCAGTGAACGACCTAAGACAGGGGCTACTTGATTCCCTTTGACGTGCAACAAACAAAAGGGGGGGAACTGCTGGCACGGATTCCCCCCGGCCCCCAGGGCTTGGATCCAGCCCTGATTTTTGTGCATGTCAAAGAGGCCAGCTCACAAGACCTTGAAGGAGCTCACAAGGCCTTGAAAGATTTGTGGTGTCTGTTTTCATATTCAGCCAATAACGGTCATGTGGGAACGTCCTGACCTGTTTGGGTCTGATTAGGTTCCTGGTTGAAGGCTTAGTATGAGTAATGGCATTTCACCTCAAGTCTGGCTTGCACAGATTACCCGTGCCTTTCTTTTAGGGTGTTACCAACTTGTTTGTCGTTATATTTCTATACAGCCACAGTTCAGCCTCAGCTATCCCCCTTCGTCCACCATCGTCACGATACAGGATGCGAGGCAAGGCACTGCACTTGAGTGATCCTTGAAGTGGACCTCAAGGAGAGCATGTCCTATTGCATGCGGGTTAGACGCGTCCACGCCCCGTCCCACGAGAAAAGCGTCGGCTGATATGGTCTCAGATCTGGGGAAGGGCCCTCCTTGGGGCTGAGCCATACTATGCAGCCACTTCTGCACAGTGGGATAGGACCTCTACTCTCGCCTGTATTGTTTTTAGAAAACAAAAGGGGGAACTGTAGTGAGCCGTTTCTGCGAACTGTGGTCGCCATTACAAGATGGCGCTGGCTCGACTGTGGTTTGTGACAAACAACTCCTTAATTGGGAGAGTTGGTGCGTGGTTTTCTAACACCCTATGAGAAAGCTCCACGTGGCAGCTTCGCATTGGGGCTTGAGATGCTTTATTAAGGCTGGTAGGAGCATTCGGAAAGGAAGATGAAGAAGAGAGTAGAGTGGAAGAGATCTCGAGAACCTGAATAAACGACTGGAAGAAGATTCCCGGTGTTGCGTCTTCCTTGCGGGCAAGGGGGTCGCGACAGGTGGGTGCTACCAAGGAAGGCATGAACTATTATGAAGGATTTAATGTTCTTTCCTAGACTATCACATAGCACATTGTTCTTCTAATGTGTATGCTATGTACTGTTGGAGATATTTCCCTCAAACTATTTATTGCCTTGTTTAATCATAAGGCCAATCAAAAGAAACAAATTCACCAAGGATTACCTGAGCACAATTCACTTATTCTTCTCAACATCTAAATGAACTATCACATCCTCATAGCTTACATAAGAGAATGATCTGGTTCATTCTGGCTCAATCTGAAAGGATTCTGTGTTTACTTCAGGGATTCTATTGAAGACCTAGTCATCACATGCTTGTGAGCTCTCCATGAGAACTCAGAGAAGGAATTTTCTACCATCTGCATATTGAGAACAGCTATAAGCTTTCAATAATTAGGGTCTCTTTTAAGTAAACTCTTTTATGAAAGAAAGCTCAATAGACAATGAGTCATAATAACTAAATGAGATGGTTTACGAACTTTTTAGAAAATCAACTATTATCTATTTAAACAAACACAAGCCTTCTAATTCTTAGCAAATTAACCTTTAAAAGAATATCCTCACAAAGTAATCAACTGCCTTAAATTAAAGATATAATACTACTTTTATACTTTTATTATTTTTAATTTAGTCACACAAATCTACTCTTAGTTACAGAGAATCTAGAATCAGTGATTAATTTTATTTACATAGCAGACTAAAAAACTGAAGAAGAAAAATTAACAGGTCTTACTTCATAACATAATAATAGTAATTTTGCATTTTCTTCAGCCTTTGAACATACACATAAAACACAATTTTGTATCCTATTTTTTTGGCTATAGTTTGCCTATCAGTAAAATATTTAAGTATTCAAACACTTCAAAGGGTACAAAGTGTAAGCATATTCATAGATTAAAGTAGAAACAATACCAAAAGAAGAGTAAATACTTAATAAATGCTAGTTAATATCACATCAGGTTTTTAATAAGAAACTATTCCACCAGTCATAAGAATTTAATAGATAACATTTAGGTGAAATGTTAATACATGTTTTAGTCTTGAGATGATGGAGTTTTTTCTATTCATTAAGACAGGGTCTCCCCAAAGGCTGGTCTTGAACTCCTTGGCTCAAGGAATTTTCCTCCCTCAACTTTCGGGGTACTTGGAACTATAAGAGAATGCCACTACCTCCAGCAGAGTATGTTTAAAAAATACATCATTTTGTGAATACGGCTTTTTAGTGGTATTTTTATCATGACTTTAAAGCCTATATGCTTTCTCTCAAAGTATTTGCAGACATTAAATAACCTTTGTGAACGTGAACAACATGAAAAAACAAGGGAAAAAAGGATTACAGATAATGTAGGACAACTGACATCTACAGGAGGACCTAGAAGCATCAGAAACACGGACAGGGAAAGAAATCAAGGCATACCTAACTCAGATGGAACGGAATATTAGAAAAGACATGCATTGAAAGTATATTTTAAAAACGAACTAAACAAACAAATTCAAACTGCAGAGAACGAGCTTTACCAGGAGATAGAGATCTTAAAAAAAAAACAGTAATCCTAGAAATACAAGAAGCCATAAACCAGATTAAAAACTCTAACGAGAATATAACAAATAGACTAGATCAAGTAGAAGTGAGAACATCAGATAATGAAGACAAAGTTTATCAACTTGAAAAGAATATAGTCAACACAGAAAAGATGCTTAAATCTCACAAGCAAGCTATCCAAGAGATATGGGATCTCATCAAAAAACCAAATTTGAGAGTCATTGGGATAGAAGAAGGCACAGAGGTTGACACCAAAGGAATGGACAACTTACTAAATGAAATAATCCTAGAAAACTTCCCAGAGATGAAAGATGGAATGGTTGCTATCAGGAAGGCTACAGGACCCCAAACATCCAAAACCGTAATAGACCAACTCCAAGACATATAATTATGAAGATAGCCAACGTACAGAACAAGGAGAGAATATTAAAAGCTACGAGAGAAAGGAGACAGATTACATTCAGGGGCAAACCAATTAGGTTAACAACTGATTTTTAATCACAGACTTGGAAAGCGAGAAGATCCTGGAACAATGTATTTCAAATGCTGAAAAATAATGGATTCCAACCAAGAATACTGTATCCAGCAAAATTAAGCTTCAGATTTGACAATGAAATTAAAATCTTTCACAATAAACAAAAGCTAAAAGAATTCGCAGCCAGAAAACCAGCACTGCAAAGCATTTTGGGCAAAATTCTACAAGAAGAGGAATGGAAAAATAATGCCCAAAACTAACAGCGGGAGGTATCTCAATAAAGGGGGAGGAAAATAACCAAAAAGTAAAAACTAGCCAAATTAAAATAAATAAATAAATAAACATGAAGTACAAATCATATTTCAATTGTAACCTTAAATGTTAATGGACTAAACTCACCAATCAAGAGACACAAGCTAGTAAGCTGGATCAAAAAAACAAATCCAACAATATGCTGCCTTCAGGAGACTCATATGATAGGAAAAGACATACACAGGCTGAAGGTGAAAGGTTGGGAAAAATCATACCACTCACATGGCTCTCGGAAGCAAGCAGGAGTGGCCATACTCATATCGAATAAAATCAACTTCAAACCTAACTTAATCAAAAGGGATAAAGAAGGACACTATATCCTATTAAAAGGAACCATCCACCAACAAGACTTAACAATTATCAATTTGTATGCACCAAACAATGGTGCGGCAAGTTCATAAAACAAACTCTCCTCAAGTTCAAGAGTCAAATAGACCACAACACAATAATTATGGGTGACTTCAACACACTGCTCTCGCCATTAGACAGATCCTCCAGACAAAAGCTGAAAAAGAAACTATAGAACTCAATGATACAATCAATAAACCTAGACTTAACTGACATATATAGAATATATCAACCATCATCAAGTGGATATACTTTTTTCTCAGCAGCACATGGATCCTTCTCAAAAATAGACCATATATTATGCCATAGGGCAACCCTCAGTAAATATAAAGGGGTGGAGAAAATACCATGCATTTTATCTGATCATAATGGAATGAAACTGGAAATCAATGATAAAAGAAGGAAGGAAAAATCCTACATCACATGGAAAATAAACAATATGCTACTGACTGATCAATGGGTTACAGAAGACATAAAGGAGGAAATCAAAAAATTCTTAGAGATAAACGACAATTCAGACACAACATACCGGAATCTATGGGACACAATGAAAGCAGTTTTAAGAGGGAAATTCATTTCCTGGAGTTCATTCCTCAAAAAAAGAAAAAACCAACAAATAAATGAACTCACACTACATCCCAAAACCCTAGAAAAGGAAGAGCAAAACAACAGCAAATGCAGCAGAAGACAAGAAATAATTAGGCGAGAAGAGAAGATGGCGGCGATGGGAGCGCATCACCCCAGTGCACCGCGTCACTGTGCGGGAGAAACACGAGGGGAAACAGATGAAGGCTACCTTGTTGGGAATTTCCAGTGAAATCGAGTTGCTCCAGAATCTAAAGGACGGATTTCCAGTGTGCGGGATTCGACTGCGGGGGATCGGTCGCGGGCGATTTCTCCGCACGGAGGGTAGCAGAACCTGCTCGGCGGACCGCCCCGCGGATGGAGTCTGGGCCGCGCGCTGAGTAGCGGCGAGGAACCGAGGTACCGGAGTGGGAGTACAGCGATGCGGATTCTGGGGGCTCCTGCCAGCGGTGCACTGGCCATGCATAGTGCTGAGTTCCGGCTTTGAGACAGAGGAGAGAAGCGGTCCAGTTCGATTCTCGACACCGGTCGGACCACAGAGGAGGAGAGCAGCCGCCATCTTGGAGAGCTGATGTAATGATCCCTGTTTTCTACTGATCTCAGCTCATTCAACTACGGAACAGGTGATTCCAGGCTGGTATTTGCCTGCATCTCGCAGACAGATCGCTCAGCCTCGGGACTGGAGAACCTGAGGAGAATACTCTTCGGGGCTCGCTCCTGGCAAGGTGTGCGCCGGACTTTGAGCGGCCGGATTCTGGTTCCCCGGGCTGCTTTGGCCCAGGGCGGGGGAACCTGCGGGGACTGCGTGCCGACGCCAGCTCCAAGTGGAACGTGCGCTGAGGGGCGGCGGGGCTCTGACTCCCGGAACAGTTTTGGCCCGGGGCTGGGGAGCGGCGGGGACTGCGTCTTTCACCCTGGTCCTAGCGGAGCGTGCACCGAGCCGGGAGAGTTTGGAGCGACTGGGCTTGGGCTCCCGGGGCTGCTTTGGCCTAGGGCTCGGGAAACCGCGGGGGTCGCTCTGTGGAGCCTGCTCCTAGCAGAGTGTGGCTGGGTTCGGAGAGGCCGGGTTCTGGCTTCCGAAACTGCTTTAGCCCAGGGCTGGGGAACCTACGGGGACTGCGTGCTGTCGCCAGCTCCAAGTGGATCGTGCGCTGAGGGGCGGCGGGGCTCTGACTCCCGGAACAGTTTCGGCCCGGGTCTGGGGAGTCCGCGGGGACTGGGTCTTTGACCCTGCTCCTAGCGGAGAGTGCACCGAGCTGGGAGAGTTGGGAGCGGCTGGGCTCGGGCTCCCGGAGCTGCTTTGGCTTGGGGCTGGGGAACCCGCAGGGGTCGCTCTGTGGAGCCTGCTGCTCGATATTAAATCAGATATTAAATCAGAGACACGGCGTCTGATAGAAGAAAAACCTGGCTATGATCTACATACTGTGGGGTCTGGCTCCAAATTCCTCAATAGGACACCGATAGCGCAAGAGTTAACAACTAGAATCAACAAATGGGACTTATTCAAACTAAAAAGTTTTTTCTCAGCAAAAGAAACAATAAGAGAGATAAACAGGGAGCCTACATCCTGGGAACAAATCTTTACCCCACACACTTCAGATAGAGCCCTAATATCCAGAGTATACAAAGAACTCAAAAAATTAGACAAGAAGACAACAAATAACCCAATCAACAAATGGGCCAAGGACCTGAACAGACACTTCTCAGAGGAGGACATACAATCAATTAACAAGTACATGAAAAAATGCTCACCATCTCTAGCAGTCAGAGAAATGCAAATCAAAACCACCCTAAGATACCGTCTCACTCCAGTAAGATTGGCAGCCATTATGAAGTCAAACAACAACAAGTGCTGGCAAGGATGCGGGGGAAAAGGGTACACTTGTTCATTGTTGGTGGGACTGCAAACTGGTGCAGCCAATTTGGAAAGCAGTATGGAGATTTCTTGGAAAGCTGGGAATGGAACCACCATTTGACCCAGCTATTCCCCTTCTCGGTCTATTCCCTAAAGACTTAAAAAGAGCATGCTACAGGGACACTGCTACATCGATGTTCATAGCAGCACAATTCACGATAGCAAGATTGTGGAACCAACCTAGATGCCCTTCAATAGATGAAGGGATAAAAAAAAATGTGGCATTTATACACAATGGAGTATTACTCTGCATTAAGAAATGACAAAATCATAGAATTTGGAGGGAAATGGATGGCATTAGAGCAGATTATGCTAAGCGAAGCTAGCCAATCCTTAAAAAACAAATGCCAAATGACTTCTTTGATATAAGGGGTAGGGTAGGGACGAAGAGCTTGAGAAGAAGATTAACATTAAACAGGGATGATAGGTGGGAGGGAAAGGAGAGAGAAGGGAAATCGCATGGAATTGGAAGGTGAGCCTCAGGGTCATACACAATTACATATAAGAGGAAAGGAGGGGTAAGAGAAAAATAGTACAAGTGAAGAAATGATTTACAGTAGAGGGAGTAGAGAGAGAAAAGGGGAGGGGAGGGGAGGGGAGGGGAGGGGAGGGGAAGGGGGATAATAGAGAATAGGATAAACAGCAGAATACATCAGTCACTAGAATGGCAATATGTAAATCAATGGAAGTGTAACTGATGTGATACAGCAATCGGTATACGGGGTAAAAATGGGAGTTCATAACCCACTTGAATCAAATTGTGAAATATGATATATTAAGAACTTTGTAATGTTTTGAACGACCAACAATAAAAAAAAAGAAATAATTAAAATCAGAGCGGAAATCAACGAAATTGAAACAAAAAAAAAAAACCATTGAAAAAATTGATAAAACTAAAAGTTGGTTCTTTGAAAAAGTAAATAAGATCGACAGACCCTTAGCCATGCTAACAAAGAGAAGAAGAGAGACAAGTCAAATTACTAACATATGGGATGAAAAAGGCAATATCACAACACTACAGAAATACAGAAGATAATTAGAAAGTATTTTGAAACCCTATATTCTAATAAAATAGAAGACAGTGAAGATATCAATAAATTTCTTAAGTCATATGATCTGCCCAGATTGAGTCAGGAAGACACACACAATTTAAACAGACCAATAACAAAGGAAGAAATAGAAGAACCTATCAAAAGACTACCAACCAAGAAAAGCCCTGGACCGGATGGGTATACAGCGGAGTTTTACAAAACCTTCAAAGAAGAATTAATACCAATACTTTTCAAGCTATTTCAAGAAATAGAAAAAGAAGGAGCTCTTCCAAATTCATTCTATGAGGCCAACATCACCCTGATCCCGAAACCAGACAAAGACACTTCAAAGAAAGAAAACTACAGACCAATATCTCTAATAAACATTGATGCAAAAATTCTCAATAAAATCCTGGCGAATCGAATACAAAAGCATATCAAAAAAATTGTGCACCATGATCAAGTAGGATTCATCCCTGGGATGCAAGGTTGGTTCAATATACGGAAATCAATAAATGTTATTCACCACATCAATAGACTTAAAGATAAGAACCATATGAGGGGCTGGGGATGTGGCTCAAGCGGTAGCGCGCTCGCCTGGCATGCGTGCGGCCCGGGTTCGATCCTCAGCACCACATACCAACAAAGATGTTGTGTCCGCCAAGAACTAAAAAATAAATATTAAAAAAAAATTCTCTCTCTCTCTCTCTCTCTCTCTCCTCTCTCACTCTCTCTTTAAAAAAAAAAGAAAAAAAAAGAACCATATGATCATCTCGATAGATGCAGAAAAAGCATTCGACAAAGTACAGCATCCCTTTATCTTCAAAACACTAGAAAAACTAGGGATAACATGAACTTACCTCAACATTGTAAAAGCTATATATGCTAAGCCTCAGGCTAGCATCATTCTAAATGGAAAAAAACTGAAGGCATTCCTGCTAAAACCTGGAACAAGACAGGGATGCCCTCTCTCACCACTTCTATTTAATTTAGTCCTTGAAATACTAGCCAGAGCAATTAGACAGACAAAAGAAATTAAAAGGCATAAAAATAGGAAAAGAAGAACTTAAAATATCACTATTTGCGGGCGACTTGATTCTATACCTAGAAGACCCAAAAGGGTCTACAAAGAAACTACTAGAACTAATAAATGAATTCAGCAAAGTGGCAGGATATAAAATCAACACGCATAAATCAAAGGCATTCCTGTATATCAGCGACAAAACTTCTGAAATGGAAATGAGGAAAACCACCCCATTCACAATATCCTCAAAAAAAAAAATACAATACTTGGGAATCAACCTAACAAAAGAGGTGAAAGATTTATACAATGAAAACTACAGAACCCTAAAGAGAGAGATAGAAGAAAATCTTACAAGATGGAAAAATGTACCCTGTTCATGGATAGGCAGAACCAACATCATCAAAATGGCGATATTACCCAAAGTTCTCTACAGGTTCAATGCAATGCCAATCAAAATCCCAACATCATTTCTTGTAGAAATAGATAAAGCTATCATGAAATTCATATGGAAAAACAAAAGACCCAGAAAAGCAAAAGCAATTCTAAGCAGGAAGTGTGAATCTGGAGGTATAGCGATATCAGATTTCAAACTGTACTACAGAGCAATAGTAACAAAAACAGCATGGTACTGGTACCAAAACAGGCAGGTGGACCAATGGTACAGAATAGAGGACACAGAGACCAATCCACAAAATTACAACTTTCTTATATTTGATAAAGGGGCTAAAAGCATGCAATGGAGAAAGGATAGCATCTTCAACAAATGGTGCTGGGAAAACTGGAAATCCATATGCAACAAAATGAAGCTGAATCCCCTCCTCTCACCATGCACAAAGGTTAACTCAAAATGGATCAAGGACCTTGATATCAAATCAGAGACTCTGCGTCTGATAAAAGAAAAAGTTGGCTCCGATCTACATATTGTGGGGTCTGGCTCCAAATTCCTTAATAGGACACCCATAGCACAAGAGTTAATAGCAAGAATCAACAAATGGGACTTACTTAAACTAAAAAGTTTTTTCACAGCAAGAGAAACAATAAGAGAGGTAGATAGGGAGCCCACATCCTGGGAACAAATTTTTACTCCTCACACTTCAGATAGAGCCCTAATATCCAGAATATACAAAGAACTCAAAAAATTAAACAATAATATAACAAATAACCCTATCAACAAATAGGCCAAGGACCTGAACAGACACTTCTCAGAGGAAGATATACAATCAATCAACAAGTACATGAAAAAATGCTCACCATCTCTAGCAGTCAGAGAAATGCAAATCAAAACCACCCTAAGATACCATCTCACTCCTGTAAGATTGGCAGCCATTATGAAGTCAAACAACAATAAGTGCTGGCGAGGATGTGGGGAAAAGGGTACACTTGTACATTGCTGGTGGTACTGCAAATTGGTGCGGCCAATATGGAAAGCAGTATGGAGATTCCTGGGAAAGCTGGGAATGGAACTACCATTTGACCCAGCTATCGCCCTTTTCGGTCTATTCTCTGAGGACCTTAAAAGAGCATACTATAGGGATACTGCCACATCAATGATCATAGCAGCACAATTCACAATAGCTAGACTCTGGAATCAACCTAGATGCACTTCTATAGATGAATGGATAAAAAAAATGTCGAATTTATACACAATGGAGTATTACGCAGCACTAAAAAACGACAAAATCATGGAATTTGCAGGGAAATGGATGGCATTAGAGCAGATTATGCTTAGTGAAGCTAGCCAATCCTTAAAAAACAAATGCCAAATGTCTTCTTTGATATAAAGAGAGCAACTAAGAACAGAACAGGGAGGAAGAGCATGAGGAAAAGATTAACGTTAAACAGAGATGAGTCGGGGGAGAGAAAGGGAGAGAGAAGGGAAAGTGTATGGAAATGGAAGGAGACCCTCATTGTTACACAAAATTACATATAAGAGTTTGTGAGGGGAAAGGGGAAAAAAAAAACAAGGGAGAGAATTGAATAACAGCAGATGGGGTAGAGAGGGAAGATGAGAGGGAAGGGTAGGGGGGATAGTAGGGGATAGGAAAGGTAGCAGAATACAACAGTCACTAATATGGCATTATGTAAAAATGTGGATGTGTAACCAATGTGATTCTGCAACTTGTATTTGGGGTAAAAATGGGAGTTCATAACCCACTTGAATCAAATGTATAAAAGATGATATGTCATGAGCTTTGTAATGTTTTCAACAACCAATAAAAAAAAATAACCTTTGTGGTTTTATGAAATAAGAGTAAGTTTTAGGGGCTGGGGTTGTAGCTCAGTGGTAGAGCGCTTGCCTCACATGCATGAGACCCTAGGTTCAATCCCTAGCACCACATAAAAATAAACAAATAAAAATAAAGGTATTGTGTCCATCTACAACTAAAAGAATATTTTTTTAAAAAGAATAAGTTTTAATGACACTTAAAAAATAAAAGTTGTGGAAAAGGGGCTGGGGATGTGGCTCAAGCTGTAGCGCGCTCGCCTGGCATGCGTGTGGCCCGGGTTCGATCCTCAGCACCACACACAAAACAAAGATGTTGTGTCCGCCAAAAACTAAAAAATAAATGTTTTTTTTTTTTTAAATATTTTTTAAAAAAATTAGAATTTCTCATGATGAACTCCCAGCATTAGACCCAGATATTCAAAGCACTCACTAAACACTTGATGAATGAATGAATGAAAGTCTCCTATCCTCTAGCCCTCTCATATGCTTACTCTTTTTTTTTTTTTTTTTTTGGTACCGTGCATTGAACTCAGGAGCACTCAACCACTGAGTCTCATCCTTAGTCCTATTTGTGTGTGTGTGTGTGTGTGTGTGTGTGTGTGTGTGTGTATTTTCTTTAGAGACAGGAGGATCTCACTGAGTTGCTTAGCATGCTGCTTTTGCTGAGGCTGGCTTTGAACTCTCCATCTTCCTGTCTCAGCCTTCCGAGCAGCTGGGATTATAGGCTACACCATAGCATCTGGCTTATATGCTTACTCTTAATACCCTTCCTCCTTGACAGCCAGCCTACAGACCTCCATTTCCTTGGTTCTTTTACTTCCTCCAAATCTATCTCTTCCTTTATCTATCCAGTTTTAAATCTCTAGTTGGTCACCTGGACTCTTCTTTCAATAATATCCTAAGGAGCTCTTTTGCTGCATGTTAAGGCTTAGATATGTGATGTCCTCTAAAAAGTTCATGTGGCAATATCCAGAGGTAAAATGATTCAATTATGAGAGCTGTATCCTCGTCAGTGGCTAATTCATTCGATGGATTAATGATTTGAATGGATTAATAGATGATAACTGTAGCAGGTGGGGCATAGCAGGAGGAACAAGGTCACTGGGGGGTGTGGCCTTGGGGATTTTATTTTGGCTCTGACTCTTCTCTCTTTTTTTCTCCTACTTCTTCCTGGCTTCCAAGAACTGAGCAGCTTTTGATGTTCTGCTTCATCTCAGGCCTAGAGCAATGGAATTGGCTGACCATGGACTAAACCTCTGAAACCAAGAGTCCAAACTAAACTTTTCCTCCTCGAAATTGTTCTTGTTAGGTATTTTGGTTAAAGTGGTGGAAAGCTGACTAATACATTGCATCTACCCAATAAAACTCAGATAAGAATTATGACCCCTTATTTGATTTTACATCGAGGCAGCTGAGGCTGCAGGAGAAAAATTGTACAACTTTGCAGATTACTGTTACCAAAATCAGTCACCTCCAACATCAATCATCCAAGTTTACTGTCCCACCTATCTTTTTACTTGTTCTCTGAAGTATTCCTCTACATTTGCTTTATGAGTGACTTACCTTATTGGAGTCAAAGAAATAAAAGCACTATCTGTATGGATGATGTCCTCAAGTTTAGGTTTGGGGCCATTCCCCATGTTCTTATAACCCACTGGTGTACATATGCATTAGTAAATTGTCATGTTAATAATAATAAAAAATTCTCTCTCTTTCTTTCTTTAAAAAAAAAAAAAAGTTGTGGAAAAATCTACTTGTCTAGAGTTGGGGCTGTGACCCAGAGGTAGAGTGCTTGCCTAGCATGTGTGAGGCACTGGGTTCGATCCTTAGCACCACATAAATATAAAATAAAGATATTGTTTCCACCTATATTATATATGTATATGTGTGTGTGTGTGTATATATATATATGTATGTATATATATATATATAAAATCTACTTGTCCAAGGTGGTTTTCAGCAACATGCCTCTTATTAAGCATATCATCATGGCCAAAAAAAATGACTGTGAATTAGGGAGAAATGAATATTGAACTACATTGAACATATATTATTTTATACTTGAGGTAAAATTGCATATGTATATGGTCTTCTTTAAGAATTAAAATCACCCACATAATTCACTTCTCTAGTGGAATCTATGAAGCTATGGTAAAATAGGTAAAAATTCTTATAATTCTTTAATTTCAACATGGAGGAAAAAAGTGATTCTTATTTTTATAAATAGTCTTTACTTTTTAACACTTTCCATTTAAAAATATGTTCAAACTTCCCTTTACTGTATGTCTAATACAAATCTTATGTGAAAAAAAACCAAAATCATCACCAGAAAATATCTACAAAGACTAGAATGTCATCCTTGTCCTTCCTAAAGAAACTCAGATTCTAAAAGATACCAAGAAGTTGATCCAATCCACAAATCATTTCATATTTTTAAGACTACACAATTTTAGTCCACTCTCTCAGATATTAATAGAGAAAAAAACTATATAAGACAATCTAGAGAATTAAAGTCAAAAGTCAGCAACTGTTAAACAGATTAAGTAAGCACTGAAAGATGTTTTTAAAAATGATATTGCTTTTTCTCTCACTTTCACAAACAGAAACATGCACATACACACATTTATTTATTTTGTGATGCTGGTGATCAAACCTGCAGCCTTGCAGATACAAGGCTAGTGTGTTAACTAAGCTACATGTTCAGTCCATGAAAAACCAATCTGTATCACTTTCTGTTGATTTACCGAGAATATATGTGGACCTCTGTCCACATATGAATTATCCCTCTGGATGAGATATCTTCCTTCCTCTACTTGTGCCCTGCTTTTAGCTATCATCACATTCTTTTTTAGGTGGGGTGGGGAGTACTGGGAATTGAACTGAGGGGCACTAAGGCACATCCCCAGCCCTTTTTTGTATTTTATTTAGAGACAAGGACTCACTGAGTTGCTTAGCGCCTTACCGCTGCTGAGTCTGGCTTGAACTCGCGATTCTCCTGCCTCAGCCTCAGCCTCCTGAGCTGCTAGGTCAACATATTTTTTAAATAAACTCAATCATGAACTCTGGAGGGAGGAGGGAAGATGGGAATGTGGAGCCATTCTCCTTAGAAGCACCAAGAGGATGGGAGCCATCAGGGCAAAAAGGATGGCTGGATGAAGCTACTGCGCCTCCTGAGCAGGTCTGTTCAGCAAGGTTCCAAGGCTGAGAACAGGGCACACCCAGGAAGTAAGTAAAAATACACTCTAAAGTAAAAGAGAATAAACTCCCCCATCCCAGCCTATGTTTAGCACACACAGATGCTGAAACTGAGAAGGGCCTAAGCCACAATGCTATAAAAGTTTCTTTCAAAGTCAAATTGTTTTTCTATAAAAATGTCTCTTTTGGATTTTTCCTTCCTTCCATATTCACAACTCTGTGCTCAGAGGCTGTAGGCCTTTTCCATCTAATTCTCAGCTCCTCTCTAACCTCCACATTTATACCAGATGATTCTTCTTGCAAACAGACAGAATATACACATACACAGTCAAGATAGAAAAATCTACAAATGTAAAGCAGGTGAGAAAGAGAAAAGGAGACCCTAACATGCAGCACGTGGCCTGAGATAATTAGGTGGACCCTGCTGGTGCTCTAGGCTGGCTGGGCCCTCACAGGAAAGCTGTGGCATTCCTTACAGGGAAGCTGCTGCTAAACAGAAATATTCTCTTAGAACGTGGACTTCAGACAAGGACACTATGTGACCCTGATGGATCAAGACAAAAAGGCTACTCTGTAAAGTCCGAGCTCGGATAGAGCATGAACACTGTCCAAGAGAGAAATGACCAAACAATCCCCCACCCTAGACAACAGAAAGAACTGCTGTTTCTTTACCAATCACAGGTCTTTCTCCCTTCTAGGTAATTTAAGAGGATACCAACCCACAGAATGACAGCTGCTTTCTAACAACAATTGAGAGCAAGGCTCCATAATAAACCTTTCCCAAATCTAACATAAACCTCAAACATTGAGTCCTTTCTTACACCCTCTTACTTAAATGCCCCCTTCCCTGTTATCTTGGAGTGCATTCTCCCTAACAACAGGCCTCACCTGCTCAACTGTATTCCTGGGGCTCATTGGCTAGTCTACACTAACATAGCCAAAAAACTCTATAATCCCACCTCCACAGCAAGCACAATTAATATTTCAGTGTATTTTCTTCTTTTTTGAGAGCGGGAATTTTAATATATATTTTTTTTAATTTTCGGCAGACACAACATCTTTGTTTGTATGTGGTGCTAAAGATCGAACCCGGGCCACACGCATGCCAGGCAAGTGCGCTACCGCTTGAGCCACATTCCCAGCCCTTCTTTTTTCTTTATACTTCTATGATAGAATTGGAATTGCTAGGGTACTCACTTTCCTTTTTTTCCCCTCCTCAGGAGTGGATTAATATGTCTGTTGTTTCATAAACATTCATATAATCTTTCATCTGAAGGCAAGCTCCTTACTGCTAAAGACTGGGTCTTATGTTTCTTGGTCTGCTCAATAGTACACACAGAATCAAGGATAGAATTAATTTTTAGTGAGTACTTGTTGACTAAGTAAAAGAGTGCTGGGGGCTGAGGCTGTAGCTCAGTGGAAGAGCACATGTGAGGCACTCAGTTCGATTCTCAGCACAAGTTTGATTCTCAGCACCACATAAAAATAAACAAATAAAATAAAGGCATGCTTCCATCTACAACTAAAAACACAAATTTAAAAAAAAGAGTGCTAATTTTAAGGTAAATATTGAATTACATTATTTCCTTTATCATTTTATTCTTGAAGCAGATATGTAGAAACATTCAAACCTTAGTATGAGGGTTCATAATTTTTGGAATGGTGATGAAATTCTAGAAAAAGAAAGTGTAATGATACCCAAGTTGTGGGTATCATTATGGGAATGAACCAGTATCTGAAATGATGAGGTGATCATTCTTTTGGATCCAAATTTGTAAGGCTCCAAACAAATTTGTAAGCCTCTCATCTAGAAATGGACAGCACTCTATTCATTTCCTTTGATATCCCACATGCAAGTGTGTCATTTTCATTTGTTACCATGACTACAGGAAATTCATATGGAGAAACTAGGAGTGTGTGTATAGACTTACTTCTACATACATGTATCTAAATACATACTAACCAAAATGAACAAAATCTCATTACTGAAGTTCTTAATGATGGAGCCAAGGAAATGGAAGGAAAATGCCATTAAATTTGCTTGGTACAGATAACAAGTATATACGAATAAAGCAAGCTTTGTTAGCCTTGGGATATTGGCATTTTGTGTTAGATAAATCTTTGGGTAGTGTGTTTGGTTTTTCTGTTTGCTGTAGGATAATTGACAGCAGCAACACTCCCTTTCCTGAAGACAAACATCTCACAGACAATTAAAAAATGTGGAGTGGGGTGGCGGTAAAACTGTCCTGACAAACAGTGAGCTAAGCAATGCGTTTTCACAGCTTTCACCAGTAATATGACAATGACAGACAAAGCTATAACTCAACCAGAGGACTCTTCTGAACTCCCAGCCATGAATCCAACTTCCTGTTAGACATCATCACTTGGGTAATGCTCATGCAGAGAATTTACCTGCCTTCATGTTCTCCCTCAACTCTACAGGAATCCAATGTCCCATTAATTAAAAACTTTAAACAATTTCCATCTGAGTCCCTTTTGCTATTCTCTGATATTGACTTAGTTCCGGTATGCTGAATTTCAGTTTTTGGTTGAACCATCTTGTCTTCCACCCCGTCCTTCATTAGTGGGAGCTTTTTAACCCACAAAGCCTTCTTTTCTCATCTGTTCCTCCCTCCTTTTGGAGATAGTTATGAATATTAGCCAATGCAGTTTTAAGTTATGATGGCCTGTGAAAGTTGGACCATGGTCTTCCTTTGTCATCATCCAAAGAATCTATTTTAAAAAGTTAAAAGTTTAAAAATCTACTCAAAGCAACCAAATAAAGAAAGGAGAAAACCTGCACCTTGCAAATGTTGAAAGTGGAGGGGAATGGAAAGAGAAACTTTTGGGGTGGCTCATAATCAAGCCTACATTGCCAGAAAGGAGCACTGAGGAAAGGTAAGGTGACAAAATCTTATGATGTCCACTGATACTCAAATATTAAGAGAAGTAGCCTGTGGAGAGGATATCCTTAGAGAATGTTAAAGAAAGTCCTCAGACACACTAATCAAGGGATTTCAGCAGAATTAGGAGGAATTACAAAGTTACACCATTTCTCATGGTGCTCTGTATTCCTGGAACATGGCAGCAGGTGAGTGAGATCAACGGAGAGGCCTCAAACATCTTTACAGACACATTCAGAATTTAAAAAAAAAAAAAAAATCACACTGCAATATTTACAAAGACAATAGGGAAAACTGTGACCAATCAAAAATTATTTCCAGCTAACCTGTTATCCAGATATAAAGACAACAGACAGATATATTTAATCATGGAAAGAATTCAAGGAATAAAGTAGAATATACTTAATAAACAGAATAAAAGAATAAAGCTAATAAGGAAATACAGATAAAAAGATGAATCAAATTAAATAGAAAAAACTTGTGAAATTGCTGTTGTGAGTACTAGATTTATTTAAATATTAAGCTAAGATTATGACTGCTGGACATAATATAAGTGTTACAAAACTGGCCACAGACATATATACACACAACAAAAACTGCAGTGGTGGAAGGGAAGATAAGAATGTTGTTAATTACCTTTTTAACTGATTTGTCTAAAATAAAATCTGTACTTCAAAAATAATAACTTGGGCTGGGGTTGTGGCTCAGTGGCAGAGCGCTTGCCTCACACATGTGCGGTGCTGGGTTCGATCTTCAGCACCACATTAAAAAAATAAATAAACAAAATAAAGATATTGTGTCCATCTGTAACAATAATAATAACAATAATAATAATGACTTCCTCTGCTTTCTCAGTTTTCTAATCTTTTTTTCCTTTTAACTCTCAGAGCAATGTTAGGAAAGAAAACCTTTTATAACAAAGAAACATTTATAAGAAGTTAATCTCTTTCAATTTGTTCTTTTAATTCTCAAATAAAATTAACTTTCTTTAAATAATGTATTACGTTTATCCCCCCTTTTTCATTCACTCTATCACCTACCAACCCTACTGCATAGAGAGGTTTGCAATGTCTGCACTAAATGTCAATATACATCATTTGGCCATAGTACAATCTGGGATGACTTGCCTCCTCCTTTTTATTTTGTGTCCAATTCGTATTAGTTTTTTTTTTTTTTTTTTAAACAGAAAAATCAATTCTGTATAGGCATCTTTTTTCTTTTTTGGGATCCTGAGGATTGAACTCAGGGGCACTCAATCACTGAGCCATTTTATTTAGAGACAGGGTCTCATTAGTTGCTTAGCACCTCGTTTCTGTTGAGGCATTTTGAACTTGCAATCCTCCTGCCTCAGTCTCCCCAGGCACTGGTGTGTGCCACCTTGCCTACTTCTGTACAGGCATCTTAAAAGCTGGAAAACATATATAGCAACAGTTTTTTACTGGATGTGTTTATACTTACATTTGGGTCAAAAGTCAAGCCACTGTAATTTATGATTAAAATAATTCTTAAATATTGTACAGAGAAAAACTTTGGAGGATATTGCTCCCCAACTTACTAAAAAATATTATATTCTGCTAAAAATATTGTGAGTAAAAATGCATGTTATTTAATTTGAAAAATCACTGAGGAAATAGGATATGGTAGGTCCAAATAAGTCATTGATACCTATAATTCTGAGGGAAACTTGGGGAGGATGTGGGAAAATTGTACTCTCATTCATTGTTTGTGAGTCTGCAAATTAGTAAAACCGCTTTGGGAATCAGTATGAATTCTACTAGGAATGGAACTACCATGTGACCCAGCTATCGCATTTATTGGTATTTATCCAAAAGAACTAAAATCAGCATTCTATAGGGATACATGCAGGGCTGGGGATGTGGCTCAATTGGTAGCGCGCTCGCCTGGCATGCGTGCAGCCTGGGTTCCATCCTCAACACCACATACAAATAAAGATGTTGTGTCTGCTGAAAACTAAAAAATAAATATTAAAATTCTCTCTCTCTCTCTTAAAAAAAATTCCTTATGATAGGGATACATGCAGGCCAATGTTTATAACAGCACATTTCACAATAGCCAAGTTATGGAACAAGTATAGGAGCCTGTCAACAGATGAATAGATGAAGAAATTATGGTATTTACTCAGCAATAAAGAAGAATGAAACATATAATTTGCAGGTGAATGGGTAGAACTGGTACAGCACATCTTGCTAAGGAAAATAAGCCAGACTCAAAAGGCAAAGACCCAAAAGTTTTCTCTCATATGCAGAAAGTGGAGAGAAGTAAGGATTTTAAAAATCAAAAAAACTCATGAAAATGGGAGAACAGTGGAACAGAGGAAGGGGACTGAGGAAAGGGGTACGGATGAGAAAGGAAAGAAACCGTAGAATAAAATTATAGTATGTGCAGGTATGAATAACAGTTACAATGAATTTAACTTTTACATAACTTTAATACACAAATTAATAAAATGATAAATACATAGAAGACAGAGCAGAGGAAGGATATCTAGGGGAGGGAAAAGGGGAAGAACTAGGGATTGAATTGGAACAAACTAAGTTATATGTGGTTATAAATATGTCAAAATGAACCCGCTATTTTGTATAACTATAATACATTAATACAATTTTTTTAAGTTGAAATACATAAATGTGGAGGACAAAATTCAACATGGTGTTATCAAAACTGAATTTTTCTCTGGATGTTTACTTTGGACCTACATCTATTTAGTTTTCGGCTCCAAATGTTTCTATTCCATTTCAAACATGAACTAATGTTAATTCTTCTAAAAGTAACAATCACACATCTAAAAGAATGGAAAATGTGATTTCAGTGATTTGTCTAATATATTAATTGAACAATATCTCCAAATATCCCTCTGCTTTTTCAGTTTTCTAATCTATTTAAGTTGCCTTCACTTTAAGCAAATAAAAATAAAAATGGAGAGGATTTTCAATGATAAAATAAAAGTTCATCTTCCTTTTTGGGAGATCTAGACTGGACAAATATTTAGAGTAAAGAAAGTATTCAGGCATCCTGAATTAATACCCATTGTAACTATAGTTATTGAGAGAAACACATCCAAAAATATTCCATTTCCTTTACTCACTTTTGTGATAGTTTTTAAGATGGCAAGACGGTCTGCTGGGGGTGGCAAACCCACAAAGAGTGTTTTGTCCAGCCGACCTGGGCGCAGAATGGCAGGGTCGATGATATCTGGAGAAGGGAGAACAAGTCTTAAATAAATGAAACAGAATAGATTTTTTTAAAAATTGAAGAGTCCATCCCACCTTCTAGCCCCAAACCTGCTCTTTCTCCAGGATTCCCAATCACACATAATGCACCCCCACCCCAAAACACCAGACTGGTTTCTCCCCTTCCCTCTAAACAGGTACAAGTTCCATCAAGTCTGTCTCTGATTACCTTAACCATCAGTTCAAGAAAACATAAGCCCTTAACTGATCCAGCTTGTAAACCTCCCCTTATAATGCTGCCAAGGTTATCTGCCTAAAACACAAGTCCATTCTTTCAACTCCTGTGTCTTCCTGCAAAATGGATGCTACATTTCTAACCATGGCAGGAAAGCCCTTAGGACCTCACCATCTTTCTTTCTAGTTTGATTTCTCCCAGCCCCCAAAACACTAGTTATCAGATGTCTTGCTGTTCCCTAAAAGATCCAGAAGCTTCAAGCCTCCTTCTCTGTGCTCTCAGCACTGTCTTCCTCTGAAATGCCCTCCCCAATTCATATCCATTGTAGTTCTCAAAGGACACTGCCGTCTTTCCTGAGTCTCCTCAAAGAAAGTCTCCTGCCTTCTTTTGTGCTTGGTCTCTGGGTGCCAGCAGCACTGTAAGCCTCACACCCATGCCTGACAGGAGGCTCCTTATGAGCATTCCTGACTTCTCTACAGAGTCTCCATTTTTTAGCTAAATCATTTCCAACAGTTAATTTAAGCGTGAAATTGAGAGCTCTTATAAGACACAAAGGTAAGACCACTGTTCATATACAAACCTAACTAGAAATAATGAAATTCATGTTTCTAATAAATATATTGCAACTTAAACAATATTTTCCTCCTCCACAAAGAGGCACAAATTAGTCCTCTTTGTAGCTGACATTCCATCTGTTAGTATTACTGTTGAACCACCAAATGGAAACTATATCTTTATTCAATGCTTTTATGAATATTCAACTACTGTTGGAATTTCTCTTGGGATGGCAAAATGTACCATTTGAAAATAAGTTAAAATGTGTGTGTGTGTGTGTGTGTGTGTGTACACAAACCTGCCTAGTGGTCATCTTGTCTATATTATAGAAGTTCTTAAACATTTTGGTCTCAGCATCCCTTTGCATTCTTAAAAATTACTGAGGTTCCCTTCCTAAGCTTTCTTAGCTACCCTTACCATTCCTAGGTATGTATCTCAAGAGAAATTAAACCAAATTAAACCAAAAACTTGCACATGAATATTCATAGCAGTATTATTCATAATGTCCATCAATTGGTAAATAAAAAAACTTGTATAACTATAAAATGAATTATTATCTGGAAATAAAAAGGGATGACATACTGAGACATTCTATAGCATGGATGAACCTTGAGAATCTTATATTAAGTAAAAGAACAGACAAAAAAGCCCTCATTATATGACTTCTTTTATGTAAAATGTATAGAATAGGCAAATTTATAGATATAGTAAGTTAGTGGTTATCCAAAACTGAACATGAGGTAAGGAGAATGAATGCTAAGAAGTATAAGATTTCTTTTTAAGAATGGAAATATTTCTAAAATTAAATTGTGATGGCTGCATAACTCTGCAAATATACTAAAAATCATTAGAATGCAGGCCTAAAATGGGTAAAATTTTTAAAAACCTAAACAAAGATGGAAAACAGAATGAGGTATCTTCTTATGATTGATTAAACAATTTTGAGTCTACTACATACCAGCTTACCTACAAATCAGGGCCCAAGTTAATTTTTAAAAAAGTAGTGCTCTGTCAAAGGGCAAGGTATACAGGCCTGACCACAGCATGTGTTCAACTGCCTCCAAGAAGCATTCAACCTTGATACAAGACCAGTCAGACTAGAAGTGAGGGAACAGGTCTGTTTAACTTAGACCTTAAGTGTCTAAATATCTTACTGTAAGAAAATAAACAGCTTCTTTGTTAGTCCTCTATTCTTTTATCTGCTAAATAATTATTTAAGGCTTAGAATGAACAAAAGACTCTGAACCAGAAAGTCTCAAATATAAAAGTGCAGACCTAATTCTTGTCCAGATGGAAGCTTATTTGCTTGTTTATTTTTTCAGCTGTGCCGTATCTAGAGGGCAGAAACTTTTTTCTGCTACAGGTAGGAAACAGACACTATCAAGTAGAAGAGAATGTTAAGAAGCTGGTTTGGCTATATGGGTTTCAAAGTCTACATACTCTGCGGAGGAGTATCTTTTTAATTTTTTTTTAAACAAGTTACACAGTGCACTGAGTGAGAACAGGTAATTCTCCTACTGAGAATTAGGAGGGCTGGCATTTGAAGAAAGAAATACAAGTGTGCAGAATAGACTCAAACTAGGGTATCTGTGGCCTAGCAGTACAAGGAGCTGCATCTTCTCTAGCTAAGTACAGGCAGCTGGTTTAACTGCAGCTAATACCACACATGAGAAGAGGGTTCAGAATAATCCGAGATGGAACAGTGGATAGTACTTTCAAAAAAGTAATAGCTGAGGGATTGGGATTATGGATCAGTGGTAGAGTGCTTCCCTAGCATGTGTGAGGCTTTGGGTTCAATTCTCAGCACCATATAATAATAAATAAATATAGATCCAAGATGGTGGGCCAAGAGAGGCAGCATTCCATGTCACTCCATGACCTAGGACTCACGTAGTGAGAATACTGCTTCTCTGTAGTGATATTCCTGCTCCTGGGAAGGAATCACGATTACTGTGCCCGTCCAGGGCTCCAGGCCTCAGTGTCAGGATACTACTCCCATGCATGACACCTGGCAGCTTCCCACATGCAGGAACTCTAGCTGCCACTCTCTTGTGGACCCCCATCTACCAACATGGGGATCCCCTGGTCGCTGCCATCTTGGGACGCTGCAGCAGCAGATAGTCCCTTACACAGAGTAGCCTGCCTACACCAGGGAACTTCACACAGGCTCTGAAGTAAGCTGACAGCCACATACTGCAAGCCAGAGCTCGTCTCTGACCTCCTTGTCCAATGCCATCACTCGGCTCCCCCCACTGACCCGACACCCAAACAATGAAAGCAGGCGCCTCCATCTTGGGTCACCTTCATCACTTTCAGTGGGAGCAAATCCCAACTTGGAACTCTGGCTGGCCAGGTACTCAGTTTCTAACTACCCCCTCTCCCCAGCACCCGCTACCCTGGCACAGTGACACCCTGGTTACCTTCACCATCCTGAGGGCAGAGATACTATCTAACAACAGATGACCCCACCTATTAGATAAGAAGGAAAGCAGGAAAGATACTGATCTCCAACTAAAACAATCCCTAACCTTTCGTCCTTCAAGTTCTTTTTTTCCTCTCCCTCTCTATTCTCCAGCACTCACATCCATATGTGAAACCAAGTACTTTGCATGAATTAGGATTTTGAAGACTGGGACTTCTGAATAGTATATTACACTTGTGTTATATATTCTTTTTTAAAAAATTTTTTTCCCAGCAATTTCTACTATTTTAACATTTTTTATTTTTCTTTATATTTGTTTTATGTACTCTACTGTCTTCCCACTTACTTGTCTACACAAAATTACTTTCTCTCCCTTCTCCTGCTACTAACCTTCCTTGTTAGATTTCTCTTCCACACTTCCTAAGAAGTGTGAAATACAGATCCAAGATCGTGGGCCTCGTACCTCCTCAGCATATCATCCTACTCCTCACCTCTGGTTCTTTGTCCACCATTAGAAACTGTAAACACTTTTATAAACCTACTGAGTATATTGTAGATAATAACTGAATTCACCATTTCTGTACATTTTAACCAAACTATAAACGTCTTAACAGCAAACATTTGTTTTTAGGGTGTATATTGGTTATACTGGAAATCTGTTACCATTGTCCTTCACCTCAAAGGAGAGGTATTAGATCCCTACAGGGGCACTATAAGACTCGGATCCACAGTGCTAGAAGGGAAGACACACAAGCAATATGAAAAGACAAGGGAAGAGAGTGCCCCAAATATATCAAGATATCACATTATTAGAATCCATGGCCAGCACAGCAGAAGAAATGACAGAGAAGGAGTTCAGGATATACATGATTAAAATGTTCTGTGAATTAAAGAATGATACAAGAGAGCAACTACAGGCAGCAAAAGATCATTTTGACAGAGCTACATAAACAAATAAAGGAAGCAAAAGATTACTTCAATAGAGAGACAGAGGTTCTAAAAAAACAAAAACAAACAGAAATCCTTGAAATGAAAGAAATAATAAACCAAATTAAAAGTTCAATTGAAAGCATCACAGACAGATTAAACCACTTGGAAGAAAGGACCTCAGACAATGAAGACAAAATATATAATCTTGAAAAGAATGTAGCCCACACAGTGAAGATGGTAAGAAACCATGAGCAAAACATTCAAGAAATATGGGATAGCATAAAAACTCTAAAGTTAAGAGTTACTGGGAAAAAGGAAAGCATAGAATTCCAAACTAAATGAATGAGCAATCTACTCAACGAAATAATATCAGAAAAGTTTCCAAACACGAAGAATGAATTGGAAAACCAAATTCAGGAGGGTAACAGGGTGCCAAATGTACAAAATCACAACAGATCCACACCAAGACACATAATAAAAATGGCTAACATACAGAATAAAGAGAGAATATTAAAAGCCATGAGAGAAAGGAATCAGATTACATGTAGAGGGAAATCAATTAGATGTGCAGATTTTTCAACCCAGACCCTGAAAGCTGGAAGATACTGGATCAATACATATCAAGCTCTGAAAGAAAACAGATGCCAACCAAGTATCTTATGTCCAGCAAACTTAAACTTTAGATTTGATGATGAAATTAAAAAAACTTCCACAAATTTGATCATGAAGTAAAAAAACCTTCCACGATAAGCAAAAGTTAAAAGAATTTATAACTCAAAAGCTTGCACTACACAACATCCTCAGCAAAATACTCCATAAAGAGGAATTGAAAAACAACAATGAAAATCAGCAAAGGGAGGTATTACAGTAAAGGAAAAACTACTAATGAAAGGAGAAACCAAGTTAGTTTAATGCAAAAAATAAACAAAAATGCTGGGAATAAAAATCATGTTTCAATAATAACCCTGAATGTTAATGGCCTAAACTCACCAATCAAAAGATACACACAGGCAGATTGGATAAAAACAAAAACAAACAAAAAAAACCCAGACCCAACAATATGCTGCCTCCAAGAGACTCAACTCATAGAAAAAGACATCCACAGACTGAAGGTAAAAGTTTGGGAAAAATCAAAACACTCATATGGGCTTAGGAAGCAAGCCGGGGTTTCTATCCTCATATCAAACAAAGTAGACTTCAAGCCAAAGTTAATCAAAAGGGATAAAGAAGGATATTTCATACTGCTTAACGGAACCATTCATCAATAAGACATATCAATGAAAAATTTATATGCCCCAAACAATGGAGCACCTACGTTCATCAAACTCTTCTCAAGTTCAAGAGTCAAATAGACTACAACACAACAATTCTGGGTGACTTTAACACACTTCTGTCACCACTGGATAGATCATCCAAACAAAAGCTGAACAAAGAAATTACAGAACTCAATAATACAATCAACAGGGCTGGGGTTGTAGCTCAGTGGTAGAGCACTTGCCTTGCATGTGTGAAGAAGGACTGGGTTCGATTCCCAGCAACACATAAAAGTAAATAAATTAAATAAAGGTATCGTGTCCATCTACAACTAAAAAAAATTTAAGAAAAAAAAACTAATACAATCAATAACATAGACTTAATTGACATATATAGAATATTTTATCCTTCAATTAATGAATTCACTTTCTTCTCACAGCACGTGGATCCTTCTCTAAAATAGACCATATATTATGCCACAAAGCAACTCTTAGCAAATATAAAAAAGTAGAGATACTACCCTGTATTCTATCAGATCATAATGGAATAAAATTAGAAATCAATGATAAAAAAAAAATAAAAGCTACTCCAAAACCTGGAGACTAAACAATACAGTACTGAATGAACAACGGGTTGGAAAAGACATTATGGAGGAGATTAAAAATTCTTAGAGGTTAGAGAGAACACAGAGAGTATGTATTGAAATCTCTGGGGCACTATGAAGGCAGTACTACCAGGAAAGTTTACTGCATGGAGTTCATTCCTTAAAAGAAGAAAAAGTCAACAAATAAATGACTTAACATTATATCTAAAACCCCTAGGAAAAAAAGAACAAATTAACACCAAAAGTAGAAGACAAGAAATAATTGAAATCAGAGCTGAAATCAATGAAATTGAAACAAAAGAAGTAATTGAAAAAATTGACAGAACAAAAAGTTGGTTCTTTGAAAAAATGAATAAAATTGACAAACCCTTAGTCATGCTAACATAGAGAAGAAAACCCAAACTACTAACATGTGATAAAAAAGGAAATATCACAACAGACCCTACAGAAATACAGAAGATAATTAGAAATTATTTTGAAAACTTGTACTCCAATAAAATGGAAAATATCGAAGGCATTGACAAATTTCTAGAGTCATAGGACTTGCCCAAATTGAATCTGGATGATATACACAATTTAAACAGATCAATTTCAAGCAATGAAATAGAAGATGCCATCAGAAGCCTACCAACCAAGAAAAGCCCAGGACCAGATGGATACATAGCCAAGTTTGACAAGACCTTTAAAGAACTAATACTAACACTCTACAATTTATTTCAGGAAATGGAAAAAGAGGGAGCACTTCCAAACTCATTCTATGAGGCCAATATCACCCTGATTCCAAAACCAGGAAGAAGAAACCACATCAAAGAAAGAAAACTTCAGACCAATATCTCTAATGAACACAGATGTAAAACTTCGCAATAAAATTCTGGCAAATGAAACACAATTAGATTAGGCCCCTACTTCCTTAATAAGACTCCTAAAGCACAGAATTAATAAATGCGATGGGTTCAAACTAAAAGCTTCTTTTCAGCAAAAGAAACAAGCAGTGAGGTGAATAGAGAGCCTACAGCTTGGGAGCAAATTTTTACAACTTGCACTTCAGATAAAGCACTAATCTCTAGGGTATATAACGAACTCAAAAAGCTATAACACCAAAAAATCAAATAACCCAATCAATAAATGATTCAAGAAACTGAACACTTCTCAAAAGAGGGTATACAATCAATCAACAAATATATTTTAAAAAAAAATGTTCATCTCTAGCAATTAGAGAAATGTAAATTAAAACTACTCTAAGATTGGGGCTGGGGATGTGGCTCAAGCGGTAGCGAGCTCGCCTGGCATGCGTGTGGACCGGGTTCGATCCTCAGCACCACATACAAATAAAGATGTTGTGTCCACCGAAAACTGAAAAATAAATATTAAAAAAAAAAAAACTACTCTAAGATATCATCTCACTCCAGTCAGAATGGCAGCTATTAAGAATACAAACAACAATAAGTGTTGGCAAGAATGTGGGGAAAAAGGCACAGTCCTACACTACTGATAGGACTGCAATTTGGCACAGCCAATAAAGAAAGGAGTATGGAGATTCCTTGGAAAACTGAGAATGGAACCACCTTTACCCACCTATCCTATCCCACTCCTTGGTCTATACCCAAGGACTTAAAAACAGCATACTACAGGGACACAGCCACATCAATTCACAATTGCTGAACAGTAGAACCAATTCAAATGTCCTTCAGTAGATGAATGGATAAAGACAATGTGGTACATATACACAATGAAATACTACTCAGCAATAAAAGAGAATAAACTCATGGCATTTGCAGGTAAATGGATGGAGTTACAGAAGATAATGCTAGGGGCCAGGGTTATGGCTCAGTGGTAGAGCACTTGCCTAGCATGCGTGAGGCACTGGGTTCGATCCCTAGCACCACATGAAAATAAACAAATCAAATGAAGGTTTTGTGTCCATCTACAACTAAAAAAAAAATTTTAAAAAAGAGAAGATAATGCTAAATGAAGTTAGCCAATCCCAAAAATCCAAAGGCCAAATATTTTCTCTGATATAAGGAGGCTGATTAATAGTGGGGTTGGGAGGCGGAGTATGAGAAGATTAGGTGAACTCTAGATAGAGCAAAGGGGTGGGAAGGGAAGGGACATGGGGGTAGAAAAGATGGTGGAGGGGGAGACTCGGAGTCCCCGGGAGAGAAAGGAGGCGCTCCAGCCCCTTGCGACAGCACGGGAGACGAGTCCCGGAGCGCAAGGCGGGCGGAGGCTGCAGCCCACGGCGCAGGCAAGAGATTTCTCTTGGATTTGGCTACAGTTTTATAGATCTTCTGCACTGTGCAGAGGCACAGCATCAAATAAATTTATAGGAGTAAACAGTAACTCAGCGGTCAAACAGAACAAGAAGCAACATGAGCAGCTTCAAGAAACAAGGAAGAAAAGGAGTACAAACAATGCAGGACAGCCTAAATATTCAGGAGGACCTAGAGTCATCAGAAAAATGGTCATAAAAAGAACTCAAGGAATACCTTAGACAGATGGAATGGAACCTTAAAGAGGATACGAGACAGCAAATTCAAGCAGCGAAAGAACACATTGAGAATGAATTACATAAACAGATAAAAGAAGAAGTTAAGCATCTTTATCAGGAGATAGAGATTATAAAAAAGAACCAAACAATAATCTTAGAAATGAAGGAAATTATAAACCAAATTAAAATCTCAAATGAGAGTATCACTAATAGAGTGGAGCAAGTAGAAGCCAGAACGTCAGATAATGAAGACAAAATATATCATCTTGAAAAGAGTCTAGCCAACTCAGATAGGCTGGTTAAAAATCACGAGAGAAACATCCAAGAGATATGTGATAACATAAAAAAACCAAATTTAAGAGTCATCAGGATAGAGGAAGGGATAGAGATTCAAACCAAGGAAATGAGTAACCTACTAAATGAAATAATTACAGAAAACTTTCCAGAAATAAAAAAGGAAACAGATATACAAATTGTAGATGCATACAGGACACCGAGCACACAAAATCACAGTAGACCAACACCAAGACACATTGTTATGAAGATATCCAATATACAGAACAAAGGGAAAATATTAAAAGCTACAAGAGAAAGGAGGCAGATTACATTCAGGCGTAAACCAATAAGTTTAACAACGGATTTTTCATCACAGACGCTGAAAGCGAGAAGATCCTGGAACAACGTATTTCAAACACTGAAAGACAATGGATGCCAACCAAGAATTCTGTATCCAGCAAAATTAAGCTTCAGGTACGACAACGAAATAAAAATCTTTCACGATAAACAAAAGCTAAAAGAATTTGCAGCCAGAAAACCACCACTGCAAAGCATCTTGAGCAAAACACTACACGAGGAAGAAATGAAAAACAATAACCAAAGCCAACAGTGGGAAGTACCTCAGTAAAGACAGATGGAGGGGGGAAAGCTAATCATGGAGAAACAAACTAAATTAAAAAAAAAAGAGAGATAAATAATCAAACATGGCTGGAAATACAAACCATATATCAATAGTAACTCTAAACGTTAATGGTTTAAACACTCCAATAAAACGACATAGGCTGGTAACATGGATTAAAAAAACAAATCCAACAATATGCTGCCTCCAGGAGACACATCTGACTGGAAAAGACATACACAGGCTGAAGGTGAAAGGCTGGGAAAAAATAGACCACGCAGACGGTCCTCGCAAGCAAGCAGGAGTAGCCATCCTCATATCGAATTAAATCGACTTCAAGACTAAGTTAATCCAAAGGGATAAGGAAGGAAATTATATACTGTTAAAAGGAACCATTCACCAACAAGATATAACAATTATCAATATTTATGCACCAAATAATGGTGCTGCAAAGTTCATAAAACAAATACTCCTCAAGTTCAAGAATCAAATAGACCACAACACAATAATTATGGGTGACTTCAACACACCTCTCTCACCATTGGACAGATCCTCCAAACAAAAGTTGAATAAAGAAACTATAGAACTCAATATCACAATCAATAACCTAGACTTAACTGAGATATATAGAATATATCAACCATCATCAAGTGGATATACTTTTTTCTCAGCAGCACATGGATCCTTCTCAAAAATAGACCATATATTATGCCATAGGGCAACCCTCAGCAAATATAAAGGGGTGGAGATAATACCATGCATTTTATCTGATCATAATGGAATGAAACTGGAAATCAATGATAAAAGAAGGAAGGGTAAATCCAATATGACATGGAAAATGAACAATATATTACTGAATGATCAAAAGGTTACAGAAGACATAAAGGAGGAAATCAAAAACTTCTTAGAGATAAATGAAAATACAGACACAACTTATCGGAATCTATGGGACACAATGAAAGCAGTTTTAAGAGGGAAATTCATCGCCTGGAGGTCATTCCTCAAAAAAAGGAAAAACCAACAAATAAATGAGCTCACACTTCATCTCAAAGCCCTAGAAAAGGAAGGGCAAAACAACAGCAAATGCAGCAGAAGGCAAGAAATAATTAAAATCAGAGCGGAAATCAACGAAATTGAAACAAAAGAAACTACTGAAAAAATTAACAAAACTAAAAGTTGGTTCTTCAAAAAAATAAACAAGATTGACAGACCCTTAGCCATGCTAAAGAAGAGAAGAAGAGAGACAACTCAAATTACTAACATACGGGATGAAAAAGGCAATATCACAACAGATGCAACAGAAATACAGAAGACAATTAATGAACCTAGATGCAAAAATCCTCAATAAAATTCTGGCGAATCGGATACAAAGGCACATCAAAAAAATTGTGCACCATTATCAAGTAGGATTCATCCCTGGGATGCAAGGATGGTTCAATATATGGAAATCAATAAATTTTATTCACCACATCAATAGACTTAAAGATAAGAACCATATGATCATCTCGATAGATGCAGAAAAAGCATTCGACAAAGTACAGCATCCCTTTATGTTCAAAACATTAGAAAAACTAGGGATAACAGGAACTTACCTTGACATTGTAAAAGCTATCTATGCTAAACCTCAGGCTAGCATCATTCTGAATGGAGAAAAATTGAAGGCATTCCCTCTAAAATCTGGAACAAGACAGGGATGCCCTCTATCACCGCTTCTATTCAATATAGTTCTCGAAACACTGGCCAGAGCAATTAGACAAACGAGAGAAATTAAAGGCATAAAAATTGGAAAAGAAGAACTTAAATTATCACTTGTTGCGGGCGACATGATTCTATACCTAGAAGATCCAAAAGGGTCTACAAAAAAACTACTAGAACTAATAAATGAATTCAGCAAAGTGGCAGGATATAAAATCAACACACATAAATCAAAGGCATTTCTGTATATTAGCGACAAAACTTCTGAATCGGAAATGAGGAAAAACACTCCATTCACAATATCCTCAAAAAAAATAAAATACTTGGGAATCAACCTAACAAAAGAGGTGAAAGATTTATACAATGAAAACTACAGAACCCTAAAGAGAGAAGTAGAAGAAGATCTTAGAAGATGGAAAAATATTCCCTGTTCATGGATAGGCAGAACTAACATCATCAAAATGGCGATATTACCAAAAGTTCTCTATAGGTTTAATGCAATGCCAATCAAAATCCCAACGGTATTGCTTGTAGAAATAGATAAAGCAATCATGAAATTCATATGGAAAACTAAAAGACCCAGAATAGCAAAAGCAATTCTAAACAGGAAGTGTGAATCAGGCGGTATAGTGATACCAGATTTCAAACTATATTACAGAGCAATAGTAACAAAAACAGCATGGTACTGGTACCAAAACAGGCGGGTGAACCAATGGTACAGAATAGAGGACACAGAGACTAATCCACAAAGTTACAACTATCTTATATTTGATAAAGGGGCTAAAAGCATGGTGTTGGGAAAACTGGAAATCCATATGCAACAAAATGAAGCTGAATCCCCTCCTCTCACCATGCACAAAGGTTAACTCAAAATGGATCAAGGACCTTGATATCAAATCAGAGACTCTGCGTCTGATAGAAGAAAAAGTTGGCTCCGATCTACATATTGTGGGGTCTGGCTCCAAATTCCTTAATAGGACACCCATAGCACAAGAGTTAATAGCAAGAATCAACAAATGGGACTTACTTAAACTAAAAAGTTTTTTCACAGCAAGAGAAACAATAAGAGAGGTAGATAGGGAGCCCACATCCTGGGAACAAATTTTTACTCCTCACACTTCAGATAGAGCCCTAATATCCAGAGTATACAAAGAACTCAAAAAATTAGACAATAAGACAACAAATAACCCAATCAACAAATGGGCCAAGGACCTGAACAGACACTTCTCAGAGGAAGACATACAATCAAACAACGAGTACATGAAAAAATGCTCACCATCTCTAGCAGTCAGAGAAATGCAAATCAAAACCACCCTAAGATACCATCTCACTCCAGTAAGATTGGCAGCCAGTATGAAGTCAAACAACAATAAGTGCTGGCGAGGATGTGGGGAAAAGGGTACACTTGTACATTGCTGGTGAGACTGCAAATTGGTTCGGCCAATTTGGAAAGCAGTATGGAGATTCCTGGGAAAGCTGGGAATGGAACCACCATTTGACCCTGCTATTGCCCTTCTCGGACTATTCCCTGAAGACCTTAAAAGAGCATGCTACAGGGATACTGCCACATCGATGTTCACAGCAGCACAATTCACAATAGCTAGACTGTGGAACCAACCCAGATGCCCTTCAATGGATGAATGGATTAAAAAATGTGGCATCTATACACCATGGAGTATTACGCAGCACTAAAAAATGACAAAATCATGGAATTCGCAGGGAAATGGATGGCACTAGAGCAGATTATGCTTAGTGAAGCTAGCCAATCCCTAAAAAACAAATACTAAATGTCTTCTTTGATATAATGAGAGCAACTAAGAATAGAGAAGGGAGGAAGAGCAGGAAGAAAAGATTAACATTAAACAGAGACATGAGGTGGGAGGGAAAGGGAGAGAAAAGGGGAATTGCATGGAAATGGAGAGAGACCCTCATTGTTATACAAAATTACATATAAGAGGTTGTGAGGGGAATTGGAAAATAAACAAGGAGAGAAATGAATTACAGTAGATGGGATAGAAAGAGAAGATGGGAGGGGAGGGGAGGGGGGATAGTAGAGGATAGGAAAGGCAGCAGAATACAACAGTTACTAGTATGGCATTATGTAAAAATGTGGATGTGTAACCGATGTGATTCTGCAATCTGTATTTGGAGTAAAAATGGGAGTTCATAACTCACTTGAAGCTAATGCATGAAATATGATATGTCAAGAGCTTTGTAAGGTTTTGAACAACCAATAAAAAAAAGAAGAATTATACATTATATGAAAATGTTCCACTGTGAATAAAACCTAAAATTCCAATTATGAATGTAATAAAATAGAAGTTCAAAAAAAAAAAAAAGACTCAATTAAAAAAAAAAAAAAGAAAAGATGGTAGAATGAGATGGCCATCATTACCCTAAGTATATGTATGAAGACATAAATGGTGTGAGTATACTTGGTATACAACCAGAGATATGAATAATTATGTACTATATGTGTAATATAAATTGTAATGCAGTCTGGTGTCTACAAATTAGAATTAAAAAATTAAAATAAATAAATGAATAAAAATAATAATTCATCCACAACCCAAAAAGTAATAGCTGAAAAATTAGGGAGGAAAATGAAGAGAAAACGTGGAAAATGGGAGAAAAAATTCTGAGGTAAGTACATAAATAAACCAAAAATCCACATAAAAAGGATCAGAATGACACAGAACTTTTAAAAGAAAAATACAACTCTGGGGCTCGGGTTGTGGCTCAGTGACAGAGTGCTTACCTAGCACATGTGAGGCACTGGGTTCAATCCCCAGCACCACATAAAAAACTAAAGAAACAAAATAAAGGTATTATGTCCATCTATAACTCAAAAAATGCAAGGTCTGCAAATTATAAAAAAAAAACTAATTTTCAACTCAAAATTCTATAGCTAGCCAAGCTCCCAATCAAAATGACTGTGGAATTAAGGGCATTTTCAAGTATATAAAAAATATCAAACAAGTAAAAAACCCCACAAAAACAAACCACCACCCATGTGATCTTTCTTGTAAAGCTTTCAAAAAACAAGCTTTAGCAGGGTACAGTGGCGCACTTATGTAATCCCAGTGGTTTGGGAGGCTGAGACAAGAGAATCTCAAGTTCAAAGCCAGCATTGGCAATGGCAAGGCGCTAGGTAACTCAGTGAGACCCTGTCTCTAAATAAAATACAAAATAGGGCTAGGGATGTGACTCAGTGGAGTGCCTGAGTGCAATCCCTGGTTAAAAAAAAAAAAAAAAAGCTTTAAAAATAAGTGAGTAAATGTGGGATGGTGGGGGGCATAAGATTAGTAACAAGAGGGTAAACAGTAAAAGAAAGCCCTGAAATAAGAACTATTTATAGCACAGGCCTAGACCAAGAAATCCAGTTTGGAGTAGGCTGGAAAGCCCCAGAAGGAATGTCCCAAGACACAATCAATAGCTGGGTGAGATGTAACCCCTCCTACTTGGCAGGCTGAGACAGGAGGCTCACAAGTAAAGATTTAAATCTCTGAGATCATTCTGGGCAACTTGGTGAGACCCTGTCTCAAAAATAATTAAAAAAATTATATTGTGTATTTTGAGCATGTAATAAAAAATCCAATCAATAATGTAAAACTATAATGCATCAATTTAAAAAAGTGGGAAAAAATAAAAAGGGTTGGGGATGTAACTCATTGGTAGACTGCACTTGGGCTCAACTAAAAGGATAAAGAAAGGACAGAAAGTAAGAGAAAAGGACAGAAGGAGAAAGAAAGAGTGAGAATAAGAGAGAAAGAGATAAAGAAAAATCCAACCAAATAACCAAAAGGAATGAATACATCATCTGGATAAATAATATTGATAGTTCTACAGCATATGTGAGAACATGAGCATGGAAAACAAAGAAAAAGATTAAAAAAAGAAAGAAAGAAAAAGTTATTGAATTCAAGTCTAAAAGTTATATGTAAAAGGAAACCTAATCAGTGTCATGCTTGGGTATCCAGAGAGAAACACTTATAGTAATGTGGACACTTGACTAGTGGTTTTATCAAAAGTTCTGATAAAACTACAATATTGGGAGGATGGAGAAGAGGACAGACGGTGTGGGTGAGACAGTGAGTGTGAATGTGGAGTCAGGGTGCATGTGAGACACCAAATCTTCATCTTACTTCAAAGGAAGTCAGCTAAAACTGAAAAGAAATATCAGTATGAATATATATTACTTGAAAATGTAGAGGAGACAAAGGGCAAAATAGTTCAGGAATTGATTGTGGTTGCCTCTGGGACAGAAGATGAAAAACTACAGTTTTTGTTATAAGCTTTTCATGCTCTCTCATTTTTAAAATGATGTCTCCCTCTATGAGTTTCCCTTTTTCATACCATTTACTAATCAGATCTACAAACATGGAGACTTGATTCTGACCACTCTCTTATGCAGTTTGTGAATTTATAGAACCCAAGCAATAAAAAACAGATACTGCTCAAAAGTGAACACATAACAAATTCCATTATGTGAAGGAGACTATGGTACAGAATATAAAGGAAATGAACACATGCCTTTGAACAAGTTCAATTCAGGAGATTCCTGGGGCCACCTGATAACGGCAAATTACTTAACTCCTCTGGGGGGCAAAGCAATTAGAACCTATTTCAGAATTTTTCTGTGAGGATTAAATGACATAACATGGGAAGTACTTATTGTAGTAGTTAGAACATTGGAGTCAGACAGACTGAGATTCAAATCTCTGCTCCACCACTTATCGGTTATGTACCTTTCCTTGGCAAATTATTTAATCTAACTGATCTTTAATTTCTACGACACTAATGTTAATATGAACCTTTCTCACAGAATTGCTGTGAGGTTAACATGGTAAAGTACTTAACAAAACATATAACATTCAGTAGGTGCTCTAAGAACCTTGTTCTCACTATTGATGAGTTTTTAATATGAGTTTGCAAAGAAAATTGAATAGCATCTCCTTGAAGTTATTTTTATAGCTAAAAATAAACTTATCCCTTGTCAAGTCTTTCCTAGCTCAGTGACAAAACTTTTTACCAGTTTTGTTGGCCAAAAATCTAACTGTAAGTACTACTTATTTACTTCCTTTTCATATCCCACATCTAATTCCAGCAACTGTTATTAATTTAGCCTTCAAAATATATGCAAATTTTACCCCTTCTGACTTTTTTTTTTGGTATTGGGGATCGAACCCACAGGCATTTTACCAATGAACTACATCCCCTGTCCTTTTGTTTTCTATTTTGAGACCAGGTCTCACTAAGTTGCTGAGGCTGGCCTCGAACTTGTGATCCTCTTGACCAGCCTCCCACGGTGCTGGGATTATAGGTGAGGGACATCACACCCAGCACCACTTCTTACTTCTTCCACCAAGCCCCCACCAATTCTTCTCTGGACCATTTTTCTTCTAATTCAGGATCTTTTTAAGAGGACTTCTTTTAAAATAGTAAAGTTTATGAAATATTTTTCAAATATTTTTAAATATATAAAAGGAAAATATGTACAAATGGTAAAATATCTACTGTATCCAAAGAAAAGCTACAAAGACATATACTTAAACATACAGATACATCAAAATAGTATTCTGAAAGCTGTTCCAATAATCCACACTAAAACAGATAAAAGAAAAATGAGGATGAAAAACTGAACAGGAAACAAAATGACAATCTAAAGCCCTAATATATCATATGTACAATAAATGTACTGGTATAAACAAACCAGTTAAGAATAAGAATAAGCCTGGTCATTTCCCATTTCTCTGACTTTCTCTCTTGTGATGTGATTTCTCCCTTTTCTACATGCTTTCACCACTGTAATGCCATCCACAATGCAGCCCTCGACAGTGTCATGCATAAACTGATGCCATGTTCTTGAACTCCAGATCGCTGAACTAAATAAATCTCTTCTCTTTATAAAGTAAAAAAAAAAAAAAAAAAAAAAAAAAAAAAAAAAAAAAATTGGTACAGTGGATTAAAATAAATGACCAAAAAAAAAAAAAACCCAAAAAACTTATTTACAAAGAAAATCAATTCTATATAATTTTGTAAGTGTAGGTTGAAAGTAAAAGAATGAAAAAAGATATACCATATAAACATTTATCAAAAGAAAGCAGGTGTGGCTATATTAAAAGCAGATAAAATGTACTTCAGAGGAATGAAGACATTCAGGAACAGAAAGAGATATGAATAATCAATCCACCAGGAAGACAACAATTCTAAACAGGTATGTACAACAAAACAGAAAATGTATGAAGCAAAACTGACAGAAATGAAGAAAGGAACTGAAAAATTCACAATTATAGTTGGAAACTATATGATAAAAATTTGTTAAGTTTTGTTTAAAAAATCTGACACACTGTCTTCCAAAGTAGCTGAAACATTTTGCATCTCTACCAGCAACGAAAGGGAAGTTCCTGTTGCTCCATATTCTTGCATTGAGTCATCTGTATTTTGGAAATTGAGCCATTCTAGTAGTTATGTAATGCTATCTCTTGTTTTAATTTGCAATTTCCTAATGACATATAATATTGATCATTAGCATAAGCTTATTTACTATCCATCTTCTTGGGTGAGGTTAGAATTTTGGCCCATTTTTAAACTGGTTTTAAAGATCTTTGTATATTTTGACTTTTTAAAAAAATATTTTTAGATGGACACAGTACCTTTATTTTTTTATGTGGTGTGAGAATGGAAACCCAGAACCTCACACATGCTAGGCAAGAGCTCTACCACTGAACCACAACTGCAGCCCTATTTTGACATTTATAGATGCTTTGCATATATTTCCTCCCGGTTGGTGGCTTTTTTTTTTTTTTTTAATTCTCCTAATCATGTCTTTTGTAGAGCATAAGTTAACTAACTGTATTGAAGTCCAATGTATCAATATTTTCATTCACAAACTTCATTTCTGGTGTTGCATCTAAAAGTTATTAACAAAGCCAATGTCACTTAGGTTAACCCATGTTACCTTCTAAGAGATTTATTGTTTTTCATTGTATACTTAGGTCTATGATCCATTTGGAGTTACTTTTTGTGAAAGGTATAAGGTCTGTGTGTAGATTATTACGTTTCTTTTGCATGTGGGTGTGCAGTTGCTCCAGCACCATAAAATTATCCTTTCTCCACTGAATTGCTTTTGTTCCTTTGCCAAAGATCAGTTGACTATATTTGTGTAGGTCTATATCTGGCCTCTATTCTTTTCTTCATCTATTTTTCCACACTGTTGTGATTACAGTACCTTATATACTAAGTCTTAAAGTTGGGTAACATCAATCTTCCAACTTTGTACTACTTAAACAATGTGTTGGCTATCCTAGGTCTCTTACCTTTCCACATAAACTTTAGAATGTTTGTCAATACCACAAAATAACTTATTGGAACTTTGGTTAGGATTGTTTTCAATCTATAGATTAAGTTGGGAAGTACTGATATCTTGACATTACCAAGTCTTCCCACCCAAGAACACTGAATATCTTATCATTTATTTGTCTCCTCTGATCTCTTTCATCAGTTTTATAGATTTTCTCATACAGATGGGTATATATTTTGCTAGATATATGCCTAAATTTTTCTCTTTCCCTCCTTCTCTAGCCTTCACTCCCACTACTGCTACTGCAAATGGTATTGTACCTTGAACTTCAATTATTCATTGCTGGTATATACCAAGTGCTTTTTGACAAAGGTATAAAAATAGTATGTTGAAAGAAGAATAGTCTTTTTAACAAACGATGATGGAATAGTTGAATAATCATAGGCCCCAAAATAAACTTTAAATCTAAACCTCACATAAGTCAACTAAAGTACACCACAGATTTAAAAATATTAATATGTAAAACCAGGGGCTGGGCTTGTGCTCAGTGGTAGAACGCTTGCCTAGCACATGTGAGGCACTGAGTTTGAACCTCAGCACCACATAAATAAATAAATGAATAAATAAAATAAAGGTGTTCATCTACAACTAAAAATATATTTTTTAAAAAATGCAAATCATGAAATTTGTAGAAGAAAACACTGGAGAAAAACCACTGAGACATAAGGTTTGGTGAACCATTCTTCAACATGAAACTAAAAGCATGATATATAAAAGAAAAACCTCAAAAATTGGATCTGTTCGGTCAACAGGATGAAAAGATGAGCTATATACTGGGATAAAATATTGCAAATCACATATCTGACATAGGACTTATATCTAAAATGTATATAAAAAACTCTCAAGGGGCTGGGGTGGTAGCTCAGTGGTAGAGTGCTCACCTAGCATGTGTGAGGCATGGGGTTTGATCCTCAGTACCACATAAAAATAAAAAAAGGTACTGCGTCCACCTACAACTAGAAAATATTAAAATTAAAGAACTCTCAAAACTCAGTGACTCTAGCATATAGCCACAGCAACAACTTTCTCAACAGGACCCTTTAAAGTTCCGGAAATAATGCCAGGCGTTAATAAGTGGAATGACACCAAATTAAATAGCTTTTGCACAGCAAATGAAACAATGAAGAATGTAAAGAGAGAACATACAGAATGGGAGGAAATTTTGCTAGCTACTCTTCTGACAGAATTGATATCTAAAATATATAAAGAACTCAAAAACCTTACAAAAAAACTTAAAAACCCACTTAATAAATGGACAAATGAACAAAACAGATATTTTCTCAAAAGAAATAATACAAATTGCCAACAAATAAATGAAAAATGTTCAACATCATTAGCAATTAGGGAGATGCAAGTCAAAACTACACTGAGGGCTGGGGTTGTGGCTCAGTGGTAGAGCGCTCACCTAGCGCTTATGAGGCCTTGGGTTCGATCCTCAGCACCACATAAAAATAAATAAAGGTACTGTGTCCAACTACAAAAATAAAAAATAAATATTAAAAAAAACTACACTGAGATTTCATCTCATAACTAGTCAGAATGGCATTCATCAAGAATACAATAATAATAAACGCTGGAGAGGACATGGAGAAAAGAACATTTTTACACTGTTCATAGGATTATAAATGAGTACAAAATAGGGCTGAGCTTGTGACTCAGTGTCAACTATCCCTGAGTTTAATCCCTAGTACCAAAAAAAAAAAAAAAAAAAAAAGAAACAAACAAACAAAAAAAAAATGTGGGGTAAAAAAACAAAACAACTGTAAAGGGTTGGTGGCACCCACCTATGATTCCAGCAACTCAGGAGGCTGAGGCAGGAGGATTCCAAGTTCATGAAGTTCAAGGCCAGAATCAGCAATTTAGCAAAGCCTTGTCTCAAAAAATAAAAAGAGGTGGGAATGTAGATCAGTTATAAAGCATTCCTGGGTTTAATACCCAGCACCAAATCAAAAACACAACAACAAAAAACCTCAACAGTGAAAAATATATGCAGTTTAATTTTAGAAAGTAAGTAAAGGACATTAAGTGACTTTCACCGAAGAGAACATAAGGATGGCAAATAAATACATAAAAGAAGTTCAATCTCATTACCCACTAGAGAGAGAGAAATTAAAACCAGGATGTTTTTATTCACTATACAGCTTTTAAAACAGCTAAGGTAAAATACAGTGATGACATAAAACACCGGTGAAGATGCAAAGAAACTGGAGTTCTTATACCATTACTAATAGGAAATGTAAAATGGCACGGCCACTTTGCTAACCTCTTTTTAAAATTAAACATAATTACCATACAATCTAGTAATTATGCTCCTGAGTATTTACCTCAGAGAAATGAACTGCAGGTCTACATAAGAAACTATCCACAGATGTCCTAGTAGCTTTATTTGTAAGTCAAAACCTGAAGGGGGGAAAAAAAACCCACTATGGTTTAACAAACTATGGTACATCCGCACAAAAGAATTCAACTCCCTAATAAAAAGGAACAAATACCAATGCACATAAGAACTTGGATGGAAGGCAAGGGAATTATGCTAAGAGAATAAAGATAATCTAAAAGGTCATATTTTGTATCATCACTTTTATATAAAAATTTTTACATCAGTGTTTGTCCTGAGTTGGGGATGGCAAAGGATAGAGAGATAGTCATTAATATAAAGGGAGAGCATAAGGGAAATCCTTTGATGATGGGATAATTCTGCATCTTGAATATTGTGGTAACTACATAAATCTATACATGTGCTAAAAAGGCACAGAAAGAGCAATACATAAAATACAAATGTCTATTTCCTAGTTTTTATACTGTATAATAGTTACATAATAGTCACATAATGTAACAATTGAGGCAAACTATTATATAGGACCTCCAAACACTATTTTTATAAATTCTTGTGAACCTATAATTGTTTCAAAAAGAGTTAAAGAAGTCACACTATTTCTTTCTGTATTTTTTAAATTAGTTATATATGACAGTAGAATGCATTTATGCTCTTTGATATTCTTACATAGATGGGATACAATTTCTCATTTTTATGAGTATACATGATATAGAATCATATTGGTCATGCAGTCACATATATACATAAAGTAATAATGTCTGTTTCATTCTACTATGTTTCCTATCCCCACATCCCCTCTCTTCCCCTCCCTTCACTTCCCTCTACCTAATCTAAGGTAATGCTATTCTTCTCTAGTGTCCCCTGCCTATTGTGAATTAGCATCCACATATTAAAGAAAACATTCGGCCTTTGGTTTTCTGGGATTGGCTTATTTTGCTTAGCATGATATTCTCCAACTCCATCTATTTACTGGCAAATGCCATAATTTCTCTCTTCTTTAAAGTTGAGTAATTTGATTGAGTATATACACCACATTTTCTTCATCCATTCATCTATTGAAGGACATCTAGATTGATTCCATAGTTTAGCTATTGTGAATTGAGCTGCCATAAACATTGATATGGCTGCTTTACTCTAGTATGCTGATTTTAAGTCTTTTGGGTATAAACCAAGAAGTGGGATGGCTGATGGTTCCATTTCCAGTTTTCCAAGGAATCTCCGTACTGCTTTCCATAATGGTGGCACCAATTTGCAGTCCCACCAGCAATGTATGACTGTACTTTTTTCCCCACAATCTCGCCAATATTTTTTGTTGCCTGTATTCTTGATGATTACTATTTTTTTTAAATATGAAAACAAAAATAAAACCAGGTCCATCACTCATCTGCTTTCAACACCCTCTGATGGCTTCTTATCACACCAGAAGCAAATCCACATCTCTTGCTGTGGCCTATACATCCCTTACATCTGTCTCTTCATAACTTTTCCCCTCACCTACTTCACTTTGGGCACACTGGTTTACTTCCTGGTAAGAAACCCACAAGCAAAGATAATGTATATAAGTATTTTGAAGGAGAGGATTTAGTGAAAATCTAGTGACAATCAAGAATCTATTCTCTAATCTACTGAGATTAAATTAAAAGACAAAGTTCTTTACAATAAACAAACATGAAAAATTGTGAACGCTGTTCACAATTCATAATCGGGTATATATGAAACCAGACAATCTTTTTGAAATCTATTAGAAGAAACATGTCTGCTCAGGAAAAGACAGACGTCATTCAGAACAAATATGAGAGCTCTTCAATGTTTCTTTAGGATAAGTGTGATTTTAGGACCTAATGACTATTTCCATTATTATTATCAAAACTGCTCAACACTTTGATAATTATTGTATTTACCTGCTATCTACTATCAATGTAGTAGATACATTACCAACATCACTTAACCTTTGTGACAAACCTGCCAATTAGACAGTATTACCCTTAAAATGATCAGCAAGATTAAGTAATATATGCCCAGTACTGAGTTCAATCCCTGGTACTGAAAAACAAACAAACAAAAATCTGGCTGGTCATGGTACCCCAACACCTAGGGAGGCTAAGACAAGAGAATAGAAAGTCTGGGGACAGCCTCAGCAACTTCATGAGACCGTTTCAAAATAAAAGAAAAAAACAGTCCTGGGAATATAGCACACAGGTACAGTGCCCCTGGGTTAAACCTCTAGTACCATTAAAGAAAGAAAGAAAAAAAAAAAGAAGAAAAAGAAGAATACATCTGCTCTTTACTCTGGTTCCTGACATGCAGCTCCAAATATCCCTGCAATTTTCTGATTAATAAGAGTGTCCTTGTGCTAATGAGATGACTCATGATGGAATTCTAAATAGCTTTGGAAAAAATACTGGTCAGAAGAAAGACCAAGTATATGATTAGAGGGTTGGAACTCTGAAGTTCCTCTGACCTCTGGGGAAAACTGAGTTCAATCATGTTGCCAAAGACTTAATCAATCATATCTACATAATGAAACCCCAATAAAAACTCGGGTCACCAAAGCTTGATTACACTTCCCAGTAGGTGAATACACTGATTTACGGGGAGGGTGACACACATTCTGATGCCATAGGGTGGAACATGGAAGTTCAATGCTCCTTTCAGACAACACCTTATGTATATGCTTTATAATAAAACTATAACTGTAAATATAGCTCTTTCATGAGATCTATAAGTTTTTCTGGGGAATTATTGAAACTACGAGAGTCATGGGAATCTCCAAACTTGGAGTAGGCTGATCAGAATTGCAGGTATCCCGAGAAGACCACTGGTACGTAAAGTCTTCCAAAGGATTCTCATTAACTGATGAATCTGACACAACTCCACTAGTGTCAGAATTCAACTGTAGCCTACCTAGTTGGTGTCAGACCAGTTGGGGTTGAAATAGAACAGTTAATAAGATATTAAATGGGGGGCCAGGGTTGTGGCTCAGGGGTAGAGTGCTTGCCTTGCATATATGAGGAATTGGGTTCCATCCTCAGCACCAAAGACATAAATAAATAAATAAAATAAAGGTATTGTGTTATGTACAATTAAAAAAAAAAAAAGATATAAAATGCTACAGCCAGGACTAAAACCTTGTTCTGTCAGATCCAAAGACAGCTTTTCATTATTACCAGGGTCAAACTATTCCAACTCTCAATTTTTCATCATAAAATGAAATGGTAGCAAATTCATGAATTTCTATAGTAATTTACAGGAGAGGAAAATATTACACCAGCTTGACAACTGGTGTTGTTTAAATCCATTTAAACAACTAATGTACCTTATCATTACTAACAGACATGGTTACTACAAACATCATAGTAGGAACAGCTATGAAAGAGTGGCTTATACCAAGGGCAAAGCATTAAGAAACATGAAGAGTATTTAGGATAAAAATAAAACCTATATTTGGCACTTTTGAAGTCTTGAACATTGTTCTTTTTCCCTCACAGAATGCTAAAGATTGAAAACAACTTTATTTATTTATTTATTTTTTAAGAGAGAGTAAGAGAGGGGAGAGAGAGAGAGAGAGAGAGAGAGAGAGAGAGAGAGAGAGAGAGAGAGAGAGAGAGAGAATTTTTAATATTTATTTTTTAGTTCTCGGCGGACACAACATCTTTGTTGGTATGTGGTGCTGAGGATCGAACCCGGGTCGCACGCACGCCAGGCGAGCGCGCTACCGCTTGAGCCACATCCCCAGCCCTGAAAACAACTTTAAATCATAATTCAGGATAAGTATAGAAACATGACTTCAGTTTAAAATCTTAAAAACCTATTTTCAACTTTACAGTGAGTGTGTGGTTCTGATTTTCTATAAGCTTGAGAGAAACCACAGGACAAACTTTTAGAATGCTTTTGGGGTCAAAAATGTGTTTCAAGAAACAATAATAAATGCTGGAGAGGATGGGAGAAAAAAAGTACACTCATAAATTGTTGGGAGGTCTGCAAATTAGTATAACCACTATGGCAAGCACTGTGGCGATCCCTCAAAAAACTAGGACTGAAACCCAGCTATCCCACTCTTCGGTATTTATCCAAACGAACTAAAATTATCACATAATACATATGAAGCCACTTCAATATTTATAGCAGCACAATTCACAATAACCAAATTATGAGATAAACCCAGATGCCCATCAATAGATGAATGGCTGAAGAAAATGTGCTGTGTGCATACACAAACACACACACACAACAGAGTTTTACTCAACCCTAAAGAAGAATGAAATAATGGTATTTGCTAGTAAATGGATGGAGATGAGGAAAATCATTCTGAGTGAATTAAGCCAGACTGAGAAAATCAAAAGCCAAATGTTTTCTCTCATGTGTGGAAGCTACAGCAAAATGAGGGAAAATGTTGCAGGGAAGAAGACTGAATACATAAAGATATAAGGCAGATCAGTAGAGTAGAAGAACAAGAGGTGGGGAGGAAGAAGGGAAAGGGATTGAAATATGGAATGAATTTAACAACAGCATGTCATATACATATATAAATGTACCAAAATGAATTTCACCTGTTTATATATAATAGAAGATATCAATAAAAAATAAATAGTTGGGCATGGTGGCACACACCTATAACCCCAGTGACTCAAGAGGCTGAGGCAGAAGGACTGCAAGTTCAAAGCCAGCATCAGCAATTTAGTGAGGCCCTTAGCAACGTAGTGAGACCCCGTCTCAAAATAAAACTAAAAAATGGACTGGAGATATAGCTCAGTGGTTAAGCACCCCTGGATTCAATCTCTGGCACCAAAAATAAATGAATGAATGAATGAATAAATAAAATATTAATAGAGAAGAGGAGAGAGATTAGGGGGAGGGAGGAGGGATGCAAAGGGGCAGAGGGGAATTAAAATCAAATTCCTGGTGGTGGAATGTGATGGACATCATTATCCAAAGTACATGTATAAAGAATTGAATTGGGTGTCAACATACTTTATATATAAACAGAGATATGAAAAATTGTGGTGTATTTGTGTAATAAGAATTGTAATGCAAAAAAAGTACGTATATATATAGGCATGAGTTGGCATGAACATATTCTATACAAAGATATGAAAAACTGTACTCTATGTGTAATAAGAATTATAATGCATTCCGCTGTCATGTATTTAAAAAAAATAATAATAAAATCAATAAAATAAAAAAAAATCAAATTCCTTCCTTGCATGTATTTTGTCAAAATGAACTCAAATACTATATATAATTATAAAGCTCTAATTAAAAAAAAATGTGTATTTCAAGTGTTCTGCCAGCAAAACAACTTTCTGAGCACTAACAGAGAAAAACAATCTCATAGAATCTAGGCAATAATACTTTTGGTTTACTGTAGCTTATAAAAAAGCTTTCTAAGGTTTTATTTCAACCTATGAACCAAAAAGGAATTGCTAAAATTTAAATATTCCTTTACTAAGATGTACATAAACTAAAGTGTAAACAAATGCTGTGAGTTTTTAGACTCATCTGTGTGATGTTCTTCTTTCTTACCTGGCCTATTAGTGGCTGCCATAATAAAAACCTGCTGACGTGCTTCCAGACCATCCATCTCTGTAAGCAGCTGATTCACCACCCGAACACTTGCACCTGTCTAAAAAATAAATAATTAAATAAAGTCGCTCTGCTTCCTGATTATCATATCATGAGCTGCTTTCCTCATGACACAATATACCGCTTATGTCATGATGTTCTGCCTCACCTGGGGCCCAGAGCAATGGAGTTGGCTGTCTACAGACTGAGATCTCTGAAATCCTGCCCTAGGGCACACCTCTCATACACTGATGAATAATGTCAGAGATTGTGGACATTTGGCTGTGTTCCTGATCTTATTGAAAATGCCTCTATTGTTTCCTCATGGAATAAAACACTGGCTTTAGAACTAAGATGAACAGTGTGATTTACTTACTATTGACACTCTCACACTGAATCCCATCAGAGAGGCCAAGGCTTTATGACCTTGGAAATAACACGAGCCATCACTGTAGTACTTCTAGCCTCAAACCAAGGAATGTATATTTTGGGGTTTATCAGCAGCATAAGACAGAATTGTTCTTAGATGTATTTCTAAGCATATCTCTTTTCATAACCCTCAAAATTCTCACTGCAAAGAGCACAGAAATATACAAATAGAAGGAAAAAAAATTTAAATAGCCAACCAACCACTTAAACATTGTGGTAACTGAAATATGAACTCTCATAATATAAAAGAATAACTTTGTTGGGAAGCTTATAGAAGAAGATTCATAAGACTTCATCATAAAATTATTTCTATTTTCCTGTGCCTTTTCTCTGTCTCTAGGGAGGATAGACCATTTTCTGCATGGAGATAGGATGGTGGGAGAACAATGGATGGTGGGAAATCCTAGAACATCCTAACTTCTGAGATGTAAATCATACAGCTGATACAATTCCAGAGATCATTCCTGCCATACAAATATTGTTTGCAAAATCTCTACTAATACAAAAGCCATGCTTTCTATCCAAAGACTATACCAATAAAAGTGTAGCTGTAAGTAAAATTAGTTTTCAACTTTAAAAAAGAAAGAATAGTTTCATTGGCCCTCAATACAAAGAAAGAACAACAACTTTTCTGTACAAAATAATACATTTGCTAATCTGAATGAAGGCTTTTGCTGACATATAATAATGGCTGGGCACAGTAGCATGTGCCTATAGTCCCAGCTATGCTGGGGACAGGGCTGAGGCAGGAAGACCACTTGAGACAAAGAGTTGGGGTCAGCCTGGGCAATATATTGAGACTTTTTCTCCTTAACTGGACGCAGTAGTTTATGCTCACCTGGAATACCAGCTGTAATCCCAGATACTAGGGAAGCTAAAGCAGGAAGATGGCAACTTCAGAGCCAGCTTGGGCAATTTAGTGAGACCCTGTCTCAAATGAAAAATAAAAAGGGCTGGGATGTAGCTCAATCCTCAGTTTCAAGAGAGAAAGAGAACAATGACCACTTCCTCAGGAGTCAATATATGGCAACACTGTATAAAACAGGTTGTAATCAGTGGACTCCCTAGTAATCTTATTATTCACAGGCTAGATGAGGAAACAGAAGCTTAGAGAATTTGTCCAAAGTCTCATCACTAGATAAGGGGAGAGATAAAACTTATTCAAAGATCTAACAGGCACAATAAATGTATTTGGGCAAAAGTAAACTCAGCTTCTGAACTCCAGATTCCCCAGTACCTCACATGTTCTAAATCTTTCAACACAATACAGAGAGGAGCATATAGGGCACTAAAGTTTTTTCCTCTTTTTCTTGAAGCAAACAGCAGTAAGGCTATTCAGGGCAATAATCCAAGAGAAAGGTTAAGGGAAAAATCACCTAAACATAGAAACAAATAAACAACAATAACAACAACAACAACAAAAACATGTACAATGGAGGAAACGAGAAAAAATGGTGCTGTTTCATTTTGTCAGTACTGCTTTTTTTCAATATAACTTATGCACACAGGTGGTAGCTGGTTTAACCACTGATTATTCTAGAAGGAAATATTTGGTAAGCCTGCTTTTCATTCATTCCTTGGTGACATAATAATTAAAATATTAATACAGTCATAGTCCAGACTCAAAAATATTAAGTGGTACTAGGTAAGAATAAAACCTAACATTGTCCTTTTTAAAAAATTTTCTCTATTTTTTTTTATTGGTGCATTATGACTATACATAATGGTGAGATTTGTTGTTACATATTCATAGGTACACACAATATAACTTGGCTAGTATCATTCCCTTGTATTTTCCTTTTCCCTCTCTTCTTCCCTCCCAACATTGTTCTTCTTAAGCAAGAGAAAAATATCAGAATCAATATACAATGGGGCTGGGGTTGTAACTCGGTGGTAGAGCACTTGTCTAGCACACGTGAGGCACTGAGTTTTATCCTCAGCACCACATAAATTTTTTAAAAATAAAGGTATTGTGTCCATCTACAACTAAAAAAAAAAAAAAACCCTTAAAAAAGAATCAATATAAAAATGGTTGATAGTTTATTAAAATTATTATATTCTATAGAAAAAAATTAAGATAAATGAAAAGACTAGGGTAAATGGTATCAGTACACATAACTGGACAAAGGACTAACACCATTATACATAAAAAGCTCCAATAAATTGCCAGGTACCAGTGGCAAATATCTATAATCCTAGCGACACAAGAGGTTACAGCAAGAGGATCACAAGTTTGAGGCCAGCCCAGCTTCAACAATTTAATGAGACCCTAAGTAAATTACAAAGACCATCTCAAAATAAAAAGTAGAAAGGGCTGAGGATGTAACTCAGTGGTAAATTGCCACTGGGTTCAATCTTTAATACCAAAACAAAAAGCTATAATAAATCAATTTTTTAAAATTCCAGGGCTGAGGTAGTAGCTCAGTGGTAGAGCGCTTGCCTACCACTAGGTATGTGAGGTACTGAGTTCTATTCTCAGCACCACATATATATAAGTAAAAATAAATAAATAAAATTCCATCAACAACTAAAAAATAATTCCAATAGCAAAAGGGTCAAAAGATATAATAAGATTAATTTATAGAAGATGAAATACAAATTTATTGAAAATTATTAACCTCCCTGGTAATCAGGGACATGCATACTAAAGTTTAGTGTTTTGCCAATAAAACTGACAAAAAATAAAGATCCTTTGTTGAAAAAAGTATGGGGAATGGTTATTTTCACGCAACTGTTGGTTGGCATATGTGACTGTAGTTTTGTGAAAGACGACAAAATATTTGTTATATTTTAAAATTTAACTCATATACATCTTCAACCATGATTTACACTTCTCAAACTCCATCACACATATTCATACATGTATACACAAATATATAATACAAACATTTAATAGTTCTATCTGTAAAAGAAACAACTACCCATGTAAATGTCTAAAATAATTAAGTAAATTCTATAATAAAGTTATTAAGTACATAAGAAAATAATCAAGATAGAATAACTACATTTACACAAAAAGTGAATTTATGGAAAAGGTTCTAGTTAAAGATATGTTTACCCTTAACACTGAATAATTAGCAGTAGCAACCTCCAAGAAAAGCAATAAGGAGAACAGAAAGGAAGGACTTCTTCCCTGCTCCCCACTTCTGTTTTTGGTACTGGGGATCAAACCATGGGGCACTTTACCATGGAGCTACCTCTCCAGTCCTTTTTATTTTATTTTGAGACAGGGTCTTGCTAAGTTGTTTAGGGTCTTGCTAAATTGTTAAGCTGGCCTCAAACTTGCCCTCCTCATGCCTTAGCCCCTTAAGTTGCTGAGATTACAGGCATGCACCACTGGCATCTATCTGACTTTTACTCTCCAGACAAGGTTGTTACAAGTATGTATTCATGTATAATTAATAAAATTAAAAAGGAATACATTCAAACTTGAAATGTTTGTAGAATCCCTTCAGGGGGAAATGTTGAAAAAGCAACCATATACATCAGAGTACAGAAATGTATGACAGCAGATATCCAAGAGATAACCTAGAAATTAGAAATCCTAATTTACACTTTATGTGGCTACAGAACTCTTTTGAGAATAGTAATTGCCAATAAACCTTTCCAAATTTAGATTTACCAGCTGGTAATAGCTGCAAACCATTGAAAGGCAATGGACAAATGAAATATTTATTTACACTAAAAGAGCAAAGAATAAACAGGAGCAAAATCCAGAGCAAGTCAAGTCCTGACCAGCAGGACATATAACAGGGAACCATGAAAAAACTATAAGATGACCTGTTATGGTACTGATGATTATTGAATGAGGAGATAAAATTGTTACATGAGTCAAAATCATATTAGTCAACTTTTGTTTTTCCAACTTTTGAATGCTTTTGAAGATTTTTAGTGAAATGAGGTATTTAATGTTTCACAATCTAAGAACACACAGAATAACTATTTGAAATTAAATCACAAAGATGTCCCAGGTTTTAGAAGGGCAGTCACCTCCTCAGTGATCATGAAATAAATGTACTTATTAATAGTTGTGTGCTATGTTTCAAAAGGTTATATATTCTTATTCTATGTTTTACTAAGCTTCAAATTCTTAAATTATAGTACTCCTGATAACAAGTGTTTCCTCTACTCTCTGTAGCGAAGTGTGTAAGAACTGTGATTCAGTGTGGTTTACACAAGTAGTATTCAATGCAGGTCACTTATCTTCCCCAGATGGTAATGGTGTTCGGTCTTAAAAATTAATAATGAGGGGGCTGGGGATGTGGCTCAAGCGGTAGCGCGCTCGCCTGGCATGCGTGCGGCCCGGGTTCGATCCTCAGCACCACATATAAACAAAGATGTTGTGTCCGCCAAAAAAACTAAAAAATAAATATTTAAAAAATTCTCTCTTTCTCTAAAAAAAAAAAATAAAAGAACTATTGCCTTTTCTTTAAAAAAAAATTAATAATGAGACACTATTTTAAGTGTATGACGTCTTAAATTATATATTGTCTCAAGAACCAATATAACTGAAGAGTACCATAATTACAAGATTCAAGGCAAAGTATCCAAGGCTACTATCACTTCCATTCCCAACTACTCATTTGTGTGAATTGGGATTACTATACACTGTGCAACCAAAAGAATATACATCATAGGGAAAAAAATTATTATGGAATATAACTGTTATCTCTAAGCTCTGATTTCAAATTACTACGTTTCTTCATTTAAAGAATTGTAATGTTCCCAAGCAATGACTTCATAAAAGTACCCGACTTGGAAACTAAAAAATATTTATGGTATGTAAAAGAAAAAATCTGCAAACCAACAATCTATGATACTTACCTCTTGGTCTGATCTTCGAGGACATAAAGCATCTACTTCATCAAAGAATATCACACAGGGTGCTGAGTTCTTAGCACGCTGAAAAACCTGTCGGACAGCACGTTCACTCTCACCAACATACTAAACATACACAAAAAGAAAATAAAATGCAGCACTGTTCAACTTGGGGTTTGGGCCAAATGATAGTAAAAGTAGTTACAAATGACACTGCTCCAAAAAAATTGTCCAAAAAAATTATTAGACTAAACATATGCAAATGTTGATATTAAACCACTGTTGACTATAAAAATAACCAAATTCATAAAGTTCAACTTCTTACTAAAATTAACTGTTATTTAAGTTTATTAGGAATTTCCTCATTCATAAAATGAAGACTAGGTAGGATGCAAAGTATTCTCTAGCTCAAAAAATCCTTTGTATTCTACTGAACTTTAGAAGTGATTTCCTATGCTTTGCGCATATAAAATACCCAGCAATAATTTTCATTAATTCAACAGGATTTTAAATACCCAAGTCAATTACTGTTCTATTCTTTAAAAAAAAATATATATATATATATATATATATATATATATTTTTTTTTTTTTAAGTTGGACACAATATCTTTATTTATTTATTTTTATGTGGTGCTGAAGATCGAACCCAGGGACTCGCATGTGCAAGGCGAGCGCTCTACCGCTGAGCCACAACCCCAGCCCTCTATTCTTTTTTTTAGACAGAGAGAGAGAGAATTCTAATATTTATTCTTTAGTTTTCGGCGGACACAACATCTTTTTTTTTTTTTTTTTGTATGTGGTGCTGAGAATCGATCCCGGGCCGCATGCATGCCAGACGAGCGCGCTACCACTTGAGCCACATCCCCAGCCCTCTATTCTTATTTCTATACATCTTGCTAAAAAAAGGGAAAAGATGTCCTATAGCAACAGAGGAGTCAGTGAATCAGCTAGGCTTCTCACAGGTTTCACAATGTCTTAGTGTATGTTAAAACTAAATCAAAATATAAAGGTAAAGAAATAAGGCTGGGGATATGGCTCAAGCAGTAGCGCACTCGCCTGGCATGCGTGCGGCCCGGGTTCCATCCTCAGCACCATATACAAACAAAGATGTTGTGTCCGCCGAAAAAACTAAAAAATAAATATTAAAATTCTCTCTCTTAAAAAAAAAAAAGACATAGAGCAATTCACAAGTAGCAATAATATTTGGACTAATTAATATACAAGTTATACATAAGTATATGATTTCAGTTTTTAGTTAGACATAAGAACTTGTTCTTGTACAACCACAAGAATGGGAAGTTATACTCCAATCTATGTATGATATGTCAAAATACACTCTATGTTATGTATAACTAAAAAGAACAAATAAAAAAATAAGAGGAAAATAAAGAACTTGTTCTCATAGGGCTACGAGGTACCTCAGTGGTAGAGTACTTGGGTTCAGTCCCCAGGATCATTATTAAAAAAAAAAAGCAGCAGCAGCCTATAAGTCAAGTACCATTAATTTCTTCTTTGTCTGTATATATTACAAACATTGAATGAGAGTTTTATACTTACATAGGAATGGACTAGAAATAGCAAATTCAAAGTCTCTTAAATTTGAGGCATAAACTGCTTAAATGTAGAAAGAAGATGTCACTTTAGTGACTTCTTTCCCCTGAAGTACTTTTATTTACTAATACTTAACTTATTTGAGTCACACAAGAACAGGATAGGGAAGCATATCAGGAACCAGACAACCTGGGTTCAAATCTCAGTTCTACTATCATCCTTCCTAGCTGCCACCCTTTGGCAAGATACATAGCATCAGCATACCGAGGTTTCCTTATTCAGAACAAAGAATAATTCATCTCACAGGATTTTTCAAGGATGATAAATGTGAAGCATATGACAAATACTCGGTGCTAGGTAAACACATGAAAATGTCAATAACTGTAATAAATTATTTCTCTCTGTAGGTATGAGGATTCAGGGTCAGAGAGGTTATCAGATTCGATCAAGAAAGCATTTATGGGTTGGGGTTGTGGCTCAATGGTAGGGTGCTCACCTAGCACATGAAAGGCATTGGGTTCGAGTTTTAGTACCGCATAAAGAATAAATAAGTAAAATAAAGATTTTTTTTTAAAAATCATTTTTAAAAAAAGCATTTATACACTCCTAGTAGTGAGCAAAGCTAAATCATCTCATTCCTATAGCAGTGATTAAGATCTGAGGGGGTTTCATACTGTAATTTTCCCAATTAAAATAATGGCTAATACCAATGACTTACCATATTTAGTAATTCAGGGCCTTTGACTGATATAAAATTCAGTCCAGACTCATTTGCCACAGCCTAGAAGAGGAAACAAAAAGACATCACCAAAAAGACAAAAACTCAAAAGAGTAATAATAATTTGGCTTTAACTGTATTTCTTCCTTTTTATAGTTGCTTATTTCTCATCAGAAGGAAAAGAGAAAAATGGGAAAAGGAAAAATACAAAAGGAAAACCAAAGAAAGTAAATGTTAGCCTACAACTTTCTAAGAAGTGCTAAGACAACTACAAATCAAATGGGAATAACAAAAATATTTATGTATATATTGTTTGTATAAACATGCTTTACAACACTGTAAATAAAAGTATTTAGAGTCCTAGCTTAGAATGTCAGTGAGATCTCAAGCTTTGTACTTAAGAAATGCCTTGTGAAATGTAAGCAATCACCCATGAATCTACAAACCAAAATATAGAAAAACCTCAGTATGATCCCAGCTACTCAAGGGACTGAGAAAGTAACATCACAAGCTCTATGTCAGACTCGGCAACTTGGCAAGACCCTGTCTCAAAATAAAAATAAAAGAGTTGGGGGCATAGCAGAGTGTTACATCCCTGAGTTCAATCCCCTGTATCATGATTAAAAACAAAAACAAACAAACAAAAAAAAAAACCCTTAGAATCAGTCTTTACTGAGAAACACATATGTGTAGAAGAATCTAAGAATAAATAAGGTAAAACTGGAATAAATCACTCACTGCAACTTCAAAATGACCACGAAACAGTTCTTTTCTATTCCTAGATCCTGGAATCTAAAATCTGAGCTCCAGATCTATATTAAACATATTCAGCATCTCTACTCGAATCAGACAAGTATTCAAACCTATCATTCACACAACAGAAATCCTGGTTTTTTCTCTCCCAATTTCCTCCAAAACTCACCTGCAAACTCTTATACCTCATCTTAGTAAATACAATTTCCCAAAAATTGTATTTACTAAGATGAGGTATAAGAGTTGGTATTCCCCTGGTCTCATGTCTTGCTTGTCATGTTACCCCAACTATCTGTTAGTTCTATTAGCTATAATGCTAAAATATACGTGGGTCTGATACATTTTCTACATCTCTACATCACCACCCTCATCTAGACCACCCACCATCCTTTCTTGCTGGAACAGATTAGAAAACCCTTAACTGGTTTTCTTTCATTCTTGCTTTCCTCCAATCTATTTACTACACAGCAGTTAAGAGTACTCTGGTAAAGAGCTGGGCTTGATGGTGCATGCCTGTAATCCCAGCAGCTCACGAGACTGGGGCAGGAAGATCCTGAGTTCAAAGTCAGCCTCAGCAACTCAGTGAGACTCTATCTCTAAATAAAATATAAAAAAGAGCTGGAGATGTGGCTCAGTGCCCCTGGGTTTAATTCCTGGTACCAAAAAAAAGAAAAGAAAAAAAGAGTACTCTAGTAAAAATGCAAATGAGATCATATTATTTTACTACATGCCCCATTCATCTTCAATTACAATTTGAAATATTTACCATGGCTCCTGAGCTTGCATCTTGGGACACGACATCTCCTTAGTCTAACTACTTATTCCTTCCCTGTTTCTCAAACTCACCAAATCCTTAACCATCTTACGGCTTCTATAACTGTTCTTCCTTCTATCTGAAAAATTATTCCCCTACTTTGCCTGCCTCTTCATGCTGGTTCTTTCACGCTGTTAAATGTCACCATTTATTGAACACCATTATCTAAAGTAGCTACCAATCATTATGTCACAACACTATTTCCAAAATAACTTAGTGAACCTGAAATTTTATTGTTCTACTTGTTTACTGTTATTCTCTTCCAAGTAGACAGCAAATTTCATTAGAAAAGTCATCTTAACTAGTTTATCCCTAGTACCTCAAACAATTTCTGACAAAGAACAGGATTAACAGATTCCTGGTGAACCAATGACAGGCATGAATGCTTTGCTATACAAACGCTGTTCAATACATGGATTATCTACATCTCTCAATCCTTCTCTTGTCTTCTGCCAGTTTCATAACTTTCCTATCTCTTGTTCAAAACTATAAGTAAAACAGGATACACATCTAGCAACTCATGCATAGTAGGTTTTCAACATCTATATGTCAGCTAACTTGGGTTAAAACCATTGAAACCCCAAATAGTTCCTGATATTTGTGGAAATCTGTTCTAAATGAAATATAGTGAACAAAAATGTTTTTCACTATGATGAATTCTGCACATAATGAATCCTGCACTATGGTGTCAGCAGGTCTTTGCTTCCATGTGATATATCCCCAGACAACTAAATGGTTCATACTATTTATTCTCTTTTCTATTTCCCTTTCATCACTCATTAATTTCCAGGGTGCTGGCTCCAGCAATTGCATGCCTTTACTTTATGCTATTTACTTACTTATACATGCTGATGCTTTGGAAAATTGTATCATTTTATTGTTAAGACTATCCAAGCACTAAAAATGTAGAACAGGCTTGGTGGCACATACCTATACTCCCAGTGGCTTGGGTGGGTGAGGCAGGAGGATTGCAAATTCAAAGCCAGCCTCAGCAAATTAGTGAGGCCCTAAGCAACTCAGCAAGACCCTGTCTCTAAATAAAATATAAAAAAGGGCTGGGGACATGGCTCAGTGATTAAGCACCCCTGGATTCAATCCCTGGTACCAACAAAAATAATAATAATAATGATGTGTAACTATATTGACATGGGAAGATGTTCAGAAAATATTGCTAAATGAGAAAAGCATATCTAAAAAACTTCTATTTGTAAAAAACAATATATATTATCTTTTATACACTCTTTAGATATGTATGTATATAAAAAAATATGTGGAAGGACTGACACCAAAAGGAAACAGTAGTTGGTAGTAGGTATTAGTGGAAGAACTATAAACAATGCTTTTCCCATTTATTTATATTTCCTTCTATGAATAAAAATTTTAAAAATAACTTATAAGATACATACAGGATTATAGTAAAATACTTACCTACACCATAGTAGAAAACAAGGTTGGCTATAAACTACAGTTATGTAAAAATACTTACTAAAAAGCTAGAATAGATTAGGTACAATGGCACACACCTATAATTCTGCCATTGGGGAGGCTGAACAGGAGGATTGCAAGTTAGAGGCTAGCCTAGACAACATGGTGAGACCGTCTCAAAATAAATGATAAGGATATAGTACACCCAATATCCCCCTGCAAAATACTAGAATATTATACACAGAAATATGATAAATGATGTGTGAAAACTGGTGAGGTTATAATTGATTTAAACATTTTCTTTCTTTTTTAAAAAAATATTTATATTTTAGTTTTAGGTGGACACAATATCTTTATTTTATTTTTATGTGGTGCTGAGAATCGAATCTAGTGCCTCATGCATGCTAGGCAAGCGCGCTACCACTTGAGCCACATCCCCAGCCCCCAACATTTTTCATAGATTTAACTTTTGTAAAACTTCCCTGAGAAAAGTTACCATCTTTGCTAAAATGAATTTCTAACAGAAATTATGCAAAAGATTTATCTCATGGTAACATTTAAAGTTAAATTCATACCATACCTTTGCCAGCAGAGTTTTCCCACAGCCAGGAGGACCAGCAAGAAGGACTCCTGCTGGAGTCACCAATCCAAGAGCTTTGAACTGGTCTGGGTTACGTACTGGTGCCTGGAAAGAGTAATGCAGAGACCCATGACAGCTTTCCCTTTAATACTACATGTTCAAATTCACCTCCAGACATGTATTTTCTTCAGCAATGACTATGAGGCCTGAAGATAAGAGCAATATCTGGCTTAACTGTTTCAAACATGAGTTTCATGATGATAAACAGAAAAGTTATTACTCTTGAGAAATTTTCACGTAAGTGTTACATTCTAAGAACATTTTATAAATAAAGATATAATATTTCAACTGGCTCACGCCTATAATCATAGCTACTCAGAAGGCCAACACAGAAGGATCTTAAGCTCAAGGCCAGCCTGGGCAAATTAGTGAGATCCTATCTCAAATTAAAAAGAAAAAGTGCTGGGGATATAAATTAGTAGTAGAGTGCCCGTCTAGAGTGTGCCAAGGGCAGAGTACCATGGCAGAAGACATCAAGAATGTGCCTTTTTATGCATAAAGTTGAACATCTTTTTATGTTACCAGTCACTGTTTTTTCCTCTTCTATGAAATGTATATTCATTTTCCTATTGGTTCATGTGTCTTTTTATTATTGTTTTAAAATTATACAAAATACTAATTTTTTTTTGTTTTAACCAATGTGTTAGAAATCTATATTCTTCTAGTTTGTAAATGCCACTTCTGACCTACGCACAGTGGTACACACATGTAATCCCAGGTACTCAGAGGAGGCTAAGGCCGGAAGATCATAAGTTTGAGGTCAGTCTCAACAGCTTAGCAAGGTTTCTCTCATAAAAAGGGTTGAGGATGTAGCTCACAAATAGAATACTATTGGGTTCAATCCCAATACTCAGAAAACACAGAAAATGAATACCCCTTGTGACAGCCACTTCCCCGCACAGAACCTCACCAGGAACTGCTGGCAGAACTACCTGAATTTCTACTGCCGTGATAAGGGAGTGATAGCATGATTTCTGTATGAGTGGTACCAAAACTTGTGCAAGTCCCTCTGCCCTCCTGGGGTCTCAATCTGAAATAACTGCCAGACACAAAGTTGTTTCCTGGGAAAATATGAACTGGCTCCATCCCACTGCCCCTATCCTCTTACCTTTACAGGTGGTAAAGGTGTTCATGGTGATCCCTACCCTGGGACCATGAATCAGAATTTAACTAATAATAAAACTCATTGGAAAAGTAGGAAAAAAGAAAGAGAACATATAATCCAAGTCACTTTAGACATACAACCTGGTTAACATGCATGTAGCTTTATTTCCCTCAACTTATCAAACATACCAATAGCATTTAGCAGCTGATATACCTACCAATATTGCCATCGTGAGCTCTTCTCTAATATCTTCTAGGGCACCAATATCTGCCCATGTCACATTTGGGACAGTGACAAAGCCTTCTCTTTTGGCAGAGGGTTGGACTGAAGCTAGAGCCACAATGAAATCATTCAATTCAATGCACAGTCCTTGCATTTGCTCCTTTGAAAGAGGATCTTGGTCTCTTAATAACCCCAGAAGCCTTTGCAATTCATCCTTAAAAGGAACAACAGGGGTGGGGGGTGGAGGGGATATGTTATAAGGTTTTGTCATAGTTTGTTAAAAAGTTACAAATTATACTTTTAAAAATTATTACTCCAATATTCTGTAAGAAAGTCACAAATAACTTTCTCGCTTTGACAGAAGACATGTTCATTTATTCTAAACAGATCAAGTAAAGGTAAATCAACTATAATCAAATATAAGAATAATTTCCATGTACTATACTAGGGTTAGATATAGCAATTACAAGCAGTTGGCAAATATCCATTTCACCAATCATGATATTTCCCATTTCATTTATAAATATTCATGAAGCAACTAAATTTTGATGAAATTAAAGCAAAGTTATTTACTCTGGTGACAGTATAATTTCATTATATAGTTCCCTGATGTTTTATCAACTAAACATAGAGCAGACTATTTTCCTAGTATTATGAATCTTGAACTTCAATGGCAGGATTCTTGATTTGGAAAAGTACATGAAAGGATAAATGTAAAAAAAAAATGAGTAAATCTAAGGAATTCAATTTTTAAAATTCTAACTTTGAGTGGAGTGCAGTGGTGCACACCTGTAATCCCAATGGCTTAGGAGGCTGAGGCAAGAGGATCATGAATTTGAAGCCAGCCTCAGCAACTTAATGATGCCTTGAGCAACTTAGCGAGACCCTGTCTCAAAACAAACAAACAAACAAACAAAAAAGAGCTGGAGATGTGGTTCACTCATGAGTTCAATCCAGGGTACAAAAAAAAAAAAAAATTCTAACTTTGAGATAAAAAATCCTAACTAATATGCAATATTATAAAAAGAATGAACTTGTTGTGATTTTTAACAAAAACAATGTTAATTTCAAATATGCAAGGGAAAAAACAAATGATTTAAATAGGAAAGGCCTGGATTTAAGTCTCTGCTTTACAAAAAGCAGAGGCTATGTAGCCTGGGGCAAGTCATAACGTTAAGCTTAGTGTCTTGGATGATAAAATAAGGAAAATAATATTTTCTTCACAAGATTATACAGATCAAATTATATGTAGAAGTCATCTGTTCAAAGTATAAAAATGATATATATATTACACTAAGATTTTACTCAAAAGTGTAACACTGATCTTGGACTGATAAATATTCCTCTCATATTCACAAAATTGGTCTCCAGAGCTGAGAGCAGCTAGAAACAAGGATTTGGTTATGTCAGAAAACTATCATTTCCACCTACCGAAAAGTTAACTAGGAAATACATGCCAATGTCCTAACATAAGCTGGCAAACTTTTTCTGCAGAGAACTAAATCTCATCTATACTAACACGTACTTGAAGTTAATATAACACAAACATTTATAAGTACCTGAGTTTCAGATGTGGGTTCAGTTCCCAATCTTTCTTCTTGGCCTCCTTCAGATGACAAACATTCAATCTCAGGATCTTTCTTCTGCTGTTCATGTAGCTTCATCAAGACCCTGTTGACTGCACACATAGCTGCCTCTCGGCAGAGTGCCATCAGATCAGCACCAACAAAGCCTGGCGTTAAGTGTGCTAAGTGACAAAAGTTAAAAGTCTCAGGAAGTCTTAGTTTTCGGCACAAAGTTTGAAGTATCCTATAGAAAGGACAAAGAACAAATTTCAGATTCATAACCTAACAGAAAAAAGAATTAATCAAATGTATTTATTTGAAGTCCTTTATCATGTTAAATTCGGTAAATAGTATCATAACAAGTAGTGAGATCAAGTAATTCCTTCATTTAACAAATGCTAAATCACTACTGCATGTCTGATATTATTCCAGAAAGAATTATAGTAGATATCTACTTGCTAAGAACTATCCTAAATGTTGTGAGGAATACAAAGACTTTTAGAATATTTTTCTTTTAGAATTTTACAGTATAACAGAGGGAATAAGATAAATAACTTCTGGGGATACTTATAGAGTAGACTAAATGGGCATCTACCAGATATAAAAGCCTCCACACTCCAATAAAACATTACTTCTATTTATCAATAAAAGTTATCTTTTTTTAAATTATTTTTTTTAGTTGTAGGTGAAAACAATACCTTTATTTTATTTATTTATATGTGGTGCTGAGGATCTAACCCAGGGCCTCACGTGTACTAGGCAAGCTCTCTACCACTAAGCCACAACCCCAAACTATAAAATAATATATATATTACAACTAAAAGTTATCTTTTTTTTTTTAAGTTATAGGTGGAAATAATGTCTTCGTTTTACTTTATGAGGTGCTGAGGATTGAACCAGAGCCTCGCATGCCAGGCAAGCACTCTACCTCTGAACCACAACCCAGCCCCTAAAAGTTATCTTTTTTTTTTTTAATATTTATTTTTTTTAGGTGTAGATGAACACAACACAATGCCTTTATTTTTATGTGGTGCTGAGGATCGAACCCGGGTCCTACCCATGCTAGGCGAGCGCTCTACTGCTGAGCCACAATCCCAGCCCCTTTAAAAGTTATCTTAACATATACTTTAACATCCAATTTTACATTAAAACAGTTACTTTTCCAATTTTACCTTTATCAACTGTTCATTTCTTGTATTCACATGTTAAAATTTTTGTTCAACCCAAGTGGTAAGATGGTATGTGTTAAATAATATCTAGACTCCTAGATAATTATTATTAAAAGAATATCTTGAACAACTTCTGATAAGACATACTAGATAAGAATTTAAAACCAGTAAAGACACTCAGGATGACAGATCTAAAGCCAACTGCATGAGCTTGATACCAGTTCTGTCACTCTATATAACCTGGGTCACTTTTTGCCTCTGTGCCTTGATTTTCTCATTTGTTAAATATGCATTAATCATAGCACTTTCTCATAAGATTATTGTTATAAATGCATACATGCAAAATACTTAGAAGAATGGTTGATTAACATTGTCCAATGTTAATTATTAATTATACACTGTGATGTTATATATTAAGTGGGATAAGTAAATGTAATGAAAAATTTTGAAACTTGTATGGGAGACTATTATTTTCAAATGTTAAGCTAATAGAGAATTATGAAAAATTATTTGGGATCATGCAAATAAACAAAATAGAAGCAGAAAAACATTACTGACAAATGAAAAATAATTTACTTAGATACTCTAAAAGACGGGAACCAAAAAGATTCCATTATATACCTATTTCCAAAAGACATAAACCCAATTTGCTATTGGATAAGAGTACTAAGAAAATTTTACATGATATAAAAAAATGGCTAACAATATAAATAGCATCCTTTCTTAGTTATAATCTAAAGAGACAAGAACAAGGAAAGAAGCATAAACTCCACAGATAATCTATAGCCTTTACTTCCCCTAGTCTATTCTGGAACTACTACAGAAAATGTACGTCAAGAAGAGTGAAGCAGGTGACATCACTATACCAGACCTTAAACTATACTACAGAGTAATAGTAACAAAAACAGCATGGTATTGGCACCAAAACAGACTGGTAGACCAATGGTACAGAATAGAGGACACAGAAACTAACGTACAAAATTACAGTTACCTTATATTAGACAAAGGTGCCAAAAACATGCACTGGAGAAAAGATAGCATTTTCAACAAGTGGTGCTGGGAAAACTGGAAATCCAGATGCAACAAAATGAAATTAAACCCCTATCTCTCACCATGCACAAAACTTAACTCAAAATGGATCAAGGACCTAGGAATTAAACCAGAGACTCTGCATCTAATAGAAGAAAAAGTAGGCCCTAATCTTCATCATGTGAGATTAGGCCCCAACTTCCTTAATAAGACTCCTATAGCACAAGAATTAAAACCAAGAATCAATAAATGGGATGGCATCAAACTAAAAAGTTTCTTCTCAGCAAAAGAAACAATCTGTGAGGTGAACAGAGAGCCTACATCCTGGGAACAAATCTTTACCCTTCACACATCACATAGAGCATTAATCTCTAGGGTATATAAAGAACTCAAAAAGCTAAGCACCGAAAAAAACAAATAACCCAGTCAACAAATGGGCCAAGGACCTGAAACAGACACTTCTCAGAAGGAAAAAATGTTCATCATCTCTAGCAATTAGAGAAATGCAAATCAAAACCACTCTAAGATCATCTCACTCCAGTCAGAATGGCAGCTATCATGAAGACAAACAACAATAAGTGTTGGCAAGGATGTGGGGGAAAAGGTACACTCATACATTGCTGGTGGGACTGCAAATTGGTGTAGCCAATATGGAAAGCAGTTTGGAGATTCCTTGGAAAGCTGGGAATGGAACCACCATTTGACACAGCTATCCCTCTCCTCAGACTAGACCCAAAGACTTAAAAACAGCATACTACAGGGACACAGCCACATTAATGTTTATAGCAGCACAATTCACAATAGCTAAACTGTGGAGCCAACTTAGATGTCCCTCAGTGGGATGAATGGATTAAAAAAATGTGGCATATATACACAGTGGAATTTTACTCAGCAATAAAAGAGAATAAAATCATGTCATTTGTAGGTAAATGGATGGCATTGGAGAAGATAATGCTAAGTGAAATTATTCAATCCCAAAAAAACAAATGCCAAATGTTTTCTATGATATAAGGAGGCTGACTCATAGTGGGGTGGGATAGGGTCGGGGGGAATGGGAGGAATAGATGAATTCTAGATAGGGCAGAGGGGTAGGAGGTAAAGGGAGGGGGCAGGGGATTAGCAAGGATGGTGGAATGTAATGGACATCATTATCCAAAGTACATGTATGAAGACACGAATTGTGTGTCAACCTACTGTATATACAGAGATATGAAAAATTGTGGTATATATGTGTAATAAGAATTGTAATGCAAAAAAAAAAAACCAAGTACATGTATAAAGACATGAATTGGCGTGAACATACTTTATATAAAGATATGAAAAACTACTCTATATGTGTATAAGAATTGTAATACATTCCGTTGTCGTGTATTTTTAAAAAATTAATTAAAAAAAGGATATGTATATATGCATTATTTGTAAAGATATAGATATATATGTCTTGCTAAGTCACCCAGATTGTTCCCTAATTCCTGGACTCAAGCAATTCTCTAGCCTTAACCTCCTGAGTAGTTGAGACAACAAGTTGGCACCATTGTGCCAAGCTTCTAATCTTTAGTTTTTGAGACAGGCTCTTGCTATTTTGTCCCAGGCTGGCTAGTCCATAATATTAAGAGGTCTTTAAGCTACTAACATTATCTCAGATGGCACTAAATAGAGAGGTGTTTTATACTGATATCAGATACTCCAGGAAACACATATTATGAGGGTCCTCGTATATGCACATTTTACTTTGACCTTCAGTCTTTTCATGTCGGCTCTAGCTGATGTGCTAAATACTAGAAACACCAAGAAAAGTTCAAAATATATGGATTTCTCAGCCTAGATGTCCATTAACAATAAATGAATAAAGAAAATGTGCTATATGGAATAATGGAGTTGTATCCAGCCTTAAAGTATGAAAATATGTCATTTATAGAAAAATAGAACTAGAGAATATCATATTAAGTAAAATAAGCAAGACTCAGAAAGTCAACGGTCTTGTGTTTTCTCTCAGATGTGGAAGCTAAAGAGAAAAAGGGGAAAAAGAACACCTCAAAAAAAAAAAAAAAAAACCAAAAGATCAGTACAGTAGAGCAAGGGAAGCAGAGAGAAAAAGAGGAAGAAAAGGGGACATATTGTAGAATGAAATTGACCACATTATGCTATGTACATTTACGAATATATCACAATAAAACCCACTATTATGTATATTTATAATAAATGAAAAAATTTTAATTAGGTTTCCCAAATTAAATAATTGGTTTTATAATTTATTTAACAAGATGAATTTTAACTATATTTTTTAATAAACTTTTAGCTTACAAACTTATTGTAAAGACAGTACAGAAAATTCTGTATACCCCAAACTCCTCTTTTATTACTAAGGATAGTTTTTAGGGTTATTGGTCCAATATTTTATAGAATGTCCTTCAACTGGGATTTGTCTGATACTTTTCTCATGACTAGGCTAAGGTATTTTGGGAAGAAGACCACAGAGGTAAAGTGGCATTCTTATAATATCACATTAAGAACACATACTGATTTATCATTGTGGATGTAACTGCCTGGTTTGAGATAATGTTTGAAAGGTTTTCTGACTGCTGGGTCTGGCAGCACATGCCAATAACCCCAGCAACTCCAGAGGTTGAGGCAGGAGGATCACAAGTTTAAGGGCAACCTCAGCCACTTAGTAAGACCTTGTCTCAAAATAAAAAATAAAAAGGGCTGTGATGTAGCTCAGTAGTAGAGTGCTCCTAGGTTCAATCCTCAGTTGGAGGAGTGGGGAGGATGAGAAGAGTACAGAAGAGGTAAGGAGAGGCAAAGAAAGGCAAGGCAAAACAAGGCAAAAGGAAGCAAAGCAAAGGCAGGCCACTATAAAGTTACTCTTCCCTCCCAACCTTCCCAAACTATACTCTTTAAAAAGAAGTCACTATGAATAGCTTATAGTTAATAAGTAATGAGTTATAAACCACATACTCCAAAGAGATGAATCTACAAAATTTATTTTAAATTCTTCTTCTTCGTTTTTGAGAGAGAGAGAGAAAAAGAGAGAGAGAATTTTAATATTTATTTTTTAGTTTTCAGTAGTCACAACATCTTTGTTTGTATGTGGTACTGAGGATCAAACTCGGGCTGCACGCATGCCAGGCGAGCGAGCTACTGCTTGAGCCACATCCCCAGCCCCTATTTTAAATTCTTCTGAACCAGATATTCTCAATCACTTATTTATTTACTTATATCACTACAAACTAACAGACATTTGATTAACTATAACCCTGAACCACAAATTATAAAAGAGTATGGAGAGTGGTAAATGACCTAGCAGAGGGAACCAAGTGAAAATTAACCTTCCACAAAGAGATGCACTAATAAGACACAGATATTTGCTTGATGTAATTCCAAAGACTCAGAACAAGAGAAATCAATGTTAAACTACAGAAAGAAAAACCAAGGAAAGGAAACAAAAACACAAAAATTATCTGAAAATTGCAAAAGAAGTACCAAGGTGGCTAGGGATATAGCACAGTTGGAAAAGTGCTTGCCTTGCATGCACAAGGCTATGGGTTCAATCTCCAGCACCACAAATAGATAGATATCTATCTTTCAAATAGATAGACAGACAGACAGACGGATAGATAAACTGTTCTCGAAAAGAAAAATTCATTAAGAAAATAAATTAAGATCCCACATGCTCTGCACACTTTCAACCAACAGAACACCAGAAATTTGCTCTTGGATATAACTTAACCAGTTAAGGGATGCTCCAGGATGTGGACCATAAAATCAACTCCATCAGGAAAATAGGTCTAAGTCTAATGTATCATGTATATAACTCTTTAGCCTCCTTCCCTTGCACATATCAGAAGACCAGTAGTTAGATTTATAGTCCCATAGTATTGTCTGAAGATACTTTTCTGAAAATTCTGAACTGACCTAACACAAAATGTCTACAGAAACTGATATTTTAAGCTTTCCATCTAAAAGTTAGCTGGTTATCAGACTGCTTTATAATAACATTCACCCTACAACAAAGTAGCTTGTATTACAGATGTCTAATCAGCCTTTTACAATATGGAGAGCAAGGATTGCGAACATGAGGAAAGCCACCAAAAAGATGTAACAATAATCATAACAGTGGTAAATTATCAACACTTATTACACACCAAGTAATGCAGTTTGACTTTACATTTTGTCTCTCACTGCTTCTCAATAGAATGAAATATACAAGACAGACCAAAACAAACATACACACATGCAGTGGGGAAAAAAGAAACTCAGGAAATTAAGAGAATGCAGAAAACAAAAAGCAACAGAAATACAAATTTATAAACATGGAAAAGACAAAAAAACTAGAGAATACAAAGTCCAGAATTGGAATAAGAGGAATTTCCAAAAGAGCAAATAGAAAAAAGAGTATGGAGAAAATTATTAAGGCCCTGTGTTTGATCCCCAGGACTGTAAAAAACAAACCAAAATAATAGTAATTAAAAGAAAAAATTAGGATTAAAAACAATCTGAAAAACTCCCAGAAAGGAAATCACATTATTACACAGTAGGACACTGGACTTCTCAATATTGTCAATGAAGCAATAAACCTCTGCTGTCAAAATGATTAAAGGAAATTATTTTTGACAGTTTTTCTAGGCAGGGAATTCTACATTAAGCAAGTGAAAATAAAGGGAGAAAGAAAGGAGAGAAGGAAAGAAAGGGGAAAAAAAGAAAGAACAGAACTTTTTGCACACAAAAGGTCCCACAATTTGGGCTGGGGCTGTAGCTCAGTGGTAGCGCACTTGCCTAGCTTGTGAGAGGCACTGGGTTTGATCCTCAGCACCACAAATAAATAAATAAAGGTATTGTGGAAAAAAATTATTAAGAAAACCCCCACATTTTATCTTCACACATCATCTCTCATTAATAAAGATGTACTCTGGCAAAAAAAAAAATGGAATAAACTAGAAAAAAAAAAAGACCAATATGGGTTGTAGGAAATAAGTAAACCAAGATAGGAAACAGACCAGTGGAATTCCCTGAATGACAGCCAGATATCAGGACAATTACTGAGCAGCAGGTCCAGTGAGCTATCACTCCAGATTGAACACAAAAACAAAAGCATTCTCCTAGGGGATGTCTCCAAGAGGGAAAAATGGAACCTGTAGTGGGTTAGTCAGCTTTCTGTCACTAAAACAAACACTAGAGATAATTAGCTGATAAAAAAGAAAAAGTTATTTTAGTTCACAGTTTCAGTCTATGATTAGGTGGAAAAAGTGCTTTCAGGCCTTTGATGTGTGGCAGAGCACATCATGGCAAGAGCATGTAGTACAGAAAAACTGCTTCCCTAGGGGCATGAAAGAAAAACTAGGAAGGAGGAGGGGAAAAGACCAGGATCCCACAATCCCATGTGAAGGCACTCCCTCAATGACCTGAAGACCTCAAACTAGCCCCTACCTCTTAAAGTTTCTACAACCTCCCAAAAGCACCAAGCTAGGGAGCAAGCATTTAACAAATGGGCCTCTGGGGAACATTCCATATCCAAATTGTATCACTAAAAATTATGATAAGTTTGACCAGGCAAAAAATAAAATGAATTGATATTTAATAGCAGAACAAGAACATCAGAGAATAAAATAAACAAAGGACAATCATGAATTCTAGAAAAAAGGTGAAGAGAGGGAATGTGGTCAGAATATTTTACTTGAATCTTTAGTAAACAATTACATAGATAAGAAATGAAAATGCAAAATGTGGGTATAGTCAAAATTCATAATATATTTGAAAAAGGGGGGGAAAGGCTATATTTTGAAAAGGTAAGCTATTCATGTTCCAAAATCAATTGGAAACAGCTAATGTTACTGGACAACAAGAAAAATGACAAGAAGGTATAACTTTGAAGTGATTAATTCTGTGGTATAATAATAGAAGAAGGAAGCAGGTAGGAAACTACTGTGTTTTGTTAAAAGTTTATTTTCACTCTTTGGCTTTTGACTCTGTAAAAAAAAGTACCTTCAATTTCCAAACAGTAAGTGTTGGCGAGGATGTGGGGGGAAAAGGCACACTCATACACTGCTGGTGGGACTGCAATTTGGTGCAGCCAATATGGAAAGCAGTATGGAGATTCCTTGAAAAACTGTGAATGGAACCATCATTTGACCCAGCTATCCCACTCCTTGGTCTATACCCAAAGGACTTAAAAACAGCATACTACAAGGGATACCACCACATCAATGTTTACAGCAGCACAATTCAGAACAGCTAAACTGTGGAACCAACCTAGATGCCCTTCAGTAGATGAACATATTACGAAAATGTGGTATATACACACAATGGAATACTACTGCTGAATAGTATTAAAAGAGAATAAAACACGAAATTTGCAGATAAATGGATGGAGTTAGAGAATATAATGCTAAGTAAAGTTAGCCAATCCCAAAAAACCAAATGCCGAATGTTTTCTCTGATATAAGGATGCTGATTCATAATGGGGTTGGGGCAGAGGAGCATGGGAGGATTAGACAAACTCTAATGGTGGAATGAGATGGACATCATTACCCTAAGTACATGTATGAAGACACGAATGATGTGACTCTATCTACTTTGTGTACAAACCAGAGATATGAAAAATTGTGCTCTATATGTGTAATATGAACTGCAATGCATTCTGCTGTCATACATAACAAATTAGAATAAAAATTTTTTAAAGTACCTTCATTTACAAAAAATCAATTAAGAAAAAAAAACTGTAAGAAAAAAAATATATTTTTATATGAAGCCAGGTTGAAAAATAACAACCCTTGTCCCTAATTCAATAAATATGAAACAAGAATTAACCGTGTGCTAAATGTTGGGCCAAGTGAATCTACAAAGATGAGAAAAGCATGGTTTCTATATGAGACTCACATTCTAGGTCCACTGTAAAAGAGGGAATGGCAAATTTTGCATTAAATGTTAATATTAGCTTAATACTAAGGAAATACTACAAACACCAACTTTAAAACCTCTTCAAACTTAAGGAACATGAAAATATTACCCTCTCTTAAACTAATTGAACATTGCCAAGAATGAGCCAAGTGATTCTTTACCATATTACATAGTCTACAAAGTTCAGGGAAAATAAACTCAAACCAGATTATAAATACATTAGGAGTAATTTTTAAGTGTAAGTGTGGAGTATCAGCTTATCTTGAACCACTATTGGTCTAGGGTCTCAAAATATCCAGCTCCAGAAATGAGAATTTCTCAGATTTCCAAAATGTGGCTTGAAATAAGATCCATCAGAAAGGAATTCCAAGACTTCTTTACATTTTTCAAAGCCAGTTATCATCTTTATTTTTTTAATCAACCTACAAAAGACTGGTTAACGAAAAAGAAACCAAAGGACTCACATATTTAAAACCATAACCCAAACTAAGGTCACCAAATGCATGAGAACAGACTACTTCTGACATGATTCACAGGAAATACCAGTAGCACCTAAGGAAGAATGTTGCTAAAAGAACAAAGCTTCATCTAACCAAACCCTTGTATTTAACGTCCAGTTTGTAGGAAATACAAGAACAGAAGAAGAGGTTAAATGACATATTAACGATACAATGAGGGGCTGGCTGGCATTATGGCTCCATGGTAAAGCGCTGGCCTAGCACATTCGAGGCCCTGTGTTTGATCCTCAGCACCACATAAAAATAAATAAGTAAAATAAAGGTATAAAAAAATATTTTTAAAAAAAGGATACAATGAGCCAAATCCAGAAAGTAGGAAATTCTATAGAACAACGACCTGTTTCTTCTATAAATAAAATGGTAAGGAAAATAGAAAAGGAGAAAGTACTAATTCTATTGTAAAAACAAAACCAGGCATAGTGGCACACACCAGCAGGTCTGGAGGCTGAGATAGAAGGATTCTAAGTTCAAGGCCAGGTCAGCAATTTAGTGAGGTCCTAGATAATGAGACCCTTTCTCAAAATTTTTAAAAAATAGCTGGGGTTGCAGCTCAGTGAAAAATTGCCCTGTGTTAAATTTCCAGTCCAAAAATGAAAGAAAGGGGCTGGGGATGTGGCTCAAGTGGTAGCGCGCTCGCCTGGCATGCGTGCGGCCCGGGTTCGATCCATAGCACCACATACAAACAAAGATGTTGTGTCTGCCAAAAACTAAAAAATAAATATTAAAAAATTCTCTCTCTCTCTCTTAAAAAAAAATGAAAGAAAGAAAGAAAGAAAGAAAACAATTAAAGATCAAACAGTATACTATAAGACTGTGGAAAAACAGACAATCCTATTCAGTAATAGTCAATAATAGTGGAAATGTAAACATGGCCAGGTTCATAGTGCACACCTATAATCCCAACAACTAGGGAGGCTAAAACTAGAGGTTGACAAGTCCAAGACCAACCTCAGCAACTTGGTGATTCTGTCACAAAATAAAAAATTAAAAGGGCTGGAGATGTTGTTCTGTGGTAAAGCACCCTGGCTTCAATCCCCAGTACCACTTAAAAAATAAATAAATAAAAATGGCACAAACCTATTGGGAAATAAGGTGCTATCTACCAAAATTACATATACATCTGTCTTTGACTCATTAATTTTGCTTTAAGAATCTATTCCAAAAATATACTCACAAAACTACAAAAAGATGCATCAGAAGATCAATGAATTAAGTAAGAATCTGGAAGTCCTGAACAAGAATTGAAAGAATCAGTATAAACTCCTCTTTTTATTAAATACATACACATTTCACACGTATTTTTTAATACTTCTATGAATGTGTGTTTCCTACCTCATTCACTGAATGGTGTACAAAAAATGACTAAGTTCAAAGTAACAAGCATCCCTAGTACCCAGATTATGATTACAAAGTACCACTTCAAACACAAAACAAAACATACACCCCCCCCTCCAAAGTACCACTTCCTACTAAAAGGAACCAATACCCCTAAGAACGATGTCTAATACCAAGTCTGGCACAGAAAATACTTAAGCCTGGATCTTCTTGTTCATTTTGATTCTTCTATAGTTCACAAAAACTGTAAAAATGTTAATTGTTGAAATTGGATAGTAAATACATGGGGGTTTCATTATTGTAATGGTTTTTTAAATCGTGTCCACTAATAAAAAAAATGTTGATCCATATTTTATTATGACAGAGGGTCTGTGTATCTTCCCCTTGAATTTGGGCTGACTTTAGTGACTAATCAACCATCTAATATGGTGGAAGTGATGGTATATGATTTCTAAGGCTAGGTTTAAAAAAGCAATGCTACTCTGGCCTAGTCAATGAAACCCTCAAACTATAGCTCCAAGCTGTCATGTAATCACCCTACCACACTGAGAATACCTGGCTGTTAGGAAGCCCAAATTAGGCATGAGAAGCCCTAAATTGACAAGAAAAAAAAGGAGAGAATCACAGTCTCTGGGACAGGAGTTCCCTATTTTTCTCCTTTACTAGAAGAGCAATAAGCCTTCTTTTTCTAAAAAAGAAGAAGAAGGGGGTAGGGGGAGCAATTAGATAGGTACACAGATAAAATGGGTTGAATAAATAGGTAGATAGATCGATGAATATAAAACCATGGCTCTGATACCCCAATATTCTATCTCTAACTACCAGAACCATATGATACCAAAGACAGAATAAGCCTCTGGCTGAGGCTTTTTAAAATTCGTGACATACAGAAATTATGAAATACAATGAAATGACTATTATTTTAAGCCATTAAATTTTGGAATAGTTTATTCTGGAACAATAACAACTAGGCTGGGTATGTGTCACACACCTATAATCCCAGAGGCGCAAGAAACTGAGGCAGGAGAATCATGAATTCAAAGCCAGCCTCAGCAACTTAGCAAGGCATTAAGCAACTCAGTGTCTCTAAGTAAAATACAAAAAAGGACTGGGGATGTGGCTCAGTGGTTAAGCAGCCCTGGGTTCAATCCTGGGTACCAAAAAAAAGAAACTAGAACAATTATATGAATCTCCTTTTATGTGCACTAAAAATTTTCCATAATAAAAATGCTTTTAAAGTTCAGAAGAAAAAGCCAGGTGAGGTGGCACAGGCCTATAATCCAAGCAGCTCTGAAGGCTGAGGCAGGAAGATCACAAGTTTGAGGCCAGGCTCAGCAAAACCCTAAGTAACACAGTGAGAACCTGTTTTAAAATAAAATTAAGGGGGAAAAAAGTGGGGGGAGGGGGGCTGGGGATGCAGCTTAGTGGTAAAGTGCCTCTTTAGTACCCGTTCCCCACACTAAAAAAAGTTCAGAAAAATATTAACAGCGCCCTTAAACGTTTTTTCTAGGCCTGAAGGTGAAGTTCAGTGGTAAAGTGCTTGCTCAGTATATGTGAGGGCCTGAGTTCAATTCCCAGGACCTGCCAAAAAAAAAAAAAAAAGATGTGCGAGGTTACATTAATTCTGTACTCGTAAGAATTATTATTACCATCTTACAGGTAAATTATTATTACTGTAATACAAACAAATAAACTAAAACTTAGAAATGTTTAATAGCTAGAACAAGGATACCATGAGGCAAAGCTGGGATAACTTCCAGCACTGACTCAAAGTCCTGGCACCTACTCACCGACATTCCAATCAGTTATGCCCAGTCCGCTATTTCCCACTTCATTTACTCTTTCAGTTACACCTCAACCTTATCATCACCTGGATCTGGCTAACCCCTACAATCACTATTTAAAATACCTTAGTCTGTCCAGAGTAGTCCCTACCCTCTAGCTTATGTGCTCCATTACTCCCACTCACCTGTTCTTGGACCTCACAAGGTTCTTTGGTTTACAGCCTCATCAAATACTATTTTTAGGTTTGGAGTCCAAAATCTTTTCTTTTCTTCTTCTTTTTTTTAATCTAAACCCTAAATCTCTATTTCTCCTTGCCTGGACCTAGATTGTTCAGCATCACAGGTAAAGAAAAATCATAAATCTGCCTACTGGTACCATTCTATACTTCAATCCTGAACAAGGCCAGGCAATCTTATCATTATTCTAGTCAACTAATCTCAATTTTCCAAAAATAATTTCAGATCTTCTTTTTGGTACCAGGGATTGAATTCAGGGGCACTTAATCATTGAGCTACTTGCAATTATTTTTATTTTTATTTTGAGACAGGGTCTCACTAAGTTGCTTAGGGCCTCTCTAAATTACTGAGACTGGCTTTGAATTTACAATCCTCCTGCCTCAGACTCCCGAGATGCTAGGATTATATTATAGGCATGCGCTACCATGCCTGGCTACTCAGATCCTTATACTCTGCAAACTTCTAACTCATCCAATATGTATCTTTCCTTCATCAGACAATCTCACTCTTTTAACTCAGAGGAAACACCCTCAGTTTTCCAGTACCATATTGATAAACCTACATATTTCATATCCTTCCTTCTTCCCTTTTGTAAGGCCAATAGAATGCACAAGCACTGAATCCCCAAGCCTCCCATCTGCTCCTTCCAATCAACATTTCAATATACTCAAGTTTTTACTACTCTAAAAAGAAATTCCTCTTTATACATCCCATTGTCTACAAGGAATTGTTTTTCCTAGGAACTGGAATTGAATGTTGATAGAGCAAATATCAAACAGATATCCACCAATAAACAAAAGGCTTCTTACAAGCTCCTTATTTCTCTCACTGTGTTGTAAGCACCTTGAAAGTAAGGACTTAAAACTCTATATACGCACAATACTTGCCAAGGTAGTATATAGACTTACTATACCTTTATACATGTTTACTGAATAAATATGAGCAACTTAAATATTAAATATTATTTTGCCTCAGATATAATAAACATGTTAGTAAACAAAGCCAAGTGGCCGATTAACTGTTTAAACAGTGTATGTGTGCGCGCGAGGGTGTCCGAATGCAATTAGCATATGTAGATATAACAGCTTAAGAAGAAAGTGCCAAAAAAATCCTTAGCGAACAAGTACTGGGAAGAAGTGGAGGATGGCAGGGCCCCCTCCAAGCCTTTCTCCTACCCACAGTGCTTTCTGATCACTTCTTCCATCCTTCCCCTTCTTCACTGTTCCTATGACCATTTTTCTTTCACTATTTACCACTTTTTCCTAAAAGAGCCTAGTAACACGTACACCAATTTTTAGTGTCATTAACTTAAGGCAAAGCCATTATAAATGTGACACTTCAGAACATTTCTTCACTAGACTCCAAATGTACTTCTTGAGATATTTTTGTTTATTGATGGACATCTATCTATTTGCTCTGTGGACATTCCACCCCAATTAGTGGGAAAGGCTGACCCTGCAGCAAACACAGACAACATTCAACTCTCTGGCTGCCATTTCATTTTTTGTCATGGGACCATGGTCTAAGTCAGGTTACTATTAAGGATTAAAGCACTATACTCAATGTGAACTAGATGGCACTGCTCTATTCCATAGCTCAAGACACTGTCCCTAAGCTGGTCAGCAAAAGACACAAGTTAACAAGACTAGACAAATGAGTATGAATATGTAAATTCATCATCACTACTGAAAAACAACCTGAAACAATATCCTACTAATCAGTAAGTTGTATTCTTAACCATAATTTGATGTGGGATATTTTTTTTCTTTTCTTTTTTTTTTTTTTTTTTTTTTTTTTGTGGTGCTGGGGATTGAACCCAGGGCCTTGTGCATGCAAGGCAAGCACTTTACCAAATTGATCTCTTAACAAATCAATTTCACTGAGAGAGAGAGAGAGAGAGAGAGAGAGAGAGAGAGAGAGAGATAAGGCTACATAGTATTTCTCAACCCTTACTTTCAAAGAATTTAATATATAGATAACATAGTGGCATACAAACTTTATTCTATAAGAATATACCTTTCTCTGGATGCTTCATCAGGGATACCTAGGCATATTTCTCGGTCGAACCTTCCTGCACGTCTCAAAGCAGGGTCTAACGAATCTGGTCGATTAGTAGCTCCAATAACCAGGACTTGAGCTGTAGCGGCCACATTATTCAAATCTAATAAGAACCAGACACAAAATAGTGGTGACAAAGACATCTATCACATTACACAAATCATTTAATGGTTAGAGATGAAGTATTACACACTTTAACTAAAAACTAACATTAAATGTCTCATAGAGACAGACATTATTACCCTATATACATGTATGATTACATTACTGGAGTGACTCTGCACCATGTACAGCCAGAGGAATGAGAAGTTGTGCTCTATTTGTGTACAATATGTCAAAATGTATTCTACTGTCATGTATAGTAAATAAGAAACTTTTTTAAATTAAAAAAAAAGTTTAGAGATAAAAAATGTCATATATAAAAAGTATCTTAGCAATTCATAATGTATTCAGAAATGTTAAGTGTATAATTAAGAATACAGGCTGTAAGCCAAGTTTTATGAAATATAATTATTGGTAGTATAAATGAAACACCACAACAAAACAAAAAAGATATTGTGAATTCCAACTGAGGAATAAGGGAGGGTTCGTGAAAGAGGTAATATTTCAGGAAATACCAAAGGTGAATATGATGTTAAATTTAAAAGCAGAGATAGATGCTAATTAAATTCTACGGAGAAGAAAAAGCTTGAGTGACAACACAGAGTTGGAAATTGCATGGTACATTTAGGCAAGGTCATCAATCTAACCACAGGGAGTCTGGGGAGGACAGTAACATGGATTTCCGGGGATGAAAAGAATGTAGGCCTTAAAGTTTATCATTCTAAGTTAATTTCTCTTAATTGAACCAGGATTGAACAGCAAGGAGTCAGGTTATACTCCTTCACAAGAAATAAGAAGGTAGTAAGACACTAATTAAATCACGAGTTTATGCAGTATATTCTTTAGCTAGCGGAAAAGTAATGAAGGACTTTTCTCAGAACACAAACCTCAAAAACACAGCAGAAAAATTTTAGATATATATAAAATAGAATAATAAGCAACTTGCAACCTAGAATGGCAAGGAACACAAAACATGTACTACTTCAAATTTTCTTGTGTACACAAAACATGTGCTGTTTCAAAGTAGGCAGACTCTACTTTCAAAAGCTCTAGTTGATTCTTATGTAATGCTAGTGGAAATAAAAATTGCAAAGTCTTATGGAATGTAATGTGCATGAAAAACTGAAAATGTATAATTTTCAATTACCAATTCTACTTCTAGTATTTATCATGGAAACCTACATGTGCACCAAAAAGACTCTTTTAATGATATTCTCCCTAACTTACTGCAAAAAATTGAAAACAAACATTCATTAATGTGGGAATGTTTAAGTACAATATAGTAAATCTATCTTAAGAATATCATGGCACCAGTTAAAAAAAGATTAAAATGGGAACATTTCTTAAGATGAACTGTTAAGGAACAAATGGTAAGTTGAACAATGTCTATGGTGCAATCTCAGAATTATAAAAAGCAAAATATGCTACCATATATATGTAAACACATTAAAAATAACGATAACATATACTTTAAGTTAAATTAATGCTATAATCTTTTGTGATAAAGGTTTCTTAATTTACACTACGAGATTTATGGTTTAAATATTTTATCTTTGTGTATGACTTAAACTATTTTAAGAAATTTATTATCTTAAAATGAATTCATTATTTCAAACTGACCATCCATGCAAGTTAGGAGCTGGGCTACAATTCTTCGTTCCATATCTTTTGAAGCAACTTCTCTTTTGGGAGTAATAGCATCAATTTCATCGATGAAAACAATACAGGGTGCATTTGACTAGAAATAAAAATATCATAAAAAGATGACTATGAATACATTTCCTATATTGATGCATAGTTAAATACATACATCTTTTCTTTCTTTTTTGAAGTACTGGGGATTGAATTCAGAGGCATTCTACCACTAAGCTACATTCCCAAGGCTTATTTGTTTTGTAGTACTAGGGATTAAACTCAGGGGTGCTCTACCACTAAGTTACATTCCAGTTCTTTTTTGTTTGTTTTTTAATTTGGAGACAGGGTTTCACTAGACTAGGCTAGCCTAGAACTTGTAATCCTTCTACTTTAGACTCCAAATAGGCAGGATTATAGGCATGCATCTATATACAATTTTTAAAATCTTAGAGTTCAAGGACCATTCATCAAATGAATAACCACCCCTCAAGAAGGCAGTTCACAGTGTTATTTCTGACTTATCTATCTGAAGAAAAACACAATGTTTAAAAGAGGACAATAAATGACTACAGATCTGGTAGCACATTTATAGTCTTCATCAAGTCATGTTTTGTGCTAAATTTACTGAAATTCTTTTATAAATCAGACATGTTTGCTATGCTATGAAACATAAACAGTAAGTCTAAAAGGTTTAAATTAGAAAACCCAACTTTATTAAGTGTTTTATGTTTCTACCAATATAAAAATGTCCAAGCTTTTCTTTCAAATCTGCTATAAGAGGAAGTTGAGAAGCAGCAGAACCAGGTGGCACATGCCTGAAATCCCAGCTATTTGGGAGGCTAAAGTAGTAGAAGAATCAAATTCAAGGCCAACTTAGGTAACTTAGTGAGATCCTGTCTCAAAATTAAGGAGTAAAAAAAAAAAAAAAAAAATGTTGGGGATGCAGCTCAGTGGTAAAGTGCCCCCAGGTTGAATCCCAAGTACCACCAAAATCTAAAACCAAACAAACATACAAAACACCCAGATAGGGTACAGACTGAATAAGTTAGGAAATAAGCTAGTTACCGAATGTCAAATTCATTAAGGCCTAAGTTAGAATGTTTGTAGAACTGCAGTAGCAGGGGAATGGGGAATTATTGTTTATCAGATACAGCGTTTCAGTTTGGAAAGATGAAAAAGTTCTGGAGGTAGATACTAGTGACGATTTACACAAAAATGTAAATGTACTTCATGCCACTGAATTGTACACTTAAAAACGGCTAAAATGATAAATTTTGTTATGTTTATCTTAACACAAAGAAGGAGACATAAACATTAGTTAAAATGAAAAATTTAAAGAAAAATATCTAGATGTTCAATCTAAATCATTCTCAATTATTTGATCCTGAGGGGTAACATTGACTATGCTCAATCAGTCTGGCTAAGACATCTCAAAACCACATGCTAGAATCATTCCTAGCTGGCTCTCTTCCCCAATCCTTGTCATGACAATGTCTGCAAAACATCATCTAAGACAACTGGAAACGTTACCCAGTTACAAAAGAGTAAAGTTACAGAGAGCAAAATTCTCAGAAAATAAACACATAAGTATTTGCCAGTGACCTAGAAGATTGGGAGAAAAGGAAGAACATGAGAAGGTCATCAGAATTAGCCTTTAAAGAAGCATATAGTTTTCTGCAAAGAACCACCTGATGTGATTTGAATCTGTTCTCTAAACCACATACTTTATTGTACTCACTTTCACTACGAAAGAGGAGACCAGGGAAAGGTGGTATGTATAGTGTTACACCATACATTCGCTGAACACATACTGTCAGACATCATACTGGTTCTATACTGGTTTAAAAAGAAACTTTTAACACAACTATCTACATGCAATTTACTACTGTCCTCTGGCTCTACATGCCAAATCAAAAACTGAATCAGGCAGGTTTTGGAAAGCAGGTGACATCTGAAAGAATTAGCTGTGCACACTGCCTTTCTATCCTTTCTTTGTATCTTCCTTGTGCTGCCCACACCTTTTTCATTGTCAGTTAACAAACCAAGCAAACAGCCTCTGCATTCTTGCCATTTTAAAATACTTTTCTCAATGACTATTGAAATATAATTTTTCTTCTAATTTCACATCAGCATCTAGTGGTTGTATTGGTCATGTTCATCAGCCATCATATACTTTGAATATAAATAAAGACATAAAATTAAACCTTTCATCACTTTTTAGTTTTAGCTACAGTGACTTATGTTTGCTCCAGTGTACATAATAGCATGTCTAATATTTACAGGGCTCTTGTGTATGTGCACAAGGCATTACATTAAAGGTTTTAAAAGAATTTTCAAGTGGACAGTGGTGGCTTATATCTATAATCCCTGTGACTCAGGAGGCTGGAGCAGGAGGATCACAAGTTCAAAGCCAGCCTCAGCAATTTAGCAAAGTTATGAGCAACTTAGAAAGACCCTGTCTCAAAATAAAAAGGGCTGGGGATGTGGTAAAACACTCCTGGGCTTAATCTTTAGTACCAAAAAAAAAGAAAGAGGGGGTGGCAAAGAAGAATTCTCTCATTTAATACTCTCAACAATACATTTAATACTCCATGAAATTAAGGTATTATTATTACCCTATTTTACTAGTAAATAAATTGATGGTAGAGTGGTTAAAGCTCTAGTTCAATATCACATATAATAGCACAGGATTTGAAGTCATATTCCTCACTGAAAGTACAGACATATAACTACTATCCCATTTGAAAATAAAGCTTTAATAGGATGTAAATATCATCATCCAAATTTTAATAACACAAATTACACTTCAGAAAAAAATCAAATCTGAAATTTCTCTCTCTGGTAAAAGAATTTTTTTTCACAGCTTTCATATACAAATAGAGAGGAGTTTTATCCTGCCATGTTTATGGCTGCTTTTAAAATATAGTAATCCTAAATATAACAATTTTCATATTTCTTAGTAATTGTTTGGTATAACCAAAGTTGGGAAAAGTATGCTAATGAAAATATCATAAAGATAATATATTTTCAATTCATGACTACTGGGTATGAAAGCCCAAAACTTCCCATCAATTATCTTTATTTAATTTCAGATGAAATAGATTTTTTATCCAATAGTCTGTATCATTAAATCCATTTCAAATATTTAGCCAACATGCATAACAAATTTCTAAGCTTATAAAATAATAGCCAGTGAATGAGTAACAAGTACCAACATCAGAAAAGCAGGATCTTTAAATATAAGTTTATAAGATCTGACAATGATGTTAGTCATTAGCTGACTCACCACAGCTTGCTCAAATAAATCTCTGAGCTTCTGCTCCGACTCCCCAGAAACTCCCGACACAATCTCTGGAGCAGCTACTTTCAAAATTGGCAGGTCAAGTTCCTGTGCACAAACACATAAAAGAATAACCAAAGGCAAAGTGCTGGAGATGTGGTTCAATGGTCAAGTGCCCCTGAGTTCAATCCCTGATACCAAAAAAATAGAATAACCAAATATTCACATTGTAACCTCCCAACTTTTTCCTCATGTTCTCTACTTCATCAAAATCACATTTTCAAAATGACCATTTTCCTGAGGAACTTCATCTTTGTGTGTGAGCCTTATAAAAAGCACTATTGAAAAATCTATGGATTTATGCAAGCACATTAAGCAGATATTTTCTACTTGTTTTCACTTTACAGATGTCAGTATAAAACTCTTTTCTCTCTTGAATCTCAAGCCCTCCCCACCTTAGGGTTGAATCAAAACAATTGTATCTATCATTTACCTACTGGACAGGAAATAGCAAGAGCTGTAACACAGTTGCTTTCCATATATTCAGCTAGCATTCCTCTACTTGCTAACCCAGAGAACCACTTACTACTAGTCAGAAGAGGCAGACGTTTTAAGAAACAGAAGAGAAACTATTGTTGTTCCATCGATATGATTGACAACAAATCTGGCAAACTTGTACTCTTTCTTCTGGCTATGAAAATTTTACTTCTTCAACAATATATTCTTTGACTCCAGTTATAACTTAGGTATCCCAATGGTCTACACAACATTCTGCACTTCTTTCTACCACTTTATAGAATTGTTACTATGTATAACATTTATTCATCTGAATAACTTTAATGTCTCTCTCACATTAAAACTAGATTTGTGATACTTATCACTATATAACAAAGTCTGCCATGCAGGAATTATACAAAAGAAATATTCAACAAAAATGAGGCAAACAATCAAGTTTCCCTCTAAAAATGATTTTGTTTCACAAAGTATAAATTTGTTAATGATTAGTATGCTATTCTATTAACTGAAGTTACCTGGATATTTTGCATTTTACTACCCAATATAGTTTCTGAAATACCTGACAGGGCTAAAATAAGATTGCTAACTTTTATTTTGCAAAGCAAGTGTCTTTCATGACCATCAGAAAGAATATTTTAATATCACAAATCATGTAAGAACATGACTCAATGGAAATTTTGAATTAAATGTACCTCTATTAAAAAAAAAAAAAAATCAATACTATGCTTAGATGTTCTTTTGTTGTTGTTGTTATTGGAGATTGAACTCAGAGGCACACAAACACTGAGCCACATCCTCAGCCCTATTTTTTTTTAATATTAATTTTTTTAGTTGTTGATAGACCTTTAATTTATTTATTTATATGTGGTGCTGAGAATCAAACCCAGTGCCTCACACATGTCAGGCAAGTACACTATGGCTAAGCCACAGATCCAGACTGAGCCCTATTTTTGTACATTCTATTTAGAAACAGGGTCTCACTGAGGTGCTTAGTGCCTCATCATTGCTGAGGCTGGCTTTGAACTCTGGATCCTCCTGCCTCAGCCTCCTGAGCCACTGGGATTACAGGCATGTATCACCATGCCTGGCTATTTTACTGTTCTTAAGAACTATCAAGTTAAAGTGAAGAAGAAATAACTAAAGCCTAAATGACATATTTAAAAAGGGGGTTTATTTGCTTCCGACCCAACTTTTATCACATATACAATAAATATATTCACCTATCTTACATTTTAGTTTTAGTTGTAGATGGACACAATACCTTTATTTGTGTTATTATTTGGGTTCAATACCCGGTACCACCAAAAAAAGTGGGGGGTATCATTTTTCATTGATCATATTCTCTTTCAAAGAGATACCAGGCCTGGCTGAAGTTGATCAAAGAGGAAAAAACAAATAATAACAAAAACAGCAAAAGCAAACGAGTGTCAGAAACCTCACCCCAGCAATTGCATGTGCAAGCAATGTCTTCCCACAGCCTGGTGGTCCATGAAGAAGAACTCCACGTGGGGGCACAACACCCAAGTGCTGGTACACTTCTGGGTGACGCATGTGAATGAGCATCTTGCAGACTTCCTAGCAGGGAAAAAGAACAAAAGATTTCTTCTTCTGCCCAAGACAGAAAGAATCAAAGTACAATGAAATATCATAGTCTTCAGACCAGCAAAATACAGTAGGTAAGAGTACAAGTTTTAGGTCTTTACATTTGAATCCTGGCTCTGATACATACTGCATGACTTCAGCAATGGCCTCTTGGGCCACTATTTCCTAAGCTTTAAAAATACCTACCTTTAAGATATAACAAAAAGAAATTAGCATAGTAACTGGAAAAGAGAAGACACTAAAACAGTAAACCTAATTATTAGTACTATTAAAGAATATTATTTATAAAGCATGACTCTTATGTACAATCTAATTTTAAAAGGTGAAAAGATAAAGGATAGTGTGCTTCTTTTCTCTCTCAATACCCTAAAAGGTGTAAGCCATGTCTGCCATTCTTACCTTCCCAATCTCCTTTTCTATTCCCAGCTCATATCAGAAACAAAGAGGTAGGCTTTGTTTGTATAAGTAATTAGTAATATACCCACTTGAGGTAAAATTCTGAATTTGACCTAACTTTTAATGTAGTATCATTGCCTCCAACATCTTCAAACTTCACACTGGATATCTGCAGTTCTAGCGCCCTGGCTTTGGCTAGTAAACAAAAAGAGAGGAGATGAAAAGATTAATGATTGAATATAAACTAATAATTAAAGGTCAATTAGACAAATATTTTCCAATAAGTGTTTCTGTACACAGAAGGTCTCCTAAGCAAAACAGCTTGGGGGAGCTGGGGATGTGGCTCAAGCGGTAGCGCGCTCGCCTGGCATGCATGCGGCCCGGGTTCGATCCTCAGCACCACATACCAACAAAGATGTTGTGTCCGCCGAAAACAAAAAATAAAATAAATATTAAAAAAAAAAAAAAACAGCTTGGGGAGAAGAGTGATGACTCTCTCAAAGCAAACATAACTTCTGCTACCCATAAGATATGCATTTTACCTTTCTTTTGCAGGACAGCTTCTATTTCTCCATCCACTTCCTGAAGATCTTCCTTCTTTCTTTTGTTTCCTTTGCCTTTTAGCCTACCCTTCCTTTTATTATCACTCTCCAGAAAAGAAGACTCTTTTGAATCCTAGAGAAAAAATAAATTTAAATATGCCACACTTTCAATCACAATGCATATATATAATTTTTTTGTGAGAAGGGATTTAAGGCTAGTGGTAGCTTGGTGGTACAACACTTGCCTAGCATGAGCAGGGCTCTGTGTTTGATTCCCAGGACCACAAAAAAGTCCATTCCTGCCTTCATGATGTAGTACTTTTCTGTTAATGATTCCCAATCTCACTGCTTAAGGATGCTATCTGCTGGTGATGGCCTTCTTTTCCATAACCTTACAGATAGGTTTAAATCCTAACATTGGAAAACCTTCTTTCCATATTCTTTTAATTACATTTAATCTCTTCCTTACATTCCCAGAATATGGTGTTTGTAACTATATTACAGGCTACCATAATCAGTTTTGTATTTGAGTGATTAATTTGTCTATGACTTGTTCCTGAATTGTGAGCTCCTTGTTTTGACACTAAAATCATCTTTTATTCTCATTGAGTCTCCTTATAGTTGTAAGCCATGTCTGCCATTCTTACCTTCCCAAAAAAGTCCATTCCTGCCTTCATAATGTAGCATTGATTCATCCATCAATGGATAAAGTGAAGACATTTGGAAAAGGCACATTAATAAGTCAAAGTGAAATGTTTTCCCAAAATCAGTGGCTGTGTGTTTGGAAACCAATTAATGCAACACTGACCAAAAGAAATATAAAGCAAGCCACATACATAATTTTATATAATTTAGTAGCCACATTAAAAATGGAGCTAGGTGGGGCAGTGCATGCCTGTAATCCCAGTGACTCACGAGGCTGAGGCAAGACAACTGACTGCAAGTTTGAAGCCATCCCTGGCAACTTAGTGAGACCCTGTCTCAAAATTATATAAAGGAAAATAGAACTATGTCAAATTCACTTAATAATCTTTTTTTTTTTTTTTTTTTTGGTGCTAAGGATGGAACCCAAGGCCTTGTACATACAAAGCACTGGCTCTATCACTGAGCTATACCCCCAGACAATAATCTATTTTATTTAACTCAGTATATACCAAATAATCTCATTTCAACACAGACTTAACATAAAAAATTATTAATGAGATGTTTTACATTCTGTTTTATAGTAAGCAACAAAATATAATGTGTACTTTTATGGCACATCTCAACTTTTGACACTAAATTTTCATAGGAAACACTTGATTTGTACTTTATAAAATTACCCCTAAAATAGATTGAAATACCTACATTGTTTCAAAAATATTTAGAGACTTCCCAAAAACCAAATTAACTATAATTTTAACTTTAAATTTATATTTAAATTAAAAATTCACTTCCTCATTTGCACTAGTCATGCCTCAAGGGCTCAATAGCCACAATGTGGCTACTAGTAGTACTTATACACCCAGTCACTGTATCATGGGATAGTTACTTTAAACCCTCTCTCATTGTACTATGCTTTAAAATAATCATTAAGAAAGGAAGAAAGGGAGCTGGGGTTGTAGCTCAGTGGTAGAACACCTGCATCACATGAGTGAGACACTGGGTTCAATCCTCAGCACCACATAAAAAGTAAATAAATAAAAAAGAAAGGAAGAAAGGTACCCAATGTGTTCATTTTGTGATAATTATGCTTTTTTTAAGTTTCATTTCAAAACTTTTTAAAAAGATATCTGCCTACCAGATGCAGTGGCACATGCTTCTAATCCCAGCCACTGAAAAGGTTAAGGCAGCAGGATCTCAAGTTCAAGACCAGCCCGGGCAACTTATCATGACCCTGACTCAAAATAAAAAATAAAAAGGGCTATTATGTAGTTCAGTGGTAGAGTGCCTATGAATTAAGACAGAAATAAAAACAACAAACAAACAAACAAAAAAAAAAAACAAAATGAAGGCACCTGCCTAGTCTACATATTTTCACATACATCTATTTATTAGGATTTAAGGTGTTATCCTGAACTGAACATAAATCACATTGCTGTTTCAGCAGCAATCATCCCTTCTTCCTAAATTTATCACCTGTGCAACACATAACCAAAACACTTATTTTTAAACTTTTACTAGTAAATGTATGTTGGGAAGTTCATTTGGCACTATTAATTCAATAAACTGATTGGCTATCATATGATAGACATAATTTAGCCAGGGGCGCAGTACTAAACAAAACAAAGTCCTTGCTCTCCAGGAACTTATATTCTAGTGAAGGAAAACAAAAGGGTGAGTTAAGAAAAAAAAAAAATCACACAAGCTAAAATGACTTTGACTTTAGGTAGTTAGTTAGTAAGTAAGTAAATAAATAAATAAATAAATAAATGGAGTAGGAAACAGAGTACCTAACAATGAGCTATCTCCTGTGTGAAAAAAGACCTCTACAAAGATTACATGAGAAAAGAGACGTGAAGAAGTGATGAAGTGAACCATAGAAATCTGAAAGTGTTTGATAGAAAGTTCAAATGCTAATGCCCCAAACAGGAGATGACTTAGTGTGCTATAGAACCAACAAGAGGTCACTGTTGCCAAAGTAAAGCAGGGAAGTGAGGGAAGACAATGGTAGAAGATGAGATTAAGAGACAGCAGGACATCCCAATACAGGGCTTTATTTTGGGGTTTGAGACTACAAGAAGCAACTGAAGGATTGTAAAAGAAAAGGGCAATGACCTGACTTAACTCAAAGAAGGTATCTCTGCGTGAAGAATAAACCAAGGTGAACAAGAATGGATGGATTTCAGTTGCCTGTGCAATATATAACCAAAGCATTTATTTCAATACTTAAGGCAAGAAAGAGGCTCAGGCTAAGAGGGCAATGACAGCAGTAGTGCAAAGTATACTCCATGCATTACAAAGTTCCTAAGACCCATAAAACACAAGTGTCTCCTTAATAATTCAATGAAAAGACTGTAACATATTCCAACTACATAGGGCTAAAAAGTTCACTATGAAAATACCTGGGTATCAGATACTGGCTTCTTATGGTTACTTTTATTATCTGATAGGTCCAAGAAAAAACTGTCTCTTTTTCCATATGGGGTTTTATCAATAAACCATCCTCCCTCAGATTCTCTTGCAGGAGTCTTCAAAGGAATAGAACTTGTTTTAGTTAGTCGTGGTGCTGAAGTAGTAGTTTCTCTTTGCTCCACCTCCGGAGTATTTGAGACAGAATCAGGATTTCCTTTCCGATATAAAGAGAGCAGCGAACTGTTCATGTGATTTGATGACTGGCAGAAACATGATTTTACCATTAATTACTCAGGTATTCATGAAAAGTTCCATTAACCATACTAATAAGGTTTCTACATTTTGCTTTCACCAACTTCTGATATTTATAGTCAAAATATATGGGTGTTCACAATAAGATGATTCACAAACAAGCATTTAATATTCAAAAATATGTACACCCACCACCACTCCAAGTTAATGGAGGGCCAGTTCATAATTGATGATTAAATAAAATAAGCATGGTTACTTTTAAAAATATAACAGAACCAAGTATGGAAATGAACAGGTAGTCACTGGGAGTCACTACTATTCCATCAATTCAAAGAAAGATCAAATATAATTGTGTGTCATCATTACTTGATTAATATATCCAAAAACTGATTTATCAAGGGAAAAAACAGAAGGCAAATTATGAGTAACTTGATGTATTACCTTCATATCTCCTTAGTCAAGCCCATTCATTGGTAAATCCTAGACAGAAAATATATTCTTTGCTCCAATTTTATGATTAATTCTCTTTCTATCTGTTTGCCCTTATTTCTGGCTACTCCCTTCTTTTTCTCTTTATAACTAACCATAAACACAAACACTGGTAGGATGGGTTAATCCATCATCAACAGAATATGTAGCAAGTATTCTATTATTTATTGATAAAAATGTCCAAAATCTCTTTTTCCACTTTTTTAATCATTTTTTCCTTAAAAAGTCTAATAATTTTAAGGAAAAAGAATCACAGTGAGTCTATTAAATGTCTGGCTTACCTGTGGATCTGGGTAATCTTCCACAATTGAATCATCCTCAGAATAGCTTTCAGTATACCTCAGTAAAAAGAGGGAAAATGTTTTAAATGCTTTTCTCCTAAAAAATTACTACCCAAAGCAAGTTAAATATACTATGATAACATATTATGGTGGTAAAGAGTTCAAGTTTTGGGGCTGGGTTGTGGCTCAGTGGTAGAGCACTTGCCTAGCATGCATGAGACACTGGGTTCAATCCTCAGCATCACATTAAAAGAAAAGTGGGGGGCTGGGATGTGGCTCAAGCAGTAACGTGTTCTCCTGGCATGTGTGGGGCGCTGGGTTCGATCCTCAGCACCACATAAAAATAAAATAAAGTTGTTGTGTCTGCCGAAAACTGAAAAATAAATATTAAAGAAAAAAAACCTAAATAAACAAAATAAAGGTATTGTGTCCATCTACAACTAAAAAAAAAAAATTTAAAAAAAAAGAGTTCAAGTTTTAAAATCAGAGAAACTGGGATACAAAAATCTAGAATAACCAATTAGTGACTATATGTACCTAATGTCTCTGAGAATCAGTTTATCTATAAAATAATAAATAACATCCATCTCAAAGTTCTTAGTACATAGTAAAGGCTAAATAAATTGCAGTTATCTTTATTCCAGTAACAAATAAAAGTGAAATACAAATTCCCATCAGACCCAAGGCCCTCTTTTAAGAATATCAAACTCAGCAAGCTAATTAAGCACTTTGAATAACAAATTCACAATTCAAGCCATGTAACCAATTGCAACTTTGTATTTGTTCAGAAGGGAAGTCGTGAAGAAATTTTTCATATAATATATCAAACTAGTTTAGCTCCTAATAACTACAAACTGAGAATATAGTCTCAGTTCATTATAACTGAAAATTGATATCTAATAGTTTCTGCTTCTATTTAATGGTTTCTCTTTTTTAAAATATTTTTAGTTGTAGATGGACACAATACCTTTATTTTATTCATTTATTTTTATGTGGTGCTGAGGATTGAACTCAGTGCCTCACATATGCTAGGCAAGCGCTCTACCACTGAGCTACAACCCCAGAATGGTTTCTTTCTTTCTTTCTTTTTTTAATTTTTTTTTAGTTGTAGTTGGACACAGTACCTCTATTTTGTTTATTTTTATGTGGTGCTGAGGATGGAACCCAGGCCCTACACGTGGGAGGCAAGTGCTCTACTGCTGAGCCACAACGCCAGCCTCCTCTGCATGGTTTCTTTAGATGATATTTAAATTAACAAAAAGACTATTCCTACTGGGCATGGTGGCCACATCTGTAATTCCAGTGACTATGAAGGCCGAAATGCGAGGATCGCAAGTTTAAAGCCAAGCTCAGCAACTCGGGAGGACCCTCAGCAACTTAGTGAGACCCTAATAAAAACAAAAAGGTCTGGGGATGTAGTCCAATGGTAAAGCGCCCCTGGATTCAATCCCTAGTACCAAAAGAAAAGGAGTTCAGAGCCAGCCTCAGCAACTTGGCAAGGCCCTAATCAACTCAATGAAATCCTGTCCTTAAATAAATACAAAAAAGGGCTGGGAATGTGGCTCAGTGGTTGCGTGCATCTGCGTTCAATCCCTGGTACCAAAAAAATAAGGCTGAGTAGTAAAGTGTTTGCCTAGCATGCACAAGGCTGTAGGTGGTATTTCCAGCACGAAGAAAAGAGAGAGAATAAGAATAAACTGCAAAACATTATACCAATAAATTCCACACTTCGGATGAAAGGACAAATTTATTTAAAAACACAACTCACAGGGTATGGTAGTGCCTGCCATTATCTCAGCTACTTGGGAGGTTGAGGTGAGAGGACTGCAAGTGTTAGGTTAGCCTCAGCAATTTAGTGAGACCCCGTCTCGCAATAAAAAATAAAAAGGCCTGGGGATATAGTTCAGTGGTAGAACATTTCTGGGTTCAATCCCCAATACCACTCAAAAAAAAAAAAATCATCAAAATTGACATTTAAGAAAAAAAAGGTGGCTGGGGTTGTGGCTCAGTGGTAGAGCACTCAGCAAGCACGTGCGAGGCACTGGGTTTGATCCTTAGCACCACATAAAAATAAATAAATAAAATAAAGGTATTGTGTCCAACCACGACTAAGAAAAATTTTTTTTAATTTTTTTAATGTAAATTTTTAAAAATTTATATGACAGCAGAATGCATTACAATTCTTATTACATACATAGAGCACAATTTTTCATATCTTTGGTTGTATACATAGTATACTCACACCAATTCGTGTCTTCATACCTGTACTTTGGATAATACTGTCCATCACATTCCACCATCATTTCTAATCCCCTGCCACCTCCCTTTCCCTCCAACCTCTCTGCGCCATCTAGAGTTGTCTCCCATGCTCCCCCTCCCTATCCCACTATGAATCAGCCTCCTTATATCAGAGAAAACATTCAGCATTTGGTTTTTGGGGATTGGCTAACTTCACTTAGCATTATCTTCTCTAACTCCATCTATTTACCTGCAAATGCCATGATTTTATTTTCTTTTATTGCTGAGTAATATTCCATTGTGTGTGTGTGTGTGTGTGTGTGTGTGTGTGTGTGTATATATATATATATACACATACCACATTTTAATCCATTCATCTATTGAAGGACATTTAGGTTGGTCCCACAGCTTAGCTATTGTGAATTGTGCTGCTATAAACACTTATGTGGCTGTGTCCCTGCAGTATGTTGTTTTTAAGTCCTTTGGGTATAGACTGAAGAGAGGGATAGTTGGGTCAAATGGTGGTTCCAGTCCCAATATTCCAAGAAAATTCCATAATGCTTTCCATATTGGCTGTACCAATTTGCAGTTCCACCATCAGTGTATGAGTGTACCTTTTTCCCCACATCCTCACCAACACTTATTGTTGTTTGTATGCATAATAGCTGCCATTCTGACTGGAGTGAGTGAAATCTTAGAGTGGTTTTGATTTGCATTTCTCTAATTACTAGTGGTGATGAAAAAAAAGTCACCAAAATTGACATTTAGGGGTTGTGGCTCAGCAATAGGGCATTCATCTAGCACGTGCGAGGCACTGGGTTTGATCCTTAGCACCACATAAAAATAAATAAGTAAAATAAAGGTACTGTGTCCAACCACAACTAAGAAAAAAAATTTTATAATAAAAAAAAATAAGATTTGAGAAACCATATCTATTAAAATTTATAAAAATTCTTCATAAAAGGAAAACTCTAAGCCTAGATGAATTCTAACATTCAAGAAAATAATTTTCATAGTTCTTTTTCATAAAACCGAGAACAACAGAACAGTTTCCAATTAATATCATGCACAGACAGGAAACAAATCAGTAGCTGCTTGGAAACAGGAATGGAAGGAAAAGTGAATTATAAATGAGGAGCCAGAAAACTTTTGAAGTTGATGGGAAATTTTGGCATCTTACTTATGGTGATGATTTAGTGAGACAAACATATGTCAAAACAAAACAAACACTTTTAAAATATACAGCTTATTCTATCTCAATGATAACTTAAATTACTTTAAAGCCCTCAACATTATTTCTTCCTTCTTTTTATTTATTTATTGATTGATTGCAGTAAAGGGGTTTGAACTCAGGGGCCATACTAAAACTGAGCAACAAGCTGGGCATAGTGGTGCACATCTATAATCCCAACAGCATGGGAAGCTGAGGCAGGAGGATTGTAAAAGCCAGGTCCTAAGCAACTCAGTGAGACCCTGTCTCTAAATAAAATACAAAATAAGGCTGGGGATGTGGCTCAGTGATCCAGTGTCCCTAAGTTCAATCCCAGGTACCCCAAAAAATATAAAAACAAACAAACAAACAACAATAACAAAAAAATTGGGCAACATCCCCAGACCTTTTCTTACTTTATTTTGAGATAGGGTCTGGCTAAGCTGCCCAGGCTGATCTTAAACTAGGCAATCCTCCTACTTCAGCCTTCTAAGTCACTGGAATCATAAGAATACCCACATGCATTGCCTTGACTTTATTTCTTAAGCGATAAAATTAACTGACAACTTTTAATATATCTGACATTATATTTGGGCAGAGAAAAGCAAAAGTAACAAAAGACAGCTCTGTTGATAATGCTAAAAGGTACACAAATAATTTGAATGCAATACGATATATTAATGATTATAATAAGTATCTATAACCAGGAGATAAGGAAACACTAAACAGTGTTTAAGAACGCCAGGCATTGGGGCTGGGGATGTGGCTCAAGCGGTAGCGTGCTCACCTGGCATGCGTGCGGCCCGGGTTCGATCCTCAGCACCACATACCAACAAAGATGTTGTGTCCGCCGAGAACTAAAAATAAATATTAAAAATTCTCTCTCTCCCCCCTCTCACTCTTAAAAAAAAAAAAAAAAAAAAGAACGCCAGGCATGGTGGCACACAACTGTAATCCCAGAAACTTGGGAGGCCAAGACAGAAAAATCACAAGGATAGCCTGGGCAACTTAATAAGACCCTATCACAGAATTTAAAAAATAAATAAAAAGGGCTATGGGTGTAGATCAGTGATAAAGTACCCTTGGGTTCAATCTCTAGAACCCTCCCAAAAAAGAGTGTTTTAAGAACATCTTGCTGGGTATGGTGGCACACACCTATAATCCCAGCAACTTGGGAGGCTGAGGCAGGAGAATCATGAGTTCCAAGCCAGCAAAAGCGAGGCGCTAAGCAACTCTCTGTCTCTAAATAAAAATACAAAATAGGGCTGGGAATGTGGCTCAGTGATCAAAGCCAGGATTTCACATATATTAGGCAAGTGCTCTACCACAAAGCTACATCCCCAGTCTCCTTTATAAAGATGATAAGACAGACTTGACAAATTGCCATGGCTAGCCTCAAACTTGTGATCCTCCTTCTCAACCTTCAGAATAGCTGGGATTACAATTGTGTACCATTGCACCTAGCTTCAACTGACTCTTCAAGCCGAGTAGGAACTTATGAAAGGAAAATGAATACCACACAGAAAATCACCCTAAAAAAAGCACAAAGAAGATATGTGAAGTCTTTGGGGAGCTATAAGCATCCAATAAAACTAGAAGACAAGGTATGAAGAGATAAGTTAAGTATTACGCAGGGCCAGACTGGCAATGAAGTGCCAATGAAAGTTTTACAAGTATGAATATGACAATTCAGGGGGAAAAAAATCCTCCATTTTATAATACATACTCATTATCCTCTTCACCTTGCCTTGCTCTTTTTGCCAGATGTTCATCTTCGAATTCTGCCAGATTCTTCACTTCTTTCTCACTACTAATTATGCTGAATACTGAAAGAAAAAAAAAATGCCATTAGCCAAAACAGTTCTAATAACTATTGATTTACCTCTAACAAGAAAAGACTCACCTTTTTCTACCTGAATCCTAAAAGCATTTCTTTTTCTTCGACCATAGTCTATACTAAAAAAAAAAAAAAAAAAAAAAAAGTTTAGTAGTCTCCATCAATATTTTTTTCATTAAGCTCAATCTAAATGGTCACATGATTTTTCATAAATATTTAATCATGCCACTCTTCACATTGCCATGAACCAATTTTTTTTTTTAAAGAGAGAGTGAGAGAGGAGAGAGAGAGTGAGAGAGAGAGAATTTTTAATACTTATTTTTTAGTTCTCGGCGGACACAACATCTTTGTTGGTATGTGGTGCTGAGGATCGAACCCGGGCCGCACGCATGCCAGGCGAGCACGCTACCGCTTGAGCCACATCCCCAGCCCATGAACCAATTTTTAAAGAATTTTTAAGTTCATATTTATACACTGCATTCTCTCGGTATTATTCCGTACTTAATTAGTTGATTTTCTTTGAATATTTTTAGTTTGCGATTTCAAATATCCCAAAATTTTGAAAGAACGTAATGAATATCCATATAATCTTTACCTAAAGTAAATCTTCACTTTGCTACATTTACTTTATTTCTCTCTGCACTGACAGAATCATTTGAAAATTAGTTACCGGCATTTCACCTCAAAAATCAGCATGCCGGCTGGGGATGTGGCTCAAGCGGTAGCGCGCTCACCTGGCATGCGTGCGGCCCGGGTTCGATCCTCAGCACCACATACCAACAAAGATGTTGTGTCCACCGAGAACTAAAAAAATAAATATTAAAAATTCTCTCTCTTGGGGCTGGGGATGTGGCTCAGCGGTAGCGCGCTCGCCTGGCATGCGTGCGGCCCGGGTTCGATCCTCAGCACCACATACAAACAAAGATGTTGTGTCTGCCGAGAACTAAAAAATAAATATTGGAAATTCTCTCTCTCACTCTCTCTCTCCTCTCTCACTCTCTCTTTAAAAAAAAAAAAAAAATTCTCTCTCTCTCTCTCCCTCCCCCCTCTCTCACTCTCTCTTAAAAAAAAAAAAGATCAGCATGCCTCTTTGTAAAAAAGGATATTTAACTATATAACCATAGTAAAATTAGCACACACAAGAAATTTAATATAGCTCAGTGGTATATCGCTTGCCTTGCATGCGTGAGGCACTGTGTTCAAATCTCAGCACCACAAAAAATAAATAAATAAAAATATTGTGTCCATCTACAACTAAAAAAATATTTTAAAAAGAAATTTAATACTGATAAAATATTATTTAATAGAGTCTATATTAAAATTTTTCAAACTGTTCCCCCAAGATGTTCTTAGATGGCTGGGTGCAGTGGTGCATGCCTGTAATCCCAGAGGCTCGGGAGGCTGAGGCAGGAGGATTGCAAGTTCAAAGCCAGCCTCAGCAAAGATGAGGCACTAAGCAACTCAGTAAGACCCCGTCTCTAAATAAAAGTAGGGCTGGAGATGTGGCTCAGTGGTTAAGTGCCCCTGAGTTCAATCCCTGGTACCAAAACCAAAAACAAGCTGTTCTTAGATTTTTATTTTCTTTTAATTAGAGTCTAATCAAGGTTCATGCATTCACTTTGTTCTCTTTAGACTCATTTAAATTATAATCATCTTTTCTTTGACAGATGTTTTTATTATTTTTTTTCTTTCACTTTTTTTATTGGTACATTATACTTGTACATATAATGAAATTGTTACATGTCCATACATGCATACAATATAACAATGTTATTTGGAATCACTCACTCCTCAGCACTTCCCCTACTTCTTCCCTACCCCCCACCCCCTATCTTTTTTCCCTACTGATGTCCCTTTTATCTTCATGAGATCACCTTTCTTTTTCTTTTTCCTCTCTAGCTTCCACATATGAAAGAAAACATATGACCCCTGATCTTCTGAGTTTGACTTATTATGCTTAACATAATGGTCTCCAGTTCCATTCATTTTCCCGCAAATGACATAATTTCATTTTTCTTTATGGCTAAATAAAACTCTATTATCTATCTATCTATCTATCTATCTATCTATCTATCTATATATATATATATATACCACATTTTCTTTATCCATTCATCCACTGATGAATACCCAGGCTGGTTACATAGTTTGGCTATCATAAATTGTGCTGCTGTAAGCATGTATCACTATAGTATGACCGCTTTAATTCTTCAGGATAAATATTGAGGAGTAGGAAAACTAGGTCATGTGGTGGTTCCATGCCTAGTCTTTTGAGGAACCTCTGAACTAATTTCCAATAGTGGTTATACTCATTTACAATCCAACCGATAGTGTAAAGTGTTCCTTTTCCTCCAACATTTATTATTATTTGAATTCTTAATGACTGCCATTCTGATAGGTATGAAATTAAATCTCTATAAAGTTTTGATTTGCAATTCCCTAATTGCTAATGATGTTCAACATTTGTTGGACATTTGTATTTTTTCTTTTGAAAAGTGTCTGTTTAATTCATTTGCCCATTCATTAATTGGGTTATTTAATTTTTTGGTGAAAAAAAAACTGAGTTCTTCATATGTTCTAGATATTAATCCTCTGCCAGAAGAGTAGCTAGATTTTCTTCCATTCTGTAGGCTTTCTCTTCACATTCTTAATTGTTTCCTTTGCTGTGCCGAAGCTATTTAATTGGATGCCATCCCATTTATTAACTCTTGACATTATTCCCTGAGCTTTAGGGATTCTATTGAGAAAAGTTGTTGACTGTGCATATATGCTGCAGTGTTGACCCTACACTTTCTTTGATCCATTTTTAGTTGACTTTTGTGCAAGATGAGAGATAGGGGTCAAGTTTCATTCTTCTACGTATGGATAACCAGTTTTCCCAGCACCATTTGTTAAAAGGGTTAAAAGGGCTGTCTTTTCTCCAATGTGTTTTTAGCACCTTTGTCAACAGATCAGATGACTTTAGATGGGTAGGGTTTTTATCTCTGTGTCTTCTATTCTTTACCACTGGTCTATATGTTTGTTTTTATGCCCATTCATGCAGTTTTTGTTACCATAGCCCTGAAATATAATTTGAAGTCTGGTATTATGATGCTTCTAGCATTGCTATGTTGGCTTAGAATTGCTTTATCTATTCTGGGTATTCTTTCAAATTAATTTCAGGATTGTTTTCTAGCTCTGTGAAGAATGTCATTGATATTTTGATGGGGACTACATTGAATCTGTATGTTGCTTTTGGTAGTATGGTCATTTTAATAATATTAATTCTGTCTATCCATGAACATGGGAGGTTTTTCCATCTTCTGAGGTCTTCAATTTCTTTCTTCAGGATTTTATAGTTTTCACTATAGAGGTCTTTCACCTCCTTGGTTAGATTCATTCCTAGGTTTTTTTTTTTGTTTGTTTGTTTGTTTGTCTGTTTTGTTTTTATTTTGAGGCTATTATCAATGAAATGGTTTCTTGATTTATTTTTTAGCAGATTCATTGTTGGTATATAAGAAATGTGTTGCCTACTACCTTGCCAAATTTGTTTATTAGCTCTAGCAGTTTTTTGGTGGAGTTTTTTTGATCTTCTGCAAACAGATGCTGACATTTTTGAAAGGCTCAGACCAGTTAATTCATAAAATTTCCTGTAATCTAGATCTATTTTGTATTTCCTCACTATTAAATTCAAGCTAAGCATTTCTAGCAAGATCATATAGTAAAGATGACAGATGAAAGCTTGATAAGGAAAAGAATATTTATATAACTTCAGAGTAAATTCTTAAAAATTATACATACATACATACATATATATATGCATGCGTTGGGGGAAAGGGAAATGCAGAAAAATCCAAATGTAGGGATTTAATATATAAAAACTATGTTGTAATCTTCAAGTGTCAAAATCATGAAAAACAAGGAAAAGCTGAGCAACCAGTACAGATTAAAGGAGACTTAAAAGGCAAAACAACCAAGTATGATCTTGGATTGTATTTTGGTGTAGGGAAAAAACCCACAAAACAATAAAGGACATTATTGGGACAATAGGCAAAATATGAATACAAATTAGATAATATTATCATATAACCATTATTTTTTCTAGTTTTAATTAATGAACTACAGTTATGTAATAGAAAGTCTTTGTACTGTGGTAGTAGAAGCAAATGTGACTCCATTTTGTTTTATGACTTCATCCTGTAAAACAACCATGCCAAGAAAAAGAGTCAAGACTGGGGCAAGATGTTCTTTTCCTTTTGCTATAGAAACCTTTAAGAACACGGAACTACCTAATGGGGTATTGTTTCTGTAACTAGAGTAACAGGGCTCTGTTTCTCTAACTGCGGTGACTGGGATAACTGTGATTGGTTAGGCTTCCCTCCGCTTGACTGCACTGTCCCGCTTCTGTAACCTGGCTTGCTTGCATTGGCTAGACCCCCCACCCGAAAACATCCCTTTTGCGGTTTTCAGGCTTATAAGGAGTGCCCTTGCAATTGTTCGGGGCTGATCAGGGAACAGCTTTATGTTCTGGTCAGCCACCACCGGTGTGCTTCAATAAAGGCTTGATTCGATTATACATGAGTGGTCTGGAAGTCAGTTTATGAAACCCTGGGACGAAGCTTTAACTATAACAGTTCTACTAGAGGCACAGACCAGCTACTTTGCTGGTTGAAACAGGAGGATCCACATTTTTTTTTTTTTTTAAGTCTAGCAACAATGTAGGGGGATGAAGGAGTCACTGCTGAGTTTGTCAGATGAGCAGCTTAACTTTTTTTTTTTTTTTTAAAGAGAGAGGAAAGTGGGGGGAGAGAGAGAGAGAGAGAGAGAGAGAGAATTTAAGAGAGAGAGAGAGAGAGAATTTATTTATTTATTTATTTATTTTAGTTCTCGGCGAACACAACATCTTTGTTGGTATGTGGTGCTGAGGATCGAACCCGGGCCGCACGCATGCCAGGCGAGCGCGCTACCGCTTGAGCCACATCCCCAGCCCGAGGATCCACATTTGAGGCTAGCAATTTAGCGAGACTACGTCTCAAAAAATTTAAAAAAGTCTACAAAGTGTAGGTCATTAAAGTGTTTGCCTAGCAAACTGGAGGTCCTGAATTCAATTCCATATTACTCCCCACCCCCCGCGCACACACACACACAAATCTTTGTTCTTTTGAAAACAGACAAAGGGTAAGGAATACATGGGTTTTCTTTGTATATGCTATTCTTTCAACTTTAAGTTTACTATTCTTTCAATTTTTCCTCAAGTTTGAAAATATATCAAAATAAAAAGCTTTAAATAAAGCAAATATTGTACTAAATCATGGCCATTTAAAAAAGCAATTTTTGGCAGGGAGCAATGGTGTACACCTTTATTCCCAGAAGCTGGGAAGGCTGAGGCAGGAGGTTTGCAAGTTCAAGACCAGCCTCAGCAACTTACAGGGCCCTAAGCAACTTAGACTGTCAAAAAATATATATAAATAAAAAGGATTGGGGATGTGGTTCAATGGTTAAGGGATCCTGAGTTCAATCCCTGATGTAAAAAAAAAAAAAAAAAAAGGCAATTTATCGGTTAGATTAAAACTCAGCAGTACAGCACCTGCCTACCATGAATGAGCATGTATGAAGCCCTAGGTTCAATCTGGAGTAATGCAAAAATAAATTAATTAATTTAAAAAGCAACTTAATTGGGAGGCTGAGGCAGAAAAATCACAAATCTGAAAGCCTGGATAACTCAGTGAGACCGTATCTCAGAAAATAAAAAACTCAATGGAAAAGGAACTTGAGCAAAATATGTTAAAGTAATACGAATATATCAATACAAAGTTTTTCCTTCCAAACAGGTTTATGCTTTTAAAAATCAATTAACTAATTTAAATGGGGAATGGGCTATAAACCAATAAGTTGAAATACTTCTATTAGCAGCAAATCATATGAAAATTTGAGAAAACTGAAAACACAAACCTTAAGACAATAAAAAAGGCTAATAATAGTCACCTACTAAACCTTATATTATGGAAGAAACACCTACCAAATGACAATCAATATTCAGAACACTAATCCTTACCTTTTTCAACAGAATTACTCTTCTGAACTGAACTTAATAAAACTCAATCAAAAGCATCTAGCAATCAACATATACCTAACACTAAAAAGAGAACTGGAAAATGATTGTAACTAAAAACACAAGGTACAACCATGAATCTAAAACAAAAGATCTAAAACAAAACCATTTTACTAACCTAATTTAAAAAAACAACTAAGAATATATATAGATAGCATAATTTATAGCACTGCTTATGTGATATTCAGATATCAAAAACTAAGGATTATACAAAGTTTTCTTTCCCTTCAATCCCCAAGACCAAAAAAAAAAAGTCTCCTCCATGCTGTCATATAACTTAATCCATGGGCCTAACCTTTGTTTTATAGTTACTGGTGACTGTTTATCTTCCTCCACTTCTGGACTGTGAATTTCTGATTTACATTTATTTTCATGTCTACTATAGCATATGAAACTGCCCTTATATTAAATAGGCACTAAATAAGTATCTGTTATAATATGAAAAATCAAAAGCTCCTGATATCTGATAGGAATGCTACAGTATAAAATGGGAAAATCTGCATGACACACGATCTGGTATAAATCATATTATTCTGCTATATTTCACTAAATATAATCACTAACATGAGACAAAGCAATTTCAATGTCTCTGAAAATGAGCTACATTATTCTGCTTCTAAATGAAGATCCAAGAATCTACTTCTATTTTTGGCACACATTTTTCAACCTATCAGAATAAAATCTTGGTATGATTTGAATGACAAAGACGAAAGAAAAAGCCCTTTCCATACTGAAATTAGCAATAATGGCTCTAATTTCTTTGAGATCCCATTTTTGAAAAGCCATAAATCAAGCATGTAATTCTGCACCCTGCTGGCTCAGCAAATTTTTACTTATAAATTATTCATAGTAGGTGAGCATAATTTCAGAACTATGTAAATATATTATCTGGTAATAAAAAAGGAAAGAAATGAAAGTACTAAAGAAAAACTTAAATGACTAAGTAAGGGCACAAGAATTCCTTATAAATGAGCACTTCAAATGCTCTCTCCAAAGCCACTGTGCTATCTTGTAATATTAACATGAAGTTCCTCAATAAACCCCTCCATCTGACCCTGTACCATTCTCTGAAAAGAACTAATCTTGTCCCCTCTTTTGATAATTTCACTTTGATAATTAAGCTGTCAAGGAACTGACAGTTATTTATTCATTCAGTCACTTATTCATTCAACTCCTCTGATTTTATCAAATGAGTGTTGACCTCCCTTGGAGAACTAGCCAAGAGCCTGGAACCCAAAGAAGATACTATTCAGGCACTATAAAAACTCTGCCTTTATGCAGGGCACTATGGTGTGCATACCTGTCAACATATCCTAGCAACTCCACAGGCTAAGGCAAGAAGATCTCAATCTGGCAACTTTGTAAGACCTTATCGCAAAACACAAAATTTAAAAAAGAAAGGACTGGGGATGTAGCTGAGTGGTAAAGCACCAAAAATAAAAATAACTCTTCCTAGTTGGACAAACATTTTATACACACATATTATAGTGACATGCAATAACAGAAAGCAATCATGACAATTATGGACTATGTATATATAAGAAAGAGAGGAGAGACAGAGAGAATGTGTATGTGTGTGTGTTTGTGTGTATGTGTTTGTAAGAGAAAAAGAGAGAGATTACAAATTGTTATTAGATATTACTGGCACATGTAATACAAGGCAGGCAGACAGGAAGAACTAGATCATGAGACCTTTTGTTTTTTCTTTCTCTTTTTTGGTACCGGGGATTGAACTCAGGGGCACTCGACAACTGAGCCACATCCCCACCCCTGTTTTGTATTTTATTTAGAGACAGGGTCTCACTGAGTTACTTAGTGCCTCAGTGTTGCTCAGACTAGCTCTGAACCCCCGATTCTCCTGTCTCAGCCTCCCCAGCTGCTGGGATTACAGGTACGTGCCACCGTGCCCGGCCAGATCTTGAGACCTTTAAGCAGTTGGGAAAAAAAAAATCACTGGTACATACAAAAGACAAGTGAAGGCTTATAAAATAGGGGCATAACAAGGTTGAATAAGCACTCTAAAGAGATTACTTTGAGACCAATGTGATTTTGCAACCTATACACTCAGAAAAATGAAAAATTATATCCCATCTGATTTAAATGTATGATATGTCAAGGTCATTGTACTGTCATGTGTAACTAATTAAAACAAATAAAATTTTTTTAAAAAAATTAAAAAATTTTAAAAAAGAGATTACTTTGATAGCTGTGGTGTGGCTGGTTTAGAAGAGTAGTTTTCAGTGGAGGTGGTAACACATCTAGAAGACATTTTGAAAATTAGAGGGATGATTTGAGGTGTCACATGTTGGGGAATAGTATGGCAATTTAGTGAGTGTGGTCATTAATTGCTGGATACTCTATGTGCTAGACAATCCCACCCTTCTTCAAATATTTGTGATGGTGCAAAACTTGTTTATATGGTTCACTGAGACCACCAAGAACATTGTGATCATGGTATCTGAGATGCCCACGGAACACATTTATATCAGTCTGCACTTGTTGTTATCATAGTCATACTTATTCTATCAATAAACTCAATGTTCTGACTGCCATTATATTTTCTATTGTCGCAATAGGCCTGAGCACCTATGGATTTGAGAACCAGTGTATTAAAGCAGGGGTCAGCAAACTCTGTAAAAGGGCCAGATGGCAAATATTTAGGCTTTAAAGGCCATATTGTCTCTGATGAAACTACTGAACTCTACCTTTATAACACAAAAGCAAAAACATAAATAAACAAAAACACTTAATTTAATGGACACAATTTTCATGTATCCCAAAATATTCTGAAACATTTTTTCAACCATTTAAAAATGTAAAACCGGACTAGGGATGTGGCTCAAGCGGTAGTGCGCTCGCCTGGCATGTGTGCAGCCCGGGTTCGATCCTAAGCGCCACATACAAACAAAGATGTTGTGTCTGCCAAATACTAAAAAATAAATATTATATTCTCTCTCTCTCTCTCTCACTAAAAATAAATAAATAAATAAAAATGTAAAACCAAATCCAAATGCAGTTACACATGCCTATAATACCAATTACTCAGAAGCTGAGGCAGGAGGATCACAGTTACAAGGCCAAACTCAGCAACTTAGCAGGACCCTATCTATCTCAAAATATGAAATGAAAAGGGGTAAGGATGTGGTTCAGTTGTAAAGAGTCCCTGAGTTCAATCTCTCGTACAATAAAAAAATTTTAAAATAAATACAGTAAAACCATTCTTAGTGCATTAAAAACATGGTAGGCTGGTCTGGCATAAGGGCCATAGTTTGGTAACTATGAATTAGAGAGGAAGGCAAGCTAAATGCATAAAAAGTTGAAGACAGGCACATGCAGGTAATCCCAGCAACTCGGGAGGCTAAGTCAGGTGGATCACGAATTCAAAGTCAGCTTCAGCAACTTAGCAAGGCCCTAAGCAACTTAGAGACACACTGTCTCAAAATGAAACACAAAAAAGGCTGGGGTTGTGGATCAGTGGTTAAGTGCCCCTGGGTTCAACCCCTGGCATTAAAAAAAAAAAAAAAAAAAAGCATGAGAGGTTGAAACGAAGTCTAAAGAAGAAATATAGGGCTGGGGATGTGGCTCAAGCGGTAGCGCGCTCGCCTGGCATGCGTGCGGCCCGGGTTCGATCCTCAGTACCACATACAAAGATGTTGTGTCCGCCAAAAACTAAAAAACTAAATAAATAAATACACTTTCTCTCTCTCTAAAAAAAAAAAAAAAAAGAAAAAAATAAGAAAAAAGAAAATAATGGGTGGAGAAGAGGGAGAAAAGCCACCACCAAATATTTAAAAGATAATAGAGCAAGGCTTGGTGACTTACTGTAGATGTGCACGTAAGAGAGGATGGCTAGGTAGAAACAGGAAGACAAAAAAAGGTATTTAACCTGAGTGATTAAGTGAGTAACTGTACTATCAACTAAGGAAAAAGAAAAAAAAAAGAGTTACCTGGGAGTGAAGGTAACATTCATGATCTGCTCTCTTTTGCTGATACCCCAAACTCTGCCCCTTTATGCCCTCTCCCAGTGACACCACCTGCTATTTTAGATCCACTCCCTCACTCCCATCTCTAGTTAAAAAAAAAAGTCTTTGTTAAAAAAAAAAAAAAAAAAACACCAAGTGGCAAAGCAATTCATACATTTAATTGAATGAATGGTGGAAACAGCAGCAAGCTTAAACCACTCATGAAATAAATTTTGATGAAAAAAAGAAGAAATATTGAGCAAAAGCAAAAGTGAAGTATATAAATTTTTTAAAAAGTCTTTTTAGTTATCTTCTTTTCATACTTCTTAAAACAAGAGTTGGTACTGGGAAGCCTGCCTTCCTCTCTAATTCACAGTTACCAAACTATGGCCCTTATGCCAAACCAGCCTATCACATTTGTAATGCACTAAGAATGGTTTTACTGTATTTATTTTTTAATTTTTTTATTATACTAGGGATTGAATTCAGGGGCACTTTACTACTGAGCCACATCCTCACCTCTTTTCATTTTGTACTTTGAGATAGGGTCCTGCTAAGTTGCTACTGTCAACAAATATCTAAAAACGTAGAAATGGCTTTGGGACTGGGCAAAGGGTAGACGCTACAAGAATTTTGAGGCATATGTTAGGAAAAAAACCTAGAATGCTGACCAGGCACAGTGGCACATGCCTGTAATCCCAGCTACTCAGGAGGCTGAGGCAGAAGGATCACAAACTCAAGGCCAGCATGGGCAACTTAGTGAGACCCAGTATCAAAATAAAATTGCAAAAGAGCTGGGGATGTAGCTCAGTGATAAAGCAGCCCTGGGGTCAATCCATAGTATCAAAAGAAAGCCCAGAAGAACAGAATTTGGGGAATAACATGAAGAACTTGTGCAATGAGTTGAACGGGTTTCTCCCACAAACTCATACGTTGAAGTTCTAATCCCCAGTACTTGAGAACATAACTGTACTGGAGACAGAGCATTTGGAAGTGATTAAGATAACATGAGGTCACATGGATGGGCTACAATTCATTGTGATTGGTGTGCTTATAAGAAAAGATTAGGACACGATAGGTATTCACAGAGGAAAGTCCATGTGAAGACAAAGAAACAAACCCTACTGATGTCTTCATCTTGGACTTCTGGCCTCCAGAACTGTGAGCAATTAAACTTATTATTTAAGTCATCCAGTCAATATATTTTGTTACAGCAGCTTATAGCAAACAAATTCATAGACTAAGGAGGAAAAGAAAATAAAGACACTGAAAACAAAGCAGAGTCAATGAAAAATAAGAAAGAGAAGATGTGGAATTAAAAACAAAAAAAATTTAATCTTCAGTGGAAAGTCTGAGTGAGTGATATATTTCTAGATTAAAACACTGAAGGAGGGCTGGGGTTGTGGCTCAGAGGTACAGTGCTTTCCTAGAACACTTGAGGCACTGGCTTCAATCCCCAGCACCACTTAAAAAAAACTAACTAAATAAAGATATTGTGAACATTTGCAACTAAAAATATTTTTTAAAACCAACAACAACAACAAAAAAAAAAAAAAAAACTGAAGGAGATCATTACTGACAGTTTTGCTTTTCTAATGAAGCCTGAAAGAAAGTAATATCTCTATCTCCTGATCAGACAGTGCGAGAGGCTGAAAGGTAAAAAGTAGCCATCACCCCTAGTGAAAAGGACAGCTCACTGCATATAATAGATGCTTACAGACATCATATAACATGAATTGAATTCCAAAGCATATGGATTGAAGAGGTAATGCTAGCCGTCATTGATGTCAACTGGAAATTTAAGCTGGATGGAAACTTTTACAATGGTAAAAGTGGGGAAGCAAGGATCTAGAAACTACATTTTTTTACCTGTACATTCTTTGCAAATCAGATGCTAAGATTCCAGTGTCCACATATTTGCCACATCTATTACTGGTGAGGTACTAAAACAGAAAATATGAAAAACATAAAACACTCAATATTTCAAACTCTGTGATTATCAAGAAACAAGAGACCAAGCTATTAAAACATTATACTTCAAATTCTTCATTAATAAAGTATACCAAAATAATTTTTAAAAATCACCAAATAAGTGTCAATTTGAAATCAGAATTTAATCAACAATATTAATCACCATTACAACACAAGAATATTAATAACTAGACAGCTTTATAGTAGTGAGTGTGGGCTTACTATAACCAATGTTCCCAAATACAACTGAATACAGAAGTAAACTGTTGGGAATGAGAAAGACAGTAGAATGAATCAGACACAACTTTCCTATGTTCATATATGAATACACAACCATTGTAATTCCATATTATGAACAAACAACAAGAATGGGAAGTTATACTCCATGTATATAAGATATGCCAAATACATTCTACTGTAAAGTATAACTTAAAAGAACAAATTTAAAAAAAATTTTTTTTAAAGCTAGCCTCAGTTGCTAGGCAACTCAGCAAGACCTTGTTTCTAAATAAAATATTAAAAAGGGCTGGGAATATGGCTTAATGGTTAAGTGTTCCTGGGTTCAATCCCAAGGCTCCTCCCTCCCCCCAAAAAATAACTGATTATTTAAGACTGAAATATAAATATATTAATTTTCATTTGATTTTTGTATATTGTTTTTCAAAAAGTTACTAAAGTTATTTGGACTAACTTCTTACTAACTTACTTGAACACTACTAATTAACAGACAGATTACCTATTATTGGTGACCTAGAGGTACTATGAAAAAACTACTGAGACCCTAAAGTCCCTGTGAACCAAAAGAGTTTGGGAACCTCTATCTTAGGCACTGTTCTCAGGCCTTTTACTTTCTCTTAAAACACTCTTATGAGGTAGATATTAGCCTCCACATTTCACAGGTAAAATAATTTAAATGAGGCTTAAAAAGTTGTCAAGCAGCATATAATACATTGAAGGGGCAGAATTTTTTTTTAATACCTTTATTTTACTCATTTATTTATTTATTATTTATTTATTTATTTTAAAGAGAGAGTGAGAGAGGAGAGAGGGAGAGAGAGAGCGAGAGAGAATTTTTTTTTTTAATATTTATTTTTTAGTTCTTGGCGGACACAACATCTTTGTTGGTATGTGGTGCTGAGGATCGAACCCGGGCCGCACGCACACCAGGCGAGCACGCTACCGCTTGAGCCACATCCCCAGCCCAAAGGGGCAGAATTTAAGTTAGACTATCAGCCTATGTATTTCAATATTTGCTAATATCCAGTCTGACTTTCTCACTTCATACAACTTTTTTTCCAAGCACAGGGCAACAGATTCAGTACCCCAAACTGGATCATTCTAGCTCATCTTCTCCTTCTCTGGCCTCCTACAGCATGTTGCCATTTGCTACAGTTATTTTAAATTATACTTAATTGTGTGTATCTCATAGCTGCTATAAAAAAAAAATAGCTGGGGATGTAGCTCAGTGTACAGCATTTGCCTACAACGTGAGAGGACCTGGATTTGATCGCTAGCACCACAAAATATAAGTCTAATTTCCATTAAAAAAAAAAGAGAGAGAGAGAGAAAGAAAGAAACAAACAAACAAACAAACAGAGGGGCTGGGGTTGTGGCTCAGCGGTAGAGCTCACTCATCTAGCATGAGCAGGGCACTGGGTTTGATCCTCATCAGCACATAAAAATAAATAAATAAATAAATAAAATAAAGGTATTGTGTCCAACTACAACTAAAACAAAAATATTTTTTTTAAAAAAGGAAAGAAACACGGGCTGGGGATGTGGCTCAAGCGGTAGCGCACTCGCCTGGCATGCGTGCGGCCCGGGTTCGATCCTCAGCACCACATACCAACAAAGATGTTGTGTCCGCCTAGAACTAAAAAATAAATATTAAAAAAAAAAAGGAGGGCTGGGGATGTGGCTCAAGCGGTAGCGCGCTCGCCTGGCATGCGCGCAGCCCGGGTTCGATCCTCAGCACCACATACCAACAAAGATGTTGTGTCCGCCGAGAACTAAAAAATAAATATTAAAAATTCTCTCTCTCTCTCTCTCTCTCCTCTCACTAAAAAAAAAAAAAAAAAAAAAAAAAAAAAAAAGGAAAGAAACAGAATAGAAAGATTTCTAAAATATGCCACTAAGTGGAAAAAAAATCAAGCAGAAGAAAATGTCTTATTAAAAAAAGAATAAATATATAAGTATGTATAGGCATACAAAATCTTTAGAAAATATAATAGAAACTCTCCATGGTCACCACTAGAAAGAACAAAGATGATAGGACTTCTTTTCATTTTAAGTCCATCTGTCCCTTTTTTGTTTTGTTTAAAAGATGGAATCTCACTACATTGCCCAGTCTGGCCCAAAACTCCTAGGTTCAAATGATCTTCCTGCCTCAACCTGGTGAGTGGCTGCTACTACAGGCCTGGACCACTACACCCAGCTTTGTCCCTTTCATTTTAAGCCATAAGACCTATTATTTTTACAATGAACCAAAGTGAAAACTATAAAGTTGATAATGTCAAGAATTGAAAAGCAGTCAACTGTGACAGGCAGGACTGAGAAAAGACCACTTGATTCAACAGTGTTCAGTGACCTGAATACAGTGAAGTAGTAAGTTGTGGGACTATCTATAGGAAGAGTAATTCAAGAGTGAGTAAACAGCAAGAACAAAGGTCCTGTGCTTGGCATCTATAAGAAAGTCAATGTGGTTAGGACTGAGTAAATAAGGGAGAGAGCAAATGGAAACTATTGGGACAGAAAAATAGAGGCACTTTTATAGATTGGATTTTACTCCAGGTGTCCCAAACCCCATTAAAGCATTTTGTTTTGTTTTTGGTACCAGGGATTGAACCCAGGGGCACTTAACCACTGAGCTACATCCCCAGTCCTTTTTTATATTTTATTTAGAGACAGGGTCTCTCTAAGTTGCTTAGGCCCTTGCTAAATTGCTGAGGCTGGCTTTGAAGTCACAATCCTCATGCCTCAGTCTCCTGAGCAGTTGGGATTACAGGTATACACCATTGCACATGGCTTATTGTATGGTTTTCAGCAGAGCTCTGACAAGCTCCAATTTAGCCTTTAAAACAATCTCTGGCTGCTCTGTGGGGAATAGATTTTAGGTAAAAGAAGAATCAAAGACATCAGTTAGATGGCTATTGCAATTATATAACAAGGAGATTGGTGGTTTGGAATTGCATGGTTGGAGGAAGAGACTGTAAGTGCTTGGATATGGAATATACACTAATTTAAAGGTAAAGCCAACCAAATTGTTGATGAATTGGATATGGGAGTGAAAGAAAGTTAGAATGATCCTTAAGGTTTTTGTTAACAAATGGGATGGAGGGTGGAGTCATTTCCTGAAATCCAGAACACTAACATACATTTGGAGGAAAAATCAAAAGATTGGTTTAGACATGTTAAGTTGGAGATAGCTATTAGACAGACATTCAAGAAAAGAATCAACTAGGCAGCTGGATATACCAATCTGGAATCCAAGATAAAACCTGGACTGTAGATACAAATTTAAGAATCATGAATATGTAGATAATAAAACTGGATGAGGTGACCACGTAGTAGAGAAAGATAAGTGAGGAGAATGTGGAAAGAGGAGGAAAGAGGGGTAAGAAACCAGAGTGCAATGAGAAGCTGAGGAAGGAGGTCAGAGGTTCAAGGAAAAAGAGGCTGGGGCCACTTCCAACATTTCGAGGCCAGTAGAAAAGGATGAAAAAAGGAGATTGCAGAGTGACTGATAAGGTAAAGGCAAAACAAATTAAGTATATAGATCACAAACTCTGATGTGAAAGAATATCTCTCCCTTCTTTTAACTCAGATTGTTTGCTGACCATACCATTTGCCACATATTGCTTTCTACTAATGGTTATAAAAATGAAAAAAAGTGGGAAGGGAAGAGAGGCGGCATGGGGTTTGAAATGATAGTGGAATGTGATGGACATTATTATCCAAAGTGCATGTGTGAAGACACGAATTGGTGTGAAAATACTTTGTAACAACCAGAGATATGAAAAATTGTGCTCTATATGTGTAATAAGAATTGCAATGAATTCCGCTGTCACATGAACAAAAATTAATTTAAAAAAGTAAATAAAAATAAAAATAAAAAAGCAAGTAAGGAACCTATTATAATCGTCTAACCCGTGCTTCCTTTTTTACTGTTTCACAATTTGACAGCTACCTCTCTGAGAACCGCTCATTAACGTTTTCTTTTATGACCCTCTGAGGGCGTCAGAAGAAAGTTTGTGTACAAGACGTGGTGGTTATCACTGTCAGGCGAATTCCACTCTTCGCCCTACCGTAGTGAGAGAAAGCCCTGTCTCACCCTCAAAGGACTAGAGCTGTCGACAGACCCCATGCCCGAACCCAAACTAGGAGGGAATAAGGCAGGAAGCTAGTCGGGTTCGCCCTTAAAAAGAAAAGCAATGCCCTGGGGTGGAGACTAGAGACCGCTGCGAGGCAGAAACAAGCAAAATACATACCTGGATAATTCGCTGCTTGAGTTTATTATCCACGAACGCTGCGGGTCTGGGCTTCATTACGTCTTTCTCGAGGCCTCAGTTCCGGCCGCCAGTACCACATGAACCGGGGGCCTTCTCGAGGCTGTCCGCAGCAATCGCCATTCTCGCCGCACCCGAAATGTTCCCCGCCCGGCCTAAACTGCGTTTTCCTCAAGACAAGAGCACTACGAGTGAGGTGGATGAGGACTACTATGGAGAAGAAAACGAAAACCTCAGGGAGTTCGTAATATTATTTTTTTCAGGCTTATCCAACACGCCTTGGACGATTAGGCCCCCTTTGAATATGCTCAACTTTATTGGTTCCCACCTAGGTGGACAAAGATCCGCGGCAGCGGGGGAGTGATTACATCCTAGGCCCACCGAGGTTCTCGCAGCTCGTGGTTAATTTGGTTTCTTTTGTCACATCCAGCCTTCCCAGCCACACTCTTTTCGAATACAGAATTAGTCTTAGGGGAGAACTTGAACAAAACCAAAGATACCATGGATGGTTAAGTTAGGATGAAAGAGTCTGGGTGTAAAAAGGAAAGGCGCTGGGGCGCGGTGGTGTATGCCTCTAATCCCAAATGTTTCAGGTCTTATTTGATTTAAGCAATATTAAGTGCTGCCTATTATGTTTGTCACTAGGGAAGCTGAGACAGGAGTATCGAAAGTTTGCGGGACCTCTCCGAGTTCGAGACTATCCTCAGCAGTTAACGAGATCCTGCCTCAAAATCTAAAAAATAAAAAGAGATTGGGATGTATCTCCATTGGCAAAACTCCTCTGAGATGAATCTCCACTACCAAAAAAGGACAGGACTAGTTTACCAAGATAATTAGGGATTTGGCTTTGGTGGTTTTTAAATTAGATAGATAGATAGATGATATAGATATAGATTTTGTAGTTGAACACAATATCTTTATTTTACTTATGTTTATGTGGTGCTGAGTATCAAACCCAGGGCCTGCACGTGCTAGGCGAGCATTCTACCGCTGAGCCACAATCCCAGGTCCCCTCCCCCCCCACCCCGGCTTTTAAATTTACTTTTAGAACTCATTTGATCTGACGCTATTGTTAACAGATAATTTATTAAGCACAAGTCTCTCAGAATTTTCCTAAATGTACACATCTTCCCCAAGAAGTTTATCGCAAGGTTATGGAGACACAGAAATATGGGACAGTTATCATTTATGAAAAAGAAAAAACGTTGCAGGTTTTAGTTTCTATTTCTAAAATCTTTTCAATATTGTTTCAGGTCTTACTTGATTTAAGCAATACTAAGTGCTGCCTATTATGTTTGTCACAGAAAAGCAGGGAGCTGAAACTCCAAACCTCCATTCTTGTGGTATGACTGACAGAAAATTTAAAGTCATGCAAATGTAAAGAGAAAATGAGGTGAAAGTAAAGTAAAAGTAAAGTGAGGCTTAAGCAGAGAGCACTCTCAAGAGAGAGTGGGCGTCTCTGAGCAGGGAATTGACAAAGGAGACAATAGCTGTTTCCAAATTTATTACTCTTTGATGTTCACCAGGAGAACTGGGGTCCACCCACTGCACTCATTGCCAATCAGGTAGGTGTTCAGTTCCTCCTTCTTGTTGGGACAGTGCAGTTGGGTTTTGTTGTTGCTGTTTTCTGGTACTGAGGACTGAACTCAGGGGCACTTGGCTACTGAGCCACAGCCACAGCCCTATTTTGTATTTTATTTAGAGAAAGGGTCTCACTCAGTTGCTTAGAGCTTCCTGGCCGCTGAGACGGGCTTTGAATTCTCGATCCTTCTGTCTCAGCTGCCCCAGCGATTGGGATTACAGGTGTGGGTCCATGGCACCTGGCCAGTTTTTGACCTTAGTTGGTCCTCTCTGGAACTGTCATGATGGCCATCCTATTTAGGGGGACTTTATTCCAAATCAATCCCATATAATGTGAGCATAGGGTCAATAGCTGGTCAGAAGTTACCTTAGAGTAGCTGTGCTACTAAAGGAATCTTTCTTCTCAGATGGAGACCTTTATATCTATGATTCCTAACTTCACATCAACCTCGGTGGACCCTGTCAAGAGTTAGTCCCATTAATCCTGTTCTCTTCTTGTGATTTCCAACTAGCTCTTGCTTTCATTTAGTTTCTACAGATTAACTGCCACCATTTGATTTCTAGTCCACTCTTAAAATAGTTTAAAGAAGGACCTTAAAGTAATCTAAAGAACACCTTGGGCCTGGTGTTGTGGCTCAGTAATAGAGTGCTTGCCTAGCATGCTTGAGGCACTGGGTTCATCCCCAGCACCACATAAAAATAAAACAAAATAAAGGTACTGTGTCCATCTACTAATAAAAATAAAATATATATTTTTAAAAGAATTTTGTGACCTTACCATGCATTTCACTGCTTGCTCATTGCTAGCTACTACTTAACATATTGAAGAATACCAGATGTGAAATCATGTTAACAGATAATTTTATCTTCTCTCACAAGTCATCCATGACTTATCCTTCAAAACGAGTTCAGATCATATCCCTGCTCATTTCAATGGCTCTAAGCTGAACACTGAATTAAGTATAGATTTTTCCACTCTGATATTAAAATTATTGGTCCACTCATCTCCAACTTCATTTCCCACTTCTTCACTATCTGTTCTCTGTCTTATGGTGGTTTAACTCCTCATTCCTTTCTTACTCTTGACCCCTGGCAAACACCATTCTATTTTGTATCTCTATGATTTTGACTACGCCAAGTATCTCACATAAATGGAATCATGTAGTATGAAATTTTGATGGCTTATGTCACTTAACATGCTTGAGGTTCAGCCATGTCGAAGACCATATCAGAATTTCCTTTCTTGTTAAGACTGAACGATATTCCATTGTATGTGTATGCTACATTTTGTATATTTGTTCATCCATCCATGGACACTTGGGTTTTAGCAACTGTGAAGAATTCTGCTGTAAACATGAATAGACAAATATTTCTTTGCGGTTCTGGGTTCAATTCTTTTGTATATATACTCAGGAGTAGAAATGCTGAATCATATGAATTCTATTTTTAATTTTTTGAGGAACAGCCATACTGTTCCCATCAATAGCTACAACATTTTACATTCCCACCAACAGTGCATAAGAATTCCAATTACTCAATATCCTTGCCAACACTGGTTATTTTCTGGGTTTTTTTTTTTAAATACTAGTCAACCTAAGTGGTATAAAATGTTATCTCATAGATTTTATTTTCATTTCCCTAATGATTATCAATATTGAACAACTTGTCATGTGCTTATGGGCCATTTGTATATCTTTGGAGAAAAGTCTATTCAAGTTTTTGTCTATGTTTGAATTAGCTGTTTTCATTATTGATGAGCTTGGGAGTTCACTGTATGTTGAAAGGACTGTCTTTCCCCCATTGAATGGTCTTGGCATTCTTGTCAAAAATCATTTGACTAACTAGATATAGTGGTGCACACCTGTAATCCCAGCTACTCAGGAGACTGAGGCAGGGAGTCCCATTAAGTTCAAGGGCAGCCTCAGCAACTTAGCCTTGTCACAAGAGCGTATCTCCAAAGAAGTGTCCAAGGAGTTTCCAGAGAGGGGTGGAGAACTTGACTCAGGATGGACCAGCTTATGTGACTGAAAGAACTTCAGCAAGTGTGTCAAAGACATTATTAGAAGTTTATTTAGGAAGTAAATACCTGTTTAAAGAAGAAAGGGGACAATCTCAAGAAAGAGGCCTTTGGGGTTAAAAGAAGAATGTGGGGCTGAGGCTGTAGCTCAGTGGTAGAGCACTCGCTTTGCATGTGTGAGGGGCTGGGTTCGATCCTCAGTACCACATAAAAATAAAGTAAAGGTATTGTTTCCATCTACAACTAAAAAAATTTTAAGAAGAAGGAGAAGGAGAAAGAGAAGAAGGATAATAATAATAATAATGAGAATAATAATAATAAGGTTTATCTCCAGAGGAAGAGACAGCAACCCCTCGGTGTGGGGTGTTAATGCTTACTGGGCTAGAGGTGGAGGCAGTGTGAAGCTACACACTTCATGCCAGTTTCTTTTTTTTAAACATTTTTTTAAAGAGAGAGAATTTTTAATATTTATTTTTTAGTATTCGGTGGACACAACATCTTTGTTGGTATGTGGTGCTGAGGATCGAATCCGGGCCGCACGCATGCCAGGCGAGCGCGCTACCGCTTGAGCCACATCTCCAGCCCTTCATGCCAGTTTCCTTGTGCTTGCACTTTGCCCACAAGGGCATGGATCAAGGGAACTGGCCTAGGTCCTATAACTCAGGAGTTATAATTATTTTTGGATGCTTTCTACATTTCAGTCACTTATGGGCACTTCCTTTGAGACTTAGTATCTTTCCCTTTATTCTCAAATTCCTATCTCAACCCTGTCTCAAAAAATAAAATATCACTGTGTATAGCTTGGGTAGAACCAAGTTCAATCCCCATTATCACAAAAACAAACAATCATTTGACTATATACATAAGGGAACTTTTCTAGGCTCTTTATTCTTTTCCATTGGTCTATATATTTTTATTTATTATAGTATCATACTGTTTTAATTATTGTAGCTTTGTAGTAAGCTAAAAATCAACAACTGAATCCTCCAGGTTTTTTTTCTGTTTCAAGATTGGTTTGACTATTCAGGGTCCCTTGAGAATTTTAAGATGGTTTTTTTCTATTTATACAAAAAAAAAAAACTTTGTGATTTTTGATAAGTTATGCATTGAATATATAGAAAACTTTAGGTAATATTGATATCCTAACAACATAAAGTCTTCCAATCCAAGAATATGGGATTTGTTTCCATTTAGTTATATCTTTCAACAATATTTTGTAGTTTTCATAGTACAAATTTTGGCCTCCTTGGCTAATTCCTAAGTATTTTTATGCTATTCTAAATAGAATTGTTTTCAGATTGTTCATTGTTGGTGTATAGAAATGCAATTGATTTTCATGTGTTGGCTTTAAATCCTGCGATTTTGATGAATTCATTTATGAGGTCTAATGTTTGTTATGGAATCTTTAGAGTTTTCTTTATATAGTAAAGCACAGTGGTACATGTATGTGATTCCAGCAACTCTGGATGCTAAGGCAGGGGTATTGCAAGTTTGAGGCCAGCCTCAGCCACATAGTGAGACCCTGTCTAAAATTAAAAAAAGAAAAGGGCTGGGGATATAGTTCAGAGGCAGAGTGCCTCTGGATTCAATCCCCAGTAACTGAAAAAAAAATCATACATGAACAGAGATAGTTTTATTTCTTCTTTTCTAATTTTAATGCCTTTTACTTATTTTTCCTTGCCAACCACTGCAGCTAAAACTTCCACTCTTATATTGAATAAAAGTGATGAAAGTGGGAATAGTTGGCTTGTTCCTGATTTTAGAGAAGTTAACTTTTCATCATTGAATTTGATAGTTGCTGTGATTTTTTTCATATCTAACTTTTTTTGTTGTTGTTTTGCAGATTGAACCCAGGAGCACTTAACCATTGAGCCACATCCCCATGCTTTTTATTTTATTTTGTTTTTGTTTTTGTTTTTGGTACTGGAGATTGAACTCGGGCACTCAACCACTGAGCCACATCCCCAGCCCTATTTTGTATTTTATTTAGAGACAGGGTCTCACTGAGTTGCTTAGCACCTCACCATTGGTGAGGCTGGCTTTGAACTTGCAATCTTCCTACCTCAACTTCCTGAGCTACTGGGATTATAGGCCTGAGCTACTGCACCTGGCTTTATTTTGTATTTTGAGACCTTGTCTTGATAAGTTGCTTAGGGTCTTGCTAAATTGCTGAGGCTGGCTTTAAACTTGCAATCCTCCTTTCTTAACCTCCCCAGTTGCAGGGATTACAGTCATGCACTACCACACTTGGCTCATATCTGACTTTTACTGTGTTGATGCCATTTCTTTCTGGTCCTAATTTGTTGAATATCTTTATTGTGAAAGGATGTTGAATTTGTCAAATGCTTTTCTCCATTAATTGAGATGATAATGAAAATTTTCCCCCATTCATCGTATCATATGGTATATTACATTGGTCAAGTTTTATATCTCAAACCATCCTTGCATTCCAGGAATAAGTTCCATTGCTGTATAATTTTTTTTTCAATATCCATTTTAGTTGTAGTTGGACAAATATCTTTATTTATTTATTTATTTTTTATGTGGTGCTGAGGATCAAACCCAGCATCCCGCGTGTACTAGGCGAGCACTCTATCACTGAGCCACAACCCCAGTCCCTTTTTTTTTTTAGTTGTAGTTGTACACAATACATTTATTTTTATTTATTTTTTTTGTGATGCTAAGGATCCAACATAGTCCTTCACATGTGCTAAGTGAGTGCTCTACCACTGAGCCACAACCCAAGCCCTGTATAATCTTTTTAATATGCTGCTAAATTCATTTTGCTAATTTTTTGAGGAACTTTTTTGACCAGAGAGATTGAACTCAGGTGTGTCACTGAGCCACATCACCAGCCCTTTTTATATATACAAACACACACACACACACACACACACACACATATATATAAAGAATATATATATATATATATATATATATATATATATATATATATATTCTTTTTTTTTAAGTTGTCAATGGACTTTATTTATTTGTATGTGGTGCTGAGAATCAAACCCAGTGCCTCACACATACTAAGGCAAGCACTCTACTACTGAGCCAGCCCTTTATTTTTTATTTTGAGACAGGGTCTTGTTAAGTTGCTTAAGGCCTCACTAAGTTGCTGAGCCTGGCTTTGAACTTGTGATCCTCCTTCCTTAGCCTACTGAGCCACTGGATTACAGCATGCTCCACTGCTCCAGGCTAAATATAGTATTCTAGATTGAAAGGTTTGTTTTTTTTTTTTTTTTTTTGAGAGAGAGTGAGAGAGAGAGAGAGACAGAGAGAGAGACAGAGAGAGAGAGAGAATTTTTAATATTTATTTTTTAATTCTCGGCGGACACAACATCTTTGTTGGTATGTGGTGCTGAGGATCGAACCCGGGCCGCACGCATGCCGGGCGAGCGCGCTACCACTTGAGCCACATCCCCAGCCCGAGATTGAAAGGTTTTTAAAAAATTTTTTTAGTTGTTGACGTTTAATTATTTTATTTATTGTATGTGGTGCTGAGAATTGAACCCAGTGCCTCATACATGCCAGGCAAATGTGCTACCACTGAGCCCCAGCCCCAGCCCTAGATGGAAAGTTTTTGTGTGTATATGTATGTGGTTCTAGAAATTGAACCCAAGGATGCTCTACCACTGAGCTATATCCTCAACCCTTTTTATTTCTTTTTTTAAATATTAAGAAAATAGCTTGGGGCTGGGGATGTGGCTCAAGCGGTAGCGCGCTCGCCTGGCATGCGTGCGGCCCTGGTTCGATCCTCAGCACCACATACAAACAAAGATGTTGTGTCCGCCAAATACTAAAAAATAAATATTAAAAAAAAAAAGAAAATAGCTTGCCACATTACTAAGACTGCTCTTGAACTTGCAGTCCTCCTGCCTCAACCCCCTGAGTTGCTGATGTTTACTTCTACCCTTAACTAGGCTATTTTTCCCACAACACTTTGAATATATAAACCTAGTATCTTCTGACTTCCATAGTTTCTGATAAGAAATTTGTTAAATATTTTTTAAAATATTTTTTGTTGGAGATTGACACAATACCTTCATTTTATTTATTTATATGTGGTGCTGAGGATTGAACCCAATACTAGGCAAGTGCTCTACCACTGAGCCAAAACCTCAGCCAGAAATCTGCTAAATATCTTATTGAGGATCCCTTGTGTGTGATGAGTCTATTCTCTATTGCCACTCTTTTTCTTTTGAAAGTTTGACTACAATGTTTTTTGGTGTGGGTCTCATTGGAATTCCTTGAGCTTCTTGGTTGTGTGTATTCAAGTGTTTAATCATATCTGAAAAAATTTCAGCCATTATTTTAAAAAATATTTCCTCTGCGCCTTTCTCCTCTGCCCCTCTTTTTCCTCCAGGATTCCCACAAAGAATATGATGATTTGTTCAGTGCTGTTACATGGATGAGTTCCTTAGGCTTTTTCACTTGTTTCAATCTTTTTTTCTTTCTATTCCTCACACTCAGCAATTTCCATTGTCTTAGTTTCAACTTCTCTGATTCTTTTTTCTGCTTGCATGAATCCACCTGTGTATTCCTTAAGTGAATTTTCATTCGGTGGTTGTACTTTTTAGCTCCTTTTTGGAGTCTTTTGAGTTTTTATATCTGTTGATATTTTCATTTTGCTCATACATAATTTTGACTTTCTCTAATCCTTTGAGTCCTTTGAACATGTTTTACACAGTTGTAGGTCTATTCCTGATAGATAAGCTATGAGGTCTTATTCAGGGACAGTTTCTGTTCATTTACTTTGTTTCCTTTGAATGGGTCATACTTTCCTATTTCTTTGTGACTTTGATTAAAAACTGGATGTTTTAACCTAATAATGTGGTAACTGTGGAAATCAAAATTTTTTGCTCCCCAGTTTGCTGGTATTTGGTTTTTGTTTGCTTGTTTATTTTGTTTTTAATTGTTGTAGGCTGTCTACATGCCCAGAATCATTTGAGATGTACAAGTAAGGTCTTCTCAAGTCTATTCTGAGGTTACAGCATGTGTAGTCACTTTCTACTTTTCTCCATATATAATTGCTTTTAGATGTCCTACTTTAATTTCTGGCTCCCAAAAGGGGAGAAAAAGAAGTAGGGGGAACAAAAAGGGACACTGGCCCTTTAAATTTCCTGGAAGTCACTTGATGATGAGTAGTGGTTATTGTACTAAGAACTGAAATTGACATAAATTTCAAAATTTATTGCTCAAGTCTTCCCCTGGAAATGCAATCCTTCAATAGACTCCAGTGTTCCAAAATATTGGTAGTGTGAGTGTGGTCTAGGTGGGGAGACAGTCCTGGTACTTCCTATTTTTTCATCTTCCCCAAATCCTCCTCCATATGTCCTCTGCTTTTAGCTTGGAAGCATTACCTGCATTTTGTCAACAGGTATTTATTAAAGGCCTATTGTGCCATAGGCACTAGGAAAAGCTATAAAGAAAGAGAACAGACTCCTGTACTCATTGGGCTTATGGTTTTATTGGAAGATAATAATAGTAAATAATTTTTTAAAAAATACACAACACTTTAATTTACTGATATTTCTTTTTGAATATAGTGCCCTTCCTGATCATCCTATGACATTCAGAATCTTAGCTAGCCATATCCCTTTCAACATTTCCTGATGTTTTCCTTTGATAAAAATCTCCGTCTATTGAACACTCTTTATACTCATTTGAAGAGTATCTATTGAGTACTTACCAATTCCATTTCCTGCCTTGCCCTTTAGTCTTGTGAGGAAAAGCAGAATAATTGAGAATAACTATAATTGTGCCTTGTGTGTGTGTGTTTGTGTGTGCGGTACTGGAAATTGATCCCAAGGCCTTGCACATGCTAGGCATATGCTCTACCACTGAGAAATATCTCTAGCTTCTCTAATTGTAACTTAGTAAAACATCATTTTTATTAGCTTATATATTATGTTCTTAACTATATTATATATTAGAAAAGATTCCCTTCAGCAAAAAGCACAAATATAACAAATACCTAGTAATTTTTTAAAATGTAATTTAATTTTGTGCATTTCAAAGTACCATATAGATAAAAACACAGGTAAGAGGCTGATACCATCACAGTATATGCCAAGCAATAGTTTCTACAATTTTTCATTGGCTACTATCCTACACTTTGAATTGACTTCATGGATATGTGACCTAGGCATTCACACTGGGACATATGCCCAGAAAGGCATACACTTGGTTTAAGACTATCAACATCTTAAAATACTTAATACTTTTTGAACAAGAGGCCGCCTCTTAATTTCATTTTTCACTTGTAAATTTTGTAATGACTCCTTCCTGCATGGACTTGAAATTCTCTGGAGTGCCTGCTTCTCAAAGGCAGGAGAGTGGGATTTTTGTTTGTTTTTATCTTGTAACTCCATTAAGAGCAGTAGGCAACAATTGAGAGTGATTTAAAAATAGATACCAAAAAAGCTGGGTGCAGTGGTGTAGCATGCCTATAATCCCAGTGACATGAAAGGCTGTCAGACTGAGGGTAAGGCTTAGGCCTGGGAAGCAAGGATCAGGGATCCAGAATTTGAAAGAATATGCAAGGCACAGGTTAGAATATTGGTCATCCTTTATTCAGAGGCAGCAATAGCCCATAGCCAATCCCCAGCCATTTCCATAGGTCTTTTTTATATGCAGGCCAAACAAAGGAGGCACAGTGCCAACAGGTTACATAAGTGGGCATATGCTCGCAAGCAAACATTTATAACCTTGAGTACATATGTGGAATCCTGGTGTTCATTACATTACTACACACTGACCATAACATGGCGAATTCATGGCTTCAGTCACACGCTAAAAACATAACACAGCCTCAGCAAAGGAACTTAGCTATGGACATTTGGGACCTGCCCCAACAGAGGCTGAAGCAGGAGGCGCACAAGTTCAAAGCCAGCCTCAGCAACTTAGTGAGACTCTCTCAAAAAATAGAAAGGATTAGCTGGGTGCAGTGGCTCATGCCTATAATCCCAGCAGCTCAGGAGGCTGAGGCAGGAGAATTGCAAGTTCAAAGCCAGCCTCAGCAAAGGCTTAGCAACTCAGTGAGACCCTGTCTCTAAGTAAGATACAAAATAAGGCTCTTGTCAAGTGTCCCTGAGTTCAATCCCCGGTACCGACCCCACCAAAAAAATACAAAGGACTGGGATGTGGCTGTATAGTTAAGTGCTCCTGGGTTCAATCCCTGGTATCAATAAATAATAATAGATACCAACAATAAAATGCTTTAACATTTAATATTGAAATTATTTCTAGCAATTATTGCCCTGAAGAAAATTTCACATTATTTCCAATGTTCAGATTTACAGTACCATACATCTAAACCAGAAAGGTGATTGAATTGTAACCTATACACCTCACTTACTACAGTTATTGAAATGGTGTTGGTTCTTTGATAGTGCAACCCCACCTAGTGGTAGTGGCACATTGCACCCTTTTTTTTTTTTTTTTTTAAGAGAGAGTGAGAGAGGAGAGAGAGAGAGAGAGAGAGAGAGAGAGAGAATTTTTAATATTTATTTTTTAGTTCTCGGCAGACACAACATCTTTGTTTGTATGTGGTGCTGAGGATCGAACCCGGGCCGCACGCATGCCAGGCGAGAGCGCTACCGCTTGAGCCACATCCCCAGCCCCCCACATTGCACCTTCTATTCATACTTCTAAACTTTGTAATTACTAGCAAACTGCCTTTTGTTTAGTTGTATTTTATAATTGGGATGATCTATGTCCCAATTTTCTCAGGAAAGTCCTGATTTTTGCCTTATTTTACACCCAGCATAATTATTAGTAGTATACTCTTTGTGGAAATAAATGAAAAACAACCAGATGGGAACAGGCACAGATAGAAAAGTTACAATTATAATTGTTCTGCTTTCCCCCATAAGACTATTTTCTATAGTAATAAAGTCAGTTATCATCACTTGGATTTTGGCAGTGACTCAAAAGCAGGCAGAGAAGTGGGAATGCTTTATAGAGAAAAAATGAAAGTTTTCAGGTGTCTGTAGTTGAAGAATATTGGCTAGATGTGGATTAACTAGAAGCAAGACACCCTAGGTTTTTGGTTAGGGATGAATACTTGCTCATATGTTTGGAACAGGGACAAAAATTAAGGAAACTATCAGTTATTAATGGAGTCTAGGCCCTTTTGGGCCAATGGATATAAGGGATACTGTTTGGCCTGTTATCAGTGATAGTGGTCTGACTTCAACATGTCTGATAGTAGTTTGGCTTTGCCGGCTGGTTACTATAGATAACAGGTTGGTTTGCTGGGATGGCTACTGCAGATTGTGAGTCTGAATTCTGTTTTTACATATGGTCTGGCTTTTATTCACTTATATATTCAGTATGTTGCCTTTCTTTCTCAAGAGTTTCCAATTTGGGCAAATAAATTATATGGCCACCCTATGTATAAAAGGAATCTGAGAAAAAAAAAGAGGAGAGTGTACATGCCAGAGGTTCCTTACTGAAGTTTAAAAGCAAGGTTGCCTCCTTGCTGGAAGGTAGATACAGAGTCATTGTCATAATCTTCTTCCTGTTAATTCTATTCAGGGCTCCTCTCTCTTAGGTATATTCCCAATCCTTTCAATTTTTTGTGTGAGATAGGATCTTGCTAATTGCCCAAGTGATACTCCTGTCTCAGCCTCTTGAGTAGCTGGGATTATAGGCATGTGCCATCTCACCCAGCTAGAGATATGAGTTTTCTTTCTTTTTTTTTTAATTTTCAGTTGTAGATGGACACACAATATCTTTGTTTATTAATTTATTTTTATATGGTGCTGAGGCTTGAACCCAGTGCCTCATACCACCAAGCCATATTCCCAGCCCAAGATATGAGTTTTCTAAGGTTAAGAAAGAATCTTTGAGGGCTGGGGTTGTGGCTCAGTGGTAGAGAGCTTGCCTTGAGTCACTGGGTTCAATTCTCAACACCACATATAAATAAAAAATAAAGGTCCATCAACAACAAAAAATAAATATTTTTTAAAAAATCTTTGATTTATTTAACTTGTTAAAGGGCACCAATTTCTTTTTCTTATCAAATTTGTTATTATTTGTGAGGGTTGCCTTATTCACATCCCTTTCCTAAATAGATTTTAAAATTATATTTCTATCTTAGCATGTTATACATTCATTCTACAAATATTTATTGTCTGTCATGTGCCAGTTACTATGCTGAAGTCAGGAAACAAAACATATGATCAAAACATATGGTCTTGGAATTTATATTCTAGTGACAGGAATACGACTGATGAGGCAATAAACATTTATTATAATTATGAGAATAAATGGGCTGGGGGTGTAGCCCAGTGGTAGAACCCAGTGGGGTTCTGAATTCTATCCCAAGCACCACAGTAACCAGAAGAAGGAATTAATATTTTATTGCCCAGAGAATAGAATCTTTCACATAGAAGATTTTCAGTAGGTAATTATTAAGAAAATTAGTGAAAATTATGAAGTGAATTATCTGGGTACTCTGGTTGAAAATAACAAAGGGAACCTACCTCAGCCCAAATGGACAGGGGAGGTCTGTCTGAGAATGTGATGGTAAGGACCATCAGGACAGCAGAAGAGAGAAAGGAAGAGGGTTTCAGGTATAGAAAGAAGCACATGTGCAAAGATCATAATGCAAGGGGAAAAATTGACCTATTCTAGGAACAGAAAAAGATAAAAAGGAATTATTTGTTTTTATTTTGTTTTTGCTGTGCCGGGGATTAAACCCAGGACCTTACACATACTAGGCAAGCACTCTATCATAAGCTACCTCCCAAATGTTTTTATTTTATTTCGAGACCTTATCTCACCAAGTTGCCCAGACTGCCTTGAACTTGAATCATCCTTCCTTAGCCTTCTGAGTAGCTGGCTGTACAGACATGAGCCACCATGCCAGCTTATTTGTTGTTTAAAACATTATTTGAGGCCAGGTTCGTGTTGCACACCTGTTATTCAAACACCTTGGGAGGCTGAGAGAGGAGGATGGCAAGTTCAAAGCCAGCCTCAGCAAGGTAAGGTGCTAAGCAACCCAGTGAGACCCTGTCTCTAAATAAAATACAAAATAGGGCTGGGGTTGTGGTCAAGTGCCCTAACTTCAATCCCCCGTACCCAAAAAAATAAAACAAAAACATTATTTGAGATCTCTGTCACTAAAACAATATAAATTGAACAAATTTAGGTTATTTGGAAGAATTTCAATATGTGAGCCTGAGAAAGGAAAGGGACAAGAGCCCAAGTATTCGTAAATACGAACCTTATGTTTTACTATTTTTTTTAAACTATGGAGGTGTAATTTATCTCTATTAAAAGGCAGCCTTTGGGGGCTGGGGATGTGGCTCAAGTGGTAGCGCGCTTGCCTGGCATGTGTGCGGCCCGGGTTTGATCCTCAGCACCACATACCAACAAAGATGTTGTGTCCGCCGAGAACTAAAAAAAAATAAATAAATATTAAAAAAATTATCTCTCTCTCTCTCTCTCTCTCCTCTCTCACTCTCTCTTTAAAAAAAAAGGCAGCCTTTTTAAGTGTATAATTAAATTATAATTTTATTTATTTATTTATTTATTCATTCATTTTTGGTACCAGATATTGAATCCAGGGTGCTTAATCACTGAGCCACATCCACAGTGCTTTTTATTTACTTTTAAAATTTTGAGACAGAGTCTCACTAAATTGCTTAAGCCTTGCTAAATTGCTGAGGCTAGCTTTGAGCTTGTAGTCCTTTTGCCACAGCCTCCTAAGCCACTGGGATTATAGGTGTGCACCACCCTGCCTGGCAATTATTATTTTAAATTGATGAAGAGTTTATATATAAAATTCTCCATTTTAATCATTTTAAAATATAAAGTTCAGTGACTTTCAGTGCACTTACAGTGTTGTATAAGCATTACCACTATATAGCTCCAGGACATTTCACTTGTATCTGTGGTCTTAAGAGGAGGAGTGCCACTACAAGTCCCCAAATACCAAATCTACCACCTCACTGGCTTCAGTGCTGAAAAGGTCCTCACACATTTCATGGGTGGCTTCCAGAGTGGCTTCCTGCCGCCTTGCTAAGGTTATTAAATTGCTGAAGCTGGCCTCAAACTTGAGATCCTCTAATTTTTCTAAAAGTCTACATTTTTTGTCTTGTTTGGTCACTGCCTCCATCTCCTGTCTTGCTGGAATTACAGGCATGTGCCACCACATCTGGCCTTTCTAACCCTTTCTTTCTTCTCCTTTTTTTTCTTAGATTCCTATTATACACATGTGGCTACTTTGTGTCCCAAAAGCCTCATATACTCTGATCTTTTTTTTTTTTTTTTTTTTTTTTTTTTTTGGTACTGGAGATTACCCAGATATTTACCACTGTACTATATCCCAATCCTTTTTTTTTTTTTTTTTTTTTTTTTTGAAACAAGATTTTGCTAAATTGCTTAGGGCATCACCAAATTGTTGAGGTTGAAATTGAACTTGCAATTCTCCATCTTAGCCTCTTAAGTCACTGGAATTGCAGGCCTGTACGACTGGACCTGACTCTGGACATTTTTATTTATTCTTTTTTCTTTCTTCTTGTTAGACTAGAAAATTGATCTATTTTCAGGTTTGCAGATTCTTTTGCCAGATCTCATCTACGGTTGAAATCCTCTAGTGAATTTTTAATCTTAGTCATGCTTTTTACATCCTGTGTTTCTATCGGATTCCTTCTTATAATTTTTCTTTATTAATTTATCTGTTTGGTGGGGCATTATTCTCACAATGTCCTTTATTTCTTTGCACATGGTCTTCTTTAGCTCTTTGAGCATATTTAAAATAATTGATTTAGATTTTTTTGTCCACCAAGTCCATTATCTGGGATTCCTTAGGGACAATTTATATTACTTTCTTTTCATCCTGTGAATGAGCCATGCTTTCTTATTTCTTTGCATTTTTTTTGTTGTTGTTGTGGAAAACTAGTCATTTTGAATATTGTAATATGATAACTCCCTCCACAGTTTCTAATGTCAATGCTGGTTACTTTTCTGAACTAATTTTCAAAAAGTCTACAGTTTTTGTCTTGTTTGGCCACTGAAGTCTCTGTTCCTTTAACTGGGCAGCTAGTGTTTCTAGATTTCCTTGAATGTTGAGATTCAGCTGTTTTTCTCCATTAAGCATTTGCCTTGGTGCTGTAATCTTTTGATTCATTTCCAAAGCTCTGATAAAGTTGATTCTGATGGTTGTTCCTAGCTTGTTGAAAAGAAAAACTCTTGGAATTTTTTACTCCACCATCTTCAATGATATCAGTTCAATCAAATTAGTTTTTATAATACATATAATCCTGCAAAAGCAACACCAAGATGTAGAACATTTCCATTAACTCTGAAATATTGTCTTGTGCCATTTCCCGGTCTATCTACCATTCTCTATGCTTAGGCAGCAATTGACAAACTTTCACTTACTATATATATGATTTTAAATTGTCAGTTTTCATGTAATAGGATCAGATAATGTTCTCTTTTATTTCTAGTTTCTTTTGCTCAATATAATATCTTTCGGATATATCCTTGTTTTGCACATATCAGAAGTTTATTTTTCTATTGCCAGGTAGTATTTAATTGCATGGTTATATCATAATGTGTTTACTCTATTTGCCTGTTCGTAATTGTTGGGTAAATTCCAGTTGAGATTTTCTCCACTGTTTTTATTTTATTATTTATGGTGCTGGGAAATGAAACCAGGTATATAGAATGCTAGGCAAGTGCTCTACCACTGAACTACATCACTAAGCCTTTTTATTTTACTTTGAGACAGGGTATCACTAAATTGCCTAGTATAACCTCAAATTTGTAGTCCTGATTATACTGGGATTATAGTCGTGCACTACCATGCCTTGCCTGATTATTGTAGCTTTTAGTACATCGTGAAATCAGGGAATGTGAGTCTTTCAACTTTTGTTTTTTATTTTTAAAATTGTCTTGTTTTAATTCCTTTGCATTTTCTATAAATTTTATCTTACTTTATTTATTTTTTTGGTGTTTGGGATTGAATTCTTAGCCTTGCCTATTCTAGGTACATGCTTTATCACTGTAATATACCCTCAGCAATGGGGGGTCGATGCCAGCGTCTCATGGGGGGTTCTTCTTCCTGCCCAGGGGAATCTAAGCCATCCTAAAACTTAAGATCTTAAATAATTAGTGAATAACAAAACATAAATACTTGGAAACATATTTACAAAAAGCAAAGCCCCTGATCTAGTCTACTTGGGTTCTGGAACTAGACAGAGATGGCTCCAGTTGTTTATTTAAGAGGGTACATCAAAGGCAGGGGATAAAGTTTCAAGGGCAGAGTGTTGCTTTGTGTTGATTTGCAGTCAGCAGATTGATTGACATCTGGTCAGGTCACACCCATCTCAGGTGCTGTGTGGGATCTTTGGCAGAGCTTGAGAGGGATGTTCACCTGCATCAGGCAGTTAATCCCTGTGGGGGGTGCCATGGGAAGTTCCCAATACCAGACTTATTCCCTCATGAGGTTACTATGTACAACAGTCCACACACAGCCCATGGACAGCTTGTGACACTCAGCCTCCATATAAAATTTAGAATAAACTTCAGAGTTCTTAAAAAAAAAGATGCTACTATGGTAGCATAGTAAGATGCTACTATGGATTTGGATTGCATGAAACCTAAAGATCAGTTTGGGAAGAATTGATATTTTAACAATATCGAGTTTTCTAACCTGCAAACATAGCATAGCTCTCCTTGTTATTTAGGTTTTTGATTTATTTCATCAGTGTTTTGTAATTATCACATACATATCCTGAAGATTTTTTATTCAATTTATTCACAGGTATTTCATGATTACTGGGGATATTGTTAGTGGCACTGTGGTTTTAAAATTTTGATTTTTGCCAGATGCCATGATGTACCTGTAGTTCAGCTGCTTGGGAGACTAAGGTGGGAGGATTACTTGAGCCCAGAAATTTGAGACTAGCCTGGGCATCAGGCTAGTCTTTCTTTCTTTTTTTTTTTTTTTTTAATAAGCACTCTACTGACTAAGCTATATACTCAGCCCTGATCTGTAATCTTTTTTTAAATATTTTATTTACATTTTACTTTTTGGCAGACACAACATCTTTGTTTGTATGTGGTGCTGAGGATCGAACCCGGGCCGCACCCATGCCAGAGGAGCGCACTACCGCTTGAGCCACATCCCCAGCCCTGCAAGATCACATCTTAAAACTAATTAACTAATTAACCAATTCATTCATTCATTTTCCTTTTTTTCTTTTTTTCCCCTGATATGGGGCCTGAACCCAGGGAAACTCTACCACTAAGCTACATCCCCAGTCCCTTTTATTTTTTAAGACAGGATCTCTCTAAATTGCCAAGGCTGGCCCTTGAACTTGGCAACCCTCCTGCCTTAGCCTAGTCC